>NC_137777.1:14715102-16138032 GCF_963455305.1 Plecotus auritus
GTCAACCAATTTACATTTGGTTGCCAAGCTCCATTATCTTACTGGGAGCCAGTAGCAACTCTATAAAGCATACGTTTAATAGCACTGCTCTGGTGAACATAATTTTCTTCTCAAGTATCTGTACTAATTAAATATAGAGGCTGAACTTGTATATTACCATGGATCTTTGTTTTACTTTATGAAATGTACCATGGATCTTACAACCTCCCACCCCTAAACCTCTAACAACTAAAATGAGAAATTATAATTTTCATCAACATTAAGGAAAACATATGTGACAAAAGGGCAAACTGCTAAAATGTCGATTAGAATAGTGTAAACAAGATTAAATCATTAATCTAGAATGAAAGTATATAAAAATGTAAATGTACATTAAAGTTCTCTCACTATAAATACGTATAACCATGATTATCATTGTTTCAATCAAACAAGAAAAGATTTTTATGATGTTTGTTATCTATTGAGTACTTACTTGTATGAGTGCCTTTGTTGGCATTTTGGATACAATCTAGATTTGGCAATTTTTCATTTGACAAAAACGCCTGTGCAATGGCTGTATAAAAACTTCGTGCTACACCACTGCCCTCTCCTGGCTCGTCCTTAAATGTGACTTTTACTCTGTGTACAGCCATTGGTGTAGTAGCACATCTTCGCCCAAAGTGATTGTTCAGCTGCCTCATAGTCTGCTGAATAAGAAGATCTCGATCCCGATCCACCTATAAAAACATATCGAAAAGTAATAAATTCAGTGTTGGAAACCATCCTAAAAATTTTCTATGTAACATCTGAACATCTAATTTTAGCTTTTTCTTGATAATTTAAATCAGCGGTCGCCAACCGGTGGTCCACGGACCACTGGTGGTATGTGAGGTCCGAAAGGTTGGCGACCGCTGATTTAAATAACTAACAAAATTTAGGTTCTCAGAAACTTACACATTCCAAATAAACACATTCAAAAGTATACAAGAATGTCTTGTATTAAATCAGGATAATGGAATTTAACTCAATTCTAACACTTTCTTAAAAGGTCTGCTAGAAACAGCAATTCATTCAATTTTGGAATGCACCAGAATAAACTGCAAGTGGACCTGAAGTGTGAAAAAATTTTAAAAACAGCAAATACTAAAAGAAAACATGGAACACCACATACAAAGTTAAAGGAAATGACAACTAGGGAAAAATTTTGCACCTTCTAATACAAAGATACATATTCATGAGCAGTATGCATTATCGCCTAAAGACAACGTGATTCTAAAAAAACCAACAACTTAAATAGTAAAAAATGGGCAAGATACATCAACAAAGAATTCACAAAAAAAGAAATATCCTTAAATATATGAAACAATGTTTAACTTTACTTGTAAGAGAAACGCAAATTAAAACTATACTGTAATGCCACTTCTTAATCTGTCAAATTGGTAAAGTCTAAAAATTTGATAAAATGCTGGCAAAACTATTCTCGTATTGATGTTGAAAGTGTAAAAATATATAACCATTATGCAGAGGTGTTTGCCAATACTTGGCAAAATTATGTATGCACATGCCCTTTGACCCATATCTAAGTTCAATGTCTAGGAATCTCTCAACCTAGGTAAAATATAAGATACACTAGCCCACAAGAGAAACCAGGAGGCTACTCATCACACTCCCTACTGTAACAGCTAAAAGACTGGAAATAAATCAAAATGCCTATCAATAGGAGACTGACTTAAAAAAAAATCAGATACAATCATAAAATGTCTTAGCAGAACACTAGGACTAAACAGCTGTAATAGGAAGGCAGAATATCTCTACATGCAGTTAAGGCTTTATCTCTAGGGTATACGCTTTACTGGTAAAAGAAAGATGGAGTAAAATGCACAGCATGATCGGGATGGGAAGTGGGAGAGAGAAAGGTAATGAATACACATGCATGATTATAAATTTTTAAAGTGAGAAGGGAAATAAACTTTAATTTAAAACCTGAAGGGCAAGGGACATGTAAAAGAGATAAAAATAGGAATGGAAACTAGATTTCTCTGAATACATACATCTTCTTTGTAGAGTTGACCTTGCAACATTGTAAATATTTTACATTCATTATGAAAAATAAAAAAATAAAAGGAGAAAGCAATCCCTAAAAGCTGAAAGCAAAATAAAACAAAAGGCCCTAATTATATGGAGATGGTAGCAAAACCACACGAAGATAAATTATTTCAAATAACTTGAAAACAAAGTAATTTCACTGTACATCTCCAACTGGATATGCTCTAAGGACAAAAAACTGCAAATAAATCTTAAGCTATTTTCAATAGTCACTTTGTGGTAGTGTTGACATTGTGATTATCCTACGTGTATGCTGTAGGATAAAAGCAAATGAGTGAAGTTATCAGTGTTGTCAGGAATTTGGATATTCAGTTTAGAAGAAAGGCGATAAAGACTAAGAGGTGAAAATAAACAAAAAACCTTGTGGTCCCTAATCTTAAATTTGATTGAGATTATCAGGATGAACTCGTAATTTTCTTCTTGTTCTTTTTGTTTGCTTTTTTTGTTTGTTAAAAAGCATTTCCTAGCTCTCTCCACTAAAAAGGCCTAGAATCAATGACCACCCTAGGAGGCAGTGAGCAACCTAAGAGCCCAGATTATAATCTCAAAATACAATTTCTTACCAAAAGGAACAAGGACTTCTTGAAGCAATGGCTAACTTAAGTAAGGTCTGTGACGGGATATATACAAGATGAGACATACCAAAAAGTAAGGAAGTTATCAAAGATTATTCATGTCAAAAGGACTCAAGAGCCAAAAAGGAATCAAGACTCCCACTAGTCAAAGAAGAGGCAATTTGAGCATCAATTGGAATAATATCCTCAATGAAATGAAGCCCATCAGAAACATTTAAATCCATGTGTTCTTAATGATACTTAAAGAGAAAGAGAGAGAGAGAGAGAGAGAGAGAGAGAGAGAAACTGAAACAAAAAACTCACTGATCATCACTAGAGGATGCTAGGAAGCTAACTACCAGAGACAGCCACTATTCTAAATGTGGTAATTACCATTTATTTTCTTTAAATTTTGAATTATACAGCTCATATCCCTAAGCAAGATTAATTTTTGTTTTTAAACTTAATATAAATGGCATACTATATGAATAGCATAAGAAATTCTAAATACCTTTACCTCTAGTGATAAATCTCTTGACTGCTGATTTCTCAGTTTTTCCATTTCTCTACGGAATTTTGATTCTTTTACCTCAAAACCACCCAATTCGGTTAGGATCTTAAAAAAAATGCATGACAGAATTATTCTCTGAAATACGTTCTTATAGACAAAATAGAATTTAAAGTGCTCAAAATACATACTGATCCAGGTTCTGCTCCAACGTCTTCCATGAACACCCTGCCGAACAGTTCTAATGAAAGGCGCCAACGTCCTAGCAGCATATCGTGGGAAATAACCATTCCCATGAAGCTACACTGTGGCCTGTAAGAAGTTTAAGGGGAGAAGGGGAAAGTAATTTAGCCAACTCTAAAAATTCCCTGACTTTTGGCCAATAGCAGTAATTTACTTAGTCTTTTAATATTCTGAGGCTTTAAGTATTTTAAACCATATCTTCTCTAATGGAGAACTTTCTATAGCTACTCATTCCTCACAGAACATCTCATTTTTACTCAATTTTCCTGCTGTCTTTTAAGTAAGGATACATCCCCAGGCTACCTCCTATTTTCAGCTTTCATTTTACCTCTTTTCTTTCAAATACAATGTCTATCCCCATCTAGGTGATTCCCAGACACCTCTCTAGTTCACACTTTCACAATGGACCAGAATTTCTACTATGTTAAATATAATACCACTCCAATGATACTCAACTCAACTCAGCATGGTAAACGGAATATGGCCTCTTTGCTACAGTGACATTGCCTCCAGACTTCTTTTAGTAGTCACATGTACTTCCTTACTGCACCAACATGAAACAAATTCTAATTTTTCTTCCCCGAGTTCCTCCAGAGTGATCAAGGTAAGGCCTTCATGAGCGTCTCCTTCCTTTCCATGATTTCCTTTCCAACACCGCCCCCCCAAAGGCATAGGCAATAATCTACATCAGCCTTTTTTTTTTTTTTTAACCACTAGCCAGAATAACAGATTTCTAACTTGTCTCCCTACCTCTAATTCTTCTATCAATCCACCTGCTTCTACACATTCTAATCACCTCAGCTCAAGCCATACTGTCTCTAGGAAACTTGGGCCACCTAGTCTGTAATTCTTCCTTGCCTTTTATGGTTGTTAGGCCATGTATGTACAGTATATATAGTTTCCTAAACTAGTTTAATTCCTCCTAAGCAAAAATATTATCTGACATTATATAAGCAAAAAACACAGAGCGCATATATATAGCAAATAACCTATAAATCATTTGGTGATCAGCCATATTGAGCCACAGTGTATATTGGCAAATTTTTATTGGGAAAGCAAAGAGCCTATCTCTTGCAAGAGAATGACCAACTGTGGACCTGGCAAGGAACTTCAACTGTGTGAGAACCACAAATCTAGAAACCTTTCTAGTTATTCACATGTCCCCCCTTAATTGAGCTGCTGGAAATAAGTCTATAACTGGTTATTTGACATGGAGATATATATATATATTTAATAAAAGCATAATATGCTAATTAGACTGGACAGCTGAATGACCTTCCGGAAGTCCTTCTGGAGCTGCGAGGGCCAAGGCAAGCCGCCGTGGCTGCGAGGGCCGAGCCCCCTTGCACGAATTTCGTGCATCGGGCCTCTAATATATATACTTTAACTTAGTACTGAACATTAAAAACCAGTCTGAGAAATTCCTCAAAGTGAGAAAATCATTGACAACACAGTCACAAAAAGACAAAAATCCAAAAAACTAAAGTTCAGTATTTAAATATCTGCTTATAACCTATGAAAACACAAACATATAAAATAACATTTAATTATACTATTCATCTACAACTGAAATAAAACTGTAAAATTTCCAAATAAAAAATTCTTACAATTATATCATAGCCATAAAAGTACATAACACAACAGAAAAACTGTTTTCACTTAGCAAATACCTGAAAGATGTAAGAGGTGGCCCTTCACTTTCAGTCAGTCCTATTTCTGCCAGTAAACTGCTTTTCAGCTGTGCAGCAAGATCATGAGCAGATGGCCCTGGTTTTGCACTCTCGGCTTCTTCTGGCACCACATTCTGTTCTTCCCCTTCCTTTTTTTGCCGATTTTGCATGTTCATTACATTTTTCAAGTTGGCAGCATAAGACATTTTAGTTGGAAGAACCTATGAATTTTTATATTTAAAAGTTGCACATTACGCATCTTCAGTTTTTTTATCATTTATATAATAAAAAATCCTATTCAACTAAATTTCTTTGATGCCTGCTCTTAAATATGTTATTACTTTTTCATTGGAGATACAGTACAGAATAATTTTAGGCTCTCAAACCAGACTTTTATCTAAAATCTAGATCTTTCACTTAACCAGCTGTATAACAATAGACATTACCACATGAAATTTATGTAATCTCTACAAGCCTGAATTTATTACCCATGAAATCAAGATAATCTCCCCAACATGGCTATAAGGATTGAGACAGTGCTTAGGAGATACAAAGCTGGCTAATGAAACAGTTGGAATTCCTGTTGTTGACATAAAACAGGAATTTCTGATACTTCTATTACTTGAGGAAATACAATATTCTGAATTAATGCATTTCCAAAAATAGAAAAATGCTTATTTACAAATATTGTATTGCAAAGATTTTTACTATCTTACCTCAAGGCAGTTTCTATCCACTGTAACCTCCATTAAGCATTTCCCACTACTGGCAGATGAAGAATAAAGACCTTGACTTGGTCGACCAAAAAGATCCTCCTTTCTAGCATTTGGCTGCAATTTTAACAGAAATATTCTAGTTACACTGTACATTTGAAAAAAATAAAGTCAATAAAAAAAAAAAAAAGCTGAATACCAGTTAATTTAAATCACCTGCAACA
Source organism: Plecotus auritus (assembly GCF_963455305.1). Taxonomy (NCBI): domain Eukaryota; kingdom Metazoa; phylum Chordata; class Mammalia; order Chiroptera; family Vespertilionidae; genus Plecotus; species Plecotus auritus. Next base: position 14,721,100 of record NC_137777.1, read on the forward strand.
AATGTGGTTGATCAGCCAAGGGGATGGCTTCAGCCAGAGGCACTTCAAATGGATTTGGGGGTATACACCCAAGGAATGTCATGGAATCTGAGCGTCGGAAAAATGGATGATTTTGGCCAGTTTCTGCAGGAAGAGAGTCATCATCCTTATCATTCAAAGTAGCACCTAAACATAAAGAGACGAAATGTATGATTTTTAGAAAAATTTTTTAATCACTGGGGAAGGGTAAAAGCATCTCCTCAATCCAAATTCCCATTACCTCTATAAATTTTAATGGCACTCAAAAATAATATAATATTTTTAAATGATAACTTAAGTTTTTAGCAAAGGGTAATAATGGTAAATTTTATGTTATGTGTATTTTAAATAACAATAAGACCTTGCCAAAAAAATAATTAGCAGTAACAAATATTGCTCCATTTTGTATTAGATGGAAGTTTCCCATATCCTTCTCTTCATCTCTCTATAGAGATTCAGACCTGAATACAGGTAGACTCCTGAGCATATTCATGAGCTGGCTCACATGACTCCAAAAAGAGGAGATGGTCAGCTGAAATTTGAGCATTTGCTTACTTGTAAGTTCTGCTTCCTCTATAAGACAAACAGAGAAATTCTCTGGGCACTCATGAATCCCGATAGGAAGTCAGCACACCAACCCCCCGTAATGGAATTAGACTTTGGGAGCAGCTTCCTGTGTGCTGTGAAAACAATAGGAAGCAATGGCTGGGCACTCAAAAACTACCAGTTAGCTCAGTTGTCTTTCCCAGGGTTGAGTGAAGGTGTTAGCTGATAATAAGGGTCAAGTGGACTAACTGACCCCATTAAAAAATTTTTTTAATTCCACTTGAATAGCTGAAAACTACAAATAAACTGAAGAAAATTCCCAAAATTCCTTGAGTTTGGAATACTTTCTTTTTATTACATTAACTGTTAACAGATTCTGATATCTGGGAGTCATAATTAGTATTTCTCATCTTTACTAAATCTATTTTGCATCAATATTAACAAAGGTTCTGCTAAGATTTTAATGCAATGCCTACACACTTTACTTAAGAGTAAAAATAAAACTAAGAAATGTACAGGAGAGATGCAAAGATTATGCAGGGAAAATACTGGTTATTGAGAAGTTCATAACATTTCTTTAATCATTCTTATTTTTGAAGCAAATAGTGCAAGGTTTTATAAGGAAAAATGGACAGGCAAGAAATAGAACATAGAAAAGAATAGAGAAATCCCCACCCAGACAGAAAATAATGAAGTTAAAAAGCTTGAAGGGGAACTACTGAGGCAGCCATTTCTTGCAGTAGATTAGCAGATTTTCTGTACACTAACTTTGATTGGTGTCATCATCATTTTCGTGTTCTGAATCTTCATTGTCAATACCCAGTTCCAAGAGTTCTCGCGTCCTTTAAAAAGACAGTGAGTTGTTTTACATGAAATTTTAGTTCATATGAACAGAAGCAAAGATGTTGGGAATTATAAGCAAAAAACAATGAAAATGGTTGTTAAGTATCTAAACAATTTCAAACATTTTGACAAAGTTTCAGACTCTGGGAATGGTAGACTGACCAGCCATGTGTGCCACAATTACAAAATAGATTTAGATAGAAGTAAAAGCTAATCACACCAAGAAACAGAGAGGGGGTAGTTATACAAACTCTAATATATGATCAATCAGACCAAACTATCTTGAATATAAGGTTGGATATACTCAAGTCCACTTTCCCACATGAAATATTCCTGCACTATTTCTCTTTTGCAAAGCTGTTCTCCTTACTCCAAATATTGGACAATATACTAATGAAGACCACACTGAGCAAGTAAGTATTTCTTAAACCAGTGGTCGGCAAACTCATTAGTCAACAGAGTGGCAAACCGCGGCTCGCGAGCCGCAGTTTGCCGACCACTGTCTTAAACCAAACTCAGGGCAAGCATGGATACCTTTTGCGTTCCAGTTGAGGTGTATCCAATGTTGTCTGCTGATTCATTGCTTTAATCCAATATATAAGGGCCTGAAAAACATATGCTACATGCTTCAGTGAGCAAACATCCAAAACTGGAAGGACATCAGAATGCTCATCATTATGAGACCGCATTAGAGAAAGAGCATAATTTAGGAAGTCCCCTCGAGCCGACATCATTCCTTGGCGGGCACTAAGCAATGTGGCACGGCTATAAGAATAAAAAGAAATGAAAATGTTTACAAAAAGAACAAAAACATTTACCACCATCATAAATATGCAAAATTAGGAACTGAATCTATCCATAGATAAAAATTACCCACAGGCTTAAACTATCCATTAAGCCTGTGGCTCTGCTTCAGAAATATAACCATTATGTATGATTTACAGTCCTGTACTTTCATACAGAAAAGAAATTCTAGTATCCTTGGGAATGGCAGAAGGAATGCCTTCCCTAAAGACAATGGTTCTCAAAGTTTAGCATCCATGCAAATCACCTGGAGAGCTTGTTAAAAGGGATAGTTGGCCCCACCCTCATAGTTTCAAGTAGGTGTAGGGTAGGGCCCCAAAATTTGCATTTTTAACAAGTTCTCAGGTGAAACTGATGCTGCTGCTCTGGGGACTACATTTGAGAGCCACTGCCTAAAATGACACCAAAAGCATAAGCAACAGAAGAAAACAGAGAAAGCACTGGATTTTCTCAAAAGTAAAAACTTTTGTACTTTAAAGGACACCATAAAGAAAGTGAAAACAACCCACAGGACAAAATTTCTCCAAATACTGTTTCTGATAAGGAACTAGTATCCAGAATATATAAAGAAAGAACTCACACAACTCAATAAAAAAACACAAGCCAACCTAAAAATGGACAAAGGATCTAAATAAACATTTCTCCAAAGACAATATACTAATGGCCAATAACACATGAAAAGATGCTCAACATCATTAGCAATTAGGAAAATGAGTATCAAAACCATAATGAGATACCTCTTCACACCTATTAGGATGCCTATTATCAAAAAGACAAATAACAAGTGTTGGCAAAGATGTGGAGAAACTAGAACCCTCCATACACTGGTATCCTAATATATAAAAACCCAGGGTCTGTAATGACCAACCGAAGGCTCAACCAAACACCGTAAGTTAGTCCTGTAGTCAGTGCCGGGTTGCCGTGGTGACCCAGCACTGACTGCCAAGGGGGCTACGGATCAGGGCCGGAGAGAGGTCCAAAGAGAGAGGCAGGGTCTGATCCACAGCCTCCATGGCAGCTGTTGATCAGCCGTTGCCTCTTTTTCTCTCCAGGCTTCCCCAGCAGCCGCACCTCTGTTTCTCTCCAGGCCTCTCTGATCAGGCCCAGAGACGCTGACTGGCATAGAAACCGACCAATCAGAACCAAATTGACCAGCAGAGGAGGGCAGTTGGAGGCGAGATTAGGCCGGCAGGGGAGGGTAGTTAGGGGTGATCAGGCAGGCAGAGGCAGTTAGGAGCGATCAGGCCGGCAGTGGAGAGCAGTTAGGGGCGATCAGGCAGGCAGGCAGGTGAGCGGTTGGGAGCCAGCGGTCCCAGATTACGAGAGGGATGTCCAACTGCCGAAGGGATCCCCACAGGGATCGGGCTTAAACCGGCAGTCGGACATCCCCCAAGGGGTCCCCGATTGGAGAGTCCCCTATTGGAGAGGGTGCAGGCTGAGCTGAGGGAACCCCCACTCCGTGCACTAATTTTGTGCACCGAGCCACTAGTTGGGAATATAAAATGGCACAGCCACTTTAGAAATGAGTCTGGCAGTTTCTCAGAAAGTTAAACAGAGTTACTATATGATCCAGCGATCTCACAACCAGGTATAGGCCCAAGGTAATTGAAAACACATGTCCACACAAATACATGTCCATACCTGTACCCAAGTGTTCATAGCAGTATTATTTGTAACAGCCAAAAGGTGACCAAAAGCATATTTTGGCCATAATAGCCAAAAACAACCTAAGTATCCATAAGCTTATGGACAGATAAACAAAATATGGCATATCCATACAAAGGAATATTACTAGGGAATAAGGTATCAATGCATGCTAAACATGGATGAATCTGAAAACCATTATGCTAAGTAAAAGAAGCCAGGCACAAAAGACCACATATTGTACAAATCCATCTATGTGAAATGTCCAGAATAGACAAATCTAGAGAGACAGAGAGTAGATCAGTGGTTGCTTAGGGTTGGACGGTAGGGGAAATGGGGGATGACTGATAATAGACATGGGGTTTCTTGTGTAGATAATTAAAGTATTCCAAAATTCATTGTGATGGTGTGCATAGCTATGAATATGCTCAAAACTATGTAACTACTGTATACACTTTAAACAGGTGGTATCTCAATAAAGCTGTTATAGTAGAGTGAGAGCAAGAGAGAAAGGGAGAACCCTGTCACCAATGAAAGATCTATTACCAGAACTCTGTTCTTTGGAGTAGACTAGCCTAATGAAGACAAGGCTTGTGCCTGTTTGTGGAGCAGGCTTCCTACAGCAGCAAAGCTGATGCCACCAAAACCTTCTCTCTAGTCCAGATCTCTCTGCCAAGCATTCAGTTTTGCATACTGGACATTTCCATCACATTCTCCTGTAGTTCTTAAGTTCAAAAGCAAGTATGTATTTTCATTATACTCCTCTACATTTTTCTTTATATTTTCCTATTAGTTATTCATAATCGAAGTCTGAAAATCTCAAAGTAATTTCTGCTTCCTTTTGCTCTATCCCTCAACAAGGCCCTAATCTGTTTATGATTTCAAAGCTTCTCTCTCCTCCTTCCTGACCTTTTCCTCCCACTTTAGTTTAGAAACTATTACACTCCAACCATAGTCTGGTTAAATTTCCTAAGCAGTCTCCTAGACCTTGCTTTCCCCTTTATGTTCCACCCAAAGAAGCAAGGTTGTTTAGCCTGAGCCAAAGCTAGAACCCAATCCTAGGACTCTGACTTGAGGTACAGGCACTTTCACTACATAGCACTGCCACTGCTCTAGGAGTGATCAATGTTTGACCCAATTCCTAGTCCTGAAAAAGGTTATTTTGTAACTGAATAGAAAGAACGTAACAAATCCACAAAGAAATATTCTTTAATTATGATTCAGCAGGCTAGAGAAGGTAGAAAAAGAAATGTGATTTGAAAAACCAAAGAACAGCTTTTGTAATTACAGAATTTCCCCCTCCTGAGTACAAAGTACATTTGTATTTAATCATGTTCAATGAATTTATGCCTTTTCCACGAATATATGCCTTTCAAGGAGAATGGGGGTGCGGAGCTTGGGGATTAAGACAAGGACGGAGCCAGGGGTGGGGAATGTCTGGCTCCAGGGCCGTATAAGGCCTGCAAAATCATTTGGTCTGGCCTTGCAAAGGCATTAGGGGTGATTTAATTAAATGTTTGACTGAATAGAGCAGGCTAGTTTTTAAGTTGATAATTTTGTATGGCCTAAGAATGATATTATAAATACCCAATGGCCCTTGACAAAAAAAAGGTTCCTCATCCCTGATGTAAACCAACTTCTTAAAAAATGATGATGTATTTAGCATAAGATTCCTACAATACAAATGAATTTTTTAAAAATAGCCTGGATTATAACTAATTTGTTTTGCTTCAGCTACAGTTTTAAAAGAAGTAATGTATGGCACTAAATTCCTCCTTCACAACCAACTAAGACCTTATGTAAAAAACATTCTAGAATATAAGGGCCTGTCAAAACATACAAGCATAACTGGAGTCTTTCATACCGTCTGCCCTCAAGGGTTCGTAAACTAGCCTCTTCTCGGGCGGTCATCCTCTCTCTCCGTGCTGAATTCTGAGAAGCGTGAAGAGGATGATTTGGGTGTCCCGGGTCACCAGCAGATGCTAATGCAGAACCATAACGTAACTGAGCTTCAGTAGAATCCATAATACTGACCATCCAGTTCCAAGTGGGAATAAGCTTTTCTTCTACATAGTTCTATGAAGACCAAACTAAAATAGTTAAAACTGTAAAAGCCAAACTAAAATAGTTAAAACTAACAAAATAAAGTTAAATTAGATACACAGCAGGTCCTTGAATAATGTCATTTTGTTGATGTGATACCATAGGAACTTAACTCTTGTTTATATCCATTAGTGTTATGGTAAAATTGGTTTCATTTTGCTTAAAGTTAAAGAACCTATCGATAACCTATAGGGAGGACTTACTGTAGTAGTATGTAAACATGTAAGTATTTGTAACCTTAATTCCCATTATACTGAAATTCTCATAATTGACAGCCAAAAAATATATTTGAACGAGTAACTTTTCAGAGGTTTCATACCTGTAAGTTTACTGCATCTTGGTAAGTCAATTTCACAGCGGCTGGAATTTGCGAGTATACTAGGTGATTATACTTAGGAATAAGGCCCATCAAGTCTGAGATTTGTCTGATGACAATGCTGTAAGCCCTGGCTAAACTGCTTGCAGATGTTAAGTAGCTGCTGGCATTGCTAGCCTCCAACGCAGCTGCTGCCGCTGCAGCACTCGTGCTGATGGTGCCACTGCGGCGTAAGTTCGAAGGATCGATATAAATCAAACCTGCTGAACTTGCTGTAAGGAAAAAAGGACAAGCACAATAAGCTAATGCCAGTTGCTAACTGTGTTTCTTGAGCACTATTCATATTTTAAAAAGCTAAAAGATCAAATGTACTTGCAAATGTGGAAACAGCCAAAAACTTATTTAAGCCATGCTAATTTAGGAATAAGGGAGACAAGAATTACTATAAACCAGAGGCAATTTTGCCACTGCCCCCACGAAAGGGGAGGACATTTGGCAACATATGCAAACATTTTTGGTTGTCACATGAGAGTGAGGGATTGCTAATGGCATCTAGTGAGTGGGTAACAGCACAGATTATGCTAAACATCCTGCAATGCACAATTACAAAAATAAACAATTATTTAGCAACTAGAGGCCCGGTGCACGAAATTCGTGCATGGGGGGGGGGGTGTCCCTCAGCCCAGCCTGCACCCTCTCCAATCTGGAATCCCTCTCACAATCCAGGACTGCTGGCTCCCAACTGCTCGCCTGCCTGTCTTCCTGATTGCCCCTAACCGCTTCTGCCTGCCAGCCTGATCACCCCCTAACCACTCCCCTGCCAGCCTGATTGATGCCTAACTGCTCCCCTGCCAGCCTGTTTGCCCCTAACTGCTCTCCCCTGCAGGCCTGGGTCCCCCCCCATCTGCCCTTCCCTGCAGGCCCAGTCGCCCCCAACTTCCCTCCTCTGCCAGCCTGGTCACCCCTAACTGCCCTCCCCTGCAGGCTTGATCACCCCCAACTGCCCTCCCTTGCAGGCCTGGTCCCTCCCAACTGCCCTCCCCTGCTGGCCATCTTGTGGCAGCCATCTTGTGTCCACATGGGGGCAGGATCTTTGACCACATGGCGGCAGCCATCTTGTGTGTTGGAGTGATGGTCAATTTGCATATTACTCTTTTTATTTGACCTCAGCAAAACATTAGAAAACTATTATGAAACTATTTGTTTTCTAGGGGAACATGTGGAACTTCAAAAAAATATCTAGTCAACACTTCAGGAATACCAAGTTTTCAGACTTACCTGCTGGCGTGGATGTGCTGGAAGGGGCTGTGCTGGCTGCCCGCTGATGCTGGGTGTTGCGGACAGCCCACTGCATGGAACGGGGAGCTTGGGCAGCACCGTTGGCATGGGAGCTGTTCGTGGTTCTCTCTAAAGGCTCATCGAGCATAAAGGTCTCCTGCTCTATGTCGTCACTCTGACTACTGCTGCTATCAGAATCACTTGAATCATTTGACTGCGAGTCATCTTCAGAAAAGAAGGCGGGAACACTGCTTGCACCTAAATTTTTAATTTTTAAAAGCAAAACCATTGTGAGTTTGTTGACTTTTAAAACTACAGTGTACCCCCTCATTCAGGAAAATATATGTATTAAACAGAATGTCAGGCTGTATTCAACAGTCCACAAAACACATCATGAAAAGAACTCTTTTAAATGAACCTTAAAATTAATCCATTATTTAAAAAAGCAAAAAAGTTATTAAAATAGTACCTTGTTTGCTAACACTTATAGGAAAAAAAGATGATGTTATAAAAAGATTGTCACCCTTGTGCATAGTAAACAGAATACAGTTTAACCCAGTGGTCAGCAAACTGCGGCTCGCGAGCCACATGCCGCAGTTTGCCGCTCTGTTGACTAATGAGTTTGCTGACCACTGGTTTAACCAATTCATGATAAATACACACAGAGTCTTAGTATAAGTGAGAGTTGTTGGGATAAGGCACCATACCTGCTTCTGAGCCAGCAGTTGCTGCAGTGACAACACTTCTGCGCCCACTAGCATTATCTTGGTTGCTATGATTGCTTTCACTGTCACTTTCTGTTTCAGCTGCTGCTAGTAAGTCCAGCTCCATGTCACTCCCTAGCAAATACATTTAAATAATAAGAAAAAAGAAGTATAAACTCCCTGTGGGTCCAGACTGGGTCTTATAAGTCAGAAAATAAGGGAGGGAACTAAGAAAGTAAGAGGGGGAAGAAGGGGCAAAAGAAAGGGATAGATGCTCTGCAGTGAGCATAACTTCCTGTACGCAGGGAAAGGATGCCTAGGTAAACTATGACATTAAGTGGAGTATCACACAGCAATTCAAGTCTGCCTGCAGAGTCTTATGGAAAAAGTGTTAAGCTGACGACTTCAGCAGGGGAAGAGCTCTGGGCTAGGCCCACTGCTTCCTTCTCATTTATGGGGAAGGAAGTTAAAAATGTATATTCTTTATGTAAAACAGTAGATATACCTATCAAAACATACAAAACGAGAAATTTTAAATATGTGCAATTTATTGTACATTAGTTATACTGCAATAAAGCTAGTTCCAAAAAAAAGCCTATTCTATGACTACTGATAAAAATGGTTAAGATGACTATGTAGCAAAAAGGCCAAAATGATTATTTTCAAGTTAAAAAGAAAGTCACAAAAATGTCATATGTAATATCTAAAGGACACAAATGGGAATAGGGCAACACAGGGCAGGACTGAAAGTAAATACAAACGGTAAGCATACAGCTGGCATTATGGGTCACATGTTTTCCTTTTCTCTAATTTCCAAATGTATCATAATACAGTTATGATTATTTTAATTTCTAAAAGCCTCATAAAAAAATAAAGTGACTTAAACCAAAAGGTAGAGAGGGAGAAGAGAATTATGTTATAAATATACATATATTTACATATGCATACATGTATACACGTGTATGTACATGCTTAAGTATATTTATACGCACATTTGTGTATGTAATATATGTGTATGTATGTGTGTATGTACATAGTGGGGCAAAAGTAGGTTGATAGCTATGAGCACATGAAACAGAATTTATTATTGTATTATTATTTATTAATTATTGTATTATTTTCCATACAAACAACTGTTTGTATCTACACACATATACTACCTCCTAACAGTTGTAACATGCTACAGAATCCCTTGGCAGAAAATATGTTGAACAATTTGCTGAACATCAAATGGGGCTTTTCTCTGTATTAAAATCTCTCTTTAAGGTACCTGATTTGCTCATACTGAAAAATTTCTCAAGTAACTTGCATACCGTCCTCATCATGCTCATCATGTTGGCCCTCAGCCTCAGCATTTTCTTCCCCATGTTCTTCCTGTTCATCATGATGATCCTCTTCTCCAGCCACACCTTCCACCACCTCCACCTAAATCCAGAATCTTACTTGTAGACCATCAAAGCATATAATGAACCTACTTCTCTACCAATGTTCCTCCACAGCAGTTAGTCAACGAAAACACAAGGATCCCTAAATACAGGGAACTGAAGTCTTCATTTGCTAGTGACAATTTGCTATCAAAAATTATGCTGACCTATCTCAATGTTTATAATTATTGCCCATATATAGAACCTTAAAATTAGAACTATAACAATGTATAGTTTTTTAACCTTTGCAATTATAAAATTTACCCAAAAAATATGCAGTTTTCTCTCTACTTCAAATACATTGCACAAAACTACTAAAACTGTTTCTAACATTGAGAATATCTTTTCTATTAATCCTTAAGTTAAAACAAGTTACATTTCCAATTTCCTATTACCCAGTAAATCAAGCACTATTAAAATATTTTTAAGATGTATAACCACAAATGAAAACAAAAATCCAGAAGCTGGAAACAAATGCATTGAGCAATAGTAAGCTAACTTCTAATGACTACTTTCCCCTCCTCCCCTCCCAAATAAAAGCCTCTTGTCTACCCCAATTAAAACTACCTCTTCCACATCTGCTGACACAATGTCATCCTGTTCTTCGTCTCTGCCCCGAACAGGCTGAGACTGGCTGATGCGCCTCTGCTGTGGGTTCCGGAGGATGTAGGACGACTGAGACTGGCTGGAGCTGTAAGGAAGCGGAGGTCAGAAGTACACTGCAGCCACACCTCGGACATAATGTTACTCAGTGTGATTCACTTGCTAGAATGCTATTTTAAATCAGACCTGAAAATTCTGGGAAACCAGTAATAACTCATCAAGTCTCTCAGAAAATATAAACACCAAAGAAGTTATTTTATCATAAAGAATAACATAAATCTCAGAATTGTGGGTTTTTTTTTAAAGATACGTTTTTACTGATTTCAGAGAGAAAGGGAGAGAGAAATAGAAACATCAGTAAGAGAGAATCATCAATCAGTCCACTCCCGCACGCCCCCTACTGGGGATCGAGCCTGCATCTTGGCAATGTGCCCTAACTGGAATCGAACTATGACCTCCTGGTTCATAGGTCAACACTCAACCACTGAGCAACACTGGCCAGGCTCAGAATTGTTGTTACTTTACTTTTCATGAGTTCCTATACTGAAATATTTTAAAGGGAAGTTTTCCCTTTTCCATTGCTTTCAACACCAGCAGTTCTTAACTTCCAAAGGCTCCAAGAAGCATTCATCCATTAACGAAAGTGTGCTTACTATGAATAATTCACTCTTTAAGGGACCTGACATTACCTACTTTGCATCAGCTTATTAACCTTTGACTTGCTGGGTGTATACGAGGGAACACATCAGTTCGAAAGTGTCATGTTAAAATAGAATCATAACGAAAAGTGGGTGACAAAATAATGTTACTTTCCTAAAGATCAAATTGAGAAACAGCCAACAAAGGACAGAAGCCTCCATTATTTAAAAATAAATAAAAATGGGGGAAGCAGAGAGTGCAGCTTAAAATGCAGGTAGTGGCTAAATTACCCTGTGACCTACCTATTATCCTTTATTTACAGACTAGAGGCCCGGTGCACAAAATTCGTGCAAGAGCAGGCCTTCCTTTCCCCAGCTGCCAGCACCGGCTCCCCTCCAGCCGCCAGCAGGCACCCAGGACCCAGGCTTCCCTCACAGCCCTGGCTTCGTCCAGAAGGACATCTGGTCTAATTAGCATATTATACTTTTATTATTATAGATTTTAAATCACCTCACCTCAGCTGCTCTGCAAAACAAAATCAAACCAATTACACATGAAGAGTCAACTGAGACACAGCCTTCAAGAAACATGTCTCTTGGACTAGAAGGGTTAAAGGAGCCATAGTTTTCACAGAAGACAGCCTGGGGTCTGAGCAAAATAGCAAGTTACATCATAGAAATCCTCTCTTCTATCAAATACATGAGCCAAACATTAATCAAGAAAGGACAACAGATTTCAAGAGACTTATCCTGTATCAGCCAAGGTGGAGACAGGAAGAACATGTTTTCAGAGAACTTCTACCTACAAGCCTGCACTCGTGAGAGTTTGGAGCTGCAATGTGCACTTCAAGGAAGGGTGGGCTTGAGTGTCGGTCAATCCAATACCTCAACACTATCAGTAAGCACCAAGCAGCAATTTCTCTCTCTACTCTGCCATCTAATACTCTGCCTAATGTAACAGCAAAGGAACACACCTGTCTAGGTTTTTAAATATTTTTAATCAATAGCTGTGGAACCTGTTATCTAACACCTCTCTGAGCCTCCGTTTCCTCCCCTTTTAAAACTGGAGTGATAGTGGTGCCTCACAGTTACTGGGTACCACTACACAGGTAATACATCTATGAGGCTTAGCAAAGTTCCTAGTTCATACTAAACTTTCAGTAACAATTATTATATGAGGCACAGAGACAGAGTAGACAGAAATGAATTAATAAAGACATTAAGAGTTTTAAAGAGGTGGGAGGAAGCAACAGAAAAGCAAAACAATTGAACTTAAGAATTTATACTCAATGTAGTGGTAAACACCATCTACCATGTAACACAAGAGAAATCCCAGAAACTGGTCAAGTGTATGTTTTACTTAAGACATGCTTGGAACCCTGGTCAGAATACACCCTATGCGAAGGAGTGATTGTACTGTATTATAATGAAGGACTTCTATATTACGAAGTAGAAACATTAGCACTGATATCTGTTGATTATCAAATGAGATCTACTTCTGGAAAGACATAAGAGGTTGGCCCAATACACCAAGGGGAATGGAGTAAAGAGCAGAGCTTAAGGGTGTACAATACTTTGATAAAGAAACTAAGCAAGGTGAAAAAATCTTAAAATTTAGTAGGAACAGGCTCATGGATACTCTTCAGAGATTAGATGCTTCCAAAATCTGTTCAATGCAATAAAAAATTTTACGTTCTGGGGGGAAAAAAAACATAAGGAATTCACAAGGTAATACCACCTAAGTAATGGGGGGTTCCTCACAGGGTATAAGAATCAGGAACATCACAAAAGTACAAGAAGATTTCACTAGCAAAACCTTTGGATACTAGGGTGTATCTGGCATGTCTGAAAATATATGGCTTGATTTGTAACAGTTTTCAGCAAATCCTGGAAGTACGTCAGTGACAAGGCTACCATGGGAGAGCTTTGACAGACAAACTTAAATTTAGATTCCAGGGAATCCTACAAGACCTCGTAATAAATGGAAAGTTGGGACACATACTGGCATACAGAGTATAAGGAGAATTTTGAGAGCAGATACTCAACATCAACTCAAACGAAACCATATCCTAAAGGAGGCCATCCTTAACACATAGGTGTTTAGAAAGAAGAAGGGTCGTTAGGTCTTAAAGATCCTTATTAAAACACTATTACATATACACACAGTAACAAAATCAGACTTAAAAAACCAATAAAATAAACAAGTTACTTGCTAAAGACCTCTAGTGCCTTTCCACTCAAAAGTGTGACCCCTCAACCAGCAGCTTTGGCATTATCTGACAGTTTTTAAGAAATACCGAATCTCAGGAATCAGCCTCTGCATTTTTAAAATAAGATCCCCAAGTGATTTGCACGCATATTAAAGCTTGAGAAGCACTGTGGTAAATAAAAGGCACCAGAACATTTAGTTTTAGATTCTAAACGTTCTGACTCAACAAACTTCCATCTAGTAAGGTAAATTATCAACTAAATGGAAAAGATAAATGAGATTAAAGAATAAATGACTTTGTAACTAGTAATTTTTTTTATTACTGAGTTGTTTTAGCCCCTTCCTAGTTAATATGGCCGTTGTAGAGAATATTTTAAAATTCTGTCATTCTGATTGTTATCTACATAAGTTGCGCCCCCTAACCCCAGCCTTTGGACACAGAGAAAGTTATCTTTTCATTCTTTAACTTGGCCTTCCAACAGGCTATTACTTAAAGGTAAGAAAAAACAGAAAGTAATGATGTCTACAGAAGTCTTAAGTAATGTTTCTTTATCAGGTTACCGTAATGGCCTAATAAAAATAGTGCCTTTCCAAACCAAAACGAAAACCCACAACTATATGTCTATTAGACATGGAGGTAAGTATAATTTTTAAAGTACTTTCACATGTTCCAAACAAAGTAAAATCTTCACCATTTGATATACAAATGATCATGTACACCACCTGAATGCTCGTGCAAAGGTTTTCGTGAGTCAAATGTGACATTTCCAGAGAAAGAATTAATCAGAATCTGTTACCAGTTAGAAATTTACCTGCTAGACTGATCAGATGATGGTCGTGGTGGTAGTGGTTCCACTGAAAATAATTCTTCACTGCCTTGCATGGCATCGATGCTGGTACTAGCCAGAGTAAAAGGTGCAGTTGGGCGAGCAATTCCCATTCTGACAGGAACAATCAGCGACTCTGCTACATTGCACAATTCTTCCACCGCATAAGGCAGCAGTGCCTGGAATACACGCTTGCATTTTCCAATTGGCTGCGGAATAAAGTTGCTAGAGCAAAAAGGAAAATATAGGAATCTTTTATGAATCCTTTCATATACATGATGTCAGTTTCACAAAGAGTTTGTGCAAAATAATGCAAATGTCAAAATCAAAAGGGATGCCTTACTTTTTCTTTTTGGATGAAGCCATTTCCACACTAAGAATAACAAAAACTCTTGCCACTGAGCGCAAAAACCTCATTGTCACAGCAATGGCTTCTTCCCGACGCCCAGGTGTGTACTTGTTTTGGAGTTCTTTCACTAGTGTGCCCAGGAGGGTGTCCAGAAGCTTTAAGAAATTATAACCACTCCATTAGTGTGGAGACATTGCAAAAGATGTTTAGACTTTCATTAAGTAAAAAGTTCCAACCCTTTTCAATGTTCACGTTTCAAAATAAAAATATCCAAATAAATGTAACCAAAACATTTACAAAGTCAGTGATTAGTTTATGTCACATGCTGATCAGTGCTTGGCCTATAGGTCTCAGATGTCTGACTTCTTGTGTTCAGTCTCACAATCCTATGGATAGCAATTAATATTTAGAAGAACAATACCAAGTATGTCAGGTCAGAGGATGAATATATTTCATTCACTATAGGGTACTTACTGAAGCAGCTAAGTAGAGTTAACTATATTAATAAATTTATAATCCCATCCCTATCACATAACTATTATTACTTTCTAGTCTCATTTCCATGCATGGTCTACCATATAAGTATCAATTACAGAGGACACCCAATTTCATGTTATTTTCTGTTTTTTTAATGTTATTTAACCCTTATTTTTATTTTTAATTCAAATACCTGTTCTTAAAAATTTATTTTTATTGATTTGAGAGAGAGAGAGAAAGGGAGATAGAACATTGATGAGAGAGAAACACCCATCACCTGCCTCCTGCATGCCCCCTACTGGAGATTGAGCCCACAACCCTGGCATGTGCCCTGACTGGGAATCTAACCAGTGACCTCTTGGTACATGGGACAATGCTCAATCAACTGAGCCATATTGGCCTGACAAAATAACCCTTATTTGTAAATTGCTACATTACATTCAGTAGTGGTTTAACTCTTAATTTGATTCATTCGTCCATAAAGAGGATCCATAAAGTATTTTGTTTTTTAATTTTACATTACATTATGACACAATTTTGTCTTTCTCATATCATAAATTATTACCTTACTAGAGGCCCAGTACACATTGAAAGTAAATTAATTAAAAGGTGGCCAGGAGAGTGGGACTGGGCGTGAAGGGCCAGACATGCCCTGGAGCCAACCTCCCACGGTCCCTCCCCGGCTGGCCACACCTGGGGCAGCGCCAGGGCTCGAAGGGCATCTGCGGAGTGAGCGGGGTCCCTAGGCCTGACCTGCGGGGATCGGGCTGAAGCTGGCAGTCCGACATCCCCCGAGAGGTCCTGGAGTGCAAGAGGGCACTCTGCAACATTGCTGCTGCTCATCAGCTCCTGTGTCTGCCCCCTGATGGTCACTGCGCATCATAGCTACCGGCCAGTTGGCCAGCAGGTCACTTAGGCTTTTATATATATAGATAACAAGTTCTGACGGCAATGATATTTTTATGGCTCTTGACATTGCTAAGCTGTTTTCCAAAAGAGTGCCAAATACAATGCCACTCATCAGTGTGTGTCTTTACCATAACCTCATCAACACTGGTTTTTATAGTTTATATCCTTTTCTAATTTCACAGCAAAAAGGATACTTAAAAAGTTTGCACCAAGTTACTATTAATTTGAACATTGCTCCAATCATTTTTACACTGTTGTATTTTTAACACCTTTTAGGAATTTACTTAGAATGAAAGGAGCTTCTGCTGTTAACTGAGACATTTAAATCACCCAAAAATTCCATTCCCCTTAATGTACTGCTTAATTAGAGCTTATTAGTACTTAGGAATTTGGACTAGTAAAATTATGGGAAGCTAAGTAAGAAAAACAGCCTTTTCATGTGCTTGTAAATAAACATTCAAAGGACTTACTTACCAAGATATCCGCTGTACACTTGACGATAAGGCAATGAGTGAAGCAGTCCAACCGAATCGTGCCGCTTTGCTGATTGAGGTATACTTGCTCTTCTGGCAAAAGGTGGCCTATCCTACTGCTGGCACTGAGGCTGAATGGGGAAGGAAAGAGAAGGCACTGTAACTGCTTACACTAACAAGGGAAGTAGATAAGTCTAAAAACAATTTAATGAATACATACGGATCTTTATTCTCCTGTGACCCAAACATAATCATAGATTTCAAAGCATTCCAGTCCTGTAGAACACGCTCCAACGCAAGTTGGGCAAATCTTGGGGGCTCTAAGTCATGATCAGGCATATCTGAATCTAAAAAGAAATAATGGGTAAGACAAAAAAATAAACATCCACTTTTCGTATGTGGATGTTTTCCATAACTAAAATTTACTCACCTTCGGGATTGGCTGTTTTTCGGTTACGATCCTCCCTGATCCGAGGAGGTCTGTACTGGCAATGCTCTACTGTCTGCCTTGCAACTGTCTGCACTAAAAACAATAGCAGGTGCTCTCCCCTACAAAACAGAACACTGCTGTGAGGGGGACTGTGTGTGTGTGTGGGGGGGGGGGGGGGGCAGGGGGGCGCAGCTGGGGACAGTACTCAGACGTGCAGTGCTTTTTCAACCTAATTTATGTCCTAAAAACACCACTTGCCTGCTGTTTGGCAGAGTGACCAGATTAGTAGCAGTGAGCAGGCGATACAGTAGATCAAGACGAGCAGATTTCTGTCCAGCAATTAGAGTTTTGCATTTACATTTCTCCCAGCAATCACAATAGGCTGTCGGTGATGTCCGTTTGAGTCTAGAAAGAATTCATACACAAGTATAAAAACTGAAATTTTTTTTAAAGACACAAACATTATATTGAAATTATGGAGGCATTGAACCAAACAGAACTCTTATTAATTTTTGAATGCAAAGTGCAATTGTTAAAAAATGTATGTAACAAGAATTACACAAAACTCTTATGAGAAGAGGTATCTCAAAAATGACTCAGTATAGTCACTTCCTCTGGGATGTGTTCCCTATCTCCCCACGGTCCCAGTTAAGTTTATGTGATCTTCCTATGTGCCTCTAATGAACCAAAACCCTATGGGCAGATGTTTCCTGCTTGTGTCCTCTGACAGGAGTGTCAACCCTGTGAGGACAGGGACTAACTTTGTCCACCACCACCCAAACTTCTAGCACAATGAGAGTACTTAGTAAGCAATCAATGAATACAGATGATCAATTTTAGATGCTTAAAATAAGGTAAACGAACAGCCAAAATTCTTTGACTAAAAATCTTAAGTATTAATACAATTATCTATAAAAATTTTCCACTTGTCCTACATAACTGCTTATTTTAAAGCAGAATAGGTGGTTTTTACAAACCAGTCTCTCTTTTTTTTGTTTTGTTTTTAAATATTTTTACTGATTTCAGAGAGAAAGGGAGAGGGAGAGAGATATAGAAACATCAATGATTTGATAGAATCATTGATTGATTGGTTGCCTCCTGCACATCCCACACTGGAGGTCGAGCCCACAACCCGGGCATGTGCCCCTGACTGGAATTGAACCTGAGACCCTTCAGTCCGCAGGCCAACACTCTATCCACTGAGCCAAACCAGCTTAGTGCCAAACCAGTCTCTGTTACCTATAACACCTACCCATCTGCACCAGTTACGCTCATGTTCCTATGAGACTCTAAGGCACTCGGGTACTTATTGCTTCTCAGATCTGTGAAAACTAACAAACTAGGCATGGTAACTCTACCGCTGAATTGAAAGGTGACCATCTTTAGTTTAACACCCACTATGATTTTCTTAATGTAATTTCTTGCTACAAGGGACCTAAGACTGGAGAATACAGACAAAATCATCCTATCACTACATCTCAAAAGATTAATTAGATCCTAGTCACAATGTATGACCACATATTCCTTTGCATATTAGCCTCCTTTTATTTAAAGAATAAACATTTCAAAGTACACTTTAAATCAAGAGCCACATTCTAATATATAAACTGGCTTAAAGAGGACTAGATGATAAAACCTCACGCCTTCTGAACTATGAAACAAAACATTACTTGGTACACATCATTTTAATGCAGCAATAGGAATCTAAGCAGTTTACAGTGTTAGAGTAAACCAGATTGTACTCACTTGCAATCATGGCCTTTATGGCAAACCCTGGCACATTCCGTACAACAACAGAGTGACTCCAGCAAGCCACACGTTCGACACTCAAAAATATCCTAAAATTAAAATTAAAAGGGTATACTTCAATAAAACACACAATCATATACACACACACACACACACACACATATATATCTCATAATTATATTCTAAAACATTGCAATGATGATAGCAGAGCAATAAAAACTGGAAACAAAGTAATGGATGTTATAGTGAATATACATTTTACAATATTAGACAAATGCAAATCATATAATCATATTCTACCAGTGGACAAAAATAACTTATACCATCCCAAAAAAGAGTATAGCTATAAAATCTACATCAAGAGTGGTGGATCAGATTATACTACCCACTGAAGATTTCTCATTTTCATGATATCCCATAACTAAGTTAAGAATCAACTTCTCTGCTTCATTTATTTCGGAATTAAATAAAAATTAATTTTCTTTAGAGAATTTTATAACTCAGAGTAACAGGAAATATCAGACTTGCAATAGGGAAAAAAAAGAAAACCTGAAGATAGTGTAAACATAGGAAAATGTAAAATAACTTACCTGGTTAATGTGCTCTGCTCCAGTCCATGTAAAACTGCAGGTATCATTACAACATAAGACATATAAAGGAGAGTCATCGGGGTTGGTGCCTGATGGGCATACCATTCCCATAAAAACATCTTCCTCTTTTTCACTTGAGGATACTTCAGCTACAAAGATTAAAGAAAGGACTTAATCACAGCCATCTGCTACTTTCCTCAAATGGAAAAGCTCTAACATTTACATAGTATAAATAAGAAACTACTACATATTAATAAGAAAAAAAAAACAAAACCTGATATACAAAGCCAACATGCAAGGAAATCCAGTCAATTCTGTGCAAATTGTAACTATATCAGAACCACATTTGAGGACAATACAAATGCAGCCACCTTAGTCCTTAGCTCTGAGTTATGCAGTTAAGATTCAAGTCCAACCTATTTAACAAAGTATAGACGATCATATCAAGTATTTATAGCCAGTATTTTAAAGAGGATAACTACTTCAATCTTTTAAAGGCTAGATGACAGAAATTGATATTCCTTAATGTTTTCTATTAAGCAAGTATTACAAGTCAGAAGAACAATAAGATATCTGACCTCTAACTTCTATAAAATGTTATCACCAACACCATTTTAACCAATGGCAGGTTCTATCAATAATTCATCTTTATTTTCTAAAGATAGGTCATTACATTATATATTATAGAAACTTTTTGAAATTTAAGAAATCTATACCAGCTGCTTTTTGATGGAAAGTTAGAATATATAACTCACTTGAAAAAAGTGTAAACATGAATTTTACACACAAACACTAAAATATACATGCACAAAATAATTATCTTGATAATTGTTAATCAATCATATCATTTCCATATATAGAAATCAGATTTGAATAATTACAATATGTGTATAGAAGAGAATCCATTCAAATTTAAAAATATGCTACTCATTTAGGACTTGAAATATATTACCTTTTGCAATTTTCTGGGCTGTTTCTAAGATGGTAATTGCAGCTGGGTAAGCTCGGCCACTCACAGCTGACATAAATGGGGTCATTCCCCTTGCATCCCTAAAATGAGAAAAATTGTACATAAAAATATTAATTATCAATTACTTTTCCTTACTGATTGTAAAAAAGAAAGACATGTTCATGATGCAATAACTAATTATGTCTTGTTAAATAATGTCCCACCTCTCAAAGAATTTTCTGATCTCTTATTATCTCATTTAAGAAAGAAAGCCGCCGGCTCTCTAAACCGTGCTTTCCTTTCTTAGCCTTTAGTGACACTATTGACCAGCAAGGGCTCTGGAGTCAAACCAATTCTTTTTAAACGTGGGAATAGGAATAAGGCTCTATCTCATAAGATTGTGATGAGGATTAAATAAATTACTTAAAAAGCTTTTAGTACAATGCCTGCCAAATAATATGTACTCAGTACGCGTTAGCTATTATTATGTATTTTCTCTTACACACATGCCTTCAATATTCTTTATTGAATTTCTACTCCCTCCTGGAATTTCCAAAATCCCAACCTCAGACATTTGTGCCTCCCTCTCTCATCCACCACAGCAGCTGCCACTTCTATGAGGTTACTACAGTCCCAGCACCTACACCTGCTTACTTGATAAATCTAGTTAGGATTTCCCTGTGACCCCTCCCATTCAACATACCTAACCGCTAAAGCCATCTTTCCCCCAAACTTGCTCTCGACCTGACTTCTCTCTGACAGCCAACAGTATCACTGTCACTAGTAACTAAGACAAAACGTGGATTCTTTATGAAAATCTTCCTTCTAAATCAATTATTTACCTTTGCTTCTAATCTTTTCCATCTTTAACAAATCAGTGTATTGCAACACACAAAATGAAGGCTGTAAATAGGCATACACAATATAGCCTCAACTTTACTCTCTACTCTTGCCTAATTTTAATGCCTTTTTATACCACATTCATATTACTATTTTTATAACCCCACTTTGATACTTCTACAGTCTAAACAAAGCCATTATTCAGAGGATTCAAGCCCAAAGAATAGAACAAAGTGGTGGCTTTAACCTAAGTATTCAGATTCACTGGCTACTATTCTCTTCTGACTGTCCACCTTCAATTAGACGAGTTACTGTCTTAAGCTATTTATACTTCTCCATTTTAATGTTGTTGCTCACTCTTCTCCCTACTCATTCCTCATGGTTCTACTCAAACTTCATCTTCATAAAGCTTCCTACTACAGAACACATGTCTACCTTCTGTTTATTCCAAAATACATGTGTCCTTCCTATCCCAAATTAATGTCTCAGTTCTGGAAGCAAGAGATGAACCACGGTTGGAATTTCTGCTGTGCCACTCACTAGTTTTATAACCCTGGGCAAGTTCAATAACCTCAGAAAGCCTGGATTTTCAAATGTACGATGGGAATAATACCACCTACTCCCAACGGTTATTTCTAGAATTAGGAGTTAATGCAAGTAGAGTTTGGCACAGATGAAGACTAATTTTTATAAAAATATTTATTGTTATGAGCTTGTAAAGATAAACAGTCATGCTGAAAGCAGGATATGATCTATTAATGGTTAATGAGCATTACCACAGAATACTTATCAAAAACTCTGCATAATCTCATGATGATGCATTCTGCAAGCCAAAAAAATTTCCAAAGAAACCATCAGAATCATCATGCAGTTTTAAATACAGATTCCAGGCCCCATCCCAGACCTACTGAGTCATACTTCTAGTGTAGAGCTTGGGGGAAGAATCTGTATAATATTCAAAGTTTTCCAAGCGACAGTGGTAGAACTAATTTACGGATTCACATTGAGAATAAAACGCTATGATCTTTTTAACATATATACACTCAAATCAAGCTAACATAAAATCACTTTATATTCATTTAGTGGACACTGAATTTTATGGAGAAAGCATCTTTCATTGAAGAGAGCAGAGTAACAAAGGGCATACAATGTTGGATTCTATGAAGTATATTAAACTTCTTACTTGGCAGAAAGGAGTTCTCGTAGATAGGGCTGCAGAACAACACTGTCACATAACAATTTCAATATAAAATGAGCATTGGCCTTTCGATCCTTGGATTCTACTACAGATGGCTCTGTGGAAGGACCTGTAATTAAGCAGATCCATTTGTTAACAAAACAAGAATAAAAAAGACCAAGTGAAAGAATATTATGGAATAACATACCAACTATCTATTAAATACATCACAAAAAAAATATTCTCATATTAGTAATAAATTAAAAACTTCATTAAAGAGAACTTAAACACATTAACACATTTTACAAATCTCAACTGATGAAATGTATGTATATCCACACCACAATTTCACTGACACATGGAAGATAATTCAGAGAATTAGATGCTTTTCAAGCCAAGGAAAGTCTCCTTATGAAAGTGTGGATCTGTAAAACCCATTTCTGAAGTGTATTCTTCCAAATGTCTAAGCAAATACAGTAGCACAGATTCTCACCTGGAATGGTGGAGGTGCTTGGTCCTTGAGCGTTGCCAGTGGCTGCTGTGGTAAGAGATCCCACAGCAGGGGCCAGGATAAAATCAATGTCACCATCTTTCAGTAAACAGAATAGCAGGATGCATATCATTATAGGCAACATATCCCTAACTTTTTCTCTTAACTGGACTTAAGGCTCTTCTGTTCAAGCCAAACGACAAATCAGACAGAGGTTTGAGTATAAACTTATTTTCCTAACTATAAAAGAAGGAATCCACTAGATAATCTACTGATTTATCCAGATGTATTGCTAGGTAGCTTCTTACCAGTATGGAAATATTTCTGTAAGAGAAATACCTGGTAAGATTTTCTGAAATTTTAATTTTTAAATTACAAACCCCTTACCAAATCTTTATAACTAAATTAGTTACAATACACATTACACTACTTATAAATATTTCAGATTTACCAATAACCCCTTTAAAATGCTCAATTTCTCTTTTTTCATAATCCTTTCTTTTTGTTAAAAACTAAATAAAATAACAGATCTTACCAGGATCCATCGCAGGAGGATCAGGAACCCAACTAGGGGGGGCTATCGGGGGTGAAACTGGATCCTGATGGTCACTGGATGAAGCTCCAGCTTCATGTCTACCCAAACCAGCAGCTCTCAATGAACGTCGCATCATTTCCCGTAACCTCAAACTAGAACATGGACAAAATCAAAACTCACTACTATGACTAAATGTAATGAAAAGGTACACAGAACTTCTCATCTGAGATCAAAGTTTGTTCTACAAGCAAATGCTCCAGGCAAAGGCAGTGAAGTACAAATGCCAATTCTGGAATCACAGAATAAGTCAGAGAGGGACAGAAATGAAACTGGGGGCTCCTGGTCCCCAGTTCAGCATTAAAACCACTAACTTAAGCAGAGGGAACAAAAGTTGCCGTGAAGATCAGAAAATAATCTTTCATACAGTTAAGACAAATGAGCAGCTGAGTATTAAACCAAAAAAAAAATTTTCTGTCCCGTTTATAATTAGTAAGAATTAAGTTTAATAATAGACATCAGCGAACAGACTGATAAGCACAAAACTAGTACAGACTGATTTAACCCACTAAATCCCTTGTCTGTGATCTCAAAAGCAATTGAACTAATATTCACAGAGTAAGTAATTTTACAACAAAGACCAATTTAGATTTATTTTTTACACACACGTTTTTTTAACAGTACAGCTTGCATCACAATGAAATTAACGAATGAAACTGGAGCTTGTAAAATGTGTTGTTAGATTAACGTCTGGGCGTGATTGTTTTTCCTACAAAAAAAAAATACTGCACAGATGTGCACATCACTAAAAAGAAAAAGAAATATCATAAACACAGACCTCGTTAGGGGAACTGGTAACTGCCTACCTATAAAAAAATCTGAACCTCTGGATCAAAGCTTACAAAGGCTACAAAACTAATACATTAATAACTAACAGCAATTAAGAGAGAGCACATAAGGCAAATCAGACACAATTTTAGAGCTTTTGAGTAGAGTAAAAATTCAATTTTAAGGGCCAGGCAACGCAAGGGATTTCATTCTCCCTTGCAGATTTAATACCAAACATTTCTGATGTAAAAGATCTAACACCTTACCAGGTGAGCATTATTATGTCTATAAATAAGTGATTTAGAAAGATTCTTATTAATGTTTGAATCTCTAATTATGATGATTTAATCCATAGTAAATGTTTTTCCATAGCAATACATTTTCAAATTTTTAAGTAAATTTCTATTTAAAGCATTTATGAAAATTTCTTTTAGAGATTACTTTCAGGAACACGTCTATTTTATAAGGCTTTTGCATGATGATGTACCTTTGGGAACAGAAACATTCTTTGGAAGTAAATTTTAGTGTCTCAAGTAGTATCTTAGTTATTGTAACATTCACTATTTAAAAATACCTAGAGTAAATTATTTTACGCTATCAATGTTTTCTCTCTCTTTCTCCCAATTCAGAAATCTGAGTTTAAGAGTTTTTATAATATGGAGTAGGTTGCAGTGATTATTTCGGGTGAAGTCACATTCATGTCCAAAGACATCATCACCCAGAGAGAATGCAGGCTCCTTACCAGGAACAGCACACACCAGGGTGACTGTCCACACTATGATGCTCCTAAGCAATTTCAATTAAGCTCAACATAGACACTCAGTATCCTAATGTGCCTTACTAAAAACATACACAGAGAATCAGCAATAATTGGGAAGCACTGCAAATGACCTGAAAATAAATGCATGTTTTGGGCTTAACGAGAAGAAGGCTTACACCAGACCAGGGTCACAAACTCAATGCCTCCTGGGCCCAGAAGATAAAATAAGTCGAGGAAAGGGCAGGCAGGTGTAAGAAGGAGGGAACAATGGCAAACTAGAGGTGTACACACTCATCTAAAAGCATTCAAATCTTAAAGAAAAAAATTTAACATTGCACAGGCCAAAGAAAACATGTGGGCTATTCTCCAACCTCTAATTTAGAGTAGATTAAGAATAAATGAAGATAAATGGAGACCACAGTCTCATCTTGAACTTTCAAACTCCCAACTTTGTTGTTTGATGTAGTCAATTCAATATTAAGTGAGGGGACCATTCCTTGTCATTTAAAAAAGCTGTCCTTAACCTCTTTTCTTCATTAGGTCTTGGGAACATTTTTAAGTACAATGCCCAGCTCCTCATACAGATTCTTTGAAAACAAAAACAAAAACAAAAACAAAAAAAAGAAAATTATTCTTCAAGATGTTGTACACAATTCATGGAGATTCACCTGTATCCTCAGTGGCTGAGGACAATACTGAGGAGATACCACCTTGGCTGCTAAGATTCAGAGTTTTGACATTTCTTCGTATAGGCTTGCCTGGAAGTCATCGTATTTTCTGACAATATGGAAGAATTCAAGGATGATGTAATTTCCTCTTTGTAAGCACGTAATATCCATGCTACAGAAGCCTGAGAATCCAGTCATGTTCAAACATACCACTGTGACAAAAAAGCGAAGGTCATGTGTCTTCCAGATTAACAATCTCTAGAGTACATACACCTGCAATCAGATGCATCAATCAAGCCTTCCACTAACTCTGCCCTTTGCACTCAGGAACTAGTGAGTCACACAACAAAACTTCTGAGTCAAATCATCATCTGAAGGCATTTAACAGTACTCCAGTCAACATTGAAACTGCATCAGTTTTGAGCTTAGAGCTCATGAATCCCAGCCTGCATACTCATCAAGGGGCATCGCCTAGAAAATCCATTGTAGGCTAGAGGAAGGTTTCACTTCAATGAAGCAGTCTGTGGACTTCCTACTGCCCGGCGTGGATAATAAGACTCCTGTGCTTTCATCTGTTCAATCGGCAGCCCTGAGTTTGAACTGTGTAAGAGCACTGCAGTGAAATCTTCGGCAAATGCCTCAAAGGAGCTTACTCTGCAAATTATTTCTGTGAGCAACACATCACCCACTCTTGAAGCTCCTTTTAGTCTTTGCCTTCAAAAATAATCCTTATATGAAAAAAAAGATGGCAGCACTGGCACTGGACCACCCATATCAGAATCCAACTTGATTTGCACCTGTATATTCCCTGAGGAAATGAAAGACCTGAAATAATTCAGACACTAATTTCTTCATGAAGATTTTAAGTTGCTCTCCATTTTAGACCAAATACTTTGTCTGCTTAGTGCAATCCTAAACAAATAAGCTGGTCATCATTTCCATTTTGTATAGTCTACATAATGTTATGTACTGTTTTAAGTTATAATTTGGTCACCCAAAAATAGTGTGTTTTTTTTTTTAATAAATCTCACTTCGGGATGTTTTTGAACCTGGGAAGCTATCAAATTGGTACCAATATTAGAAGAATCATTTCTAAAGGGAAAGTTGAATGTGGAATAGAAGATAGGCCAAGAGACTTCATTCTGAATAGACTTTACAACTATCACATTAGCACAGTGAGCAGTGCTTCCATTAATGATCTGTCAAGTATCCAATTCTGGCTGTCATGTCTAATATGAGTGTGCTTTTTCTTCAGAAAAACAACTATATCCTGAATTCCTTATATTCGTCACCTATTCAAACACCTAGTAATTGTCACTATGTTATAAAGGTTTGTCCATCCCACAACTCAGAAAGCCTGAAAGTTTATAATACCAAATATTCATAATACACACCAGCCTTTCATTTCTTCCCAGATCATTAAGACATCTGAGAAATTGACCTAAATAAGCAATATGAAAATAAAAGATTGAGGTTCTTTCAATTACTGTTATTAGTTGTTCTCCAACTAAATAAAATAACTTCCTAGAAAACAAAAATTATAAATTTAAAACATATTAAAAGAATCAAGTTGGAACTACTTGTCTAAATTATCTCAAATTTTTGAAGCATCCTAGGTCCTACTGTTCTACGCTTAAATTCTAAGTAGGTATTTATCAGATATTATTCCCAGGGTGCTACTGGGATGAACAAAAATAAAACAAAAGGACCCACCAATGATGCATATAATAGGTAAGAGATACATTTATTTCTGTACTTGGATTATGTTTCCGCCAATTAAACTTTCCTGGTAAAAATCACATTACCTTCGGCTACTTGATGATCCAGCCCGGTTACCTGGGCCATTACTCGAAACGACTGATATTGCATTTGCAATGGCTTCAACTGCAGAAAGCCTTTCAGCAAAAGTATTTCTTTCAGAGCGCTCTGCTTCTGAAACATAAAAGAAAAAATTAGGATCAACTTAAACTTCAAACATAACTAAGAGATTAAGTGTGTATAGGCCATTAATCGCTAACTGCTATGTATCCTCGAGTATGCTCTAATTCACTTACCAGAGATAATTAGTAACTTAAGTTTCCTCTCTAGAGCAATAAGCAATTAAGATATATTGAACTACAACCTTTAATATGAATTCCTTTTTTAATCTGCCTTACTTTTCAAACCCCAAAGGTCAAGAATACTGTTATTCATAAGAAGAATGAAATAGCTTTCACTACTAAGGAAGAAAAAGATCTCTGTATCAGTACCTCAATCTTAGTTTATACACTATGTATTCAAACCACTATTAAAAATGTGGCTACTAGAAGATCGTTGGCAGAATTCAAAATAAGGAAAAACATGAATTACACAGTTGCACTTTAGGTTTTCAGTTTTTCCCTTCATCAATTAAAAACATTAAGGAAAAAATACTTATTTGCTTTTCCAAAAACATCTAACAAATTATTACGTCATTTTTCCCTCTGCATTCTGAAATTTGAGATAAAGGTTGTTGCCTTAACTTGCCTTCACGTAGTCATCTGAAATTATAAAACCTATAAATCTCATAACTATTACACATACAGTCTGTATATATCATAGAGAATAGAACTCAAAACAACAAAAACACATTTGATTAAAGTTTTATTTGCTTATGTCACATACTCAATCCTAATAAGACACAAATTTGTACCTTCTAAGAATGTCAAAACTCTTAGATTTCATGAAGAAAAATAAAAGTACCATAATTTTTATACTGATTTTTCTTTCCTTTAATAGTTGTTATATTCTAATATTCCTTTTAAAGACTTCAATATAGGTTTTAATCTCACCCTCTTCTTCTTTAGTTTCCTTATTGCTGGTTGGAAAGCAAACTGATACACAAGCATGCAAAATATTCCGATTTCCATCACATCTGTGGCTGATGAATGTCTGCAGCATCTGTAGATTCTGCTCTAAAACAACCGCTTGCTCAAGATTCATAAGGTATTGTCGACAGGCCTCGTAGTCACAGCGCAGGATGTGCTGCATTAAGGTTTGTTTCTGTGCTCAGACAAATTAGGGAAAACATCTTCAATAAGTTTGAATAACATTACACAGGTCAAAAATTTCTCATGGCCAACAAAATAATATAATCAGCTCTGCAAATGAGTAACGACAATATGAGGTAGCCTGGCAAAAGGAGCCGAACTTAAGAGTACACTTTAAATTACATAAAGTATACAATTGACAGGAATGAAAAAAGGTGGGTAAATTTTCTGTAAAAAAAAAAAAATCAAAAAGAAAGAACAGTAAATATTTTCAGCTTTTGCAACTACCTCAACTCTGTGGCTATAGTGGGGAAGCAGCCATATACAATGAACAACTGAATGGCAGCAGCTAGATTTGGCCTGCAGGCCGTATTTTGCCAAACCCTGGTTTATGTCATGTAAGCCAGCAGTTGCCAACTGGTGGTCCACGGACCGAGGTCCAAAAGATTGGCGACCACTGATGTAAGTGGTATAGAACTATTAAATTAGGACCTTAATTAGTACTGTTAATCCATTAAGCAAAGGGTATACATTTTACTTCAAGCCTACTCATACCCTCTTAAAGGTTGTATCACACTATGGTACATGAAAACCAAAACCTTCAACTCCCCAGAAATTATGACATATGCAGTCCCCCAAACATGACAACAAATGTCCTTCATTGTCAAAGACATGGTAGTACTGATAAAGGATCTATAATAATAAAAGCGTAATATGCTGATTAAACTGGATAGCCAAATGACCTTCTGGACGACCTTCCGGATGAAGTTGGGGCTGCGAGGGCCAAGCCCCTTGCACGAATTTCATGCATCAGGCCTCTAGCAGAACGTAATAACTATCAGAGACAGCGTGCTATAGACTGAATATTTGTGTCCCCCCCGAAAAATTCAAATGCTGAAACCTAATCCCCAATGCAGGTGTTCGGAGGTGAGACCTTTGGGAAGTGATTTGATCATCAATTTGGAGCTTCATGAATGGGATTAATGCACTTTAAAAAGGCTGAAGGCCCGGCCAGCGTGGCTCAGTGATTGAGCATCAACCTATGAACCAGGAGGTTGCACTTCAATCTGCAGTCTGGGCACATGCCCAGGTTTGGGGGGTCAGTCCCCAGTGTGGGGCATGCAGGAGGCAGCCGATCAATGATTCTCTCTCAACACTGATGTTTCTCCCTCTCTCTCCTCTCTCATCTCTGAATCAATAAAAATATGTATATTTTTTAAAAGGCTAAAGAAAGCAGAGTTCTCCCCTTTTACCATATGAGGGTAAACCAGGCCCTCACCAGACACCAAATCTGCCCACGCCTTGATTTTGG
Organism: Plecotus auritus; assembly: GCF_963455305.1. Lineage (NCBI taxonomy): Eukaryota > Metazoa > Chordata > Mammalia > Chiroptera > Vespertilionidae > Plecotus > Plecotus auritus. The sequence continues at coordinate 14,750,598 of NC_137777.1, forward strand.
ACTTCCAGCCTCCAGTAATGTGACAAAATTCTGCTGTTTATAAGCCACTCAAGTCTATAGCAGCCTAAACAGACAAAGCCACAGCATGAACATACCAAAAAGTTCAAATGGGCTTCTTTCAGAACGTAAAACTATAGTTATGAAAATATTTAATGGAATGAATATAAAGCATTGGGTTTGGAAAACAAGTACTATTGTTCATTTTAACTAGAATTAGAAATTACTGGAAGAGAGCAGGTAGGAAAAGAGTGTGGATATTCAAAGGAGAGAAGAAAGATGCATTTGAACAACTTGCTACCTTCCCCACCCCAAACAGCCTAAATAACCCATCCCTTTCCCCCATCCTCATGGGGAGGAGAATTAAGGATTGGGGGGCGGGGGGGGGGGGGGAAAGAGGGAAGGCGCACAAGAAAATATAGCTAAAATCTATTTTCAGTACCCACCACATGTAATAAACCATTTTGATTGTGGAATTAAATCTAAGACTCTGAGGTGAACCCATAAACTACAATCTCCAGTTCAAGAGTATGAGGTGGGCCACATAAGACTAACCTTGACAAAGTCTGGTGACATACTAGTATATGCATTGATCAGTATGTTAAGAAATTATGTCAAAGTCTGTCCAAAGAATAAGAAGCATAATACTTTTAAAAGTAACGAAAATCCAGACATTCTGCAGCACACCGCTGTGACACAATGTTTTCAAGCAACCAGCCAGTCATCTGATTGGAAGCAACTCCTAAGGGAACTTCCATCTGCAACCTGCTGGACTGGACACGGGCTATTGCACGGAGTGTCAATACCACACTCACTGTTACAAGCAAAGAAGTTTATTCTGCATCACTCTATGTTGTATTTGCCACTTATTCTTACAGCAAAAGGCAGGTAGAGGAGAGTTCACTAAAAATAATTCTTGTAGGTCTACGATGCACCAAGCCCTGAGGTACAAAGATAAATGACACACTTTATCCCTACCCGTGGGATGAGGACGCATTTTATCTTTACCCCTGAGAAGCTGAAAAAATGAAGGGGTCATAGAATCAAATGCCTGCAGAAGTATCTGAAGTAATACAAATGAATGAAGGAGGCTGGTTGTAAAAAGATAGACAAACTGTGTAATAAATAAATGACAACAACACGTGGACTCAGAGCAATGAATTTTAAGCAGTAGGAGCTGCAATGAATTGGAGAGACCAAGACAACACTCATTCTAGTTTTCCTCCAACCTTTATCCATGCTCCTTTTCTCAGCTCTTAGGTTCCTTATTATCTTCCTGGCATTTAAATACTGGGCTGAGTCCTTAGACCTTTTCTCTTCTCCATAAGCTTGGTAATTTCATTATAGTTCCTTTAATATCACAGATACACATACCAACATCTCCTAAGTATATTTCTCCAGCTTGGTCCTCTCTCTCCTGTCTTCAGACTTACACATCTAACTCTCTATGCACCATTTCCTCTTGGATATCTTACATCTAGCATGTCTAAAACCAAACTCCTGCCCTAGCCAGTTTGCTCAGTGGGTAGAACATTGTCCTGTGGACAGAGGGGTCCAGAGTTCAATTCCAGTCAAGGGCACATGCCCGGGTTTCGGGCTCAATCTCCAGTAGGGGGCATGCAGGAGGCGGCCGATCAATGATTCTCTTTCATCATTGATGTTTTTCTCTCTCCCTCTCCCTCTCTGAAAAAAAATATTTTTTAAAAATAAAACCAACCTCCTGCTATCACATCCCACCCCCTGAACCTGCTTCATCACTACAGTCTTCATCTCCATGAATGGCAATTCATTTTTCTAAAAACTTTCACCCTCTTGCTTCCTCTATTTAACACCATATATTCAGCCATAAGCAAATCCTGTTGGCTCTATCTAAAAACATATCTAGAATATCTAAAATCTAATCACTTCTGACTCACAGCTGCCTCCTGAGCCAAGGCACCATCACCTCCCACCTAGACTATTTTAACAGCCTCCTATCGGCCTTCCTACGTCCCGTTCTCCTAGTACTCCAGCATGTCAGCAGTGATCCTCTCTAATTCCAATCAGGTCAATCTCTGCTCACATTGCTCCAATAAATTCCAAAGGTGTTACCTACCCATCTAACAGATACCTCAACAGCAGCATGTTCAAAATGAAACTCCTCCTCCTCTCTTTCTTCCTCCTGTTTCCTCTCCACATCAACCACACCCAACTCAGAAGCTGTACAACCAACTCCTTCCTTTCATTTACTGCTGGCATCCAGTTATAAACTGTATACTTTCTCCTTCCTCAATACCTCTCCAATCTATCCCCTCTTCCTCATTTTCAGTAATTCAAGCTTTGTTTCTCCCTGGATAACTGTATTGGCCTGTTTATCCGGCCTCTGAACTTCTCTTCTCCATTCACTGCTAAATCTTCCTTATGAAAAGCCAGCTTAAATTCCTTCTCCTCCTAGCTTTCAGGGGAACTCTGATATCCCTTAGGTTAGCACACAAGACTCGCTACTACCTTTCTCCAGACTTATCAGTGCTACTCACTAATTATGAGCCCTACCTTCTGGTTCCATCAAAAGAATGCGCATGTCCTGGCCGGTGTTGCAAAGTGGTTAGAGCGTTGGCCCTGGCACCCAAGGGTCTTGGGTCCGATTCCCAGTCAACGGCACGTACCTGGGTTGTACATCTGATCCAAGTCCTCGGTTGGGGCATGTGTGGGAGGCAACCAATGTGTGTGTGTCTCTCTCCCTCCCTTCTCCCACTCTCTCTAAAAATGAACACTAACCAAAAAAAGCAGCAACCAACAAAAGAGATTGTACACATTCTCCCATGCCTGAGACAACAACTCCCACCTTCATCTGGTGTCTAGGAGACCCCTCTCTGATTATTCGGAGTTCCATGCAGACATCGCCTCCTCAGAGAAGCCTTCTCTACAATCACAGTTGGATTTATAATGGCCCTCAGACTGTGTATGCCGTTCTCAACACTTAAATTGCATGTAATCACTAATTTACTCATCTCTCTTGTCCTGACTATTAGCTCCGATAGGGAGGGACAATGAATGATTTTTCAAGACTGTTTCCCTGGACTCCAGTATCTTCTGGATTCAAATACCAAGTAATTTCCAAAGTCACATTACCTCTACAGCCATGATGATAACAGCAGCTTTCTTTTTGATGGTTGAATTGGCAGGAAGATTTATTAAAGAATGTACACCCATGCCAAGACTACTAATGGGTGGAAGATCAAGCCAATCAGGATCCCTTATTCCTCCCATGCAATCTTTGGCCATTGGGTAAATAGTACCATTTCCATCTCGAAGAATAATAGGAGACTCCTATAACAGAGAGAAATAAAAGATGGCTACCAATCAAACTGTACCTCTGACTTTTTCCAATAGGTATATTTGTTCTTAAATTAGATTATGTGTGTGTGTTAGTAATAATGACCAAATAAGAAACTTAGTATTCAAATGTGCTGAAAATTCTAAATTCTTCAACAGTTTAATAACAAGCAAACTAGAGCCAGATTCCAAGCTTCACGTAAATAACAATGTTGTCATGTCACTTTTCAAAAGCAAAAATAAGCCTCTGTACCTGGCCAGCAGTGAAAATGGCTACATTCCTCTCATTCTGACCAAGGAAAGCAATGCTGCTTGTCGGGAAATTGTTTTCCTGCTCTGCTTTTCCTGTCGCAAGATCGAAGATACAGTACCGTACCCAATTTCCAGTCTTCAGAACAGCATGCACACCTTTAAAACATATAAATGTAAAAATATTATTACATGTCTTTAGTAATCTCTAATAAGTACTACCAAATATTGACCTTTCTGCCCATATCTGTAAGCCAATTCCAACAGATACATTTATTCCATAACATTACACCCAGGGAACATAAACTGTCAACTGCCCCAAATCACTTGATTCTGCTCATTTGCTGCACACAAGTGTTAAGGGGATATAGAATATGCCAGCTGAAAAACTTGTCGAATCTTTACCTTTGGAATCTACATTCACTGCTAGTATTTCTGTTTTTTCAGGTATACACAGCTTTTTAGGAGTCCTTTGGAAACAGTCAGGAACTTTTGGTGTTCCACCAGTTTTGACAACCTGCATGACACGAAAAGAATTTTGCTCTCAAATTTGTAACATCCCCCAGGAGTCAGTCCCAACATTCACCCGCTGAGTGAGTCCTCCACACTTACCTGCAGTTCATCGATTCTAAGTAACCTACAGTCCTGCAGGAGAGAAGAAGGGTCCGCATCTGAGCCAGAGCTGCTCTGACAGTTTGTATTGCTAGACGTGCCGGGAAATTTTACAGCAACATAGGCACCGTCCACTTTTAGAACCTAGGAATAGAGGTAAATATGCTACATTAATGATGTATATGAAATCAATACGCAAGCGGGATTCATTAAATTAACTTACCATTGAGGCATTTAATTCCTTATATTTCTTCAATAATCACCAAGTTGTAAAATTAACCTGAACAAACTCACCAAAGCTGATATCTATTAGCAAGGCTTACTTTCTAGAGAAAAACTAAACTATACAGCCTGTGGATGTTTGGCAATCAACTGAAAAAAATAAGTGTAACCTACAAAATCCTCTCTCGTTCCTCTTTATTAGTTTAGAGTCCTGCTGTGCAATGATGGCAATGTTCTATACCTGCGCTGTCCTATCTGAGAGCTATTAAGCACTTGAAATGGAGTTGATGTGACTGAGTAGCAGGCTTTAATGTTATTTAATTTTACTAAAATTAATTAGCCAAATACACAGCAAGGGGCTGCCATACTGGACAGCACAGGTATACAGTCAATGCACGGGAAGGCAAGCACAAGAATTGAAACCAGAATACCCGAGTCCCACCTCTGCTACTTACTGCTTTTGATTTTGAGTCAGTGCGACATTCTCAGAAGAAAAACCTGCCCATAAACTATAGTTCTATTATGACAATCAAATGAAATAGAGTATGAAAAAGGTCTTTGTAAACTGCAGTGTGTGGTGGGTGTATCTATTCTTTCCATTAAGAACATATGAAAGAACATCTTATTTCAGAAATTAATGGGCAATCAGGAAAACCTTTACTTTGGAGATATTCTACAACTATAGATCCATTTTGGTTTTAAGTATATGCAGAGAGAAAGGGGAAATTAATGGCACTCCAGCTGATAGCCTCTACTAACTTCTTTCCTAGAAGGCAAGACGCATTCCAGAAAGAAGGGAAGTGAAAGGTGACTTAGAATATTATTATTTTTAAATGTTATGGAAAACTAGTGGCCCAGTGCATGAAATTCGTGCACGGAGGGGGCGGTTCCCTCAGCCTAGCCTGCACCCTCTCCAATCGGGGACCCCTTGGGGGATGTCCGACTGCTGGTTTAGGCCTGATAAATGGTCAATCAGACATCCCCCCTCTCGTAATCTGAGACTGCTGGCTCCTAACCGCTCACCTGCCTGCCTGCCTGCCTGATCGCACCTAACTGCTTCTGCCTGCCTGATCACCCCTAACTGCCCTCCCTTGCCGGCCTGATCTCGCCCCCAACTGCCCTCCCCTGCCAGCCTGATCTCGCCCCCAAAGGCCCTCCCCTGCCAGCCTGATCTCACCCCCAACTGCCCTCCCCTGCCAGCCTGATCTCGTCCTTAACTGCCCTCCCCTTGCTGGCCTGGTTGCCCCCAACTGCCCTCCCCTGCCGGCCTGATCTCGCCCCCAAATTCCCTCCTCTGCTGGCCAATTTGGTTCTAACTGGTTAGTTTCTATGCCAGTCAGTATCAAAAGCTCCACCTCCTAGGCAGCTATTGGCTCCTCAGTTGACCCAGATTTGGTTCTGACTGGCCAGTTTCTATGCCAGTCAGCATCTCTGGGCCTATCAACAGGGCCTGAACAGAAAGGCGGGGCTGATCAGCAGCCCTGGTGGAGGCCTGGAGAGAAATGGATGTGGGGCTGCTGGCCAGGCTCTGAGGGAAAGAGAGAGGCAAGTGCTGGTCAAAAGCTGCCTCATATGCTACAGATCAGCCCCTGCTTCTCTTCAAGTCTCTTTCCAGGCCTGATTCAAAGACCCCTCAGCAGTCACTGTTGAGTCCCCATGGCAACCCTGCGCTGACTGCAGGACTGACTTCCGGATTGGTGTTCTGATTGGCCGGTTTTTATGCCAGTCAGCATCTCTGGGCCTATCAACAGGGCCTGAACAGAAAGGCGGGGCTGATCAGCAGCCCTGGTGGAAAGAGACAGGCAAGTGCTGGTCAAAAGCTGCCTCAGACACTACAGATCAGCCCCTGCTTCTCTCTTCAAGTATCTTTCCAGGCCTGATTCAAAGACCCCTCAGCAGTCACTGCTGGGTCACCGGGCCTGCAGCCTCAGTAGTCAAGTGCTGGGTCACCATGGCAACCCAGCACTGACTTCCGGATGGTCAGCCTTTGGTCATGATCGGTCATTACACCCTGGCTCTTTATTATAGAGATAATCTCCATTAGAACCGTCTAATACAGGGGTCCTCAAACATTTTAAACAGGGGGCCAGTTCACTGTCCCTCAGACCATTGGAGGGCCGGACTATAGTTTAAAAAAAAAACTACGAACAAATTCCTATGCACACTGCGGGCCCAGGACGAGTCAGCTGCTAGGCACGACGGGCAGCGGCACCCGGCGGGCCGGAAAAATGTCCTCGGCGGGCCGCATGTGGCCCGCGGGCCATAGTTTGAGGACGCCTGGTCTAATAGTTCCAAAGAATGGACTATATAAAAATATAAAATATATCAAAGATATTGCAACTTTTCTGCACATCTAAAATTATTCCAAAATAGTATTTCTTTAAAAATCTGTGGGAAACAGCCTATTGTCTTCACTAGCAGAGAGGTGTGGACAAGGAGCCCAGAATGCTGGTGACCCTTGAGCCCTGGCAAAGGTCAGAGCTATGCACCCACTGTTTAGTCGAAACAATGGTAGCTGAAGCAACTTCCCCACCAGACAGTCATGTAAATCCTTACTGATAAGATAGTGTGTCTGTTACTGGAAATTGCCTGCCTAAGGGCTATAGGTGTATCCCAAATTGAATAAAAGGATGGCAAGGCCTGAGCCCAAGCGGAGTCCTCCTGGGCTCCCGCCTGGCCCCCCAATTTCCAAATTATTATTTCTTGTCTCATCTCTTTCATTTGTGTGCGGCCCTTCTCCAGATCCCAAACCCTGAACCACACGGGACATGGGTTATTCACAAAAATCAAATAGCATAAATGTTCAAGGAGAGGCATAATAATCATCTATCTGTCATGCATAGAGGAGATACAGGCATCTCATTAAGGGATGGGACTTAAAGAGGTCACTGAAGGTGAGAAATAAAACAGCTTTGAAGAAAGAGCTGACGAACACTCACCAACCATAAACTCTTGGAAAAGCAATAGAATTACAGTTCTGTTAGTAATTAGTTCTTAGATATTCTGAACACACCTTGCCAACAGGAACATTCTTAACATCTTCCACAAAAACGACTTCCCGAAGAGACCACTGCTCTTCGTTCACCTTTTCCTCCTCTTTGGGGGCAGGGGTGGACCGTCGTCGTTCTTAGACAACAACAAAATGGTAAGTACCAAAAAGAAAATGTAAAAGAGACTTTATAGATTTCATCTAAGTATATGAATAGAAGATCATTTGTAAAGGGATACATAATTGAGGTAACACAGCAGTCCACCTGGGTCCTATTGACCAACAGGTACTACACTAACACTTACTGTATGGCATTGACGCACTGCTGGCAATGGAGGATGCGTCACTACACGTGGATGCCGGAGATGGTGGGGGTCCCATTTCTGTTTTCACTGGTTCCTGCTTGCTTTCAGGCCTGAGATTAGAAATAAGATTCTCCTTATAATTAGGAATGTGAAGTATTAGGCACTTGTCAAATGGTTATTCTTAAGACTAACGTTTATTCTTACATAAGGGAATAAAATATTAAAAATTTGTACAAAATTTAGTACTCAAGTTACTGAAGAGGGCACACAGTGCCTACTTCAAATTTTTAGTATTGTTTTAAAATAGGGAAGAAAAATATACCATATAATGATATCAACAACTTGGAACAATGCTTCAAATAAGCCTTATCGAGGAATAACAATGAAAACTACACTTGGCTTATCAACATAGTTTTATCAAAAGCCTCTTGAGCAAATAAGTTTCACATTTCAGTGAACCCTGATGTGGAGACATAGGAATTTAACTGGGAAAAAAAAAAAAAGGTAAAGGCAAATAAATAAAAATGCCCACTAGATCATTAATTTCTTGGACTTCAAATGGTTACCATCACCTGCTATAACTAACATGAGAAATTATAGAACTACCCCTCTTCATTGAGTTAGTCTACAGATGCTAAAAATAAATATTTTTATTCATTAAAGGGCAGCAGTCAATTTTTAGCCAGAAAAGTCACTTTTTGTCACAATGTGTTATATACAGTATAGATCATCCTGACATATGTTATAATCAGGGCCATCATCCTAGCCTAACCTTCATCTTCTTACCCCCACCACCAGGAACTTCACCTGAGTTTAGACACAGCACACAGAAAACCAGTGCTGTTTTCACCAGCATTTTAGCAAAGTGCTCTGTGCAAGCACACATGAACAGCTGCTCATGCAAATCTTGTGATGGTGGAAGCAAGCCGATTCTGACTAATCACTAGCACGCCTTTAATAGAATGCATTTCAATGACTTGCTAAAAAGAATTGATTGACATGAAAATGATTATCTTCTTAACATTTAATTTCACTTAGTTCATTTACTAAATTTATTAATATAGATGGAAAATTTCAAGGAAGATCTTGAAAAACTTATGTACAGAACTTAAAAAGCATATTCCATTTTAATCTCGTTTACACTATTTTTATGCATATCAAAAATATTTCAAACACTCTTTACCAAGTTTCATAAAAAATAAAAGTTTGTTACTTTTATTTTTAAGACAAAAAAAAAATCAATGTAATTGGGGAGAAAGTCTATAAACCTTTTTAAAAAGAAAACCTAAAACAAACAAAAAACTTTAATTAGACATAAATTACAATAGTTTTGGATTAAAGATTCTTTTTTTGTTTTAATCTTCATATAAGGATATGTTTTTATTGGTTTGAGAGAGAGGGAGCGAGAGAGAGAGAAAGGCATCAATGTGAAAGAGAAACATTAATCAGTTGCCTAGGGGGAGGGGTCGAACCCACAACCTAGGTATAAGCCCTGACTGGGAGTCAAACCCGTAACCTTTTTGATATACAAGATGAAGCTCTAACCAACTGAGACGCCCAGCCAGGGCTAAAGATTCTTTCTTAACTTATTTAATGGTAACCCAGATATTTCAGAATTTCAATTTGCATTTTTAACAGTAAGAGGAATAACAGCAATAGATGTAGTAAATTTATAATCATTACTAGTGGCCCGGTGCACGAAATTCGTGCACGGGGAGGGGGGTGTCCCTCAGCCCAGCCTGCAACCTCTCCAATCTGGGACCCATCGAGGGATGTCCGACTGCCCATTTAGGGTCTAAATGGGCAGTCGGACATCCCTCTCACAATCCAGGACTGCTGGCTCCCAAATGCTCACCTGCCTGCCTTCCTGATCACCCCCTAACCACTCCCCTGCCAGCCTGATTGATGCCTAACTGCTCCCCTGCCAGCCTGTTTGACCCTAACTGCCCTCTCCTGAAGGCCTGGTCACCCCTAACTGCCCTCCCCTGCAGGCCTGGTCCCCCCAACTGCTCTCCCCTGCAGGCCTGGGTCCCCCCTGCAACTGCCCTTCCCTGCAGGCCCGGTCGCCCCCAACTTCCCTCCTCTGCCGGCCTGGTCACCCCTAACTGCCCTCCCCTGCAGGCCTGGTCCCTCCCAACTGCCCTCGCCTGCTGGCCATCTTGTGGTGCCAATCTTGTGTCCACATGGGGACATCCATCTTTGACCACATGGGGGCAGCCATCTTGTGTGTTGGAGTGATGGTCAATCTGCATATTACTCTTTTATTAGATAGGATATTCGCTTGAGCAAACTAAACATTTTCAGAACTTTAAAAAAACCTGTATGTATAGTAAAATTCCAATTATTTCTTTTTAATGCCTGTATACATTTAGAAAAAAATACATCAAATATTTAAAATGTTATTTCTGGGGTGTAATATTCTTCTTCTTCCATGTTTCCATAATAGTCACATATTTTTATAAGATTAAGAAAATAGTTATTTAAAAACTCTTATTCAACTTTATTTTGTTGTTATTGTTAATCCTCACCCCAGGACATTTTTTTCCCATTGTTTTTTTTTTTTTTAGAGAATGGAAGGGAGGGAGGGAAAGGAGGAAGGGGAAGAAAGAGAGAGGGAGAGAAACATTAGTGTGAGAGAGACACATCAATTGGTTGCTTTCCACTCATGCACGGCACCCAGGTTTGTGCCCCTGACCAGAAATCGAACCTGACATTCTAACCACTAAGCAGCACAGACCTGGGCATAATACACAAATATTTTTAAAGATGAGTAGATGCTTATAACAGTACAGGTGTTAAGATCGGTGTACTGAGCTCCCAAACCATAAGCCAGCCCCAGAACGTGGGCTATCTACAATTTAGTGATATTTCTGTTCATATATCCCTCCCACCAAAAAATTAACAAATCCTTTACAGAATTTCCCTCCCCAGCTCATTTGACCAGCAAATCCCTTCCAATGATCAAGATGCAGGCAAGATGTTAGTTAGAAACTGAGATAACATTAAAAGGGAGAGGGGGGGAAAGTTGACCTAACATAGTAAGGCAGAACGTGTTGTTACCACTACATAACACCACAGACACACTCTAACAACAAAACAAAGACAACAAAAGAGAACCATACACACTGTCATTCTGGCAATTTATCAAGAACTATAATATACGAATATTAACCAAGCAGCAAACAGTAAATTTTAACAATTCTTTTCCAAACTCCTGAGGATCTTAACAAGAACCCATCATGTTAGCACTTTTCTGAGTCACTATACACCTCTGTCGCCCTTGATTATCCTCTTCATGTACAGTGCAAACTAAAGTGCTGTAAAATCAAGATTAGTTAGGGTATGGTACTTACTTAGCTTCAGTAGTTTTGCTGGCTTTGTCCATACTTTTCAAGCTCTCAGGAGATCTAAGTTGAAATCTACAGCTATCATTCATATTCCAAACGGACTCCATTAAGACACCAACTTTAGGAATCCCAGCATTAATTGAAAATGCAACTGCTCCAGCATGATAAAGAGGATTATTTCTCAAGCATACCTGGCAAACAAAAGAAAAATCACCATCAAGATGACATACTAGAAGTTATTTAAAAAGTCTCTAAAAATACATGTGAAAGCATATTGCTTCCTCAGTTTTCCAAATACAATTTTACACAATCAAGAGGCTGATAAAGCATTGACTTCAAGGTCTCCATTAAAAACATTTATTCCCCAAAACAAGAAGTAAGAATAATTGTAGCACATTTGCTAAAAATTAAAATTTCAGGCAGCAAATATTCTGACATTCTGCCATAAGGAAACAACAGAAATAGCAGAGAAGAAACTAACAAGGTAATTTAAAAAGTGAGATGTGAACAAACAATTACACATTTTGTTTGTTTCTTGTAATTTGAATTATTTTTATATAGACTCTATCACTTCATAGCTATTAATGTTTGTTTCCCATAGAAGACTGTTGTTTTTTACAGGCCAGAAGCTTCCTGGGATAATGTAAGAGTACGCAGACATTAGTGTTAGCATTTAGCGGAGTTCAATCTATAGAACAATCTATTTATAGAAAAATCTATAGTTCAATTTAAGAACAATCTATAAATTGTCACTGCCAGAGAACATCCTGAAACCAATAACCTGAAAGGTGGCACTGTCAAACACACTAATGCTAGCACCAAAAAAAGATATAACCATCGTTTCTGGAAATCTCTCTATTTCTCTAATAGCCCAATCTTACTGATGTTCTGTTCAATTATCCAATAACTAATGGTTATGTTGTACTTGACAGTGGCATACATGAAGATCCTATTTTTTGGTGATTTATACTTAAAGTGACACAGAAGAAGCTATACATTTGATAAGTATGAGAACTGGAAACAATGGCATAGAGTCGCAGTACTATCAAAGAGCAGTTATACGTCACCAAGTGTAGTTCTATGATCTCTAATGAATGGTTCTTAATAGCTAACTTATTGAAAAAGGTATGTCCTGCTTTGCTGTGACTTAAAGCGAAGTTTCATCCACAAATTTTCAGGAAAGAATGGTGGAAAGTTTAAAGCCTGAAAGAGGACCAACCAGAAGGCTATAATTGAAGAAATGTGGCGAAATGTATTAGAAGTTATGTATGAAAGCCTTCTAATAAAAATAAATGCACCTTAAAGTCAGGAGCTGTATATTCAGGGTCCAGCATCTAACAAGACATACAATGAAAATACAAGCCCACCTCAGAGGTATTGTGGGTTCTGTTCCATATCACTGCAATAACGTTAATATCACAATAAAGCAAGTCTCACAAATTTTTTGGTTTCCCGGCGCATATAAAAGTTGTTTATACTATACTAGAGGCCCGGTGCACGAAATTCGTGCACGGGGGGGGGGGGGGGTGTGTCCCTCAGCCCAGCCTGCACCCTCTCCAATCAGGGACATCCCTCTCACAATCCAGGACTGCTGGCTCCCAACTGCTCGCCTGCCTGCCTTCCTGATTGCCCCTAACCTCTTCTGCCTGCCAGCCTGATCACGCCCTAACCACTCCCCTGCCAGCCTGATTGATGCCTAACTGCTCCCCTGCCAGCCTGTTTGCCCCTAACTGCCCTCCCCTTCAGGCCTGGTCACCCCTAACTGCCCTCCCCTGCAGGCCTGGTCATCCCTAACTGCCCTCCCCTGCAGGCCTGGGTCCCTCCCAACTGCCTTTCCCTGCACACCTGGTCGCCCCCAACTTTCCTCTGCTGCCAGCCGGGTCATCCCTAACTGCCCTCCCCTGCTGGCCTGATCGCCCCCCAACTGCCCTCTCTTGCAGGCCTGGTCCCTCCTAACTGCCCTCCCTGCTGGCCATCTTGTGGTGGCTATCTTGTGTCCACATGGGAGCAGGATCTTTGACCACATGGGGGCAGCCATCTTGTGTGTTGGAGTGATGGTCAATCTGCATATTACTCTTTTATTAGATAGGATAGAGGCCTGGTGCTCAGGTGGGGGCCAGCTGGTTTGCCCTGAAGGGTGTCCCGGATCAGGGTGGGGGTTCCCTTGGGGCATGGGGTGACCTGGGTGAGGGGCCTGTGGTGGTTTGCAGGCTGGCCATGCCCCCTGGCAACCCAAGCGGAGGCCCTGGTATCTGGGGTTTATCTATCTTCTACAATTGAAACTTTGTAGCCTGGAGTGGAGCCAAGCCTTCTGCTTTCTCAGTGGCGGCAGCCATTTCTGTTGGGATTTATGTATCTTCTATAATTGAAACTCTGTAGCCTTAAGTGGAGGCCTGGGCCGGCCAGGGTATGCAGAAAGTGTGGCTTCCTCCATCGCCGGGGGCAACCCTAGCCTACTGCTCTTTCCAGCTCCGTGGCTGCCGCCATTTCTGTTTGGGTTTATGTATCTTCTATCATTGAAACTTTGTAGCCTTGAGTGGAGGCCTAGGCCGGCAAGGGCAGGCGGAAAGTTTGGCTTCCTCTATTGCCAGGGAAACCCATGCCTCCCTCCTGCTTTCTGTGGCTGTAGCCATCTTGGTTGGGTTTATTTGCATATTCGCTCCTGATTGTCTTGTGGGCGTAGCAGAGTGATGGTTAATTTGCATATTACTCTTTTATTAGATAGGATTGTAATCTATTAGGTGTGCAATATCATTATGTCTAAAAAAAATCATATACCTTAATTTAAAAATACTTTATTGCTCAAATGCTAACCATCATCTGAGCCTGTTGGAAAAATGATGCTGATAAGATGGCTTGATGCAGAGTTGCCACAAACATTCAATTTGTAAAAAACACAATATCTGCAAAGCACAATAAAAGGAGGTATGCCTGTACATTTCTCTCAACAATTATGATCTGTAAGTGCAGGTGCAGCTAAAAACTAAGTGATCAATAATTTTTTCTGATGTTAACACATGAACACTCGTTCTGTGGCTGTGACTGTCTTAAACCTCCAGTTTTTTTTGTAGGTTCAAAACAAAATCTTAGTTCTACACCAAATATGTTAACATGTTGCTATCTTTCAGCAATTTAGTGCCATGCTATTTTGTTTAGCTTTTCTTCAGTATATCTCTAAAGTATTTGTTCAGTCTTCCCTGTCTATAGTAATGTCTTCCTACATGGTAATAAGGCAATTGTGAGCCCAGTGAACAAGGAACTTGGAGAATATCAGAGAGCAGTGTTTGAACTAACTAGGAAAAGGGGAGCTCCAAGAAGAGAAAGAGCTGTCCAAAGCAACTGACATAAATAATGAAGGCTGTACAGTAAGAATCAAAACAGTGCGTAATTGCTGAACACTTCCTAGTTGGAAGGCCAACAAAGGATCAGAACAAGACAACCATGAGTAAGACAAAAAATAGCCACAAACAAAAAGAACAACTCCATTTCAGCTGTGCTTCAGAGAAAAGTAACAGCAAAAATGGTGACAACTTTTAAGACTCAGAGGATATAAGTAATACGGTAGAGAGAAAAAACAATTGAAAATGTCCGATGAGGAAATTTGTTCCAAATTATGTAATAAAACCCACCGTTTGTCTAAGTGTTAGGGATTACAAAGGCCTTAAACATTCACTACAGTAGTTACTATAATGAATATAAATGCCAAGTTTTATCCTGAAGTTAAACTTCTATGAAAGTCTAATGAATCATGTAACACTAGCACTCAAACTCTTCCCTATTAAACATCACTAAGAACCTAAAAATCTTTTATGTGGATCATATAGTTGGTTTTTAATATGTAAATAATTAAAACTGAGAAATTTTAAAATAGTCACTTAACAGTAATAAATCCCGTGTTAATATAAACAATTTTTATGAAAAAAATAACTACATTTTCAAAGAATCAGCAAGAAAAGTGGCGTTTGCATGTTTGCAAGTCTCTTAATGTCCGATTTAATAGAAGACAGCTGGAATCCCATGTCTGCTTCTGCATCCAATCTGCCGTGATGTGACTTTGAGTAAATATGGGAAGACAGTTCAACCTCACACAGGTATGCAACTGGAGAAAGATGGACTCTACAGACTCCTGGAAAGGTTGCGGTATTAGAAAAAGCACCTTCCATAAAATACCTGTAGGAGTCTTAAACCATCTGAGTCAGAAACAGAAACTGGTGGAAACATGGGTAATATGACGAAGTCTCCAGCCTCCACTGATAATGTCCCCAGAGAGCAGTATGTTTTGAACGGCTTGATCATTGAGAATCACCTGGAATGTGTGTTAAATACAATATTGCCTGGGCCCCATCATCAGACAAACTGAAGGAACATTTCCAGTAAGAGGCTCCAGACTCGGCATCTAAGTACCAAATGATTGTTAAAACCAGACAAGTCTGGGAACCCTGCCCCATGGGGAAACCTCCTGACACTGGAGCAGACTCTGTATGTTACTCGACTACTGAAAAAAGAATGATGTGCCACATACATGCTACTGGAACCTGGTCCTTTAAATGACATTCAGTTTAGAGAAGAATTACTTACAGGGAAGAAAGTGATTTTGAAGAGAAATAATGTCCCTTAGGACAGGACTAATTCTAATCACTTACCTGGGTGCCAACAGTGATGTTAGGCATCGAAGAAATACCAGCACTAGATTTGGGCTTTTTATTTTTTGCTCTAGCTTTCTCTAACATTTTCTTCCTTTGACTGAAAGGGACTACACCCCTGAAAAGACAGAGCATGAATTGGTCAAATTAGGACCCCAAAAAACCCATTAAACAAATCTGAAATTATACATATTATTTAGGCGTTTCTGGTATATTCCTTCTCCAATATTTTTGCTTCAGAATATTAACATGCTCAACTCATTCTTAAGTATAACTTGTTCATAGGTTTAATACATAACTGGATCCATTTTTATTAAAACCTTCAGTATTAAAATTTACAGAAAATTCATCAGTTGATATTTTATTATATTCCTATATATTATTTCTGCCAATGCAAACTTACTGGTGCCTTAAAATACGGGAGAGAATACATTTAAAGTTCCTTTTAATAGTGAAAGGATAACTAAGGTATACAATATTCATAAATTGAAATACTTTTAATAACCCTTAAAATTACATTTTAAGTAACACTGTTGAATTACAAAGTACCCTATAATCTATGCTTTCAATTATGTAAAAAAAAAAGTACACATTTACGTATAGGAAAGAACGACTAAAATACCACTAAATGTTAACAGTAGTTATATCTTTGAGGTGTAGGATTGTAGGTGATTTTTGTTACTACTTTATGTTTTTATAAAATTTCTAATGCACTAAGTATGCATTATTTTTTAAAAGCTTCTCTTTTAAGGTATTTTTTAAAAAATGTATTTTATTGATTTTTTACAGAGAGGAAGGGAGAGGGATAGAGAGTTAGAAACATCGATGAGAGAGAAACATTGATCAGCTGCCTCCTGCACACTACCCAGTGGGGATGTGCCCGCAACCAAGGTACATGCCCTTGACCAGAATCGAACCTGGGACCCTTCCATCCACAGGCTGACACTCTATCCACTGAGCCAAACCGGTTAGGGCTCTTTTAAGGTATTTTTAATGTTACTTTGCTCCGAAGTGAAACTTCCCTCTATAAAGCATTATCTTTTGCTGACCTTCTCATGTTGGTATTCCACTACCCAAAGCACCTACTTATGCACATAAAGCATTGGCTGAGTCGCCCTCCCGGTGATACTCACCACCAATATAAATTGTTTTCTAGCTGGGCACAGGTATAGAGGGCACAGCAATGTAAAGAAACTATCCGTTCACCTTGAAGTTCAGAGTAAGTCTGTGCAGTGTGCTCTAATTTAGAAGCCACAGAACTTAAAGTTTCATCCACCCATGTAGCAACCTAAAGAATAAAATAGTAAAGGTTTAAATAAAAACAAGTAACCTTTTCATAAGAACTGTGGTCAAAACTTTATTCTCTATGGGCTGGAATTCTAAAATTCCAGTTTTGAGCTAAATGCTAAAAAAAAATCAAAATACATAATTCAGAAAACGTTCTTAGTAAGACTAGAAAGTAAAATACTTTCTTCACACAAATTAGTCAAAATAGCAGTAACTGAAATGATTGTCTAAAGCCATGTAAGGCATTAATTAAAAGTAAACACTTGCTCCAACAATTTTAAAAAGAATTTAATGACTCTTTTAAAGCCAAACTGATAATCCAAGGCATAATATTCATACTTTCTCAATCTATAATATAATCTCGTTACAATGCTTTTCATATCTTTTTGTCAGCACTTACCTTGAATATTTTTTCCTTTCCTTAAAATAGAAAGCTACCTCTAGAGTTGGATTATAATACAGAGATAAACACACCACAAAAAGACTATAATGGATTACTCTACTGAGGCTGAAACACTTTGTATATGTGGATCTACTTAGAAAGACAAAAGGAAAAGATGGAAAAGGGAGAAGAAAATCAAGAAAATAAGCATAAAATGTTCATCAATCAATGCAAAGTGTTTCATACCTTGTTATTTTCTGTAGCTACAGTTGCTCTTATGCTATTTGCAGACAGGAGAACTATCTTTTCATTGGTTAGCCCCAAAAATGTTGCTCGTGGATGATGCAATGAAGGATTCTTTGAAAGCATAAGAAAAATGATCACCATTTTGTATGTTGATATGTAGAGCTAGTCAATGAAAGATTTAATATAAAATACCTGTGCATTTCTGTAAGGCTCCAATTCACTCCACTTCCACTGATAAAGTTCTCCTTTACTGCTCACAGCCAAAAGCTCAGAATATAGAGCCCCAATACAGATGAATTTTGTCCCGTCCTATAAAGTAAAAATATCACAATGGTATAAATGTAACAGTTGCCAAATCTAATGGTTTGGATACATTACACAAAACCTGAATTATGTGAACACATAAACCACAGCTATGGAATTCTTCGGCACAGCCTGCAAGGCCGTCTATATGGCCCCCGCTCTCTCCCTCCAGTCACACTGGCCTTCTTCCCGCTCCTGGACCATGTCCACCAGGAACCCACCATGTCCTTATTCTTGTCTTGTTTCTCGTGTGACTCGTTCTCTCTCCTCAATCAAGTCTGCTCAGATGAAACCTTCTCTGATCACACTATCTATAAAACCACCACGCACATATTTTATCTCCTTACTCTGCCTTCTTTTTCCTTCATAGCATTTCACAATTTATATTATATTAACTTGTTTATGCTCTATCTCAATGGAATATAAGCTTTGTATTGTTTACTACTGTACCCCCAGTTCTTAGAACAGTGCACATAGAAGATGAAGCAGGGGAAGTTGAGTGTTAAAACAGATTCCCTTCTCTGTAGGCTTTTCCAAGCTGCTAAAACAAATGTGTTGATTTTTAAGGTAAAAGTTTGTTTAGTTTTAAGGTGATGTTCATGCAATGAGTTGGAATGCAATTAAATTATACAAAGCTTGGACAATAAATGTAAATAAACAATATCAATAATAATTTCTTTTTATTTGTTAATTCTCACCCGAGGATATTTTTCCATTGATTTTTAGAGAGAGGGAAAGACAGAGAGAAACATCGATGTGAGAGAAACAAATCGACTGGTTGCCTCCTGCACACGCCCCAACCAGGGCCCGGGCCAGGAAGGAGTCTGCAACTGTGAAGTACATGCCCTTGACCGGAATCGAACCCGGGACCCTTTGGTCCACAGTGTGGCACAACATCCACTGAGCCAAACCGGCTAGGGCTCAATGATAATTTCTTAAACATAAGACCAATATGATCAGAGTCATGAAGCTACCCAGAAATCTCACCTCCAAACTTGCCAATAACATATTTTAACTTGTATTTTTTGCTACTGGTCTATACACTGCTTTCTTTGGAATTCTGGCTCTCAGGTATGCTAAACTAATGGTGTCTTTATGGTTTTCTGTCAAATGGGTCAGATGGGTTATAGTGCTCAGCTAAAAAGCCTGTGAATTCTGCCAAGATTTTAAATGTAATAGTAACAGAGTTGTACAAAAAGAATACTAATTTTCACCTTCTAGTTTACCAGTACCTGTCAGCCCCATTTTCAAGGCACAGTGGGAGAGACCAAATTTGAAATGCTCTAAGTTAGCAATTCCCCTCTTCCCTTCCCCAAGGGTATCTGAAAGTCATATCGACTCTCTCCATCGCTGCTGCATCAAATCTTAACATTTCCCACCACACTTCCTTCTCACCCCTTGGTTCAAAGAATGATACAATCAGACCAAGTAGGTCCAAAACCGGGACCCAACACTTACTAAACACATAACTTCAGGTAACTTACGCCATTTCTCTGAAGCCATTTCTTCACCTCTAAAATGAGTGTATTAATAACACATATGGAGATGGGAAGGGTAAAGACCAAGTAAAGTAACATATAAAGTACACAGCACAGGGCCCAGCACAAGCAAGTGATCAGTCCAAGTCAACCATCATCACCTGCTCCCCTGACTTCATCTCCTACTCCCCCAGAAAGCACAAGCTTCCCGAGTATCCCACTTCTAGATTCGTTTAATGAAAAAGCACCCCATCCCAGGAAAGAAGTGAGGGACTCACGATTCATTTCTTTAACAATTCTATCAGTCTCTTAACCGACTCTAGATTTTTCCTATTCCTTTCTTTCTCCCTCAAGGCCAAAAATGTTCATCTCTTTACAAATAAACAACACAAAATTCCACCTATCTCATCAGATCACTTCTCCAAGAACTCCACTGACGTCCTGCGGAGTGCAGAGCAACATCTGAACTTCTTGGCCAGGTGTCTAGGACCCTGTGCAGTCTTGCTCCATCTTGCTCTTCTCCTCCCTGCCACATAGCAGCAACTCTGAATTCTCATTGTTACCAAACACACGGTGACCTTTCGTGACTCTGGCCCATGCTCAATGTTTGAAATGCTTTTGCATCTTAGTCAACACCGACTTAATCTTAAAAATGCATAAATATCTTCCTCTCTGTGAGTCTTTGCCAAATCTCTCAGGTGCTATTAGTTCTTCCCCTCTGGGCCCGAGGCACTGTATTCTCGCCTTCAGTGTATCACTGATTACACTGTTAATACATTATGTGGTATTTGAATGCTTGTCTTCCCCACTAAGTTTCCTGTGGGAAAATCATACTGTATTCACTTCTATATTCCCAAAGGCCAGCTTGGCACATGGCACATGGCACATAGTAGGAACACACTGACAATTGAATGGACAAATGAATTTAAATTCCAACTTCTTCAAGTCAGTGCCTTCCCAGAGCAGTGCAATCTGAGCAAACCATCCCTGTGACAAAAGCATGGCACACAAGGACCCCTCAGAACCGACTTGCCTGTATCCTTCACGGGTGGGGCACCATTCCCCAGGACGGTAAGCCCTGAGTGAGCCGACTGAACCCTGAAGGCCCTGAAAGCCCTTACTAAACACATGACTTACACTATGGACATCCGTGGATGATGGCACCACCACCAACCAAGGGCAGACAATGGAAAAATCACCAAATGCTTCCTGCCTGCTATACATTGTAGGTAGAGAAATACAAAACCATCAAATACACACAAGGGAAGAGTGTTTTAGCTCCCTCATTTCACAATGTCATAGAAAACAGTGCTTTTATTGTTTTAATGAAAGACTAATAGCTGCTTCTGAACAAGTTGGGGGCCTGCTTCAACCCGACTGGAAAAGTGAATATGCATTGTTTCCATAAAGATGAGTAGTTTAGCTCTATTTAACAAAAATCAAATCATTAGAGGTTGAATCTAATTAGTAAATTTGCAACTGTCTGGATAGCAATAAGTGAGTCATTAATCAAATTAGAAATTCTTCCCCAAAGGAAGAGGGACAACTTAAAAATATGATGGAAATGAGCTCCTGGCCAAAATGTTAAAAAAAAAATAAAAAGCAGCCCAGCAACATTAACTTCTACTCATCTATATTTAGTAATTTGTATTTTGAAAAGGTTGGCCTTTCTATTCCTAAATTTCTCCCCACAAAACTTAGTTTTCATCTTTTGTATTTTAATTTTCTTACTATTAGCAAACTCTAGTCTTCCCATTAAGTATGAGCTCCCAAAGCAATGTACTATGTATGATGGGTGAAACAGATGGAATACAGCACAGGCTATACTGCAATTTGGTCAACTGTCTTAGTCACACCTCAGTTCTCCCTGTCTATCTACTGTTCCATAGTACCCTCTGCTTGCCTTCAGTTCCTTTTTAGGACCGTTTCTCTTTTTGCTCTTATTTCATTATTAAATTACATTTGTGACACACCTAGCTAACTTTTAACCGTTATCCTGGAAACTTTCCAGTGTCAATTAAAAACCATAACAAGGACCTCTCCCACCAGCTTCCACATCTGGAACCCTGCAAGGGAGGCAATATGACTGAGTTTGATCAATTGGTTCCAACAAGGAGGCTGCTCCAAATAGCTTAAGGAAGGAGCCAAACGGTAAGGAGCTATTTCCTCTCAACACCATTCACAGAAACTGAGACTATATTACATACAACTGTAATTCAAGAGGCAGGTGGGATTAAATGTTCTGACTTCCCTAGATCCAGAACAGCAGGGACATGACTGCAAATTAACAGTACTGACTTGCTGAGTCAGTCTGTTTCTTCATCACCACCACACAACTCTCACCAAGCCCCTCTTTGCGAGCTTGCTGGAAAGAAGGAATGTTCGTGCCTGCACCTTTCAAATGGAAAGAAGAGATGTTCGTGCCTGCACCTTTTTTTTTATTGTTTAAAGTATTACATATAGTAGTACATATATCTCCTTTTTTTTCCCCATTGACCTTCCCCCAGCCTCCCCTACCCCGTTGCATGCCCTCATCCCTCCCCCCCCCAACCCCCGCCAGTGTCTTGTGTCCATTGGTTGTGCTTATATGTGCCTGCATCCTTTACATGGAAAGGGTTTGTTCTGTGATAGGGCACAAGTGAAATTTCTATGTTCAGCTTCAGCAGAATTACTTAGCACAGATTTTTGTGTAATTTTTCTCCTTTCTCTCCCTTCAACATTTATTACACTGCTCTTATCTTTGCATTCTACTTTTAAGTCTTGTTCCTACTATAATTGCATTTCCCCCCTTACAAATAGTCGCTTTAGATTGGTATACATACATATATAGTTACAATTTACATTCACATATATAGTTACACATACTTGGTTACAATGTACACATTCAGCAACACAGAACTAAATTATTAGTCTGAGAAAAATAAATTGGGGGAAAAAAAAAAAAAGACTGAGAAGTGAAAATGGAGCCATGTTAGATAATCACTGAATTGAGAGATTGTATCTTCTCGTCGAAGTAACTGAATTATCAAAGCTATTTCCAGAAATGTAAAGTACAATAAGCAAAGAGAGAGAGGGGCAGGAACAGGGGAGAGAAAAAGTGCTGGGAGGGAGGATGGGAGATTTGGGGGGAGAGACAGCATAATAAGAAAGTTGATACTTTTGGTAATACCAATCAGAAACCAGTATGGACCTGGCTAGTTTTTACATCAGTGACTGGATTTAAAGGCACAGACGTTAAACACTCCCTCCACTTCTTACTTTGTTGCATATAGACTGCCTTTTAATGTCCTATTATGCTAAATTATTGTAATTAATAATTATATCACCCACCACACAACTCTCTCACCCTCCATGACCTGCAGCAACTTCCTCTTTCTTTGTTGAACAGGATCTTGCCTGAACCTTGGCCTGTACACTTTACTTATATGAATTCATTTAAGTTTAATGAAAATCCCATAAAATAACAACCATTATTATCCTCATCTCATAGACAAAAAAACAAAGTCCCAGGGAAGTTCTAGAATTTGACCACAACCAGTAAGTGGCAGAGGCAGGATATAAACTCCAGGAGTCTGGCTCCAGAGTCCACACTGTTAGTAATTACTCTGTGTGGCCTCCTAGGACTCCCCAAAGCCTTTTGTGTCTAATTTTATTACTGTACCTACTTGAAAGTATTAATATCATTTTTCTGCCTTCCTACCAAATTCTCACCTTAACACTTAAGAAACCTATCTCACTAAATTAAAACTGATTTAATTACCCTCACACCCCTATCTTCATGGAGTTTTCAACATCCTATGATAAATTTCAATTATGCTTTTATACTAGTTTTGACTTTTAACTGAAAGGGTAATTCATGGAAATACTTCAAGTTTAAGGTTATCTCAAACATTTTTTAGCTCAAAAATACACTATAAAGGCTTAAAGAATATTCCACCCTTTAAAGGAGGTTTACTAGCCTACAAAATGGTAAAATTTTGAACTAGCTGTTCTTCTATGTGGGTGGTGGGAAAGTCAGTACTAATCCAGATAATATACCAATGGAATTGCACCCTAACTAAAAGAATAAAAAAAAACTATGGGTACTAACCAAACTTATAATCTAAAAATAAGCTGGAATGCATATTTTTAGAAAGACAGACAGACAGACAGACAGACATACTGCTTCCAAGTAGTGCATGCTGACATCTCCCTGAACTCTCCACTTCTCTCTCCGTTCTCAAATGAAGCCTCCCCCGAAACCTTCTACTCCTCGGGAATCACTGCCCCAATTTTGAAGGACCACTATGGTCCCGCATATTGCCTGTTCCTTCATATGGTATTTACCCTATGCTCCCTTATGAGAGCTTTGCATGTTGCCCTAAAGTTACCTGAAGGCAAGGTCTTTTTACCTTTTATTAAATAACTCTATGTTGTCTTTCTGAATGTAGTATTCAGCCCTGTATATAAGCATCTACTGGTATTTGTCGATAATTGATAATGCTTAATAGTTTGATTAGGCTTAAGCTGTTTTCTTTCCCTGAATTAAAATTTTTGATGTCTAAATGTCAATCATAAAAAAAGGGGGGGGTTCTTTTTCAGTGACAATATTTTAAATTAGGTGTTTAATAAGAAAGAAAAAGTATAACTAAGCTACATCTTGTTTCACATTCTGCAATTCCTCCTCGTCAATGTCTAAACAAACCAAGGAAATATACTAAGTAAGGAAATATATACTAGGTAATATACTCTGCGCAGTATCAAGATTTCATGATGCACTTAGTAACTATCTCTGAAAACAAGTTGTGCCTGAAAACATGGCTACCAGTAAAGGCAAATCACTGGCTAAATCTAACAATGGGTACACTGGCCAGAGGAAAAGTTTGCTAAACTTGTACTATTCAAAATATTTTCATTAATCAAAGACAATGAGAAAGAAGCTTAGGCTAACATGCATGTGATGGCACTGTTAAAGTGAGATCGTGAGTCTTCTATGACTCCCTGCCAATATGCAGACACAGCTCTGATATGATCCAGGCAAGAGAAACAGGAAACACAATGTACCATACAAACAAAAAGAAAGCCCGGGGTTTAAACCACCTTCTATCATACAAAGCGAAAGTTAAAAACTCTGGAAATTTCTAGTTTTATGGAAATAAGTAAATGAATTCAACTCAGGGAAAATCTGTCAGCTGCCAAGGAAACCAGAATAACCTTTTGCTTATAAAGAGACTGATTAAAATTCATGCTCCTTCTTGCATTCAAGTTTTCTACATGAGCTGAATACAGAAGGAAAAAAATGAACTATGTCAAGATTCATAATAACTATGAAAAATAGTTAGATAATATTTTCCTTTAATATTTCAAATTCAACTTCAAAGAAAGAAAAGAAATCCTTATCAGAAACTCCTTATCTGCTAGAGTTTAACCTTAAAATTCTTATCTTTTTTTATTTCTACTTATGAAAAGTTCCTACCAACTGTTTCTAGAAATAAGAAGAAGCACCCCAAAAGAGGTGAAAACCTCGGCTTCCTAGAGGACCCTCTGAAGATGAATTACCCATCACTTAAGACAATGAAACCCACACACCATCAACAGGGTGCATCACTAGTGGCAGTGGTGGACTCTTCAAGATTCAAATCATCTTAACAAATCCTGGCAGCTTTCTAGAAGCCTGTACACTGTACTCCAGTTGCAGAGCAGAACTCCTCCAGTGCGTTACTGTTCAGCCTGTTTGTCTCCCACGACATGTAGAGCAGAGGCTGCCGAATTCACTGCCATCCAGGGACAGCTAAGTAGTCAGAGAAACACAGATCCCTGATCTTGCCCTCACATGCATGCTTGTATCCAAAGGACCACAAACATGCCCTGCAAAAATGGGGTCCACGTGACATTACAAAACAAATCTTAATAGAGATATACCATCAGTTACTGGTATAATTATCACGAGAAAAAAAGTCTTAAAACAGAAGGCTGCTGTATTATCTGGAATCACCATTCTGATTTCTCCGATTTACTTCATCAAGTAGAAAAAAAACTGCACCACTGAAACACAGCTCACTAATACTACTCATGTAATGCCAAATAAAGATACCCTACATACATGCATGCATATATATATATATATATATATATATATATATATATTTTTTTTTTTTTTTTTTCCTTTTTTAATCCTCACCCAAGGATATTTTTTCCATTGATTTTCTGGAGAGAATGGAATGGAGGGAGGAAGGGAATAACAGAGATAGAAACACTGATGTGAGAGAGTCAACGATTGGTTATTTCCACGTGTGCAACCCGGGTACATGCTCTTGACCAGGAATTGAACCAAAGACCTTTTGGCTCTCAGGCCAATGCTCTAGGCACTGAGAAACCTACTTATTTTTTAAACAAAACAAAAATATCACTGTGTGTGAGGGTGTGTGTGTGTGTGTGTGTGTGTGTGTGTGTGTGTGTGATTAATAATAGTACAAAAATCTGAAATAAAATAGAAACCTTTTTGGGGGGTGTGGAGGGGGGAAGAAAGGTGGTTACCAGGAATCTATTTAAATGGAAAGGTGGGGATTTTTTCCAAATACCTTATCAGGCCACCACTGCAAATCTTCTCCTAGAGACACTGGACTTTGAACAGGTGTATTTTTCTTATCCAAGTTTGGCTCTCCTTCCTTGCTGGTAGAGCCCCTTTCATTATCAAATGAGGCTCCGTCAAGCCACCTTCGTTCACGTAAACGTAAAACGGATTCACGTTCACGCAACAGCTCAGAGTCTCTCTCTAAGGGAAGAAGGAGAACTGGTATGCAATTGGGTCACACCAGTGGGATAAAAGTAAGCCACTCTCTAGTAAAGACCCTTCAGGATGCAACTAACAGCAGTTTATCTACTCACAAAAATTTAATGTAAATGTATTTCTAATAAGCCTGACATGCAACATTCAAAACATTAACTCTTTCAAGTGAAAGTATAAAAATTATAAACTAGTATTTTTAAGAACTCTGTAGAGGCAGACTTTTCTGAATCCCAACTACATGTTTTTATAGCAGAATTACTTTATTTTAAACTGCTACAGATTTTTTAAAAGGACTTTAAAATTTTGGGCTTTCATTAAAAATGCTTACCGTAACTTTTTATTTATTAGAAATGTGCATAAATTAGAATTTCAACATGTTAGATACATTTGTAAACCAAAAGTATTTGTTAGAATTTCTCCTATTATTTAAAAAAAAGAAAGAAACTATACAGGAAAAACCTTGAAATGATTAAATCCATTAATATTAATTAAAAAACTTTTCATAATCCAAGGCCTAGTTTAGAATAATTTATAGGCTGGATTTTTATAAATAAGTGTTATTTTAAAATTTTTAAGAAACCAGACAGGCTATTTTTATTTTTAAGAATCTTTATAGAAAGATTTTCTTACAAAATGCTTCCCCTGCAATTGGCTACAAATTCTCTAACCAGTTTTTGCAGCTCCAAGTTTTTGATAAGAAAGATTAAAAACAAAATTAATTTGAACCATACAAAATGGCCACCAATGCAAGTCAAAAATCAGCAAGTACCAGCAATTTCATATGGTTCAAACTAAAAGTAGTGCCTACTATGATATAGAATAACATAAAGTAAAGGTAGAAATTTACAAGGGGTTATTTGTGTTAGGTACTGAATATTTTAAAACTCAATACTTGATACATTTAAGGCAGTGAAGTATGCATTTTAAAATTTTTAAAAGCTATTACATAATAGGTTCAGTATGTTTAAAAAATCATAGGTTTGTTCTTTTAAAACTGGTTTTAAGTACTAAATATTTGCAACAAGAGCTTAATACAATATGGCAACTTCAATTTATTAATGATTGGTAAATTATATAGCTGACTGTTATTGAATCAAGCCATTTTACATTCTAGAAAGTAAAAACACTGACTTAACAAAATTAAAATGCAAACTAAATCTATACCAACATAGACAAAGTCTTATATTTGTATGATGATTTCAAAATCTTCTTTCTAACCTCTATTATACATTCTTAAAATAGCATTTTATTAAGCTAAACATTTCTATATTTATAATTGGCCAATCGCTTTCTAAGAAGTTTTTTCACTCTTTCATTTAACCAGGATTTAAAATTAACAGAATAATCACTTTAATTTAATCAAATAAACTAAAGAGATTTGTTTTCTGAATGCTGCATGTCACTATAAAGTAGAATTCTGCTTTTAGTTCAGAATCCATAATCCTATTTAAAAATAGTCATAACCCTTGATGAGTATTCCACAATGTAGATATGATCATCTCTAAAGTATTGTGGCTCTTCAAAATAAAAAATAACTAGTTTTAATACCAAAGCATCCAAAAAAAACTAATAAGTAATTATTTCCTCTACTGTAATATTAACAAATACAGCAAATTTTACCATTCGCTCTCCATACAGCCAGCCAATAGTCACAAAGAAAGAAATGCAAAATTACCTCGAGATGAGCCTAGCCTGGAAAGTGATGAGCGACGAAATGAAGGGTAACCAAAATAACTAATGTCTTCAGAAAACATGGCATCCGCATCAATAATGACACTTGGGTGGGCAGAATGAATGTCAGCATCAAGAAGAGACATAAGATCCTCTACAAAACAGAAACAAATAAAAATGAAGCAGATATAGAGAAAACATCTGCGGACCATTGAAAGATCTCTGCAAATTAAAACAGATTAAAATCCGAAACTGATTGACATAGCCTGAGAGAAAAAAAGCAGTCACTACCTAGGAAATAAAGTGAACATTCTTAACAAATAGTTTAAGGAACAACAACTGCATGTCTGCTTATTTGTGCTACCTACTAATAATCACAAGAAAATAAGATTTCTATTTAAGATACTTGTGACATCACAGAGATAATAGTCAAAATTTAAATGCAGTTAAGACATATTCAATAATAAGGGCATCAAAAAACAATAGTCCAGAGTCATTTGTTAGCCAGTGATAAAGCCATGAACAGACATCCATTTCTTTATTGGGACCAAACACAAGTACACTGAGCAAAGACATTTCCCCATTTTTCCTTAAAAAAGAATTTGTAATAAAAAAAATTAAAAAAACAAAACACTACAGGGCCCTAGCCGGTTTTGCTCAGTGGTTAGAGCATTGGCCTGAGTACCAAAGGGTCATGGGTTCAATTCCAGCCAAGGGCACGTACCTTGGTTGCAGGCTCCTCCCAGGCCCAGGCCCTTGTCGGGGTGTGTGCAGGAGGCAACTAATTGATGTGTTTCTCTCACATCAATCTTTCTCTCTCTCTTCCACTTTTCTGAAAATTAATGGGAAATTATCTTCAGGTGAGGATTTAAAAAAAGAAAAAAAAAAACACTATAGGGAGAAATATCTACCACCACCTTGGAAATTAAAGTCAGAATACTCACTGTACTTTAAAATTCCATTCCCCAGTTTAATAACAACCTTTCCCTTCAGAGATGAGAAAACCATGATGGTGATCCACCAACCTCCAGGCAAGTAGGATTCGCTGGCTGTGTCATCCCCATCATCTCCATCTTCATCATCCCGGCTAAGTAAATTATTTACAGCAAGGTTTACATCAAGATTTGTTCGTTGAAGTTCCCGAATAATGACACTTCTGGATTTGCCTTGTAAAACAACTTGGGCCTGAAATGAAAAGAGTGTTATTCTAATTCCCCTTTGATTAAATTCTTTCTCGAAATCATCTTTCTAGGATCAATATAGGAGAGCAGTATTTCACAATTCATGATATGAGTCATGACTATAATTCACTATATTCAGTTAAACCTCATCCTTATGTTAAGTGCTCTACAAGGGCCATACCTGTGAAATCAGCTCCTCGGGGATGACAGAGGCTGGAATAACTGGCTGGGGCTGACTGCCCAAAAGCCCAGACCCTCGATCCCGTCCTGTCCGAATCACTCGAGTCTGTCGACGGGAATCTCGCGCTCCTGCTGACGACCTACCAGAGGATCCTCCTCCACTTCCACCTACTCCAGAACTCCAGCGACTTCTAAAATTGGAGAATTTAGAGAATTATCATTTTATACACTCATTCTGAAAAGATCGCTTCAGATCTCATTTTCATTCTCTTAAGCTAAGATAAAGCTATCTGTCAATGCTTGCCTTCAAAGCTTCAAAGGATAAGCTGACTCTCTTATTAGAGGCTAATGCAGCTGGTGACTTTAAGTCAAAACAAATGTTCATTTACCATTCCAAAAGCGTAGGGCCATTAGGAAACAGGTTAAATCAACTCTGCCTGTGCTCTATAAATGGAACAACAAAGCCTGAATAACAGCACATCTGTTCACAACACAGTTTACTGAATATTTTAAGCCTACTGTTGAGACCTACTCCTCACAAAATAAGATTCCTTTCAAAATATTCCTGCTCATTGACAATGCACCTGTGGTCACCCAAGAGCTCTGAGGGAGATGTACAAGATTAATGTTGTTTTCAAGCCTGCTAATGCAACATCCATTCTGTAGCCCATGGATCAAGGAGTAATTTCAACTTTCAGGTCTTATTATTTAAGAAATACATTTCATAGGCTATTGCTGTCATGATTCCTCCAGTGGATCTGGGAAAGAATTAATCATCCTAGATGTCATTAAGAACAACTGTGATTTATGTGAAAATGTCAAAATAGCAACATCAACAGAAATTTGGAAGATGATCCCAACCCTCATTGAGGGGTTGAGGAGTTCAAGACTTCGGTGGAGGAAGTAAACGTAGATGTGGTGGAAATAGCAAGAGAACCAGAATTAGAAGTGGAACCTGAAGTTGCTATGAAAATTACTGAAAAAATAAAAAAAGAATTGAGAATTTTACATAAACTTAGTTGATAAAGTAGCAGCAAGATTTGAGAATTGACTCCAATTTCGGAAAAAGTTCTACTATAGGTAAAATACTATCAAACAGCATCGCATGCTGCAGAGAAATCGTTCATGAGAGGAAGAGTCAACCAATGTGGCAAACTTCACTATTGTCTTACTGTAAGAAATTGCCACAGCCACCCCAATATTGAGAAACCACCACCCTCATCAGTCAGCAGCCATCAACATCGAGGCAAGACCTTCCACCAGCACAAAGATCACGAAGGCTCAGATGATGGTAAGCACTTTTCGTAAGTATTTTTAATTAAGGTACAAACATTTTTTTTTTAGACATAATGCTATTGCAATTAACAGACTAAAGACTAAAAATAGTGTAAACATTACTTTCACATGCACTGGAAAACCAAAAATTTATATGACTCGCTCTATTGTAATATTTGTTTTTTGTGATGGTCTGGAACCAAACTCACCATGATCTCTGGAGTACTGTGCCTGTACAAATACAGAATCAGTATGTTGTACAACTGAATTTATATGTCAATTATACCTCAAGTTTTTTTAAAAAGGCAAAAATAACTTTATTAAAGACTTTAAGATTTAGTTACATGAATTTCAAACTTCACTAAATTAATTCAGAAAAAAACTATAAGATTTGGATACCAGAAAGAAAGAAATCTTAAGTTTTTTAACCCAAGAATGAGTCACAAAACCAAAGATGGTATCACTGAAATGTTTAAATAATGAAACTGACATAATAAATGGCATTATAAACACATGTGAGCACTTTACATTTTTTAAAGGTCAAGAACCTAGGTTAACTATAACTAGCCTGTGTGGGTTATTTTTATTACGGTAGCTCATCATGAGCTACAATGAGCTCCTGTGTAGAGTTCAGGAAAGTTTCCTCATCCCATCACTGAATGATACTGAAGATGAGACACCCACAGTGAAAGCACTCAGAGCACTGGCCCAGACCCATGGATGCCAACATCCAGCCACAACATACCCCAGGGTGTTGCCTGCCAGCCTGCCCAGAGTCTCGGAACCTGAGAGAAACCATGGGGAGTCGCTTGTCCTACCAGGCCTTGAGGTTCTCCCTGCCCCCGAGTTGCTGTTCAACTTTGACCTGGGAAAAAACAAGAGGTAGAACAATCACAGAACAGTCCCAAACTGTCTAGGAACAAGCCTGGATTTCCAGGCCTCATTACCCTGGGACTTCCTATAGTAAAATACCAGCCTATGTATTCTCTGATTAATCCTACTAAAAACATATACTTCACATTGAAGAGCAAATCTAACAACTTATAGCCCCATAACAATCTGGAGTTCTTTACTGGTTGAAACATTTTCAAGGTTTAACTACAGATGAATTATTCTTTTGATTTCTTAAAGTAATCATGCTTTTCTTAGAAGCAGTCAATTGAAATTCATCATATATTGTCCAGCAACCTTTTCTATATGCTATCTTACCTAATAATAGACAAACATGTAAATTGACCGTACCTCTGCTACACCACCAGACAATCAGGAGTGATATGCAAATTAACCCAACAAAGATGGCAGTTAATTTGCATACACAGGCGCTGAGTGACAGGGGCGTTCTGCCCTACCCCCGGTCTCTCAGGGCCTCTGGGCAGTGTGGGAGGGCAGGGCTGGAGCCGAAAGAGGCGGCTCAGGGGCCTGAGCGGAAAGGGGCTGGGCCAGAGTGGAAAGGCGGTGCTGGCAGCCAGGGAAAGGAAAGCCCATTCTAGCATGTATCTTTGTGCATCGGGCTTCTAGTCATTTATAAAGACCAAAAATTTAAAGACCCTGTCATTTTCAAGTTGGGTTACCTGACTTGAAAATATTACAAAGGGCCCTAACTGGTTTGGCTCAGTGGATAGAGCATCGGCCTGCAGACTGAAGGGTCCCAGGTTCAATTCCGGTCAAGGGCATGTACCTTGGTTGCGGGCACATCCCCAGTAGGGCGTATGCAGGAGGCAGCTGATCGATGTTTCTCTCTCATCGATGTTTCTAACTCTCTATCCCTCTCCCTTCCTCTCTGTAAAAATCAATAAAACATATTTTTTAAAAAAAGAAAACATTACAAAGGAAAATATGATCTAACAAGTTATTTAGATCAAAGAGCAAATTTGACTTGGAACCTACCAAATACATGTCATTATTCTTGATCATCTACTCTGCTGCTACTTTAATGTTAGTATTTTTAGTTACAAACCACTGCAGGGCATAAAAATTAAAATCAAACTACAAAGTAACCATTTCATTCTATTTTAAGTGTCTCGTTTTATGCAATGCTTTTTTAAAACAGAGGGCTACCAAAATCAAAACACAGGCTTAAAATAATACCTTGTAAGAGCTAAATATCAAATAGAAAGGACATATCTTTAGAAATATAGAAAGGACATACCCATCATTATTATCAGGTTTCCCCAATTCCAGTCTGTCTGGCTGTACTGAAAAACCGATCCTGCAAACTCTACCATCCTAAAAGCAAAGAAAATAGAAGAAATTTCCAAAGTAAAAAAATATGAGTTAAAATTTGAATTTATTCAACAAACAGATTGATCATGTACCTATCACTGTCAATTCACTCCCTTCCGGAAAGTGCTAACACCTGAGTTGAAGAAACATGTTTTACATACATTATCAAAAACCCAGTAAAAATAATTTAAAATATCTCAATCTAACAGAATCAGAGTAATGAAATGACTGGCTATCAGGAACTTCTCCATTATGTTACTAATTAGTTTCAAGCTCTAGTAAGTCATTTAAGCTTTATCTGGGCCAGAGAATTTACACAATAGGGAAATGGAACTGGGTGATCTCTGAAATAACTCTTGCAAGAAACTGATATTTTCCCTGGTTAAAAAGAAAGAAACCTAATGATGCACAGCTGTATTTTAACTGTTTATTTTCATTTCGCTATCTTAGAATAAACAAATTACCTCAAGAAGAAAGGCAGCATGATTTGGTCCCACCACACACTGTTTAATAGTAGCCTGTTCCAATACATTCAAAGGGGGATGGCTGGTGAATAAAAAAAAGTACATAAGTAAAATTACTTTGTAAATGGTAAATACATCTTGGGTTGTTTCCTTTTTTTTTTAAATCCAAGTAACCAAAGAAAAAAAGAGCTGGCAAAAACTGTTTTCAAAACTAATATTTACATATTTTAAAGCAATAACTGAAGAATTAAGTTGTATCCTCATAGTCATTATAATTCCAGCTCCTTGGTATGCCAGATTTTTTTAAAAGACGGCATGAACAGAAACTGTAATTCAAATGAACCCAACTCACAAAAAGTTGAATTAGATGAAAATATTCCTAATAGATGCTTCCTAAATATGAGTTTCTTTTCCTAATAAAGAAACATTCTTTTCAGGAAATTTTTAATATTTTACAGCTCTTACCTGTTTAAATTATACTTGTTCAGTTTCTCTGAAACTTCCCGTAACCTTTAAAAACAAAACAAAACAAAACATGAATAAAGCACATGTACAGAGCCTTTGTAAACAAAACAATTCTATTCTGATAGGTACTTATACCATTATTTTGGTGATTTTTAACAGTAGTACACATAATGTCTGCTATATCAACAATCTTATATGTATATATAAAAGTCCAGTGACCAGAACGGCGAAATGGCCAGAACAACCAGAATGACCTATGGCTATGACACACACTGAAGCAGCCAACCAGCCTAATCCAGGTCCTGGTCGGCCCCCCACCCCTGGCTGGCCTGGCCCCCGATCGGCCCCCAACACCCCAATCAGGGGTGGGGCGGGTGGCCAACTGCCCATGGTCCCTACCCCCCACTGGCCCAGCCCGATGGGTCCCTATCTGGGCAGGCAGCCGGAACCCACCTGTGCACAAATTCGTGCACCAGGCCTCTAGTGTTTTTATATTATATTTTATCCCTCCCCCCAAAAAATCACAATTCTGCAATTCCCTTCCCTTACCATCCCATTAACAATTTCAATAATAATAATAGTATTAATTCCATTTTACACATTAGGAAACTGAGGCTTCTATAGTTTATATAACTGCCGAAACCGGTTTGGCTCAGTGGATAGAGCGTCGGCCTGCGGACTGAAAGGTCCCGGGTTCGATTCCGGTCAAGGGCATGTACCTTGGTTGCGGGCACATCTCCAGTAGGAGGCGTGCAGGAGGCAGCTGATCGATGTTTCTCTCTCATCGATGTTTCTAGCTCTCTATCCTTCTCCCTTCCTCTCTGTGAAATATCAATAAAATATATTAAAAAATAAATAAATAAATAAATAAATAAATAAATAAATAAATATAGTTTATATAACAAAATGTGTCAGTAGAGCTGGTCCTTGAATTACCATCCAATGGAAAGCCAATTTTTAAACACTGTGCTATATATACCAAGAAATTCTTGAATAATGTACATGTATATCATGAAATAAAAAAACATGGGAAGCACAAATCTATTAAGAATTTAATATAACGAGGCAGAAAAAGCCCATAAGCCTAAGGGCACATCATTATGCCTTAAGCAGTTATTAATTGTCATACTCAATTTCATTGTAAAGGGCTTTATGACACAAAAATGGCACAAATTAAAACCTCAATGTCCATATCTATAAAACAAGGACAACACCTCTTATTTTTAAGAGTACTGAATATTCTTAGAAAAATCTCAGAGCTGCATTAAAAAATATTAATTCATATTATCTATTATATTGCTGCTTCTCTCAAACAGATCTGAATATAATATACTGTAATACCAACTTAAATACTTATCAAGCTACAGAAGTAATTTTATAAAGATGAAAACAAATGTAGAGATTTTAAGAGTTTGATTCCATGAAGTTAAAAAAACAACAACTGCCTGGTCTTCCCAAACTTTGTCTCAGAAATAATTATCTTAAAAATAAACTGACAATTTTAGAATGGGAAAAAATTAGGACAGTAAATCAATATGGAATTTCATAAACTTTGCTCTCTAAAAAGTGGCAAAAATACATGAAATCAAATTTCTATCACTTACTTGTACTAACAGATCAAAATAGAATACATACTCAAAAATAAATCAGCCCTTGCCAGATAAGAGTGTCGGCCTGTGGACCGAAGGGTCCTGGATTCTATTCCGGTCACGGCACATGCCCAGGTTGCGGGCTCAATCCCTAGTGGGGGGCATGCAGGAGGCAGCCAATCAATGTTTCTCTATCATCATTGATGTTTCTATCTCTCTCCCTCTCCCTTCCTCTCTGATATCAATAAAAATACTCTTTAAAAAATTTTTAAAATAAATAAATCAAATCTTACAGCCAGTTTAGGATTAGAAAGCTACCACAAATCATATAATATACAGGCAATTCATCTAATTATTTTAGTAAGTGATTCTAGGTGCAGCCAGTTGTCCCTCAACATTACTTTCTCCTGTAGTTCTATCCTCTGTTCAATGCTGAGGAACATCTTTCAAATACTAAAATATGTATAGTATCTGACCAATACCAAATCATACACCTAAGCAAGAGTAATGTTAAAATGATGCCATAATTTCTTTCCCAAAAAGTAGATATTCACTGGTGACTATTCTCAATCCCAAAGAATAGCATCTGATCATGTGTGATATGGCCCCCAATAAAACACATTTTCCTTTCTATAGTGTGGTATTAAATTTATTTTCATTAACAAAAATGTGTGTTATTGATCCTGGAATGTCAAGGGTTTCCTCATTTACAAGACACACTTCCATGTCCCAAGACAAGAGAAACCACGGTAAGAGTGATGCACAGTGGAGCCCATGAGCTCTGAGAAGGCTGGATAAAAATCAGGGAGAGAAACTGGGAGGCTCCAAAATACAAGGCTCCCATTCTGAGCAACAGCAGCCGTCAGAACACTCAGAACAGAGGCAGGAGCACTCACTCGCCTTGGCCCACATTCACTGCAAGTAATTTACAAAACTTTTCACCCAACTAGAGCCAGAATATGAGAACGGGCTAAGAAAGGTTGTACTTCCCCAAAACCATAGCAGTGACACTTTTAGAAGGTACTTACTGCCTGGCTTACAACTAAACCCATTCATTTCCATATCTTTTTTCTCAGCTCAATACCATCTCTAGAGTTTTCACCAAGTATACAGTATGGCCGGGGTAGGGAGGACAGCGGGGACAGGGAAGGAGAGACTTGTCAAAGCTTTTTCAAAGCTGGACAACAACTGAAATTAAGAATTAACACTCCTTTCATGGTTCCAAATATCATTCCAGGTAGATTTTATAAAACTAAAATTAGCTTTGAGGACATCAAAATGCTAGAAAATATTTAGTAACACAAGAACTCAGCAAATTTCAGGATACTAAGGCGACAGAGAAAATGGTTACTGCCATCAATTAAGTTTTCTAATCTTAGAAATCATAGCAGACTCCCAAGCACAACTGAAATGTACACCCATCTGTACTGGAAATGCCCACTGGCAAGGAAGCAGTCTGGGGATTACACCCGACTCATCTGCTGCTAGCAGGGCTCATTTAAACCCACCAGATCTCAAGTCCTCCCTCACCGATGTGCGGAAAGATGACTAGTCATCTCTGGTTCTTTTCAGTCCTGAAATTCTTATGAATGTATGAAAGCAAATGTCTCGGTGGAGGGTATATAAGCAATGGTTTTACGGAAATAGCACTTATGAATTGTCATGTTCAATTTCATCTTACCCATCTGAAACTTTCATATACAAACTGATTTTACATGGACACTTACTTAGAATGTTTCCCCAAATATTTTTTTTTTTTACTTTTCTTAAATTCAATCCCAAAGGTTTATATAAAATGCAGCATCCTTCCAAATCTCAGACAGTTATCATGACTAAACTGGTCACCTACATATTAATTTACATGAATCCCAGAAACCTTCAAGCAAAAAAAGTAGTAAACTGTAAGTGTGTATTTAGTTCCTTTTGCATTTCCTCAGCAGACATGAATCACTGTGACCAAATCACATTCATTTAAATTTACTAAATCCTGATTCTATTTACATAATTATTAGGCCCTTGTGTCTTCCCCGAAAGCTTACGATGCTTAAAGTTATTAACTATATTTCCTCTCATAGCAACATTAACAAAAGATTTCCCCACTTTTAAAATAAAAGGAAAACCATCCTACAGCTCAGCAAATTCCATTTCAGAATAAATCTTTACATGTGGTTGTGACAGAAAACAATTTTAAGAGTAAAGTGTAACATTACAAAATAACCACGTAACTCCACTTAATCTCATTCAGGGACATACAAGAAAGCCTTTGTGAGGTGGCTGTAACACACAATGGATAGGTTAGCAATAAGCTTCTGGCAATCTTAGTACACCTACACCAAAGATTTATTCGGTATTCCAATATTATTATTTTTTACGCACCAAGGTAAGGTAACAGCAAACTGATGTTAATAGAGAAATAGGAAAGCAAAGTATAACTACTTGCCAGAAGCTAACATTTCAGTGCTGCCCTTGAAATCCCCTATAACTTTAATCTCATTTCCCCCAAAATTTAACATTACAATTTGAAAGACAACTCATCTTCTCACTGATATTACTCAAATGGCAATAGCACTTAGATTCTTCAATTTTATAATTCTCTGCCTACCCCCCTCCCTGCCACATAACACACCTGCATGTTCAGACACACACACACCTCTAAACCAGATGTATTTTTCTAGCTGAATTTCTAATTTAAAAAATAGATTTATCTAGATCCCTAAAAGGCTTCAATCCCACAGAAGAGAAAGATATTCCTGACATCCCCACCTTCTACAAGATGATGGCTGTCATATACCTGTAACTGTAAGACAAGATACACCACCCATGTTTCATGTTTACCAGCAATCGCCTTAATGGTATGGCATAATCGGCCACCAGTACATTTCCTCCAGTCTCACTCCTAGTTATTTTAGGCCCAACTTAAACACAATCTCCTCCCTAGACTTTTCCTGGTGGCCCTTGTTTTCTGCCTACAGAAGTCTACAGCTCCCCCCTCCTATAGGACGACCTTCACTGTCTACATTCTAATCATTTGTGTTTCCATCTGAACTAGCTTCACAGACTCCAAGCAAAGACAGGATGAAATTTAGCAAGTCTTTCCCCGCTCTTCTACTTCATTAGACACAGTTCCAACAGTGAAAAATGTATAATAATATTTGTATACAATCCATTTCAGAGGCAGAATAGGTTTCTGATCATGATCTCAACAAAATTAACTCCCCAGGTCTTCCACCTCAAATTAAAGTTTAGAATAAGCAAGAAAACTGTGAATATTCAAATTTCTTTTAGGATAGTTGCCTATATAACTCTTATAAGCAGACCAGTTGACATAGAGAAAACATTTAATAACTCACCATTTACCCAATAAT
This sequence comes from Plecotus auritus, assembly GCF_963455305.1. Taxonomy (NCBI): domain Eukaryota; kingdom Metazoa; phylum Chordata; class Mammalia; order Chiroptera; family Vespertilionidae; genus Plecotus; species Plecotus auritus. The sequence continues at coordinate 14,789,155 of NC_137777.1, forward strand.
CATCTTAGCAAGCAGCCTTTAAAGAGACCTCACTCCAGATATCCATCCACAGAATAAAACTTTTACATACCCATATAATTTTATCTTAGAGTAAAGGACTTAGTAATCCATACAAAGAAACAATAGCCAAGAGTCAGTCAAGGTTACCTAGACCAGTGGTTGGCAATCTCATTAGTCAACAGAGCCAAATATCAACAGTACAATGATTGAAATTTCTTTTGAAAGCCAAATTTTTTAAACTTAAACTTCTTCCAATGCCACTTCTTCAAAACAGACTCGCCCAGGCCGTGGTATTTTGTGGAAGGGCCCCAAAGAGTCGCAGTTTGCCGACCACTGACCTAGACTAAAGCATAGACTCCTGCAGAAATTGTCTTAAAGCTCACCTCTTGTCATCCATGTCAGAGAAGGCATATCGTCAAAATACAAATGCAGCACATTAAAATCTATATCCAGATATTTCCTTGTAGAAAAAGAAATACTGTAGGAATATTTATTGCGTTCTTCCAAAAGCAAACCCTCAAAAATCTTAAAGCCTAAAACTCAAGAAGCTATAAAAGTGCACGTACTTGTGGGGGAGGGGAGGAGTAGGGGACTACTATGTTATCAGACAGGTGGTAGAGACAGGGGTCAAATCTATGTGTAACCACAGAACATGGTCTTTTCCACGATCTCATCACATACCTTCCTAAGTACAGGCAGAAAGAAAGTCTTTAACTTTCACACTTTTTTACACAACTATTGCACCCTATTATATACCCTGCTACCTCTGAACTGGTTCTCTGCATGCCAACTGTTCACATTATCACTGATACAATAAATTCAAGCTATCACCTGGTGGTCCTACCTGCCAGCCACTATCACTGGAGGAAAAGCCTGTGCTTCCAGCAAAGCTGCAGAGGGCATTCTGAGATGGTCATTTACCTGTGCCAACATCAACTAGCTTACTCAACCCAGTCCAGAGGGCATCCAACCCCAAATTCCTTTTCACACCATCCTGAGCAAGCTAAAGGCAAACCACCTAAGGCATGCTCATAGGGGAGCTCCACTAGGTGGTCTTGGGCTTGAAGGTGGAGGGAGTCAACTCAATCTTCTCCTGTTGCTCGTGATTTTGTTTTTGTGTAAAAGGGATAAAGCCTTTCCCTCTATCCACCCACTTTCTGTTGACTTAATTAGCAGCTACCCTGACCCATGGGACTGAGGATAGCAGAGAAGAGTATGTGAAGATTAGAGTTGCCTCAGCCCAAGCAAGAAGCACCAGAACATTAGGGATGATTCTCTTCATCTCTGTGATTATGAAAGACTCTCTCATTGCATGTCTGAAATTTGACTTCAAAGCATTCAATTTCAGATACATTTTTTTGAAAGCCATTATGTAGTGCTTCTATCAGAATTTGGGACTTCATGAAACAGTAAATGGAAGTGGGGATGGGTGATAATGAGAGAATATAGCTATTTTGACAACACACACACAGGCAAAATATTACCATACCTCATTTTCATACCAAAAATGTAAGAAGACTATAATCTTAGAATATAAATTAAGTTTAGCTATATTAAAAACTACCTATTTTGTCCTTAGTTTTTCTCATGTCATAGCTGACCACAGAAAACTCCCAAATTTAACAATGAAGCAAGGAGTAAAATTATTGCAATGGCCAAAACAGAAACTAAAATTGTTACTCAGAAACAAAAGAATTTAGGCTTCAAGAAAGTAAAGAACATAATTATATTTCTCTGTATCATCTATAGGAGGGTATTCTTTAAAAATAAATTAAGCCCTGCCTAGTGTGGCTCAGTAGGTTGAGCATTATCCCGGGTTAGGGCACATGCTCACATACCCAGGTTATGGCTCAGTCCCCAGTGAGGGATGTGCAGGAGGCAGCCAACTGATGTTTCTCCCTTCCTCTTTCTCTAAAATCAATAAAAAACACATTTCTTTGGATGCATATTTCCACCTCCCCAAATATTCTTTACATGTTCTCAACAGTCTCTGCTTCCAAACCTCATAATGTACTTTAATGATTCTCAAACTTTTTTATCCCAGGACCATTTTACACTCTTAAAAATTGAGGACCCTCCAGAAAGCCTTTGTTTGTGTGGGCTACATCCACTGATATTTGTAAGATTAAAGTAAAAACCAAGAAAAATGTTGAATATTTATTTTAAAAATAACGAGCCGAAACCGGTTTGGCTCAGTGGATAGAGCGTCGGCCTGCGGACTGAAGGGTCCCGGGTTCGATTCCGGTCAGGGGCATGTACCTTGGTTGCGGGCACATCCCCAGTGGGGGGTGTGCAGGAGGCAGCTGATCGATGTTTCTCTCTCATCGATGTTTCTAGCTCTCTATCCCTCTCCCTTCCTCTCTGTAAAAAAATCAATAAAATATATTCTAAAAACAAAACAAAACAAAAAAAAAAAACGAACTCATAACATTTTGACATAAATTACCTTATGAAAAACAACTACTTTCCAAAAAATATTTGTGATAGGGGACTGTTTTCCATTTTTGCAGGCCTCTTTATTATTTATCAGACTTAATATAACACAGATTCTCGATCGGCTTCTGCATTCAACATGCCACACAGTACACCACTTTGGTGGAAGTATATGAAGAAAAGGTAGCCTATATAAGTTGTTACAAAAGAACTGAATATTTTAATACCCTTTTCAGATCGTTGTAGATATTCTTCTTTGATATTACACCAAAACTCAACAACTGACAGTTTCTTAAAGACTGGGAGCAATGTGGAATCTAAAACATATCTATCAATAAACTGAAAAAATCTTTTGCCCATACATGAGTCTATAACAGCCAGCATGCATTGGTCATTTGAAAAATACTGGTTACTGACTTATGCAGCAATTCAAAAACACATTTGCTCAAGTCTATCAGTTTACAGTTTCAAACTCACAATGCTGGATACAAATTTCCCAAAATGCTAATTTTTGCTTAAAAGCTCAATTTTATCATTGGCAACAAATAGCTTCAGTTGTTTTCCTTGAAGTAACAGGCTCACTTTATTCATTTTCAAGAAAATGTCTGTCAAATACCCAACTCTGAATAACCATGTATCAAATAAAATTATATTCCATGAAGAAAATAGCTAGTTCATCTTGCAACTAAAACAACTGTAGCCCTAACTGGTTTGGCTCAGTGGATAGAGTGTCGGCCTGAGGACTGAAGGGTCCCAGGTTCAATTCTGGTCAAGGGCATGTACCTTGGCTGCAGGCACATCCCCAGTGGGGGGTGTGCAGGAGGCAGCTGATCGATGTTTCTAACTCTCTATCCCTCTCCCTTCCTCTCTGTAAAAAATCAATAAAATATATATTTTTTAAAAAGTGCAAAAGCGTTTCCTTAACACCAATATTACACTGAATATTAAATGACATATACTCAAAGGTTAAGATTTAATAAAATAGTATTTTTTATGGCTTCAACAAGGACCCCTTAAGTGAAACTGACGTTTTCCCTTCTGCAAATACAAAAAAAAAAAAAAAAAGTGAATATAATAATTTCCAGTACAGCTGGGTGCCAATAATTTGATTTGTGCTACAAGTTAGTCTTTTCTCCACCATCACTTTTGAACAATAGCACAAATGGCGAAACAGTGAAAAGACAAGTAAGTCTCAGTATTATTAGGAAGACTAGTAGCCCTGCGCACAAATCCATGCGCCAGTAACTCTCTGCTGGGCCTGGCCACTCTGCGCCCGCTGCCCAGAGTCTCTCCGTGGCCCAGAGGCCCATCCAGGGCAGGGCGCAGAACTCTTGCCTCGTCACCGCGGCAACAAAGCAAGCATTCCACTAGGCCGCTCACGCTGCCTGCTCTCAGCAGCCGCCCCCCCCGGAACTGGGGGATTCCAGCGGGGCTGAGAGCACTGGGTGCCGCCATCTTGGTGACAGAGTGATGGTTAATTTGCATATTACTCTTTTATTAGATAGGACAGTTTTGACTTCAGTGCCCATGAAAGGGTCTTGGGGGTCCCCAGGGTCTACAGACCACACTCTGAGAACTGCTGCAGTGGATTCTAAAATGCCAGTGCATTAACATAACCAATAACTAAATTAATATTGGGGGGGAAATTGTTCTTGCTTACTAAAACAGCCACAAATGACAATCAAAATAATGTCTTATGTACTTTTAAAATATTTTAAAATAGGTATTCTTTGATACTATACCAAAACGCAGTAAGTGATAATTTTTATTTGTTTTCTTAAAGTATATTTTTATTGATTTGAGATGAAGGGGCAGAGAGATAGAAACATCAATAATGAGAGAGAATCACTGCTTAGCTGCCTCCTGCACGCCCCCCACTGGGAACCAAGCCCAAAACCCAGGCATGTGCCCTGACCCGGAACCGAACCATGACCTCCTGGTCCATGCTCAACCACTGAGCCAGGAAAGTGGGCCTGAGTTGTCTAATTGATAGTTTTGTAAAAGTTGGTTGCCAAGTAGAATCTGAAACTTGATCAATGAACTTTTCATACTGTGATACTAAAATCCACTAGTCTATCTTGCACTGCGAATAAATTATTTACCCATGTTTGAATCTGTTTAGATATAAAAGGGCATAGTAAAGTACCATAAAGCATATTAAAAATGTCAATACTGCCTCCCTCAGTATTAAACTTCCATGAGGCACTAAGTGTCTAGCATTTACTTGGCAGTGATTTTCCATAGCTGAAGACTAGGCAGTAGGGGCAAGGATATAAAAGAACTTAAGATTTATATGCAAAGCTGGAGTCAACTACTAAAGTAGGCAGGGACCCTACCAGAACACTTAAGGAAATTCACAAACTGCCAGCCTACAAATGGCTACATTTTTTTACATTTTCATTTACTGATTTTCAGAGAGTGAAAGGATGGGAGAGGAGGAGAGACAGAAAGACAGAGACATCCATTTGTTGTTCCACCTATTTATGCCCTTGACAGGGGATGGAATCCACTACATTGGCATATCAGAATGATGCTCTATCCAACTGAGCTTTTATTTCCTGGTGGTTACTAGAAGTGTTCTTACCTACCTAGCACCTGGAGACAGACACCTGGGTTTGAGACCACAGATACAGATTACTCCTCCTCACACCCTAGGGAAAAGGGTACTTCCTTGGTGAAGAGTAATCTGAATGCAGTTTTATAATGCAAAATTCAGCCTTTACATTAATCCCTAATATATCTTTGCTCAGCCATAAGTCTTGACCACATTTTATTTCTTTAAATTTGACTTGAAAATTTCTAAAATAGCAGCCTCAGTTTTCTCACTTTTTGCCTAGCCAAAGAAAACTATGTCAAGTTGCAAACATCTGACTTTATGCTTAAAAGATCCCAAATCACATACGTGACGGTTTTATAGAGGAAAAATCCATCTGTCAGTTTCCTGAACAAGAATTATAGGTAAGATTTATACATACTTATGCTTATGGAGATGACAAATGTCAGTTTATACAATGTGTTCACTTGAAATAAATGATATAGGACATTCACCCTCAAGACGCATTCAAGACCAAAAAGAAAAGGTTCTAAATAAATGTTATAAATTCATAAAATTATATAAATTTTTGTAAATGGTAATTTTTTTACTTTCCCCCCTAAAATTGTTTGTTGAAACTGTTAAAAGATTTCTATAAAACTAAGTTAACAAAATTTGTTAAAGAAATGCTCTGCAAACTATCATAGAAAAAATGACATTATACCTACAATTTCTTCCTCTAACCTGGAACATGTTTCTGGTTAGAAATTCCTATATGTTGTCATAAGTAACAAAATTCCAAACTACTGTGCCATTTGAAAGATAAACACATCTCAGAGAAACTAAATGCTGAACACAAAATGAGTCATTTTCCTTTATAGCAAAACTAACCATGTTATTTTCAGCTCCATACAAAACAGGAAAAGGGAAATATGCATGCCAAATGGACAAGAAAAAAACTGATAGGAAAAGATAATTCTTCTGAGAATTTCATAAGTCTTTCTGTCTCATCTAATTTCATTTTCTTAATGTGAGACTGTAAATACATACAAGAATCAAACTGTGCTGACTTCTTTAGAGTTCCCGCACAAAAAGTTTAGCACCAGCCAAAATTTCAAGAGAAACTTCTTGGTTTTCTTTATTTTTAGGCCATATTCACGTTCTGAATATCTGCAACATCATTCATTAAAGTATCTGCCCAATGCAGATAATGTATTCAAATCATTACAAACTGAATTTTAACTCTAAATACAAATCAAACCTCTCATGAGATAACTGATGCACTTCATAGAAAAAACACTGCCATTTGGCAAAATATTCAGTCCTTAAGATAGAACTGCAAACTGAAATAAAATACCTGTAAGAACATCTGATTTTTCCATAGAAACAAGACAATTAGAAGGTTCTATTCCTGACCAAGATCTTGATGCCATTAGATTCAGGCGAGCTTCTTTAAACTAGAGCTACTGGGATTCCTTCTTGATGCCCTTTCAACATCAAAAATGAAATAGCAGTTTTTATTGTCTTTGAAATGGTCATTTTACATTCCTGAGCTCCCATTCCATCTGCCCCAGGAACCACACTTGCAATCTTGGGAAGAGCAGCATGGTGGAGTGGGGAAAGAATGAGCTGCAGTGTCAGGCAAACAAACCTGGGTTCAATTCCATCCCCCCATTCACTGGCTCTATAACCCTAGGCAAGCTTTAACTCTAACATCCCAGAGCCTGGAAAGTTTCTTGGTCTATTACATGGATATAACTTAAATGCTCGAAAAAATGGCAGCCATTATCATTATTACTGAACTGTATTTTTCACCCTTGGAAAAGTATGTGTGTATGTCTTTTTCATCCTTGGAAAAGAGAGAGTGTGTATCTTTTTTCATCCTTGGAAGAGAGAGAGAGAGAGACAGAGAGAGGGGGTGGGGGGAGAGGGAGGGAGAGACAGAGACAGAGACAGAGACAGAGGGAGAGTTTTGCCGTTTCAAATCCGCCAAGCCTGCCTTGAACTGGATGCCAAACTAAATAGGGCCCAAATTGAATCCTGAGATCTGGTAGGAACCTAAGGATGCAGGGAATGACAGCTAAGTCTGGGAATTCTTGGAATTCTGTAGACACACTATAATTCTGTTCCTTGTGCATGGGTTTTTATTTCACAAAAGCGAAAGATTCCTTCTCTCCTGGCCCCTACTCCCTCTCCAATCTTTTTTTTTAAAAAATATATTTTATTGATTTTTTTACAGAGAGGAAGGGAGAGGGATAGAGAGCTAGAAACATTGATGAGAGAGAAACATCAATCAGCTGCCCACAACCAAGGTACATGCCCCTGACCGGAATCGATCCTGGGACCCTTCAGTCCGCAGGCTGATGCTCTATCCACTGAGTCAAACCGGTCAGGGCTACATCTCCAATCTTATCTCCTCACTCTTCCAGAGGACTCTATGCTCCAAACATCACTATACTCTCAATTAATTCCCTACCTAAAGTATACATCCAAAATACTCCTTTTTTATATATATATGTCTATTCCCTTAGCCTAGAATACTGTAACTATACCCTGACTGCATTCTGCATATCTAGCGACTAGTCTCTCAAGGCTGGGCTGAAAAAAACTGTGGAAAACCTTAACTCACCTTTCACTCCAGGCTAACCTAGGCATTTCTGAGTCCCAGTTATACCTGGGGCATATTTCATCCATAGCACTTCTCATGCTATAACTATTTGCTTGATGAAATATTTGTCTTTCACCACCAGGCAAGCTCTATGAAGGCAAGACCATGTTTCACTAATTTCTTAATTTCCAGCACCTGACACACAGTGAATCTTTAGTAACTGCCAATACCTGGGTAGCTAAACAAATGAATGGACATTTACACACTTGCTTCAAAATGTGTGTAAATGGATTTACAACTTTTCTGTTCTTTTCAAAGTCATTTTAGATGTTCAATATAATGAGATTGGGTTTTTTAAAACACATCACAGGAATGTTGTCCTATAAAATAACCCACCTGGGGCTATACCTTAGTTCAAATGGTCCCGCAATGCTATGAGGAAATTTTTTTTTTTAAATATATTTTATTGATATTTTACAGAGAGGAAGGGAGAGGGATAGAAAGCTAGAAACATCGATCAGCTGCCTCCTGCACACCTCCCACTGGGGATGTGCCCGCAACCCAGGTACATGCCCTTGACCGGATTCGAACCCGGGACCCTTCAGTCCGCAGGCCGACGCTCTATCCACTGAGCCAAACCGGTTTTGGCACTATGAGGAAATTTTGAAATGCTTTCTTTGAGAATTATTCCGAGAAAGAGTGTAACAGACCAACAGGAAAATCACACAGAACTTGACAGTCCTGGGAGATGAACTCTCCCAGTCTCCTCCACTTGGAGGGAGGCCTGCTTTCTCTCTCCCTCCCTCCCATCTCTTTCCTGTGTGATTTAATCTCGGTTGGTATTGCAGAAACTAGAGGCCCGGTGCACGAAATTTGTGCACGGGGGGGGGGGGGGTGTCCCTCATTCCAGCCTGCACCCTCTCCAAGCTGGGACCCCCTCAAGGGATGTCCAACTGCCCGTTTAGGCCCGATCCTACTGGGGATGTCCGACTGCCCGTTTAGGCCCAGTAGGATCGGGCCTAAACGGGCAGTCGGACATCCCTCTCACAATCCAGGACTGCTGGCTCCAAACTGCTCGCCTGCCTGCCTTCCTGATTGCCCCTAACCACTTCTGCCTGCCAGCCTGATCACCCCCTAACCATTCCCCTGACAGCCTGGTTGATGCCTAACTGCTCCCCTGCCAGCCTGATTGCCTGTAACTGCCCTCCCCTGCAGGCCTGGTCACCCCCAACTGCCCTCCCCAGCAGGCCTGGTCACCCCCAACTGCCCTTCCCTGCAGGCCTGGTCCCCCCCCCCAAATGCCCTTCCCTGCAGGCCCGGTCGCCCCCAACTTCCCTCCTCTGCCGGCCTGGTCACCCCTAACTGCCCTCCCCTGCAGGCTTGATCATCCCCAACTGCCCTCCCTTGCAGGCCTGGTCCCTCCCAACTGCCCTCCCCTGCTGGCCTGATTGCCCACAACTGCCCTCCCTTGCAGGCCTGGTCCCTCTCAACTGCCCTCCCCTGCTGGCCATCTTGTGTCCACATGGGGGCAGCCATCTTGTGTGTTGGAGTGATGGTCAATTTGCATATTACTCTTTTATTAGATAGTATGTGCTAAAGGAAGCTGGAAGCAAAGAAAAGAGGGGAGAGCTCATCAGGAAGCAAAATTACAGATGAAAGTCTGCAAGGAGCCTGCCTTTTCAGTGCCTGAAATTGACAAAACTAGTCTATCTGGCTAAGTGACTTAAAATGCAAACTAGAGAAAGTCTAATCACTGGACATATTCTACTGACAACTAATGCAATAAAATAATCTAACATTTAATTTTGTACCAGATTAGGGAGAACTGGACATAAATACTCATATTAATTTTTTATTTGTTTGGGTTTTGTTTCTTTTTTGGCCAATTGTAAGTACTGCAGCCATGAAAAGGCAGAATTAGTGCCAACCTGGTTCTCCCCAGATAACCACAAAAACAAAACAAAAAAACAACACAAAAAATCCTCAGGCTTTGAGTCCCAGCTCCAAACTAAAAGATGGAACATGCATTTAACATCTCCTGCTCTCATGTTTCCACCTCCTGGCCAAAACAGTGATTACTATATCTGTTTCAGAGTTGTTGTAAGAATTGGATAATATGCCACATACAAAAGTAACATGTACCATCTAAAATAATAGTGCCTACATCTGTGTGATCATCACAATCTCTAGGGAACATTTTAAAAGACATATTCCCAGGTCCCACCCAAGCTCAATAAATCAGAAATCTCCAAATACCAGGCTCAGTAATTTATATTCTGGCTAAAAAAATTATGGCACATGCATGAAATACCTCTGGAAAGAATACCATTAGTTACCTATGAGGAAAGGAAGTACGCAGGTAAGAAACAGAGCAAGGAGAAAAACTCTTCCTGTGTGCCAATATACACTTTTTGAATTTTAAAACTTAAACATATTATCAATTCAAATTTTAAAAAAAATTCTAAGCACTCAAAGTGATTCTGATCAACTAGGTTTGCAAAACACTTCCCTAATATACAAGTACACATAAGGATGGCTTAAAATAATCACAAGATTAATGAAATATTAATCACCCTACTGTTTCAAGTTTTGTTAATGTTGCTCAGGAGAGTCCCATCTTAGAAATTCATCACAATTCACATACATCCATTAAGGATGATAAATCCTACAATAAAGAAACCTGTTTATGCTTAATCTTATGTTTCCCACATTGAAGTTGAACATGGAACACAGTTCAGGTCATTCTTTCTAGTAAGATCTCAGGGAACCAGAGGACACTGGTTTGAGATTCTCGCTTCCTGAGACAGAGACAGACAATGTCTTACTTTTACTCTCTGCCCCAGAACCCTGGAGGGTGCCTGGCCCAGAGAAAGCCTCTCAAAAAGCTAGAGCTCAAGAGCGACAAACGGCCTTTCCTGTCTTTTCTCTTTATCTAAATAAAAATGATTTCCCAACTTTCTTATTGCTTAATCAACTTAAAGAACAACAAGGTAAACAGCATAAACAATCCCACTCTGCCTAAAATTATATCGTAAAAAAATGCAAACTATGTTCAGCAGGTCATTTTTTAAATCCAAATTATATATCAACAGGCATTTTCATTCTTTTAAGTAGAAAAATAAAAGACTGATTCAAAATCACCTACTTTCAATAGACAGCAATAAATTTCAGTATCATTTCCTTCTACAGCAGGGGTGGGAAACATCGGGCCTGTGGGCTATGTAAGGCCCACAGAATCATTTGCTCTGGCCTCCCAAGGCATTAGGGGTGAGTTAACTAAATGTCTGATCAAATATAGCAGGCTAATTTTTAAGTTGACAATTCTGTATGGCCCGAGAACGATGTTATACATATCCAAATGGCCCTTGGCAGAAAAAAGGTTCCCCACCCCTACATAAGAAAACCTTACTGGGCATCTTTGTAACCATGAAGCCAAACTAATCAAGTGAGCTTTACAATCAAACTGTCTAACAACCTGTTTGCCTTTTACTGGTAGGGAAAACATGTTCATGAGTATACCCAGAGGGCGTCTGAAAGCTGCATCAAATAGCTTCTCTGAAATCTTCGAGAACCAGGATTCTTAACATTCTTAACCTCTGATCCAGAAAGCCTTCCTTCAGGTTTAACTCAGAGATCTAAACCAAAGAGGTCAAGCAAATGTCATCAAAACTATAAGTCACCACAGTCAAATTTAACGGCTCTACCAGGTTCCTTTGGTTTTATCACTAAGGGCACAAATGAACACAAATTTCTCCTCTCTGGCAACACAGCTACCAAAGCAAAGGTCTGGCTCTGGCCTTTGGCCCCAGGGATCCACCATTAATGCTTCCAATTCTTCCCTTGACTCAAGAGGCAGGTTCCAATTTACAGACTGACAATTCTGATGGAGAGGCTCTCATTCCATCTCAGTCCCCATCTCTCTGTCTCCCAACCACTTAAAACAAACAAACAAAAAACCTTAATGCTTTATTTTAAATCCTCACCCGAGGATATTTTTTCCATTGATTTTTTTAGAGAGTGGAAGGAAGGGAGGAGATGAGGAAGGGAGGGAGGTGATGGGGAAGGGAGGGAGGGAGGAGATGGGGAAGGGAGGGAGGGAGGGAGAGACACAGACATAGAGTGAGAGACATCAATGAGAGAGACAGGATTGGTTGTCTCCCCTGCAAGTGCCCCAACCTGGGCCTGTAATCAAACCTGGCGATCCTTCTCCTTCCGTGTGCAGGCCAATGCTCTAATCACTGAGCACAGGGGCCCGGGCAAACCTTAATGCTTTTAAATACTGTGTGAATATAATAGAGAGCCAACCCTGGGAAAGATTAGGAAGATCTGCCTCGCTATCTGCCAGTCCCTAATTATCAACCCCAAACTGTTCGTTTCCCTGTTATTTTAATGCCTGAAAATCACTAGTCAGAGATTCTGTGTTTTTAATCTCGAAACACTGGGCACTAACAAGTTTATTGTTAATCCGCTACCTCCTCTCTTCATAATTTACTTCAACTTCCTGAAAGAGGGAGATGGTTGAGTGTTGAGCAAGGTAGATCCAAACACTGATCTCTAGCCTGGTGCCCTTAGTCATCACCACCACCTCAGACCTGTCCTAGTAATAATCACTAGGCTAAAATGGAAATGCCTGCAAAATTCAGTCACTATCATCATAGCTACAACATACAGGGTAGCTAGCCCTCTTGTTTCCCACAAAAAAGCAAGTGGCATCTGTATAATGCTTTATTGTTTACAAAGCAAAACAGTTAACAAATCACCCTGGCCGGTGTGGCTCAAAGATTAGAGCGTTGCTCTGCACCAAAGGGTCTCAGTTTTGATTCCTGGTGGAGACAAGTGCAACAGGCAACGGATATCTCTCTCTCTCTCTCTCTCTCTCTCTCTCTCTCTCTCTCAAAAAAAAAAAAATCAATGGGAAAAATATCCTCAGGGGAGGATTAACAACAACAAAAAACACCAGTTAAACCTAAAATGAAGCCAGCCTACAATAAGAACACTTAATAAATCCTGTCAATTCACACTAGGGCTGTACAGTTGCTTTGAACCAGATTAAATTCACCATTCCTCCTTTCTGATTGTAACACAGCACCCCACCAAGCCTGACATGGGGAGCCAGGGAAAAAGCCCTTCCATAGGTTTGAGTGGTCCTAGTCCCTCCACTTTCTCTTCTGACTGAAAAAAGTGAGTGAAACTAAATCAAACAGAAGGAACAAAATGTGTAAGATACTTATCAATTAACAGTCTTTAATGAATATTATGTGCAGGTGGCACACCAGCGGGCGGAAGAATGGTCGGAGTAGAGATGGTGCCAGTGAGCTCACTCCGGGAAAAATCTCTCCTGGTCTAAATACACAGCTATAAAAGACAAGTGTAAAAAGAAGAGGAAAGAGACAAAGCTAGGATCAATTATAAGATAAACATCTCCACAAAAGGGAAATGAGGCTAAAAGTGTTCCCCAGTGAGGAACTGGGTACCAGAGCCAGGTTCATGCCGGAAGCTGGGGGGGGGCTCCCAGTTTTGTTAGAAAACACTGTAGCTGAGAATTTCAACAGTAACCACTAAAAGAATATAAATTCAATACGTGGTCTGGGGACCTAACAGAAGGGGGGAAAAGCAGCAAGAAAAATCAGAAAATATGAAATTCCAACAATAAAAATAAATCTACTTATTCAAAAGGTTCATCTCCCATATTAAAACAAATTATCAGAGTAAAGGAAAAGAAAGTATTAATAAGGATAAAGAGACACTGCAGAACAATGGAAGGAAAAACGCACCAGAATCATTTAACATTCATGAATCTGAATGCTCCTAGTACCATAACCTCAAAAATACCTACTAAAAACTGCTCACTGGAGAAATTGTCAATTACAATGAGAAATTTAACACTTCCATCAGAAACTGATAGTTCCTAAGCAGGCAAAATATTAGCGAAGACAGGAAGTTTGAAAAGGAACATTAACAGGCTTGATCTAACAAGTAAATATGTACAGAGACCTGTTCAGTAACACCCTTTTTTTAAAGTTATAAAGTGTGATCTCTGACTTCTGTATTTAACAGATTAACAAAATTTCCTTCAAATTATAAGGACAAACATAAGGTTGCCAACTTCTCACTTTGCCAAGTAAGATTTAGAAAAACAACCAATTAGTATTACCAATAGTTCATAAAAAGACAGATGACTTTAAATGTTAAAAAGTAGGGAAGACAATCTATATCTTCTATAATAATAAAAGCGTAATATGCTAATTAGACCAGACATCCTTCCAGACCAAACCGGAGCTGCGAGGGAAGCCTGGGTCCCAGGTGCCTGCCAGCGACCGGAGGAAAGCCCGGGTCCCAGGTACCAGAGGGAAGCCGGTGCTGGCAGCCAGGGGAAGGAAGGCCTATTCTTGCACGAATTTCATGCATTGGGTCTCTAGTATAAATATAAAACCCTAATATGCAACTAGACCGAACGGCAGAACAACCACACAACCGGTCACTATGACGTGCGCTGACCACCAAGGGGGCGTGTGTGGAACATGGTGGCAGAGCTTGGAACATGGCGGACATCGGCCGCGGTGGGATGGTGGAACAGGTGTGCAGGAGGGCCAGACCAAGGCAGGGTGCCGGTCGCTGTCATCGGGGCGAGCCTCTGGTGGTTACTGAAAATTCTTTGCTCCCACACGCCACAGTTCTGCCGGGCGCTGGTACCCGCTGCCGGCACCCAGCGTTGGCCCCGCTTGCACCCACTGCTGGCGTTGGCCCCAATCACTCCGTGCTGGCAGCAGGTACAAGTGGGGCCGGCGCCATCAGCACCTAGGAGCAGCAGCAGCAGGAGCAGGGCTGCCAGCAGACAGGGAACCAGGGTCCGCGGCGAGAGGGGCCAGGAGGGGGCATGGAGAATGGGCCGACACCTGCCCCTGTGCTCACCACAGTCTCACGACCCACAGTTCCTTTCAAGGTGCACAAATTCATGTACTGGGCCCCTAGTCTACAATAAAAAAAAAAACTCACTAACAACAGACTGTGAAAAGTTTCTTAGAAACTAGCACCAGCATCGAATTGTACTTAATTCCATATTTCTTAACCTTTTTTGATCTCAGGAAAACAAACACATACAGAGGTTGGTCCAAAGGTCCAATTCAATCAATAAATACTTCCTGAATGCTGGGTGCTGAGTATTACAGGAAGAAAACTGCACAATAAAATACGCTGGCAAGAGGGGGAGACTAACATAACCACCTGAGGGGGTTTCTACACCCCTGGGGATACTGCCCCTGAAGGTGGGGCACTACAGCTTGGGAAGCCTGAGAAAAAATGCAAAATTGAGAAACACTGAGTCAAACCACACATCGCACGTAGTTTACAATCTACTTGCTAAAAAAACAAACAAACAAATACATACACACACACAGAAAGACAAATGAAAAATAAAATAGTAAACCAGGTGCCAAGATGCATGCTAAAGGCAAAAATTACTACGAGAAGGCAGAACTCACTTTGGTTTAGAAGATTTGATGAGGACCAGGCTTCAGGAGAGTCAGAATTTGAAAGCAGGCCTTGACTGGTGTTGAAATTCATCATCTCAAAAAAAGGGGCATGCCCTGGCCCAGTGGTCGGCAAACCGCGGCTCGTGAACCACATGCGGCTCTTTGGCCCCTTGAGTGTGGCTCTTCCACAAAATACCACGTGCAGGCACACGCGTACAGTGCGATTGAAACTTTGTGGCCCATGCACAGAGGTCGGTTTTCGGCTCTCAAAAGAAATTTCAATCGTTGTACTGTTGATATTTGGCTCTGTTGACTAATGAGTTTGCCGACCACTGCCCTGGCCCGTGTGCTCAGTGGTTAGAGCAGGGGTGGGCAAACTTTTTGATTCGAGGGCCACAATGGGTTCTTAAACTGGACCGGAGGGCTGGAACAAAAGCATGGATGGAGTGTTTGTGTGAACTGATATAAATTCAAAGTAAAGGAGCAGAGGGGAGAGCAAGAGAACCGGATAGAACAGCCGGATCCGGCCCGCGGGCCGTAGTTTGCCCAAGGCTGGGTTAGAGTGTTGGCCCATGCATCTAAGTATCTCGGGTTCGATTCCCGGTCGAGGGCATGTACCAAGGTTGCAGGTTTGATCCCGGTCCCAGTCAGGAAGCATGTGGGAGGCAACTGATCAACCTCTCTCTCTCTTTCTCTTCCTTCCCTTTTCCCTCCCTCCCTCCCTCTCTCTCTCATTCTACCCCTCCCACTTACGCAATAAAAAAGTTAAAATTCTCCAAAATACTTCAGGACGCCAAAAAGGTAATTCTAAAATTTAAATTATTTCATTTTTCTTACAAGTCATCTAAACAATGGATGGTGCTAGAGCAGTCTAAGTCAAAAAAGGGAAGACCAGTGTACTTCAAGATGCAGATGTTTTTTTTCCTTAACAGGACAGCAGATATAAGGGACACAGATCCAACAATCCTTCTGTTATAGAATTTTAAGAAGCTAGGAAAATTCCAGGACAGGGAAACTGAGACCGACAGTTAAACAGCTGTTTGTGTCCACCTAGGAAATTCTATCTTCCCTAAACCATGGATTGCACTTCTCCTCCCCAACCAGAGGGTAAATAGCTTAAATCAACCTATTCAGGGAGACAAATAATAGAAACCTAATAAAGTACTATTTGCCAACCATACCCAAGGACAAATTAAGTGAATAAATCTCATTTTAGTCCATCAGCATAAAGCTGATGAATATTCTATTGCTCTGCCCCTAAGACCGCCCCTAAATGCCCAGCCTTTAAAGCCCCTGAAAATGAAGGTCCCAGGAGAAGAGCCAAAAATGAGCAGACCCGTTTCTAGGAATTTAAGGCACCGGGTACTCTGATGTCTGGGATTAGGTAACCCCTAACAGGAAGACTGTTGGAAGTTTGCAATAAGGAGCAGTTAAGATTCCCACCCTATAGGCAGGAGACCGCCCCTCCCAGTCTCTGACAGAACTGTTCCCTGCTTACAAAAATTCCACCAGAATAATAGCCTGGGGATACCTAGCTAGGCAGGGATGAGCACACTGGAAGATGTGAAAGCTATTTACTGAAATAGAAGTCAGCCACCCCCTATCCCAGAATGCTCGCAGCCACACTTACCTTCTAGGATTTCCCTCTCTAGAGTAACTGGCCCAATAGGAGAAAAAAAAAAGTTCAACATAATGTAAAGCAAAATGTCAAAACAATGGAAAATAAAGAAAAGATGAGTAAATCAGAGTAGCAAGGGAGGTATCAAACATCCAAATACCAGGAGTCCAAAAGAAGAGAGAAAAAATGGAGGGAGAAAAAAGTATTAAATAACATACAAGATTTCCTGGAATTGAATGATACGCGCTCCCAGAATAAAGGAACTTAGCCAAGTGTTTGGGGCCCAAAAAAACAAAGAATGAGAAAAGGCCCTACCATCAAGGCCTATCAACGTGAAATTTCTCAGCACCAGGGATTGAGGGAAGACCCTAAAACTTTTGGAGTGAAGGGCATCAAGCAGAAAGGATCAGGTGTCAAAATGACACTGAGCTCCTCAAAAGAAATACTGGAAGCTATCACTTTGAGGATAAAGTATTCCCAATCAGAAATAAACCAATAACAATGCATAGACAAAAAGTAAATTTGTTTTCATCTAAATAAAGCAAAAAAAAAGGCACACCAAAAACAAAAATAGAGCCAAGTCTGCGTGGCTCTGTGGTTGAGCATCAACCTATGAAATAGGAGATCAGAGTTCAAGTCCCAATCAGGGCACATGCCTGGGTTGTGGTCTAGATCCCCAGTGTGGGGCTTGCAGAAGGCAGCCGATCAATGATTCTCTCTCATCACTGATGTTTCTCTCTCTCCCTCTACCTTCCTCTCTGAAATCAATAAAAGTATATTTAAAAGTCCAGCAGATTAAAAAAAAAAGTAGAAACAAGGTTTTAAAAACTTTTTTAAAACAAACTATCAAAACTAGATCCAAAATTACTTAAAATGTCACCAAAACAGTTAACTGAGTTAGAAATAAACAAACAAAACTTCCACTCTCCTGCCTTTTAGATACAGAAAGTATATAGATTCATTTGTCCAACCAATGTCACAGTAACTGTGGTCTCATGTACAAAAGTGATAGAAAAATCACTATTTGTGTTTAAAATGTGTATGTGCAACCTCAAACACCTTTAAATATTCTGAACATTACTGTGCATCTACATAATCAAGAGCTTGGGGTAAGGGAGAAGAGCAAGAGACCAAAATCAAATAAAAACCAAAGACCCCCCCTAGGGTTTGTAAAAGCCTCTTTAAAAACCTAAGGATTTCTTTGCAAGCTCTTCTCTGAAACCAGTAAGTCTAAAACAGCAGTCGCCAATCGGTGGTCCGTGGACCACTGGTGGTCGGTGAAGTCCGAAAGGTTGGCGACCGCTGGTCTAAAGCACCTTGCCCTACTGCTTTAAACTCTTACCAGTGTCTTGAGTTATTAAGCTTGACCAGTTTATAAAGTAGACAAGCCAGAAAAACTAACCACAACAATCAGGACTTCTTAAAAGGTTCACTTTTAAAGTAAATCAAGGATTTTGATCTGAAATATCCCAGAAAGGTTGTTGAGTCCCTCAACACATCCAAGAAATAATTTAAACCATAATTTCTTTTCTACTGTAGCAACGCTTACTTCCACATTTGAACCAACAGGATATTATAGCACATCACATGCTTAATACAGAGCCTGATACAAAATATTAGCTGCTCCTGCTATTACTGTCATTACCACTTTGGACTGAATAAAAGAAAAGTAACTGCTAAATGGGAACCAGTGAAAAAGGAATTTGAAGATGCACAACTATCATTGATGGGTGTACCACTTAGGATAAAGACAGCAAAGAGTGATTCTAAATATCTACCATTATGTCCCAATAAAAAACAGAACTGAACGAAATCTGACCTAGATCTCCTAACTAGCACATAATACCACTAGACCTAACTGAAGTTCATGGACAAAACTGTCCTTCTTAGGTCATATGTATGTAAAAACGTGAAGCCACAGCATCTATTAAGATCTCGTTATCTCAACTTCTACAAATTACATTTAGGATTACCTCTATCTAGCCAAGGTACATATCAACTATCTACAGGAAGTATAAATAAGTACAATCCACAGGGCACGTCCTCTTTTGAGCTCATCCAGAACTCATCAGTTCTATTCAATTTTGCAAATAATCAATTACTGCTTTGAACTGTTGTCATGGGCATTGCTATTTTTTTACAACTCAATTTTATTTTCCCAACTACATAGTACACGTTAAGAATGTGTCCTGTGACTTAACTTTTTGCACATTGTAGGTACTGCATAGTTTGCCTAAATATACTAGAATATTATACAACACCAGAGACCAACTGTTCACAACTTTCTCACCCAAACAACACATGAAAGATAGAAACAATTCAGTGTCATTACAATAATGAGTCTACAGTTCCCCAGTCTACCATCAGACATCCTAGCATGTCAGGATGAAGAGTCTATAGGAAGAGCTTAATAAATAGGCACAGGCACATTGGCTTCAGAAATGAATAATATCCCTAGTTTCAACACCTAACTGAGCATGGTAACTATTCATCAATTTATACATGGTTCCTTCTCCTCCCTCAAACCCCAGGCAAGAGGAAGGAAAAGGCGCGTGATGATGATTCTGTCCTCTGCAAACAGATCAATATTTTAAAGCAATTTTTAAAAATATATTCGTGTAGGCACAAGACACTGCTTTTAAAGGCTAGAACCCAGTTCTTTTCCATGACGTTTTGTTTTTATCTACAAATATTTAGAACTGCAGTTCAAAAAAAGTACCCTTGAGCCTCTCAGCAGCAGAGCCTATTACACGACTTGCTATCTGCGGGTCTGTGCTGGGAGATCTACCACTCACACTACAGCCTGGGAACCATGCTGAGACTCCTGCAACTCAAATGTCCTCCCCAAGAGTGCTGCCAGCATGCCGAGATGATATTTGAAAAACAATGCTCCATACACAATAAGAAGTAACAACTAAAAATAATGTTTAAAATGAGCAAGCCTCAGGATTTATAATCAGGGGTCCTCAAACTGCGGCCCTGCCTGTCCTGCTTAGCAGCCGACTCGTCCCGGGCCCGCAGTGCGCATGGGAATTTGTTCATAGTTTTTTTTTTTAAACTATAGTCCGGCCCTCCAACGGTCTAAGGGACAGTGAACTGGCCCCCTGTTTAAAAAGTTTGAGGACCCCTGATGCAGCCTCTAAACACTACATAATTCTAACCCAGAAAGTTACAATCTTCAATATCTAACGAATGATCTCCACAAAACAATTTATTATAACTGTGGCTTTTTTTTAATATAGTCACATAAAGAAAAGTTATGTCAAAACTCGCTGTCCATTGGGCTTTTTAAAAATATATTTTTATTGATTTCAGAGAGGAAAGGAGAGGGAGAGATAGAAACATCAATGATGAGAAAGAATCATTGATTGGCTGCCTCCTGTACACCCCACACTAGGGATGGATCTAGCCCCTAACCCAGGCATGTGCCCTGACCAGGAATCGAACCATGACCTCCTGGTTCCTAGCTCTACACTCAACCACTGAGCAACACCGCCTGGGCTCACTGAGCTTTTTAATATCTCTAAATGTAGAAAAGAATCACTAAGAATTTATCTCATAGCATGATTAAGCTTCTCTCTGATCTATGTATATATATAAATGCCTAAGCGACCGTTACGACCAAACGACTGGAATGACCGACCAATCAACCAGTCGCTATGACGTGCACTGAACACCAGGGGCAGGCGCTCAACGCAGGAGCTGCCCCCTGGTGGTCAGTGCGCTCCCACAGCCAACCTCCCCACAGCCGGCAATCCTCCCGTGGTCCCTCCCCCTGGCCGGCAGGCCCCAGCCAGCAGGCGGAAGGACTGGGGGAGACGGCCCTGATATGCCCTTGATTGCCGGCCAGGCCTAGGGACCCCACCTGTGCACAAATTTCATGCACGGGGCCTCTAGTATAACATAATAAACAGTGCCATTTGCTACCACTACTTTTAGTCTCAGCTTTCACAAAGTCCAAAATGATTCAATTTCAATTGACAATTCACTGGCACCTCCTTCCATCTTTACCATCCAGAATTTCTACCCACTCTTTCCCACTTTGAGTGTTAGACCTGGTAAGATCCTTAGACACAGTCCAATCCCACATCTTCATTTTATAATGACAACAATAAGGCCTCTTTTATTAGAAACTGGCAAAACAACAAAAAGTGCTGTATGTACAAAATAAATACAGGGCCTTTCTTTTTCACATTTACATAAAACATGATGCAACTTCACATATTCCATTTAATAAAAACAGCAAGAAAAATAACAAATGACTAATATCCCTTTAAACTTGACAACAAATAATACCAGAATACCACTTAGGCAAACTATGAAACATGACCTATTTCCAACAAACTTTACCTGCATATAGACCTTATTTTCATATTAATCATACTGGTAAGCTACATGTTTATTTCATCAATGACCCTGCCCAAAAGATTATGAAACTCTCTTTTAGGAATTGGCTGTAAAGTTTATTCTGAATGCCACTATAGCCAGTAGCTAGTACAATGCTTGGCACATTGTAGGCATACAAACGATCATTAAAACAAATTGACTCAGCAACAAAACCTTCATGGCATATTTGTCTCAGGACACAGAAAAAATTCAGTCCTAAAGCTGACTAATTATATGGCTGATGAAGCTGAGTAGTTCTTATCCAAAGAAAATTCTGTTTCACAGCAAAATACACCGTGCATCTGCACATTCATAGTAAAGAAGTAGCCCATATTCCAATCTTTAAGTCTCAGAACATATCAAATGCTTCACATGCCCTAAATAATGCATCCAGTCAACCACCTGCCTATGTGAGTAATACAGTGATATCAAAGAAGCACATTTAGGTTGATTTCCCTGGGACTCAGACCTGGGATGTGCATTGTCTCTGGGATGTTAAGTTGTTTACTGGTAACTGTCAAGTTCAGTACTTCTGCCTGGAAATATTAAGTTTATTAACAGTTACTACCTCCACAAAATGCATAATGTCCAATGCCAAGTCTTGTTTTTATTTTCAAATGCATACCAATCTTTTCTAATACTTTCATGGTACCCAAATCTCCTTCTGAATAATTACACTTTACTATTAGTTTATCATATTTTTTAATGGTTGTGGTGGTTTTAGAAAAAAATCTATAAATCCTTTGACAGGCCTCCCATCAAGAGGTGGAGTCTAATTACCCCTCCATGAATAGGCCTATGACTTACTTGAGAAAAAAATGAGGCAGAGTGACTCTGCATGACTTCTAAGACTATGTCACATTAAGGCATTCCATCCTGATTCTCTTTCTTGGGATCCGTGCCTTTGAAACTCTGAGCTGACACATATGAAGTCTGGCTACCTGGAAGCCTCCATTCTGGAGAGACCACACACACAGAGGGAGAGATGCCAGAGGACCCAGCTGTTTGACTTCTAGATGATGCAAGCTACCATCGGACTGCAACTGCAGAAGACACCTGGAGTTAGAACCACTAGCTGAGTACTGTCAATCCCCAGAAATGACTGTCGTTTCACATTAAGTTTAGAGTTGTTTAGAACACAGCAATAAAAACAAACACAGAATGATTAAAAAAAAAACTCAACATTTTCTTTGGTGTTAATTCCACTGGTATATGAATAAAGCCTCATTCATGCTTCATCTTTGATATCTTCCTTATCAGTTTCCATTAACTGTGCCAAAGTAAAAAAAAAAAGAAAACAAAAAAAAAAACAAACTGTATATTCCCTGCCCCTGTGGACTTCCTTAAACATTTATTTCAAGTATCTTATTTACAGATCTACTTAATCTTAAGACTAATCTGAAGTAAATCTTTACTCAAAATAAACGCCAATCTTTATGTAAACATAAACAAAATCCTTACACTTCTATATACCTTTGTAACTAATAAAACAATGACAGGCCAACTCTCCTGTCAACCAGGTAACACACACTGATACAATGTTCTCATTTCCTGATCCCTACAGTCAGGGGACTGCTTAAGGAAACAAAAGCTGACAAGGCCTAACCCTTCACAAGTCAATGGTTTCTTATTAAAATGGTCTCCAAATATTCCTGCAAGTTTAACAAGTGCACAACCTGGCCTATCACTTCCACATATTTTGAAGTCAATCTGCTGGTAATAAGATGTTATCTGACAATCCTATGTAATAAAAAGCTAATATGCAAATAGACCAAATGGCAGAACCAAACAACTGGTCACTATGACGTGTGCTGACCACCAGGGGGTGTGTGCAGAACATGGCGGGAGTTGGCTGCAGTGAGATGGTGGAGCAGGTGAGCGAGGGCTCTAGACCAGTGGTCAGCAAACTCATTAGTCAACAGAGCCAAATATCAACAGTACAACGATTAAAATTTCTTTTGAGAGCCGAAAACCAACTTCTGCGCATGGGCCACAAAGTTTCAATTGCACTGTACGTGCGCGCCCGCACGCGGTATTTTGTGGAAGAGCCACACTCAAGGGGCCAAAGAGCCGCATGTGGCTCACGAGCCGCAGTTTGCCAACCACTGCTCTAGACCAAGGCGGGGCACCAGTTGCTGTCATCGGGCGAGCCTCAGGTGGTTACTAAAAATTCTTTGCTCCCATGTGCACTGCTCCTATGCGCTGACAGCGCCAGCCCCACTCGCACTGATGGCGCAGAGCAATTGGGGCTGGTGCCAGCAGTGGGTGTGAGCAGGGCCGGTGCCGTCAGCAGGTGCGAGTGGTGGCTGCTGCCCTGATCACCCCTCAGGAGCATGGGGAGGTGGAGAAGCCCTCAGGGGCGATCAGGGCCAGCAGCCACCACTCACACCCACTGACAGCACCGAGTGATCGGGACCAGCGCCAGGTGCTGGCAGCGGGTGCGAGCAGCAGCTCCGACACCAGCCTCGGGTGTGAGTGGGTCTAGAGCCGGCAGTAGGTGCGAGCACCAGGCTGGGCCCTGGCGCCCGGGAGCAAAGAATTTTCAGTAACCACCAGAGGCTCGCCCTGATGACAGCAACCGGCGCCCCACCTTGGTCTGGCACCCCTGCTCACCTGCTCCACCATCTCGCTGCGGCCGACGCCCACCATGTTCTGTGCACGCCGCCTGATGGTCAGTGCACGTCATTGCAACCCGGTTGTTCTGCCGTTGGGTCTATTTGCATATTAGGGTTTTATATATATACTAGAGGCCCAATGCACAAAATTCGTGCAAGGAGCTCGGCCCTAGCAGCCACGGTGGCTTGCCTTGGCCCATGCAGACCCGGGTTCAGTTGTCCGGTCTAATTAGCATATTACACTTTTCTTATTATAGACTAGAGGCCCTCCCCGATGGAGGCCCATTGGGTTGGGCTGGGCTGGTGGGGGGCAGGAGAGCCGATCGGGGGCTGGGTCAGCCAGGGGGAGGGGCCGCCCCCTGATCGGGCCGGTTGGCCCACCACAATGCGCATCATAGTGACCGGTTGTTCTGGCGTTCCAGTAGCTTGGCTTTTATATATATAGATAGATTATATTTTAATAAGAATACATTTCAAATAGATGTAACATATGGATATTAAACACCATATATTTCAATGGAAGTGTTTTATAATTATTAACATGTAAAAAGCATGTCACTAGAATGTAAGCTCCACAAGGGCAGGAATTTTTGCCCCGAAGTATCTGGCCCAAACAAGCCCTCACTAAATGTGTTGATTAACAATGACTGTATAAAAGAAACTTTAAGTCAACTTTTTAAAAAATGTTTCATTTCTATTTAATTTAGGAAGAAAATTCTGGTCAATTTACTAGGGAAAAAAAAGTTTAAATTTTACCACAATGATTTTTACAAGCTGTCTTCTCCCTGGGTGAACTCAAAATCCAAAGGCTTTCCTTACACACCACTCCTTTGTGGCAGAGTAGTGAGCAAATATTCTATAAGCTCGTCAGAAATTATGCCAAGATCTGATCCTAATGGGCTTTGTTCAACATCAAAGCTTAAAATAATGTTTCAAAATAATAAATTTATTTATAGAATCATTCCTCGGTTTTATGCAAAGAATTGTATTTCCTGTAAGAAGTTTCTAGAGAAAAAAATTTAATGAAATTAAATCAGTATTTTTTTTATTCTACGCTTTTCATGTTCTTGTTTTAGACGGATAGCTAACTAAACTATAACATTTTCCTATGGTTTTATTCTTTTTCTATTATTAAAATAATACATGCTCAAATAGAGGTATATAAAATACTAACTATATTAAAAGACATCAAAGTAATTACTCACCCTGGCCATGTTGGTCAGTTGGTTAGAGCATCCCAATACACTAAGGTTGCAGGTTCAATCCCCGGTCAGGGTACATACAATGATCAACCAATGGCCCTGGCCAGGTGGGCTCAGTTGGTTGGACTTCTGTCCTGTACCCCAAAAGGTCTCCAGTTTGATTCCCGGTCATGACACATATCTAGGTTTCGGGTTCCATTCCAGGTCGGGCACATGGGGGATGAGGGGGGTACCAATTGATGTTTCTCTCTCTCCCGTCCTCTCTCTCTAAAAATCAATGAAAATATATCCTCAGGTGAGGATTGAGAAAACATTTAAAAAGAATCAACCAATGAATGCATAAATACCAGTAAGTGGAACAACAAATCAATGTTCTCTCTCACTCTAAAATCAGTCAATAGCCAGCCCAGTGGTTAAGCATCGACCTATGAACCAGGAGGTCACGGTTAGATTACAGGTCAGGGCATATGCCTGAGTTGTGGGCTTGATTCCCAGTGTGGGGTGTGCAGAAGACAGCCGATCAATAATTCTCTCTCATCACTGATGTTTCTTTCTCTCTCTCCCTCTCCCTTCCTCTCTGATATCAATAAAAAAAAAAAAGTATTTAAAAATTAAATCAGAATATAAAATAAAAAAAATTTAAGTAATCACTCATAACCCAGAGACAAGTGCATTTCCATTTTCTTTCAGCACGTCTTATGAAACTTTTGTCTTTAACATGGTTAACACCATGGACTGCTTTATCTCAGTGATACTGGCTCATATGCAGGATCTGCAGTTTTTCCCAACAGCAATAAGGCATTTGATCTGAACCATCTATTCAAGTTTGCTCATCCACATTAACCATAGCAAACACCAATAACCTGGCTGGACAGAGGAGAAAGATGCTATCTGTAGTCATGAAATCAAGCAACTGGCCTAAAATGGAATGGAATTCACACCCCTTACTGCACTGGTTCAGTTACCCTAAGTCTAACCATTAAATTAACCAGTCACAGCCAATATATGACCTAGCACATAAGATTTATTTTATCATGATAACACAAAGCTCATTACTGAAGATAGTTAACAGGGTATCTCTTTCTACCAAAAAAACTGTTTTAACTGATTTGATATCCTATGCACTCATTATTCTAAGCATTCTGGGATTTAGATCTTCAAATGTACCAGACTCTCTTAATTTAGGGTCTTCACAACATGTTGTTCCTCCCGTGCAGAAAGCTCTTCCACCCTTAATACCTGCCCTGCAATCATACAGCTCCCCCACTGGCCCCTCAGCCTCCCTGCTATTCAGAATCCTGATCCTCCTTTTAAGCATGTCTTCTCCCAGTAAGCTTTCCTTCTTCCTATGTGACTCTAAAAAAGAATCTGGAACTTTCTCTTCACTGCACTCATCACACTGCCCTATACTAGCCAGTCTTTTCCACAGATTCAGCTCCACCATCATACACTCAAGACTAGACTGACATGCAGCAGAAGGCCCCCCCAAATTTACTGAATTAAATAATGAGAAATTATTTTAATGGCATATACATACATATACAATGTATCCATATTAATATTTAATTACTTTTATATAATATACGTATGTGTATCAGAAACACAAGTAACTTTCCATGCTCATTCCAAAAAGAAAAGGAAAAGCAATAAAGCTGAATTGATGCAGAGTCTTGGCCACTTAACTAATCATCTTGGGCACTCCAGCCCTCAATTTTCGCAGCTATAAATACAAACATCCTAAAATCCTCCTTGGTGTAAAATGTCAAACATCTCAAATATTATATTCTACTCAGCAATTGAACTCAAGTAGACCTGCAGTCTACTACTCCAGTCAAAAGGTAGTATCAATTGTCACAGCCTAACATACAGAATGATAATAAGTATCCTGGAAAATAGAGGTTCAATTCCCACTGAGCACTTGACAGCACTGCGACCTCCTAAACAGCCTTGGGAAAGAAAACAGTTTCAGCTCAGCAGAAATCAAAGGTGAGCAAGCACTCCCACCCCCAGTTGGTGATACACAGTCAATGTCCTTTTACTTTATCCCACATTATTTCAAGTGAGCTTTTGTCACATAGAACCTTCCCCCATTAAATTTATATGAAGTGTAATTAAAAGATAATATAATTGTACTAATACATTAGCCCTAGCCGCTTGAAATTTTTTGAAAAATACAGAATATTTGGGCTGGTTTTTAAGAGTTCCCCTCCAGTTAAACAAACAGGTGGAGTTTAGAATATCCGCAATTCTAAAAACCCCTTAGAACAAGTACAAAAGGGCAGAAAAGCAGGTCTGAGGCAGGAAATATCAAATCTTAAAATAGCAAAGGTGACCAACATACATCAACTATAACTCATCAAACAATATCTAGAGGCCCCAAATCACACAGACTCAAAGCTGAAATGAACTTTCAAGTATCAAATACAACCTCTCGTCTTCCAAATGAGTAAACTAAGACTCACGGCAGGCAATGGCTTGTCTAAGATCCCACCACTGGTCAATGCGAAGACCAAGCCACCTACCTCCAAATCCAGTATCTTTCCAGTTCTCAGAGCTCTGCCCCCATCAGGACCTTTCTATAGGACAAAATCTTTTGGATATACAGTAACACTCCCAAATTCTGTAAGAATTGTAATACTTGATCATGAATGTCAATACCATAAAACAAACCTGAAGATAGGTAAAAATGTATTACAAAATTTAAAGATTAAGCAGATACATCTAAATTTTAAAAAACGTATTTTTGACTATTTCATCTCACCTAGAGGTCTTAATTCTGGTATGAAATTCTAAACCCAATAAAACCTTTCTATTACATGAATATCTACAACCATAATCTTCAAATAGTTATTGGCAGTACATTAGATGAACTTAAGTATTTTAAACAAAAATAATAACCATGAAAGAGTCAGGACACTTGGTCTCATTTTTAAGTGTCTTTGATACTACACTGCTCTCCTGCAGTGTTCAAGGAGGCTACAGGATCCCAGTCCCACCCTGTACACGAGTGACAGAAAGGAGCAGACTCCCTACATAAACTCTTCAGGTATCCCTTCTCCCTCGTCAACTCCCAATACAGTCAAAGCATAAGGATGAAGCAACCAGTTTTCATACCCTGATGGGCCAATTATCTTGACTTATTATCCCTAGACAGTATCTTTTGCAAATAAAGAGCAAAGAACAAAAAACCCACTGACTATTCGCACACAGCACAAGACTTCTGGACTCATTATCAGTGTCAATTACAGGCAGCAATGATGAACCCCTCGCTGCTGACAGTATCTTCAATCCTGTAAACGAAAATTCATTAGGCTCAAGAGAATGGAAAGAAAATGAACCAGTCCCCACACCCTGAAACCTTGTCTTCAAAGCCCTTCATAAGCACCTGGTTTAATTATCAGGTCCTTCTTCCTTCTGACCTTATCTAACCCCTTATTTAATCTTTATTTGTATGTCTGTCTCCCCATTAAACTGAAAGCTCCATGAAGCAGAGATCATCATTTTTGTATTCCAATGTATATAATTTAGTTGGCAAAATACTCATTGAACTGAGCAAAAGAGTAAAATTTATTTTCCCACTTTCCTAGTTCATTTTTTTCATTCATCAACAAAAATTAAGTATCAGTTCTTTCTTCCCCAAGTCATTCCACAATACAAAAACCCCTTAACACAATTCTAAGAGAATAGAAATCTGAGTGGGAAAAACCTAAATGATACGGCCCAATTCTCTCATTTTACAAATGAGTTATATCATTTACTCCTGGTCACATGGCCAGTTAGTGTCAACATAAAAAAAGAACAAATTCCTAACCACTGTTTTCCTCCCATTTATATTCCATTCACCATCAAATACAAGATGAACTGACTAAAAACTTAATCCCTGCCTACTATATATTCCATCAATTTAATATCATCTAAAAATACAAAGTTTTCTTTAAATATCTGTCTTCTAAACTATGTTCTCTTAGCAGAGAAATAAATAATGTTCAAAAATGCATATAAGCACTAGCTGGTTTGGCTCAGTGGATAGAGTGTCGGCCTACGGGTTGAAGGGTTCCGGGTTTGATTCCGGTCATGGGCACATGCCTGGGTTGCAGGCTTGATCCCCAGTGTGGGGCATGCAGGAGGCAGCCAATCAATGATTCTCTCTCATCATTGATGTTTCTGACTCTGTCTCCCTCTCCTTTACTCTCTGAAATCAATAAAAATATGTATTTTTAAAAAATGCATATAAGGAAAATGTTCCTTTCCATCTCTAGTATTTTGACAAGGATGTGAAAAATACTTGGCACAATCAAGATGTTACCATTGGGGGAAGCTGGGTTATGGGTATAGGAGACCTCCCTGCATTACTTTTATAACTTCCTACGAGTTTATACTTGTTTTTAAGTAAAAAGTTTAATTTTTTAAAAAGCACACGGCACACCCACCTGATGCCACTCCCGAGGCCACTAATCTATCACCTCACTTTTCTCCAAACTTTCCCAATAAGCCAGAAAAAGTTCCAACTACTTCTCAACCCAAAGTTCCAGGCAGGGCTGGTGCAGCAACCTGGTCTAGCAGCACCCCTGGCCTAGCACAATGTTTGAGAAGCACACAAACATTTACTGACCAAGGAAAATTAATCTAACACTGCCCTCAAACTCTGTGCAGGCAACACAGAGCAAATATTTACACAGGCCAACTCTTTCACCAGTCTTTCTGTTTGCTACTGGTCGGTGGATCAGCTTCACTCCCTCAACTGTAACCCTATGAGCACTGACATGTTTTTAAAAAGCTATTGTCCCATGCCCTGGCTGGTTTGGCTCAGTGGATAGAGTACTGGCCTGCGGACTGAAGGGTCCTGGGTTCAATTCCAGTCAAGGGCACATGCCCTGGTTGCGGGCTCAATTCCCAGTAGGGGGCATGCAGGGGGCAGCCAATCAATGATTCTCTCATCATTGATGTTTCTCTCTCCCTTCCTCTCTGAAATCAACAAAATATATTTTTTTAAAAAAAGCTATCATCCCAGGGTCTTACAGTTCTGATGACATAATATTTATGTAACTTAACTCAAATTTTAAAAATGTCATCTGTAGAAACAAAAAAGTCTCAAAGGGCAGAAAAATACCCTATTCTCACTCAGACAGCTAGAAAACCCATAACCTGAGGTGGAAAGGATGGCTGAGAGTTGCGAGGAACTGACAAAAGCTTGACCCTATTTGCTGTCACCAATTCATTTTAAACTAAGAAAATGGTTAAGAGCTTTCTATACAGTGATCTATTTAGTACCATAAAGTAGTCAGTCCATCTTGTATTTGGTTATTTAAAGCACTACTTTAAATCAAAGAACCTCTTAATCAGAAAAAGCCACCACAATAAATGTTCTTACTACAAATTGGTTAGGTTATGTTACTCTTAAAACCCTCAACATTATTGCCAGAAAAACTTTCCATTAAAAAAAAGGGGGGGGGGGGGGGTTAAACATATCATATCCAAAAACAAATGCTATCACCCCTCAAGAATGTCCTAAAATCTACCAAAGAAAGATTAAATCTTCCTGTCCACTAAAAAGACGTTTTACATTTCCAAAGAGTCTTCTGAGGACTCACGAGGCCCTGGAGAAGAGAAGCAGAAGACCAACGCCCGGAGTCCCAGCCCCTCAACAGTTTTGTGAAACCAAAAAAATTATGGGATGTTACAGGCTAGCTGTTAACTGCAGACTGATTCCTGTCTCTGAATGTCCATGTTGTGTGTATCTTGCATTAGCTCTCTGTTCTCAGAAGTGGCAGAAAGATGAGCAGCTGCCAACAAAAGCAGTCCACATGTCATCTCTGACTTTCAGACCATGAGCTGTAAACCTCCCCATACAGAAGACACCCTACCCTGGTTCTGTGTCTGCGTCCCCTCAGCAGTGAGAGACCTAACAGGGAATTAGTAGGAGCAGGTGGCAGCAATTTGTACTCATCCCTGCTGGCAACTGCAAGAGGCAAAGAAAAAGTAGTTCCTACACGTCATAATTAAAATGCCAAAAATTAAAGACAGAGAGAGAATCTTAAAGGCAGCAAGAAAAAAGAAAACTGTTACCTACAAAGGAGTTCCCATAAGGCTGACACCTGATTTCTCATCAGAAACTACAGGCCAGAAGGGAATGGCATGAAGTACTCAAAGTAATGGAAAGCAAGGATCTGAGACCAAGATCACTATATCCAGCAAGGCTATCGTTCAAAATAGATGGTCAAATAAAGAGCTTCCCAGACAAAAAAAAAAAAGGCTAAAGGAGTTCATCACCACCAAGCCAGCATTACAAGAAATGCTAAAGGGATTGCTGTAAGGGATTGCTAAGAAGAAGAAACAGAGAGAGAAACCTAGCCATACAGAATTAAAATGGCTATCAATAAGTACCTCTCAATAATAACCCTAAATGTAAATGGATTAAATGCTCCAGTCAAAACGTCTAGGGTAGCTGAATGGATAAAAAAACATGACCCAACTATATGCTGTCTACAAGAGACCCATCTCAAAACAAGACACACACAGGATGAAAGTGAAGGGATGGAAAATATTTTCCATGCAAATGAAAAAGAAAAAAAAGCTGGAGTAGCAATACTCAGATCAGACAAAATAACTTTAAAAGCATCACGCTAAGCGAAACAAGCCAGTCAGAGAAAAGATAAATATCATATGATCTCACTCATTTGTGGACTATAATGAACAACATAAACTGATGAACAAAAATAGAGCCAGATGGGGGAAAAAATATTCTAGAATAGAACTAATCCTATTATTTGCAGATTTTTAATATTTCCTACAACTTTTGTGATACCATACTATATTAGTACAGTTTTGGTAATATTATTATACTTAAAATACATTTATTCTTGAAATATTAATGTTTATCGCATGTATTAATATATGTAAGACCATTTTTCTTGAATAATTGGTGTTTATTGCATGTAACATTATCATATTTAAACTCATTTTTCTTGAGATATTGTTTACTGCATGTAACATTATTATATTTAAGATAGTTTTTCTTGAAATAAAAAAAATAGACCCAGAAAAAAAAAAAGCAGTTCCTATACCTCCCCAAAGAACCACCACAGAAACAAAAGGTCACACAGTCCACAGCATGGAAGTAGTCCCTCTCCCTCATTAGTCTGTCTATACAACACCTGCAATCACTTAAGGAAAACATCAAAGGGTTTCTAGGAGAAGACGACCAGCTTAAACACCACTAGAACTCTAAGCATACTAAGAATGAATGTTTAAACAAGATTTGCATGCAACTTAAGAAAATTCACTTGATTGGTGCTTCCTTTAAAGACAAAGTAGGGTTTCCATACGCAGATGATGACACAGCCATAACTGGGCTAGTTCAAATTACTTTGGGACAGGAAACAAAGCCACTCCTTCAACATAAGAAAACAGATGAACTGAATATCCTATCCCCCCAAAGCCTTTTATATAAAACCCTGTTTTCATCATTTAGGCATCAAAATTGCCCTACCATATTGTCTGTTTCGGCTTTCTCATCAAATTAATTACACTTCCTAGTCTCAAAACTGGCTTTTTCTTAAGGCTTACAAAACCCATCATCCTCTGCCCTGACTGGTTTGGCTCAGTGGATAGAGCGTCGGCCTGCGGACTGAGAGGTCCCGGGTTCGATTCCGGTCAAGGGCATGTACCTTGGTTGCGGGCATATCCCCATTAGGGGGTGTGCAGGAGGCAGCTGGTCGATGTTTCTCTCTCATCGATGTTTCTAGCTCTCTATCCCTCTCCCTTCCTCTCTGTAAAAAATCAATAAAATATATTTAAAAAAAAAACAAACCATCATCCTCTACTTTTCACATCACAACAAGCAGGCTGTCACACACACACAAAAATACTTTTGGTGTGATGAAATGTTCTATTTTTTTTTAAATGTTTTTTATTGATTTCAGAGAGAGACAAAAAACATCAATGACATCAATGATGAGAATCACTGACAGGCTGCCTCCTGCATGCCCCCTACTGGGGATCGAGCCCCAAATCCAGGCATGTGCACTTGAAGTATCCATCTTATATAAATACTGCTGTTTGAAATTTTAGCCCTGCTATTTGGCTTCTGTAAATTCTTGCTTGCTAAGACTACTCCCACTTCCGAGAGGCCATTAAACCTTCCCCAGACAAGGTTATCAGTGCTGGTGCCAGGCCAGGCCTCTGGTTGAGGTCTCGAGGCCCCAGCACATACGGGCTCTTTAAGAACTTGCAAAAGGGGCCGGAAACACCCCATATTTGGGAGACAAAGAAGGTAAAAACATATAAATAGGGAAAATTCCTGCATGTTGGGGCCCAGAATTTGAGAGACATTCTCCACTGGACCCGCGCGTAATAAATGTAACTCCATCTCTCTAAGTATTGCTTTGTTCTTCTTCGGTTTTCTGTAACACACTGACCAGGAATTGAACCCTGACCTCCTAGTTCATGAGTAGACACTCAACCACTGAACCACACAGGCTGGGCTGTGCTATAGCCTAATTGCGGTGGTGGGTATACAAATTTTTGTATACATGTCAAAATTCACCAAACTGTACACTTCAAATAGGTGGATTTTATTGTATGTAAATTATACTTCAATAAAGCTGATTTACAGAACAAGAGCAGAGGAAGTTGAAAACATTTTATTACGTCTAATCATACCATCTGAAATTAAGCAAATTTTGCTATGTAGATAAGAAATTCTGTCATAAAGACATGAATACACATGAAAGAACACTGATTTCTAATGCTTTATTAAAAACTAGAAGCCCAATGCACAAAGATTCATGCAAGAATGGGCCTTCCTTCCCTTGGCTGCCAACACTGCCCTGCCCCCGGCTGCTCAGTGCCTGGGTATGCAAATTAACCTGCCATCTTTGTTGGGTTAATTTGCATACTCACTCATGATTGGCTGGTAGGCGTTGCAAAGGTACGGTCAATTAGCATGTTGCTCTTTTATTAAGTAGATGCCAACTAAAATGACAATGTCACAAAACACGGTTATCATAGTTCTCATTTTAAAGGGTTTATTACCTCTATACTGATCTATCCAGGAATATGAAATATGGCCTCATTAGGAATAATTTCTAATAGCCAAGTTCAAATTACCAATAGTCTCACCTCTATATATTAACTTAGAAGAATGTTGTAAACTTTTCACATGGTAATCTTTTTTTTAAGTATTTTTTTCATATATTTTATTGATTTTTTACAGAGAAGAAGGGAGAGGGATAAAGAGTTAGAAACATCGATCAGCTGCCTCCTGCACACTCCTTACTGAGTATGTGCCCGCAATCAAGGTACATGCCGTTGACCGGAATCGAACCTGGGACCCTCAGTCCGCAGGCTGACGCGCCAAACTGGTTAGGGCTCACGTGGCAATCTTATTCCTCAATGTGTTCCATAGAAAATTAATTTCAAGAATCCCACCTTATCATTACACACTCATTAGAAGTGACTGCTAATAAAACGCTACCACACTGGAGGTTAAGAAGTGACAGCATCAAACTGAAGGGAACCTTGAGATTTCCAGTGTGATGCTGACCCTCCTACTAAGTCTATAATCTAAACAAACCTTCTCTTAAGAATGTCAAATGTTGTAACATGCTAGAACCTAATTAGTTTTAGCAGGTAAAATTATCAAAATTGTTGATCGAAAATAAGTGTATATGTGACAATAGGAAAATCTAAACAGATTGAATTTTTATATTAAAGTGTTTTTTGTTTTTTGTTTTAAGTCTTCATCTCTGAGATACATCTTGAAGGTATACTGATTCAATTACCTAATGGAAAGGAATAAATGTGGAAGAGGCTTGAAACCAGACTGGCCCTAAATAGGTAACTGTTGAGATTGGGTCATGTACGTGCGTGTTCAGTATACTATTTTACCTTTTGTATGTTTAAATTTTCATTAATAAAAACCTTAAAAATAATTTTCAGAGGAAAACTTTAAAATTGCTTTCAATAACCCTATGAATTCTACTGAAGTATAATTTGATAATCTCCAATAATTATACTTTACTTTAGAGACTATTTTATAAATAACCTAATAGTTAAGGAAAAATCCTGACCTTTCTTAAGTTCATCCCATTATTCCCAGTTGTATTCATGTGTACCATGCAATTTCCTTCACAGGTGCCTTCTTACTACTAAACCTGCAATATAGTCACTGATTTCTTCATTTATAATATGGATCTGCCCTTCTTTACTTTGCTTTTCAATATTTTGTTTGGCTATTTCATACCCTGTCTTTAATCTTACTTTTCTTATCAACTTGATTTAATCACGTTAGTGAAGCTCACCTGTATTTTCCCAGTACAGTTATTCTGTATTATTTGTAGTAACAATCTCAATAATCAAATAGGGAGATTTCCCACTGGTGATGTGATTGATGCTCTATCCCACACAGACTAATAGTTGTGTTTTTTGGTGTAGCATGCTGAAATTTTAGGTTACTTTCAACTACCCTCCACAACCTTTGTTCAGCTCCATGAAATCCCTGGCATATTTTCTGGCTCCTAGTGAGAAGGCAAGGGTATGCCTGAGTCTTTAAAACCCAACAGTTCCAAATAAAAATAAGGAGCAGTTACTAAATGTCATGCCCTGTGGGGGAAAAAAAAAAAAAAGGCACTTTCAACCTGTGGTCACTGCTCTCTAACAGAACTTTCAGTGATGAGGGCGCTGTTCTGTATCAGCGCTGTCCAACATGATGACCACTAGCTCCATGTGGCTACAGAAAACTTGAAAGGTGGCCAGTGGTACTGAGGAACTGACTTTTTAATTTTATTTCATTTTAATTCATTTCAATTTAAATAGTCACATTTGAGACTAACTTATATTGCTTGGATTTTCTGTCATAAAGATTATTTCCATTTAGTTTTACAACTATATGCATTTAAAATAATCTTGGACAGGAGTTTCGTTGTTGTGGGGGGAGGGGCGGGTTGGCCTGTGCACTGTAGGATGTTTAGCAGCATCTCAGCAATGCCCCAGCTGTGACAATCAAAAAGTGTCCCCAAACACTGCCAAAATGCCCCCCAAAGTGGGGTGGGGGGGGCAAAAATCACACCCAGTTTAAAACTATTGATCTAAGGTTAAGAGTCTGGATTCTGTACTCAGTGCTAAGAATATTCTAGGGACATTTTGGGGAACCACATTACACTTAAAAGCAGTTACAACTAGCCATCTCGACATTGTATTTTCTGCAGAATCTGCATTATAATACTTGTGTTCTCCCACTATCTAAACTGCTCCTCACTGACCCTGAGGCAGGTGTGTGGAGGGTGGGAAGGAGAGACAGGGAGTGAGGTTCTAAGTGGTTAAATGACTAGCCTACCACAACATAGCGAATGAACAGCATGGCTAAAACAAATCCAGATTTAGGAATTCCAAATCTCAAGCTCCTGTCTATATTATTGTACCTTGTAGTCTTACAGCACCTACAGGGGGAAGCTCCTTAGAGAAAAGCCGTTTTGATATGAAAATCTCAACCAAGACTGTTTATGACTGCACAACATATGACAATGTCAAAAAGCAAAGCTCACAGGACAAGTCCACACACAGAAGAAACAACGAGAACTGGCTTGTACTGTTAACAACCTGTATTCACGACAGTGACAAGCCAAGCCATACCCACATCAACTTGAAAAGGCCTCCCTCCCTCCCCTCTCCTAACCTAGTTCTAGGAAAGGGTTGAGAGGGTTAGCACCCTAACAAAAGGCAAAAGGCAAAAGTCAGTTTGGAGCCATGAGGTAGGTAGGAGGGAAGAGGAAATCAAAACTCTAAGTCAAGTAACTGCTCTAAGGCTGGATGCCTCAGGAAGCAGAAATATCCCAGAATACAGACCATGTGGAATAGTGGAAAGAGTCCTGGACTTTGGAAAAAGTCAGAAGAGCCATCATGTGGACCTCCTCCGTCAGTAGCTCACTGTGTACGGGATAAATTCTGTAAATCTCTAGGCCTGGTTTTTCAACTCATTAGTGAAAAGACTGGTCTGCCTGACTTCCTGGGCACTTTCCAGCTCTCCCCTCAACCTGGACAGGCAGACGCATGCTCTTGGTATCCTTTTCCTATTTCTCTGAGACAATGTTTTAAGCAGAAACAGCACTAACTCCAGAAATTCCCTAGAAAGAAAATTGAAAGGTCACAAAAGTATCTGAGCATGGGAAGGTTTCAATTCAACACAATGAATATTTGCAGAAGGCCAGCCACTCAGCACCAGGGACCTTGTAATCACTCCAGGAAACTACAACCAACCAACATGCTAAGATCTCTAAATTCCCCATCTCTGCCCTAGCCATCTCCATCTATATTCATCAACTGCATTCATTATTTGGTCTCCCAGGGCCAATAATTAAAGACTTTAATACACAAAAATAAACAAAGGCTACGGTGGAATTAGCAAGTTTGAATACACAAAGAAAAAAAATCAATGTTTAATTTTTTTTTAATACTGAGTGCATCTTACATGTTTGAGACATCACACGATTACACTGAACAAAATATTTGATTTTTAAAAGGATGTGGCTAAAGAAAAAAACCTTATTTGAAGAAAATATTGATGTTTTGAGTCCCCTAAATTTTCAACTGAGCAATTTATTTGCAGTACACCACACTGCCTGTCCAATCTTACTTTTTGTGTAAAGAATAAAGTCTACTTGTTTATACCCCTTTTAACCCAAAACTATCATTTATCATTTCATTTGTGACTATCACAGGCACATTTCTCATATAAAAATAAAGCTACAGTAGCACATTCTTTTCTATTATCAAAACCTTGATAAAGCTTTTATCTGAAGATGTAAGTATTCTAGGCTTCTTGTGCCAGATGTTGATTCCAGAACACCAGTATCTTTGGAAACGGGCTTTTCCCAAGCAATGCAGCAATAGGTTGACTGGCTCCTTCCTTTTAAGGGGAGACACACAGAAAAGCGCTATAAGTCCATTACTTCAAAACTTAGTGTGCAAGGCTGTCTCAAATGCTGCCTTCACAAATCTCAACAGACCAGACATTTTTACTGTTATTCTAGTCCCTAAAATTTTATCTACAGCACTTCCCTATTTTTTCAAAATACCTGCATCCTTGATGCTCACATTTTATGATCTGAATCAAATCCATTTATTTCATGAATGAAAACTAAAGATGATCTAAATATTGTATACTGACACACAGGAATCAAAACCAAAGTAGATTACTTGTTTGTACTAGGAATGAAAAAAAAAAAAAAGCAGCTTAAAAAGAGATACATTCCTGGTCAGTTTCTCAGACTAGCTGAAGCAAAAGGAATGCTCAAAAATGAATCAAACTGCCCAAATACTACTGCAAAATAGGTTCTGGCACGTGTGGTCCTTGGGTAAACTAGTCAGGACTCTTGGTATGTAATAAAGTAAGACTAATATTGAAAACACACCCTACCATGGTGGAATTTTCTTACAAGACGTTATATGCCATGCACTACCAACTTGGTTCTATCCTCACTACTAGCCAGATTCGAAATTTTACCCCCCCCCCAAAAAAAAAATCTGTTAAAAGCCTTTCAAGAGATCTCTAACACTAGTGAGATAAAATCAGATTAAGCATCCTGTAATAAAATCTTAAATGACTAAAAACTTCTTTCAGTATTTTCGTAAAGTATTCCAAAAGTTTCACAAACATGTTAAACTATGGCTACAGCAAAGATGAGTGAAATCCAAGCCAGTTTTCGGATTGAAAGGCTGTCGCCCCACCTGAGGCAGTTAGATCCTTCGAGACCAAGGCCAGGATCTCAGCAGCAAGTTAGGCCTCTCCCTCCCCCCTCCCGGGAAGCGCAGGACAAATAGGGTGTCATACAACTTATGTCACCCGGCCACTTAGCAAAAATTCTACCTAACTTCAAAACTTGGACCGAGATTGCCTCCTACATTCAAATAAAAAAAGGCAGCGAAGGCACAGGGGAGAAAGCGGCTTAAGATGCCCCACTTTGTGACCCCGTAAACATTAGCCCATCATTAGATCCGAGTCCTAGATTCTGAGACTTGCTTTAATGGAGGCCTCCCTCAACCGCCTTGGAGTCTCTGTTTTACATCAGTAAAGGAACTTTTCCTGCTTGATCTCAGTTCCCTGAGAGCATGCGGCCCTGCAATTCAATATCCCAAACTGGCAGGGAACGGTGGAGGAGGAAAGAGAGGAATCCACGGCCAAGACAGCCTTCTTATGAAAGACAAAAAAAAAAAAAAATCATCATCCCTCCTCCGCCCATAGCAAACCCATCCCAGAAATTTACAGCGTGTTAAGGAAAGCAGCACCGCGAACTGCAAACGTCTAGGAGTTTTTCTTCTACTGTACGCTCGGTTTTCAGCTGTCAAATTACAACTCCGGAAAACACTATCATTAGAATAAAAAAGGAAACAAAAAAGCTCGCACCACAGGGAAGGGAGCAGCAGAGCAAAGGGAATCCGATCCACTTCCCCACCCCCGCCAGAATCCCTCCCAATCCCGGGCAGGCAAGCCTCACGGCAGGGGCTCAAATTTAATAATAATAACAGCAGTCATGGCGCTTCCTCCCCGCCCCCCACCGCGATGATCTGCCGGGAATCAGCGCCCCCCCCCCTCCCCGCACGCCTCCCAATCCCCCGGTTCCCCAGGCTGGGCAGGTCCAGACCACCCCCGGGACACAACTCCCGGTGGACCGGGCAAGCCCTGCCTACCGGGGCCCCTCCGCCCGCTTCCCCTCTTCCCTCTCTTTTTACCTCCACCATCCCCCATCCGCATTGTCTGTCTCAATTCAACTTTGACTAATATGGATTCCTCGGGCCTGGGCCCGGCGGTAATTACAGCCCCCCCGCCCCCCGGAGCCGGACCCTCCCCATCTCCGCCGAGTTCAACGCGGCTCCTCGGAGGGGGGAGGGGGGGCGGACAGCGCGCTTTCCCATCGACACCGCGCTGCCCCCGCAGCCTCGCGCCCCCGGACCAGAAGTTTGCCCCGGAAAGGGCCTAGCCGGGGGCAGTGAGGACACCACTACCAGCCCCCACCCCACCCCCACCCCCTCGCCAACCGGCCGGCGGGTAAACACTGGCGTCCGCCCCGGCGTGGCCCCGTGGGGGAGGGCAGGGCGGGGAGACGCCCCTCCCCCCGCCCGCCGGCCCCATTACCTGTCATTGAGCTGGTCCTCGGTGCCCGGCAGCGGATGAACCACGAAATGGATGGACGTCATGGTGCTTCCTTCTCGTCCTCCTCCCGAGGACGGCCCCCTCCTGCTCTCGCCCGCCCCCCCGAACCCACTTCCCCTCCCCAAAACCCACTGCCGCCGCCGCCTCCCAGTCCCCAAATGGACGGAAGCAAATGCGCAGGGGCCGCCGCTCGCTGCCGGGTGTGTGTCCGCGGCCCGGCGGTCCGGCGGGGCGGGCAGGAGGGCAGGTCTACTCGCCACCCGCTCCCCGGCGAAAGCGCGCAGGGCTGCGAGGCCGGCGGCAGTGGGGCGGCTGGGGAGGGAGGAGGGGCGGGCTGCGGGGACGGTGTGGTCCCGGCGGCGGACGGGATCCGGACTGGGGAGGTGGGGAAGGGGATGAGCCCGCACCGCGCGTCACTGGCGAGAAGCCGCCGCCGCCGCCAGCGCCGCCGCCGCCATCTTCACTTCTGCCCCAGTTTCTCCGCCTCGCAGGCTCGGCTCCCGAGCGGCGGGGGAGGGGCAAACGGGGGGAGGAGGAGGGAGGAGACCGGCGGGCGGGGGGTCCGACTGCGAGGGGCGGGGCTCCGGGAAACGGGCGGTAAGGCCCTTTCGATTGGGCGGCTCAACGTCGTCGGGCCACGGCGCTGTAAGGCGCGCGCGGATTGGTCCGTTCGGCCCCGAGCCCTGCCCCCGGTGGGGGTGGGCCCGCCCGGGTGAGTGTCCCGGGAGCACGTGTTAGGGAATGAGCGGCGGAGGGGCGCGTCCGCCCGCGCGGGGAGCGAGTCCGGCCGGTGTGCGACCGTCTCCGGGGAGGTGGCAGGGAGAGGGGCTCCTGCATCCTCCTTGATTTCCGGGGGACTGCCCTCGTTATTTTGCAAACCCTCGGGGGGGGGGGGGGGGGAACGTTGTTTCTCGTCCTTCCTCCGCAGTTATATTTAAAGTGGAAGTGTAAAATCAGTGAAGGGGCAGGAAATGCACAGCCTTTTATTGGCGAAGGTAAGTTATGTAAGAACCTTCCCACAAGGTCCTATGGTAGGATCCTAGAGCCAACTTCTTGTATCGCCTTAGTTTGCCCAATTACCCCTCCACCACCACCATCATCCTGTGGCCGCACAAAGAAAAAAATGGAAATTTCCACTAACTTCAATTTAAATAGTTCATGATTTTCTTACGACTTTCAAATGAAAGATGATCTATCCTACAAAGGCGTTCTCCAACTTAACGCAAATTCGTGAATGGATCTAGTTGCTTTTTTCTAGGGAGCCAGTTCATAGCTTCCCTTCAAAGGCTTCTATGACCCCTTCAAAAAAAAAAATCAAGTACCTATTTCAAAGCAAAAGTGAAAACCTGAAGCCAAGCCGCTTCTCCAGTCTGTGGATGTTCCTTAAAAGCAGGGGTCCTGTGAAAAGTTCTTAATGTTAAATAACAATTTTTCTCTGGCAATGCATTCACACACACACACACTTAGAGACTTCTTTTGAGCAAAATACATGAAAGTTTATTTGTAAATCAGGATAGATAATGGAACACTTTTTGTAGGTCACCAGCTACAAAATTGGCACAGATTCGTGTTGACTAAAAGTAAATTCAAGACCGGTTATTTATTAGATGTCCCTGTGAGCCCTGGGGAAGCAGGGTGGACCAATGGACACCGCTAGTTTTAGACCCAGACAGACCTAGATTTGTGTCCCCTTGCTGTTATTTAGGTATGTGACGTTGATTACATTATTTAACCTAACAAAGCATCTTTTTCTCATTTGTAAAATATTCTAAGGAATAGATCTACATAGGTTGTGGTGAGGTCTAAGTAAAATAACTTATGTCAAGCACATAGGGCACTCCATGACACTTAGTAGGTTCTGCAAATAGAAACTTTTATTTGCCAAGGGCTCACTATGGGCTCACACTTACTAGAGGCCTGGTACACAACATTCATGCACTGGGGTGGGGGGATCCCTCAGCCCTGCCTGTGCCCTCTCACAGTCTAGGGCCCCTCGGGGGAAGTCCGACTGCTGGCGGAACATCCCCCAAGAGGTCCTTAGCACTGTGGCAGAGGCAGGAGAGGCTCACGCCACTGCTGCTGTGCTCACCAGTGGTTAGCACCGCTTCTGGCTGAGCAGCGTTCCCCCTGTGGGAGCACACTGACCACCAGGGGGCAGCTCCTGCATTGAGCATCTGACCCCTCGTGGTCGGTGCTCATCATAGCGACCAGTCGTTTGCTGGTCGTTCACTGTTTGTCCATCTGCTGTTCAGCCAATTTGTATATTAGGGTTTTATTATATAGGACTAGAGGCCTGGTGCACGAAATTCGTGCACTCAAGGAGGGGGGGTCCCTCAGCCCAGCCTATGCCCACTTGTAATCCGGGAGCCCTCGGGGGATGTCCTGCATTGAGTGTTTGCCCCCTGGTGGTCAGTGCATGTCATAGCGACCAGTCGTTCTGCTGTGGGGTTAAAACCAGCTCTCCGACATCCCCCGAGGGGTCCCAGATTGCGAGAGGGTGCAGGCCAGGCAAAGGGACCCCACCGGTGCACAATTGGGACTGGGGAGGGCTGTGGGAGGTTGGCCAGCTGAGGAGGGACTGCGGCAGGGCGTGTCCAGCCCATCTTGCTCAGTCCCGATAGGCCAGACCCCAGCAGCAAGCTGACCTACCGGTTGGAGCATCTACCCCCTGGTGGTCAGTGCACATCATAGCGAGCAGTTGAGCGGCCTTAGCATATCATTAGCATATTGCTCTTTGATTGGTTGAACAGCCAACTGGATGACCGGACACTTAGCATATCAGGCTTTTATTATATAGGATTATATGTCTTTTAATACTCAGACCCCACTATGGGGAATATGTCATTATCCCCATTATACACTGAGGTTCAAACACCTTAGGTAACTATTGAAGCTGAGGCTGAAACCCAGGTCAGCTAACTTTGATTCATTTCCACTGTACCACCCGCAGATAATTTAGAAAGAACAGAATATTCAAAGCCAATAGGAAAAAAAAAATGTGATATGATAAATGCAATAAGAATGCTATGAAGTTAAAGAAGTGATTTCAGTCAAGAAAATTAAGAAAATTCACTTAAGCTGAGCTCTCAAGAAGATTCTGGGCAAATGGAACGTCTAGCCTAACCCTAGTCATTTTAGATTTGCCCCCTAACTAACCCCACACCATACCCGGACTTTGCCTCATGAGTCTTTCTTCCAAATCTACCTTCATCTTTTCTTTGGGTTCTGCCCTGCTTCCAACTGGACTTATCCCCGCCCACTTTCCTAGCACTGAGACTTTCTGGCCTGGTTGAGGCTGGCCTCCTGAGTCTAGGCAGCCCGTTCAAACTGCCCACTTGGCCTTTGACTGACAACCACCCTGACGTAGCAACCTTTTTGTCCCAGAATGGCATGTTAAGGAGAATTTCAGTCTCCCAGGGCCACAATACTTTGGTGGGTCACACTTCGAACAAGGAAAAGTAAGAATAAAGGTGCAGAGTTGTGCAAGCCCGTTGCATGGATGAATGAGGAAAGAATACTAATAGGGAATGGAGGTAAGCAGGGTTCAAGCAGAAGCTTTTGGAAAAGTCAAAATGCAATACAAGCCTAGAAAAGGAGGAGGGGCTTTTCCCCTAATAATTAGGACTTTTTCTCCCTTTGAAGACAACTAGACAAGTTAGCCAAATATTTCTGTAGACCTGCTTAATGGTACAAGAGAGTTAACAAAATAATGATGAATTACCACACAAGGATCCAAGGGATGAATAAGACCCAAAGAAGTGAGTTTTGTGTTTGCAGCCCCTTTTTCCTCTGGGATGCATGCCAATTCCAGAAAGACAGAGTGAGAAGCCAAGAGGCTGAGCAGTTCTGACAAGCACTCAGGGCTAAAACAACAGGGATTGATGTCCAGGGTCCCCCAGTGCAGTGGCGAGTGCTAATGGACCCCTCTTACTTTGTGTTGAGCCCTGGAGAGCTATACCTCTGAAATAAGCCATGTCTTAGATTTGGTTTCCAAAAAAACAGACCTTAAGACAAGGATTTAGTTTATTTAGGAAGTGATTGCAGAAAGCACTAGACGGGAATGAAGAAATGAGAACGGAAGGGGAAAAAAACAAGATGAGCTGATGAATGTTTTACCACTGTGGGCAACTGGAATTCAGTCCCACTGGGACCACCGAGGGACTGTGTGGCACACACATCAGAATTATCCCACTGAGGGGTAGGGCACAGTAGGTATTTATCCATCAGCTTCATCCCTTATTAGTTGAGGACTGATCATGGGTTGTTAACTCCCTGACGGCAAGCT
Organism: Plecotus auritus; assembly: GCF_963455305.1. NCBI lineage: Eukaryota > Metazoa > Chordata > Mammalia > Chiroptera > Vespertilionidae > Plecotus > Plecotus auritus. The sequence goes on from NC_137777.1 coordinate 14,833,455, forward strand.
CCCCCCCTTCCCAACCCTGAGGTCAAAGCACACTACTAAAGAACAGCCTCAACAATGAAAGAAAAATAAAGATGTTCCAGAAAGAAAAAGAAATATGAGAAACTTTTATTAGTCAAAACCACACTAGAGGGTATCATTCAACCAAAAGGAAAATCATTCCCCAATACAGGTCCAAAGAGGCCTAAAGGAATATGGAAGAATGAAAAGGGGAATTAGAAGAATGTAGGTATATGATGGCTGTCTGAATAAAACAACAGAACCTAAAAATCCAAAACCTGTGACTTCCAGATGCTGGCAAAGATGCAGAGCAATAAAAACTCTCATACCTTGCTGGTGGGAATACTAAATGGCACAGCCACTTTAGAAGACAGTGTGGTGGTGTGGTGGTTTCTTACCAAATTGAACATACATTTAACACATGACCCAACAATCACACTCTTTGGTATTTATCCGAAGAATTTAAAGATATATTCATACAAACACCTGCACACGGACGCTTAAAGCAGATTTATTCATAATTGTCCAAACTTGGAAGCAACAAAGATGTCCTTCCGTAGGTGAATGTATGATAAATAAACTATTTATACTATTCCAGACAATGGAATATTATTCACACTAAAAAAGTAAGCTATCAAGCATGAAAAGATATGGAGGAACTTCAAAGGCATATAACTAAATGAAGTAAGCCAATCTGAAAGGTTATATAATCAGATTTCAACTATATGACATTCTGAAAAAGGCAAAACTATGAAGACAGTGAAAATTTCAGTGTTTGCCACAGGTTAATGAATAGAGGGATGAATAGCAGAGCACAGATGGTTTTTAGGGCAGTAAAACTACTCGGAATGATACTATAATGGTGGATACACATCATTATACATTTGTCCAAACCCATATAATGTACAACACCAAGTTACAACCCTAATGTAAACTATGGACTCTGGATGCTAATGATATTTCAATGTACGTTCATCAGTTGTAACAAGTGGACCACTCTGGTGGAGGGTGTTGATGATTGGCAAGGCTATGCATGTGTGGAGGCAGGAATATATGGGAAATTGCTGTACCTTCTCAATTTTTCTGTGGACCTAAAACTGCTCTAAAATATGAAGTCTACTTTAAAATTTTCAAATAAATATTAGCAAAGCAAATTCAAAAGGATAGTAGACTATAAACAAGTTCAATGATTTGACATAAAAAAATCAGCAAAGTTCTAGCCGGTTTGGCTCAGTGAATAGAGTGTTAGCCCACAGACTGAAGAGTCCTGGGTTCGACTCCAGTCAAGGGCACGTATCTAGGTTGCAGGCTTGATCCCTGGCCCTGGTCAAGGCACGTGCAGGAGGCAACCAATGGATATGTCTCTCTTACATTGATGTTTTGCTCTCTCTGTCTCTCCTCCTCCCTTCTACTCTCTCTAAAAAATCTATGGAAAAATATCCTTGGGTGAGGATTAACAAAAATAAAAATAGCCCTAGCTAGTTTTGCTCAGTGGATAGTGTCTGCCTGTGGACTGAAGGATCCCAAGTTCGATTCCAGTCAAGGGCACATGCCCAGTTGTGGGCTTTATTCCCAGTGTGGGGCATGCAGGAGGCAGCCGATCAGTGATTCTCTCTCATCATTGATGTTTCTATCTCTCTCTCCCTCTCCCTTCCTCTTTGAAATAAATAAAAATATATTTTAAATAAATAAATAAAAATAAGAAAATCAGCAAATGTAATTCACCATATAAACATAATAAAAGAGAAAAATTATTAAGAAAAGGGTGTTATAAAACGTTATAACCATTCATAAAGAAAATTTCTTAGCAAACAATGAATAGGAAACTTCTTTAATTTGAAAAGGGTATTTCTAAAAACCTTACAGGAAACATCTTTTGTAAAGGTGAAATGTTAAAAGCTTTGCCCCTAAGATTGGAAACAGAATGTCTATTCTCACCATTCCTTTTTAACATTGCAGTAGGGTCCCAGGTAGTGCAATGAGACAAGAAAAAAAAAATTTAAGTACCGAAATTAATTTTCCCAAGGCAGCTGCCAAAGTTAGCAGAGGGACAAATTGTGGTAATCGATGGTTGAAAGCACTTTCAGGGCACCTGGGAGCCAGAGTGGCCAGGCAGGTACTGCTGGGCTGGAAAAGGGTGGCCATGAACTGTGAGGCCATTAACATTTCTGGCAATTTCTACCGAATTAAGTGGAGATACCAGCCTTGGCCTTCTTCCACAAGCACGTAGACATCAACTCATTCCTGTCACTTCTGGATCCCCAGGCACATCTTCAGACAGACTATACAATGCGTGCTGCCCCACAAGATTAAGCATGGCCAGGCCACGTTAGAGCATCTCGAGGTGTTTGACAAGAAAAAGCAGCTGACCATTTCTGCTCAGGTTTCTGTGTCTGAAGCCCACACAAAGGTTTGCCTACCTGAGGCACCTGATTTATGAGGTTGACTGAAAGTAGCAGGTGGTGACAGCCACCCTGGAGAAGAAGAGGCAGGAAGAGGCCAAGATTCACTACTGGAGGAAGCAGCTCAAACAAGCCAAGAAAAACAAATGAATAAATAAACCAACAAATAAACAGAGGTGCTCAAGACTCATAGACTCCTAATTTAAACCCAATAAAAACTGTTTACACCTCAAAATATATATATATATATATAAATTTTAGAAAGTAAAATATAAAATACCATTATTTCCACAGGACATATTTTAATATATAAAAGTTACCATTACTAAGCAACTTTAGCAAAATAGCAGAAATAAGTATAATGTCCAACAAAAAATCTATTGTTTTTATATATAAAAAAAATTAGAAAATACAATGTTTAAAACAACTTTTAAATAATATAAAAACAATAAAATAGCTAATATCTAAGAACAAATTCAATGAAAGATGTGGAAAACCTCTACACAGAGGACTTCAAAACATTTTTGAGAGAAATCAAAGATGGTCTGAATAAATAAAGAGGTGTACCATGTTCATGGGCTAGTATGCCTAAAACTGTGAAGTCGCCTAATCTATTTAAAAGATCTACAGGTTTAGTGCAATCTCAAAATCAGTTCCAACACTTCTCTTCCACTCCAGTGAAACTTCACAAGTTGGTTTTTAATCTTATATAGACATGTAAGGAGAAACAGAGAGATCAATGAGATAAAATAAAGACCTCAGACACAGACCAGAGGTTAATGAATACAGGACTATGACAACATAGGCACTGCGAGGCAGTTTAGAAAAGAAAGTGATTGCAATAAATTGTGCTGGGATGACTGGATATAATTATTTTTTAAAATTTACCTTAACCCCTACGTGCATCATACACGAAGATCCAGGTGGACTATAGATCTAAATGTAAAAGGCTAATAATAAAATCTCTAAGAAGATATTATAGAAGGATAGCTGTATGACATTAGAATAGAGAAAACTTCCTAAACTGGGCACAAAAGCTCTAATCATAAATAAAGAGGATCATTATGTTAGATTATTTCATACGTAAGAATTTCTTTTCATCAAAAAGACAACATTAAGAGTTGGGGGCGGGGGGGGTGGTGGGGGGAATGAACCACTGAATGGAAGAAGATATTTGCAATACACATTACTGGCAAAGGGCTCACATCCAGAATGTATTTTTAAATTCTTAGAAATTACACATTTAAAAAAAGAAAAGAATTTTTTTAATAGGCAAAAGACTAGAATAGACACTCCACCAAAGAAATACATAAATGACTAATAAACATATGAAAAGGTGCTTAACCTCATTCTCATCAGGAAAAAGCAAATTAAAACCCCAGTGAGATATTACTGCACACCCTCCAGGATGGCTGTCATCAAACAGACTGACCATTAAAAGTGTTAGTGACGGTGTGGAATAAGGACTCATATTGGTTTAAGGTGGTGAGAGCTTAAACCAATACAGTCACTTTGGGAAACAGTTTTTCACTTTCTATATATGTCCAAATATTCGACTCCAAGGTATATACCAAACAGATGTGCATAAACGCACCAGAGATAAGGCAAAGAATGTTCATAGCAGCACTATTTATAAAAGCCCCAAATTGTAAGCAATTCAAAGGCCATCAAAAATAGAATGTCATGATATATATTTAGAAATAGCACAAGGGGACCTTCTTGATACTTTCTTCCAAGTATCAAGAAAGTCAATTTCAACTACTTGATACTGACAGTGTCCTATTTCCTGACCTGGGTGTTGGTTATAAGGTGTTCATTCTTTGATAATTCATTTAGCTATGCATGTTTATTTTGTGTTTTTCTGTATACGTGCTAAATTGCACTATAGAAAAAGATTTTTTAAAGAAAAGTGGTTCTACCTCACACCATATAGAAAAAATAAACTTTTAAAGATTTTTTTTAAGTGGCTCTACCTCACTCCATATAGACCCATCAAAATGGATCATAATCCTAAATGTAAGAACAAAAGCTTCAGAACTCTTAGAAGATAGAAGCAAGTCTTTGTGACCTCAGAGAAGACAATAGTTTCTTAGATACAAAATAACACAAACAACTGAAAAAATAGATTGGACTTCATAAAAACTTAACATTTTTGTGCTTCAAAGGACAAGATCAAGAAAGTAGAAAGGCAACCCATGGAATGGGAGACAATATTTACAAGACATATATCTGACATGGAACTAGCATCTAGAATATATTTAAAACACTCTTAAACTCAACAATAAAAAGGCAAATAATCAAATTTAGAAATGGGCAAAGGGGAAGGAAGAAGGTGAGGATGAAGTTTATGAAAGAAAATGAATAAGAATGGGTAAAGCACTGGTTTGTGAAGCTATAGTAATGCTAAGAGCATATACTCCTGACTGCTCCATCAAAGACTGCTCGCTGTTGTTCAATAGCTCTTGCACTGAATGGTCTCGGGTTCAATTCTCAATCAAGGGCATGTACCTGGGTTGCAGGTTCCATCCCTAGCCCCATTTTGGGTGCCTGTGGGAGGCAACCAATTGATACGTTTCTCTCACATGGATGTTTCTCTCTCTCTCTCCCCTCCCTTCCACTTTCTCTAAAAAAGAAAAAGAAAAATCAATGGAAAAAATATCCTTGGGTGAATATTAACAACAACAACAAAAGAGTGCTGTCTAGGAAATGAAAGAAAATATTTTGAAGGTAAAAAATTAAAGCTCATATTAGAAAAAAAAAAAAAAGACTATCAGAGATCATTGAGTTGTAATAAATGAAGTCAAGCCTCCAGACCCAGATAACACCATACTGACAAATAAACATTTTAAAATCTTTGGGAGTGGGGTGGGGGGAATGGACAGAGGATTTGAATGACATTTCTCCAAAGAATATATACAAATAAGCACGTGGAAAGATGCTTAACATCATTAACCATCAGAAAAATGCAATCGTGCCTACAATGAGATATTACTTCTCATCTAGTAGGATGGTGAAAATAAAAAGGATGGACAATCACAAATGTTTGAGAGGATGTGGAGATTGAAACCCTCATACGTTGTTGATGAGACTGTCAAATGGAGTAGCCACTTTGGAAAACAGTTCGTCAGTTTTAACAATTCCTCAAAACGTCAGACATAGACTTAAACTGTAAGACCACTTTTAGGCATAGCCCCAGGAAAACTGAAAACTATGTCCACACAAAAACTTGTACATAAATGTCCAAAGCAGCATTATTCATGATAGAGAAATAGTGGAAATAACCCAAATGTCTACCAACCAATAAATGGATAAATTAAAGGTGGCATATCCATCAGTGGAATACTACTTGTCATAAAAAAGAATGAAGTACTGATACATGCTACAGCATGAACAAACCTTGAAACATTATGCTAAGTGAAAGAAGCCAGACATGAAAGGTCAAATGTTGCATGTTTCCATTTATAGGATGTGTCCAGAATAGATAAGTCCATAGACAGAAAGTAGATTAGTAGTTGCCAGGAACTAGGGTGAAGAGGAAATGGGCAGTGACTGCTAATAGGCATGAGATTTATTGATGGGGGTAATGAGCATGTTCTGGAATTAGGTAGTGGTGATGGTTGCACAAGTCTGTGAATACCAGTATACTAAAAACCACGGAAGTATACCTTGAAAAGGGTCAGTTTATGATATGTAATTATATCTTAACTAGAGGCCCGTGTGTGTGTCCCTCAGCCCAGCCTGCACCCTCTCCAATCTGTGACTCCTCAAGGGATGATCGACTGCCCATTTAGGTCCGATCAGTTGGACATCCCTCTCATAATCCAGGACTGCTGGCTCCCAACTGCTCGCCTGCCTGCCTTTCTGATTGCCCCTAACCGCTTCTGCCTGCCAGCCTGATTGACGTCAAACTGCTCCCCTGCTGGCCCGATTACCCCTAACTGCCTTCCCCTGCAGGCCTGGTCTCCCCCAACTGCCCTCCCTGCAGGCCTGGTCCCCCCCAACTGCCTTCCCCTGCAGGCCTGGTCCCTCCCAACTGCCCTCCCTTGCAGGCCTGGGTGCCCCCCAACTGCCCTCCCTTGAAGACCTGGTCCCTCCCAACTGCCCTCCCCTGCTGGCCTGATCGCCCACAACTGTCCTCCCCTGCCGGCCATCTTGTGGTGGCCATCTTGTGTCCACCTGAGGGCAGCCATCTTTGATCACATGGGGGCAACCACCTTGTGTGTTGGAGTGATGGTCAATTTGCATATTACTCTTTTATTAGATAGGATACATTTGTTATATGAAAAAAAGAAAGAAAAGTGATTGTATGACTTTATACTCCCACTAGCAGTACAGTGAGTTCAGGTTGAGATATGCAATTTTTAATTAATGAAGTTAGCTTATACCTTTCCATTGAATTTTTTTAAATGTATTTTTTTTATTGATTTCAGAGAAGAAGGGAGAGGGAGAGAGAGATAGAAACATCAATGATGAGGGAGAATTATTGATCAGCTGCCTCCTGCACACCCCCTACTGGTCATATCATCCAGTGCCCTCATTTCACAGAAAAGTCTGAGGCTCAGAGAGGTTACACTGCCTAGTGACACATGGCTTGTAACACACTATCACAAACGTACAAGCATCTCAAGTTTGGGAGCCTAAGGGGACCCTAGAAACTCTCAAGGTCAATCCATGTAAGACCTTTCAGCTTAAGATGCCCCTCAGGTATAGGGAAGCCCTCCAACATGCATTCCACACTGATCATTGCTGTTTGCCACATGCTAGGCATTGTATCATGTACTGGGAGCCTGGCAGTGATCAACGATGAGAGAGTATCATGGATCGGCTGCCTGCTGCATGCCCCCCATTGGGGATCGAGCTCGCAACCTGGGCATGTGCCCTGACCGGGAATGGAACCGTGACCTCCTGGTTCATAGGTTGATGTTCAACCACTGAGCCACACCAGCCAGACTGGAATCTGTATTTTTTTTAATATATATATATTTTTTATTGATTTCAGAGAGGAAGGGAGAGGGAGAGAGAAATAGAAACATCAATGATGAGAGAGAATCATTGATTGGCTGCCTCCTGCACGCCCCCCACTGGGGATCGAGCTCGCAACCTGGGCATGTGCCCTGACCAGGAATCGAACCGTTGACATCTTGGTTCCTGGGTCAATGCTCAACCACTGAGCCACACTTGGCTGGGCAAGGAATCTGTATTTTTAATGCTTCCCTAAGGCAACTATGGTGAGCAGTCAGGTTTGGGAACCATAACCCCACAACTTGGCTTTTAGAGCTAAGATAAGCAAGACCCAGAAAGACTCACTCAATCCCACAACTAGATAAAATATGTTAGATAGCTGTGTGTGCACACATGTGCACACGTGTGTGCGCGCACGCCAAAACCCTGGATAGAACCAGGAAGGCAAAGCATTTATTCATTCATCGAACAAATATTGAACACCTACCCAGTGCAGTATGCTAGCAACAAGGGATACAGCGAACATAAGACAATATCTTTCTTACTTTCATGCGGCTTATATTTGGTGGGAGTGGGGGTGGGAGCAGGGAGAAAGCCAGGAAAGAAAGAAACAAAGTAATTTAAACTCCAATAGTGGGAAGTATTACAAAGTGAGGCCAAACGGGTACCAAGTCAGTGGAAGATAATCCCTTAGGTTGAGCCATATAAAATTGTCAGTATTTGACCATTTTCGGTCTACAGAAACAACAGTATCATGTGGTTCAGCTTTACAAATAGGAGTTAGAGAGAGGTTGAGTCCTCTCTCCCCAGGGAAAATAGTCTCACAAGAGGGGGCTGATTTGAACATGAGAATGACAGATGCAAGCCGAGAGGAAGGGTTTCAGCAGAACAGAGTCTCTGCAGAGGAACTGTGGCAGAGAAGCTGGACAGAGGGGCCATTCACTCCAGATATGTATGGAATGCACTGTAAGAGCCTCACAGCCATATATGTGAAATGCACAGTCACCATTCTTAACAAAGTTATTTACACTTCAATTAAAGAGCCAGTCACGCTGGCTGGTGTGGCTCAGTTGGTTGGAGCATTATATCAAGCACCAGAAGGTCCGGGTTCAATTCCCGGTCAGGGCACATGTCTAGGTTGCAGGTTCCATCCCTCGTTGGGGCTTGTACAGGAAGCAACTGATCCATGTTCTCTCTCACATTGATATTTCTCTCTCTCTCACACATCGATGTTTCTCTCTCTCCCGCTCTCTCTTCCCCTCTCTCTAAAATCAATAAGCATATCCTCAGGTGAGGATTAAAAAACATTATAGTCAAGAAAAACCATGAATAATAAAAAATCAAATACTTCCACACAAAGATTCATGCTAGACTATTGCTGCAAACATCCTGCCAAAACTTGCCCGTTTTGAGTCTGCAATCCAAATGCCTCTCTCCCTATAACGTTAGCCATCCTCTCCTCAGTCAGGTGACCTTGCTTTCTCCCCAGAACCTCCATAATTCACTCTCCATCCACTGTACACCAGTTATTTACCAGCTTCACCCCCTTCTTCACTCAGTTCACTTCCTTAGGGAGAGGACTCTGCCCTGTTCACCCTGGTTTCTCTGCCCGTGCATAAATAACTGTCACCGGTTCCAGATCAATAGATAGAAAATGAATGAATCAATGATGACTCTCCGAATTTTGCTTTGCATTTAAGGTTATGTGAGGCTGTAATAAACTGTTCCAAGTAACTGGTTTAGGAATTAAAGTACAGGTTAGTTCCTGGGTGAGCCACCTGCCGAAGGAAGATTCCTGTCCCCTGGGTACCTTTAAGCTCCAGCTCACAGAGATAAGCCTTTCAATATGAGAGGTCAGCCCATGTTTGCTCAACATGATTAAACTCCATAACAGTGTCAGTCCCCCAGGCGAGGTCTGGCCTGCCCCATGGCCCAGACCGCCACCCCCCCAACCCCCGCCAATAGCTCTGTGTTCTGTGGAAATGGTGCCACTGCTTGCCACATTTCCCACGTTGCCCTATGTGTACTTGGAAGTCCTTAGGTTTCCTCCCATCTATCTTTTCTGCAGAGGAAATAGCCCCTTCAGCTTTTGCTCAGGGGCTCAAATTTCCAGCCACTGAAGCATATTGGACGCCACGTAGCCACGTCTATAGGACTCAGGAGCTGGCTGTTCCAGTGTGTGCATGATGCAGGCCTTTTGCTCATTTTCTTCTCTGCTTCTGCTATTCCTGTGTGAGGAAATGTTACTGCTCCGTAACATTTCCCTCCGTGTCTGGGAAGAATACGAATAAGAATACACACACAAACTTATTTTAGCTTCTTAACAGTCCTGCCCAATAGATTTCATGGTTCTCTTTCTTCATCTAAGCAATGATAAATGACTTGTTTGCCATCACACAGCCAGAAAGTACATCAGTTGGGTATTGAGCCCAGCCTCTGATTCTCTGTCCAGAGTTGTTACTGTTAAACCCATCAGAGAATGCTAATTTCCCACTTTGCTCTCTATTAGAAGTCACGGGCAAAGCTGGATGGGAGAGTGGTTTCCAGACATGATGATTAGAAGTAATTCACAGATTTAAATCTGTGGGCCCACTGGCTCGGACATTCCACCTTGGCAGCCAGGCTGTGGCATTCACCTTTGAGTGGTCCACAGCTTCAACATATGGCCCTGCCCCCAAAAATATACTCTTCCTCCCTCCCTCCCTCCCTCCCTCCCTCCCTCCCTCCCTTCCTTCCTTCCTTCCTTCCTTCCTTCCTTCCTTCCTTCCTTCCTTCCTTCCTTTTTTCCTCCCTCCCTCCTTTCTTTCTTTTCTTTTCTTTTCTTTCTTTCTTTCTTTCTCTTTCTTTCTTTCTTTCTTTCTTTCTTTCTTTCTTTCTTTCTTTCCTTCTCTCAAAATTCTTATAAGACTTTTTATGAGCCAAACTGATGACCTATGCGGGGGAGCAAGATATCAAAAGCTCTGAGGATACACTTTATGAGAAGTGTATATTTTCAAATGTATTGCCCCTCCTAGGGGTAATCGTGTCTCTCCCATTGAATTCTGTCCACTGAGTCATGGTGTGTGAATCACCCAAACAAGCAAACTAAAGTCAATGTCTACTTGTGCTTTACAACCTTCAAGTATTCCATAACCCTCTGAGCTACATGTGGGAGGAAAATACAATATTAAAACCTCCACTTTACAGATGAGAAGACTAAGGGTCGGAGTGCACCTCTGAGCAACTTTTCAAGATCACACTATTGGAGGCTTAGAAAGGGAAGTATCTTCTGGCTCCAAATCTTATGGACAGATTGGTTATGAACAATATCTATATATATAAAAGCCTAATATGCAAATTGTCCCTGTGGGAGTTCGACCAGGAGACCAATCGCTTGCTATGACATGTGCTGCCCACCAGCGGGTGGCACAGAACGAAGGGAGGCCCCAGCCGGCAGCTGGAAGGAAGGCCCCGATTGGCCCTGATGGTTGGCCAGGCCTAGGGACCCTACCTGTGCACGAATTTCGTGCACCAGGCCTCTAGTTTATCTATAATGATACTAATTAACATGTACATTGCACTTTGAAGTTTTACATGGCTTTTTCACATATAGTTCACTTAATCTTCAACAACCCCTGAAGGTTGATACTGTTATTAATTATCCCAATATTGTTTTAAAATTCTTAGCCATATTATCACTCTACCCTTTCACCTTTGACTAGTAAGTGCAACTCTCAAGAACATTCAATTATTCACTCAAAAGATGTGGTTGAGCATCTATGTGATGGACCCAGCACTTGTTACAATGGTCAGACTAGAATTCTGCGTTGCTGCTCTCTGGATACACCGTTACCAGAACTGGGGCATGGCATTTGTGATTAGCAGAGAAGTGACGGAGGCAGAGAGACCTGCCTGATGCTTTGTCATCAGAAATGGGGTGACCACTTTTACAGAAGGGAAGTGACCAACCACAGGGCAAAAAAGGCAGCCTCACAAATGGCATCAGATGATTTAATTAGTGTCTACTTCCACAGAAAATAGATTTTATATGTGCGGCCTAAAAGGGAACATTAGCCTAGCCTTGGCTTATGAGCCCCGTCCATACACAAAGATACCAATCATCATGAGTGATGTCCTTGTAAAGTGCTGAGAATAATATTACAGGTCATGGTTATTGAACTGATACGCGATTAAAGGTTGGCTATGGAGCCCTCCTATGACCGGGTTCAAGTGCTCACGGCCCCATGCAGAGGGAAATCAGTAGTGCAGTATTTCAACGAGTAAGAGGGAACGCAGAACAGCCACACACTCATTTCTTCACTTCTTCCTTCCCCTCTTTTCCTGTCTTTTCCCTACAGCTACCCTATGAAGAAAGGTCAGAGATTGAACAGAGACAACAAGAGACTAAATTGAAAAGGCTGTACTGACCTAGGTGGCCTGGGGAGACTGGATTCCACTGGGGAAATGACAGGGTGGGTGGAGTTCTCAATTTGCCTTAATATTTTATTTTAATCCATATGAGGGCCACTCACCACTGATCCTATTGCTCATGGCCACTCGGACTGCCACCAAGATGCTGAACCATTTGCCAGGAGGAGAAATGGCTTGATTCTTGTCACCTTCCAATGAGAACCTTAGCTGGGAGGGGCAGGTGGGGACTAGGGGAAGCATTCACACCCCCTGAAGACACCCTTCAAAACGGGTGCCTTCCCAGCGATCATTTAGGGACTATTCTGACATGAAAGCAAGACTGTGAAAAGTGGAAAGAAGGCTGACGAAGAGCGCCCATGCCCTGCGTGTTTGCCCTGTACCCACATCAGCCCACAGGCCGTCCAGCCGATGGCGCAGGTCCCCCTGCGCTGGCCAGTCTGCCTGCCTCTCCAGATCCACTCTCCACAGAGCTCTCACCCCAGGAGGCCAATCCCAGCTGACTGCACCAGTGGGGCTCCCTTGCCAAGGCCTCAATTTGTGCTAAACCAATGGCTGCCACTAGCAGGAGATTCCCCACCCCCCAGCTCCCTCTCTGCTGGGCCAGGGTTTCACAGGTCTTGCTAACTAAGGCTACAGCAGACTCCTACATCTATGGCTCTGCCCAGTTCCCAGTAACCACTCCCGCCCCTTTGCACTTTGGCCTGGGGGTGATAACCTGGGTGTTGCTTGACCCCCACGCCCCATGCTTCACTAACCCTTGTTGGTTTTTCGAAATAGCCCCTTCATTAAATGTTATTCAATGGCCTCTTTTGAGGGTGCCCCCTGATTTCAGGCAGGCCCCTAACCATTATACCATCCCAAAGCTTGCTCCACTTTCCACCCTTCACTGAGACCCTCCATCATTCCCCTCCTTCTCTCCTCTGTTCCTCACACTATAAATTCAAAGCTCCTAATCTTTTCCCCACCGGTTCCTTTAGTGCTCATCTGGGTTCATTTTAATTAAATTACATGAAAGTAATACACCCTAAGGCAGAGCTTCCTGACCTTAATTCCCCGCCCCGCCCCCACTTGGAGTGGGCATTCTGATGAGAAGTGGGCAAGGAGAACAGGGAACAGTGTGGCTGTAGGTCCTGGATTGAAAATGTACAGCTGTTTGTGTGTGTGTGTGTGTGTGTGTGTGTGTATGAGGCAGTGCATGGCCACAAGTTGATTAGGGAGAGAGAGATAGAAACATCAATGAGAGAGAATCATTGATTGGCTGCCTCCTGCATGCCCCCTACTGGGGATTGAGCCTGCAACTTGGGCATGTGCCCTTGACTAGAATTGAACCTGGGACCCTTCAGTCCGCAGGCCAGTGCTCTATTCATTGAGCCAAACCAGCCACAAGTTGATTTTTAAGGCTGTCGATTTCTCTCTGCAGCACAGGAAATTGAGGGCAGCCCTGTGCTCCAGGTCGTGGTGAATGGAGAAGTGGCCCCTGGTCACCTGAGGGTGGGCGCACACTGGGCTGGAGTCCTTCCTGGGCCATGGCCAAAAGCTGTGGATGTCCTGGACCTTGGAAGGTCTTGATCTTGGGGTCTCCACTGCTATAGCCTCCAAAATGCATGGATAGGCTATCAGGGGTCCTCAAACTTTTTAAACAGGGGGCCAGTTCACTGTCCCTTAGACCGTTGGAGGGCAGACTATAGTTTAAAAAAAAAACTATGAACAAATTCCTATGCGCACTGCTGGCCGGGGACAAGTCGGCTGCTAAGCAGGACAGGCAGCGGCACCCGGCGGGCCGGATAAATGTCCTCGGCGGGCCGCATGTGGCCCGTGGGCTGTAGTTTGAGGACCCCTGGAGATGGCGCTGGCCTGTTTGCTGGAAGCTGGCCCTTTGGGGCTGGCTCTTTATTTGGGTTGTTATCTTCTTGGGTCACCAGCTGGGACTGCCTTGTCCTACTCACCACTGCTTTCCTCCTGGAGTTGTGCTTGGGCTGTTTGGGGCCCGAAGGGACCAAGGAATGTTCTCAGCAATCCCAAGCACTGGAGGGCTAGAGATTGGAGGGAAAACTGCTGGTGCCAGGGGTCCTCCCGAGATACAGGCCTGGCATGTTCTCCCCAGGACAACTTTTGGGATACTGTCAGCTAGAGATTCTTCTCCCGAGGCGCCTTCTTCCTAGGTTTCGCTAAGGCAGGTGACGGCCTGTCTGCTCTCTCCCCGCTGACCACGCTTGGCATTTTCTTAGCTGATGACTTGTTGGGAGAAGAGAGAACCAGTTCTCCAGCAAACTTCCTTTGTACGGTTATAGCTAATGTGCAAGGAACAGAGGACAGGAAGGCACCGGGCCCACCAAGGATGCCGGGTCTGGATGTGTCTTCAGAATTATTCAAACCACTGGACTTGACTTTCTTCTTTGAAGAAAACGCCTCTCCTCACGAGCTGTGACTCAAGGAACTCACCTGATGACAGGTTGGAGGGCTGGAGTCTGGAGGTGGCAGGTCAGGTGAAGTCAGCCCCTCACCATCCTGCGGGGGAAGTTCATGTCTGGTTGCAGTCTCAGCAGCTGGGCAGGTAAGAGGCTCTTTTTTATAGTGAATTTCCTTCAAAATAAATGTAAAGCAACTCAAAGCAGCTTTGTGAACTAGGCCGTCCCATTCGTTTTAATGTGACCAACAAAAAAGGGGTTTCCCGCCCAACTCCTGGGAATCTCTAAAATGTGAATGAGATTTAACCTTAATAAGAGTCATTTCTATTAGTTTTTTTTTTTAATTCTAAATAGAATCTGCAAAAATTAGAATAAAAGGAAAAGACTTGGGGTCTTATCCCTGGAATCTATTCCCCGGGGTGGCTTCTTGTGCTGAATCTATAGTTACCTGTAGCTGGAATCCAAGATTTAGTCCAGATCCGGAGTAGGCTTTATTGTGTGAGAAGAATGCCAAGCCCCGTTTGGAACTCCTTCCATATGCCAGAGGCAGGAGCCTTTGGTCTGAAAAGGTTGAACGGAGAAAGAGAACAGATGGGCGTGTTGAGGAGGAACTGTGGGCTTCCGTTTCCAGAGCTACTGGGGGTTGGAGAATATAAAACCCTTCCCTTCACCAGCTCCTTTAAATGTTGGGAGAAACTCAGCAAACGTCCTTTTACATAGGCAGCCGAGCTCCTAAGGAAGCAAGAGAAATCCAAAGGTCCAAATGAAAAATGGAGCTGAGAGCCTTGTCTGGAGTGACAACCCTTGAAGGGTGTTGTCCTTGGGAAAGGTAAGAACTAGAAAATATCCCTCCATCAGCATGGGGAGACCACAAGGCAGCATGTCTGCTCAGCCCAGACTCTGGGGGGGGGGGGGGTAAAAAAGAGTCAGAGCTGATCATTTCTCGCCATGGTTTACCCTCACGTGATTCTGTGGCTCCAGCGTGTTCTACTAAGATTTGCACATCTCCAAGCACTTCCTAGGTGCTCAAGTAATATTAATGCCATTCCTCTTTGGGCCACCTAGAGATGATCATTAAGCTGAATCCAGACAGTGTATGAGCTTTATTGGACTCATAAGGTTTTTTTAAAAATGGATTTGCTGAATTAGATATCAAGAGATGTTACATATAATCCAAGTATCCAAAATCACTTTTAGAGATTTGAAGCTCTCCTCACCCACACTCTCATTTGTCAACAGCTGCGCCTTCGGATGCAATGCCCACCCCTAGTTGGTCCCTGTCTCCTCTCTTCCCCTTACTCTCACACGGCCACTCTCATTTTCTATGTCCTCTGCCTGGTCCCTGTCGGCACTGCACTTCGACGTTGCTCTAAGAATTTATTTCCTGTTCTGGCTGACAGCCTACAATAACTCCTCAACAACTCAATATTTATGGAAAAAGAGCCTTATTTAAGTGCACATAAGTCACAAAATGTCAAAAACTAAAATGCCCTACTATTGGTAATGTTTCCTTTTTAACGAGTTACCAAGGTTACACTACCAAATATTTGCAATTATTCCAAAATTTCTTTCTAGATACTCCTCCCTCTGCATCCTATTAGTGAAAAATTATCTCCTAATCACATCCTGCTTCAAACTACGTAACATCACAAGACAGCCTCCGAAATTATAATTGTTTCTCTATCCTTAATCTTCAGGAACTTCAATAATTCTCTAAAACAGATTGTAATAGGGAATTAACTTTTATATCTTTCGGTTATTGTTTGCTTGAACCATGAAGCAGAGTTCTTTTGAGGCTTTTGGTTCTGATATGTTTCAGAAAGTTTGTTAGTCGTTACTTTTAAATTTCTTATCACCTTTATAATTATAATTTCTTCATGCAATTATCTAGTTACAATGAAAAAAGACATGTAACTGCTGTCGGATTTTATACTGCTGGCCTATTTGCTTTGTGTTAGCCAGAGTCTGGCAGACTTTGCAGAACAAAATGAAACCTCGCCCTAAAACTTTTAACACAATAGTCAAAATACACTAGTTCTTTGCTGTGCCAAAAATCTCCACTCTAATGTTCTAATGCAACAGAGCTGTGGAAAAGAATATACACAACTTTTTCAAAAGGGATTCTGAAGTCATTAAAATTCACTTCTCACCAATGACTAGAGAGGAATATCTCAAGAAGAATTCCTCAAAAGCACCTGGAAAATTTTCAAGATCCTCTGTAGGGTATAAAGCAGTATTTAAAAAGTCACTGCATGTTATTTGAACTTATTATTATTATTATTTTAATATATTTTATTGATATTCTACAGAGAGGAAGAGACAGGGACAGAGAGCTAGAAACATCGATGAGAGAGAGACATCGATCAGCTGCCTCCCGCACGCCCCCCACCGGGGACGTGCCCGCAACCCAGGTACATGCCCTTGACCGGAATCGAACCCGGGACCCTTCAGTCCGCAGGCCGACGCTCTATCCACTGAGCCAAACCGGTTAGGGCTGAACTTATTTTTGAGTGGGCAGTATACCTACTCAATCCAGAAAACTGTATTTGCTGAGTTAGTGATGAAAAATTTCAAAGGCCTTTTTCTACTGCCCCTCAAAATTCTTGTGCTCTTTCATAATTTTTCATTTCTACCTTTCTCAGCTTCCTGTTATCTTTTCTTTTCTCAACTTTCTCCCCAGGAAAAGTATAGGGGTCCTCTCAGACCTTCTGGTTCTTTCTCATTTGTATGACAGTACCATACAATGACAAAACAGCGCATCGGTTATTCACTAAAATGTGTGTGTGTTGGGGAGAGGATGTCTTGCTATATTACAAAATACAGCTTTACTTTAGGCAACTACTTGTAATTAATATACCTTTTCGTTATTTATAAAATGGTCTATATTTTTGTTAAAGCGGCCTTTAAAAAATGGAAATAGAAGCGATGTAGCATGCCGCTGGTGGTGGGCCTAAGATTGGTAGCTGTGGTCACTAACAGGCACTCGATTGTTTGCTTGTACTCTGGTACTCTGGTTTGTCACTGGACTGGCCACTCCCTGTTGCTTCTGCCAGGTCTCCTTGCTCCCTTTCTCATGCCGGTCACCTGCCTCACCCGGAAAACATTTCAGTTTGCAGCCCCTGAGGCAGTAAAAACCTGAAAAGCTGAAGCCAGGAATGTGTCATCTCAGCACTTCAAGGGCCTCTGTGCAGTGGGGAGACTGCGGCAGGCCCCGCCCAACTTGGAAAATGAAAACGCATGGTATCCAATGCAGCCTTCTCACATTTACCACATAGGTAGCTGCCCAGGGAGAACCACAGACAGGTCAGCCCAGGAGGGAAGACCACCCCCACCCCACCCCACCCCAAGCAACAGGCACCATCCTGCAGAGGGCGTGCAGAGGCGGAGCATGGCACAAGCCCAGGAGAGCCCGCAGAGACAGAAACGTAAAACTTGAGGAAAGCAGTTGATGATTTACTACGTTACAGGTGAGGCAACAGGGCTGATCGTTCGTTAACAACAAAACGTGCTTAGAGCACAGAATCTTTTTAAACATGACATAGGTACCTTATACACTTTGTTTTAACTTAAAACACATAAACACCAGTCTTTAAATGTGGAGCTACGTTCTTTTCTGTTAGCGTGGATCCGTGGGATTCCGAGTTACCTTTCCTTTCCTGCAGAAGCCATACCCATAATGCATTGCCTTCAACGTCCAGGTGAGGTGCCACCGAAGTGGAGCAAACACAGAAGAGCCCCTGTGAAGGAAATCGAATGTATTTTTCTGCAAAATTTTCACAATCTTCTTTCCAATCTTCTACAATTGTGTTCACATCAAATTCAAAAGCAGCTTTTTTCTTTTATTATTATTATTTTTTTAGCCGCTCGTCTTGTTAAACCTTCTCAAAGTCCTAGTTTAGGCTTCACTAGTGTATTAGTTTTCCACTGCTGCTGTAACAGATTACCACAATCTTAGCTGCTTAAACCAACACCCATTTACCATCTCACTGGTCTGCAGGTCAGAAGTTCAGGGGGCTCCACGTAGGGTCCCACAAGGCTGCCTCCACCTTCCTGCTGCCTGTTAGGCTCCGTCCCTGAAACAGTTACATGAGATAGGTTCTCAGTGAGTCACCAGGTAGGGAAAAGTGGGGTTCTCCAGGTTGATACAGGTTCCAGCTCAGTGCCAGTGCTTGGTCTGAGGCCACTCAGCAAAAGTCTCAGGGATACCAAGTCCAGCCGCCACCCACTGGGTGCTTGCAAACCTTTGTGGTAAGGCAGGGTCTCAGGGAGTCATTAGGGTGAGGCCAGCAATGTTCATCAGGCCCTAATAGACCAAGATTTGGCCATGTGACTGGAAGGCACTGCACTGTAGGGCAGGGAAAAATCTCTCCCGTCCTAGACAGAGCCACACAATTCAATCTGTCCCAAAGTCTGCCAGGAGCCCCATCTCAGCAGGGCAGGGCCACTGGCAGTCAGGAGAGGGGCGATACTTGTCAGGCTTGGGGGAAGGTGGTGGGTGTGTCCCTACATGAATTGTTTTCAATAAATATAGTTGGCCCACAACATCCTCAGGTTTTGCATCTGATGTTGGGAATCTGTGGATGTGGGTGCAGGTAGGGGCGACTGTATGCCTTGATGTATGCCATTTATATAAGGGACTTGAGTATCTGAGGATTTCAGTATCTGCGGGGGTCCGGAAAACAATCTCCAAGGATACCAAGGAGCAATGGTAGCTAAGTTTTTAGGGAATCAAAAGTTATATGGGGATTTTTGTCTACACAGGGGTCAGCGCTTAAACTCCCACGCTGTTCAAGGGTCAACTGTACCATAAACATGTGTCAGTATGTTTTCCCAAGAGATGGTGAGTATTGGTCTGTTAAATGTAAGTTGGTTAAGAAGAACCTGTAATGCATGAAGCATTGAAGCCATCTGATCATTTTGATAGATGCTGATTAGACGCTCTCAGTGGTTGGGGATAGTTCTGATGGCATTTTCTGAAGGGTAATTGGATGGGGCCCAGCCTCTTTGGCAATCCTCCCAGATTAAAGTATCTGATATGTCCTCTTTGTGGCTGATCATTTTCTCTGGAGGTTTAATCCTCTAGAGTTGTCTGGGTTGAAGGTGGTGATAGGAATAAGAACAACCTCCAGTGTTAGGAGGGCCAGGTTTGGGAATGGGGCCAGTGGTTCAGAATGTTGACCTTCTACATTTTTCCTGCCATTGTTTTCAGCCTGTACTTCAGCCTGTGTTCAGAATGACATGATGCTGCCAATTTCTTGATTCTGCTGTTTCATGTTGTGTTTCCTGCTTGAAATTACTTAGGTTTCAGCTCTCTCCTCTCTGCTAAGTCTTACCACTCAGCCATATGCTTCACCAGCTTTGAAATGTTGTCCCCTCTTGCCTCTGCTTCTGCAACATCGGAAACATCTAGCCCCTTATTTTGCACTTAGTGCATTTTTCAGAATGTCTACACATGATTTGAACATTTCACTAATTTTATTGGGAATGTAACTTGACACTTCCATCTCATTGTATTGTTAAAATGTTCTCAACATGTACTGAGCTTGGGGAGTGCAAATATAATTTTCCCTATATAAATATCAGCCACAAAAGTCTCAGATTGTAATATAGTTATGCACTATGAAATTTGGATATTAAAAATCAAGAAGCAATTTATTGATAAAACATTGACTAGAGAGGCTTTCTGTCGTATATGCTTTCTTTGTGAGAAGAAAATTTGTTCTACCCAAAGGAAGGCAGGAAAGGAGAAAAGAAAAATAAAAAGAAAAGAAATGTTAAATACGAAATAAATCCTAATGTCGTATTAATTAAAATACATGTAAATGGTAAAGTTACTGTATTAGAGTTCTCCAGACAAACAGAACCAATAGGATAGATAGAGAAATAGATTAGTATATGGTAAGGAATTGGCTCATGAGATGATGGAGGCAGACAAGTCCCTAGATTTGCAGTCACAAAGCTTGAGACTCAGGAGAGCTGATGATGTGGTTCTAGTCCAAATGCCAGTAGGTACAAGACCCAGGAAGAACCGATGTTTCAGTTCAAGCCCAAAGGTAGGAAAAACCAATATCCTGGCTCAAGACAGTCAGACCAGGGGACATTCCCTCTCACTTGTTGGGGCGTCAGCCTTTTTATACTCAGGCCTTCATCCGATTCAGTGAGGCCCGCTCACAGAGGGCAATTCAGCAAGCTCATCCACACAGCCAACTTCCTAATGAATGAACTTTCCTATGGCTTCGTCCTAAAATATATACCAGTATGAGCAACCAAGGATCACTAGACATTAGAGAAAAGGCGGCAGCAAGAGAAAGAATGAGCAGATTAAACAGAGGAATCAATCGTACGACAAATAATTCAGAGAACAGAGGGTGACTTTTAAAACATCCTTTTGTATATCCAGAAATCACTGAGAAATAAAAGTTGTAACTTTAGAACAAAAAGAGGATGCTTGTAAAAATGACAGAGTGGGAGAACAAGAAAGATATTGTTATTGAACTCAGAGGGTTCTCCACCTTGAGTGCTCTGCTAAAGAACACACGTGGTTGTTGCCGCCGTTTTACTTGTAGCGAGTAAAGGATATGGGATTCATATCCAAAGCTCTGTCTCCCTCAAGGGAGGCTCACCCATTGCTTGTATACACTATTTGTTCGTGTTGATTTCCTTCTTTCTTTTATTTTTCAGTTACAGTTTATTTTCAACTAGAGGCCTGGGGCACAAAATTCATACACTCGTGGTGGTGGGGGGGTGTCCCTCAGCCTGGCCTGCACCCTCTTGCAGTCCGGAAGGCCTCAGGGGATGTCCGACTGATGGCTTAGGCCCGCTCCCAGGAGGACATCCTTAGCACTGCCACTGAGGCAGGAGAGGCTCCCACCGCCGCCGCTGCGCTCACCACCATGAGCCCGGCTTCTGGCTGAGCGGCGCTCCCCCCTGTGAGAGTGCACTGACCACCAGGGGAAAGCTCCTGTGTTGAGCGTCTGCCTCCTGGTGGCCAGTGCGCATCATAGCGGCCGGTCGTTTTGCATATTAGCCTTTTATTATATAGGATATTATTTTATATTGGTTTTAGGTGTACAGCACAGTAAACAATCAGATACCTTACAAAGTGTTCCCCCCAATATTTCTAGTACCCACCTGGCACGTATAGTTATTACAATATTATTGAGTATATTTCCTACGCTGTCCTTTACATCCCATGACTATTTGGTACTTCTTAATCCCTTCACCATTTTCACCTAGTCCCCCAAATTCCCTCACCTCTGGTAACCACCAGTCCACTTCCCGCGTCTATGAGTCTGTTTCAGTTTTGTTCGTTCATTTATTTTGTTCTTTAGATTCCACATATAAGTGAAATCATATGGTATTTGCCTTTTTCTGACTTGCAATTGGCTACATTTATCCGGTTGAGTTCCTGTCAAGCTCATCCTCCTTACAGCGTTGTCTACAAAATACTGTGCTACATTTTAACATTCAGCAAGAATAGCATTTAGAACTGCCCAGACCTTGAGACCCTGACTTACCTAACAAAACCTTAGAAATTCAAAATGGTTAAAAAAATCGAATAGAAGCCTTGGAAAATAAAGTTGAAAAATCTCTCAGAAAGTAGAACAAATAAACAGAGAGGAGGAAAATATGAGAGTAATAAGGTCAATATCCCATTAATTATAATTACAGTAAAAGAACAGAAGCAATGGGGTGGAAATAAAGAAATCATGGGATAGAATTGATTTTTACTGAATTCTTGTGTCTGTAGTAATGTTTGTAATGCTTCTAAGGCCATTGCAACAAATAAAACACCATATCAACAGTTAAAATCTGAGGGGGCAACTAATGAGTGTAATTTCAATATGAATGTTAACTAGTGTTTTTCTTTACGTTACTGAATAACACAAAAGTGAAATAATGAAGAGGTATGTCTGAATGTCACTCATTTGTCAATTATGTGAGCAACTTCTTTATTGACATTGGTAACAGTTGTCAAATACTGGAAGAATATTTTCTCATTTTTCTATGCTCTTTACAATGTAACAGCTACAGATGTGATACACTTTTAAGTTTAATCTTCATCATTAACATTTTCTTCATTACTTCCTAAATCTAGAAAAATCAACAAAACTGTAGCATTTGTCCATTTCTGTGGTACCAACAAAATCGGCCACCATGACCCACTTCAAACTACCAACATGCTAGCCCTGAATGCAGAGTTGGGAAGAGATATACAAGAACATACATATACTATATCTATATCCTATCTAATAAAGAGGGAATTTGCTAATTGACCCTCACGCCATCGCAAAGATGTCGGCACCCTTAGCCAATAAGGAGGGAATATGCTAATTGACTGCCCCACCCTCAAAGATGGCGGCATACAGTCCCCTTAGCCCCGCCAGGGCAGTAGGCGTGTGGCAAGGTCGGGCCAGTGGACCCGGCCTTGTCGCGTGCCTGCCTCCGGAGTCCCCCAGTTCCCTCAGCCCCCCAGCCACCCATGGCCGGCCCGAGGCACGGGCAAGCCTCGGATGGTGGCTGCCCAGCTGCCCAGGGCCATCCAAGACTCAGGTAACCAGGGTTGGCCAAGGCTTGTGCTGCCAGCAGTGGCAGCAGCAGAGGTGTGATGGGGCGTCGCCTTCCCCTGATCGCCAGGTCGCCTCCCACCCCTGAGGGCTCCTGGACTGTGAGGGGGGCAGGCTGGGCTGAGGGCCCCCCCTCCAGTGCATGAATTTTCATGCACTGGGCCTCTAGTATGTTATATTTTCCCAACATATAGATGCAATGTACATAAATAACCTGAAGAGCATGGATACTTGTAGTAAAATAATTGGAAGTTTTGAGTACCCTTTAGTATAATTTATTTAATGACTAGAGGCCCGGTGCACGAAATTCGTGCATGGGGGGGGGGTGTCCCTCAGCCCAGCCTGCACCCTCTCCAATTTGGGACCCCTTGAGGGCAGTCGGACATCCCTCTCACAATCCAGGACTCCTGGCTCCCAACTGCTCGCCTGCCTGCCTTCCTGATTGCCCCTAACCACTTCTGCCTGCCAGCCTGATCTCCCCCTAACCACTCCCCTGCCAGCCTGATTGATGCCTAACTGCTCCCCTGCCAGCCTGTTTTCCCCTAACTGCCCTCCCCTGCAGGCCTGGTCACCCCTAACTGCCCTCCCCTGCAGGCCTGGTTCCCCCCAACTGCTCTCCCCTGCAGGCCTGGCTCCCCCCCCCCGAACTGCCCTCCCCTGCAGGTTTGGTCACCTCTAACTGTCCTCCCCTGCAGGCCTGGTCACCCCCAACTGCTCTCCCCTGCAGGCCTGGGTCCCTCCCAACTGCCTTTCCCTGCAGGCCTGGTCACCCCCAACTTCCCTCATCTGCCGACTTGGTCACCCCTAACTGCCCTTCCCTGCAGGCTTGATCGCCCCCCAACTGCCCTCCCTTGCAGGCCTGGTCCCTCCCAACTGCCTTCCCCTGCTGGCCATCTTGTGGTGGCTATCTTGTGTCCACATGGGGGCAGGATCTTTGACCACATGGGGGCAGCCATCTTGTGTGTTGGAGTGATGGTCAATCTGCATATTACTCTTTTATTAGATAGGATAGAAGCCTGGTGCTCGGGTGGGGGCCACCTGGTTTGCCCTGAAGGGTGTCCCGGATCAGGGTGGGGGTTCCCTTGGGGTGTGGGGCGGCCTGGGCAAGGGGCCTGTGGTGGTTTGCAGGCAGGCCACGCCCCCTGGCAACCCAAGCAGAGGCCCTGGTATCTGGGGTTTATTTATCTTCTACAATTGAAACTTTGTAGCCTGGAGCGGAGCCAAGCCTCCTGCTTGCTCTGTGGTGGAACCATTTCTTTTGGGATTTATGTATCTTCTATAATTGAAACTTTGTAGCCTTAAGCGGAGGCCTGGGCGGGCCAGGGTTTGCGGAAAGCTTAGCTTCCTCCATCGCCATGGGCAACCCTAGCCTCCTGCTCTTTCCAGCTCCGTGGCTGCCGCCATTTCTATTTGGTTTTATGTATCTTCTATCATTGAAACTTTGTAGCCTTGAGTGGAGGCCTAGGCCGGCAAGGGCAGGTGGAAAGCTTGGCTTCCTCCATTGCCAGGGAAACCCAAGCCTCCCTCCTGCTCTCTGTGGCCTTAGCCATCTTGGTTGGGTTTATTTGCATATTTGCTCCTGATTGGCTGGTGGGCGTGGCTTGTGGGTGTAGCAGAGTGATGGTTAATTTGCATATTACTCTTTTATTAGATAGGATAAGTTTATATAATTAAAAGTTTACTGATGGCTGTGTTTAACACTGGCTCACCAATTCCTGAAAATTAAGTGAGCTCTCCTAGCTGGTTTGCATGGACTCAGCACATCACGGGAGTACACCATGCAACCATCTCTGGTGCAACAGAGCCTTCCCACCCCAGAAAGCCCTCTCTGCCTGGCCCCGGCCCCAGCCCCCACCCCACCACCCTTAGGAATAACCACTCTGCTGAGTTCACAGGGTACACTTTTGAGGTAAAGAATAAAGTTCTTTATTTTATTTGGGAAAGTTCTAATTTTATTTGGGAAAGTTCATACGATTTGAATGTTTGTAATGCTTCTAAATGCCATAGCAACAAATAAAACACCATTATCAACAGTTAAAATTCATTTGTAATTGTATTTTATTTTATTTTTTAAAAAATTATTTTTATTGATTTTAGAGAGGAAGGGAGAGGGATAGAGATAGAAACATCGATGAGAGAGAATCATTGATCAGCTGCCTTCTGTATGCCCCCTACTGGGGATTGAGCCTGCAACCCAGGCGTGTGCCCTTGGCCGGAATCAAACCTGGAACGCTTCAGTCCACAGGACAATGCTCTATCCATTGAGCCAAACTGGCTAGGGCTGTAATTGTATTTTAATTATGTTTTGATTATTTTAAACTATGTTTCACAGAATACCTTTCTTCTTTTACAACTTAGTTAAAAAATTTTTTTTCAAAAAATATTTTTTTCATTTATTTTTTTTTAAATATTTTTTTATTGATTTCAGAGAGGAAGGGAGAGGGAGAGAAAGAAACATCAATGATGAGAATCATTGATCAGCTGCCTCCTGCACGCCCCCTACAGGGGATTGAGCCTGCAACCCAGGCTTATGCCCTGACCGGGAATTGAACCATGACCTTTTGGTTCATAGGTCGACGCTCAACCACTGAGCCACACCAGCTGGGCACTAAGCACACTTAGATGGAAAGGAAACTCCAGCTCAGGTTCTAGGAGGCCCATCTGGTCACACTGCCTATGAGGAGAAAGCTGCTCTGCATGCTGGCCAGCCCTGGCTATCTTCCCTGCCAAAGACCCTGCCAACAGCCTGGCCTAAGCCCTGGATACCTTCATCTTCCTCCCAGCCAGGGCCTTGAATTGCCATCCTCACATGAGATTTTGTCTGTTAATAGTAGCCGAATATCAACCAGGCAGAGTAAGACAGGTCATGAAGTGCTGACTGGATGTGAAGCAGTAGTCTGCATGCGTGCTTCTGAGAAAAAGAAAAGCCAATTCTCCCAGTAATTCTACCGGGGAGAGGTGGCTCACGGCGTGGAGTATTAGGCGGATCGTTTTTGTCACGCTGAATGAGGTAAATCGTTCAGACAAAGCTCTTGGAGTCCTCAATCTAGTTCTGCTGGGAAAAAAAAAAATTGCAAACTCTTTTGTTCAAGCCTACACACTTGGAAGAATACCTTGGAAGGAGGAAGCGTCGCACTGCCCATCACTGAAGCAAATGCCTGTGCAGGCTGCATGGAGGGTGACAAAGACACTTTCTGTGTTTTCCTGCAGCCAGAAAACTAGTGACCACAGAGCCCTCGGAATCCTTCTGAGTGTGTCTCTCCTCAAACAATCAAGTGGAAAGTGACTCTGTAATCCGTTCCTTGTTGACAGAGATGGCAGCAGTGAAGCCGACCTTGCCAAAGATGACTTCATTGACTGGAGAACAAAGGAAATGAAGTAAGGAATGCAAGTTGAAGAGCTGTAGAGCACCCTGGTGTTCCTGACCCACGCCCATCCTTAGCTGGCCGCGATTCCAGTCACTACCGCAGACTTCAGGGAGGCGGGGTTTCAACCCTCAGCTCCATCAAAGCCAGCTCCAGTCCATTGGATGGTGATGCTTGTCTTATCTTTTCAAAAATCACACAACTTATTAAACCCAAGGGGCCTCCCTGGAGGCAGCTGTGAGACAGTAGCGAGGGCCGGCAGAATTCTACGATGACCCCCAAGGACTGCACCCCTGGTGTACTATAATCTCCGCTCCTGGATCAGGCAGAACCTGTGAAGATGATGGGATATCACTCTTGTGATTAGATTTCTAGTCAGCTGTTAATCCAAAGGGAGATGATCCAGGTGGGCCGAACCTACTCAGGTAAGTCCTTAAAGGGACTGAGCCCTTTGGGAAGGCAAGGAGACACACGCCTGCTGGTCTGGAAGCCAGCAAACATCCATGTTAGCAACTGCCTGTGGCAAGGAACCAGGCCCAAAGCTGCATCCCATTGTACTGGGCAGCACACATCCTACTGGGCAGAACACGGTCATATGGCACCACCTGGATGCCAAAGGATAAGAAGAGGTGGCTTTCCAGCGTGCCAAGGCAGAGAGGGCATAGGCACTGGGGAATGCCTTGCCAGTCCCTGCTCATGCCCTGGCTTCTGGTAACCAAATGTCTGTTTCCTTCTTTCTTCAGCACATAGAACACGGCCCCTCGCCCTGCAGAAAGGAACGACCCAGTCTCAGTCAGTTACTGCCTTCAGCTCGGGATTTTCAGATCACGTGTTGCTGTGCAGTGCTCTCCACCAGGTCTGCACATGTGGCTCCCTGTGTGCGACGTCAGCACTTGTACTCCCCCGAGAGCGAGCTCGTCCTCCAACTTTGGTGCAGGGACATCTCACTTGCCTCGCCCTGGTCCTGGCCCTGCCTTCTGCACAGACTAATAAAATGGCGGAACACAGAAGGACTGCATTCATCCCTCACATTGGGAAGGAAAAATGGAAAACACGGCAATCACTGGTCCGTAGGAATTTGCAGTCCTCTAGGCATCCATACCCTTGACTAAGCCCCGATTCTGTTCTCTGAGAGGAAGTCTCCACCGTTTTCTGTGGCTCTGCACCTGCTCTCTGGCATGGTCCTCATTGTGCGTCCTTGTCTTTGGCCACAACTGACATGTATATTTGGAAGGGTGTCCGCCTTGGAAGCAAGATTAGGGGCTCCAAGCTCGAATAGTCAAGATGCTTTTCGCCTGGGTTGCTGGATAGGCTTCTGGTCTCTACCTCAAGTCAGTCCCCTGGGCCAGTAACCTTACCCAAAATTCCTTCCCGGGCATCGTTCTCAAAGCGGCCTGATCTTTTTGTTCCCAACCTGCCCTCTTCCCCGCTGGCTCTTTCACCTTAGTGGTGTCTACCTTCAAACTATCAGCCCTGGGTTGGAAGGCTACACCCTCAACCTGATCTTTAATGCAAGGCTAGACCACGAGTTCAGTTGAGAAACTTTCCTGGGAATCGCTGCTCAAAGCCTCATTTGTTCTTATGTAATTCATTTGGAGCCTAAACGAGTTGGGGTTTCCAACTCTGTGAGACCCTGAATTTCTGGGCTTTTCTCTGTTTCTCGTCACTTTTGCTTACAAATTGGCTAAATGTTTCCTGTGCTCATCTCTTTCTTTCAATTGTCTGTTAAATGCAGCCAATAAGAACCAACACTCTACCGATAGGTTGTTTTCCATTTTTTCCCCCCCCCCACAGAGCTACAAGTCCAACAGGCATAGAGTTTGCCTCCAAGATATCATAGGTGACAATTTTACCTGAGTTGGGTTTTTTGTGTGTGTGTTTTTTTTTTGCCCCTGACATCAGATTTCTAGACATCAACCTGCTGTATCTGTTTTCATGCTGCTTACTATATGATGCCACAAGTTATCGGGGTTTTTGTTTTTTTTACAGCATTTTTAGTACTAATTTCTCTATCATCTGGGGTGAGGAATTCTGGTTACTGTAACAAACCACCCCCAGAACTTGGTGGCTTGACCCAACAAGCTATTTCTAGCTGACGTCACAGTCCCACGTGGGTCCGTAGAAGGGCTTTGCACCGGGCGGTCACTCAGGACCCAGGATCCTTTTATCTGAGGCTCCAGTATCTTCCAGGGCCTCAGAGTCCATCCCTGACTCCTCTGCATAAGGGAGGGAGAGAGAATTGGAAGTATTTTACAAGAAATTTGACAGACCATACCGGAACGCAGCACATAGCGCTTCTGTCTATATTCCATTGGCCAGAATTCATTCCCGAGTCCTGATCAAGGGTAACAGAGTAAGTATCCCATCAGTGTTGAGTGAAGACGTGGTACTTTAACCCGTGCTTGCTAAGGTACATGGCTCTTTGTCCACCCAGTAAATGTCTGTGGAAACCATGTCTGTGTGGGAGTTCCTGTCTATCTTTGGTAGAAGTCTGCCCTCTCTCTTGCTGGCAGGGTGACCATCATCACTTCCTGTTGCTGTTCACGTGCCAGTCTGCAGGGCCCTCTTCCTGCTTGTACAATTCCAAGACGCTTGTAAGCTGGAAGCCAGGTAGCATGCCTATTTGGCTGTGTGTCCCGCAGGACACAGGGGCTGTGAGTCAGGACCCAGTGGGTAGTCTGGGCTTCCTAGGGGGGGAAATACATGAGTTCTTATACCATCTGTTTCATTTTCTCATAGACACGGGTTTCTTAGCTGTATTCCCAA
Organism: Plecotus auritus; assembly: GCF_963455305.1. Lineage (NCBI taxonomy): Eukaryota > Metazoa > Chordata > Mammalia > Chiroptera > Vespertilionidae > Plecotus > Plecotus auritus. The sequence goes on from NC_137777.1 coordinate 14,862,332, forward strand.
GAGGCTGCAGATTGCTGAGCTCTAGAGAAGTGAGAGGTTGTAAACAGATGAAGGTTTTATTTCAAAGTAGAGCCGTGTCAGCACATGCTTTTGGTAAATTTCAGACAGTTACTTAGTTCTGAGTCCCAGGGTGCCATGGCAAGGGAGTACCCTGAAGTTACAAACCTTTAACATTAGCTTTGCAGGTGGGTTTTCACTTTATCTGCATATAATCAAGCCAGACTTTAAGGTGAATGTCCTCGTTTTGTGGATTTATCTCTCCATATTTTGAGGGGAAAGTAAGAGAAGGGGGGGGGGGTTGGTCACTCGCATCTCTGCTAGCATCAGGGAAACTAAAGCTCTGACACTTTTGATTCAGCTCCCTGGCAAACTGGATGTGATTTGTTTTTAACATCCATTTTTCCTCTGCCCAGGGCATGCTATTTGCTTGGTCTTGTGATCTCTTTGCCATGATATTTATTCTGTATTATTCCACAGACTCCATGGCAGATTAATCATTCTTGGAACCTGATCATTAAGCTGCTAGTGAGTCAGCACACACTCACTGAACGCTGCTGGAGCCCTCGCTGGTTTGGCTCAGTGAATAGAGCATCGGCCTGCAGACTGAAGGGTCCCGGGTTCGATTCCGGTCAAGGGCACATGTCTGGGTTGCGGGCTCGATCCCCAGGAGGCAGCCGATTAGTGATTCTCTGTCATCATTAATGTTTCTATCTTTCTCTCCCTCTCCCTTCCTCTCTGAAATCAATATAAATATATTTAAAAATAAATAAATAGCCGAAACCGGTTTGGCTCAGTGGATAGAGTGTCGGCCTGCAGACTGAAGGGTCCCGGGTTCAATTCCGGTCAAGGGCATGTACCTTAGTTGAGGGCACATCCCCAGTGGGAGGTGTGCAGGAGGCAGCTGATCGATGTTTCTCTCTCATCGATGTTTTTAGCTCTCTATCCCTCTCCCTTCCTCTCTGTAAAATATCAATAAAATATATTTTAAAAAATAAAAATAAAATAAAAATAAATAAATAGAGCTGCTGGAGAAGAGGAGGGCTGCTTCCTCATGAACCCTACTCTTCAAGACAGATGTAGTCATCAAACAAAATAAATCCTCAGATACTTATGCCCTGGCTGGTGTGGTTCAGTGGTCAGAGCACCAGCCCATGCACCAAAGGGTTGTGGGTTTGGTTCCCAGTCAGGGGTACGTACCTGGGTTGTAGGTTCGATCCCTGGCCCCAATCAGGGTGTGTGTAGGATGCAACCAATAGATGTCCCTCTCTCTCGCTCTCCTCCCTCCCTTTTTATCTCCCCCCTCTATCCCTCCCTCTCTTCCACTCTATCTAAAATCAATCCTCACACCACCACAAATCCTCGAATACTTAGGAACGGCAACATGTGAAAGTAAATCAGGAGTTGGGGTTGTCACCCGTAGTTAATGTTGTAGATTTTTATTATTGTTAGTCTCAGTGACAGAACTTGCTATTTGCCCCCAATATTTATTCTCTCTTTGTTTCTCAGCAATAGAATGGATGGTTATGTGGGCACTTGGCTTACCCAGCCTTCCTGCCCTCTGTCTCCTGGGTCTTAGATCAGACCAGTGGGAAGGAGTGATCATGGTTTTGAGGAAGTCTCACTATGGAGAAAGAGCGTGTCTACTTCTTTCTCTCTAAACCATGACATGAAAGCTTTATGTTGAGAATAGAAAAGCAAGAAGAAGGCAGGAGCATGGGTCCCTGCTCAGGGCACAGCTGCCATACCAGTTCTGGACTGCCCTTCCTGACTTTCATGTAAGAGAAATAAGTTACCATCTTGTCCAGGCCACTGCCACTGTGATGTTTCTGTCATCTGCTATTAAACCTAATCCGGATAAAGTCCCCATCTTTGGAATGAATATTGTGCACCAGGCAGGAAGTGGGCTTTTCTTTTCTTGCTAATGCACAGTCTGGATGTACATCGCATTGAAACGGGAGTTCAGACCAAGACCTTTCCATGCAATTGGTGACCTATTACTGTCTGTCTGAGATCTATTTAAAACTCCGTCTTTAGGGTGAAACTTCTTCTCTTTCCACTTAAAAATGAATTGTGGATAACCAAAAATCAGTTCTACCTGCAGAGTGTCCTGGTAAGCCTGGTACACACTCTCCAACAATCGGTGTTGGCAAAGATTGAGGATATAGTACATGTGATTAAAGTATCATCAGATTTGAGGCTAATTATAGATTTCTCATCACCTAAAAAATAGTAGGAATTATAAATCCCAGTGGAGGCTGTGAGTCTGGCTGACGGAGACAATGACGAGGTAGATTCCGGGGACAGGCAGCAAAGACATAAACTTGACGGCTGAGGTCTTGGAGGCAAAACTCCCACGTGAGATATGGGTGTCTCCCACTGATTCACAGAACAAGGTCAGCTGCTCAGATTTTCCTCTGACTGGAAACTGGTAATTATGCCTCATTTTACATAGTGGATCAAATACTTCCAGCTGAAAAAATGCCTGGAGGAGTTTCCCAGCCTGCAAAGTTCCTGGGAGGGCCACTCGGGACAGTCGGCTCACATGGTTAGCACTGGTCCCCCGATGAATCCCATGGATACGCTGCTTTCTGGTTTGACCCAGAATGTGGGTTTTGTCTATATTTCAAAACTAGTGGCCCGGTGCACGAATTCGTGCACATTGAAAGGAAATTAATTAGAAGAAATATTTTCATATCACTATTCGCCCTTTCTTTATAATAGAAGTGTCAACCACATTCACAATCGACAATAACAGATTGAAACACACGCGTGCGATTGGCGCCAGTGAGAGCTTTATATGTATCGCTCATGTGCGAGTCAACTTAGCCTTTTATAGATATAGAATAAACTTGCTTAATTAGACCTGCTTTCTGATGTAGCTAAACTTTTTCCAGCCCAGTGAAACACCCCAACTTCTTTTTCAGGTAATTGTCAGCAACATAGCAGTAAATATCAACACGAAGCACATGATTATTGTAGATCACGCAGGGAGAACAAAGGGTAAAATATTTAACTGCAGCAGTGTTTGACTATATTCTGCGCAGTGAGAAAACCTGAAGTCATTTTCAAGGTCCACCATTTCTTACTTCTTTTCAGTCGGGTCAAGTTTCTAAGCTTTCTAAATCTCCATTTTCCGGCTATTGAAAAGAAAATAGGATTCCATGGAGTCTCCTATCTACCTACTCCAGATAGGAGGATTCTGTGAGGATCAAATGAGGCACAGGAAAACGCTTCACAGCCATTTGGTTACAGTGTAAAGTGTTTCCACCTGGCTATAAAACAAGTCGTCATAGTGACCGGTCAGAAGGTGAGAAGGACACTTAGCATATTGGCCTTTGCTATAGATAGATGACCAATTAAGGACTTCTTCGAAGATAGAGCATCTCATAGGGCCATTGAGGCTCGAGGAGCAACACAGGGGTCAGGTCTCTGGACTTTCTGTTTGCCTTGCCTATCTCATACTTGGAGTTAAAGATGCCAACAACCCAGAAATGCCAACAAGCTAAGAAAAGCAAAAAAAATAACCCAACAAAAGCCTGCTCTCTCCAGCCAAAGAACCAGAAGAGGGGCAGCCTGGCAAGAACAGAAAACTTTTAGTTGAAAACGGCTCTACTGTTGCCAAACACCACAGAGAAAAATTGTAGTCTCACCCCAACCCATGCTAGAGTGGAGAGCCTAGATGGTTCCTTCTTGAGACTGTAACGTCCATTATGAACATAAAATGCAAAATGTAAAACCCATTGCCAGGGTGGTGTGAGAGGGCAGAATAGGGAGCCGAGAATTTTATCCCCAGAAGAGGTAACATGACCCCCTTCCTGGACTCAGTGGAGAGAGACCACGTGGAGAGCCTGGCCTCCCCTCCCCCTCCCTCCACAGTGATGCAGCACCTTCCTTCCCACGGCAGTGATGTCAGGGGAGTCCTAGTGGACAGTCAGGACTTTCACCACTGCCTAGCGGTAACAAGGCCACGCCCCACTCTGTGGTGTCACATGAGGAGCAATACTGAGGCACGCCTACCTCTCCCAGCTAGAGAGGTGTCAGTGCAGGCCTGGCAGAAAGCGGGAAGCCCCATCCCAACCCAGCCATAGTGAAGAGCACCCCCACCCCCAAATCAAGTGTCAACAGAGCTGAGTGGGAAATCTGGACTTCTACCCCACTTGGCAGCCATGAGGCAGAACCTTCCCCCACCCCTGCCAGAACCAAGTCAGAGAAAGCCAGCTAAAACAAAGGGTCTTTACTAAGATCCAAAGCCTCCTAATACCCCCAAATTCCAGATTTAAATATTAAAAATCACTCATCATACCAAAACCCATGAAGATCACAAACTGAATGAAAAAAAGAGCCACCAGATGCCAATATCGAGGATGGCAGAGACATTAGAATCACTTGACAAAGATTTTAAGGCAGCCATCGTACAAATGCTTCAAGGAGCAATTAAGAACAGGCTTGAAACAAAACAAACGTAGACTCAGCAAAGAAATAAAAGGTCTCGGCAAAGAAATAGAGGATATAAAAAAGAACCAAATTTAAAAAGACAGTAACAAATTAAAAACTCGGTGGATGGGCTCAATAGCAGAATGAAGGGGCTAGAGAAACAAATCAGTGAAGTTGAAGCTAGAACAATAGAAATGACCCAATCTGAACTACAGAGAGAAAATAGACTGAGGGGGAAAAAAACACACATACAAAAATGAACAGTGCCTCAGGGAAGAGAGAAGAAAGAAAACAACAATGAAAAAATACTGGGTTTTTGAAAAACAAAAACAACCTCACCGCACCCAGTATGGAATAGATTATTTGAATAGCCTTATAACTATTAAGGACATTGAATTTTTAAATAAAAGATCCCCAAAAGAAATGTCCAGACTCAGAGTTTCATTGGAAAATGTTACCCAACACTTAAGGAAAAAATAACATCAATGCTACATGATCTCTGCCAGAAAAGAGTACTTCTCAATTCATTTTATGAAGCTACTATTATCCTGATGTCTGTCGGAGATTTAAGGAATTGGGGGGATGATCAAAGAAAGAGATAAAACCATAAAGGAAGTATGGTTGATCATCCCCCCAATTCCTACAAGCTTGATTGGACTGGGCTTGGACAGGGTTGCAGGTGAGACGTTCTCACAGTAGGAGACCCCCAGAGTCTTGTGGCCAGAGGGCTCCTCTCCAGAAGTGGAGACGGACCAGGTAACTCCCTAAGGAGAGGGGATCAGAGAGGGGGGTTATGTGTCCAGGTGATGTTTACTCAGCGGCACGGTGTGGAGTCTCTGAATCAGAGAACTCACAATGACAACAGCAGCTTGGGGTCTTCTCACCATAAGACACTACCTTACCAATGACTCTATCTTCCCTATTTTTCAAATAATTGGATGTTGGACGTGTAAAAAAAAATTGGCCTCCCCTCCTTTAGACTTAGATCATAATAATATTTTTACTACTTTCGGGTCAGATGGATGCATAACTGCTTGTTATGGAGGATAGCGACCCAGCATTCCCTCCTGTGTGGGCTACCCCTGGGGATTTGTCATCATGATCAAAGAGTGGACTTCACAGGCATTTGGTCCTCATGGATAATTATTCCCAGAAAGAACAGCTTGGGGGCCATTATTCAAGAACCAAACCCACTGTTTTGAATAGATATCCCTCAATGTTTTACCTCAAATAAGCCCATAAAACCAGTAAGATCATTGATGGTCCAAAATTCATGGGGAAAAGGAAGAGGGGTGTGTTCTGCCCACCTCGAGACACAGGGTCTGCTTCTCCAGGGAGGGCTCTCTGCTCCTCAGGAAGCCTCAGGTGACACCTGTCACCTTTGACAATTTGCCATGTCTGCTGGGTGGTCCTTGGCCTTACGGGTTTAGAAACCTAGTTTTGTCAATTATGCTCACCTTAACCAGGCATATGAGATTAGATACAAAACCCAAACACCTCTGCATTAATGTACTCAGAGGTGTGCTCCAAACATGCTTTCATTAATGCTTTGAGGCTACAAAGAAGGCATTCTTTTAACAACCAGGAAATAAGGGTGCCCACTGAGACTTAAGCTACAAAATCAAAACATAATGGAGATTATAGACTGAAATACCTAAGTGGGCACGGGGAGCCCATTTTCTCCCTGTAGTCAAGTTGTATGGGAAGCCAAATCATCAACTGAGTAACAATTAAATTCATTTACAACATCAAAGGTAATTGTTGTGATGGGAATACACAATGTCCGTATTCTCCATACAAAATCTCTCTGTAGGGACACTGACATGAGAAGCTAGGGAAATCAAGAGATTGCTTATAAACACGGAATGAGAACAAGAGAAGGGGGATTAATTGCATGTTTAATGGCATCACGCACACAGAGCGTGATACACCCAGCTCACTTTAGGGAGGTTCTTGCCTAGGAATCTGAACATTTATGGCCACTTGGTAACAATCTCTTGCTTCTAACCCCACATAAGGAGTAGCCTTTCCAGCCCCCCTATCCCTTTTGTAGGACAGTCGAGACCTGCCTGGGGTGCATTCTCCTTCTTCAAGGAGTTTTCACTATTTCCACGGCAAGCCATTATGTTTTGATTTTGTAGTTTAGCTCTCAAAGGACCATCTTATTCCAGGCTCTTGAGATGCCGTTCAGTAGCCTACAAATACTGACAAGCAAATATTTTGCAGCCTGTTTATCTTGGAAACCACCTCCAGAAGCTCTGTGGCTCAAATCAATAAAGATTTTTTTTCTTTTATCGACCCAGGTGGTCATTGGTATAACTGTTCTAAAACCCTTCAAGGTCAAATCATTCCTGTATTGCCAAGGGGGTGGAGGCTTGGGGCTTTTTTTCCACGGTCTGTATTAGACCAGGTTGCAAATTGTTTTCTCAATAATCACTTCTATTCTCAGCACGGTGCAAATAAACACAATAACATCACGTTGAGCCTGCACACGCAGGTCACTGAGCTGGAATTTACTTCAAAATATTTATATGTAGTCTTTATTTTGTAAGAACTGACACATGTATACGAAAACGGGTTTTTCTTTTCCCTTTTGAATAATCTGTGTTTGTCTGCTTTCTACCAGTGGCTCTGATATCTTCCTTTTGTCAAGGGGTGACAATGAGTGACAAAGCAATTCATCCGCTAGAAAGAAGTACAAGCGCCCTTCTCGAGGCTGGGTTCATAAACATTATCTATCCGTTTGTGCTGCTGACAGTAATTCCTCTCTTCAGCCATGAAATTGCTAGTGAGAAGTGCTCACATTCACTGTGGCCTTTTAAGCACAGATTTCCTCTCCGTGGAATGATAATGGATCTTTGTTGTTGTACATCCTTACTCGGCAGTCACTGGCAATGACACGGGCATACGCTGGCTTCTTCACCTGGGTCTCTGGTTCACATCAGCTGGAATGATGCCATACCTTGGCTGCCACATCCTCTACCAGTCAACATCAGATGAGAGACTGGGCCAGGAATGCAAGTCCAGGTGCCCTCATCAGCAGAATGCAGGGGCCACAGGCATCGGAGCCAGCAACTGAATTAGGGGGAGCTTGAGAGCTAGTATTTCAGGATTAGGCTCATGAGCTCATCCACGTGGAGAGCCCAGTGCCTTGAGCTGTGCACATTTACAAACCCTTCACTCTCCGGGTCTTTTGTAACATACACATGCCAGGCAGGGACCCCCACTGCAAACAGAAACCCAAGGGGTTCATATATACCACTCAGTCCCACATCCCTCCTGGATTCTTACTTCAAGGGTCTGTGTTGATGAAACATACTGAATTGTTGCAGGTGGCCCATGGCCTATATTACAAAGGCTTTTCATATAGAAGCTCTTGTTCATTATGACCTTCATACGTTTCTTTGAAATTCATTAACCTGAAAATCACCACATTCTCCCTGGAAAGTTGTGTCCTAGAAAGTGACCTCACTGAAGCATTCTACCACCTGATATTTAGTGTGTTGATGCAATTAAGCCTTTTTTTTTTTTTCCAACTATACTATCTCACAGACTTGCAAACATAATTTGGCTTTTCTTGTTCTGAGTAATTCCTGACCTGCTGACGTCATTGTGCAATGTGGAATTATAATAATAAAACTAACATCAACCACCACCACCGCCAAAATTACAATAGACTTGAGCATTTCAGTGTTTGAAGCACTGTTCTAAGTACTTCACACATACTAACACATTTCAACCTCACAGATTCATGAAGTAGGAACTTTTATGATCTTCATTTTATAATGGAAGAAACTGAGGCACGGACAGGTTAACTGAGGCACGGACAGGTTAACCTAACTTACTTAAGGTTATACACATATCAAGAGAGATGTGTGTGCCTAGCGGGTGTGGCTCAGTGGTTGAGCGTTGACCTATAAGCCAGGAGGTCACTCTTCAATTCCTGATCAGGGCACATGCCTGGGGTTGTGGGCTTGATCCCCAGTGGGGGGCATGCCGGGGGCAGTTAGTCAATGTTTCTCTCTCATTATTGATGTTTCTATCTCTCTTTCCCTCTCCCTTCCTCTCTCTGACGTCAATAAGAACATTTTTAAAAAAAAGAGAGAGAGAGAGATGTGTAATTGCTCTTTGGAAAAAAAATAAATTTTTTTGTCCCTAGTCTATAAAAATAATGCAGTTTCTATAAGACCGAGAATTATAATAAAAAAGTTAAAAAAATTTTTTTGCACCAAATTCTACTACCCAGAGATAACCACTGATAATATTTAAAGTCCTCCAAACATCTCTTTATATATTTAGGATAATTATTGATTTGTGATTATCATAACATAAATGGGATCAAGCACACAAAACTTTTCTGTAACTTCCTTTTCCTCTCCACTATACTACCTGGACGTCAGCAGAAATAACACTCTGTAGACTTCGAAGTGTTATGTCAATCTCTCTGGTTACTAGAGTGATGAGGGCCAAGGGGTGCCTCCCAGCCTGATAAGAAGGAAGACTCGAGATCCGAGTGTTTCCAGCCCCTGAAGGACTCCTGTCTTATTTCACAGCAGGAGTTATTTCAGTCTGATATTTAATGTAGCCCTCCTTCAGCATGCCACAGAAATCCCTTCTAGAACGCCAGCTAAGAAGTGCTAGGACCTGAGGGCCTGACCCCCAGCCCTCTGGAGGATCAGCCAGGCTCTGGGCTGAGGATGGTTAATGATGTCTGTCATTCACCACCTGCCCCGTGGAAGCCCACCCTACAGACAGTACCCTCTGTGATGAAGCTGAGCAGAGAGCTGTCACCAGTTATATTATTTCAGCAGGACAGCGACATGAGACAGGCTAGTGAGAGAAGAAGGCCAAGCCTCTCCAGGAAACGAGGTAAGTTTTATGACGAGAGCAGCTCCAGTGAGCCTCAGTAGGAGACACTGTGCACCTCCGTGGACGTGAACCACAGCCCTGAGGTGCGCAGCGCACAGCATGAGGAGTCTTCAGGGACGGCCCCACCGTCGGTGGCTGACCCTGGGCCTGCAGAACAAACATACTCTGCGGCCAGTTGAAGAGAACACTCCTAACAGGGTTCCAAGTGTGACAGCTGATACCTTGCAGAATAGCCTCACGCCTGGTTCGCCTTTAAAAAATCTGTTGAGGAATCAAAGTTGGGAAAGTGGCAGTGTAAGCGGTGGGTCTGCACGGGAAAGTGGATTCCCAGCTGGCTGTAGAAGGGGAAAATTCTCGGAGGCGCGCACGCTCATTGTGCCCGTTGTATCTCTCCAGGGTGGTGGTCATTGTGGGAATGGCTCCAGCTCACCCGAACACTTCTAGCATTTTATGAAATGTTTTACATCCTGTCTCCAGACTTAGACAAAACAAGAAAAAGTACAAAAAAGAAAATGAACACCATCCATAATAATTCTTTCACCCAAAATAATCATGGTTAATATTTAGGTCTATGTCCTTCTAGCTTTTCCCCCTCAGCATTGTTTTTAAAGGTAACTGAATATCTATCCATACAAGTTCATGTTATATTTTGTAAGCATATTTCCCAATATCATTTAAAAATTCTATACAAATGTCAAGTTGAATGGCTGCATACTATTCCACCAGCCAAAGTTCTCCAGCCGCCAAAATGGTCCTTTAAAAGCAGCGGTCTTTCTTCAAGAGGTTGTCTGGGAACCAGTGGTTAGGTCACTTCCTCCAAATAGTTTCCTCACACGCTTCCATAAAATATTACCCAAGCCACCCCTGCGGTCTCGGGGATGACATTACTGAAAGAATATTCATCTTGCTTTCATTTTTTTTTTAATATATTTTATTGATTTTTTACAGAGAGGAAGGGAGAGGGATAGAGAGCTAGAAACATCGATCAGCTGCCTCCTGCACACCTCCCACTGGGGATGTGCCCGCAACCAAGGTACATGCCCTTGACCGGAATCGAACCCGGGACCTTTCAGTCCGCAGGCCGACGCTCCTATCCACTGAGCCAAACCGGTTTCGGCGTTGCTTTCATTTTTACTTTAAATGTTTTAAATTAATTTCTGTACATGTTAAACAAACAAATGAACTCGAGCAAACGTCAAAGTGTTGAAAAATAGAGATTTAAGAGAAAAGGCTCACTTCTCTGTCCCCAAATTCTCCTCCTCACAGGTGACACTGCTGTGAGTTTCCTGGGCATTTTCCAAAGATGCACTGTGCACAGGTAAGCACGCATGTAATGGTGGTACTTAATTTTTTTCACACAAATGACTGTTCTCTACACTCTGCTCTCACCTTGCTTTGCACACCTAATGAAGAGAAGGAGTGTCGAGTGGCTAAATCACAGAATATGGGAGCCGGACTTCCTGGGTTTAAAATTCGAGTGCCACTGCTCTGGCCCAGTGGCTCAGATGGTCGGAGCATTGTCCTGTACACCAAAAAGGGGTGGGTTTGATTCCCGGTCAGGGCATATGTCTAGGTTTTGGGTTCCATCCCTGGTTGGGGTGGGTATGGGAGGCAACCGGTTGATGTTTCTCTCTCTCCCTTTCTTTCTCTCTAAAAAACACACACAATAAAAACATATCCTCTGGTGATGATTAAAAAAGAATTAAAATTCTAGTACCACTGTTAATTAGTCATGTATTCTTGAACAAACGACCTAATCTCTCCGCTCTCCACTTTCCTCGCCTGTAATACGCTACTAATGACGGCACCCACCTCATTGGTTCGGTCCCTTTTTTGACATTAGGGGTTGAATTGTGTTGTCCCTGCCAAAAGATATGCTGAAGTCCTAATCCCTAGGGCCTCAGGATGCAACCTTCTTTGGAAATAGGTATTTACAGAGTCATCAAGTTAAAATGAGGCCATTAGGGTGGGCCCTAATTCAAAAGTAGAGGTGTTCTCATAAAACGAGGAAATTTGGATACAGACACAGACATGCTCGTGGGGAGAATGCCGTATGACGATGGGAGTGATGCTGCCACAAGCCAAGGAACGTCAGGGGCACCGGAGCTGGAAGAGGCAAGGAAGGAACCTCCCCGGCAGGCTCCAGTGGGATCATGGCCCTGCCGACACCTTGGTTTCTGACTTCTAGCCTGTAGAACTGCTGTACGTTGTTACAGCAGTCCTAGCAAACAAATACACACGGAGTAAACGAGTTGATATATGTGCAGAATTTAGTCCATTCCTGATACTCATCAAATACGAAGTACGTGCTGGCTATCAGTTTTATTTAGATCTGCCCCATTTTTCCCCCCACTCCCCTCCCTTTTTGGCAACCATCCGTTTGTTGTCTGTATCTATGGGTTTGTTTCTGTTTTGTTTTGCTTATTCATTTGGGTTTTTTCTTTTTTTTTAGTTTCCACAGAAAAGTGAGATCAAACAGCCCCAGTGCCCATTAGTAGATGAGTGGATAAAAAAGCTGTGGTAATTTTACACAATGGAATACTATGCAGCTGTAAAAAAGAAGCATCTCTTACCCTTTGAGACAGCATGGAGGGACCGGGAGAGTATTCTGATACGCGAAATAAGCCAGTCAGAGAAAGACAAGTATTTCAAATGCGCCCTGACCGGGGATCAAACCTGCAAACTAGGCAATGGCCCTGACCGCGAATTGAACCTGCAACCTTTTGCTATACCGGACAGTGCTCCAACCATCTGAGCTGCCTGGCCAAGGCAATTGATGCCTCATTCTTTTAATGACTTTTTTGGTGGTTTTGTCAAAGTTTATCTTTTAAATATATGCTATCAAAGCAATACATTTTTAAAAATTAGTATTAAAAGTTATATAATGGAAAATATCAGTATTTTTCTCTACTCATCTTACAACCCCCAATCTCACTTCCCAAAAGCAAGCATTTTCAGTCACTTGGGTCTTCCTTCTGGTGTTTTTATCCATATTTCTAACTAATATCCTTATACTATCACTTTTTAATTTTTCAGTTTTAGACATTCTCTTTTGTTTTCCTGTTATGATAAACAAGAATGGTGATTTATGAAAAACCCTACCCCCTACACACACAAACACACACACTTCCCTTCTCGTCATTTTCACGATATGATTATATAGCCATTTTTAGTTATGTAATAGATACCTAAAATAGATTTTTTAATTCTCTGAGATTGAATTGAGACTCCAAAGCTGAGAAAAATAGGCTCAAAAAGCCCCATGTTCTAAACAGAGATTTTAGACCATCCATGCAGGGCTTGCAAATTGGGTGGCCCCAGGGTGATTCTTCTAGCTTTAGCTGCTCACTTCCTGCACTGTCAGCAGTTAGCAAGGGGGTTTGGGGAGAGTTATGTTTCCCACCCCCATGCAGAATGGAATATTGAGTCCATGCAGGACTCCTCCCATTCATCCTACACTGAGTGAGGGGGATTTCAAGAGGATCTTCATAGAGTGTGATATGTGCTCCCTGAAGTTTAAGGGAATAGTCCCATAACTTGGTGAATGACTCACACCTGAAAAAAAATCTGAAGGCCAGAGCTTCCTGGAGCAGCCTGCCTGGAAGCGGAACAAAGGGTTAAGGTTGGCCAACATTTCCAGGGATTGGGGGGCGGGTTGGGGGGGGCGGTGCGGATGTGGTTTCTGTGGGCCAGATTGGATTCTGTGGAAGGCAGCTGCCTCTAGGTGGCTTTCAAAAGTTCCCCACACAACAGCACCATCTTGAAGGGTAAAAAGCGACCCCAACAGAGAGTAGTCCACCAGAAGCCCTATGCTGAGGGGACAATTGTCCGTGGTCATACAAATGAGGCATTGTCCAGGTCTGGGCAGTTACAGCTAAAACATCCTAAGTGATGAGCTGCTCCCACGAGTCAGCCTTGGCCGCATGACCTACAAAGAAGGCATCCACGGCAGATGACAACTCCGCAGGCTGGGTGCTTCTCTCGCCCTTGTTTCTACTCTTTCCATGTCTGCATCTAAGGCTGGAGGAGCCAGAGGCAGCAGAGTGAGCAAGGTGGAATAAGGTGATGCTGACCCTCCACCCAGAGTTGCCAGATTTAGCAAATAAAATTACAGGAAGCCCAGTGAAATTTGAATTTTAGATACACAATGAATGCTTTTTGAAAGCATAAGTACATCCTATGCAATATCTGGGACATAATTCTCCTAAAAGTATTTGTTGCTTTCTGGAATTCACATTTAGCTGGGCGTCCTGTATTTTATTTGGCAGCCCTGCCCATACTTCTTGCCACTGCAAACTTCAAGCCTGGGTCAGGCCCAAACTGTGGGAGAGGAAAAGGATAAATTGGCTATCAGACTACACTGGACTTTGGATAACCTGAAAAGAATTGAGGCAATTCATTAATAACCTAAAAGTACTTTAAAAAGTTATAGGTACTGTCTGCTAGTACATCCACGGAGCTGCTAAAGGGAGATACCGTAACAGAGAGGTCAGCCCCTGAAACTTCCAAATGCATCTTGTTCAATAAGCTACTTACAGTTATATTTGGTTCAGCATTTAGGTTATTATTTCTACATCAATGTTATTTGTTGTGGAGCTGATGTGTGAACTAAGATTGCATTTCTTGTATAACTTCCTATTTTTTTTTTCTTTTGAGTTAATAATTGCCCAGAAAAGTATTTTTCATGATTAAAAGCTGTTTGTAGTCTTTCCCTGGGAACTGCCTGTTCATGTCCTCTGTTGGGTTGTTGAGCTTTCTCTTACTAACTTATAAAAGTTTATATTCGAAGAAAATTAACCTAAAAGAACACTCTTCCATGGGGAATTAGAAACGACAAGTCACAGAAGACATGCTGATCTTTTCTGACATCCATGTTGGGAAGCTTAGATTTTCTCTGCCCTGTGTTAATATCTAGTCTTGGTCCTACAAAATTTTCTCAAATCAGTAGTTTCTTTACATATTTCTTTAATGCTTACATGCTCAATTCTTGATTAAAAAGTTCCCAAGGAGGGTGTGTAAGAGTAAGACCGCCTATTCGCATTTTCCTCCTTTAGACATGATCATTCATCCTTGGGAAGATTTTCCATAAAATTAACCCACATCAGGAAAATAGTTGCAACTATCACCTCTGAGGAACTATGAGAAATTTCTCTTGTGATAACATTACCATGTGGCTGGAACATGGAACACAAAGATTAGCATCTCAAATGTGTTCCTTCCTCTGCTCATGATTTTGATTCTAATCTGATAACAAATCTCATTGTTATTTTTCAGTGCCACTTTATAAAATCAGGACCTCACTGCTTAACTGCCTGGTGATTTTTGTCTTGAGTTCTCTCTGAAGTAGTGGGAATTGTGTGATAAGGTAAATGTTACATGTTAGACGGCTGCCACTGCATATACACTGAGTGGCCAGATTATTATGATCTCTGAACGCATAATAATCTGGCCACTCAGTGTATATCCTATATAATAAAAGGCTAATGTGCAAATTGTCCCCTGGACCAGGAGTTTGACCCACAGGCAGGCCGGCCAACGGCCCATGTCCCCTCCCCCTGACCAGGCTGGCCAGACCCCACCCATGGACAAATTCATGCACCGGGCCTCTAATGTATATACTGAGTGGTCAGATTATTATGTGTTCAGAGATCATAATAATCTGGCCACTCAGTGTAAATTTCCCATGTAAATGGCTGCAAGCCACTCAGCTAATTTTCACATGTAATTCTTTTCAAAGAATCCCTTTGTTCTTGAGGGAAATACAACATTCAACAAACAAATGCATTAAAATATGAATTCAAAAAAGATCTCAGAGAACAATAGACTAGAAAAAGTTGCATTTCGGATCGGCTCTTGTTAGAGGCCTACATTTGTCAATAATTCCTCAGAAGAGCCCAGGGAGCTGCTCCCTTTTCTTATTTTTATTTATAAATTCAATTTTAAGACTGCGATGAGACATGCCGATTCTCCTGTTTCACTGTCTAATTTGTGTATTTCTCTAGGATGAATGACATGTAGGAAGGCTGGATTCCAGAATCCCTGGGCCCGGGATAAAAAACCTTTGCCTGCCTTGCCAGTGCCAGGTGTGTTTAGTCTCAGCGATACCATCCTCGGCATATGTAATATTTCACATTCTTGTTCTGCCTCATCTCCCTATTCGGTGGGAAACTAGATTCTTGATCGGTTCGCAAATCAACTAATCAAGCAAATGCAATGCAGGATCTCCAAAGCATCCTGAAGGAAGAATGTGAGTGTGTGCTGAGGGGTGGTCATGTTCTGGCATAAGGGTAGGTGTTTTCACTTGTGTAGTTCTTATTGAAATCTTGCAACAGATTCCTCGAGGTAGATGAGAAATCTGAAAGTCAGAAAGTCAGTCACTTGCATAAGGCCTCCAGCTGGTAAGTGTCCAGGGGTTTGCCCACTGCTCCCGACCTCATACCTTAACTCCAGCCATACAAACGGTAGGCAGTTCTTCTTGAGCTGACACTCATGATCCAAATGTCAGCTTGGGCCCAAAAGCTGGGTGATTTAGTTTGGGCACAAAAATCACTATAATATAAATACCCCTGATGTACAGTTTCATGAAATTGATGGAAGTAATGTCTGAGAAATGCTAGAATCACAGGCAAACACTGGTAAATCAAAGTCTTGCAGAGTTAGACCAGCTAACAATTAAATAGGAAAAAATGGGCATAATAGGATCTTCAAAAGAGAAACATTTGAAAATCATAGTTTAGAGGAGGCAGCTGAAAAAAAATAAAAGAAGGACCTCAACGTATTTGTCAAATGTGCTACCAGGCAGTTTTTGTTGTTGTTGCTAATCCTCATCAGAGGATATTTTTCCCATTGATTTTTAGAGAAAATGGAAAGGAGGAAGGAAGGGGGGAAAAGAGGGAGGGAGAGAGGAAGAGAGAGAGAGAGAGAGAGAGAGAGAGAGAGAGAAACTTCCATGTGAAAGAGACACATTGATTGGTTGCCTCCTGCATGCACCCAACCAGGGCTGAGGATCAATGCTGTAACCCAGGTGCATGCCCTTGACTGGGACTTGAACTCAAGACCCTTCAGTACACTAACCACTGAGCACACTAGTCAGGGCTACTAGACTTTTTTTTTTTTAAGTGGACTCCTCTTGGGGCCCAGAGTAAGCTGCCCCCAAACATATCCTTTTGGCCTATTAATTATTTTTAATTAAAGTTACTTAAAAAACAGCTGGTGTAAGATGGATGTGTCCTTAATCCTCTGTGTCCCTGAATGTGGGAAATAAACCTGCTTGTGAAAGGTCCCCACTCCCCACCACCCTGTACCTGAGGGCTGAGAGAGACATCCTTATCACCACCAGTCCAGGGCCCAGGCGCCTGGATAAACAAACCTTGCCACTTGTTTACTAATTTACTACCCAAGCCCACACTTTGCTTAGATTCCTCAATAGTGAGCACCCAAACCTAATCAACTCCTCACAAATTATTGTTTCTTTGTATAAAAAGATATAAAAGCTGCCTGCTTTTCAGTCACTCCCGAACATCAATTTTATGATTTTGCGTGCGCATGAAATGAAATTGTTTTTTTCTCCTGTTAATGTCTTGTGTCAATTTTATTGTTAGTCCAGTCACAGGAATGCAAGAGAGGTGGTGAAAAGACAAGGAAACGCTAAGAAACTCTCACAGAACGGAGGGGACTAGAACACGGTGACTAAATGTAATGTGATGTCTCAGATAAGCTCCTGGAGCAGGAAAGGGATATTCTCCAACACTGCCAAGCCCTAAATCAACACTAACTGGTTTTCACTCTAAAAATTAGGGCAGACTGACAATCACTACATAACTTTTGTTAAAAATTTATAATTAGGGTAGGAGGGTGGTGGGAGAGGCAATGGGGGGGAGGGACATATATAATACTTTCAACAATAAAGTATAAAATAAAGGTCATTATATTGTTATAATTTTAAAGTTCACTTTCCAAGATCAAATTTGAATCAATTTTCCCATATCTTATATAAAATTTTTTATATTTTATTATTTATTTTTAAAAAAATATTTTTATTGATTTCAGAGAGGAAGGGAGAGGGAGAGAGAGAGAGAAACATCAATGATGAGAGAGTATCATGGATCGGCTGCCTCCTGCACGCCCCTTACTGGGGATTGAGCCTGCAAACCTGGGCATATGCCCTGACCAGGAATTGAACCGTGACCCCCTGGTTCATAGGTCAACACTCAACCACGGAGCAACACTGGTCAGGCATGATCTTTAAGCTCAGACTTGAGTAGGAATTAACTAGGAATGTGTGTTGTGGGTGCTGTGGATTGGTTTGGAAGTACAGTCCCAGGGAGAGGGGACCGTGGGCAGGGAGAACCTGAAGAGAGAGGCTACAGGGTGCATTCAGAAGTACAACATACGTCTTAGGCTCTGCTCTGCAAACACATCCATGGTTCACACGGTGCCTGTGTTGAAAAAGAAAAGAATATGACCTAAATGCCACTTAGGTGCTGTAAAAATAAACTCTTCTGGTTATACCAGTTTGGGATGATCAGAAGGGATGATGTTAGGATCAGGAGGTTTCCTGTTAATTCCTTATTTTCAGTATTTGTTCATTTCACACATATCACATGTCAAATGGTGGAAAGAATTCTATTGAAAAACTCATTGGAATGCCCCAAATAGGCCGGAGATGTTACATAATGAATGGAAGTTCATGATCTTTTCATCCTCAGAAGATCTGTGTTCCAGTGGAACTCACATTTTATTGATGGACATAGTAATTATGAGTAGAATATCAGATTTTGGTTTCCCGTGTGGTGTGTACAAAATGTGTCATTTCAGAAGCCCTTGAAGTGCTTATTAAAAATGCATATTCCCTCTCTCCCTGATACCAATTAGCTGGACGGAGGCAGAGGCTCGGGTGCATCCAAGTCTTGACTCCACGTGTAACCCACTGCCACACACGAGGTGCTGAGCGCTTCCCTCTCTCACATGGCCAGGTAGGGGGCATTTGTGAAGCTGCCAGTGTCTTGGCACCACGCCCATCTTTGTGTGCTTGCATCCAGCTGTCATGAGCCTATGTATGTCAAGTTGGTGGAAGCCCTTTGTGCTGAACAACAAATCAACCTATTTAAGTTTCATGACAATAAGGAACGGGGAGATAGATGGGCAGGCCTCCGTAAAGATGACAGTGAGGGGAAACGCTGCGGAGTGGATTGGTTGGCTGCAGTTGTGTGGTAGTAAAGGACAAAGATAGCAAAGAATCTCAAGGATTTCATTGAAGCTCAGCCGGTATGGCTCCGTGATTGAGCATTGACCTATGAACCAAGAGGTCATGGTTCGATTCCCCGTCAGGGCACATGTCCAGGTTGTGGGCTCGATCCCCAGTGTGGGGCGAGCAGGAGGCAGCCAATCAATGATTCTCTCTCATCATTTATGTTTCTATCTCCCTCTCCCTTCTTCTCTGAAATCAATAAAAATATTGTGTGTTTTTTTTAAAGGATGTCATTGAAGTATAATTCAAGGGCAATAAACAAACAAACAAACAAATAAATAAGTGGCCCTTGTTTTAATAAAATATGCATATACCCAAATTCCATGAATCTACTGCCTCAGAACTTTTATGGTGGGACCGACAGGGCTAACTCCCTGGGTGATTCTGCGGCACACCCAAGTTTGAGAACTCCGTCTATCGTTGTGGCTCTCAAGCGCCTAATAGCAGCGCGGAGCCAAGCTGGCTGTCTGAGAACTGCCTGGCGCTTTGTTTCTGTCTCTGATTATTGACTTAATTCCATATTCACTTGGATTTCCACCAATATCCCTTCCTGCTCCGGGAGCTTATCTGAGACATCACATTACATTTAGTCACCGTGTTCTAGTCCCCTCCGTTCTGTGAGTTTCTTAGTGTTTCCTTGTCTTTTTACCACCTTGAGAGCTTTGAAGAGTCCTGGCCAGGTATTTTGTAGAACGTCCCTCAATTTGGGTTTCTCTCATGTGTTCCTTATGGTTATACTGAAGTTATGGGTTTGGAGAAAGAATACCACAGAAGTAAAGGACATCATCGCTCAGTAGCCAAGGGGGATTGGTGCCGGGACCCCCTCAGTTACTGAATCAAAGCATGCTCAAGTCCCTTATATGAAATGACTTGGCATTTGCATATAACCTATGCACATCCTCCCGTATACTTTAAATCCTCTCTAGATTCCTTATAATACCGAACACGATGTAAATGTTATATAAGTAGTTGTTATACAGGTTTGTTTTGGGGAATAATGGCAAGAAAAAACAGTCTATACATGTTCAGTACAGATGCAACCATCATAGGCCTAACCACATAGTACATGTTAGACTCTGCCCCTTTGTGATCCCTAGAATGGAATGGAGTGTCCTGCTGAATGTAAAATGAAAGGGGTGTTTTATAAGTGACTTCGGACTCTGTCTGGCTAACTACATCCCTACCATCCGTGTAGAGGAGGGCTGCCTGTTTAGGGCTTCATTCAGGGATTGGATCCAAGTTGAGGAATTGGGGGCATCTGTGATGCAAAGCACAGACCAGTGATTCTCAAAGCCTGGTCTGAGGACCAGCAGCCTCAGCATTACCTGGGAACTCACGAGAAATGCAAATGCTGGCTCCCACCACCCCAGACCTACTGACTCAGAAACCCTGGGGATGGGGCCAAATGGTTTCTGTTTCAATGAGCCCTCCAGGTAATTCTGAAGCTAACGTTTGAGAGCCACTGCTCTCCAGGAGCCGCTGACATCTGCCTTAGCATCCAAGTTAGCAGAATGGAGCTTAGAAGCAAAAAGAAGGCACCATAGGCACTAGGGGTGCCCAGGGTATCCCTTCTGGGGTAGAGGTACACAGCGTACAGCTGCCACCTGGACCCTAACGCTGCCAAGTGAGTGTTCTTGGGAATGAATGTTTTCCCCAGAGAGCTGGCACCAGAGGGCGGTGTGCATTTCCCAGTTGGGTCTCTAAACAAGAACAAGAACCTGCAGGAGGTTCCAGGGGAGGCCCAGGGAACCACAGCTTGTCCACAGGCAAGGAATTCTTGCAGACCTGCCCCATCCACCCAGGTGGGATGTTTAAGGAGAGTTGAGGCTAATTCTTGTTTCCACATAAGCAGAGTGGGGGCTCTGCATGAAACGCCCCCCCTCCACCTACCCCCTTTGTCACTTTTCTTCTCTGGGTTTCAGAGTAGAGCTACCTCAGCTTTATTCACCCAATCCCAAACCCGTTCACTTTGGCAAATGTGTGTGGGGACATAGAGTTTATGCTCGTGTCAGTATTTATTAATTGCTGTATTCTTTTCCATAGCAACAACGGGAAGCCGATGTTTGCCCTACTCTGTGTATATATGTGTATCTTGAGAGGGTTTTCATGGCTCCAGAACACTCTGGGCCTGGATCATTATGCCAGCTGTCTCTGTCAGCAAGTGATCTTATAAAATATTTAAGGCTCCATCCGACTTGGGTATTTGGAAGAGATGAAATGAGGCCGTAAGTGCCTAATGCCTTCTCTAGGGGTTTGGCCACAGCGCTGCCAGGGGGAATGCTGACAAGGAGCTCTGCACCTGGGGTGCTGGCAGCTCGTCACCCCCACTCAGCAGACCTTTGCATCAACTGGGAAAGATGCAGCAGACCTAAAATCTGCATCATTATTCTTTTCATTATATTCGCTCTATTTTTCTTCCTTTGCTAGAAGTCAAATTCAAAAATTCCAAATACCAAAACGATTGCTTCAAAGGATGTTTAGCATGGAACAGACTGACATACCTCGATGTGAGGTTGGGGGGATGAGACGAGAGAAACCAAAGAACGTATATACTTACTAGAGGCCCGGCACACGAAATTCCTGCGTGGGTATGGTCCCTAGGCCTGGCCTGAAATCAGGGCCATCCTCCCTGGCTGCCCACAGCTGGCCCCACCCCCCGCCGCCACCCACCCCGGTTCCCCCTTTGCCATTGGGCAATCAGAGCCTGACAGCCAGGGGAAGGGACCAAGAGGTTGGCCATTCCGCCTGCTCGCTGGCCCCGCCCACACCGCGGGTTGCCCTCTGTGTGTGGGGTGACTGGTAGGGCGGGAGCCTTGGCCTGGCGCCACCCGTGTCCCCTGCCACCCACCCCCAGTTCCCCATTTGCCATCGGGCGATCAGAGCCTGCCAGCCGGGGAAAGGAACCGAGAGGTGGTCAGTGCGCCTCATAGTGACTGGTCGAGCGGTCGTTCTGATCATTTTGCCGTTAGGGTCAATTTGCATATTACCCTTTTATTATATAGGATATGCACAGCCCATGGACACGGGCAATAGGATAGTGAAGACCTGGGCCGGTGGGTAGGGGCTGGAAGGAGGGGAGGGAGGAAAGGGGAGGAAATGGGAGATATCTGTAATAATAAAAACACACAGATATTTAGTGTCCTGGTTGGTGTGCTCAATGGTTAGAGCATCGGCCTGTGCACTGAAGGGTTGTCAAGGGCATGTACCTTGGTTGCAGGTTGATCCCTGGCCCTGGTTAGGGCGTGTGTGGGAGGCAGCCTCTCTCTCTCTCTCTTCCTCTCCCCACCCCTCTCTTCCTTCCACTCTCTCTAAAAATCAATGGAAAGAATATCCTATGGTGAGGATCAACAACAGCAACAATATTTAGTTTAAAAAGCCATCTTAGTCCCAGCCTGAGGTTGGGGACAAAAAAAAGGCAGCATAGGCCCTGAATGGGAAACTGTCCCCTGCTGGCTGAAACCCCGAGGCCTTCCAGCAAGGGGCGACAGAGGCTGGCCACGCAGCAAGCTGGACACCACGTGTCCCTGTTGCAAGAACAGACTTAGCAGTCCCTCTGCAAGCCCAGCCGGGTTTCTCTAAACGTCTTGCTCTGGGCTGAGAGAAGCTGATTCCCAGGACTGGTGCGCTGGCGGTGACACTGGCAGAAACTGGGCTTCCTGCGTCTCAAGTTTCCCAGAACGGTCTGCCTTATTGACATTACACTTCAGGGTGCAAACTGAAAGCTCTTGAAAAGCTGTGCCTATTTACCTCATAAAAGGTTTCAGCCGCTACACACACACACACACTCCAAACTGTCATTCTGCAAAGAGAGCATTGTATTTCTATATTACATTTTAACTAGTCTCCCCGGTCTCTTTCCCTTGCACTAACAGCTGTTCTGAGGGTCATAAAAAGCCAACCTCTGGGTACCCTACAGTAGTGCAGACTTAACCTGAGGGCTACCCCTGGAATTATGTGCCCAACTGTGTATATGAACATTCCCTCCTAGAGGCAAGAGGTCGTCGCTGTCATCAGAGAGTCCAAAAGGTCGGAAGGTGTTTCAGAACCTCAGTAAGTTGTTCACATTTAAATGTCATGGTAATATTAACTTCTGTCGCCTGCAAATAGATATTCCTGAAGGATCACGATCAAGGTTATTCACCAGTGCCTTCCTGCTCAACACAATACAACACAACACATACTAGTATACCCCAAATCAGACTCATAGCCATGTTTTTGTTTTCTGAGAATAAAAGAATCTTTGCAATATAGAATAATGTTCTTATACCCCAACCATCATCCTAAATTCAGTTGTTAATGTTTGTCCTTGAAGGCTTCAAGGTTTTCTTAATTAAAAGAGAAAAAAATTACAGATACAATTTTAAGTCCTCATGATTCCTGGTCTAATTTCTCTTCCCAAGAGTAACTACAATGCTCAATTTAGCATGTATCCCTTCAGCCCATTGTTTAAAGCTTGTACATATATGTAGCCCTGAACAATATATAGTATGGCTTTTGTATCTTTAAATGGTATCATTCTGAATGCATCATCCTGCAACTTGTCTTCTTCACTCAAAATTATACTTTTGAAAACTATCCATATCTACACTAATAAAAGAGAAATATGCAAATTGACCATACCTCCACAATGCCCACCAGCCAATCAGGAGTACGCAAATTAACCCAACAAAGATGGCGGGTTAATTTGCATACACAGGCGTGGACTGGCCAGGTGGGGCGGGATGCCTGCTATGAGAGGGAGGGCGGGCGGAGGGGGGTGGAGGGAGCTACAGGAGCGGAGCTGGGGTCGGAGCCGAGAAGACTGAAGGCTCCAGTCTGAGCGAAGACTCGGGCAGGAGTGAAGATGGAAGGCGGCGGCCAGAGCGAAGGCCTGGGTCCCGGGTGCCGGATATAAACTGGTGCTGGCAGCCAGGGGAAGGAAGGCCTATTGCACGAATCATCATGCAAGGGGCCTCTAGTTGATATATAAAAATCTAGCCCATGCCTTTGCATTTGCTATTTTGTATTTTAACCTTTTAAAAATATACATATATATTTTTTTATTTGATTTCAGAGAGGACGGGGGAGGGAGAGAGAGATAAAAACATCAATGATGAGAGAGAATCATTGATTGGCTGCCTCCTGCACGCCCCCTACTATGGATTGAGCCCACAACATGGGAATGTGCCCTTGACCAGAATCGAACCCAGGACCTTTCAGTCCACAGGCCAACAATGCTCTATCTACTGAGCCAAACCAGCTAGGGCTGTATTTTAACCTTTAAATGCACCATGGATAGGTACTCAGATTGTTTTTTATTTCTTGATCTTACAAACAATGCAGCAATGCATCTCCGTGATGGAGTCTCCTTGTGTGAGTGTGTCCTAGGTGGACACTAGACATGGAACTGCTGGGCTACAGAGTATGTGCATATTTCATAAGAACTGCCAAAGGGGGTCTCCAGCGTCTTCACTCCTCCAGCAGCACTTGAGATGTCACGAATATTCTCCACCCACATGGCTCAGATGGAAATGCACCTGCCCTGCCTGGTGCGTGTGGCTCAGTGGTTGAGCATTGACCTGTGAACCAGGAGGTCCGATTCCCAGTCAGGGCCCTTGCCTGGGTTGTGGGCTCAATCCCCAGGAGAGGGCATGCAGGAGGCAGCCTAATGATTCTCTCTCATCATTGATGTTTCTATTCTCCCTCTCCCTCTCCTTTTCTCTCTGAAATAAATAAAAACATTTTTTTTTAAAAGGAAATGCACCTGACCTGAGGCCTCCTGCCTCCTTTCACCTCTCTGTGTTCTGACAGCTACGTCCCCAAGCACAGAGATGAGAGCCCTTCAAGTAAAGGCTTTTGGGGGATGTCATTCCCAAATTGTTTTCAATCCATGAGGCACAGGTAACTTGCTGTGGCCTACACTCTGGGGTTGTGTTCCAGCCCAACCACTAAGAATCTTAGCCTTTATTTCCTCTGACCTGATAGAACAGTGGAAACTCTTCATCTGCTCATGCCCGGGTCCTAAGCTGACCCTGCCCAGGGCCCTGACACTGGTCACCTTGTTACCTTGCTGCTTGGTTTGATTTGTCCATTCATTGCACGAGAATTTAAGTAAGTTGAGGGGGTGCGAAGATAAACCAGACAAGATGATAATTGCCATCTGTAGAGGGCGTGCACTAGAAGCGTAGGTTCTTATCTCAACCAGTCCTTCCAACATGCCTGTGAAGTAGGTACTACCATTATCTCCTTTTGACAAGGCAGGAAACTGAGGCTTTGAGTTCAGGATGATCTCACTTGCTCAGGCAAAGCTAGGATTCCAGCCCAAGACATCCTGTCTAAATCAAGTAAGAGGAGCTCTTTGTAGAGCAGGAATGAGAGGTCACTTTGTTTAAGGGAATCAGAGGAGAATATAGAAAGTGACATTAGGAATGGGCTAGAATGCTGTTACATATTTTAATGGGACATGATGGTGGGGAGGTTAGAGGATGCACGAAACCACGAGGTGGGAAAGAGCAGAATCTGTAGAAAATTGCAGAAGTGGAGTAGGACATAAACCAGGAGAACAAGTTGGGCCTTGAGTGACAGGTGAGGGCATTTTAACCTCAGTCAGGGGAGAGGATGAGTCAACACAGGCTTTTGAGCTACAGAGCTATGTGATCGGAGCCAGAAGCAGTAATGAGGATGGAATTATGGGGAAGAGCAGGAAAGCCAGGAGATGTGCTAGGAGGTAAGGGAGACATGGGGACTGGCAGACCTACACCCATTCTAACCTGTACCACTGAAGCTGGAAACCTGGAAACTATAACTCACACACTTCTTTGCACCTAAACTCCTGGACAAGGATCCCCCTGGCTGGCATGAATGACACAGAGGCAACATGGTGCCAGGGTCACTTGCTTCCTGATGCAAGGACTTCCGTAATGAAAGGAGTCACTTTCTAATTCTTGACAGAGGTAGTAAGAGTCTAAGAGTGTGTGTTGTTCCTGGAAGCTCTGTTTCAGATGTCTTCTCCAGATTTTTCAACAACTTGTTAGTCATCTATACCCGAGTCCTGCTCAAACTAGCTTCAGTGGCTTCTATTTCTACGAAGGAAACCTACATGAGGAGCATGGATTTCAACTTGGAATGGAAGCCACAGAGCTGGAACGGAGGAGAGTGGGCGCACACATTTCAGACATACTGGTACTGGTCGCTACTGACATCAAATCATCATTTTGAACCACGCTTTGATCGTAACACGACCAGAATGTGCCAGAAGACACGGCAAAGTAATTTTGCTTCATGATGATGCACCATCACACACTTCAAAACCAGTTAAAGACAGGTTAAAAGATCCTGCCTGGGAAGTATTAACCCACCTGCTATATTCACCAGACCTTGCTCCTTCAGGTTACCACTTGTTCCGATCGATGGCACACACACTTTCTGAGCAGCACTTCAAAACGTACGAAGAAGTGGAAAATTGGGTCTCTGAATGGTTTGTCTCAAAACAAGACAAGTTCCATTTGGATGGTGTCCACAAATTACCTGAAAGATGGGGGAAATGTGTAGCTAGTGATGGACGTTACTTTGAATAAAGCACTTTTGATGTTTCTCTTGAAATTATCGTGTTTTCTTTGATTACAAAATCCACATTATCAACCGGTACACCTGGTACCTGTTGGAGGTCAGGGTCCTCGCTAGCTTCTTCACCATCATAAACTCCAGGCCTGGCTCAGTGCTGGGCGTATTGTGGGTACTCAAGCAATAGTAGTTGAGTAACAAAGGAGCCAAAGATGCAAAAAGAATTATGAAAAGAAAACATTTTTAGAGCAAGAAGAAAGGAGATAACATCCTATCTAATAAAAGAGTAATATGCAAATTAACCATCACTCTGCTACACCCACAAGCCACGCCCACAAGCCATGCCCACCAGCCAATCAGGAGCGAATATGCAAATAAACCCAACATAGATGGCTACGGCCACAGAGAGCAGGAGGGAGGCTTGGGTTTCCCCAGCAATGGAGGAAGCCAAGCTTTCTGCCTGCCCTTGCCAGCCTAGGCCTCCACTTAAGGCTACAAAGTTTCAATTATAGAAGATACATAAATCCCAACAGAAATGGCTGCCACCATGGAGCAAGCAGAAGGCTTGGCTCCACTCCAGGCTACAAAGTTTCAATTGTAGAAGATAAATAAACCCCAGACACCAGGGCCTCCGCTTGGGTTGCCAGGGGGTGTGGCCGGCCTGCAAACCACCACAGGCCCCTCGCTCAGGCCGCCCCACGCCCCAAGGGAACCCCCACCCTGATCCGGGACACCCTTCAGGGCAAACCAACTGGCCCCCACCCGTGCACCAGGCCTCTATCCTATCTAATAAAAGAGTAATATGCAGATTGACCATCATTCCAACACACAAGATCGCTGCCCCCATGTGGTCAAAGATCCTGCCCCCATGTGGATACAAGATGGCCAGCAAGGGAGGGCAGTTGAGAGGGATCAGGCCTGCAAGGAAGGGCAGTTGTGGGCGATCAAGCCTGCAGGGGAGGGCAGTTGGAAGGGACCAGGCCTGCAAGGGAGGGCAGTTGGGGGTGATCAAGCCTGCAGGGGAGGGCAGTTAGGGGTGACCAAGCTGGCAGAGGAGGAAAGTTGGGGGCGACCAGGCCTGCAGGGAAAGGCAGTTGGGAGGGACCCAGGCCTGCAGGGGAGGGCAGTTGGGGGGGACCAGGCCTGCAGGGGAGGGCAGTTAGGGATGACCAGGCCTGAGGGGAGGGCAGTTAGGGGTGACCAGGCCTGCAGGGGAGGGCAGTTAGAGGCAAAAAGGCTGGCAGGGGAGTGGTTAGGGGGTGATCAGGCTGGCAGGCAGAAGTGGTTAGGGGCAATCAGGAAGGCAGGCAGGCGAGCAGTTGGGAGCCAGCAGTCCTGGATTGTGAGCGGGCAGTCGAACATCCCTCGAGGGGTCCCAGATTGGAGGGGGTGCAGGCTGGGCTGAGGGACACCCCGCCCCCCGTGCACGAATTTCGTGCACTGGGCCTCTAGTAGAAGAGATAAAAGAGGCTGAGAAGTACAAAAAACACTACCAGCTATGATGACTGATGATGGATAAAACAGGATATTTTAGAAGTTTTTCTAAAAATAAGCTTTAAAAAACATTAAGTAAAACATACATATAGGAAGTATATATCATACATGTATAGCTTAATGAATTATTTCAGATTGTAACCAACTTCCAGATCAAACACCAGAATATGCCCATCATATCCAAAGCCTCCCTCCTCTCTCTGAATCATTAACCCTCACTACCTAAAGGAAACTGCCATCCTGACTTCTAACAGCATACATTAGTTTTGCCCATTTGAGCTTTTTGAGTCAAACACTGTAGCTTCTTTTGCTCAAAATTATGTTTGTGAAATTCATCCTTGCTGTTGCATGTAGGGGTTTGTTCGATTCATTGCTGTATAGTAACCCATGGTGTGAATCTACCGAAATGTATTTTTATGCTCAACTGTGGATGGACATTGAGCTTGCTTCCTGGTTTTGACTATTAATAAAGCAGCTATAGACATTCTTATATACATCTTTTTGTATACCTACATAATACATTTTTATTGCATATGTAAGTAGAAATGAAATTGCTGGAATATAGCATATGACCATATTAAACTTTAATAAACACCACTGAAGAAAAAATAAAATTTCTACCCTTTTAAGTTATTTTGACTGGTCTAATAATCAAATTAACATGAGACAGATTAACTGGAGAAAATGACCAAATGTATTACTTTTGTACAGATGGGGTTCCATAGGAATATGAGATACAAGGACAGATCAGGCCATTGAGGCTAGAGAGAGTGGGGGTTGTGGTTTGGGGCTTCAAAGGGTAGGGGGGCAATTTACAGGAGATGAAAAAGCAAATGTTTGGCAAATGAATGTTTGCTGGGTTGTCTCTAATAATGGGACACAGAGGGGAGTTTGATTAAATGGGCTCTGCTAGGTCCCTCCCCTCGTCGATCCATTGATCCATCGTACCTCGTTCCTGTTAACCTATCGTTACCTGTGACGCTATCTCCCTTCCTGGAGCAGGTCCTCTGTCCGAATTCTTTCAGATAGTTAAGAAGGTCAAAGGTTTTTCCCGAGTCTTTAGTTTCTCAAAAATAACCAGCTTAAGGCAATCAATCTCCCCAAAGGCACATTTTAGGGTAGCAATCTCTGCTTCCCCTCAGCATCAAACAGGTTTCCAAAGTGGCTGGATTTACTTATACTCCATCCAACATCTGTACTTTAAAATTGCTTTGCATTTTCTCCAAAAGGGGATTAGTGGTGCTTTTTAGTGTTCCATTTAAGACATCTTCGCTGACTTCAAAATCAAGGAGATGTTCTCCTGTTTTATCTTCTAGAAGATTTAGTGTTTTACCTTTCACACTTAGATCTACATCTTGGGGTTGATGTTTACATATGTTGTGACATAGGGGATCAAGATGCATGTGTGTGCCATTTGGACATCCAACTGGCCCAGTACCACTTACTTTAGAAGACGGTCCTTTCCCCGTTGTTGCAGAACCACCTCTAACCTATATTCTGAATCTGTGTTTGTGGGAGTCTCATGATGAACTGTGTTCTAAAATTTTTTTTTAAAATATATTTTATTGATTTTTTACAGAGAGGAAGGAAGAGGGATAGATAGTCAGAAACATCGATGAGAGAGAAACATCGATCAGCTGCCTCCTGCACACCCCCCACTGGGGATGTGCCCGCAACCAAGTTACATGCCCTTGACCGGAATCGAACCTGGGACCCCTCAGTCCGCAGGCCGACGCTCTATCCACTGAGCCAAACCGGTTTTGGCTGTGTTCTAAAATTTTGATTCTGCCATTTGCCCAGACCCTCTAACGTTTCCCTCTTAGTGTTTTGTATTCTTTGTTCCAAGAAGTAGGTATTAGTGACCAGTCATTTACCCAATTTGCAGGGAACGCTGAGATTCACAGGGAAGGGTGTGCTGGATGACCCTACTGGGAACTCTTTCCTAGAATTCCTTTCTCTGTATGACTCTGGGTTGAGTTCGGCCAAAAGCGAAGCCGTGTGAGATTCCGGAAGCAGAAACGAAGCAGGTACCACCGTCTAAAGGTTGTTGTTGGTAAGAGGTGGCGAGACAGACTCAGACGTGCCAGCAGGCTCCTGTTTGCCCTCATTCTTCCTGTCGGCCTGCTCTGCCAGCCACAGCAGCCCGGGCGCTGCCAGCAGGTGCTGTGCTGTGAAGCTCAGAGGCGGCGTCAGGAGGAGCCAACCATCCTCCCGAGGCTGCTACCCCAGCCCCCTCCGATCCTGCTCTGGCAGCTGGTGGTGCCTGGGGCCCAGATTCCCTGCAAGTCAGGGCTGGGTAGGGACTTGTCTCTGATCCTTCAACTCCCCTTTCCAGACCTTGACTTTCCCAGCTCTCCCCAAAAGTAGGTCAGGTCCATTTCCTATAGTAAATTCCTTATCCCGTAACTTACAGTGGTTCTGCTTTCCTGCTGGGCCCTGACGGGCACACTCATGTTGAAATCATCCACACAAGGCAGCAGTGGCAGCGCCTACACCTGCACGCGATAAAATGAGCAACAGATGACAAGCTGACGGAAGAACTGTGCAATGGTACTCCGGGCTGACAGCCCTGGCAACGTGACCACGCTGCTGATTCTGAATTGGAGACCCTGACACTGGTTAATTTACCTCTCGGCTTGTCCTTCCCCTGCCCCCTTCCTGGCTTCTTTGGATCATCTCTCCTATATGCCCCTGTCTCTCTCCCTCCAGGTTGAAAACCCATCTGGGGGCTTGTCTTGTGCATCTTTGCATTCCTCTTTGCCTGGAGGGAGCAATCAGAAGGCGTGATTCGCTGTGGCTGGGAGAGCTCGCAGAGGGAACAAATAAGAATGGTAACAGTTTTCAGGGGGTCATGTGCCAAGTACTGTGTGAAGGACTTCACACATTAGCATACTCATTCTCACATCACTTCTACAAAGCAAGTACTATTATATCCTCATTTCATAGATGGGAAACTGGGAATTGGAGTAACTAGAAAACTAAACCATCACCACATTTCCCTAATATCCAGACAAAAACTAGGGATGGGGGGGGGGGGGGCGCGGTGATTTGTCTTCTAATTTAATAGTTTAAAAAGAGCCTTTCCTTAGGAATGATAATTTTAAAACTTTGGTGTTTTAAAATTAAACTTAAATATGCAAGGGAGGCCTGGCATATGGGAGGAATTTCTGTGTATGTGGGTTGTGGGGGGTGGTTTTTGTGTCAAAAATGGAAGCTAAGCCCTGGCTGGCGTGGCTCAGTGGTTGGAGCATCAGCCTGCACACCAAAGGGTCGGGGGTTCGATTCCTGGTCAAGGGCATGTACTTCCATTGAAGGCTCAATCCCAGGAACTGGTCAGGGCCCATGCAGGAGGAAAACAATCTATGTGTCTTTCTCACATCAATGTCTCTCTCTCTCTCTCTCTTTCTCTCTCCTTCCCCCTCCATCCCTCCTTTCCACTCTTTCTAAAAAGCAATGGAGCCTACCCGGCATGGCTCAGTGACTGAGCATTGACCTATGAACCAGGAGGTCACAGTTCGATTCCCAGCCGGGGCACATGCCCAGGTTGTGGGCTTGTTCCCCAGTGGGGGGTGTGCAGGAGGTGGCCGATCCATGATTCTCTCTCATCATTGATGTTTCTCTCTCTCTCTCCCGTCATCATGAGGTCAATAAAAGAATATTTAAAAAAAAAAAAAAAAAGCAATGGAAAAAATATCCTTGAGCCTAACCAGCATGGCTCAGTGATTGAGCATTGACCTATGAACCAGGAGGTCATAATTTGATTCCTGGTCAAAGCACATGCCTGGGTTGCAGGTTCAGTCCCTGGTGGGGGTTGTGCAGGAGGCAGCCGATTAATGATTCTCTCCCATCATTGATGTTTCTCTCTCTCTCCCTCTCCCTTCCTCTCTGAAATAAAGAAAAAAAAAGTATGTATTTTTTAAAAGCCTCTCACTCAAGGGTGTGTGTGTGTGTGAGTTTATCAGTGGTTTAGTAAAAGCGGGGTCTTGCACTTCAGCTCATGATATGACCCAATCATTATTCCAGGTACCTTTGAATGTGACCTTATCTGGAAATAGGGTCTTTCCAGTGTAATGAAGGATCTGGGGATAAGATCATCCTGGATTTAGAGTAGGCCCCACATTCAAGCATGTCGTTAGAAGGGAACGGAGGGCAGACACAGCGAAGAACGCCACGTGGCGATGGAAGCAGAGAATACAGTGATGTCGCCATAAACCCAGGAAGGCAGGAGCTGGAGGGTTCTCCCTGGGGCCTTTGGAGGAAGACGGCCTCCTGCCGCCTCAGCTCCGTACTTCTGGCCTCTAGACTTAGGGAGGGAATACACTCCTTTCATTTTAACCCAAGTGTGCGATCATTTGTTACCGCACTCCTAGGAAACCAATATACTAGGATATGCTTTTATCCCCACTTTACAGATAAGGAAATGAAAGTGAATTATCTTGCTTGGGTTCTGTTTTTACGCAAAGAACGGATGTACACTCGATACACGTAAAGCTACTGAGTGTCCATAAGAGAAATGATCAGGGACCACAATGGGAAAATTAGGACAAATGTGTAGCCCATGTCTCTCCTGGAGAAAACGAAAACGAGTCCAGATCCTTTCACTTAATGTGTGACCTCGAGCAAACACCAGAGCTCTTTTCATTGGGTCAGGGACCCCTCTTAGAAGGAAAAGGCCAGCAAAACAGAACTCAGGGGAACATAAAAAGCAGCTCCATGCAACTCTGTGGAAGACACCAGCCCAGCCAGAGCCAGCCCCAAAGACGCATGACTTACAGTCTGGGGGGACTTTGAGCAGATTAAAGTAATAGAGCAATTAGGGGCAGGAAGCAGGTTTAGCCTCTTAAGATCTAGGAATCAAGGGGAAGTTTTCAGAACAATTTGGTTTGTAGGAACAAATCAAGTGTTGCATTTTAATCTTTCATTGTTTGGTTTCTTTTGAAGGTGCTGCGATGGCAAGTCTAGAGAGCAGTAAATAATCACAGATTTCTTCTGAGATGCCAACAGCGGGGCATCATTAATTTTCAAGCCCACCCATTTCCCAAAAAACCAAGGAGCCGTGCCTGGACTTGAGGGTTTGATCCACTTACCCAGGGGAAAGGTTTCTAACCCACACCATTATCAGACCACGAGGCTTTTCTTGCCTTTCTTTTGGAAAAAATTTGCATTTTTCCGTAGTTGCAAAATAATAATAATAATAAATGCTCCATGTACAAAACTTGAAAAGGCACAAGGAAAATGAAAGGAAAAAATAAATACCATCATCTCACTTCCAACATATTGACATTTTCCCCCAGTATTTTAGATATAGCTATAGACGGAAATACGTAATTCAAAATCAAACTGCCTGTAACTGCTCCTGCATGTTCATGGGAGGGGTGAGGTGGGGTAAAATTCATATTTGCAGAGAAAAAATAAAATAGTTACCATTCAATAGTATTTACTTTTTGCCGAAACCTTATTCCACGCACTTTATATATTATTAGCTCTAAGAACTTTTGCCTATCACCACGTTCAAAGATACTCTTCTGTATTTAACTCACTTAATTCTCAGCAACCCTATGATGTCAGTGCCATCCTTGTTTCATGTATACGGAAACGGAGGCACGTGAAGAACCGTGCCCCGACCTCACAGCTTCTAAGTGGGAGAGCTGGGATTTGCTAGTTTACTGGAGAAGCAAGCGCTGGGCTGTGCCTGCATGCGCAGGACTTTCTCTTAGAGACTGGTGGAGGCGGGAGGGACTCACGATTCCGTTTCTCCGTCTTGGTCTCTTCTGTCCCGGGCTGATTTCTGTCAGAGTCATCAGGGAGTCAGGTTTGTAATCTTGGGGTGGAGAGCTTGAGATACAGAGGGGCAGGGGAGATTGAAGAGAGAAGAACCTAGAGAGCAGACCTGCCCTGCCCTGGCTCCAGCTCTATGGCCAAGTCCTTGGCCAAGCCACGCCCATGCCCTCCCACGACCACTGTGGCCACGCCCACCCACGGCCAGGGCCAAGCCTGCCCCCACTGTGGTCAGAGCCTAGGATGGTGGAGATGCTCACTGCCGGAAAGGTAGCCACGTGGTGCTGGGAACACTAAGGAAAAGTCTGCCACACACACATATGCCTGTGCAGCTCTTTTGGAGACATTCAGGGAAGTGGCTAAATCCCACGTCTGAGCTGGGGCAGCAAAGAAGAAAACAGAGCCTGTGTGGGCTGAGAATGAGACCTGAGGCACCAGTGAGCCCCTGAGAATCTGGATAAGCCTGGGGCAGGATATTGTACTTTCCACAAACATGGAATAGGGGCTACAACGAATTTCATTTTAAGCCTAAAGGGCTGAATAACCTGGAAAAGAGATACACATGCATATACACACATGCTCTCTATAACATGCATGTCTTATATATTATGTAAAATACGTTTGATATAAACATACAAGTAAATATGTAAATAATTCTCTAGAAAAGTGGCATTATCATATATAAATCTATGTAAATACAGTGTATCCTATATAATAAAGAGGTAATATGCAAATTAACCCTCACGCCCTCACAAGATGGCTGCCTACAACCAGGCCGGCAGGGAGGTTAGTGAGGAATGACCAAAGGACTGAACAGCAGGCTGCGTGGGGCGACCAGGCCGGCAGGGGGGCAGTTGGGAGTGACCAGGCCAGCAGGGGGGGGCAGTTGGGGGCAACCAGGCCTGCAGGGGAGGGCAGTTGGGGGAGACCAGGCTTGCAGGGGAGGGCAGTTGGGGGCGATTGGGCTGGCAGGGGAGGGCAGTTGGGGGAGACCAGACTGGCAGGGGAGGGCAGTTGGGGGAGACCAGGCCGGCAGGGGAGGGCAGTTGGGGGAGACCAGGCAAGCAGGGGAGGGCAGTTGGGGGGTTATCAGGCTGGCAGGCAGGTGAGTGGTTAGGGCCAGCAGTCCCAGATTGTGAGAGTGATGTCTGAATGCCGGTTTAGGCCTGATCCCATAGGGCCTAAACCGGCAATCAGATTGGAGAGGGTGCAGGCTGGGCTGAGGGACACCCCTCCCCCCCCCCCCCCCCCCCCAGTGCATGAATTTCATGCACTGGGCCTCTACTTTCTCTATAATACCCACACAGATACTGGGCAGTACCACTTGTAGGAGGTTGAATAATGGCTCTCGACAATATCAGGTCCATAATCCCTGGAACCTCTAAATGTTGTGTACCTTATATTGAAGAAAGGTCTTTGCAGATGTGATGAAATTAAGGATCTTGCAATGGGGATCCTGTGTGTAATCACAAAGTGTCCGTATAAGAGAGAGGCAAGAAGAGAAAGTAATGTGACACAAAGCAGGTTGGAGTCATATGGCCACATGCCAAGGAATGCCAACAGCCACCAGAAGTCTGCGTTTGACCCCAATTTCAACGTTTATTTATAAGCTGTGTGACCCTGGACAATTTCCTTCATCTCTCTAAGCTTTGGGTACCCATTTGTAAAGTAATGATATCTCCTACCTAATTGTGTTAACAGGATTAGATGAAATAATAAAGCCAATATACTGAACTCCTCCTCTTCAGTCATCTAGCAAAGGGTCAGCACATTTTTCTCAAAAGGGCCACGTTGTAAATATTTTAGGCTCTGCAAGTCATACAGTCTCTGTTGCAACTACTCAGCTTTGTTGTTGCAGCCCCAAAGCAGTCAGAGGCAATACATTAATGAATGAGCGTGGCTGTGTCAGTAAAACTTTATTAAAACAGTCAGTGTGCAGGATTCGCCTCACAGGCTGTAGTTTGCCAGCCCTCCATCTGGATGAGAGAGGAGTCAGCAAACTAGAGCTCATGGGCCAAATCTGGCCTGCTTCCTGTTTTTGTAGCTTGTGAGCTAAAGATGATTTTTACATTTGGAAAAAAAAATGGTTGGAAAACACAAAAGAAGAAGATTTATGACCTGTGAGACTTACATGAAATTCAAGTTTCAGTGTCCGTAAATAAAGTTTTATTGGTACGCACTCATCTGTTTACGTCTGAGCTATGGCTGCTCCCATGCATGCTACAATGGCACAGATTGTAGCCATGTGGCACCCTCTTTGATCTACAATGCCGCCCAGTGGCTGTTGTACGATGAAGAATTGGGCTGGCCTTTGTTCCTAGCTCCTGGGAGGTATCTTCTAAGTTCTCAGTTTCCCAAGTGACAGGAGTATCCCTGTTATGCTTGGTGGTTACTCATGGTTTATGCCAGGGGTGGGCAAACTTTTTGACTCGAGGGCCACAATGGGTTCTTAAACTGGACTGGAGGGCCGGAACAAAAGCATGTATGGAGTGTTTGTGTGAACTAATATAAATTCAAAGTAAAGGAGTGGAGGGGAGAGCAAGAGAACCGGATAGAACAGCCGGATCCGGCCTGCGGCCGTAGTTTGCCCAAGGCTGGTTTATGCTAATGAGGTGACTTACAGTGAACTTATGCCGGACAGTTTATGCTGATGAGATGAGGCAGAATGGGGACAGGCCACACCAGGAAGACCAATCACGTGATTAGAACCATTTGGGGCGGATATCAGCATGATCTCTGGGGAGGGGAGAGGAGGGAAGCTGGAGACTGACTTCATCCTCTTGCTCACTGAGTCAGTGAATCATGTCTGCATAATGAAACTCCAATAAAAACTCTTAAACACAGGCCGTGGGTGAGCTTCCCTGGCTGTTGAAATGCATCAATGTGCTGCGAGAGTGGACGAGGACAGCTCCACGTTCGCCACCCTCCAGATTTCTCCCTATGCTTCTCTTCATTGGGCTAATCCTGACTTGTATTTTTTCATAATAAGACTGTAACTGTAAGTATAGCACTTTCCTGAGTTCTGTGAGTCACTCTAGTGAACTATTGAACCTCAGGGAGTAATGGGAACCCCCAAATCTGTAGCCTATCGGTTAAAGGTAGATACCTTGGAAACCCCAGAGGTTGAGACTGGTGTCTGAAGTGAAAGACGTTTTGTGGAGAATTGTGCCCTTAGCCTGTGAAATCTGACCTAACTCCAGGGAGCATCAGAATTCCATTGCAATGGTGCACCACAAATTGCAGGTGCAGTGGCAGTTACAACTGGACAGTATTTTGAGAGTCAGCACTATCACCATGGGGTGACATTAATATTTTTTTACTTTATATGTTTATAATATGTGCATACCTGTCACGTCAAAACAAAAAGAGAAAAATGGACTTTGACTGTCACGTGTTTAGGCACAGTGAAGTGTGGGTTATTTTGATATTGAACCTGATGGCAAAGCGTGTAGTGATTCTATAGCTACGCTAAAAGAATAGTACATCGACATCACTAGATTAAGCACTCATCACAATATTCCCAAAGTCACAGAAAAGCAACGATCAGAAAAACTGCAGAATTGAAAATGGCGTATCTCATGACAACAGAATTTCTTCACAAAAATAAAAAATGAAGAGGAGGCTGCAACCGAAGTGGCTCATTTCTGAGTGGCCCATCATTAGCCAAGCAAGGATTGCCATTTATTAATAGTGAGTTAATGAGATCATATCCTATATAATAAGAGAGGAATATGATAATTATCTGTTACGCCTCACAACCGACCACGTAATGTCCAGATCACGGATCTCCAGGAGGGTGGGGCAGCGAACTACAAGCGGACAGCAGAGAGCTACAGGAGGGGGCAGGGCAGCAAGCTATGAGGGGGTGCGGGGGGAGCTACAGGAGGGCGGGGCAGCAGGCAGAGAGCTACAGGAGGGTGGCAGAGAGCTACTGGCACATGGATTCATGCACAGAGATACTAGTTTGATTATAACAACGAAGGAAATATGTCCAGAGAAAATTAACATTTTTAAAAAATATATTTTATTGATTTTTTACAGAGAGGAAGAGAGAGGGATAGAGAGTTAGAAACATCGATGAGAGAAAGACATCGATCAGCTGCCTCCTGCATGGCCCCTACTGGGATGTGCCCAAAACCCAGGTACATGCCCTTGACTGGAATCGAACCTGGGACCCTTCAGTCTGCAGGCCGACGCTCTATCCACTGAGCCAAACCGGTTAGGGCAGCATGTTTAAGTCTATTAGATTTTCTTGAATTACTTGAAGAGTTGAGCACTGTGGGAGCAACATTAGTAGTCAATTAAAAAAACAAAGCCAATGATTTTGAGTGGTTTTCTTTGGCCCATGATGAGTTGATAGATGTTACAGATAATACTCAATTGTTAATGTGAGAAGTCAATGCCAAGTCTGAAGTGGTTAAAGAATTAGCCTCTATGAATAGTCTGTACAGAACAACTAAAAGTGAGAATATTTTCAAAAAAATTGAGAAAACGAATTCAGTACATCCTGAAGTGGAATCTGCTAAGATGTGTTACAAATGATGATGGAGGAAAAATAATATGTGTGGAGCAGAAAAATAATTAGTTGGGGAAATTTACAAAGCTTGCGAAAATCCAGGGTATTAAAAACCTATGGTTATTCGTTGTACTGTTCATCAGCTGTTACGTGGAGGAAATCCTTGAATCTATCATGCGTTATTGAACCAGTAGTGTCAGTTGTTGTGAACTTAACTATTGTCAGTTCCAGAAGCTAAGTCCTGGTTGGTGTGGCTCAGTGGTTGGAGCATCAGCCCGCACACCGAAGGGTCAGGAGTTTGATTCCTGGTCAAAAACTAGCATAACTTTTTTTTTTTAATATATTTTATTAATTTTTTACAGAGAGGAAGAGAGAGGAGAGGGATAGAGAGCTAGAAACATCGATGAGAGAGAAACATCGATCAGCTGCCTCCTGCACACCTCCCACTGGGGATGTGCCCGCAACCAAGGTACGTGCCCTTGACAGGAATCGAACCTGGGACCCCTCAGTCCGCAGGCCGATGCTCTATCCACTGAGCCAAACCGGTTTCGGCTAGCATAACTTTTGACTCCCCCAAAACTGAACCACTAATAGCCTACTGTTGACTAGAAGCCTTACTGATAACATAAAGCATCGATTAACACATACCTAATATGGTATATGTATTATATACTGTACTCCTACAATAAAATAAGCTAGGGGGAAAATGTTATTTAAAAATCATAAGGAAGAGAAAATACATTTCTTGTACCGACTGAAAAAAATCTGCATATAAGTGGACCCACGCAATTCAAACTCTTTTTTTGAAGGGTCGTCGGTAGTTTGAAACGAATGGTTCGTGTGTAAAGGAGTGGGCGCTTGTTCGTCTCAAAGCCAAATGACCTCCTCCTTTTGGTTAGGTTGCTCCGTTCACCCCAGAGGAACCCTCTGCTGGGTTTCCACACCCCTGCTTTGACCCAATTCCCAAACATTCATTTCTATTCTACGCATAACCAAGGTTCCTCTGTAAGATGGATGGTGTAATAGTTTCCTAGGTCTGCCCTAACGAATTAGCACAAACTAGATGGCTCATAACAGCAGAAATTTATTCTCTCACAGTTCCGGAAGCCAGAAGTCCGAAATCAAGCTTTCGGCAGGGCCATGCTCCCTCCCAAACGTGCTGGGGAATCTGTCCTTGCCTCCTCCTAGCTTCTGGTGATGCGCCAGCAATCTCCGTCATTCCTCGGCTTGCAGAGGCAGCACGCCACTCCTCTGCCTTGACGTGGCATCCCCCGTGTGTCTTCCCATCGTCTTGTGTGTTCTTATTTCCCCTTTTTATAAGAACACCAGCAAGATTGGATTAGAGCCCACCCTAATGACCTCATTTTAACTTGATTCCCTCTGTCAAAG
Organism: Plecotus auritus; assembly: GCF_963455305.1. Taxonomy (NCBI): domain Eukaryota; kingdom Metazoa; phylum Chordata; class Mammalia; order Chiroptera; family Vespertilionidae; genus Plecotus; species Plecotus auritus. The sequence goes on from NC_137777.1 coordinate 14,901,604, forward strand.
CCCTATTTTCATATAAGATCATATTCTGAAGTACTGGGGTTGGGCCTTTTCAGGGGGACAAATTCAACCCATAACAGATGGCAATGAAGAATAACTTTTGACTCCCCCAAAACTGAACCACTAATAGCCTACTGTTGACCAGAAGTCCAATCTGCTAGGGTTTAAAAGACTGCTAGGCACCCCAGGCCCCAGTGCTATGGAAGGGTGTGAGTCCCTGCACCTGGTTGGAGAAGGGAACCAGCATGTGTTGCGTGCCATTATGTGCATGGTTCTGTATTAAGCACATTGCAGACACCGCCTGTTAAATCCACACCATCCCCTTGGGATGCAGATGTTACTGTGTCCATTTTATAGATGAGAAAACTGAGGCTGGGTCAGGTCAATAGGCTAGGATTTGATCAAGTTGGGATTCTAGTTGTGGTCTGCTCAGGAAAGTGGGTTTGCTGTTCATGCTGGTAACTACGTCACTTCCACTCCCACGATATCCCTGGACTCTTGGTGAGCTTAGAATCTAGTCAGTGACGAGGGTGATAGTTAGTCGCCTCTCCTAGTTTTAGACATGACTCACTGAGTTGCATCCTTTATCTGGACTTAACCATGAGTATCATATGAAAGCAGAAGTGAAATACTTTGCCCTTTTTCACAAGGTTGTCACACTGTCAGAGTTTTATGACCAGGCACTGAATTGAAATGCTGATTTCTGAGTGGCCAACATGTGCAGGAAAACGTTTTCAAATGAAGAATCACCTCCAACTTCATGCCACTGAGACACGTCAGAGATGGTATCAGAAACCGTCACCCTGTGCCAGGCCCTGAGTCTGGGCATGCACACATATTTTCTTGCTTGATTATCAGAAAACTAGAGGCCCCGTGCACGAATTCGTATACGGGTGGGGTCCAGCCAGCCCGCCCAGGTCGGGGCCGGGTGGGGGAGGGGTTGCAGGCAGTTATTGGGCTGACCCTACCCCCGATCAGGGTGAGGGGGGCCAATCAGGGGCAGGACCGGCTGGGGGGAGGGGCCTCAGGCGGTTGGTGGTTCGACCCACCCCCTGGTCGAATTCCTGGTTGAGGGGACAATTTGCATATTAGCCTTTTATTATAAAGGATGCCAAATGAGATTGGTATTTTGGTTGCAGTTCCAGATAAAAAAAATGGAGGCCCAGGATTTTTGTTTGATTTGAAAGCCCCTGCTCTGATTTATGATGGCTCACCAATTACACACACACACACACACACACACACACCCCACTACCAATAACAACAAACACTAGCAGAGTTCAAGCCTACGGGAATCCAAAGACTTCACCATGAGAGTGCTGAGGCCCCGCTCTCCAGAACCAAAGGGCCTTACCCCCACCCACGAGGTACTACAGGAATGGCTCATCTGCCAGGGGCCTTTCCTGGAGCCTGACCAGGTGGCTATTTCGAATTGAATGTCAACATACGCGCACGCAGGCACACACAGAGACTGAGGTTTCTCTTGGGGCTGCATTTCCTTTGCCTCCCCACCCACCCCCACCCTCTCTGTGCCTTGTACTTGTTAACAGTGCAGGCTTACCCAGCACTTTTTATTTTTAGGATCTCAAAATGTTGGAACAAGACATTTTTATTATTGCCACGTGCTCATGATGGGGGAAATCAGAATCACAAAGACTCTTAGGATGATGACGACTTGGATGGTTTTGCAGCAAACAATTCAAAATAACAGCAGCCTCCGAGGGCGGGCGGTGTGCCTGGCTGGGCAGTGGGGATGGCTGCCCGCTAGATTGGCTGACCTGTCCTGGGGGTGAGGAGGGCTTGGAGGTGGAGGGTTGATCTGTGTGAAAACAGTTCCTTCCTGCCTTTGCTCCGAGGAGGGCACTCGGGACAAGTGGGGCCGACAGCTGGGCTGCCTCAGCTGATGCTCACCAGCGTTAGCCATTTTAATCATTTCAAATTCATTTCAAATACTAGGAATAGCAGTTTGTTGCAGTCTCTGTTTTTTTCTTCTTCTTCTTCTTCTTCCACAGACATATTAATATGGATGTGCCTAGCAGGGTCCAAGCTTTGAACGGTGCTCATTAAGTCACAGCTGGCTGGGAATACTTGTCAATCTATGCCTTTCTTTCGCAAGCCGGTTTCACAGCGAAATTAAAATGGACTCCTCCAGACAGCCCCTCGCCTGCAAGCAAAGCAGCCTTGCCCTCCGGGGAGGAAAGCCTGTGTTCCAGGACGCTCTTTTCTCAGAAGAAACGCACAGATCATTTCAGCAATGAAGACATTTAGTTTGGTGATCACCCTCACAAAAAGAAATCCCTTGAACTAACCCCGGTGGGGGAACATTCCATCCAGCGGTAACTGCAGGGGTTTTTCTGCACCCACCCTCACCCCCCTCTCCTTGGAGGGAACAGCCCACCTGCTTGGGGGTGTTCCCTTGTCACTCTCCACTCACCAGTTTCTGAGTGGAGGCGTGGCCGGCCCCAGGGCCCGGGCATCGCACACTTGCCTCTGCAGAAGGGCATCGTTTGTTTTCCAAACTCAGTACTGTGTTTGTTATTTTTCTTAAAGAGCTAAGGGAAAAGCTGGTTCATTGTTACTCCAGAGGCATTCCTTAAGGGATGATAATACCCTTAAGACCAGACTCTTTGCATGAAAAACTCCTTGGCTTCAGTAAAACTAGCTGGGTCAAATAAACCCACCTGGGAGCTAGCTGGTAACAAAGGGACTCCCGGACCCACCCCGGCTCTGCAGGAACAGAAGCCCGGCAGGGGCTGGCAACCGGCCTTTTCACAGCTGCCCGGGTGATTCATTTGCATCCTAAGTTTGGGAGCCAGTGAGAGGGGGACACCCACTCATTGTCTGTGTGGGGGTGGGGGGTGCTGGGTGTAACCCTGAGTCACTCTGCAATGATGAGCCTGCCCTTTGATTGGACGCAGCTGAGCTCCCCGGCAGCCTCAGTGCTTCCCTGGGAAACGACAAATTAGAAAATGATGTGCAATTAAGCTTTTTGCGAGGCAGTTCACCCGCTCACCCCCTCTTGTGTCTCCGAGTCCGTCTGTGCCCCTGGGTCATCGAGAACGTGCCCGGGACTCCCACGTGCTGTGGGCTGAAGGATGACAGAGCAGACGCCCTCGGAGGTGGTGCCTGCCCACCCGGAGAGCAGGACAGGCTGAGGGAGCCTGGGGCCGCCCCGAGCTGGGTTCAGGCTCTCCGCCGCTGCTGAAGGGAAGCCGGCACATCCACAGATGTTTGTGTCGTGGTTTCCCAAAGTCAGCCCGACCCAGCGTCTGGATCTGGCTGGCGGATCAAACACGCGGATTCCTGGGCCCCAGCCCAGAGTCACTGGCGGAGTGCCCTGGAGGCTGAGCCCTGCAATCCGTGTTCATAGCAGCCCCCCCACCCCCCCACACCCCCACCCCACCTCCCGGGTAACAGACAGCACTGCTTGCTGGATCAGGAGGTGATTAGAAATGAACCCACAGAGAAGAAGATGTAAAGAGCAGAAAGGGGCCATCATGTGGCGGTACCGGGAGAGCCTGCAGCCCGGCAGCCTACCAGAGGTCCTAACGAGGGGCCACGATCCATGAGACGGAAAAGAAAGGCGTCCCTTCCAAGGGGGTTGTGTGGCTCCCATTTGTTTTGCTCCCATTTCGCGCCAGGAGCTTCCGGAATGATGGGGAGGGTGGCATGGAGAAGACTGGGGTTGCGCAGGCTGCTGGCTTCGCTAAGGGGTTTTCTCTCTTTCCTTCTTTCCTTCTTTTCTTCTTTCCTTCTTTTCTTCTTTTCTTCTTTCCTTCTTTCCTTCTTTCCTTCTTTCCTTCTTTCCTTCTTTCCTTCCTTCCTTCCTTCCTTCCTTCCTCCCTCCCTCCCTCCCTTCCTCCCTTCCTTCTTTCCTTCCTTCCTTCCTTCCTTCCTTCCTTCCTTCCTTCCTTCCTTCCTTCCTTCCTTCCTTCCTTCCTTCCTTTCTTCCTTCTCTCTCTCTCTCTATTTTCTTAGGGATATTTCCAGTTGTGTGCTGTAAAAGATGCTGGGGGGAGGGAGGGCGGAGAAAAAGCCCTGATTTGTACCCTTTGATGATTTCCCTCAAGTGAATATTCCCTCCGTGGTCCAATTTCAAGCCACCCATGTGATGCCACTGAGCGAGAGGCTGGGGAGAGAGGCCCACCATCAGCAATCTGTGCTGGCTCGATCCCACTCCAGCCACCTCGGGACAGTTCCCTAATTCAAAGGACATCTTCCTGAACAGAATCCAGCAGGACCTGCAGCCACCTCACCAACATGTGGCCACCCTGGCATCCCCGTGGGACAGGGACAGGCAGGGGGCACCGGCGGTGCGGAGATCCGCTGGAGCTGTGCCGGGCAGATGCTCAATGCCAGGCGCACACCCCCTGAACGGAACGCCAGCAGCCTGCCTCGAGCAGAGCCCCGTTTCCTAAAGATGTGGGGACATGCAGAAGAAACAGGAACTAGGAATTGTAGGTGGGAGTGGGGGTTCTTTGGATTCTTCTAGTCATCGTTCAGCAAAGACCAAGCGTTCACAATCAAGGCCATGGAGATTTTGCTTGCAGCCCTGGTATATGCACAAGCAGATTCTTCAACATTAGCCGCTGCCCAGACAGAGGGGGAGCTCGGTATATGCTCTACACAACCTGAGTTGGAGGGTAATGGAAAATATGCAATTAGTCATCCCTGATGCGCAGTTACAAATTTCAAGTACTTTTAAAAACTGCTCTGGGGAGATGTGAAACCCACGACGGATATGAAATTAGCATGTATTTTCTTTCACAAGTAGGTTAAGATGGGTTGGGTAAATAATGGGAAAGAAAGCAGGGGTTTCTGGGAATTTCCTGGTTTGCATGAATAAAGAAACCATGAAGACACAGGAGGGCTGGGAAATAGCTCTCCCACTCTTGGCCCTCAGGGAGAGCTGGTTGATTCTGAAACCAAAGCTGGCCCCTGTGTCCAACTCTGCTCTGTTCCCATCTCCCATGAACATGTCGAACACATGTGGATGGAAGGTAAGGAGCAGAGGTACAGCAGAATACATCCACTTTATATTCAAGTCACTTCCTGTCCTGAGAGCCCTGGACCAGAGCGTGTGAGTGTGTGAGTGTGTGTGTGTGTGTGTGTGTGTGTGTGTGTGTGTGTTTGGAGTGAGACTAGGGCAGTGGTTGGCAAACTCATTAGTCAACAGAGCCAAATATCAACAGTACAACGATTGAAATTTATTTTGAGAGCCAAATTTTTTAAACTTAAACTTCTTCTAACGCCACTTCAAAATAGACTCATCCAGGCCGTGGTATTTTGTGGAAGAGCCATACTCAAGGGGCCAAGAGCCCCATGTGGCTCGCGAGCCGCAGTTTGCCGACCACAGGACTAGGGGAAAGCTAGTAAAATACTATATATATAAAAGCAAATGAGCCCTAGCTGGTTTGGCTCAGTGGATAGAGCATCAGCCTGAGGACTGAAGGGTCCCCATCAAGGGAATGTACCTAGGTTGCAGGCTCAATCCCTGGCACTGGTCAGGACACATGCGGGAGGCAACCAATCGATGTGTCTCTCTCACATCGATGTTTCTCTCTCTCCCCTTCCCTTCCACTCTCTTAAAAAAAAAAAATGGAAAAATATCCTTGGGTGAGGATTAACAAAAACAAAACAAAACAGCCCTAACCGGTTTGGCTCAGTGGATAGAGCGTCAGCCTGTGGACTGAAGGGTCCCAGGTTCGATTCCAGTCAACGGCATGTACCATGGTTGTGGGCACATCCCCAGTAGGAGGTGTGCAGGAGGCAGCTGATTGATGTTTCTCTCTCATTGATGTTTCTAACTCTCTATCCCTCTTCCTTCCTCTCTGTAAAAAAATCAATAACATATATATATTTTTTAAAAATCTAAGTTTAAAAACAACAAAAAAACAAACAAACAAAAAAAACAAGCAAATGAGATCCTGCCATACAATGAGCTCCTGGAACGCCTGCTCCTGGAACTGGCTGACAGACAGTGGCGTGAAAGCCCAGTTGCACCCTAACCCTAACCCTACACTCAGTGATACCACACTGATAGCCTGAAACCAGCCATAGTCAGAGTATTTACAACATGGTAATTGGCAAACCTGTAAATCAGACCATTGTCCCTGGAGAGCTGGTTGTCACAGATCTATCACCACACCACTGCTGGCCAGTTATCCCACTGAGAGGCTGGATCCTAACCATGTGTCTTAGTTCAGCTCCGGCTGCCCCAACAAAATCCCACCGACTGGGTGGCTGAGACAAGAGAAATGGATTTTTCTCACCGTTCTGGAGACTGGAAGTCCAAGATCAGAGTGGGGCAGGGTTGGTTTCTCAGTGTCCTGGGCCTTGGCTTGCTCTGAGCCCTCACATGGCCTGGACTGGCTGTGTACCACACGGACTGAAGGGTCCCACTCTCCCGCGTCTCTCCCGCGTCTTTTAAAGACGAAAGTCATACTGAAGCATGATCTCATTTGAACTGAATTCCCTCGTTCAAGGCCCAGTGTCCAATTCGCATAGGGGGTTAGGACTTCAACGTAGGAATTTTGAAGGAGACACAAGCCATCTCACAGCTCCATGTTCCAGGCAGTGTTTCAGGGACATCATCATACATCTGTTCAAATACGTTGCCGTCCCTGTCTTGACCAGCTCACAGCTCACATGTCCACTTATTTCCAAGGCGGTGTAGGTGTGGGAATTCCAAGCCCTCTGCCTTGGTGGAGCAAGGGAAGAGCTTACAATCCCGGGGAATGAAGGAGTCTTCAACCTGGCCGCGGGAGCCACACAGCCAGCGGTTAGGAAACAGTGGTCTTTTCCCAGGAGCCCCGGGGAGACGTGGTGTCAGAGCCCGCATCACTTACAACTTGGAGAAGCAGAGCAGAGGAACCAGGGCCTACTCAGAATGCCCTGTTTTCCAATGTAGGAGCCGGTTACCTGTGAAAACCCACCAGGCTGTACACCGAGGTGTCGCTTTTCTCTGGGTATGTTGCTCTTCAGTAAAATTCACATTCAGTAAAGAAGGCCCTCCTGCCGCTGTGGGATTTCCCCCAGCCACGTCCGCCTGCCTGCATCTCACCTTCCTTCTCCTCCCACTCGTGTCCCGGAGGCCGGCAGGTCCTGTTTGCTGGTTCCTAAGGCACAGAACGTGAGCTGTCCGGCTGCCCGGCTGCCCGTCCCCTCAGGGTCCACTCCCCTGGGTCCCTCTCTCTAGCCATCCTTTTTGAAATTAGAGAATTTCCTCCCTAAGAGAAAATCTTGTGCCAGCTTCTAGGAATGCAATGTTCCTCCCGCTGGAAGCGATGGGAGGGCTCACAGGGGAGCAGGCAGCCCGCTGAGCTGGGTGGTGGTGGCGCCTGGAGCCACAGGGCCACCACCGTGCACCTTCTGCGTCCGGACTTGCGCCCTGGGCATCTGTGGAGACCTCACTGCTCGGTCCTCACCTGAGAAAAAGCCGCAAAGTTGGCATCAACCTCAAGGGGTCCACAGGGAGGACTCAATGCACTAACACAGGACCAGCACCTAGAATGTTGTCTGGGATACGCAGCTACCATTACTGCCATAGGGGAGGAAAAAATGTTCCTTCCACCCTTCTAGGGTCTTTGTCTGGCCTGATAATTGAGTTAGCAGGAGAAAACAAATATAATTACATCCTGAGCTAAGAAGCGGGAGAGGGCCTGAGGGTCCAAAGGGGAGAAGGTAATTCATAGGGCGATTAGAAGAGCAGGGGTTGGTAATTAGATGTGTCCTGCCACTCAGCTGGGTCATTCCAATAAAAATTATCTCTGGTAATTCCAATAAAAATTATCTCTCTTTCTGGGTCAGACTCCCCCCTCCCCTCCCCCCAAATTCTCTTAAGGAGTTAAGGGAGAGATAAAAGTTTTTCTTGAATCTGCTGGGTATTTACTATTTTTTAATTTTCAATTGCAGTTTACATTCAGTATTATTCTGTATTATTTCAGATGTACAACACAGTGGTTAGAAAACCATGTCCTTTACAGAGTGGTCTCCCCACTATTTCAAGGACCCATCTCACCCCATCCCTGTTTATCGCGATATTATTGACTGTATTCTCTATGCTATAATCTACATCTCTGCGACTATTCTGCAACCACCAATTTATGCTGCTTAATCCCTTCACCTTTTTCACCCAGTCCCCCAACCCAGCTGTCAGTCTGTTCTCTGTATCAGAGTGCAGTTTGTTTGTTTGTTTTGTTCATTAGATTCAACAAATAAGTGAAATCATATGGTATTTGTCTTTCACCAACTGGCTTATTTCACTTAGCATAATATTCTCCAGATCCATCCATGCTGTCACAAAGGGTAAGATTTCCTTCTTTTTATACTGCTGCAGAGTATTCCATTGTGTAAATGTACCACAGCTTTTTTATCCACCCATCTATTGATGGGCACTTGGGCTGCTTCCAAATCTTAGCTATTATAAATAATGCTACAGTGAACATAGGGGTGCATAGATTCTTTCAAATTAGTGTTTTGGGTTTTTTCAGATATATTCCCAGAAGCGGAATCGCTGAGTCATAAGGCAAGCCCATTTTTAATTTTTTTAAGAACCTCCACACTGTTTTCCATAGCAGTTGCACCAGTCTGCATTCCCACCAACAGTGCACGAGGGTTCCCTTTACTCCACATCCTCACCAGCACCTGTTGTGTATTGATTTATTGATGATCGCCATTCTGGCAGGTGTGAAGTGGTATCTCATTGTGGTTTTGATTTGCATCTCTCTGGTGATCAGTGATGTTGAGCACCTTTTCATATGTCTGTTGGCCACCTGTATGTCTTCCTTGGCGAAGTGTCTATTCAGGTCTTCTGCCCACTTTTCAATTGAGCTGTTTGTTTTTCTGGTGTTGAGTTGTCTGAGTTCTTTATACATTGTGAATATTAACCACTTATCAGATGTATCACTGGCGAATATCTTCTCCCATTCAGTGGGTTGTCTTTTTTCTTTTGGTTGTTTTCCTTTGCTGTTCTGCTGGGTCTTGATTGCCTTTGGCTCATAATGACCCACGCACCAAAGTAGCACATTTTGGGGTCATGCATTCTGCTCCCCGCACTGCTTTGAACCCCTCGGCATTCAGGATATCTAAGGAAAAGAGCTCTGGTTTTGTTTGGTTTTGCTGTCATACACCCTGGCCCTCTCCCTGTACTTAAGACTGCAACATGAATCGAGGCAGGGGAGTTGTGGGTGTAGCCAAGGGCCGAGGAGAGATGGAGGCCACGGACGGACGCCATGCTGCATGAGACTGTGCTCCCTGCTCCTGGTGGTGAGTTCTTTCTCAAGAAGCAAATGGACCCTAGCAGGACTCACCACTCCAGGAAGCCAGGCCACTGCCTCAGAGGTTTTTAAGGTTTCACTCATAACAAATAAACGTCTCCCTTCTTTCTTTTGCACACCCACATGTGTGCACACACACATCATTCACAACTGGACATTGAACTTTTAACTCTTCCTGCTCCTGAGCTCTGTGGTTGCTGTTGGCCTTTGGGTGTTTGCTGGAAGAACAAATGAATGAGATACTCATTAGCAACGTGTGGAAACAGAAGCCTCCTCATTTGAGAGCTTCCAAGCAGGATCTAGGAGCCCTGAAGAATCAAGGGCCCCACCATGGCAGAGTTCATGGACTCAGTTCAAACTCCCACAGTCCATGTCCCCCAATGCCAAAGTCCCAGAGCAGGGAATGTGCTGACCAGCTGTTGTTGGGCTCCTCTCTTGATGCAGAAATTTACACCCAGGGTGGAGGCAGCAGGTCTTGTCTTAGGACAGGGGTGGGCAAACTTTTTGACTCGAGGGCCAAAATGGGTTCTTAAACTGGACCGGAGGGCCGGAACAAAAGCATGGATGGAGTGTTTGTGTGAACTAATATAAATTCAAAGTAAACATCATTACATAAAAGGGTACGGTCTTTTTTTTTTTTTTTTAATAGTTTTATTCATTTCAAACATTTTAACAAGAAGAATGTAAACACTAATTATTATAATTTGAAACTTCAAAAAATGGAGGAATCATAGCACAATGACATACCTTATATTGAAGATGGCAAAGGCAAAATAAAATTGCCTAACAAAGGAAAGGTACAAAAGCCTTTCAAATTAAACTTAAATATAATAAAATAATTTAAAACTAAAACAAATAGAAAAGAACAAAATGTGTAAACAGTAAATGAAACATTTTCTTTAGTGCAACTTCCAAATTATGCCCGGGACGTAGATGTAGATGGCAATGTAGACTGGGTTGAAAGGTTTTTGGTCTTTAAAACATCAACTTCAGTGGGAACAGTGTTGTTGGTCTCCTTTTTAGCTAATGCTCTGATACTGTGCTCTCCAGGGGCGTGTCTCCCTACATCACCACGATAACGTGTCTATGCATTCCCAGGGTGATGTCAGGGGACGCGTCCGCGGGCATTACAAGGAGCCTCTGGAAGATTGAGAGGTTGTTCCTTCTACTGAATGGGCGGATGTAAATCTGCCCACTCAGAAGAAGGAGCTGCGGCCGTGTTTCCTGACGTTGCCATGTTAACACTGCTGCTGGTGAAGGAGCGGAGGGGAGAGCAAGAGAACCCTCTGCTCTTTCGGCTCTGTGGGCCGGATAGAATAGCCGAACGGGCCGGATCTGGCCCGCGGGCCGTAGTTTGTCCACGGCTGTCTTAGGAGGCCTTCTGCCAGAGCCCCCGCCTCCTTTCCCCAGATGGATGGGAGAGGGTTCAATTCTTAGAGAAGTGGGTGAGTGTGTAGGCAGACTCCCCAAAAGCTCTACAACAGACTTCTGCAATGTGAGGCTAAATTAACTGGTTTAGGAAGAGGTTATCGCGGTTTTGTGGTGTCACAGTGCAGTGCAACTTCCAGAATACGGACTAAAGCAGTGATTCTCCACATGTGATGCCCTCTACCAACCCTTTCAGGGGTCTGAGCGGTCCTTCCTTTTCCAACTCCTCATCTGTGTAAGGCTGGATTCTTTTATGCTTAAATCAAACATATTGCACCTGGCTGGTGCGGCTCAGTGGTTGAACATTGACGTATAAACCAGGAGGTCACAGTTCTATTCTCAGTCAGGGCACATGCCTGGGTTGCAGGCTTATTCCCCAGTGTGGGGCGTGCAGGAGGCAGCTGATCAATGATTCTCTCTCATCATTTATGTCATCTCTGAAATTATACACACACACACACACACACACACACACACACACACACACACACTAGAGGCCTGGTGCACGAAAATTCAAGCCCTTGTGGGGGATCCCTCAGCCTGGCCTGCCCCCTCTCACAATCTGGGTGCCCTTAGGGGATGTCCTACTGATGGCTTAGGCCAGCCGTGGGCAAACTACGGCCCGAGGGCCAGATCCGGCTGTTCTATCCGGTTCTCTTGCTCTCCCCTCCGCTCCTTTACTTTGAATTTATATTAGTTCACACAAACACTCCATCCATGCTTTTGTTCCGGCCCTCCGGTCCAGTTTAAGGACCCATTGTGGCCCTCGAGTCAAAAAGTTTGCCCACCCCTGGCTTAGGCCCACTCCCCGGCAGGAGGCGACTGACCAATCAGGGGAAGGCATTGCCTCATCACCCCCTTGCTGCTACTGCCTCTGGCCTCCCTCTGTGGGAGGCAACTGCGCCCATCAGGGGAAGGCGACGCCCCCATCATGCCACTGCTGCTGCCACTGCCGGCTGCCACGGCTGCCTGAGCCTCGGCCTGGCCCTCGTAGCAGCAGCCACCACTGTGGCTTTGTCCGGAAGATGTCTGGTCTAATTAGCATATTGCCCTTTTATTAGTGTATATATATATATATATATATATATATATATATATATATATATGTATATATATATATATATATTTGGCAAACATATTGCAACAGAAGATAGGTCATAATGGATTGAAGGCAGAGGAGATATTTCAGCTGTCCTCTATGGAGCTGGACATCAAACACATTTGTGAAAATATAAAACAATGCCACTATTCTCAACATTTGTTTTTTTGAAAAGAGTTCCCATAAAAAAACATTACTTGTGTTTATTATTATTTTTTTAATATATTTTTATTGATTTCAGAGAGGAAGGAAGAGAGAGAGAGAGAGAGAGAAACATCCATGATGAGAGAGAATCATGGATCGGCTGCCTCCTGCAAGTCCCCCACTGGGGATCAAGCCCACAACCCAGGCATGTGCCCTTGACCAGAATCGAACCTGGGATCTTTCAGTTTGCAGGCCGACGTTCTATCCACTGAGCCAAACCAGCCAGGGCTGTTTATTATTATTTTTAAATGATTACATATTCTGTATATTTCTCAGCTTTGATTTCTAATATGGTAAATACCGATAGATAAAACCCACAGAACCAAAAGCTCTTTGAGGCTCTCGATAATTAAGGGTACAGTGGTCCTAAGAACAAGAAGTTTGAGAACCTCTGAGTGACAGCAAGAAGACCGGTACCACACTCTCTCCCTCCTCAGTCTGTTCCCTTCCTCCTGGGGCCTCCTGTCTCTCAGCCCAAAGGGACCCTGGGGCTTGGCCTCTGTCCAGCTCCTGGTGCTGGGAGTCCCACGTTGTTCTCTCTGCTGGGCTTCGCAGGGATGAGGAAGAGTCAGGGATCTGAATGTACCTCAGCTCTCCAGGGAGATGTCCCTGGAAAGCTGAGTCACCCAGAACATTGGGTACAAAGGGTTTCATAGTGCACGGCCTCTGGTTAAAAGCAACCCCAGCTGGAGGTAGAAAATCCACTTCCTGGGCAGAAAGACTTGGGTTGCCTTTGTGGGAACATTTTGTTCTGAATGCATTTTCCTTGGTGGGAATTGACAGAGAAAGTTCTTGCTTCTCTACAAGATAAGGCATCCATGATGTGTGAGGGGGAAATTCTTGGTCAGAAATGTTCCTTTGGGAAAGGAAAATTTCCGCTGTTGAGAGCAGAGAGAGGGTTTCAGTTGCTGGAGAGGCACTTAGTCACCCATCGCAAGGTGACTACCTCGGGCCACAGGTGAGGCCAGAGCAGGAAAGCACATCGCTCCATCCGAACAACACAACGTGCAGCAGATCAAGCTCTAGGTGTGTGGACAGTGACAGAAGTGGGGAATCTGGAAGTCCTAAGGTTCAAGTCCAATTCCTCTTTCAACTTTCGGGTGAGAATAAAGCGACATTTTCTTCTCAAGGGTCACTGGTCTTCAGAGACAGGGACCGGAGGCTGACTGCCCAGGCGGCACCTCACCCTGTCACTTGCTGTGTGAACTCTGTGCCTCAGTCTTCTAATCTGTAAATGGGGATAAAGAGACGCTACTTCAGAGGGTCATTGTGAGAATTAGCCTGGCACAGACTTGAACACTCATTAAGTGTGAAATATTATTATTCAAGGAAGCATCTACTAAGAGTCAGGCAGTTACGGTGGGGGCGGGGGTAGGAGCATAAAATTCTCAACTCCTCACACTAAGCGGGACACTGTCTGTGGCCGTAGAGTGGAAATGTGCTCGTAGGTTTGAATGATTCCAGGGTGAAGTTCAAGGAAGTTAAGGAAGTTTTTTGGTCTCTGTTTTCAAGAACAATCCAAATTGCAGCTAACAATTTTTCTTGGAGAATTCATGAGTCTGAGGAGAGGAAGGGCAGGTGGAGATATGAGAGAGTGGGAGAAAGAGTCAGACTAGAGTTGTCACGAAGGATCTGGAGAAACACAGGTTTGCACCCTGCTGCGGCCAGCTCCATCGTTTACACTGGGCACACAGGATGGGTCACCACAGTCACTTTGTATTCCTACCCTCATTTCCAGCCTGAGTCTCCTGCCCCAGTTTTGGCACCAAAGTCCCACATCCCAGGAAAGCGTTCAGTTCCTGGGCAAACCAGGATGGTGACCACTAACACCCCCATCCCCTCCTCAAATCTTACTGAGGAAATTTACTCATGCAGTTACTTGGTGTATAAAATTCCCATGACTCCTTCCCAATAACACCTGAATGATATTTGCTGGAAGAAAGAGGAAATCACCTCTTGAGATGCGTTTCAGACCCTGCCAGCCAAGAGCAACCTCCCACTGCAGCAACCCCAAGTTCACTCCTGTGGGGTGCAGCTGTAAGAGTGATCTACCAACACCCTCCCCCTCCTTCTCCCTCACCTTATTTAGAAGGAAGACATTTGTTAAAGGTCTAATGGGGTTGGGGGTTGGGGGAGGGAGAGATAAAATTTGGACCTGTGCGATTGGTCATAGGAGTACTGGTCCTTCTAAACCAATGAGCGGGCACCCTATCCCATATACAAGCCCCCAGTTCTTCCTTGCTTACCTGCCTGGGGTGCTTGAGCAAAGCATCCCTGTTAAGAAGAAAGCTAGTCTGGCCCGGCTGGTGGGGCTCAGTGGTTGAGCATCGACCTATGAACCAGGAGGTCATGGTTTGATTACCGGTCAGGGCACAGCCTCGGGTTGTGGGCTCGATCCCAGTGTGGGGTGTGCAGGAGGCAGCTGATCAATGATTGATTCTCTCTCACCACTGATGTTTCTATCTCTCTCTCCCTTCCTCTCTGAAATCAATAACAATATTTAAAAAAGAAGGAGGAGGAGGAGGAGGGGGAGGAGGAGAAGGAGTGGGAAGCTAGTCTGGATGACTTCGTTTTTCCAAGCTAAGGTCCTGAGATTCTGACTTCAGTGAAGGCTCTCCTGCCCCAGGGACAGTCCATGGAAAAGGTGTTTCCAGACATACCCCCAACTGTTGTCCTCTACCCACAAGGCCTTCAGGAATGGTGGTCTTGATGCAGCTACTAGTACTTCTGGGTTCAGAGACAGGAGCTGGGCCAGAATGGGACAAGTCTACTGGTGTATCAGCTGACCTACCAGTTCCGCCTGGACTGGTCCTCCTTGGACTGGTCCGGGGCACAGGCTGTTGTTTAGAAGTATCAGAAGCTGACAGGGTAACTTAAGAGAAGCAGGAGTCTATTGGAAGGATATGGAGAGCTCACGTACTCAAAGGAAAGCTGAAGAACTAATTTGAAAATGACAGAATAGGACAGAAACGAAGGTATCATCTCTTGGGATCCACTTCAGTATGAATCAGCTTCAACAATCTTCAGTCTTTCTTTGAAAGATCAAATTCCCAGAAAAGAGGCTGATTGGCCAGCTTTGGTTAGTGCTCTGCCCCTTGACTGGGCAACCGTATTGGTGGGACTCAATAGCAGAGGATGGGGTAGGAGGGAAGATATTTTACTAAATGAAGGTGCCATGGATGACGGGCAGGCCAAACTTTACATGTTCACTACAGCAGACTTCTCAGAGGGATGGCTCTGAAGCCCACCTCAATTTTAGAGGCAGGGTCCAGAGGTGGGCTTAGCAATTCAATGCAAAGTTGATAGTGTGACAGACAGCACACCATCAAACATTTTTTCTTTATAAAATTGGTGATATCTTCTTTGAAGAAACTTAGAAATCACAGAAAAGCCTGGAAAAGAGAATTTTAAAAGTTATCTGTAATCCCACTACTTAGAAATGCCAGTGCATTTTTCAGGGTTTCTTTCCTCCTTGTATGAACTGCTGTTAACATAGTTGAGGACACATTATATGTATCATTTTGTATTTGATGTTTAAGCTCCACACATGAATCCAAAGCTGCTAGAGGAGTATCTTAGTAACATCGGCCGGAGAATGGGAGTGACCTGCCACTGTCCTGTCTGGTGGAAGAGGCAGAGGAGACCCTTTGTGGCCCACAGTTCCACCAACGTGGGGGATCAGCATCCACTGTGCCCAGCCCGGGAAGTTGCCAAGGCCTGCCCTCCACCGCACAGGAGGCTCATTCTGCACACCAGCCAAGGTGGACGGGAGCTTCCACAGACACAGCCTGTGTCAGGAGGGCCCCCATCTTCATGTTAGAGCCCACAGAAGCTCCCTGTGTTTGTGCTTCAGGAACCTATGACTCTAGATCATTCCTGTGGGTTTCTGTGGGATTTTTTTAATTTTTAATTTTATTATTTTTTCCATCACCATTTATCCCTCATATACCTCCTTCCACGTCTCCCCCCCTCCCCTCATTCTGCAGGTTTTGATGAGTTTCTATATTGTCCTTCTGACATGAACAGATCACATTTCCATCTGATCTTTTTTTTTTTTTTTCGTTTTTTGTTTGTTTTGTTTTTGTTAATCCTCACCTGAGGATATTTTTCCATTGATTTTTAGAGAGAGGGGAAGAGAGAGGGAAAGACAGAGAGAAACATCAATGTGAGAGAAACACATCGATTGGTTGCCTCCTGCACGCGCCCCGACCAAGGCCCCAGGCTGGCGAGGAGCCTGCAACCAAGGTACATGCCCTTGACGGGAATAGAATCCGGGACCCATTGGTCCAAAGGATGATGCTCTATCCACTGAGTCAAACCAGCTAGGGCTCCATCTGATCTTTAAAGGAGTCACCAGTACCTTTGTTAAGTCACTTGAAATGATGTCAAGAATATGCATCACATGATGAAGACTGAAATCACTAGAAGGATGGGATTATGGGAGAATTCTAGTTAAAATAAAGCGGTAGCCATCTTCATAATGTGCCATGTATACACAGATGTGTGTACTTAAATTCCCGAACTTGTGTATTTAAGAATCTAAAACTGAGAACTTGCTTGTGTTGACCTTTGCTGACATTTGCGAAGGGGTGAGATTCATGGTGATATTAGAGTTTAGAAGTCTATCACTTGGAGCGAGAGACATCTGTATGCCTGCGGTGAACTCTCGGGAAAGAGTAGGCCATATTCCTGTCAGCGGAGTCCACTCTCAGAGCTGGATGGAGTCACTCCTGAAAGACTTCACACTTGTCCAGAGAGGAGTGTTACTCATCCCCTGGGGCCACCCTCCCATTCTAATACCTCCAGGGAAACTTGTTTTCTTTACGAAGACACTTCATCTCACAGAAAGGGGCCCCTCAGTCAAGGCTGGGGAGCGAGCCCTAGGGAATGCTGGGCTTGGTCTAGTGATAAACTAGGGACTTCAGTGTAGGGGCTCTTCCCTCTCTAATTCTCCTTCTATGAGCCTTCCATGAGCTCCTTTACTTCTCCCATTTCTTACTACTGTTCCTCGGGAGTCTTCCTCCACCCTCTTCTTTTGTAAATCTCGTCTCCTAAATGATCTTGCCCACTGCAGGGTTCCAACTACCTATAAAACTGTGGCTCTTGAATTGACATCTCCAGTCCAGCTTTCTCTTGAGTTCCAGACCCACTTCTCCACAAACTACTCCACGTTTCTACCTTAAAGTTGCCATGTACACCTCAAGTTCATCATGTCCTCCAAACTTATTCTTCTTTCTGTATCTCTTACCCCAGTCAATGGCACCATGAATCTACCAAGCTAGAAACCTAGGAGTCATTACTCCCTCCCTCTATCCTTGTGCTATTTGTTAAATTCTGTTTAATTCATTAATTTGGTCATTCGGTGAATAAATCTGAAGCCCCTAATACTAGTATGTGCCAGGCAGTGTGGTACGGTAGGTAACTAATGATGAGGAAAGAAAGAGGTTTCCTGGCCAGGTAGCTCAGTTGGTTAGAGCAGTGGTCGGCAAACTCATTAGTCAACAGAGCCAAATATCAACAGTACAACGATTGAAATTTCTTTTGAGAGCCAAATTTTTTAAACTTAAACTTCTTCTAACACCACTTCTTCAAAATAGACTCGCCCAGGCTGTGGTATTTTGTGGAAGAGCCATACTCAAGGGGCCAAAGAGCCGCATGTGGCTCGCGAGCCGCAGTTTGCCGACCACTGGGTTAGAGAGTCATCCCAATATGCCAAGTTTGTAGGGTTTGATCCCTGGTCAGGCCACATACAAGAATCAACCAATGAATATGTAAATAAGTGGAACAATAAATTGATTTCTCTCTCTCTTTCTTTCCCCCCCCTCCTTCCCTCTCTCTCAAATCAATTTTTTTTAATTAAAAAAAAAAAAAAAGACTAGGTCCCTGCCTTTATATTTGGGGAAACAGACAAATGATGGTGCAAAAGAAATATGCAAAGTCATGAGTGTTCATTTTGGGGAAGGGAAATTTAAGAGAAGATCAGAAGAATTCCTTGGGAGTTAACTAGATCAAGGACATGGTGTGGGAGTTCAATTTCTAAACAGGCAGATCAGAGTGCCCACAGTCCTAAATGAGATGGACTGAGTGAGACTTCAAGAAGGCCATTGTGGCTAAAGCCTAACGAATTACAGGACTAATGATGGGAGGGGAGACTGGAGAGGTAGGTTAGAGGCCCTATTGTTCAGCACCTTAAAAGGATTTGTGCCCTTCTTCTATAAGGACAGAAAAGGCATTGAAGACTTTTTTGGGGTGGGGTTAAGGAATGACTGATTTATATATGTAAGTCACTCTAGCTGCCACATGGAGAATGGATTGGATGTGGCCTGAGTAGATGTGGGGAAGGTGATCCCATTGGCTTCCTTCTTGCCATCCCTATAGCAGGGACCCCCAGTCCAGACTTTGGCTGTCTCTTGCCTTCCAGCAGAAGTCACTGCTACTGTTATCCCCTTTCAATGTACCTTCCGTGTGGCTCTCAGACCTACCTTTCAACTTCGCGCAACAACAAAGAAAATCAGGGATTCTTCATTGTGTTCAAAATAAAGTTCAAACTCTTTGGCTGGCCCACAAGTCACTTCGAGCCTGGCTCTGGTCTCCTTCTCCAGTGTCACATCCAACTACTTGTCCTCAAGTGCCCTGGGTCTTAGTCCATAAAAAGGGGATTTGAGAGCTGGATAGCAGTTTGAGAGGAAGGGCCCAAGTACTCGAGCCAAGACTGAGGCTGAGGCTGAGCCTGAGGTCCAGTGTGTTGAGCCAGTTGGGAGCACAGGAAACCTGCCCAAGTAGGGGTTTCAGGCAGTTGGCTTCAAGCAACGCAAGGCATGGCTACAAGAGTGTCAAGGAAGCACTCAGGCACAAGGCATCAGAGACTTGGGCACAAGACCAGAGGTGTAGTTGCTGGGCAGTGCGACTGAGGACAGGACCCTAAGCCTTGAGAGATGGACACTTAAGAGCAGGACCAGACCACTGGAGAACTGATGTCCCAGGACTCCAGCTCTTAAGGAAAGGGGAGGACTCAGCCCTGGCGGGATGACTCCGCTGGCTGGAGCGTCGTCCTGCCCTGTACACTGAAGCGTCGCCAGTTTAATTCCCGGTCAGGGCACATACCCAGGTTTCAGGTTTGATCCCTGGTCAGGGTGCATTTGGAGGCAACTGATCAATGTTTCTCTCTCACATCAATTTTCTCTCTCTCTCCCTTCCTCTATCTCTAAAGTAAATAAAAATATATCCTTGGGTGAGGATAAAAAAATAAGGGGGGCGGGACTCAGAGACTTGGGGCTCAGAAGGTCAAGGACAAAGACTGACTTGAGGATGACTTTGTAAGGAGAACCATGTGAAAGCTCTTTATATTCTGTGTATGAAGAGACTAGGAGTCAGAATGAATCCCAGAGCATAAGGGGCAAGTCTAAGCGTGACATCAAGGCTAAGCAGCTAGAAGAACGTAGAGAAAGGAGCCAGGCAGCTCCTTCCATCGCCCACACTGAGATCTTCAGCACTTCAGCCAGTCCTTCACCCACACACAAGTCAAGGACATTCAAGTTTAGCCCCATGAACCCCGAAGAGCCGTGAGTGCTTGGGGGACCCATCCCACTTCAAGATGAATGACATTTCAACATTAGTATTGTTCTGAGAGTGGCTTTCTAACCCTAAGGAGGGCCTCTGGAGACCATGTCTGTGTACGGTTCTCATGGCAACCAAACGACTATGACATCCTGAGAGGGTGGTGAGGTCACAGAACACAAGCTTTAAAGTAAGTGAAGCATGTGAGCCTCATTTATTTTTAAAAGAAACTTCTGAGAAGAGCTTAGAACAATTTTTTTCCCCCGAGTGCCATTTCCCAAAGGTACTCACAGAACAATAAGGTGTGACTGTAATGGCTGCACTGAGTTGTCTTTTGGACAGTGTTAGAAGGGACATAAAGAAGGTGGACAGAGAACTGAGGCAATTGAGATGCATCGACGAGCTCAGCACACGATGCCTGTGCGACTTATATATGCACCCGTACTGCTGTTGTGACTTGCACCCGTACCCGTACTGCCTGTGCTATTCGAAGCGCTCACGATCCTGCGGCCTGTGCGATCTCTACCCTTGTTGCCTGTGTGACGTCAAGCTTTACTGTCTCCGACCATCCCTCAGAAGTTTGGAGAGGAAAGCCATTAGAGCCATAGAAGATGAAAAGAGAGAGCTTGCCAAGTAAAGGAACTTTTCAGGATTTTTATAGTTGGTATATTAGCCTTATAAGTTAGAGTAAGGGTGGGGGGAATGGAACCATCGATACTTGAACGGAGATGAAGAGGGTTCAAGAGAATGCCTCTTGGTGGCTTAGCAAAGATTTAAGAAAAGAAGAGGAAAAGGGTCTGTGATGGGAATTAGGAGATTCTCAAAAGACGGTGTAATGATGTCAATTGGCAGGGGTGTTGTTGGTTTATAGCAGGAGTGCCAACATGATAAATAATATGGCTTTAATGAGGGAGAGAAGCAGGAGGTGTCATTAAAAAGCTATTGGAGGCAGTGAACCACACATTTTTTTCTGGTTATGAATAAAGTGATTTGAGTGTATTTGGATTTATAGAAATGACTCCAGGAGAAGTAATAATAATTGATCAAATCCTTAATGTCTGCCAGAGGCTTTAAGAGCAAATTGAACAATAGAGGCATTTTCTGGGTGTTGTCTGAGAACCTTTCTCTCATCCCCCAACTTCAGACAAAGACTTAAAATTCATCTGGAGTTCGCTCTATTATGTTGGCCTCTCCCTCCAACTCTAGTAAAGGTTGTGCAAATGAACTACAGAACCGAGAGTCTCCGCTTTCAGAGCAGAGCTGAAAAGGTTTCATTAATTGAATTGGGTAATTTTAAAAGTGATTTAAAATTTTTTCTGTTTGATTACATTTTCTTTTTTCGTCTGTAGAAGATTTCCTTTTGCACATATGCTGTCTATTCTGTTACAGTTGTTGAAAAAACTGCTTGAAAGCCCAGTCCCCTGGTGAAATAAATTCTGGTCCATCCATACATTGAAATGATAATGTAGATGTAAAAAGGATTGATGAGGCATTTTAGGTATTGTTGTATTAAGTGAAAAAAGCAAGGTACAAAAAAACTATTTAATATGCTGTTTTTTAAGGATGTGCACAAGTAGATGATAGATATTTTTGTTGAACTATACTTGATATATACCATTGTGTAAGTTTAAGGTGTACAACATGGTAATTTGTGACATTCGTATATTGTAATATGGTTGCCATTGTAGCGATAATTAGCACCTCTATCACATAACGTAATTATCATTTCTTTTTAATGGTTGAAATAATTAAGTTCTAGTCCCTTAGCAAGTGTGATGATTATAATACAATATTCTTGTCTATATTCCTATACTGTACTAATGTTAGAGCTAATGTTAGATCACTAGAACTTATTTACATTGCAAGTTTGTATCTTTAAACAGCATTGTCCTATCCTGATAGTTAATTAATAGATTAGATAGATAGATAGATAGATAAGGAGATAGGGAGACAGGGAGTGAGTGAGACCCTTGACAACAGTGACAGTGATGTTTCACTGGAAAGGGTAACAAGGCAATTATTGTCCATGTCATCAGTCACCAAAGGTTAGGAACAAGCCTGCCTTCATAGTGGAGGATGGGGTTATTGCCTATAAACTCATCTACACTCAATTTGAACCACTTTTTATTTTCACTCCTTAGAGTATCAAGTTACAATAAGCATGCACCTTGAACCAGAGGTTCTTTTGTAATATTTGATCTGTGTCCACTCTTCCTCTCCCTCTGAATACTTGATGACCTTGGATTCACGTTCTTTCTGCCTGTGGCCCCTGGCCGTCCCTCCTCTCCAGACTCTGCGGGTGAGAATGCCTCTGTTCTTTATCATCTGGGCACCCTCCGCCTCCAGGAGGCCCTACTTCTTGAATTAAACTTCAAGCTTAATTCTCAGCAGAGTGGTTTGTGCACAAGGTTTGTGATACTTTCCCTGACAATGTCCGGATTTTTGCTCATTTTTTCTGTGCCTGCGGCAGTACGTGAAGCTGGTGATGTCTTTACATTAATTCCCAGATCTCTAAACTGCTAGATCCATTTTAGAAGTGACCTCAGACTTGCCCTCTGTGTCTCCTCGCAGCCCCTTTCCTTCCAGAACATTCATACCATCCTAGGCTCTAACAGCTCAACATTTCACTATTCTAAATATTCAATTTTCCTCAATGTGGATGAAAATTTCAAACTCTAGCCCCAATCCCCGAGGACTGTCACTGTTAATATTTTTTCTTCCAGTGAAATGCCTCTTTTTTGCTTACATCTCAGCTAACGCCCAATCCGTGACTAAACAGATCCAGAAATATTAGCTTGATTCAACGTTTAAAAACAGTTTTCGGTGTGGAACATTGCCCGAGGCTTTTTGAGTTTAGCAATCATATTCATGACCTTTTGCTCCTTAAAAAAACGCCAGCTGTTTGGTTAGGTAGGACGTGTCCCGTCAGATGCCACGTTGTGTTGTCCAGAAGGTTCTTTGCCGACCCGGAAAGTAAGATTCCGTGGTCTGCGGTGGCCACGGCCTCACTGGCATAGAGTTTCTGTGCGGGAGTCCGCCGGCTCCTTCAGCAACTGATGGGAAGAGTTTGCTGATGGTTGAATTGCCCCCCGGAGTTTCTTGAGCATTCCTGAGTGTAGCTACGTGATGGATGTGTGTGCCTGCATATTTGTGTGCGTGTGGGTAGAAACTGGGGATGGAAGGCCCGATCATTCCCTTTGTTTACTGAGCAGCTGCTTCAGGAGGCACGTCGGCGGTGTCTTCCTCAGTAGAGACCCAAGCAAGTACTCTTGTTTCTTTAGCTTCTTGGGTATTCGCTTTTCCCCACCAAATTAACGCCTGCACAGCAAGCACACACTAGCTGCTCCCCTGACCTTCCTTCCTCTCCTGGACTTACAAGGACTGAAGTCCCTGAATTTGATTTCCTTTGTAAGAAGCTGTGCCGCCAACCCGACTTGGTTTGCACCTCAGTCACCGCCACACTTTGTGGGCTCTCTGGCCTCTGTACTCCCGTGGGAGAAACCAACAATAGCCAGCTGCCACGCACCCCTGCCCTTCGGCGTTTGCTACCTAATTAATGAGGCCCTGTTGCCGCTCTGCTCCTGGCAGCAGTCTTTATGGACAAAGGAACCTCGATTTGCAGCCACCCCTTAGGGGGGCGGTGGCCTCACCCCCTGCAGCCTTTGCTGACACCTGGAAACTGGTCCTGAGGTTGCGCGTCGCTCCACTCAGCACTGTGGTCGGCCTGAGTCTCAGCAAAAAATTCCCTTGAAGATCCCCACACAAGGGGCACCCCGTCTTCTGTGAACCTCACACATCTGCCTTCTCATTTCTTTTCTGGTTCGCCCCTTCGCACTCTGAGAACGGGGTTTTCACGGAATCACTCTTACTCTTGAGGCTGATGACAGCCATCTCTCATGCAGGGCCTGGCCCAGTTCTAAGCCCTCAGGGAAACCTTTTCATCTCCCACCCCCACCCCGTTCCTTGACTCAGAAGCTATGGCCTAGTTAAAGGGGAGAAGAGAACCCTGGCGGGGGAAAGACTGGCTTTCCTCGGTGGGAAGGAAGGAATCTCTATCTCCTCTTACCCACAAGTCTCAGAGCCCGGTCACCCCAAGAGGGCAGGAGCAGGAGCTGCTGTCCATCTAGGCCAAGTGTGTGTCCGCTATTCGGTTTGACCTCGTTTAATGACACAGGACGTGGGGTTTGATCACGTAAAACCTCAGGTTTGGGGAAAGTCTGAAGAAGGTGGGGCCTGGTAACAGACTTACCCTTTAAGAGTGAAAACTGCCCCTCGACCTTCCACTTTGTTTCATCCTTGTTCCATCTCTCAGATCATGAAACAGACTTCACAGCCATGTCCTTGATCGCCAGGAGGTGGGCGATCCGGGACTTGAAGCCAGGTGTGCCTCGTCTGGGCAGTGGTTCTCAAAGAGTGGTCTCTGGGCCAGCAGGGAGCACCACCTGGAACTGGTTAGAAATGCAAATTCTCGGCTCCTCCGGCAGGCCTGCTGAGTCAGCACTCCGGGGGTGGGGCCAAGCCACCTGTTTCCACCAGCTCTGTGGCGGATGCACCTGCATCGGGCGACTCTGCTCCTGCCGATGGCATCGTTCTTCAGTACCAACCAAAATCTGGAGAAGAGAGACAGGGCTGGAAAAGAAGGGAAGAGGGAGAAGAAAGAAGAGAAAGGGAAAACATGTTGGAAAAGAGGAATCTGGTTTAATAGGTCCTAAAGGGCTCTAAATTAGGAGAAAAAGCAAAGTACTTCAAGGATCACTAGAGAAAGGCCTACTTCCCTTGGCTCTTGGGTAAAGAGAGGCACATATTTATTGATTTCAGAGAGGAAGGGAGAGGAAGAGAGAGAGAAAAAAACATCAATGATGAGAGAATCATTGATGGGCTGCCTCCCGCATGCCCCCTCCTGAGGATCGAGCCTGCAACCCGGGCAGGTGCCCTTGACTGCAGTCGAACCTGGGACCCCTCAGTCCGTAGGCCAACACTCTGTCCACTAAGCCAAACCAGCTAGGGCCAGATAGGCCTTTTTGACATCTTTGTTACTTTATTCATCACCAGGCTTCACCTCGGTTCCATCTTTGTGCAGACGGCTGGCTGTGTAGCTCATGGTTGCAGTGGGCCGTATGTGTCACGTTCAGGAGCTGGGTTGTACGTTCAGGTGAAATTCAGCTTCCGCAGGGAGAAGAGTGGCAGACATAGACACTGGCTGTCCGCTCGCTTCACCCCAGCTTTCCAGAGGCTTCTGCAACAAACCGAAGGGGCCAGTTCCCCCGTTTGTTGTGGCTAAGCTCCACCTCATGACGAGTATAGGAGGCAATCCCCCCGGAGCCACGGAAAATCCCGTGTGGGGTGATGAGGACACCTCTAGGCAGCAGTCAAGTTGAGAGTCTGATGAGTAAAATGTGGCTCTGGCAGTTTCTCCTGAACCCACACATCCTCGCTGTTAGCCTCTCACCTAGGAACAAAAGGAAGAAAAACCTGACCGTGTCAAGACGTTTTAGGCAACTTTCTGAAGATCCACATTGGAGAGACTCCTGTGCAGCTGCTGCAGGGACAAAGGAGACCGAGTGAAGGGAACAGAGGCAAGGTCGAGTCGAAGCAATAAAATACATGAGATTGTACCCGAAGATGCAGGGTGCTAAGAGGAGGAGATGGATCTTGGAGTCCGCTGTGGCTTGTAGATCTGGCTCCCAGATCCACCTCCTGCACAGGGCCTGGGGCTTAGGTGAAATCAGTCGTGGCAGCAGCCAGGTCTAGCAGTCCTGCTTGGGGTCCCTGGCCATTCTTTGTGAGGCCCAGCCCTGCCTTCATCGTGGGCCTTGATGTTTCTTATCTCCAGCTGGAAGGTCTGAGCTGAACAGAAGAGCTTGGCTCTCGGTCCACACCCACCCAGGGAGGTTCTTGGAGGCCTGGGGCACTCGTCTGCTCTGTGCTCCACTCTTGGTTTGGGCTGCTGGGGCTTCAAGCCTGTGCTCCATCCGCAGAGGCATGGAGCACCTTTGAGTGCTGCTCTCTGCCCATCCAGGGAGAGAGAATGCTTTTTCTCCTGCTGTTCTCACAGGAATGCGTACAGATTTCAAAGGCAGTCCGATTCTCTTCCTTTCCTCTGAGTATGGCCTATGGGTACCTTGGCACACCCAGGGCATGAAAGACATCTGGGCCCCACACCACCCCCCAGGGGTGGAAATGGAGCCGAATGACTGTCCCAGTCCTCTGGGTGCCTTGCATAAGTTTTCTGTCAGCCTCAACATCTTCTAGGACAGTATTCTATTAGACCATTTTGGAATTAGCCACTAAGCACCCTGGTTTATAACTGTCAGTACAAGGGCTCACATTGTTAAACCAATCATGTTAGGGCTTATCAAGTGAAAAATGCGGATTCGAAGCCATATGTATAGCATGATTTCATAATAGCACACACAAAACTATATCTCTATGCAGAAATAGATACACACACACACACACACACACACACACACACACACACACACGGAAAGTCTAACCCCAAATGTTAAATGTTATATAGGATTATAAGCATTTAAAAAAAATACCATCTTTTTGCATGTCTGTAGTTCCTGAGTTTTCTACAATGAACTTGCCTAACTTGTGTAACAAAAAGAAGTGTGTAAACAAAATCCGGCATAAAAAGCAAGAATTTAAAATATATCTCAAACCAATAGCTCCATCATTGAGTCCAGACGCCTCCAACTGGAGGAAGTTCTAGGAATGCCACACACCAAGGCCTTCCTTTGGAGACGGAGATGCAAGGGTTGCCAGGGGCAGCTCTTAGAACACAGACTGTCTTCGCATTCAGGGATAAAAGACCATTTCGGAGCCCTGAGCTGTCTTTGGAAGGACTGGGCAGTTAGAAAATGGACCCAAGCAGGCCAGAGTCTGAACGCTCATAACCTTGCCATTAACAGGCCTGAATATGAATCCAGACTCTGCCATTCACCACCTTTCCCTTCTCCTCGTCTGTAAAGCGGTGATAATTACATCTGCAATAAAGGGTTATTGTGAAGATTAAACAAAACAATGCCTTCACCAAGTTAGCACTTTCCATGGTACATTGGGGGAGAAGGGAAGGGGAGAGACAAAACCCAACATCTTCATCACGTGCCAAGCACTGTTATAAATGCTTTTTATTCATTAACTAATTTAAGCCTCACAACAACCCCAGAAGTAGGTCCCAGAGTGAAGATGAGGAAACTGAGGCACAGATTCAGGAACTTGTCCATGTGGCAGAGCCAAGATTTGGACCTAAACAGGTTGCGGGACTTGCGCTCGTATGCACTTCACTTGACTACCTCTTATGTATCGTAAGTGATTGATTAGTGTGAACTGTTGTTGTTGTTTTATTATTCAGGATTTATGCACCGGAGCAGCAATAAGGCAGCTTTATAGGAACTACAGAGATCTGCTCCAAGGGCCACAAGCAGGGGTATTTACCAAGCAGCTTGGTGTTGGGAAGAGAAAAACCTTGATGTGTAGTGTTTACCAATTTCCATGGTGTAAAGATTCTCACCGTGATATATTTCAAGCTGCCAGCATGAAGTCACTGGATGAGGAGGTGGTAGGATCCAGCACACAGCTCCCTGCAAGGTGACTTCCCTGCTGGGGCCAGCCATCCACAGTCTGGAGCAGCCTCAGGCAGGAGGAGACGGAGGCGGGCCCTAGCATCCTGCCTTGTCATTTGTTGATGGCGTGTTGAGGCTGGGTCTCTGTGATGGCCCAGTGGTGGCACCAGTCCTGTGGACAAGCAGGGCTGAATTGTTAGGCTGACAGCCATCATTATAAACCGTATCTTATTGGTTGGATCCTGTTAAAAAAAACATAATAGTAATAATAATGATGATCATGGTGATAATTAAGCAGGTTTACAATGTGCCAAGTACAATTTTAGGCAAAATACCTAATTTCATTGAACCAATGCTATGATGTAGGTACTGTTGTTATTTTCATTTACAGATGAGGAAACTGAGGCACAGAGAGGGTGAGGAACCCACCCAAGTTTCCTTAACTACTAAAAGGAGGAGCTGGGATTTAAACACAAAAGAAATATCTGGAAGGCCGAGCACCTAACTGTTGTTAACAGAGGTTTACCTATGCGGAGTGTCATTTACATGGGAGGCCTTTTGTTGTTGACTTTATACACTTCCGTAAAGTTTGATTTTTTCATACTGACCGGTGTTTACTTTTGCTACTTCAAAAAACGGAGCTCAAAACAGTGCTTCTCGAGCTGAGTTCTGAGATTTTTCTCTCACCCGTTCCCCTTTCTCCACTGCAGACTGAGAAGAACCACCAACAGGATTCTGGCCTCCTCTTGCTGTAGCAGTAACATTTTAGGATCGGTGAACGTGTGCGGCTTTGAACCCGATCAGGTCAAGGTTCGCGTGAAGGACGGAAAGGTGTGTGTGTCGGCGGAGCGGGAGAACAGGTATGACTGCCTTGGGTCGAAGAAGTACAGCTACATGAACATCTGCAAAGAGTTCAGCTTGCCCCCGTGCGTGGACGAGAAGGACGTGACCTACTCCTACGGGCTCGGCAGCTGCGTCAAGATCGAGTCTCCGTGCTACCCCTGCACGTCTCCCTGCAGCCCCTGCAACCCCTGTAACCCCTGCAACCCCTGCAACCCCTGCAGCCCCTGCAGCCCCTGCGACCCCTGCAACCCCTGCTACCCCTGCGGCAGCCGCTTCTCCTGTAGGAAGATGATTCTGTAAAGTGTAGGAGCCATGACTTAGGTTAGGTAGTTACTCCAGCCAGGCAGCTCTTCCAGTGTTTCTCTTCCCCTTCCTAGGCCCCTGTTACTCCAGGACATAGGGAACTGAATACATAAGTGCAAATCGCTGGTGTCCTGTGCAAGTCTTTGGGTTCCACCCGTGCAGGAGCCCTGCCCGGTGAGAGGGCCTGGGAGGAATTCATGGGTGGGAATGGGAGAGTGAGTGAGGTCTGCCCTCCTGTGTCCATCTCGACACCCAACTGCTGCCAAGTTCCAGGAAAAGATACTCTTGATGGGCAAACCCAGACACTGTGTTTCTTTTTTATTATTAGTTTTTTTTTATTGATTCAGAGAGGAAGGGCGAGGGAGAGAGAGATAGAAACATCAATGATGAGAGAGAATCATTGATTGGCTTCCCCCTGCATGCTCCCTACTGGGGATCGAGCCTGCAACCAGGCCTATGCCCTTAACCGGAATCGAACCTGGGACCCTTCAGTCCGCAGGCCGACGCTCTATCCACTGAGCCAAACCGGCCAGGGCTCAGACACTGTGTGTCCAAATGGTGCCAGGAAATGACCCAGCCCAGAAACCACACTGTGAAAGCAGACGCAGGCTAGGGTGAAGGCAAGTGCTTTTTCGAAGCTGCTGCAGTGGGGAGCACTGGAGAGAGGGGGACCCCCAGGCAAACGGTGGTCGGCCTTTTTATGGGACAACCATGGGAGGAGAAACGCGTGTCCACTGACCAAGGGTGGGGCGTATGCAGCTTGTCGTTTCTCCGCTTGCCCAGGACCTGGGGCATGGCCACCTCCGGCTCAGGGTGGTTTGCAACAGCCTCAGGTGGATTTATTTCAACTCTCTGTCTGGCTCAATTCCTGAAACTCCTTTCCAGGCACAGAAGTCTCGTTCGGAGTTCCGGAGTGGAATGTCCAGCTTTCACAAAATGACAGTGTAGTCCACCTGAACCGGGGTCCTCGGGGGCTGGCCCGGGAGCCACTCTTGATGCCAAGACAGAACTAAGTGGAGAGGAGGAAGGAGATGATGGGGGTGGGGGAGGCCAGAGTGAGGGCACAGGCCGGCATCAGGCCTGACTCTTAAGGGAACATTAACCCTCGCGTTTGCACAGTTTTCGTCTTTTCATCAGTCTCAGCTGCACAAGGGTTAGAGCAGTGGGGCAGCCTTGGCTGCATTGTGAGAGTCACTTGGGGAGTTTAAAAATATGGATGCCAGGCTGAAGAAGAAGAAGAAGAAGAAGAAGAAGAAGAAGAAGAAGAAGAAGAAGAAGAAGAAGAAGAAGAAGAGGAAGAAGAAGAAGGAGGAGAAGAAGAAGAACAAGGAGAAGGAGAAGGAGAAGGAGAAGGAGGAGAAGGAGAAGGAGAAGGAGAAGGAGAAGGAGAAGGAGAAGGAGAAGGAGAAGAAGGAGAAGAAGAAGAAGAAGAAGAAGAAGAAGAAGAAGAAGAAGAAGAAGAAGAAGAAGAACAACAACAACAACAACAACAACAACAACAAGGAGAAGGAGAAGGAGAAGGAGAAGGAGGAGAAGGAGAAGGAGAAGGAGAAGGAGAAGAAGAAGAAGAAGAAGAAGAAGAAGAAGAAGAAGAAGAAGAAGAAGAAGAAGACCTTACAAAGAAAAAAGTGTTTTAAAACAGAAAAAGGAAAAATACCGATGCCTGGGTCCCATCTCCGGAGACTCTGATGTAATAGATTTGAAGTGCACCCTGGGCCCCAACACGTTTAAAAGCCTCCCCAGGTGATCCAAACATGCCGCTGGGGTTGAGAAACTCTGCGTGGGATCTTAAAGCTCTCCTCGCCCTTTTTCTTTAAAAGCTTCCTTCAAGTTCAAGGATATTGATGGTGATAGCAGACCTATTTTGCTTTCATTCGAGGGAAGTAATGGGCCTCTAACATAGGTGGTGAATAAAAACATTGAACATTTCAAAAAACGATCACCTAGCAACCAGGCATACATGAATATGCTTGGGTGTACCAAATTCTAGAATTACCCTTGTAAGTGTCTTGCCGCATTTTGATTCCATGTTCATAAATATTCCAGTTTCTAAGTTACTTTTGAAAACGCTTTTGAGAACATTTCACCGTGTGGAATGAATGGCTTCCCACTGGGGTCTTGAACCAGCATCATCCCAGGGCACGCCTGCTTCATTCTCTTATTCACCCACTGACCTGCTCACCCTCCTGTTAGCCCAGCAACTCATTCATCCAACCTGCCCTTTCGAAGGCCAGAGGCTGTGCTCTGCGGCAGCGATGGAGACAGAAAAATACCCTTTTCACAAACGCCTCAGATTAAACTTGAGGAGGACTACTGTGGAGGGGTTGAGGGAGGAGGGAGTTGCAAAGAAACTGAATTTACCCGGGCTAGGAGAGGCCAGAGGGGCCCTCCAGACAGGCCTTGGGCATGGCTATGGAATGCACTGTTGACGTCACTGCTTTGCAGGGCACCTCAGGGAAGCCACAGGCCTAGCATCAGCTCAGCGCCTGGCCTGCGAGGGCAGATGGTCTGAGTCCACTCACCACCCTCCCAGGAAAGACTTGATATAAAGGCAAGTGTTTCATCTACCGAGCACCTGCTGTAGGCGAAGCACAGTGCCGGGAGCTGTTGTCAACAAGAAGTACCGTTCCAGGAGCTTCTCGCAGTGAAGGCGAGACTAGCACCTGGGATATGATTGTCAGGCACTTGGCAATTAAATGGTGTGGTTGGATGTTGTGGTCCCAGCATCAGAGAATGTGCGTGGGGGGTGAAGCAAGCCAGAGGCGGCAGAACCTGGGGGCAGGTCCTTCTGAGTCCCCGAGGAAAGTCCGAACGCAGGGCTGATTCCATGAACTAACTGCGTTCCTGAGGAGGGGAGAGGGTGGGTACCAGGGAGGAGAAAGAAGAAATACTTGCTGTTTCCAAAATTGTCTTTCGCTGGTTCGGTGGAGCGCTGGGCTCGGACAGCTCTGCGATGGCCTTGAATGTGTTTGCTGATCTGAGTCCACGTGAGTCCAAATGCCATCCTCCATCTGCCAGGGTAGGAGACAGAATGGGGAAACTGAGACATGGTGGCTCTGGATCGGCAGAGGCAAGGCCAATTGGAACAGAGGGTACCTGAGAGATGAGGGAGGCTCTGAGCTGCTTCACTGTTCAGCAAGTTTTAATAACTGAACATATAAATTAATATACCACCTTCTAATAAACATGATTAGTAAATATTGTAGAATTAAGGTTGGAGATGAAGATAATTATACTTCCCAGTGAACACAGAATACATTCTAGAGCTGAAGAGCTGTTTAATAGTATCCTATATAATAAAAGGTTAATTTGCAAATCAACCGAACGGCGAAACGACCTATCGCTATGATGCTCACTGACCACCAGGGGGCCGATGCTCAATGCAGGAGGTGCCCCCTGGTGGTCAGTGCACTCCCATGGGGGGAGCATCATTCAGCCAGAAGCCGGGCTCACAGCTGGTGAGCGCAGAGGCAGTGGTGGGGACCCCCCCCCTGCCCCAGCCCCAAGTGCACCAATTTCATGCACCAGGCCTCTAGTCATAAATAAAAGGGGATCCATGCCCAAGATTCTCAAGTATTGTTTGATTTCTTTCAAAACTCATGCAGTAAATTACTTTGTAAAATGACATTAAAGAACCTCAATTGACTGTTTTCCAGTCATTGTAAAATCTTTTTATTATTGAATTGCTCATGGCTCCAGAACTGGTGGAAAAGTAGTTTTAAATGATCTCAACTTCTCTTCCCAACACAGAAATTCCTCCTCTCTCTGTCTCTCCCTATTTCTCTCTCTCTCTCTCTCTCTCTCTCTCTCACACACACACACACACACACACACACACACACACACACATCCTATGAGTGTCACAGACTAGAAAAGCTTTAGGTACTCTGATTTAGACTTTTGGTTGAAAATATGCTGAAAGTTGAGGTAAAATTGATACTAGAACCAGAAGACTTGGGTTTAGAACACAAGTAAGGGGGGAAGGTGTTTCTGGGTGACCCAGATGGATCCAAGTGAAGTTTGTAGGGCTTGGGGCCTTTATCAGAGCAGAGTTCTCACCAGACTCCTGGTTGAGTCACATGATTTGGGATCGTGGTTGAAGTCGCCCTCAAGGAGCGACTACTTTTGATGCTGACCCGGAGGCCCACCTCTCCAGTCTGGAGATGTACAGTAGGTATTGGTTCCTATCTCTAAAGGTATGAGACAAAAACAAAAGACACCCACGGCTTAGGCCTCTGCCTCCTGGTGAGCGTCTCCGATCCAGCCATCAGACTTAAGTACCCAAGCCCTGGCACTGCATTAGTCACACAGGCTCAGCACAGGCAGGTGTAGCGTCACGCCTTGGCGGCTCATAAACCTGGCCTTTGACAGATGACGAAGCTGTGGTTCCAGGGCATTGCGTGTGCTTCAAAGAATGTGACAGTCACAGGGAGAGTCCTAGAGCCAGGATGCCAGAAAGGATGTTGAAATCCAGCGTTCACTATTCCAGAGGCAACTGGTCTACCCCTGAGGCACTCTTCCAGGCGGTCACCTTCCTCTTTGCACGGGAGACCTCCCCCAGCGTAAGGGCATGACCCACGTGGTTAAAATAACTTCTGCTCTTAATGGAATGGGGCCCCCAAGTGCTAGAACATCTGGAATTTTTAGTCTGGAAAATCTGGAGGGAGATACTCCTTTTCTTCAACTAAAACCTCAGTGGGTACTGTATCTTCATACATGAAACTAAGGAAAATGGTCTGAGGAGAGTGTTACACTGGTGATTTTTTTTTTCTTTTTTTTTTGTAAAACAACCGTTTTTTTCACATTCATGAATTCATAGATTAGAAATTCAGACAGGGTGTAGTGGGGATGCTTTGTCTTTGCTCCATTTGGGAAGATCCAAGTGGCTGGAATCTTCCGGAGGCTTCTGCACTCTACTATTTGGCATCTGGGCTGGGATGACTCCAAGGCTGGGGTTGCTGACGTTGTCATCTGGTCTATAATTTTATTTTTATAGATATTTTATTTTAGTGTTCATTCTCATCCATTAATTTTTTTTTAAGAGAGAGTGGAAGGGAGGGGGAGAGACAGAGAATGAGAAACATTGATGTGAGAGAGACACGTCGATTGGTTGCTTCCTGCACGCACCCCAATTGGGCTGGGATCAAGCCTGCAGCCAAGATAGGTGCCCTTGACCGGAATTGAACCCACGACCCTTCAGTTCGAGGGCGGACGCTCTATCCACTGAACCAAACCGGCTAGGGCTGTTCTGTAATTTTAGATGAAAAGTCTACAGTGGTGTAGAAACCATCATACTTCAATATATACCAAAAGAACTACTTTTACTGAAAACCTAAAAAGACAACATAAAAAGAATCCTAATATTTGGCGTTAAAATGTTTCCACTAATGGCACACTTGGGATTAATACTGCATTAGAAAATTACAGGAATATGGTCACCATGCCTGTAAAAACGAGAACTGCCAGGCACGCCTGAACAACTTTGTTTACTGTTTCTGTCCCATATGTGTGTGGTTTTCCCCATATGTTTGTGGTAACCACTCAAATTGAAAATGGATCAAGGTTTCGTGTCAGTTCTATATTAATGAGTATGTGTCCCAGATTTTCTGCAACAGCCCAGATCATAAAGGACTGTATCCTGGTATGGGGTGGGAGCATGGGGTCCCGGGTGCTGCCTGGGTGTGGTCAGGGTCTCCTAGGGGAGGTGTTGAGGGGCTACAGCACAGGTCATTAGGATAACACCTGAGACAGCAACAGAACAAAGGGTACAGGAACAGAAAAATGTGCTTGAGCCAAACGGGCAGTCCTTGAAGGAACACGCAGAGGTGGCAGGAAAGCACGAGGCCAGGATGTGTCTGGGCAGGACAGCTTGACAATGGATTAGGCAATTATCTCGGAAGAGGGAGATGATTGTCTTGAGTCAGCAGCTTAGTCACCTTCCAGTATCATCGGTGTCAAATATTTTTAGCCTCAGTCTCTGGCCAGGAGCTTCTGAGTTGGTCCCACCTCCTAGGAAGGGGTGGGTTCTAGAAAGGGGAGCCCATAGGCCTGCTTTGCGGGAGAAGCTGTCGTTCCTCCTCCACGGCAACCCACGGGAGGGCCGCCTCTGCGCCCGGCAGCCTGAGAGGCGGGCAGGATGCGGGAATGGCCAAAACCAAAGGGAGAGCTGGGGGGCTCAGCAGGCCACTGTGCGGGAGAGCTGGGGGGGTCAGCGGGCCACCGTGCGGGAGAGCTGGGGGGGTCAGCAGGTCACCGTGCGGGAGAGCTGGGGGGCTCAGCGGGCCACCGTGCGGGAGAGCTGGGGGGCTCAGCGGGCCACCGTGCGGGAGAGCTGGGGGGCTCAGCGGGCCACCGTGCGGGAGAGCTGGGGGGCTCAGCAGGCCACCGTGCGGGAGACCTTGGGGGCTCAGCAGGCCACCGTGCGGGAGAACTGGGGGGCTCAGCAGGCCACCGTGCGGGAGACCTTGGGGGCTCAGCAGGCCACCGTGCGGGAGACCTGGGGGGCTCAGCAGGCCACCATGAGGGAGACCTTGGGGGCTCAGCAGGCCACCGTGCGGGAGAGCTGGGGGGCTCAGCAGGCCACCATGCGGGAGAGCTGGGGGGGTCAGCGGGCCACCGTGCGGGAGAGCTGGGGGGCTCAGCGGGCCACCGTGCGGGAGAGCTGGGGGGCTCAGCGGGCCACCGTGCGGGAGAGCTGGGGGGGTCAGCGGGCCACCGTGCGGGAGAGCTGGGGGGGTCAGCGGGCCACCGTGCGGGAGAGCTGGGGGGGTCAGCAGGCCACCGTGCAGCAGGCCGTGCACAGTGCTAGTTCCTCCTGCCCCTCGGTGGGTGAACGCGGGGATGGCGGAAACTGCTCCTCGGGGTTCGTATTAGCTCTTCTGAGAGGCCTCCTTTTGCTTCTTTCCTTGTTTTCTCCCCTTTCAGGACCTGTCAGCATCTCGGCAGGAAGCACTGCGAGGCTCTATCCACTGAGCCACACCGGCTAGGGCTCAGCTTCCTTTTCTTACTGGCGAGGATGCAGCCTCGCTGTGTTTTGAGAACAACAAATAAAACAGCTCTGCCAAGTACCCCAGACACAAAGTGCGTCCTTAGCACATGTTGGTTCTGACGGGAGAGAAGAAACCCCTGAGCTTCCGGGTACAGCAGGGCTGACATGGGCGGGAATGTGCCCAAGCCAGTCCTGGCAAGTCTCTGCATTTCCTTCTCCCTCCCTCCCTCCCTGCCCCAAACCTGGCCCATCACCTGCTAGCCTTCATTCCCTGGAGCCCCCAGTACACTCCCAACCTTCCTCTCAGGTCCCCAGGGTCCCCACCTTTCCTGCATCTCTCTCCCTTCCTCCACATTGGTCACACCCTTTTTCCTCCAGGTGTTTGGAGGTTCTGTGAGGTGCCAGCTACAGGGCCAGGTGCCTGGAGGTTCGGAGACTTAGGATCCCACATGCTTCCTGTCCTCCAGGAGTTCACCAGCCGGGAGAGCAAAACAATCAGGTTTAAATCTGGGCTTCAGTGAGGAATAGCAGCGGGCCCTTGGCCAAGACACTTCCAGGGCACCCATTTCTTCATCTGCAAACGCGGGAGAGTAATAAGCGCCTTGCGGGGCTGTTTTGAAAGTCACATGGCACAATCAGCTCTTAGAATTCACACAACTGGATTTTGTTTGTTTTGTTTTTGTTTTTGTTGGTGTTTTTTTTTTTGCCTGTTGAGAAAAAATAACAAGGAACCACCTCATCAGGAATGGAACTTACTTCTCTCTAGAGATAGGCAAGATATGTTGAAGATGAAAGAGAATACATAGAAATGCATACTATAAGCCAAAAGGCAGACAATAAATCCGCTGGAGAATTTTTCAGTTCTAAGGATAAATAACATCCCCCCCCTTCCCCGCCCTTTGCCCTTATGACAATGTCCAGGTTTTGGTGCCACCACTAGGGGGCATCTGTTTGTAGAAATGAAACCCTCAAGACTGCAGTGATTCTGCTTTCCCTGCAAAGGTAAGGAGTCAGAGCAGAAATGACTATCAAGAACTAAGCTGAGGCAGGCATTGCATTTTTCATTTCACTTCTAAATTTAGTTTTCCAATCATGTGACGGTTATAATAACAGAGACTGCCGAAGGCCGAGGGAGTGAGAGAACATGCAGGTCTTCCCGTGGGAAACTACCTCCTGGAGAAGAAACGGTATTACCCCGGGATGTTATTAGGTTGCCGGGGCCTTAGAGAACACATTATTAGAGGAACTTATTGATTCAGATTCCACAATAACAGGTAGACACGGAACAGCTTGCTTTGGGAGGTTCCTTATTTGATTTCCTGAGCGATTTCTTTTTATTCACATGTAAAACATGGAACTATGATTTGCATTCATTTCTCTCTTAAATGTCTTCTGTTTTGTTTTCGTGTCTGTGGGGCTTGGCAGCAATGATTAGTAACCTGGGAGCTGTCCTTCTTACCCACCTTATTTAGAATTAAAAAGAAGGTCTTCGCTTCCCTCTAGTGGCTGCTCTGGTCTCCTTGTGGATAGAAACTGCGCTGAGAGGCTGGGACCACAAGGGGCAGAGCAGGCGTCCTCGGGGAGGATAACCTGAGCAGGTCCCCAGGCTGGGCAGGCGGGGAGAGAGGAAAATTACTCCCACAGGGCTGCCAGCTCCTGCTGCCCCACTCCGGCAGGAAACCGCCCGGTCATGGGCATCCTCATGGGCATCCGCAGCAGCTCCCCCTGCTTCCAGGCTGCGCCAGGAGACCCCCACCCCCCAGGGCAGGAAGGCTCCCAGGGGAGGGGGGCAGTGTGGGAGACCTCCTGCCTCGTAGTTCTGCACTGCGCTACAAAAGCTTTTAAAAGATGCCTACGTTTATTAAAACTTTGAAGACATTTACCAATTTATCCAAGTCAGAAACCAAATGAACTCTCAGGAGCTTATGATCAGAAAGGGAAATTTCGGGGTTGGAGGCCCCAGGAATTCCATTTCAAAGGCTTTAGAAAGAATTCCTGGTAAAAGGTGCTAATATTACATTCTTTGTTGGATGGCACTTGGAGAGCTTTTGGTATCATTTCACCATTTCACCCCTAACCCAGTGCCTTGGCAAATTGGTCAGCAGTAGCACATGACATG
Source organism: Plecotus auritus (assembly GCF_963455305.1). Classification (NCBI taxonomy): domain Eukaryota; kingdom Metazoa; phylum Chordata; class Mammalia; order Chiroptera; family Vespertilionidae; genus Plecotus; species Plecotus auritus. The sequence goes on from NC_137777.1 coordinate 14,938,991, forward strand.
GTGGACAGCTGAGAGTCTCATATTCATATTTATCTTCAGGTAGCACATTTCACCAGGTTTCCTAAAAGCTTAGAGTCAGTGGTGCGCAGGCAGGCTAAGTAGCCATCCCAGACGGCGAATAAAGAAAACTTGAATTTCTTTAAAGAAAAGGGGATGGCAGATGGGGATATCCTAAGGCTGTGGTCGGCAAACAGCGGCTCAGGAGCCACATGCGGCTCTTTGGCCCCTTGAGTGTGGCTCTTCCACAAAATACCACAGCCTGGGCGAGTCTATTTTGAAGAAGTGGCGTTAGAAGAAGTTTAAGTTTAAAAAATTTGGCTCTCAAAAGAAATTTCAATTGTTGTACTGTTGATATTTGGCTCTGTTGACTAATGAGTTTGCCGACCACTGTCCCAAGGGAAGGCTACACAGCACCGAGCCAAAGGGACTGAGTCCATGATGGCAGCAAAAATATACTTAGGACAGAAGAAGTGTCCTTCTGAGTGAAACATATTCAATGCTCTTAAGGCAACTTGAAAAGCAGCATTATCTCTTGAGCTGATCCTAAATTTTGAAATAACTCACCTTTTAAAAATATTTTTAAAATTAAAACTGATTTTGATTTGAGTATTGGTTGTCCACGAGCCTGCGAACTGAAGGGTCCGGGTTCGATTTTGGTCAAGGGCACATGCCCAGGTTGAGGCTTGATCCCCAGTAGGGGGCATGCAGGAGGCAGCCGGTCAATGATTCTCTCTCATCATTGATGTTTCTAGCTCTCTCTCCTTCTCCCTTTCTCTCTGAAATAAAAAAGTATATATATATATTTTTTTAAATTGCCATATATTAAAAAAATAAATATGTAAAAAAAAAAAAGGCTACTGCTCCAAGGAATTATAAAGGAAACTGCATGTCATTAAAGGGGAGCTGTTAGACAGACAAGAGCAGAGCAAGGACGATGGGCCAGGGACAGAAGCTCACCAGGGCAGAAAGCCCAGATGCCTCATGCCTCACAAGGGCAAAACTGGGAAAACATGAATGTCGCCCCCAGGGTAACCTTTCCTGCCCTAGCATATCACTGGTCAGGCGGTTTGGACCCCCTGACCGTTTCCGCCCTAAAGATAACATCTAGGCCGCAGTTGTAGATCAGCTCCAGGCCCAGGAAAGCTGCAAAACCAGACAAGCGACACGTGGCTGCCTCAGGACCAGCTGCATTGACCAATGACACCCTGCCCTAGACCCATCGGTGGAGACCCCGACCCTGAAAGAGCACACCTGGAAAGCCTATGAATATTCTATTGAGACCCTCCCCTGAGAGGGCCCCTAAGATTTCCACCTGCAAGACAGAGATGAATGTGCTCAGGACAAAGGACCATCTGCCTCCAAGGAGCACACCTGGGCCATTGCCTGCCCCCTCTTCTTCCCCCACAGGCAGGTCTCCCCTAACCTCCAAGGGACCCCATGAGACTTGCAACCCGGGGAGCCATGGGCAGCAGCAGCTCTTCCTGTGCGAACCCCTGAACCTGTCTCCAAGGCCCCTTTTCTCTGACTTCTCCGAGAGCCAAAGCTGCTTCTTCTGTCCTAAGTACATTTTTTAAAAAATATATTTTATTGATTTTTTACAGAGAGGAAGGGCGAGGGATAGAGAGTTAGGAACATCGATGAGAGAGAAACATCGATCAGCTGCCTCCTGCACACTCCCCAGTGGGGATGTGCCCACAACCCAGGTACATGCCCTTGACCGAAATCGAACCTGGGACCCTTGAGTTCGCAGGCCGACGCTCTATCCACTGAGCCACACCAGTTAGGGCCTAAGTACATTTTTACTGCCATCATGGACCCAGTCCCTTTGGCTCGGGGCTGTGTAGCCCTTCCCTTAGGATATCCCCATCTGCCATCCCCTTTTCTTTAAAGAAATTCAAGTTTTCTTTATTCGCCGTCTGGGATGGCTACTTAGCCTGCCTGCGCACCACCGACTTTAAGCTTTCAGGAAACCTGGTGAAATGTGCTACCTGAAGATAAATATGAATATGAGACTCTCAGCTGTCCACCATGCCATGTGCTACTGCTGGCCAATTTGCCAAGGCACTGGGTTAGGGGTGAAATGGTGAAATGATACCAAAAGCGCTCCAATTGCCAGTCCAACAAAGAATGTAATATTAGCACCTTTTTTTACCAGGAATTCTTTCTAAAGCCTTTGAAATGGAATTCCTGGGGCCTCCAACCCCGAAATTTCCCTTTCTGATCATAAGCTCCTCAGAGTTCATTTGGTTTCTGACTTCGGTAAATTGTTAAAAATGTCTTGAAAGTTTTAATAAGTTTATGCATCTTTTGAAAATATTGTAGCAGTATGAAATATATTTTAAACAAAATAAAAGGTAAAATAAGCTTTAGGTTTCACAGATTAAAAATCAGAGCCGGGAATGAAAGAGCCCCTTCAATGTTTCTATTTTTAGGTTCTAAATGAATTTGTGTTATAGAAATCATACAGTATGGGGATCACAGTTTCATTTCACAGACACATAAATGTGTTTTTATTTTCATGTGCTCCAACTATCAAATCTTTGCATGTTATGAAAAGAACACTAAAAATAATTTTAAAAAGAAAAAAAAACACACCTCAAAAGCAGCTTTTGCTGTGGAATATATTTTCCAATAGTCCCTTTTCTAATCACTAGAGGAAACTGCTTAAACACAGGATTCATGGTGGGCAAACGAGATTGCTATGGAAATGGTTTGGAGGCTACATAGCAATTTTGAGTTCACATGGGGACAGACCACTGGAGGCTTTCTCCCCTACAGGCTCGCTTTCCAGGAAAGTCCCCATGAGAACGGGGTGCGCCGTAGCAAGGTCAGCTCTCCATGCAAATCTCTCGCAGATTTCCAGGAAATAAAACAATTGCCAATCCAAACTGGATTTCTAAACTAAAATTCAAGAAAGATGCGGTGCTTCTGCAAAAGAATAATCCAGGCTCTCAGAGGACTCTCCCTGGAAACGAGGCTTGAGTTGGTGGGAACCAGACGTACAGCAGGGAATGGAGGGCTGAGCGGGTCACTGACCCTCCCCCCTCCCTCCCCTTTGCCTCCCCTTTGCCTCCCCTTGGAGGGGAGGGGCTTCTCAGACTACTCCTCGGTCCTGCTGTCACTCAGTCCTGGGCCCAGCCTAGGCTCTAGGACCTGGAAGTGGGAGAGGAGGGGCGAACAGGCAGGGGTTAGACCCCCCCCTCCCCCCACAATCAACCCTCCTACCACCCTATGATTTGAGGTTAAGTCTCTTTACCCCTAAGGCCTGAAGGAGCTGGCCTGGATGTGACCCCTTAGATCTTTTTGGGCCCTACAATCCTATGAAATTAATTCAAAGGAAAAAATAGACTAAAAAAAGAAACAAGGGCAGGTCACTTGCAAAAAAATAAAATAAAAGATGCTTTTGGCTTTGGGCTATTTAACACCGAACCTGAAATATTTATAATTAGGACCTAGAATAGGAAAAACCGCCATTATTTGAAAATAATCACTTTTAGAACAAAATTCAGCCCAGTTGAGTTGCTAAAGGGCTCCAGGGCTTGTTCCAGATACATGTTCGGATAACCTGGCCTTAAGGTTGTCCTTATCTTCCAACCCCACTTCAGCGACCAGAGCATAATGCTCTTGGGTCCTGTTCATCATGGAACTGCAACATCATCAAGGCCTCCAACCCGAAATTTCCCTTCCCGAAGGCGATCTCCTGTCCTCCTCCCAGTCTATCCTTCCATCCCAGCCAACCCTTCCTCCTCCCCAGCCCTCTGGAGAACGTGGGCCACCTGCCTATTTGCTGTCCATTTCCCCTTTGTCCCACACCTGCCAGTCCTCCCACATACAGTCACTGTGGTCTAAGGGGGTAGCAATGGGGGACTTGTGACTGGGGTCTGGTCAATATATTTATGTTAAACAAATACGTATATGGGGCTTACTCTGCACAAGGCACGGGGCTAAGTACTTTACAAATGTTGACTTATTTAAGCCTAACAGCCCTAGCAGATAAGTATCTTATTCTTTCCTTTGACCGGTATGACTGGTTCAGGGACGTACATGTGATCACATAAGTCTAACACGATGCAATTGCTGGGCTTCTCAGAAAGAGACTTTTGTTCTTTCCCCTGCACTTGAGGTGGGGTGGGTGTGAAAAGCAGTGCAGCCATCTGGGGGGCTGGGGGGGAAGGGCACAGGGAGAAAGCTCCTCTGAGGACACAGCCAACATAGGACCAAGGCAGCAAAAGAGAGAAACTGAGCCCCAGGGACAAAATGGGAGCTTCTGATCAAACTGTGCCTGAAGCCAGCCCTACTCCTGACCTTTTCAACTGGTGTGAGAGTGAATTTCCTTTCTGCTTTAAAAAAGTTGGGTTAGGTTATCTTTTGCCCGTAACCAAAATATCCCTAATACAGCTCAGTTCCTTGACCTCACAATTCAGCCCAGGTTATAAAATCAATTGATGTGCCCTAACTGGTTTGGCTCAGTGGATAGAGCGTAAGCCTGCAGACTGAAGGGTCCTGGGTTCGATTCCGGTCAAGGGCACCTGCCTGGGTTGCAGGTTTAATCCCCATTAGGGGACGTGCAGGAAGCAGCCAATCAATGATTCTCTCTCATCATTGATGTTTCTATCTCTCTCCCTCTCTCCCTTCCTCTCTGAAATCAATAAAGATATATATATATTTTTTTTAAAATCAATTGATGAGACAAATGAGTGTGTTTGGATGAATATAACACCTGAATATTTAAATGTTTTGTTTTGGTAGCATATTTTACCAGAAAAATCATGATTCATAGAGATAAGCACCCGTATGAACACACATAAATTTCATGAGCACAAGAATGCATGGCCCTGATTTTTTTAAATCAAAATGCCAATGCAAACTGTAAATGTCCAAATCTGACACGGTTACAAAAAGTCTGCACAGAGATGTCTAAATGGTATTCCTACCTCCCCCCTGGGGTAAACTCTCTGCCTAATTTACATCCTGTCGCTCTGTTGAAATACTCGCCAGATCAGAGTCTCTCGAGGGTCCTTGCTTTTGTAGACCTTTTTGCTGGATTCATCTCTCTTTGCCTTCTTGCTTCTTTACTTCCTTCCTTTCATAATTCACTTCTACGGTTTTCCTCTCCTCGTCTGCCTCCCCTTTTCCTACTTCTGTCCTCAAGAGTTGGCCTCGCCCAAGGTTTTATTCTCAACAACATTATCGGTACTAGTATTAGTAGTATATAAAATAAAGGCTTAGCTGTTGTAACATAAATACACTCTCTTCCTCCCGCCTGCCCCTACCCCAACTTAACCAACAACAGTGGCTCCGATAAGAGAGTTTACTTCTCCTTCCCTTGCTAGCCTGGAACTTCGAAGGCAGTTCGGTGCAGGCAGGCACCTGTGCCCACAGGTCTGCCAGGAGCCCAGGTTCTTGCTTTCTGTCTTCCACCATTCCTAGGAGGGTGTCCTCATTTAAAAAAATATATATTTTTATTGATTTCAGAGAGGGAGGGAGAGAGAGAGAGAAACATCAATGTGAGAATTATTGATCAGTTGCCTCCTGTACCCTTTGTTCCCCTGCCACTGGGGATCAACCCCAGCACGTACCCTGACAGGGAATTGAACCACGACCTCCTGGTTCATAGGTCGATGCTCAACCACTGAGCCACACCCAGCCGGGCCTGGGGCCCTCATTGTTGTCGAAGCTGGCTAACCAGCACATGCCTCTGTTCTAGCCTGTGGGGAAAGAGAATGGGAGAAAGAAAGCAGCTTCCTCTTTAAAGGGCTTGACCTGGGACTTGCACACCTCATCTCTCCCACTCACCTCCCAATGGCCAGATTTTGGTCACATGACCACACCCAGGTACAAGGGAAGCTGGGAAACATCATCTCAGGCTGGGTGTCCATGAGCTCAGCTCACACTAGAGGGACTAATCAGGGGTGGGCAAACTTTTTGACTCGAGGGCCACAATGGGTTCTTAAACTGGACCGGAGGGCCGGAACAAAAGCATGGATGGAGTGTTTGTGTGAACTAATATAAATTCAAAGTAAAGGTGCGGAGGGGAGAGCAAGAGAACCAGATAGAACAGCCGGATCCGGCCCGCGGGCCGTAGTTTGCCCACGGCTGGTCTAGATCCTGGCACCAACGAGCAGTCTCTGCCAGCCTCCCTTTCCTCTTTCTGCACCCTCTCTCCGCCCCCGCTCTTGCAGTAGCTCTGCCCTCCACTCAGTGGCTCCCAATTCTAGCCTAATTGCAGCCTGGGCTTCCTCACCCCCAGATCGACCTGTATAATGTCCCCCCAACTTCCCTCTGCCTCCCCTGTCCTCTAGAGGGACCATCTACACTCCCGGTCAGTCGGGCCCCACATTTTGTATCACCTTCACCTCCCACCCCTGCATTCTCTTCATCTACTGAGCAACCCCCAAATCAGGCCCCGTCCGTTTCCTCTGTTTCCTTCCTCCCACCCCCTGAGCTGTGCAAGCCTCCTCAGTCTCGCACCCAGGCTCTCCCCTCTGACCCAGCCTTACCCACAGCCTCGCACCCAGGCTCTCCCCTCTGACCCAGCCTTACCCACAGCCATCCTAGAAAGACTTGAAAGTGTAACTCAGATCCCATTCCTCCCTGTCCAAAGCCCTTCTTGGACACTGTTTGCCTGTGGCTCCTCCTGAGGGGAAACTCCTGCATAGGCGGTTACAATGTACCCTTCCAGCATTTTTTCCAGGGCTCTCAGAGTCTGAACCTCAGGGTCTAAGACCAATCTCCCCAGCTCCCGATGCACCCTGATCCCTCCTATTGTGGGTAAGGTATTTCGTCTGTGGTTCCTCCTGCTCACTCGCCATCTGCCTGGCCAATCCTACCCATCCTCCAAGGTCTGGCTGTCATGTACCTCCTCCCATATCCCTGCCACAAGGCCCAGCACCCACCCTGTCCCCGCCCCCCCTCCCCCCAGTAGCCCAGACTTCTCTGCTTCTGTAGCCCTTTGCTTATAAACTCTGTTTTGGTCCTTGACCTGCTCTGCCTCCATGTGCCCAGATGCCCCCTCCTAGAGGGCGGACCGGAGGAGGTTTGTCCCTACCGCACTCCCTGCGCCACCCTGCGGGGTCTGGGGTGCCTGCCCCTTGGTGTTACAGCCATTTGTCTTGGTAAAGTGAGAACCTTCCTGAGGGGGGAGGGGACCCCTGTGGAGGGGGCTGGGTGCAGGTCAAGGCTGCTGTTGTTTGCACGTTAGCGGGTCCACACTGGCGGCCATCCCGGGCCAGCCTGCCCTGAGAATCAGCCGCAACGCCCTCTCGCCAGCTCCTGCCAGCACAGCCGGCTGCCTCCCAGGGCTGTGCGGACTGTCCAGTAAAGGCTGTTTGTAACCCGATTCCTGGTTAAAAATAACCCCAGGTCTGACCCACTAAGAGTCTCCCGGGGACTCCCAGGTGGGTGAGCTTTTCCTGGCAGCACATGCGCATGTTTAAAGGAACCCCCTCCCCCCAGCGCCACCTAAGTGCCTGGGGCCTCTCCTCTCTCACAGAGAGCGTCTCTTGGCCCAGGTTTGGGGAAGGCCTCTGGCTTCTCCCTCCCTGTGGGGCGGGTCCCTGGGCTTCTCGGCCAGCCCGGGTGGGACTGCTGAGGTCATGGCCAGATGTACTCCTGTTAACAGACACCAGTGAGCTCATACATTCCATTGTTACCCACGTGAATTGAATTTTCACCAGTTACAACAAGCAAGAACCTGATAAGTGTATCTCCTAATTGGTCCGCCTGCCTCCAAGCTTGCTAACCCCCAATCCATCCTCCAAATGGCTTCCACGTGGATCTTTCTAAATTGCTGATCCAGAAACACCCCTTTCCTGACAGAACTCTTCCATGACTCTCAACCACTGGAGAAGAAGTCCAGATTCCTTAGCGTGGCATTTCCCGTAGTCTCTGGGTCTGAACCAGTTTCCAACCTCGTCTCTGCCTGGTACCAGAAGCATGCATCCACGTTCACCGTCCTGGGGCTAGCTCAGAGTTCCTGCAGCCAGAAATGCCACTTCCCACTGAACGGAATCCCACTTGTCCTTCAGGTCCCATCTCAGATGATGATGATTTCTCAATACTCAAACCAAAATCAGTTTTAATTTCAAAGCACTTTATTCATTCACCATTCAACAAATATTTGTGGGGCAGCTCCTATGTGCCAGGCACTGTGCCAAACGCTGATGAACTTGACACCGTTTTTGCTTTCATGGAACTTAGAGTCTAGATCAGCCATGGGCAAACTACGGCCCGCGGGCCGGATCCGGCTGTTCTATCCGGTTCTCTTGCTCTCCCCTCCGCTCCTTTACTTTGAATTTATACTAGTTCACACAAACACTCCATCCATGCTTTTGTTCCGGCCCTCCGGTCCAGTTTAAGAACCCATTGTGGCCCTCGAGTCAAAAAGTTTGCCCACCCCTGGTTGGGGTATGTGAAAGGCAGGTAGGGAGTATATTAGACGGGGTGCTTTCAGCTCAAGTAACAGAATAATTCACTCCAAGTGGTTTGAGCAATAAGTGCTCTAATACAGCATATAGGAAGTTGTGCGGCAGGCAGAATTGAGAATGGGTGAATTCAGTGGTTCAGTGATGTTGGGGTCTGGGGATATAAGGTAGAATTAGGGTCCAACCTTATAGGACTACTGTAGGATTAAGTGAATTCTATTTATTAAATGAGTTCCATTGTTCCATTGCTTTAAAATAGTTAACTTTGTGTTATGTGAATCTCACCTCAATAAAGAATATGTAGCTACACGTTTGTTCATTGAGACATGGTTTGAAATAGCAAAACATTGGGTACAATCTAATATCCACCCATGTTAAATAAATTAAAGTCTATCCTCACTGGAGGATATGTTGTTGTTTTAAAGTGATTTTTTAAGAAGGAGAAGGAGGGAGACTTGGGGTGGGTGGGAACCGGGTGGAGGGGGAAAATGGGGGGAAAGGGAACATCGGTAATATTCGCAACAATAACGATTTTTTAAAAAGAGAGAAGAAGGGAGAGCGAGAAACATAGATGTGAGAGAGAAACATCTACTGGTTGCCTGCCAATATGGGTCCCAAGCAGGAAGTGAACCCGCAACCTAGGTATATGCCCTGACCCAGGAATTGAACCTCCTGGTGCACGGGACAACGCTCCGACCAGCTGAGCCACCCGGCCAGGCACTCCCCTTATTTCTTCATAGGCAGGTCATGTGGTCAACCCTGGCTGCAAGAGAATTTGGGAAAATGAATTTTTGGCAAAAAAGAAGTAACAGGAATTTGAAATGTGAGGGAGAGTAATAGGGAGAGGGGAGGCATCTTTAGCTGTAAACAATGGCTACTGCCATTTAATGAGTGGGGACCAGTGACCCTAAAAGTCTTATTCTTTGCAGTCTGTTGAGACACCCTGGAGATCAATTATGAGTTGTCCCTGCAGGTTCAAACCTGGCTGCCCTGTTAACAAGGAACAGGGAGTGAGGGGGGCACGACGGGTGGCAGATGGCGACAACTAACAATGACTACCACAATATGGGAACGAGTCGCTGTGATTCAACAGCAAAACGTTCAACAAGGCCATGGCATTGAAACCGATTGGGGTTGCAGCAGGTGTTCTTGGTGTTTGTTGGTGTGTGGCAGCTGCCTCCATCCATCCATCCATCCATCCATCCATCCATCCATCCATTTATTCAATGAACACAACTCAAACTGACTTAATAAAAAAAAAAAGGTTCAATTATTAGCACATATAACCAAAAGTCCAGAGGACAATTTTCAGTGTCTCCAGCATCTCAATCTATGTTGATTTCATTTAAACAGGCCCCTCCCACTTGGAGGTGAAATGGCCAACAGCCATTCCAGGTTCACATTCTGGTGTAGCCGGTAGCCCCTGGGAGAGAGAGCTTCTCTTCACTTAGTCCACACCCTAAGTCTAATTGGGCCACGTGGGGCAAGTACTCATTCCCGTGCCATCTCTGCACTGGGGGGTAGATTATACAGCCCGTCAAGGATTACAAGGTAGACTATGCTGCAGAGAGGAGGGGGCGTCGGGAGTGGGGAGTGCCCACAAATTACACGGCTCGTTTGTGAAGAGCGGTAGGAGGTGTGCGTGTTTGGAAAGATTTTCAAGATGGTTTGGTTTCCACTTAAAGAAGGAGATTAGCCTATTGTTACATATGCATTGATCTTACCAGATGAAGAGGAAGAAGAAAGAGAAGTCCTATAAAGTCAGTAGTAGGCACATGGGCCTGTGGGCATGTCACCAAGAGATAGCTTTGACCAGTGCTACTGCCCACGGTTTCAGAGGAAAAGACAATGACTGAAATGATTTGATCTCATACGTGGAAATGGTCTCCTCTGTAAAGTATATAGTATGTGAGCGTCTCACACCGAGATCCTAAACTTTGGCTTTTGTATGCAGTCAGTTTTTCACCAGAGCCTGACAGACATCCCTGCATTCCGTTAAGCCAACTCCAGGCCCTGGCTAAGGAGAGGCCTAGCTCACAATGGCATGGCTTGGATTCCTTCTGGGGCTAGTTCCCCAGCAAACTTCCGTCATGCTCTGACAGATGACCCTCCTAAAAACGGTTGAGGAACGTGGAAACTTCCAACCTGGCCCCATCCATGGCACAGCGGTAAGAGCGCTATGAGTTCTGCATTCTTTAGAAGGGAAGTTCACAACTTCAAGTTGACCTCTGGCTGCCTTCCCAGATGGGAAATTCAGTGCCAAGGACATGCTTTTAGTTACTGCCTGTTTGGAAAGTGAAAGATTAAGTGCATCTCAGACAGAATTCCTCCCTCGAAGATTCCCTGAAAATCAGGGGCATGTAAACTGCCCGGAAATGCTCATAGGCTACCAGGTGTGGGGGGCACCCAGGTGTGTGGAGAGCTGCGAAGTACTTCTCAGTGTTCTACATCCAATACTATTATGTTTTTCTCTGCTTTTTTTACTGCATATTGATTATTGAAAAGATAGATAGATCTGGCATGAAAATATCTTAGAAAACATCAAGAATCAAAGTTATACATAAATATATTCATCTGCTTGAATGTCAGTAATAACAATTATAATAACTAACATATTTTGTTCCAGACACTCCAGATATTATATGTAATATCTCATTTAATCCTAACAATATCTCAGTGAGTACCTATCTAATCTTCCCATTTTACAGATACAGGGAATGAGGCTAAAGAGGTCAAATGACTTGCCCAAGGTTACACAGTAAGTGGCAACACTGAAATTTAAACCCAGCAAGATTGACTTTTAACCAGTGTCTAATTCTAACCATTAGTTTTGGTTAATGACGCATTCCTTTAAAATAAGATTCAGATGCCTGTTCCCAATAATTACAGGAAATCCCTAATTTCCACATAGTTCAGATTGTAGGAACTGGGAAGACTGGGAACAGTGAGGGTTCAAGCCAAACAGAACTCATCAGCCCCGCCCCGCCCAGCCCAGCAGTCACAGGAGTGTGCCCGGGCCGCCCCGGAGCAGCTCTGACTGTGTGAACTGGGTCCGGGGTTTCTGACACTAAGAAGCATTCCAGGCAAAGCAACAGGGGCGGGGCTGTGACAGGAGCACTGATTACCTCTGGGCCCAGACAGCCGGGGGCTGTCAGACACCCTTTCCTATCTGAAGGGGGTCAGGACTTCTCCTGCTAAAAGTGCCCAGACGTGGCCTGCTCAGGAAGTCAACGCTGCCTCAAAGGTACATTAACGTTCACAAAACATGTGGGCAGCAAAAGCCCTCCTGACCAGCAAGGAGTCAAAAAATGGTGCCTGTTTTATTTTAAAACCCATTTTTAAAGTGCCTGCACGTTGGGTCCGGAGATTGGTCCTTCCTGAGACAGGGATGTGGGTGGGAGAGGAAGGATTGTCCCAGCTCAGTGCTCTGTCCAGAAGGAGGGGCGGGCTGAGCCACGGGCGATGAACGGACAGGCCCGAGGACTCCAAGAAGGCGCCTCATCTGCTTGGCTCACTAACAGAATGATGAGAGACAAAAACCATATTCCTTAAAGCAGCCACATTTTACCATAGAAAGCAAACTGGTGGACTCTCTAACACTGAGAGACGCTGATGGTGGTGGTGATGCTGATGGTGATAGTAAGTACTCATTTGTTATCTCTGTGTAAGGCCCTGCATGAAACTCTACACCAATTATTTAATCTTAATTAATGACTCCTCAGGGTGGTCCTCTTATCGTCATTTTACCAGTCAGGAAAACGAGCTTTTCAGAAATGCGGGGGCTTCCCTGCGGCCACGGAGGAGGTGGTGGCGCTGGGAGGCGGCGGTGGTGGCCTGGCGGAGGCCTGGCCGCCTCCATCCTTCTGCACCATTGCGGGCAGCAGCGCCCGTCCTGCTTTTCCCAGGACTCACAAACATCTGAAGCTTCCTCGAATACGGACGCTTCACCTTCACTTTTTCATTCTCTTCTTTCACTTTCTTTTCCAGAACCTTTTCAGAGGCTGCCCACATTCTTAAGGGCAAGAAAAGCTCTTTAAAAATAATTAGAATGGAGATCCTTGGAGACCCTCGCCCCAGACACAGCAAAAGTCTTATCCAAATGTATTTTGGAACCAAGACTCAAGAACCTAATCTGTTTTCCTCCAGACTAAAAACTGTATAACCTGGTTATTTTCCTTTTAAATAATTGCTCTAATTTATATATATATATATATATATATATATATATATATATATATATATATCTTTTATGTTTTTATTGATTTTAGAAAGAGGAAGGGAGAGGAAGAGAGAGATGGAAACATCAGCGATGAGAGAGAATCTCTAATCGGCTGCCTCCTGCACGCCCCACACTGGGAATCCAGCCCACAACCCAGGCATGTGCCCTCATAGGGAATCTAACTGTGAACTCCTAGTTTATAGGTCGATGCTCAACCACTGAGCCACACTGGCCGGGCTAAGTGTTCTAGTTTTGATATAGAATTTAAAAACCTGCAGGGGTAGGGAAGGAGGAAATAGCGTCCTGATTTCATTGTTTGCAGGTAGTAGGGTTCCTCACCCAGATTCTGCATTGAAATGGGCCTGAGAGTGGATGAGGTGACTTACAATAGCTTTCTGAATTGTTTAAGACTCTAGAATGAGTGAGAAGTACAAAGTCACCTAGACTCGCCGTTTGGCAGAAAACCAGGATGGAAAAAAATCAAGAGGCAAGATGTCCAGAAAATAACCCAAAAGACGTCAGCCAGGCCAGCTGCGGACAATTGCACAGCGCATGGGGAATTCAGCCGCAGTGAGCCATCCTGCCAGGCAAAACATGGGGCCTCACAGAAGCTGGAAACCGGCATCCCCGAGGAAGAAGGTGGAGGGCTGGCAAAGGAGCCCAGCTGGCCAAAAGCCAGTGACCAGACCCAGGAAAGTGCTTCTTCCACTCCCAGCCTGGTTCAGCAGGGGGCGCCCTCTCCTCCGGCCGGAGCCCACTCTCCTGACAGTCACCAGGACACAGTGACCTGCTCAGAGACTGCCTTTCACCTGGTTCTTCTCCAAAGGGTTTGGGCCAGAGCCGTGTTTCTCTGCGCCCGGTAGAAAGACACACGCCCTCCACCACCACCCACCCAGCATCATCACCCGAGATTCTCCCCAGCCCTGCTGAGTCAGACTCTCATGGCTGCGGCTCAGGAATCAGCCTTTTAAACAAAACCTCCCGATCGAAAGTCAAGGGTAGGAACCGGTCAAAGGCAAACAGCTTGAAAACAGAAATGCTGTGTTGTCCCCTGGGGTCTCCCCGGAGCCTGGCACAGGGTCTGTGACTGGTCAGTGATCAGCAGCTATTTAGCGGATGAACGAACGAGTACCAGAGGCTCTTCGCCATCCTCTGGGGTAAGGGGTCAGTTCACAGAGGGCCCGAGCCTTCTGAGGTCAGGGCGAGCACTCCTGTCCGCTCAGCTGGCATCTCTCCTTTGCCCCGCACTGTGGCTCAGCCACATCTGGGCAGCCAGCAAGGCCACCCTGCAGGCAGACGCTTGTCTCTCCAGCAAACTGCCAGGCCAACCAGGTCGGGCTCTCAGGACTGGTATTTGGCAGAACAGGGAACCAACCTCAGACGTGCAGACAGCCACCCTGCCCCGTGCCAGGAGGGTGTTGCTGGGGTCAGCCCCAGGAGACGCCTAAGGAACTCCTGGCAGTTTAACCCAGTTACACCACACAGACCCATCCCCCCCCCCCCCCCCCCCGCCGCCGCCGGGGGTCAGGTTCTCCCTTCCTGGGCTGGCCCTCAGTTGCTAAAGCTGCACAGCAGCCCCCTGTCTCGCCCTCCCCGGCCTCCAGCGAGGACACGAAGTCCTGGACCTCACAAGCCGATGAAGTTATCTGCTGCAGTCACACTGCCTCATGCACGCAGGGAGCGGGTAACTTTCAACATGATTTCATTTCTGTTATCTCACTTCACACAGGGGTCCTATTACCCCACCTGACAGGACCAATTGGCTGAGCCAGTGCTGACCTGCTTTGTGACCGAGCCGGCACCATGACCAAGGCCTGGGCCTTGCTCTGGTCAGACCTGGGAGAAGCGGCCGGCCACGTGTTTCAAACACGATCGTGCTTCACACTCACCCAGGAGCATATGTCATATGGACGTATGAAAGCAGAGCTCCAGCCCGGCCGGAGTGCTCATGGAGGGCAGGGCACCCAGGAACCTGCATTTTAACACGCGCCTCCAATGGGAGTGAACAGAGCAATCGACATAAAACATATTCCTTCCGGAGACCTCGCCGGAGTGTGTGTGTGGTGTGACAAAAGTGAAGCGACTTATTGGTGAGAATTTGGCAGCCCTTGGAGGGAAAATTGTGCCTGAAACCCTCAAGCCCTTGCCCCAGCTGCACCGGGGCCCCTTCAGGGTGACTCTCCCACTGAAAGGAGAAAACACTCCAGAACCCGAAGCCCGCTATCGGTGCTCCACAAGGAAGTGCGGTTTCTTTCTTCCTTCTCTTCGCTGCCAGGAAGTAACCTTTGGCTGCATAGTCTTAGGCCAGTTTTAAATGTTGCCCCATTTTTGCTTTAAACTGTTGTTTAAAAACACTTTTTGTTGTCACATTCTCTCCCTAACCCCACCCCCCCCCCCCCCCCCCCGTCTTTCAAACTCCTGAAAGCTTGGCCTTTTCTTCCACACACCAAAGGCTCCTGAGTGAATAGTGGGGCTCACGTTGGAACAATCAGTTTCCTTTCCCTGCGTCCCACTGGGTATCACCGCCATCCCCACGGCCAGACCTCGGGCCCAAACCGGCCGGCCGCCACCCCACAAAACCGCCCGTGGAAGGTACAGGCAGACCTCGTGTTATTGTGCTTCACAGATGTTGCTTGCTTTTTGTATTTTTTAACAACAGTTGAAGGTAAGACTCTCTACCAATAAAAACATTATGATTCACTTTATTGCAGTACTTGCTTTATTGCGGTGTTCTAGAAGGGGACCCGCAATATCTCCGAGGTCTGCCTGAGTATGTATTTACCGGCTCCCTGTATTAAACGCTCCCGGGTAGGGGAAGGTTCAGTATGCTGCCTCCAAGCCCCACAGGCCTATCCCTACATAAGACTCTCCTCTAAGTGAAATCAACAAGTTGATAGTTGCCGAAAAATGAAGAAAAATCTAAGTCAGCTCTGACCATGTCTCCTAAGTTCTCTTAGATTGCACAGACGATGGTGTGTCTGTTTTGAAATGGTCTCACTTTTTTTTCTTCAAGTGCAGTGCCCACTCCCTCCTGAAGAGCTTGTTATTAACGTGTTTCACTTAAAGTTTCTGTTTTGCTCACTTCTAGTTTCTTGAAAATCTTTGCATAACTTGTTTTCTAATTATAAAAACGTGTGTTCGTTCAGAAAATTTGGAAATCCCAGACAAGTACAAAGTAGAAAAAAAAAACACCGATGGTACCACCACCCAGAGTCCTTCTTCTATTAACATTCTGCTGTATATGATTCTGTTTTTATACCCAGAGAACTTTTTAAAATATATTTTGGATCATATTATTTCATAACTAAATTTTTTTCCACTTAATATCTATATATATAAAAGCCTAAGTGACCATTTGACCGTTCGACTGGTAGCTATGATGCACACTGACCACCAGGGGGCAGACGCTCAATGCACAGACATGGAAACAGGAACAGACTGATGAATCTCAGAGTGGAGGGGTCAGAGAGGAAGGGGGAGGATGGGAAGAGATTAATCAAATATCTTATATGCATACTAGAGGCCCAGTGCACGGATCAGGCCAAAACCCAAAATCCGACATCCCCCGAGGGGTCCCAGATTGTGAGAGGGCGCAGGCCAGGCCAAGGGACCCCACCGGTGCATGAATCTGTGCACCAGGCCTCTAGTATTATGATAATTTCCTTAGATCCTATCTTCTTCTTCTAAAGCATGATTTTTTTTTTAAAGATCTCCATAGAATCACATCATTTGGAAGTGCCATAATGTACTTACTAGTCCTCTTAGTGAACACTGGCAGGCGTCCTCAAACTACGGCCCGCGGGCCACATGCGGCCCGCCAAGGACATTGATCCGGCCCACCGGGTGCCACTGCCTGTCCTGCTTAGCAGCCGACGCGTCCCGGGCCCGCAGTGCGCATAGGAATTTGTTCATAGTTTGTTTTTTTAAACTATAGTCCGGCCCTCCAACGGTCTGAGGGACAGTGAACTGGTCCCCTGTTTAAAAAGTTTGAGGACCCCTGCTGTAGAGGATATTCATCATTCTTAGGGATCTCTCACACTTTGTATCAGAGCCCTCTCCCAATGTTTAAATTTTTTTTTTAAATATATTTTATTGATATTTTACAGAGAGGAAGGGAGAGGGATAGAGAGCTAGAAACATCGATGAGAGAGAAACATCAATCAGCTGCCTCCTGCACACCTCCCACTGGGGATGTGCCCGCAACCAAGGTACATGCCCTTGACCGGAATCGAACCCGGGACCCCTCAGTCCGCAGGCCGACGCTCTATCCACTGAGCCAAACTGGTTTTGGCCCTCTCCCTATGTTTAGAGACTCTCCCACCCAGAGAGACAGAAACTCCATCCCAGGAGGGATAATACACACTTTCTCAGGCTCCCTTTGTAGGCACATGTCCTGGGCTTTGCCAATGAGATGAATTTGCCCCAGCTTGATTGGAAGCCGGAGTGTGAAGAAGCGGGGATCTCAAGGCCTCTGGTTGAGTGAAGGTGGGGCAGGGGTGGCAGCTCTGCCAGGTTCTAGCAGGTTCCAGACCCCATCATTCAGCAGCTGCGGTGCTGACAGTATCAGCTGCAGTGTCTGTGCCCAGGGGCATCAGAGGGGGGTGGGGTGGAGAGTCTTCATTAGACATACTGAGGCTTGATTCTGAGTGTTGTTTTTTGCCTTCTCCAAGCCTGACGCCCTAGTTTTCCTGAAGGTTCTGTGAGCTATTCACTATCTTTTCATAAATCCTGTTTTGTTTTTGCTTAAAATAGCCAGACTTAGTTTCTGTTGCTTATAACAAAGAACTCTGATTGACAAAAATTATATAGCTTGTTTTAACATTTGCCATTTTAAATAATGTTGTGGCCAACATCCTTGGACACAACTCTGTGTACACATCTATCAATTTCTGAGGTTAAATTTCTAGAAGTAGAATTCCTAGATTCTTGACAAATATTACTAAATTATGCTCCAGGAAACTAGGAATTTCTAATGTTCATTTTTGCAGTTCCTGGTAGTTTTTAGAGGTGATATTTATTTGTATATATATTACAGAGGTAGGCAAAAGTGGGTTTGCAGTCGTTCATAATGAATAATACAATAATTAATAAATAATACAAAAAATAAACTGTTTCGTGTACTCACAACTGTAAACCTACTTTTGCTCACTCTTTATTTTCCCAGTGTTCATTTATTCATTCAACAAACATATACTGTGTGTCAGGCACTGCACAAGGCCCTTTAAAATAAGGATGCATTCGACTAACTACAGTCATGTGCTGTGTAATGACGATTCAGTCGACAGCCAACCGCATCTACGCTGGTGGTCCCATAAGACTACCAGGGAGATGAACAATTCCGATTGCCTAGTGCAGTGGTCGGCAAACTCATTAGTCCACAGAGCCAAATATCAACAGTACAATGATTGAAATATCTTTTGAGAGCCAAATTTTTTAAACTTAAACTTCTTCTAACGCCACTTCTTCAAAATAGACTCGCCCAGGCCGTGGTATTTTGTGGAAGAGCCACACTCACGGGGCCAAAGAGCCGCATGTGGCTCGCGAGCCGCAGTTTGCCGACCACGGGCCTAGTGCAAGGTCAGACTCAGCCACTGTAAGGTCACAGCACAATGCACTGCTGTGTTGTGACTGTCTAGGATAGTCATGCTATCAGTTAGAAAAGCCGGGGGTGGCGGGGGGCACTGGCCTGGGCCCCTGGTAGCTTCCCACAGACACCTCCCCTTTCTAAATCAGTGTTAGGACTGGACTGGCCCTGTGGTTCTTATTACGATTGAAAGACGCCCTTCAGTAATAGTTCCATTAGGAAACTTTGAAGAAATAAATCATTTATTATTTACAGGCCCTGGATGGCACAAGGAATGCCAGGGGCCACATAGCAAGGTAGCAGGAAGCGGGGTGGGTAGGGAGAGAGAGAGAGAGAGAGAGAGAGAGAGAGAACATCTGCATTTGAGCATGGGGTTCTCAGGTAGGCAGTTGGAGAGACATGAACAGAGCAAGGATGATGGGCCAGGTCCAGAAGGTCACCAGGGTGAAAAGCCCCCGTTGCCTAGCAATGGGCAAAACTGGGAAAACAACCCCCAGGGTAACCTTTCCTCCCCTAGCTCTCACTGGTCACTCGGTTTCCATTCCCACCACCCCCTCAAGCATCAGCCTGCAGGGATAACATCGAGGCCTCAGTTATGTTTCAGCTCCAGGCCCACAAAAACAGCAAAACCAGACAGGCTGCCCTGCCCAGCACTCCCTCCGCCTCCACCCTGGTCCCCGAGTGCAGCATCCGTGGCTCCCTCTGGGGAGCCTGGCCATGTAGACCTGCTCTGTGGAGGTGCCACAGGCCTCTGTCCGCCAGGCTCTGAGCTCCCTGGAGGCACGAACGTGCTCTGTTGGACACTCGGCCCCTCCCCCTGAAGTTCATGGGAGCAGTGGTGCTGGAATAAGGTCAGATGGTGAAGTCCCCTGCGTGCCCTGAGAAGTTTGGCCCCACCCTGTGGTAAGGAGGGGACTCTGGGTGGCGGTCCTGGGGTTTAGAACACTGACTCAGAGCAGCGCCTGCAGGGAGTAAGACCAGGGTGCACACTGTGTGGCTGAGGAGTGCACAAAGCAACAGTAGCTCTCATCATGTGATAGACGCCCGCCTCTCTCTTACACCCCCACCCTCGCGTCCCTGACTCCAAAACAAGGGCACTGTGTGGCTGGCTGGCTGGCTTCCAAGGGGCTCCCCAGACAGCAGGCTGGACGCACCTTCTGCGGCACAGGAATCAGCCAACGAAGACAGAGGTTAGTATTAATAGCATGTCCATGCTACACATGAGAAAAATGTGGCTCAGAGAAGTTCAGCAACATGCCCAAGATGAGGTCAGTGGGGGAGCCAGGGTTTGAAGCCACAATAGTTTGTTTTCAACTTTCCAAGCAGAAGTTCAATCTTGCTCGGATCTTCCAATTGGCCTGGGATCCCTCCGGCATTTAGCCTGGAGTTGGGCTGAGTTTCTTAGGACCAGCCTGACCTGAAGCAGCCCCTCCCTGTTAACCCCGTTCCAAACACGGCCACTGGGTAGACTCAGTGTTAAGGCAGCCAAACCAGACTAGAGGAGCGAGGGCCGGGCCAAGTTCCCGCTCCAAGTCTCTCCCACAAGGACTGGTGGCTACTGCTGAGGCCACCCAGGGTGCCTGCACACCGGCCAAAAGATGAGGGTGGCTTAGGCCACATGTACTCCCTCGGAAAGGACTGAGTGGCCCTAGCCCAGTGGTCGGCAAACCGCGGCTCGCGAGCCACATGCGGCTCTTTGGCCCCTTGAGTGTGGCTCTTCCACAAAATACCACGTGCGGGCGCGCACGTACAGTGTGGTTGAAACTTTGTGGCCCAGGCGCAGAAGTCAGTTTTCGGCTCTCAAAAGAAATTTCAATCGTTGTACTGTTGATATTTGGCTCTGTTGACTAATGAGTTTGCCGACCACTGCCCTAGCCGGTTTGGCTCAGAGGATAGAGCGTCAGCCTGCAGACTGAAGGGTCCCAGGTTCGATTCCTGGTCAGGGCACATGCCCGGGGTTGTGGGCTCGATCCCCAGTGGTGGGGGGGGCTGTGCAGGAGGCAGCTGATCCATGATTCTCTCTCATCATCGATGTTTCTCTCTCTCTCTCCCTCTCCTTTCCTCTCTGAAATCAATAAAAATATATTTTAAAAAAACAAAAAGGACTGAGTGCACAGCTGCCGAAGAAAGCATGCCAATAAAACTGAGCAATCCCTAAAACATTCAGGTGCAGAAAACCAGGTTAAACGCCGCGCCACCCAAGCAGCAGGCCCCGAAGAGGAAACCAGCCTGGAGCTCCAGCTGAGCTCAAAGCGTGGGGCTCAGCCATCTTGCCTGATCCCAGAGTTTTTATGATGAAACAGCATGTGTCACCCCAAAAACTGTGCCTGTAAAGCCCTCCAGGGAAACCCCCTTTCTGGTCCCTTGCAGCAGAGATCCCCAATAAGTCAACCTTACACCCAGACAGGCTCCCTGTGGCTGGGGCATCTGGAATGCAGACATCGTCTTTCTCATGAACACGTCCATGTCACGCCCACTCGGTGCCAGGCATTCCAGTGCCGTATATGTGCTGATTCCTTTCAGCCTCAATGCCTAATCCGAACTTGCCCTAAATCACACCAGTAAATGGTGGAATGGGGGTTGAAAGCCAATAGTCCACAGTTTTGTGTTTGTGGGTTTTTTTTGTTTTTTTTAAAATATATTTTATTGATTTTTTACAGAGAGGAAGGAAGAGGGATAGAGAGTTAGAAACATCGATGAGAGAGAAACATCGATCAGCTGCCTCTTGCACACCCCCTACTGGGGATGTGCCTGCAACCAAGTTACGTGCCCTTGACTGGAATCCAACCTGGGACCCCTCAGTCCACAGGCCGACGCTCTATCCACTGAGCCAAACCGGTTTTGGCCAGTTTTGTGTTTTTAACAACCATTCCAAATATTCTTAAAATGTTTAGAGAAGATCACCGTTTTACCCATTTAGCATTTGCAATACCCTCACCACCAAAACCAGGCACAAGGCCGCTGTGGTCAGCTCTATGCTCTTTCTTTCCTGCTCCTTAGAACTGCAAAGTGCAAAATGCCCACCCTGCCCCCTGCTTCCCTCAGCCCCTCCCCGAGGATTCCAGCTCCAGTCTTCTTCCCCCACATACGATGCTTCGGGTGAAAGGCGTAGACTATCCTCATTAAAAACGTGTGAATCTCAAAATCAAGGCATTAATTCCAGAAGGTGTCATGATGAGCTGGGAGGCATCATCGCAATTATTAAAACAGTGCTTGCTACTTTTTGCTTTGTCTCCACCAGCTCAACCGGAGCAGTGGCGGTGTGTGAAGGGGGAGGGCTGAGGCAGCTGCTCCTTCCTATAGGTAAGCTGGGTGGGCACTGCCAACACATGCAGCGGAGCGTCTTTGTTCAGGGCCCAGGACCGGGGACTTGTCACTTCTTAGTTATGCAAATATAAGGTGCCATTGTGGTGGGGGAAGAAGTGTCACGGGTCCTTTTGTTCTTTGAAGTCACCACCCTCAATACCTCTTGATATGCAGAAGTGGTACTTGAGGGAGGTGAGTAAATCCACCTGGAGCAAAGCAGCCTCATGGGGCAAAAGGGATTGTATCAGTCAGTATCTATATATAAAAGGCTAATATGCTAAGTGTCCCTCCTACCATCCGACCGGTCGCTATGACACGCACTGACCACCAGGGGGCAGACACTCAATGCAGGAGCTGCCAAGCTGCAGTGACTTGGCAGCGGCGGTTCTTGAGTGATGCACCCTGAAACCAAAGAGGAGGGAGCCTGATTCCTCAATTCCTCGCAGGGCCGCAAGATTCCACCTTTGGCCGTGGGTTACGTTGTTGCTGGGGCACTGTCGGCCCGAATCTGGTTTACGGCACACTTGCGTTTGCGTTCCACACCCTGTACGACAGCAACTTTGCCCTCTCTCACACTGGGACCCCTCAGGGGATGTTGGAGAGCCGGTTTTGGCCCGATCCCCGCAGGCTAGGCCGAGGGACCCCACCTGCCAGAGGGACTCCGCAGATGCCCTTCCAGCCACAGGGCCACCCCAGGTGCAACTGGCTGGGGAGAGACTGGGAGGTTGGCTCCAGGGCGTGTCCGGCCCTGTCTCGCTCTATACCGCCCCGCCAGCCACTTTTTAATTAATTTCCTTTCACTGTACACTGGGTCACCGGTACATTTATAAGTCAAGGTTATGCTGCGGCAACAAACAACCCCCCAAATCACAATGTCTTAAAGCAAAAAAAAAATGCTCATGAACCAATTTCTCATAATAAATCTCTTTACACACACTAGTTCCCCCTTAACCATGGAGGACATGTCCCATGACCTCCAGTGGATGCCAGAAATGGCAGATAGTACCAAACCCTATATATACTATGACAAAGTTTAATTTATAAATTAGGCACAGTAAGACAATAACTACAACAACTAATAATACAATAGAACAATTATAACTATATATTGTAATAAAAGTTATGTGAATGTGGCCTCTCTCAAAATATTTTATTGTACTGTCCTCACCCTTCTCTTTGTGATGATGTGAGATAATAAAATGTCTATGTGATGAAATGAAGTGAGGTGAGTGATAGGCATTATGACACAGCCTTAGGCTACTATTAACCTTCTGAAGCTACATCAGAAGGAGGGTCATCTGATCCTGGATCATCAGCCATGCTGATGGTTGGTTGGTTAGGAGCAGATGATGTTGATGGTTGAAGAAATTTCATTTTTTGGACTGCAGTTGATCACAGGTAACTGAAACCTCAGAAAGTGAAATAGCAGGTGAGAGGGTGGGGTAGAGGGCTACTTGTATGTGTGTGTGTATCCTCGGTGGTTCTCTTTCTTTGGAGAACCCCAATATTCCAGGTCTTTTCATTTGACCAGTGCTGTTTCCCTGACACCTTCTCCAGGGCACAGCTACCTGTGTGGAGAATTGGAGGCAGTTCTATCTGAGAACCAACTCTAAATCGTTTTTCAAGCTGTTCTCAAGCTGGTCAAAAAAAAAAAAATACGAGGATGGGGTTAAGGCACCAAGAATAAATCAGTGAGACGAAAGAAAGGCAGAAGAAAGGCTCCCCTTAAGGTGTCCCTTAGAATGTCGTCTCCCTAAAGGTTTCTGCTAGCTCCAAGGCTCCGCTCCCTGCCCAGTGCCCTTGATGAAGCCCCCATTTATGTCCCTGCCGCATGCTGAATGTCCTCCACAGAGAACGGCAGTGAGTGAGTTGAGGCAAAATTCCTCAGCCATGCCAGGCTGAGGAATTAGAATCACACAGAGGGCCTCAGTGAGCCGTGTGCATGTCCATCTGCATCCGATTTCTTCTCTGCCCTGTAGAAAATGCACCCAAGAGAACCTAAATCCTCTTTACGAATTTGGAAGGGATAGTAAATGGCCCTGTTAGCATCACCAGTAATTGAGACATCGTGTATTCCTTGATATGATGCACTGAGGACATTATTCCTCTCTGGCATCTTCCCAATTAACACATGACCTCAATCGAATCATGAAAAAAAACGTCAGACAAACCAAAATTGAGGGGCATCCTATAAAACAATTGAAAAGTACTGTTCAAAGGAGATAAGACAGGAACAGCCATAGGTTGGAGGAAACTGGAGATATGACAACTAAATGCAATTTGAGATAATGGATTGGGTCCTGAAATAGAAAAAAGACATTAGCAGAAAAACCAGTGAAACCCGCCTTTGAAAACAGTGCATGGGGATGGTGGCATAGGTAACTGCCTCTCACAACCACATCAAAATTATAACTAAAATACAGAACAACCATCAGCCAGAATCGCCGGAAAGCTGGCTGAATGGAAGTCCTACAACTAAAAAGTAAAGAAGAAAGCACACCGAGACGGGTAAGAGACAGGTAGGAGGAGCAGAGGGGCGGAACAGGCTGGTCTGGCACCCACGTGGGCCGCTTTTTAATTGGAGGGACATGGCCTC
Source organism: Plecotus auritus (assembly GCF_963455305.1). Classification (NCBI taxonomy): domain Eukaryota; kingdom Metazoa; phylum Chordata; class Mammalia; order Chiroptera; family Vespertilionidae; genus Plecotus; species Plecotus auritus. Next base: position 14,963,119 of record NC_137777.1, read on the forward strand.
TGCGGAGGCTGCCCAGAGGAGCAAGGGGGCCCAGCCCCATACCAGACCCCCAGCCCGGGTTCCCAGAGCTGGGAAAAGAAGTCCCTGGGGGCAGTAAGAACTACCGGCTGTGAAAACCAGTGTGGATTGGGGCTCAGTGACACAGAGGCTGCTGGAGACCCAACTGCTCCTCTTAAAAAGCCAGCGCACAAACTGAACTTACAAGGTTCCTCTCAGCTCCAGCACCAGGGCGAGGCTCTGGGGGACCCAGACACATATGAAGAGAAACTGGACTGCCTGGCATCTGGGCAGGAACTTGGGGGCCGCTTTCTTCCAGACAGAGGTGCTTGCAGCGGTCATTGTTCCCATGCTGGGACCGCCCCAGTGCAGGGCTGACTGGCAGCCATTTCTGTTTGCTCCACCCTGGTGATTCCCTGAGACCCCGCCTCATCCAATTTACAACCCCATCCAAGCTGTGAGCAGCGGCTTTTGCATACGAATGGCCTTTCCTTGCTTAGGTTAAAGCTCTGTAAACAAGCTGCAGCTGGGTCAGGGAGCCCCAAACCTATCAATAAAAGGCCCAAGACCCGGCACCAGCACCAGCCTGCTTTGCTTCACAGCTGGGCCTCGTCTGGGCACTTCAAATCCGATACAAAGAGGAGGAATCTGCAGATCTCTCTGGAGCTCCTGTGGGGTGGCCCCAGGCAGTGGCTGACTTTGCATCTCCCTGGAGACCCAAGAGCCAGTGTATCCAGTGGTCAATGTCAGACCATACCACATTACAACTCTTCACATCCATAAGCAAGACACTCAAGGGGCAAACTAAGTGAGCACCAAAGCCCTACTGAAGCAAGTCCTGCTCCATAATGGTGTCTCCTGCACAGCAGCTCTCCCACTAAATCATAGCTGGTCCCCACAGTCAATTGTCCTGGAGGTCAATTCCTCCCAGTGACACCAACAGCAATCAAGGCTCAACTACAACAAAACTGTGCTCACAGCCCACAAAGGGGTGCACCAAGAGTTTCCACCTCAGGTGACTGGGGAGGCTGAGCCGCTGGGCCCTACAGAATACCTACTACACAAGGCCACTCTACCAATTCAAGGAGACATTGCAGCTCTACCCAGTACATAGAAACAAACACAGGGAAACAGCCAAAATGCAGAGATAAAGAAACATGTCACAAATGAAAGAAATGGAAGAAAGCAAACTACTGGCTATAGAGTTCAAAACCACAATTATAAGGTTACTCAAGATTCTTCTAGAAACCTCCAAGGGACTTAGTGAAACTTTCAAGGTTCTTAGTGAGAATGCAAAAAAAAAAAAAAAAAAAAAGGAAAAGGACCGTCAGAAATTAAGTATACACTGACTGAAATAAAGAATAATATATAGGGAGTCAACAGTAGACTACAGCAGCAGTCACCAACCAGTGATCCGTGGACCACTGGTGGTCCGTGAGGTCCGAAAGGTTGGAGACTGCTAGTTTAAGGAAACCTTTGGAGCAGCGGTCGCCAATCAGCGACCAATGGACTAGAGGATCCCGAGAATCAAATCAACGATTTGAAATATGAGGAAGCAAAAAACACCCAAACAGAAGAGCAAAAAGAAAAAAGAATCCAAAAATATGAAGATAGTGTAAGGAGCCTCTGGGACAATTTCAAGCATACCAACATCTGAACTATGGGGGTGCCAGGAGAAGAGAAAGAGCAACATATTGAAAACCTATTTGAAGAAATAATGACAGAAAACTTCCCCCACCTGGTGAAAGAAATAGACTTACAAGTCCAAGAAGCACAGAGAACCCCAAACAAGAGGAACCCAAAGAGTACCACACCAAGACACATCATAATTAAAATGTCAAGGGCAAAAGACAAAGAGAAAATCTTAAAAGCAGCAGGAGAGAAGCAGCTAGTTACCTACAAGGGAGTGCCTATACGACTGTCAGCTAATTTCGAAACAGAAACTATGCAGGCCAGATGGGAGTGGCAAGAAATATTCAAAATGATGAATAGCAAGAACCTACAACCAAGATTACTCTACCCAGCAAAGCTATTATTTAGAATTGAAAGTCAGATAAAGAGCTTCACAGACAAGAAAAAGCTAAAGGAGTTCATCACCACCAAACCAGTACTATATGAAATGCTGAAGGGTGTTCTTTAAGAAGAAGAAGAAGAAAAAGATAAAGATAAAAAATATGAACAACAAAGTGGCAACAAATACATACCTATCAAAAGTGAATCTAAAAATCTAACAAATAAAAAATCTGATGAACAGAATAAACTGGTGAATGGAATAGAATCAGGGGCATGGAAATGGAAGACTGATGATTCTCAGAGGGAAGAGGGTGTGGGAGTGGTGGGAAGAGATTAGACAAAGATCTTACATGCATATATGCAATACCTATGGACACAGACAATATGGTGGTGAGGGCCTGGGAAGGGGCGGGAACCCGGTGGAGGGGACCTATGGAGGGAGGGGGTGGGCGGGGAGGGGACGGGTGGGGAGGAGAAGAGGGACATCTGTAATAATCTCAACAATAAAGACTAAAAAAAAAAAAATAGCCCTAGCTGGTTTGGCTCTGCAAATAGAGCGTTGGCCTGCGGACTGTAGGGTCCCCGGTTCGATTCCAGCCAAGGGCACATGCCCGGGTTGCGGGCTCGATCCCTAGTAGGGGGCCTGCAGGAGGCAGCTGATCAATGATTCTCTCTCATCATTGATGTTTCTATCTCTCTCTCCCTCTCCCTTCCTCTCTGAAATCAATCAATAAATAAAAAAAATAAATAAATAAATAAAAACTAATGTAACCCAAGTAAGTCCTATACTTAATATTAGTGTACCAAGGTTAATTTCCTAGTGTTGACAGCTGTTCTATGGCTATATAAGGTGTCCTAAGGGGAAGTTGGATGAAGGGTAAAGGGGAACTATTTTTGCAACTTAGACTAAGTCTAAAATTTTCTGAAACAACAATCTGTTGAAAGACAGCTGAGCCCTGGCCAGTGTGGCTCAGTTGGTTGGGCTTCATCCTGTGCACAGAAGGGTTGCCAGTTCCGTTCCTGGTCAGAACACATGCCTGGGTTGGGGGCCGATACCCAGTGTGGGGCTTGGAAAAGGGGGCGATTGATATTTTGCTCTCACATTGGTGTTTCTCTCTCTAAAAACCCATAAAAATTATTTTAAAAAAGAAAGACAGCTGAATTAGCAGCAATTTCATATAGTCCAACTTAATATATGTCAGATCAGAAACAACCAGAGTGCTAAAGCTACACTAATACATTATCATAACACTAGAGGCCCTATGCACAAAATTCGTGCAAGGGCCATGGCCCCAGGCCCACTGCTGCCGCCCACTGTGGCCGGGGCCTCTGCCACCTCTGCCGCGGCCTCTGCCTACTGTGGCTTTGTCCAAAAGGATGTCCGGTCTAATTAGCATATTATGCTTTTATTATTATAGATGCTACAAGTGTACTTGTTTTAGAGCAATTTTGCATTGAGATCAGAGCTGGCTAACATTCAACTCAGCCTTAATACTCTACTCGAATGATTTTATTTACAGGTTCACTAAGGAAAAGTCTCAGATGCCAACTAGGACTGGGAAGAACACAGCGAAAGGTGGCAATTTCCACTGGCCCTGTCATTACAGGGGTCTGAGCACTAAGTCAGCTACCTTCCTCTAGTCCCACTTCTGAAGACCGCCATGATGAGGAAATCTAGGGGGGTTACGATGGTGGTTTCCCAACACAGAAGCTGCAGGATGGCAAGGCCTCTTCTAGATGTGCTGCAATTAGGTGGTATTAAGTTTCCAAGAAAAGATGCTTGTCCTGCCACTGGTGTCCTGCTACACTGCCCCTTACCATGGCTGTTCAACAGCGACCCAGACTCTAGGCCAGTGTAAAGCTGGGTGCTGTGGAAGATGTTCTCTCAGGACAAGGTGATTTCAGAGCCAACTAAAACTGTAATCTCCAAAATTATACTCACTACACCAAGTGGCATTTACAGCTCCTTGTTCTTTCGACTGATGAGTGACTAGCAAGTGTTCCTCTTCGTAGGTGGATTAACTTTCATGACACTTAAGTACCAGTATGTTTATTGCTTAATGTTCTGAGCTAATCTAACTACCGGAGGTGAACAATTTACTATTTAATGTCAGGCTTCTTTTAATTTGCCACAGCAGTCTCCTTGCTTATAATTATTCTGTGATGTTCCCTTTAACTTAATGCTACTTAACAAGGTTTTGCTGAGAGCCAGAGCTATATTTCAACCCCAAATTATCAAAATGTACAAAAATGTTTAAAAATTAAAATGTATTGGGCAGGCTCTTCCATGATCTCAGTGGACTGATGCCTGGCTTCACTTTGTATATACTCTCTAAATAGAGTCGCATGGTAAAGATACACCCCTAGTTCTAAATCATCATTAGAGAAATTCATACACCAAGTCCTTTCATAGTGCCCTAAGTGATTAATGTCAAGGTTAGAGAATCATTTTCAACAAATGCAATCAACCAATTAGATATACCAAAGGAAATTCTTTATTGTAAACAAGATATAAAGTACAACAAAAGAAATATTGTGCAAACTGTAAATCACAAGGATTTTTTATTTATTCAAAGAAAACTTTTCCAAGGGTCCAAGAGTTTGGATGTCAGAAATCTAGACCCGATATCGAGAAAAATGTTAAATGGGTAGATATAGGGACATTTTTCACTATATATTTTAAACAATTTACTTTTGTTTTACCACTGTGTTTATCACCCACTACACAACAGGATATAACAGAAATACTGTTAACAAAAGTGAATGTTCTAGTAATTTTTCTACATATTTGGTTCCACATCCCCCCATAAACCTCCTATAAATTAACAGGATAATATCTGTCCATTTGTGAATAATGGTCATTAACTTTCTAATTCAATAAAACACATTATATCCTCATAACATAAGGGTACTTTACTGATGACATAAGCCATCTTTTTCAAGGAGTTATCTGAAATTCTTGATATCCCTTTCTTACAATATATAATTTCATCTTTGAAGTTTTTTCTAAACAAAGTGCAGTGTATCTTAGTCTCTAGAGAAAACACATTGGTATACAATTCTTAACTCTACACAAGAAACTGCAGGCAAACTAAAGTTCAAAGCATAATAAAATGCCTAGATAGTCATTTTTTAAACTTTCAAAACAAAAATGCAAAAAAAATGTTGTAGCTACACTTCAAAGGAATTAAATTATTTGAGGATTCCAAATTTTGGGCCCTCTTTAGCAGTATACAGCTAATCAATTCCAAATGTCAGCAATAATGTAAAAATGCAAGGTCTATTTAACAACTATATCCACAAAGTTGACTGGAAAGACGAGGAATAGTAAACAAGATAACTCTAGGAAAAGATGACAATATTTATAATAATAAAAATTGACTTTATATCTCCATCTCTGTACCGTAACGTTGACTTCCAGTCTCTATACTCTTGAAACCAGTGCTTTAGAAGAATCACATTGCAACGTTGGTCTCAAGTACAAATGGCAAAAGTAAAGTAACAAGTTGTGCACACAAATTCAAAATTTGTGCTGCCTGTGCTGACCTCATCTGAAACCTTCAAAAACTATTTAAAGGAATAAAAGCTTTCTCATGTCTCTTATGTGATAAGAAATGAATCCTGCCACTCTGGCGTGCCTGTGACCACAGCACTTCTTGTCATATAACCCCGTCTGGGCCTTCTCCCCAAGCTGTGGGCTTCTGCCTCAGCCCTACTGGAGGGCCACAGACTTGCAGTGGAAGCATTCCTGTATCACCACTGGCTCCCAGCTGTGACCAAAGTTAGTTCTTATTCTTCACCTTCTGAGCTGTCACTGTGTGGGAGCAGCGGTTGGAGGTAGGGCAATGTCGTTCAACTTGCTCACTTCCATCTGCCAATTTGGTAGCTTCTTGGCTGACAGATGACGCCGGGCATGCTTGGTCAAATGATCACTCCTCATGAACCGCCGGTCACACATGGGACAGGCGAATTTCTTCTCACCTGTGTGGGTTCGTCGGTGTCTGGACAGTTCATCAGAACGGGCAAACCTCCTTTCACAACCTTTCCAGCTACAGCTAAAAGGCTTCTCTCCTGAAACAAACAATTCAGATTATCGTTACTATGCAGTTACTAAATCACTGTAAGTTACACATTCAATTATATCTATATGTACATTTTAAAAATAAAGGCTACTAAATTAATAAACTGTCAAGTACTATACACGACTAAACTAATAAACTGTCATGTAAATACATCCACTATTTTCAACTTTCATTATCACTTTTATAGGTCTTCCCTTTATAAAAGAAGCCCAAAAACAAAAAGGTTTCTGAACTCCAACTATGGTGCAAGGGCTTTAGAGATAATTTATTAAAGTAGTTACTCAAGACACTTAAACAATCATCATTTGAGAAATTAAAACAAAACACCTTCATGAAATCTTTTAAGAGGAGCTTGCACAGGTAAACATCATCCACTGAATTGGCTAACATGGCAAGTTCTTCCTTAAGATGTCTGGTTTATATCTGTGATCACTGCCAAGAAAACTTCATCTAAACTTCTATAACATAAACAAGAAATGTTTGGTACCTGTATGTGTTCTCATGTGGGCCTTCAGATGAGAACTTTTAAAGTACGTCTTGCCACATCCTGGATGGCCACAGATGTGACTTCTTATCCTCGATGAGTCAATCTGAGGAGTGACTTTTGCTGCTGAAGGGGAAAACCCTGGAGCAGGAGCAATGGGAGAGAGTCTGGTGCCATTTGGGCTCACTACTGGAGGCTTTGGGTTCTGGACAACGGGCTGGGGTACGACAAACATGACAGCGCCTTTGGGCACCTGAGGGCCCATGAACACGAGGGGTGGGCAGACAGCTGGAGGCTGGCTGGGTGGAGTGCTGGGAACAACGGTTGTCACAACAGGGCTGTTTGCAGGGAGGGGAACCATCTGACAGATGACCGGCATAGGTGGCACTCCCCCTGTTGATACTGCAGCAGGTGGAGAAACCAACACTGACTTTTGTTGTGGGGACACGGAAGCTGGCTGAGATCTACAGATGACTGTCTCTGAAGAAGGCACCGGAAAGTCATAAAGTACAGCGCCTGCTTTCTCATCGACATCTGCTACTGTGCTTCTCTCACATGTGGATCTGTTTGGTGACACAGCCGCACAAGGTACGCTTTTTCTTGCAGCCTCAACATTGAGGTGGGCTCTTCTTCTAAAAGAACTGTCCTGGCAGTTGAGGATGCTGGCTGCTTTCACTGGGCAGGATTGGTGGTTACACAACTGGGCATCAGCTGTATGACGAATCACACTTGTTGCCTGAGCCTTGGGGAACTTGGGGACAGGAACTGGGCCTTTCTCTTCCTCTTTGAAAGGTGCAGCGATGTGAGGCTTGGAAGTATCTGAGAATGATTTGAAGTGTCCAGTAGATGGCGCTGGTGCAATCAGATTTGATACTTGAGAGGGTTCAAAGTCAGAAGGACTATAAGGTGGAGTCAAACACTACAAGACAAAAAAAACAGGCATAACAGTGTGAGAAATTTAAAGTAGAATTCATTAGTTAAATTATAAGAAAGTATACCATTTACATTCATCTTAAAAACAACAATACTTACAAATGCTGGGATCGTATGAAAATCAGGTGTACTAGGAAGCAAATTCTCTTCCTCTGACATATCAGATACAGGAGTAACAGGTCTGTTTTCAATGTATTTCTTAAAATCAGTCTTCCAACTGCAGCTCATTGACATAAGAGCTTCTACAGCTTCAAAATCACTTTTCTCTGCAGTTTTGTTCCAGGAATACATACTCTCTTTTGATCTTTCAGAAATCATTTCCATTCTTTCCTCCTATAGAAACAAAAGGTTGAATACTTAAAAACATACTTTTTGTCATCCAAGTAAGATCAGAACACTGTACAATTTTTTCATTTTTTACTATTTGCACAACTCTCCAAATTAAATATGAAATAATTTTCCTCTCACCCCTGCTCTAAACCTTCCTCATCCCTCCTTCTCACATTTAGGCTTGAACACTGAAATTCTGGCTAGGTAGAGAGGCGCATGTGATTAGCACTAAGGGGACGAAGGCCAAAGGCATCAGTACATTTGTGATCCAAAAAAAGAGAAGCACTTGGCTTAGAAGAAAAAGAGTTATATATGTTCCTTCCAGAGTAGCCACTTGCCACTGGGGTCAGACAAAATAACTAAGGGATGGCTCTGCAAAAGTTTTCTTTTAAGACTTTCTTAAAAATGCAGTGCAGCAGACAGCTCTGGCCTGTTCATATGGACCAGGGGTCCTCAAACTTTTTAAACAGGGGGCCAGTTCACTGTCCCCCAGACCATTGGAGGGCCGGACTATAGTTTAAAAAAAAAAAACTATGAACAAATTCTTATGCGCACTGCGGGCCGGGACGAGTCGGCTGCTAAGCCGGACAGGCAGCGGCACCCGGCGGGCCGGATAAATGTCCTCGGCGGGCCGCATGTCACCCACGGGCCGTAGTTTGAGGACGCCTGATATGGACCTTTGAAAAGTCACTTCACACTTTGGGATAAATCAACAGGATAAGGATTCTTCAGTCTCTTTCAAATTAGTGTATAAGATTATTTGAAATTTAATTTTTTTTTTGATAACTTAGTTATCTATGGTGAAGAGAAAGTGAAATACATGGGGAAAAAAACCCAAAACATTAAGTTTCAACTTCTTCATGTTTGTGTTCCATTTAACACAATGGTTTGCTACTCACAATTATGGCCAGCTAATGCAATAATACTAAAAAATGGATAATCAGAAAATTTGATATTCTACTCGGAATTTGCAAAAACCCTGGCTGCAAGGAGTTTGCAATAGTCAAAACAGAATATTTTAATTTTTTCAAGAACTGCTTGATGACAAGATAAACAGCACACCCTTTGTATTCATATGTACAGCTCCTTCTATCAAGTGTTTAATGCTTCACATTAAATTGCACTTTAAGAACAATGGGTACTACCCACCACCTCTCCCGTTTTTCATTAATGTGATCCCATTCTTCCTCCCAAACAAGAAACTGTGTAAAAATATCGAAAAGCATTCTTTACGTTGCAAGGTATTATTCTCAACGCTCGTTTTTTAAACTGCGTAAACCTTTCGTGTTGAAATACTTAGAAAACGAGCCATTGCTCTTAAAAATATCGCTAACAATGCAATTACATAATCGAGCGTGCATTTATTGTTAGCTGCAACGGACAGCGCTGGTATGTATAAAAGCCTCTAGACGCCAAAGCAAGAAAGGAAAAAAGAGAAAAGGCAGGCAGGCAGCAGGGAAGAGGAGTGTGAGCTGGGAAGGGAAGCGGGAGGGCAGGAAAGGGAGTGGGGCGGGAGAGAGGAAAGGGAAGCGCGGGCGGAGGCGGGGGCGGAGGAGGCAGACGAGGGGCGGAGGCGGACGGCGGGGGAGATCCTCGCTGGCGGGGACAGACGGATGGGGCCGCCCTAACCTCAATGAGGCTCATGGGTGAGTCACTGGGAACATTCCTCGCGGCTCGCACGTCCCCGCATCCCAGCCCCCGCCATAGGCCTACCGGCCGGCGGCCCGAGCCCGTATTGGCTGGGCCGCCAGGGCGGGGGCGGAGGAGGAGGGGGCGAGGCGAGGCATGTGAACAAAGCGTGATCAGCGGCTGCTCCCGGCCGCGCAGGAAACGTTAACTGGGAATTGCCGCGCCGTCACCTTTCACCTACTTCCTGAGCCGGGGCCCCCGCCCTCGCGTCGGCCGGGGGAGGGGCCGCGGGCGCCGCCGCCAACCGCCCGGCAGTGCGCGCCGAGCCCGCAGGGAGGGGCGGGGCCGCGGGCGCCCGACTCCCGGAGCGCCCGCCCCTCCCAGCTCCCCGCGGTTCCCTTAGGAACCGACAGCCGGGCCGGCTTGCTCCCGCCCCTGGCGGAGGCCGGCGCTGGGTCACTCGGGGACGAGACGCTCCCCGGGCGCACCCGCTCCCGGCCCACCCCCCCGACCTCCGGCTCAGCTGCCGGAGGAGGAGCCGGGTCCCCGCGGAAACCCGGCCTCCGCCCCCTCCCGGCGAAGCCCCCGGGGATCCGGCCGAGCCCTCGGTGCTTCCCTCCCACGCCTCTCAGGGGACCTCAGACCACCCGGTCTCTCCCCGCAGACGCGGCGCACCCTCCCGGAGTCTGCAGCTCCGGCCCCCGCCCCCCGCGCGTCTCCACGGGATCCCAGACGTGCAGCCCCCACAGGCCCGCGCTCCAGGCGCGCGGCCCCACGGCCTTCGGCTCCCGCCTAGACTCAGGGCCCCCGCACCCCCGTCCACCCTCCCCTCCCCGCTGCTGGGTCCCTCTTTCCACCCTCCCCTCCCCGCGGTGGCTCCCCACCCCCTCCAAGGGGTTCGTAGAAGGCGGCCACCTGCCCCCTCCGAAGATGGGAGTCCCCTGCCGACGTCTGGGGGCGAACTTCTGGTCCCCCTCCTCGGCGCTCTGCGGTCCGCATGCCATTCCCCCGCATCCTCGCCGGGCACCCTCTCTCCCCGCCCCCGGATATCTGCTGAGCCGTCCCCTCCTGCAAGCCTCCGTTCAGACCCCCGAGAGAGGGTCCCCTCTCCAGTGAGCACCCCGCCGCTCAAATGCTCGCGAGCAGCCCCCTCCCACCCTGGATCGCAGTCCTGATCCAGGAGGAGGCATCTTTCCGGGCGCCAGGTGCAGGGTGGCCCCCTAGCCTCCTCACTCTTCCTGCCCCTCCAGCCATCCTCTCCCTCACTTGCCTCCAGTCTCTCCATGGAGGTGCCCCTTCCCCTCATTGCACCTTGAGTAGACCTGTCTCTCCCTCGGCGCTACATCCCAGGCCGCCTCTCCTGACCCCCTCGCGACGCACCCGCCCTCACCGGAGCCTAGCCTGCAGGCAGGAAACCTCCCGACTCCCCCACGACTGCGCTGCAGCCCGGGTCCTCAGGCGCGGCAGTCAGGGGCTCGGGTTCGCGCCCCGCCGGCCGCTCAGACGTGGCGAGCCGGGCGGGCAGGGCATTCCCAGGTGGCTTACCGCAGCCTGCTGGAGAGAAGCGCCGAAGTTGAGCATGGTTGGCTGCCTGGCCGCGGGCGGCACGCTGACTGGCTACTAGGCTGCTGGTCCAGACGGGCGCGCGGAGACACTCGACGTCGCTCCCGCCGCTGCCTCTGCGCTCCGCGCCGTCTGCCCCCTCCCCATTCAGGTAGCCGCTCCGCCTGCCGCGCGCCGCGGGCGGGGGTGGGGCGGAGCTGGGGCGGAGCCTGAGATGGGCCAATCAGCGACAAAGGTGTGTGAGGTGCCGGCCAATAGGCTCGCGGGGCCACGCGTGATCAGCGGCTGCCCGGCAGCGTGAAGCTTGTGTCAGTGGAGCGTGTACACAATCCCCGGCAGCGTGTTCCCTCGGCCCGAGGGACTCCCGCAGCCACCTGACTCAGTGACAACCCCCCTATCCCTCGCCCACCCCCCGCCAGTCGTCCCCACCCACCACCCGGTCTAGGGGGCGGTGCCACGGGCGGGGCCATAGCCCGGAGGCGCGGCGGCGGCGCGCCCAGGCACTGCGGAGGGCTGGTCCCACGTGGGTGGTGGGGAGGGATGCCCACTCTGCCGCGTCCCCTTGGCGCGGGGCCCCAAGTCCGCCAGCCGCGGGGTGGGCGGGACGCCAAGCAGCCGAGCGGGGGAGGCGGTGGCTGCAAGCTCAGGGGTCCGAGCCAAGAGATTTGCATTTGGAAACGCCAAACCTTTTCAGGTCTGGCGAGAAAGCAGAGCCCGCTGACCGACTGAGCTGCATTTCTTGAGCTTGTGATTGGTTTTGCCTGGCTGAGCTGCGGGGATCACGGGGGCGGAGAAGGAGCGAAGGGAGCCCAGTAGCTGAGCCGACACCTGTTACTGCGCCCCCCGCCCACGCCCGGGCCTCCGGCGCGGGCTCGCCCTCCCTATCCGCGTGGTTGGGAGCGGTGCCTGCCCCTGCCTGCCCCGCCCATCCTTCCTCCAGCACTGCCTAGAGAACGGCGTGGGGACTGCAGGGAGCCCGAGAACTGGACCAATGGGGTGAAGGGAAGCCGTAGACCCGATTTTTTTTTTTTTTTATCCTTTCTGTGCCGACGCTCGGTGGCGGAATCAAGTTTTGAGCTCGATGTAGTTAAAGTTTAAATTGAAATCTACAAGCTGTTTCAAAAATAGACCCCACCCCCACCCCAGGCCCAGGCCTCCGGAAGTACCCTGCCTGGAAACTGGGGATTAAGTGGGGAGGGACCTCCCAGGGTCGCCAGGGGCCCGCCCAGGCACGCCTGGGGCCCTCTGCGCCACGCCTAGGGGTGGGGTTGCTGCAGGGGTATTCGCTAGGTCAGCGCGCCTCCAAGGCACCACTCGCCCCCCACACTCCCACAACCTCCACCTTCTTTCCTCCCTCTCCCCTCCACCCCCCGGGCTGGACGGAGGCGGGCGGGGCCTGCTGATTGGGAGCCTGTGGCTCTGCTCCCTATTTTCGAGTTTTTAGCCGTTTGGTGCCGGTTCAAAGCAACTGTTGGAGAGTTGGGTAGTGATAACGGGGCCTAAAGGGTACCGACATTTTATCTCCCTGGGACAGGCTGAACACGTGGCGAAGATCACTGTCCCTCCCGCGAGCAACTGAAAGGCTAATGTACTTGTAACTGAAAGGGTAATGTACAAGTCCTCTTTGTACCAATAAGCACAGAATGAGCATAGAAAAGGAACTAATTATTTGAGCAATTGCCAAATCTATGAACATTCTCCGATGATTTCTTCTGGTATATCGAAGGCCCAGGCTAGCCAACAACAGTAGTAATAATAATAACGATTCACAGGGCCAGAGCCGCCCACGGTGGGAAGGAAGAGAACTGAAGGGCCTCCTGTCACTGCCGCTCCAGAATCTGCTGGAGGGGCGCCAGCTCAGCAGCCCAGGCAGCTCTTCGCTCCAGTCCGCCCCCTCCCCCTCCGTCTGCAGGGTGTCCTTCCCGGCAGGCTTCCTTCCGCCCGGGCAGTCCCATCCTGTTGATCTGAGCCTCAGGGGCTAGAGCAGCTGGCCCTGGGCACCTGCTGCCGCAGAGGAAGCTCCCGTCTGCGCCCAGCCGGCTGGCCAGCTTTCCTTCCTGTCAGGGAGCCGTCCTGGGGGTGGCCACAGCCAGCCCTCCAGGTCTGAACCCCGTCCCTCCCTCAGGAATGTGGGGCTGCTGGCCTGGTGCCCCGGCAGGCTGAGAAACAGGGAGCTTTCACGGTTTGTGGGAGTGATTCAAAACAGGAAAGAAAAGGGAAAAGGGGTAGGAGGAACAGGGTGGCGGTGGCACAATTCCTAGAGATTCAGAGAAAGATGTTCCCTAGCCACCTCAGACTCAACGTAACCAAAACTAAGACCCTTGTTTCTGCTCTTCCTGTATGCACTCATTGTTTCCCACGCAGCCTTCACCTTCTCCCTCAAGGCCCTGGGTCCAGGTGGTCCCCAGAAATGTCTCTCTTTCCTCCGTTCCCACTTCTCTCCCGTAAATGTTGCTCTAGCTCAGTCTGTCATCATCGTCCTCTTGGTTTAAACAAACTGTAATCTCCCGCCCCAAACGACCATCACCTCAGTTCCTTTCCAGTGCCCAAACTTTTCCACAGTAGGCCAGAGTGGCTTTTTGAAAGTCACGATCCAATCGTGGCACTCCTTACTTAAACATGATCCTTTGCTCCATTTCATTCAGAGCTATACAGCGGGCCCCCAACTTCTCTCCCCACCCTCCCAAACCTCATCTCCCACCCAGACATACCCCTGACCACAGCCATAACAAATGACTTGCTGTTCCTCAAGCATATGGTACACTTTCATGTTTCTAAGCCACCTACTATGTGTTCTAGTCACCGGGTGCTGGGACAATAGCAATGGACAAGACCAGTCAGTTCCCTACTCTCAAAAAGCTTGGATAGGAAGGCAAAGACAGGTAGACAAGCTATACACACACACACACACACACACACACACACACACACACATTCACTTAATGAAGGCAAGTGAATTAACTGTAATGCATAGAATTGCAATAGAGGGATGTGACTGTGGGTCGATGGTCTGGTTTGGGAGGGAAGAGAAGCTTGCTTTGAGGAGGGTACTGTTAAGCTGAAAATCTAATGAGAGGACAGGCTGATCGGAGAGTGCGCCTGAGTAGAGGAAACAGCCATGAGGAGTCCTAGAGCAGGAAGGAGCGTGCCCCGTGTGGCACACTGTGGCCTGAGGTGGAGAGTGTGCTGGGGAAAGTAGGAGGGCACAGAGCTGGAACAGGGAGGCAGGAGGAGCCGAGGACTGATGAATCTATAGGCCCCGTTTGAAACTGAGACTGTCTTTCACGTGCAGCAGGAGGCCATCGTGTCTAGGAAGAAATGCACTTTTTTTTTTTCCACCCTATAAGAGCTCCTTTGCCACCTTGTTGACACCTTTCTTGATAACTCCAAGATGAATTCATCGTTCTCCTCTACTCCACACCTCCATGATCAGAGCAAAGCACGTGGCACATCTTATTGCAAGAAGTATTTTACAAAACTAAATTCTGCCGGTGTTCCACCCAGATCTGAGCTCCTTCAAGATGGTGGCCACGTTAAAGTCATCTTTCTGGTTCAGTGTCTGTTCCAGACGAGGCACTCAAGATTTTTTAATGGGTGAAATAAAATTGTAGGTCGTCTCTGAAGACTCACTGGGGTTATAGACAGAATGTGGACTGATGCCTAGGCAGAAGTCTGGATCCTTCCATACCTTTCCTTAGCTTGTATCATGGCAGGGCCAGGCATGGAAATCTGTCATCTTGGGTGTGAGTGACAGAAAGTCTTTGGGCAGGAGTAAGCAGTCCCTCAGACAGACGCCACCTTTCCTGCTGATGGGGATGGGTTCTCCTTCGATCAGAATAGTGAAGGAAGTGGGAGGAGGGGCTGACAGTAAAGATGCCTCGGGTCAGTTATGGCTATTAAAGCACATTGTACCCAAGAGTCATCTCTGTGTTCCTTCCAGTCAGTGGGTATCATCAGCATTCATTCCTTGCCCCACCATGTGCCGGGGACTAGCTGAGCTTGGAGGAACAACCATAAAAAAGACACAGCGCCTGTGCTGAAGGAGCTTCCAGTCTAGTGGGAGAAGTAGATAAGTGAGCCAGGCATGACTGTGGAGTGGAGAGTGCTAAGAAAGGGGTGTGCACAGAATGTCCTGGGAGGGCCAAGGAAGGGGTCAGGGAAGACTTCCCCCAGCTGATCCTGAGCTGGAAGAGTAGGCGGGGGAGGGGGAGAAGAGGGGGGCGGGCTCGGTGAGGTGGAGAAAAGAGAGAACTTTGCCGATTCAGGATGCTCTAAACTGTCTGATTACAGATTTGAGAGGTAGGATGAGGAGCTCAGGGTGTTAAAGAAAGCAGCCCAGAACATAAAGGGCCTTGGTGTGCCCTGCTAAGGCATGTAGATGGAGAACTTCTGTCCAGAGGACAGTGGGGATTTACCGACAGGCTTTAGCCGGGAACGATGCTATAGAAAGCTCATGCTGGCCCTGTGTGGAGAATGGACCAGAGTGGGTGGTGGTGGTGGGGCGGGGGGTGTCTAACCCCAGTGAGGAGGCTCTTGTAGTAATGTAGGCAGGAGATAGTGTGACACCAGAAACTAGCAGGACTGGGCCATTGATTGGATGTGGGCACGAGGACAGAGGGAGATGTGGAGGAGGACTGCTGGGTTTCTGGCTTGATTCACTGGATGAAACAGGACAAAAACAAGACTCTAAAGCTCAAGGAAGGGACCCTGGGGAGTCAGGAGCTTTCGGGGGGGAGAAAATGCCAAATCCGAATCAGAACATGTAAAGATGAGATTACCTGTGGTTCATCCAAATACAGATGCCCAGGAGGCGGTTGGACTTTCAGGTCTGGAGCCCAGGAGAGAAAGATCTGGGCTGGAGATTAAAGTGTGGGCATCGCCCTGGCCGGGGTGGCTTAGTCTGTAGGCGCCTCATCCCATACACCAAGAGGTCGCAGGTTTGATTCCCGGTCAGGACACGTGCCTGGGTTGCAACCAATCCATGTTTCTCTCTTACATTGATGTTTTGCTCTCTCTCCCTAACCCCTCTGTTTAAAAATCAATGACAATGTCCTCGGGAGAGGATTAAAAAAAGGTGGGGGCGGGGAGTCATTAACATGTAGGTGGCAGCCAGAGGATTGGATAATATCCCCCAGGAAGAGTGAAGAGTAACAGGTAAGAAAACTGAGGGTGGGCAGCTGGGGAACTACAGGCAAAGGAAGGTGACCGAGAGGGAACAGCACACGGTGAAATTGGCAAAGGGCGACACAGCAAGTACTGCTTTCGTGTACGCTACACGTAGGATTTCTCGGCCTAATGTAACAAAATGGCGACAAGAGGCAAGCCAGGGCTGATTCAGAAAGTAAAAGTGTCAGACAACCTAAAAAAAATTGTCCCCTCTGGTGATTATTATTAGCTATTTTGTTATACTTAGTCACCATGGTTTTTAAGCTCATTAAAATATTTATTTTTAATTTTGAACTCTTTAAATAGTTTTTTTTCCCCCCTAAAGATGGCTACAACAACACCTCCCATTCCATATAATCTTTTCCAGTGGGACTTTGCCATTCCTGCTTCAAGAGGTGAGGTTGGTTTCCCCAATTCTTTTTAAACAGTATTTTTAAAAATACATTTTTATTGATTTCAGAAAGGAAAGGAAAGGGCGAGAGAGATAGAAACATCAATGATGAAAGAGAATCATTGATCAGCTGCCTTCTGCATGCCCCACAATGGGGACTGAGACCGCAACCCGGGCATATGCCCTGATGGGGACTTGAACCGCAACCTCCTGGTTCATAGGTCAACGCTCAACCACTGAGCCATGCCGGCTGGGCTGTTTCCCCAATTCTTATTCTGGGATTTGCTCTGACCAATGGAATCCTGGGTGGGTGCGGTGGGACTGGGCGCCTAGGTCTCAGGAAAGCCTTTGATGTTTCCGTTTTCACCCTCTTGGGAACACAGCCACCAGGCAGAGGAGCTTACGGTGAATTACTGAATGAGAGAGGAAATGCGGAGAGAGAATGGCCACGGGAGGAGACCAGGGCACCCCAACCACCAGCCAGGACCAAGCCTCCAAATGCAGGGCCACCTGGGACCCCCTCCCCCGCCCACCGGCCTGACCAGCTGACACAGCCCGAGAAGAGATAAGCTCTACTTGAGTTCCTGACCCACAGAATCAGGAACAATAAATGGAAGGGCAAGGCAGGTGGGATTTCCTGCTTCCCCTCCACTGGAGAGTCCCCTACCCTTTCTGTCGGCAGGGGTGTCCCTGGGCTTTGAGTGGTTTGCTATGCTGCAAGCGCTAACTGAGACTGTATGTGTGTGTTTGTTTCAGCTCTGGAGGGACAGCCATGGTTTTAAGTTTATTTTATAAGAATGCTTTTTTTTTTTAAAGGATCTTAAACAGCTGGGAGGAAGCCCCAAAGTGGACTAGAAAAATCAATCAAGTAGAGGAGGACGAAAAATTGGAGTAAGAAGTAATGTTTTATTTAACTTGCAGAAGTAGGAAGTACTAAAGCTGGAAGACCCCCCTGGCCCCGTCCTCCCACCCCTGCCCCAGGAGCTCTCTGCTGAGTGCTCCGACAGGGAAATACATGTGTAACCGGAAGGAAGGGAGTTCACTGGCCCAGGTCTGCTTTGCACCAGTGGTTGCCTGGCGCGCTGAGGCTGTGGAGGACCTAACTTGACCGCTATAGAAAGGTCATGGCATATTGTAGCACTTCACCTTAGGATTTTTTTTTTTTAATTAATTTTTTCCACTCTCCATTCTGCCCATTTTTTATCTCCCCAAGAGGGGAAGTAGTTAAGTGATTCATTGGCTCTGCAAGGTTCCAACTGGCAGTAAAATACATTTATTTAATATTTTTATTCTTACAAAGTGAAAATAGCCTTATTGCCTTTAAAAAAAAAAAAAAGAAATACATGATGATTATAAACAATAAAAAAATACAAACAATACAAAAATGAAAATATCCTACAATCACACTACCCAGGATTAACCATTAGTAATATTTTGATATGTATTTTTTCAGACTCTTTTTCTCTGCCCTTCTTTCTCACTTCCCCCTCTCTCTATATAATAGAATATGCTATTTTATAACCTGCATTAAAAATATTAGCCTACCATGGACATCTCTCTGTACATCAATAATTATAAAGGTAGACCTTACTTAAAAGTATGAGTTTCGTCCGGCCAGTGTGGCTCAGTGATTGAGCATCAACCTATGAACCTGGAGGTCATGGTTCAATTCCCTGTCAGGGTACATGCCCAGGTTGCAGGCTCAATCCCCATTGAGAGGTGTGTAGGAGGCGGCTCATCAATGATTCTCTCTCATCATTGATGTTTCTATCTCTCTCTTCCTCTCTGACATCAATTAAAAAAAATTTTTTTAAAGGAGAGAATAATTTTGAAATTTGTTTTCTCGCCACTGCCCTTCTAGGCCAGGGTCCAAAGCTCATTTTTATACACCCAGCTAAGTGCAATGAAAAGACCATGGCACGTTCAGGGAAAAGCAATATGCAATGAAACAGGTTGGTCCAGGGCCTGGCTTCATGCTCATGTCACCACAGTAGCCAATCGTTTTCAGCTCCAGAAGTCATTCACTGTCAGCTAGGACTAGGATGGTTAGCCCCTGCTGCCTGCGGCTCCAGGAGAGAATCTGAAACCTGAGCATATGGAGAATATTTCTACTGAAATTGGGGGATATGGCTGCTGCTAGAGTGTTGCTATTGGTTCCCTGGTAGATTCGGCTGTGAAATCGACCATCTGCCCAGTGGGAGAGGCTGCTGGGTGGACTAGGGTCCCGCAGCTCTGGTTTCCAATACCTTTCTCATCGCCCTGACCCATCCCTAGCCCTGTTTCCTCCTCCACCCACTGGCTGCTTCCTGAGGTCACACAGCTCCACCTTTTCTGGCCTTGGGCTTTACAAATTGTTGGATGGATATGGCAACAGTAGAGAAGGAACAGGATTCATTGGGAGGGGAAAACTGGAAGGACAGGAAGAAGGACTGTCGTGGGAAATGATATCGGTCCTTTTGCAAGAGCAAAAAGTAGGAAAGATCATGGATCTCAACTTTAGCTGCCTGTTAGACTCACCTGGGAAGCTCTTAAAAACCCCCAGTTCAGCTACATCCAAGACCACCTGAAGTCAACATTTCTGGAGGTGGGACCCCGACATCACAAGTTTTTTGTTGATATTAATCCTCACCCAAGGATATTTTTCCATTTATTTTTAGAGAGAGTGGAAGGAATGGGGAGATAGAGAGGGGAACATCGTTGTGAGAGAGACATACCCTTTGGCTGCCAGAGATCGATGTACCCTTGGGCAGAACTGAACCTGGGACCCTTCAGTCCTGGGGCTGACACTCTATCCACTGAGTCCAACTGGCTGGGGCCATCAGTAATGTTTGAAGCTCCTCAGGTGATTCCAATGTGCAGCCAAGGTTGAGACCACAGCTCTAGACTCAGGAGACATGGTTCTTGGATCCCATCCAACCGTTACAGGCAGTGTGATCTTGGGAAAGCCACGTACTGTACCCACTTTTTCTTTCGTTTTCTTACGTATGAATGTGGTTGCCTCCAAACATATTTGACCAGGACCAATTTTTAAAAAATGTTTTCTAGCTCTGACGTTCTAAGAATTTATTCAAATGGCAATTGAAAGTCAAGTGGGGGTGTGAACTTGGAAGTGTCTTGAAGTACCTGATTTGAATGTTGCTCTGGACTTCAAACTCACCCCACAAACTCTGCCAACAAGTCTGTCAAGAGAACTCGGGTAACTCAAGGGCCTTCTCTGCTAAGAGAAAATGTCTACCTCCTTCCATTTCACAAGACTGAAAAGAGGACAGTGGGTATGTTTGTCTCACGTTGTCGCGGGCACTTGCTCACACTCCCTCTCTTTCTCTTCCCACATCTGAGGATAATTGCTACCAGGCATGGGCCTTTTATATGAATACACTTAAGAAAGAGAATAATAGTTTTGTAATCAGTGGGGGGAAAGTTGGATGGGAACTTCCTATTGGAAAATAAAACTAAATGATATTAAAATATGTTTTGTTAGGTTTAGCAAACCTAGGTTACAATAGCAAATATGCACTCATTCTCAAAGAATAAATTGCGTTACTTTTCTCTGCATACATTTTCTGACAAAATTATATATTACATACATTTATTCATATGTACTATATATATTCATATATTATATATCATTTCGCTTTACTTGGACTTTAATTTTAAAGTTTCATCATGGAAGAGGCAGGGTAGTCGTATTAGCTGAAAGAGGTGTTTTAGTAGGGACCAATTTTATAAGTAAGTGGTTTATTAGAGAATATTTTCACTATTCAACTTCTTAACTTCAAGGAATTGGATAATGAACACTTGAGTAATTATAAATATACATATTTATGCCATATGTCTCCGTATAGGCACAAAAATAGGTAAATTGTATACTGTAAAATATATGCTAGTTAACACGAGTTACTGTACCCTGTACTTGAAGATGCCATTACAGACGTTACTATTTCCTATACTTGGGGGAAGTTGTCACGTTAACCAAGTTTTATTTTCTAAACTCAAAAACCTCCCTCCCTTTACTCTGCCACGGGCAATTTTCATAGATTCCTAGTCATTTTTGTAGCTGTCTCATGACCATGTCCTCACAAAGCAATTTACCAGCTAGTTTTTGTGCGTCATAATACCAGTAATAATCTCTCATACTCATTGAGCCAGGGCTTTATTCCAAGCACATTCTTCTATTGTCTTGTTTAATATTTATAGCAGCCCTGTGACCGACATGGATAATACCATCTCCACTTTGCAAATAAATTTACACGCGTGCTCTATGTTGCTGACCAGTTGTTAAAATAATTGGAAGTGTTCTGCAACAGGCCTTTAATTTGGGAAATCCTTTCTCCTTAGTCCAGTTTGAAAAGCATTTCCCTGGACAGAAGATAACTCTTTAAAAATAGCTTTCTAGCCCAGCCAGAGTGGCTCAGTGGTTGAGCATCGACCTAGGAACCTGGAGGTCACGGTTTGATTCCTGGTCAGGGCACATGCCCGGGTTGCAGGTTTGGTCCCCGGTGTGGGGAGTACAGGAGACAGCCGATCCATGATTCTCTCTTATCATTGATGTTTCTCTCTTTCTCTTCCTGTCCCTTCCTCTCTGAAATCAATAAAAATATAAAAATTAAAAAAATAAAAGACCCTAGAGAGCTCCCTCGCCCCTCCCACCAGGTGGGGACACAGCAGAAACAGCGCTCTATGAACCAGGAAGGGCTGCATCTGGATTTTGGAACTCGCAGCCTCCAGATTTTTGAGAAATGAATGTCTCTGTTGCTTAAGACACTCGGCCTATGATATTTTTGTGACAGCAGCCTGAACGGGCTGAGACAGTGAGGTACCCAGAGCAGTCAATATTATAGAGACAGACAGTAGACAGTGGTTGCCAGGGGTTAAGGGGAGGGGGCCTGCTGGCACGGCCTGGTGTGTGTGTGAGGACTGTGGCCCCTCCTGGAGCCTGGGCCCCGTGCTCTCGAAAAGCTGGTGTCTTTCCTCCTGAAGAGAGCCGTGGTTCCAGGGCCTGGGTGTTCATGAGCTGCACCAAGGGATGCAAACACAGATTCCAGAGCCCTGTCTCTAAAAATACAGACTTGGTAGTCCCACCGGGATGGGGCCTGAGAGTCAGTATTTTCCAAACCCTCCTCAGGAGGTTTCGCTCATCAACCAAGTGTGGGAACCACTGGGCTGGGTGGTTAGTGGGCCTTCGGTATTAACATCACTTAATCCTAGGCACCTGCTTTCTGGACTTGCACTCAATTATAAAGCTGCAAAACACACCGGAGCGCCTCTTCGAGACTTTGAGGCTGGTGCTTGCCATTCAGTCCCGTGGCCAGTGTATATCGCGTGCCCACCACGTGCCTGTGCTGCACCAGGCCCAGGGGTGTGTCTGCCCTCTGGGGCATGTCCTCGAGCAGAGACATTTAACACCACCACCACACACCCTCCCCTCCCGCCCCCAGCACTTCTCTTTCCACCGGCCTTCGCTCCCTTGCATTTTTCATTTCCCGGACTGCTGACCTTACTAGATCCTAAACTTCTTCCAGAGCCAGATCTGTGTCCAGTTCATGTCTAGGCTGTGGTGTTCTTCTGGGCCCACCCCCACGCCCAATTGCCCACAACTAGTGTAATGGTTTGCATTCAGTAAAGGTCTGTTAAATAGATCCATTCATTCACCCAGCAAATATTTACAGAGGCCTACCATGCACCAGGCATGGCTTAGGTGCCAGGGCGCAACATGTAAGCAGGCGCTCCCTCTCGGGTCAGGCAAGTGCAGGGCCGGCCCCTGAGAATGAGCTTCCCCTTCAAGGCTGTGCTCTGAGGGCCTCACTCGCCTCGCTCTAGTCCGAGCTCTGCTAGGAGCTGGGAGACAGCCATCAATGGAAGCAGAGATACATGGACACAGGGAAACGCTCCCTTCTCCCGGGGTCCTGGTGGGACGATGCATGCTGCGCATCCTTAAGTCCATTCCCCCACCTGTGTGCCCTCTGCCTTCCCAACCAGCCTGTGAAGTCCTATTCTGATCCTCCCCCTCCTCCTCTTCCTGCCCCACCTCCACAAGCGTTCTGCCTGGGCCATTGTTTTCCAGTGGCTGGTCCTTGACCTGACTGCCTGGTGGCACCTGTTTAGAATGCAGCTTCCCAGTCTCACCTATGGAGTCAGGCTCTTGGAGGGTGGACCTGCTTCCTAACCAGCTCCAAGGGTGGTCAAGGCACGTTCATGTGCCAGGAACCCTGGCCACCCATTTGTTCAGGCAGCACCGCTAAAACCGGCCTCCGCGTGAGGAGAAGACAGGGAAAGGCATTTTAATGTGATCCGGTTCCCTCAAAGGCAGAAAAGGCAGGTGTGGGCGGGGGCAGACTGGCCTGCACTCTCACCTTGTGGTGCTCTGCAGAGGGGACTTCCCTCGGCTCGGCCTTGCACCTTCGCCGGGCCACCTGAGGTCCTGCCCCATGACCCTCGGGGTGCCTGCCAGGCCTCCCCAAGGAGCTGGAGTTTGGCACTGCCAGGAGCTTTGGTGACTGGGTCAAAAGTTTCCACGGCGCTGGGCAGGAGGCGGGATGAGTCGGTCAGTGGCCAGGGTAGGGTCTGAGAGCCCCAGAGCAAACAAGCAACGTGGGATGATCTGTGAGTGTGGTCATCCTGACGTCTAAGGCAGGTACCGATCATGGTCACTTGCTTCACGTGTGCCCTGCCTGGACGCCCACACACTTTGGGGCGTCAGATGCATACTATTAAAGGGTGATCATCTGAATGCCATACATCAATTGCGTGGATTACCAGTAAACCCAGTTTGCAGGGTGGAGCATACCTTTGACTTTCCCAATCCATTAGCTCCTTGGCAACATCCGCGTGAGATTACTCTCGCTCTCCAGCCACACCCAGCTCCCGCAGGGAAGAACCGGGGAGTGGATCCCCATTGGGCTTTTGAAAGGGTCCGGGGTAGGGAGATGGAGGATCCACCGAAGTCCAGCTCAGGAGGGAATTTGGGGTAGCATTGGCAACCGGGTCGCCGTCCCAGTGCCCCCAAATGGCAGGTTATGGATGGAGGGCTGTCCACAGCAGGCCACTGGAGCTGAACGAGTAACTTACTTGCTCCCAAGGTTGAGGACAGTGGTGTTCCAGCGTTCATGGGCATCACTATCACCGACGGGCCTTGTTAAAACAGGGGCCCAGACCCCCCCTTGGAATCTTGGGAGACGAGGCTCAGGAATTTGCCTTTAAAAGCTCCCGGAGCAGCTCTGCCACACACAGCAGTCTCAGCACCTCCAGTGCTCTGAAGCAGGGACCTCTGCAGTGTTTGTTCCTCATTAACGCCAGGGTGTCTGCCCCCGCCCGCCCGCCGCCTTTTCTTCCAGCATGGTGGTTTGTACGCTGACAGCTGGGCTAAAATGGAACTGTACTTCCAGATCCCCTTCCCTGTGGCCCTGAGGTAGAGTGAGGTCGGTGCGAGACGTGGGAGATGAATGGGAAGGGGCAGCCGTTACTCTCTCGAGGTGGTCAGCGTCAGGTGCGTGACAGGCAGGCGCAGGGGTGCCAGGTCCTAGCTTGTCCTCCCTCTCCCCTTCACATCCAGCTCCCCCCTGGAACCTAGGCAGCCCGAGGCCCTGCCTCAGCTGCTCAGTGGCAGATCCCGGAGGAGGGACCCGCAGGGCGCAGCGCCCCAAGGCCTCCCACGGGCTTCTCTTTGCAGCCCCTCTGATTGACTGCTTGGTAGTCCCTGATCCACGCCGAGGCAGGCCAGGCCCTGGGCACCACGGGCCTTTCCAGTCTGGGGCTCACATTGGTGCTTGGTCAATCTTGGCCAATGACGGGACACATCGGTGTTGATAAATCTGTGACATAAGCGCCTCCCTCTCTCCTCCTTTCTCCAGAGACAAAGATCACGGATTCATCCTGGCCCTGGAACTTTCCTAACACCCCTGACAGTGACTGCGGACTGGTCAGAGTAGTGCGCTGCATAGACACCGTTTCTCCCCTCTGGGTGGCCTCTGAGGGCTCCTCACGGTCATCTGGGCCTTCAGAGGCATCAGCATTTTTGTCTACAGGAACATCTTTACCGAAGAATACCAACGAGGAAACAGAAATTGGGTTGTAAATAAATGGCTCCAAGTTTTTCAGTTTAAGCAACCAATAAATCAACCGCTAACAACCATTTCTCCAATCCCAAGGAAAAGACAGAAAGATGGCTTTGTTTGTATGATACAGTGCAACTTGAAAGGGGGGGTCTCATATGAACCCACATGGCTGGGAGCAAAGCTACCCGGCCGGGGACTATGTCACTGCAGAGACCACCCCCTCTTCCCCCACCCTGGCCCCCACACACATACAGGCTGGTTTGTCTTGAATCCAGCACAGCTGCTGGGACTCTCCCAATCCTGCCCATCTCCCTGCTCTGCAGTTGCCTAGCTGTGGCTGCAGAGCTTGGCATTCCTGCCAGTGACTGGCACCTGGTGTGGTCAGGGGAGGAGAGGGGAGGGGAGGGGAGGGGAGGAGATGGGACAGGAGGGGAGGGGAGGGCAGGGGAGGGGGAGGGAAGAGGAAGAGAGGCAAGGCGAGGAGAGGTGCTGTGGTGCAATGGAAGGAGGGGGACAGGAGGGAGGCGACTACTTGGCTTCTTGCTCCAGTTCTGCCACTTGGTAACCATGCCACCTGGGACAAGTCAGCATCTGAGCCCCAATGCCTCATCTACTAGTAAGAAGGTGCGGAGGAAGGAGTGACTGCTAGTTGCCCATGTGCACCTCATCGGGATATTGCGACCATCAAGCAAAATGGAAGTAGCTGAGGTGAAAGTGCTCTCCGCCAGGGCGGGCAGGGTTTGCTTTCTTCGCTGCCTTCAGCGAAGCACAGAGCCCGGCTCATAGCAGAGTGGGGTGTTCAGTGACATGTCTGTTGACTGAATGAACGTGAACACAGACAGTCTTCTCTCCCGCGGGCAGACGAGGGAATGGGGTCAGGAAGGAGCGCATGGGGGCTTCAAGGGCGGAGGTGGTATTCTGCGTCTATGGCGCACGGTTACATGCCCCATCGGCACTCTGTGTGCTTGCACATTAAATATTGTTTTGTAGGTATGTTCCAACCTCTCATGAAAGCACTTTACAAAAATTAATGCAAAAACTAGAGAGAAAAAAGCCCTGTAAAGTACCTTGCTGAAGGAAGGTGATATTATTGTAACTTTTGGCGTTGCTTCTGCATTTAAAACTGTTGTGTGTGGCTCAGTGGTTGAGCGTCAATCTATGAACCAAGAGGTAAACTTTCAATTCCATGTCAGGGCACATGCCCGGGTTGCAGGCTTGGTCCCCGGTGGGGGGCGAGCAGGAGGCAGTGGATCAGTGATTCTCTCTCATCATTGATGTTTCTTACTTTTAAAAAAAAATTTTTGTTGTTGTTAATCATCATCCGAGGATATTTTTTCCATTGATTTTTAGAGAGAGTGGAAGGATGGGGCAGAGTCAGAGAGAGAGAAACATCTATGTGAGAGAGACACATCGATTGGTTGCCTCCCACACGCACCCTGACCAGGGCCAGGAGTTGAGCCTGCAACCGAGGAATTCATGGCAAGAAGGTTATATCAGAAACCAAGATTTGGCGGGACCTACATTTTAAAGAGAGCGTGTGTAAGCTGGTTATTTTTGTTTGTTTGAATTTATTTTTGAATACTGCCTTTCACTTAGGTGTAAGTGACCTATGCAGGTCACACCTATGCAGGTCACACCTATGCAGGTCACACCTATGCAGGTCAAGGTAGAGTGCTGGTCTTTACTTGTGCAGGGGACTCTGCCTTGCTTGACCTTGGTAGTTCCTCCACATCTTTCAAGACTGACCCCAGGTGTCCTCCTTGCTGGAAGTTTCTTTGAACCACCACACAGGCCTCCTGCGGCCTTAGCGCATCTTTGGCCGTGGTTCTCAATCAGGGGTGATTTTGTTCCCTAGGGACATGTGGCAATATCTAGAGACATTTATTTTTATTTGTATTGATTTCAGAGAGGAAGGGAGAGGGAAAGAGAGACAGAAACATCAATGATGAGAGAGAATCATTGATCGGCGGCCTCCTGCATGACGCTTACTGGGGATCAAGCCCGCAACCTGGGCATGTGCCCCTAACAGGAATCGAACCTGGGACCCTTCAGTCCGCAGGCCGATGCTCTATCCGCTGAGCCAAACCAGCTAGGCTAGTAACAGTTTTGCTTGTCATGGCTGGGTGGGGCTGGGGGAAGAGGATATGCCCGTGGCATCTAGCTGGTAGAGGCCAGGATGCTGCCTGTGCATCCTACAATGCACCACACAGCCATCTCACAACGGAGAATTACCTGAGCCAAAGTGCCAGCGGTGCCACTATTGAACCCGGATTGATGGCGTGAAATTCCCTCTGTGTCTCACTGAGACCCAGGTTCGTCCCGGGCAGGGCCTTGTTGATTCAGCCTTTCATCAGCACACTGCTGGGACACACACACACACACACACACACACACACACACTCCCCCTCCCCCTTCATTTGTTCCCCTACTAAAACGTAAGGTGCTGGAGTTATTCTCAAGGAGCTCTGGGATCCAGTGGAGGCAAAGGTCATGTAAATACCTGATTATTCACAAGACAGATGGGAAACGGCCATACAGGCCCAGGGGCTTTGGGAGAACTGATTATTAGGTTGAACCAAATGAAACTGCTGACATTCTACCTTTTCGACTAGAAAAGGGGTGATTTTGTACGGTTCGTTCACAAATACAGTTTAACCTAAATCCTCCGGACCGCTGGGGGCGGTGATCAGACTTCACAGAGGAGAGACTCGGGAAGGAAGCCTTTGGTTCAGACCTCGCCTCCTCTACTGCCTGAAAGCAAGGCTCGTGCATTTTACTTTGTATTTGTACCCAGTTTTACTTCTTTGTATTTTCTTTTTTTTTAAAAAATATACTTTATTGATTTTTACAGAGAGGAAGGGAGAGGGATAGAAAGTTAGAAACATCGATGAGAGAGAAGCATGGATCAGCTGCCTCCTGCACACCCCCCACTGGGGATATGCCCACAACCAAGGTACATGCCCTTGACCAGAATTGAACCCGGGACCCTTCAGTCTGCAGGCTGATGCTCTATCCACTGAGCCAAACTGGTTAGGGCTACTTCTTTGTATTTCCTTCCGGCTTCGCAATATGTCATTGACCAGGATTCCGGCAAACTGTTTGTACTTCGGGTTGGTTCGATCCCTGTCATTGCGTTGTAGCCCAAGGAACGCTGAATACAGACACCAAATATGTAGCGTTTTCCTGGTGGCAACAGGTACAAGAGAACACTGTCCCCCAATACCATCCGAAGCCACAGCCTGTCAGAGGAGCCATGGGGGAAATGGTCAGAAGCTAGAATCCCAGAAGCTTGCTGTGGCCATCCACGCGGTCACCTGACCCCGGGGTGTCGGGCAGCCCCACACAAACCGGCCCATGAGCCTTGGCCACCCCCGTTCTGGAGCAGGTGGTGGAGGATAAGCATTTCAAAGCTGGCAGGGTGGCTTCCAACCATGCACAAGCCAGAACACTCTGGAAAACTCGACTGATTAGAAGGGCCGGACTTGCAGTCTGATAAAGTCTGGCTCCCGGTGTCCCAGCCTTGGGCAAAGTACGGCCTGCGGGCCGGATCCGGCTGTTCTATCCGGTTCTCTTGCTCTCCCCTCCGCTCCTTTACTTTGAATTTATATTAGTTCACACAAACACTCCATCCATGCTTTTGTCCCGGCCCTCCGGTCCAGTTTAAGAACCCATTGTGGCCCTCGAGTCAAAAAGTTTGCCCACCCCTGACGAGCCTCTTGAAAGAATTGCCCGGGAGCTCATGGCAGCCTGGTTGGATGTCCCCAGGGGGTGCATAGTCTCTGCTTGTAGATGGAATCCGGCCACTGGGCACCACCCCACCACGCCTGACGTGAGCTGGGCGGGAGCTAGGAGCCTCCGGCCAAGAAGATAAGCCCAGGATAGCCCTGGAGGCTACCAGCCACCTGCCAGTTGGACTTACTCGGGGCCACTGGTGACTCCTGCGATGACACCAGACACCAGTAGCATGACAGCCTGAGATCCAATACGCTTCTCCCCTCCGCTCTCTGTGACTCCTAGAGAGTAGAGGTGGCTCCTACCCTTCAAATGCAACAGTGACCCCCAGGACCTCTGCTCACGTGGCTCTCGGCTGATGTTTGAATGCTTTCCCGGCCAGACGCTGTTGTCAGCGCCGCGGATTAAAACGCTCGATTCTAGCCTAAATAAAGCAAGCGCTAGGTGGAGCGGACTGTTTGCGGTGAAAGAAGAATTCAGATCATGGGTATCGCATTGCTTCAGCTGTGCTTTTTCACATAGGGATTTTTGTTAGTTTGTTTTAACACTGGTCCATGGGGAAAGATTTGTGGACACTGGACAAGCTGATGTTTATGGACTAAGATTATGTACAAGACTTGGATGAGGCAATAGGGCTTCCACCATGTCCTTAGGGGAAAGGCTGAACTTTTGAATCCACATGATTTTCCAGCATTTGATCTTTGAGTCCCACCATCCTTCACATTTGAAAATGCCATCACCACCCTGGCCAGTGTTGCTAAGAGGTGAGAGCACCGGCCCATGCACCAAAGGGCCGAGGGTTCAATTCCGGTCAAGGGCACGTACCTGGATTAAGGGCTCGCTCCCTGTCCCCAGTCGGGGCACGTGCAGGAGGCAACCAGTCGATGTGTCTCACTTTCCCCCTCCCTCTCTCCCTTCCACTCTCTCTGCAAAGCAACGGGAAAAATATCCTCAGGTGAGGATTAAAAAAAAAAAGCCGTAACTGCGGCGATTGCTCTGTGTGGTCAGCCCTTCCCAAAGGAACCCACTTTCTACTTCCTCCTCTTGACGGACCTTAACCCTATTAGTTTGTGATGAGGGAAATTTTATTTATATAAAATTGAATTACAACACTAAGATGGAAGACTTCATTGTAAGTTGTGTTTTGGAGGGAGAGAAAGACTGTTCTTTGGTCTAGCCACCCTAAATCTTAACAACTCCTAAACGGAGCTTCACTTCTAGACACGACCTGTTAAAGCCGCCCTCGGTCAAGCACAGCGGCCACTTCTGATTTCTCTCCTTCCTGCCAGGCCAGGCGGGAGGTCTGACACACGTTTGTTGAATGACTGTGTGTTCCCAACGCTCTGCTGGCTTTCATCTCTCTATACTACTCCTCCAGTACAAGGTGGCGGTAACATAGGCTTACAGCTGTTCGGATGGAAAAAGACATGCAGGTTATGATGATCACAATAGCTAAAATCATGTGGATTCAAAAGTTGTGTTTTGCAGACACAACTGTACACGTGTTTTTTGCCACACCTTGTAATAAGTGTGAAACTTATATAGAGTCCAAACCTATAGTTTGATAAGTGAAATTATTATTTTAAATTTTTTATTATTATCTTTAATCCTCACCTGAAGAAATGTTTATTGATGAGAGAGAGAGAGAGAGAGAGAGAGAGAGAGAGAGAGAGAGAGAGAGAAACATCTACCGGGTGCTGCCCACATGTGCCCCGACAGGGGATTAAACCTGAAACCTAGGTATGTTCCCTGCCTGGCAATCAAACCGCCAACCTTTTTGGTGTAGGCGATGATGCTACAACCAACGGTGCCACCCAGCCAGGCTAAGTGAAATTAAATATCCTTCACATTTGGTAATGTTTTCCCGACTTAACAAGGTCTCAGAGATAAACACCTTAGCTTTTAAAATATTTCTAATTCATCGATACTAGAGGTTCCTGGGAATCCTACATAATCAAATCCACAGATTTTTGCAATTAAAAGCATTTAATTTTTGTATTTAAAGCATTTTCTTCAAAGGCTATAGGAATAATTGCAATAGTGTGCTGAGGTGGCTCTTGCCAACTCTTCGGTCAGTGACCTCATGTTAGTAGCTTGATGTCAGCCCTGGAGGAGTCTTTAAATCAGGGAAATTGAAAAATGCTACCGATCAAGGCTCCCCTCCCACCCACCCCACCCCCACCCCGAGAGCTGGTTTTGAAACATTTGCTACCATTCCACTGAATAATTGTCTCACATATATAATTGTAGGCTACATTCCTGGTGTCACAATTTTTAAAAATTAACTAGTTGTGTGTTTATTTTTATTGAAGAAAAACAAAAACAAAAAACAAAACAAAACAAAAAAAAAAAACACAGGAAGTACCGGGAGCCATAGCCACTCTGGAGAAGAGAAGGAGAAGGTCAAGATTTATTACTGGAAGAAAAACCAGTTCATTCGTCCATGAAACAGGCCCAAAAGAATGTAGAGGGGAAAACTGACGAATATAGAGGTCCTCGACACCCATGGCCTCCTGGTCGCAACCCAATAAAATGGACTGTTAACTCCCCAAACAGAAAAAAGCAACTATGACCGCGAATATAGTGGTTTAAACAAGGAAGAAGCTCATTTTTCTCTCAGGTAAAGGTCCATAAGTAGGCTGCCCAGAATTGGGGAGGCAGCTCTCACCCTCAATATATTGCTTCTGTCTCTGAGTCTAAGGTGAGCTTTCCGGCTCCCACCATCACGTGCATAGCCCAGTGATCTAGCAGGGGGAGAGGGGGGAAAGGCAAGGGCACCCTCATTCATTCCTTTCAAGGGCATGGTTCAGAATTTGCACATGTCCTCTCCGCCCTCATTCTGCTGGCTAGACCTTAGTCACATGGCCATACCTGCTACAAAGGAGGCTGGGAAATGTACTCTCTAGTCAGGCTTCCACATGCCCAGCTAAAGCCCTGGATTCCTATAATGAAAGGAAGAAGGGCAGAATGGATGTTTGTGGTAAAGCTTCCCCAAAGATGTTCCAAACTCATTCACCACTAACTCAATAACTATGGTTAGGGACTTGTGTGAGCTGAGATTTGAAATCAGTCTGACTGAAGCCAACACACCTGCTCTTAAGACACGACCCTAGAAGATGTTACCTGAGGTTTCCAGAACATTACTGCTAGGAAGAGGATCAGAGTAATACTTATGGCCTAATATTTATGTGGACAATATTGAGATCTCAAATATGATCTTTAGGTGTTAAGATTCATTAGGTTGCACAAAGCAAAAATCAATTGGAATCAACTTAAGCAAGTAAATAAAATAATTTTATTCATTCATTCATTCATTCATTCATTCATTGGAAGGGCAGGATCCCAGTAAGTTTCCCAAATTTCAAGAGGAACAGAAGTTGGGGATCCAGAACAAATGCACAAATAAGACAAACAAACAGGAGACAGGGGTCCTCAAACTATGGCCCGCGGGCCACATGCGGCCCACCGAGGACATTTATCTGGCCCACCGGGTGCCGCTACCTGTCCTGCTTAGCAGCCGACTCGTCCCGGGCCCGCAGTGCGCATAGGAATTTGTTCATAGTGGTTTTTTTTAAAAAATGTATTTTATTGATATTTTTACAGAGAGGAAGGGAGAGGGATAGAGAGTTAGAAATATCGATGAGAGAGAAACATCGATCAGCTGCCTCCTGCACACCTCCTACTGGGGATGTGCCCGCAACCAAGGTACGTGCCCTTGACCGGAATCGAACCTGGGACCTTTCAGTCCACAGGCTGACGCTCTATCCACTGAGCCAAACCGGTT
Organism: Plecotus auritus; assembly: GCF_963455305.1. Taxonomy (NCBI): domain Eukaryota; kingdom Metazoa; phylum Chordata; class Mammalia; order Chiroptera; family Vespertilionidae; genus Plecotus; species Plecotus auritus. The sequence goes on from NC_137777.1 coordinate 14,995,277, forward strand.
TTGGCGATAGTTTTTTTTATAAACTATAGTCAGGCCCTCCAATGGTCTGAGGGACAGTGAACTGGCCCCCTGTTTAAAAAGTTTGAGGACCCCTGGATAGAACAAGGTGTGGTGGTCACCTGAGGGAAATCAGGCCCACCCTGTGCCTCGGGGCTGCCTCAGAAGAAAGGGGCTCATGGGAGTAGTGCCGGCACCCCCAGAGGGTCCAAGGCACAGTAGGTTTCAGCAAGATTTACAAATGGGGTCGGGCAATAGGAAAATAAATTGGAATTTTGTATTGAAGCTAAATTTAGCAATTTTTGAGTTTTAATAAACTGTATTATATGGATTATTAAGTGTAATTCAGACATAGCACAGACCATTGACATTGACTAGGGTCAAACTGTGGATCTAGGTTATAATTCAAGGAGTTTAATTTGATACACCTTAAATTTTAAGGTGTGAGGTTACTGTTCTGGTCACACTGCTTGGGGAGAGAGAGGGAGGGGAACCCATGTGTGGGACACCATCTGAAAATTTACTTTCTGTTTCATAAAGGTATTAGGGAAATTACGTTACAAGGAATTTAGAAAGGGGAGAAAAACATCACCCATGATACCACTACTTTAGTTACGTCATTCTTGGCCCTTTAGTTGCCATTACAGTGTTCATACCATTTTCAACCTGCTTTTTTCATTGTTCCAAGCATTTTTATGTTCCTCATAGGCTTCACAATCATGACATTTAATACCAACATGAGAATACACTCTGTATGAAATGAACAGACGTGGCACCCAGGATAGTAAAGTTGACATTTTTGTGAAGAAAATACTGACCTGATGCCAACCGCCAGCCTACCTGATTTCTAAGCATCACCTATTTCTGAGTTCTTGTGGCCATGCTCTTCCTGCCTGTCCTGCGGAGGGATTTTCAGATCTGTTGCTTCGAGGTAGGAGCGGACAAAGCATAGAAAGCAACGTTGGCGGGGCAGGAATGGGACGCTTAGTCCATGCTGATGGTCTGGACACCTAGATCAGTGGTTCTCAACGGAGGGCAATTCCGCCACCCCACTCACACCCGGAGGACATTTGGCAATGTCTGGACAGGTTTGTGGTTGCCAAAACTGGGTTGGGGGAGCCATGTTGCTGGCATCTAGTGGGAAGAGGCCAGGGATGCTACTAAACACCCTACGATGCACAGGACAAAGAGTTACCCCAACCAACACATGAGCAATGCCAAGGTTGAGAGACTCTGACCCAGATTGCCTAGAATTTCTTTTATCGTGTTAATGGATAAGCACTGCATATGTTTTATGCTGTCTGATTCAGGAAGGATTCTGGAATTTTTGCTCAGGGTGGTGGGTTTGCAAAATACTTGAAATACAGCACGAGGGGAGAGAATGCAGTGGCTAAGCATAAAGAAAGACTCTGGAATTCCAAAGCTTAAGTCCTGGCTCACCAGGTAAGCCCTCTGAGGATGATACCTGCCTCCTAGAGCTAAAACGAGGATTAAGTTAAGCAATGTGTCTAAAATACTTAGCACAATGCCTCACATGTTGTAAGTGTGCAATAGATGGTGGTGGTGATTACTACTGTGCCAATGCTCAAGTTCACAGTATGTACCACTTCCCCAGCCTATAAACTGCAACTACATTTTGTAAACTTGTATTTTAGGAAAAATATACTTTAACTGTTAGTTGTGATCTGGACTTTAGAGACCCAGGCAATGTATGAGAGATGCATGATCAACATCAATTTTACGGAAGAACTTCTTAGGTGAGAATTACCTAATTGAAATCTCTAATATATTTTCTCTGGTGGATTTTTAAAATATATATATTTTTTATTGATTCCAGAGAGGAAGGGAGAGGGAGGGAGAGAGAGATAGAAACATCAATGATGAGAGAGAATCATTGATTGGCTGCCTCCTGCACGCCCCCTTATGAGAGACCGAGCCTGCAAGCCGGACATGTGCCCTGACCAGGAATTAAACCGTGACTTCCTGGTTCCTAGGTCAACACTCAACCACTTGAGCCACACCGGCCGGGCTCTGGTGGATTTTTAAAGAATAATTACTGCAGTGGTTGTTCTTATTCACTGAAAAACACTTGTTTTCTGGTATTCTTGGTTAAGCTATTTTGATCTACTGAGAATTTTAGAGTGGGCCTCGCTGAGATAAAGGTTATTGGGTATGTAGACAAAATTATTGTCCATAAATGCAATTCGAGTCCCCAGTGCAGTATAAGAATATCTCTCACCCCCTTCCTGAGCTAAGTGGCTGGTTATCAGAAAGCAGTGGTAGGAGAGCCCAGCATGCACTGGGGGCGCCTGTAACCGCTCTGTAACCTACAGCTTGCCCTTGTATGGCTGAGAACATCTGGGGAGCACTGACCGTCCCGCAGGAAAGACATCTTGAGTTTCCTGAGTCCTGGTACAGGGAGGAGGCATGCCGAAGAGGAGGAAGGAGGAGGGAGAAGAGAAGAAGAGAAGGAGGAGGGAAGAGAAGAAAGGAGGGAAAAGGAGAAGGAGCAGGAAGGAGGGAGGAGAGCATGCTTGGGACAGCCCAGTGAGGGGAGGCTGAAATGAATTCAGTGAGAAGGCAGGGGTGGGCATGCAAGGGTTCTGGCCTCAGGAGGGAAAGGAGAAGTGATCCACAGTGTGAGAACTGCTCCTAACGAAGGAGGAGCCCTGGTTCTGGTAAAGGAAAAGGACCCCAGAGCACAGGGGGCGTGGAGGGAGGCTGGGCGAACATGCCCGTCTTGCCCTGGGGACACTGACCCAACGCAGAGTGTTTGCGAGCTTTCCCAGGCCAGAGTTCTTCCTCTTGCTCCTCCTCCCTCCTCAGCACTGTCAGGCGGTCAGGTTCGGCCTATGGGATCCTGGGTGCTTTGTGTCCCCTGGGAGCCCTCCGTGGGCAAGGCCACTGTTTTCTCCTGCAGACAGTCCGTGCTTTGAGACCCACCTGATGCGGCGTCTGGGTGTGTGTATAAATGCTCCATTGCCTGACATGAGTGCAGCCTCCTGTGCAAGTTCTCATTATGTTGCTCCAAACCTGCCTCCCACACAGTCTGTGTTTGGGGGTACCAATAGCTTCCGTAAAACTGCTCTCATTCGACCTGCCAAAGCTGACCAATCCAGGTCTGAATCCTGTTTCTGCCCCTCACTGACTGCATAATCCTTGGGCAGCGTTTACCTAACTGTTCTCTACCTCCATGTCCTCAACTGTGCAATCAGAATAAGAATCCCAAGAGGCAGGGGGGGTGTTGCAGGGTTAAGTGAGAAGGCAGGGAAAGCATTTTCCGTGGTGTCTGGCATGTGGAAGGAGATAAATACACGATCACCATAAAAACAAAATATCAATGACAGTGCTTAATGTTAACCTTATTAACGGAAATAATTCTCATTATAGTTCTTCAAATATTCAAAGTCTGCTCTGTTCCCATTAAACTCTTCTTTTCTAGCTTAAAGGTCATCAGTTCTTTTCACATTTTCTCCTGGGGGCAAAGTTCAAACAGCAGCTCTGTCAAGAGGTAGTGAGTCCCAGGTCCCTGGAGGAATTCAAGCAGAACATGGAGGGTCAGAGGGCAGTGAAGTTGTAGAAGGCCTTGAAGTTCTGAATGAGGCTTAAGCTGGAAAACCCTAGGGGTCCCTTACAATCCTATACCCTTCCAACCTTCCAACCTAAAAAACAAGGTCAGAAAATCAGTGTGCAATTAACGCTACACCGTATCATAATGGTTATCATTGTGAAGGCCAGGGCTTCAGTAGGAATCATGTCTTTCTACACTCTAAAATTAGGGGAGACGGTCTGATTAATTCTCAAAACCTCGCCGCATCATGCTTGATTCCAAGAGCTGGAAAGATGGGTAAAGTGTTACTTTTCTTGATAAAAATAATAGCCACTCTTATATGGAGATTCTGATGTAAGTCCTTGCGTTTCACGTGCATTTATTTCGCAGTCCTTATAAACCTGCGAGGAAGGTCCTGCTGTTTTCTCAGCTGACAGGGGAAGTGAGGCTCAAGAGGTTGTGACACGCCCAAGGCCACAGGGCGGGTGAGTGTGGGAGCAGCGCCCGTCAGTGGAGGCGATCTGGCTGCAGGTCCCTTCCTGACCACTGAGCCATACCGCTCTCTGCCGAGGACCGAAACCACATACATTTCACTTTGAGTTTTTGTGCCATTTCCCAGAAGACCTCCAGCCACTTAAGCTCGGCCTGTAACGGGAGAGGAGTCCTTGAATCACCTTGTCCAGCCCCGTCTTATGGAGGAGGAGCAGGTACGGAGGCCCCTTCTCTAGCCGTGATGGATGCTGGCAGAGCAGATGAGGCCCCGTTTCCTGATCACAGAGACAGGTGTTTCTGGGCCACAGTCCGCAGGCCTTGTGTGAGGCTTTGAAGAGGAATGAACTCGGCCCCTGTGAGTCCAAGTGAGGCCCCAGTGTCTGGACCCCTTAACTCAAAAGTAGGCCCCGCCAGGTCAGACCAGGGGGCCTTTCTGCGGATCCGCCCACCTCCGTCTGTTTGCGCCGAGATGAAATAAACAGCTTCACCACTAGGGAAGTGTTCGGAGCAAATGGGAATTCTTTATCAGAGATGCAGCTTGATTGGGAACAACCCGGATGACTTCCAGGGGAACTCACGTCGTGGCTGCAGCGCTGGAAGAGGGGCTCGTCGCCTGTGAACTGGGCCATCTCACAGCTCCGAGTCTAATAATTTAATTAGCTCCGAAGATAGTGAGGCGGCATGGAAGCTGGTGCAGCATGTCAAATAGGCAGTTTTTTTTTGTTTGTTTGTTTGTTTAAATATATTTTATTGCTTTTTTACAGAGAGGAAGGGAGAGGGATAGAGAGTTAGAAACATCGATGAGAGAGAAACATCCATCAGCTGCCTCCTGCACACCTCCTACTGGGGATGTGCCCGCAACCAAGGTACATGCCTTTGACCGGGATCAAACCTGGGACCCTTCAGTCCACAGGCCGACACTCTATCCACTGAGCCACACCGGTCAGGGCTCAAATAGGCAGTTTTAACCATCACCATGCAGGGAGCTTTTGTGATCCTGTGCGGGCAGCGGACGGCTCGGGCTGTGGAGAAGCTGCGGCTGAGTTGGGCGCTCCAGGGCTGCCACCAAAACCCTCCCAGAATCCCACCAGCTTTTCCCCTTTCATTTGAACTCAGAAAGCTCTCAGTTCAGCTCTCAAGGTTTTAAAAGTTAATTGTATTCACTTAACACTTTTGGAGGGAATTTTAAAATCATACACCAATGTAGAGAGAGCAATGAAGCCCCATGTGCTCAACACTCCGCTTCGGCCACTGTCCACACGGACCTCTGTGGTTTCATCTAGCCTTCTCCGCCAAACAATTTTATTTCATTGTTTGCTCATTTTTGCTGGAGTAATTTGCATTCAATTCCAGACAACATATCATTTCACCTGTAAATACTTCCGGATTTATCTCTAACCAATAAGTACTTTAATGAAAAACATAACATGATACTGTTACTACAACCTAACATGATTGAGAACTCCTTAACATCATCTAATATTCTGCTATTAAAATATAATAGTATATTGGAATTCAGTTATTAGCCAATTGGTTCCATTTTCCCCAGTTATTAAAAAAAAATGCCTTTTTACAGTTGGTTTGGTTTGAATAGAATTTAAAGAAGCTCCACATTTTGCATTCCTTTCTTTTCTTTTTTTTTATTGATTTCAGAGAGGAAGGGAGAGGGAGAGAGATAGAAACATCAATAATGAGAGAGAATCATTGATCGGCTGCCTCCTGCAGGCCCCCTACTGGGAACTGAGCCCCCATCCGTGGCATGTGCCCTGACCGGGAATCAAACCGTGACCTCCTGGTTCATAGGTCAACACTCAACCACTGAGTCATGCTGGCCAGGCTAGAAAATAACATTTTTGATTGTTTGTTTTCCTTCCCTCCTTTTCCCTTCCATCCCTTCCCTTATTGGTAAGTTTAGATACATGAGACAGAGTATTTTCACAGAAAGTCTGAGCACTTGAGATTCTCGTGTCTTGGTCCACAGGTCAAGTTGACGTTGTTGAGCACATCCCTGTGTCTGCCCCGTGCAAAACATCTCCTGTGTGAGGTCTTGCTCAATCCCCACACACCCCTGTGACGTAGGGCATTTTCTCTGGCTCCATTTTGGAGATGGAAAAACTGGGGTTCTGAGAGGTTCAGACTCTTGAGCGCATGCTCCTAGCCACCATGCCACAGATCTCCTGGGGCCCCTGTTGGGTCTTGTTTGCCTGTTTTCCAAGAATGTCCTCTCTTGGCTAAGAGCCCAAACCTGGAGGTCATCATGGCTGTGGAGCACTGGTTCACAGGTCCATGGAACACCAGTCCCTGGAGATGAGCTGTGAGTTCATGGTTCTGGCTAAAGAACAGAGTAAATGCTCTGAGAAGGCCTGCAGCAAAGAAAGCTATTTAACTCAAAGTATCCCCATCATTTAATCATGGAACCTCTCTTCCAAGATGAAGGACGTTTTGCATCCCCTCATCTCTCCAGTCAGGAATGTGCTATGTCCAGTCATAAGCAGGGCAGGCCCACGGAGCTAGAGCCCTGATTAAAGTTTGCCACACGCAATCCACCAAGTAGGTAAGACAGACGACAGACTGTGTGCTTATAACAAAGGGTGAAGAGAGATGAGCGTGTTTATAGCACAGGAAGCAAAGCGAGGCCTCCCCACAAGCTGTCGCCTTCCAGTCGCAGCAAGCCTAATGTTCTAGGACTGTCTGGTTTTAATTATTCCAATTTATCTATTTGCAATTGACTTTTTCTCTGTTGGGTTCCCGAGTTTCTGGCTTCCATCCATGAGACAGGAGCTGAAAACATTCGAGAATATCACAAAGGAACAAGCGACCTGCCCCTGAAGAAGGCAGCTTCTGCAGCATCGCCAGCTTGCCATGCCCCTGGTAAGCATCCTGTTGTTGACAACGATTCTCTGTGTCAGGGCAAAAACATCAACAAAAGCTCAACAAGTGATAATACTTTGATGTGAGGGAGCAGCCTTTACGATACTTCCCTCATAATTTTTGCCCTATCAGGATAACATCTGTATTAGTACTCACATGTGGTTTTTCTTTAAATCACCTCACCTTTTTTTTTTTTTTAATATATTTTATTGATATTTTACAGAGAGGAAGGGAGAGGGATAGAGAGCTAGAAACATCGATGAGAGAGAAACATCGATCAGCTGCCTCCTGCACACTCCCTACTGGGGATGTGCCCGCAACCAAGGTACATGCCCTTGACCGGAATCGAACCTGGGACCCCTCAGTCCGCAGGCCGACGCTCTATCCACTGAGCCAAACCGGTTTTGGCCTCACCTTTTTTTTTAAAATATAAAGAAATATATCTAAATGGAAGTTTATAGTACTTTATAAACAGAGAGCCACCATCCCTCTCCAGAAAGGAGGAAATTTAAATATTACAATAAAAATAAAATAGCTTGTCAAATTTAAAATATTCAAAAGATTAAAAGAGAATAATGAAAGCAAATAACACATCGAATGAATTGTTTAAAATGCATACCTAGAAATCAAGAGATACTTATTAAATTTATGGGAGAGACAGATGTTCATATTTTTAAAATTTTTCTAGTTGGAAAGGATACAAGAGGGCAATTTAGCTCTAGCTACCAAATGACAAATGCGCATGCCCTTGACCCTGTCACCCTCCTTCTGGGCGCTGATCTTACAGGTGCATGCTCTCCACAGGCCGGATCACCAGGGTACAAAGCTGTTTGTCACAGCATCGTCCATATTGCAAAAAATGGAAAACAACAAAAAGACTGTCGACCCCCTAAACATCCTGTGGGACAAGTGAGGTTAAATGCAAGATGATCTACACCCACACAATGGAATACCATGCAGGCACAAGAAAGAACGGCACAGATCTTTATGTATCAACCTGAATGATCTCCAGGACATTTTTTTTTTTAAATGACCAAAGCAAGACATATGTAGAGCAGTGTGTATAGGGAAGGCAAAAAATAAATATAAACCAAACCTACATATCTGCTTTTGTATGCATAAAATAAGCCTAGGAGGACAATACAGAGAACATCCATTGCTTCTGGGGCGGGGAATTGTGTGCCAGGGGCAGACATAGTAGGGAGATTTTCCACTGCACACCTTTTATTTTATTTTATTTTATTTTATTTTTTTGGTAACTTTTGACTTTGAACTAGGTAAAGTGTGGTAGGCAGAATAATGACCGTGCAAAGATGTTCACCTTGTAATCCCTGGAACCTCTGAACATGTTATGGCAAGGAGGAATTAAGATTGCAGATGGAATTAGGGTTGCTAGTTAGCTGGTATTAAAATAGAGATTATCCTGGATTATCTGAGTGAGCCCAATGGAATCTCAAGGGTCCTTACGAATAAAAGAGGGAGACTGGAGAATCAGTGTCAGAGATGATAAATTTGTGTTTTTGGTTAATCCTAACCTGAGGATATTTTTTCCATTGATTTTTAGAGAGCGTGGAAGGAAGGGGGAGACACCTAGAGAGAGAAACATTGATGTGAGAGAGACACATCGATTGGTTGCTTCCCTCTTGCACCCCGATTGAAGCCGGGGAACAAGCCTGCAACCAAGGTACATGCCTTTGACGGGAATCGAACTAAAGTTGGCCCTTTAGTCTGCAGGCCAACACTCTAACCACTGAGCCAAACCAGCCAGGGCTGTTTTAAGCTACTAGGTTGGTGGTAATTGGTTTCAGCACTTACTTTAAATGCATACATATGCGCATTTTTATATATTTAAAGTATATAGCCGAATGGTTAAAAGTTTGGCCTTGGATGCCAGAATTGCCCGGGGTTCCATCCTCACTTCCCTGGCTATGCAACCTTGGGCAAGTTGCTTAACCTTTTGTGCCTAAATTTCATCATCTATCAAATGGAAATCATAACATTTACTTATTTATGGAGTAATCCGGACCTCACAGGGCTGTTGAGAGGATTAAGTGAGTTAAGACAAGCACTTTCAACACTGCCTTACACAAAGAAATCGACAGTAAATGTTGACTGCTCCTATAATGAATTATCCTCTCTGATTGGATCCGATGCTGAGAAAGAATTCCCACTGAAGACGATGCAAAGAACCTTATTCAAAAATAAAAAAAAAACCCTGTGCTTCCAGAAACCACCGGAGGGTATCTCCAGAATCTTCTTCTTAAGAAGGGCTGAAGTTCTTCGGTGATGTCTTAAAGTGGCAGAACAGAGGCTTCCTCGTCCACTCAGCCACCGCCAATTAGCAGAAAATACTTATGAGAGCCTTTCAATGAAGTCTTGTCAGTGTCTCTTCCTAACATATTTTCAGATGAGTTAAAATCTCAATTCTAAGTCTCTGCCTACTGCAACTCTTTGGTCTCGACTGTGGGAGACGCACACACTTGCCTCACAACAGTATACACAGTGTTTAGATGAGCACATAGAATAATTTGTCAAGCCAGGACCATCCAGGCCTAACATCTCACAAAGGGAAAGTTTCCTATAAAAAGTGAAATTCTTCTTGTCACTTAAAATCAATAAACAGAAACTTCTAATCCAAAGACAACGAGCTTCCATTTGAAGCCGTGGTCCTTGGTAACCATCGATCATGTTGTCACACAGCTGAGGAAAAAGGTCAGGTGTTTAATTGCCTGCTGGTGACATGATGGAGAGTTTTATCAGCTTCATGAAGTACGTGTCTTAAATCTTCTTACGTATTCCGGAGGGTGACAGTTCCCTGGTACACACACGGACACTGAGGAGGTACAGCCTTGGTGCAACAGCTTGAATATGGGATGGGTCTTGTGCCACCAGCCACAGCTTCAGCCCACCCATGCCCACCCCCAACCCTCGCTTCCAGTCTGCGCCATGAGGGATCAGCCAGTGCCTGTACAAGTTGGCCAAGGTTGGCACATACAATGTCTTCATGGGTTTCTGTGCTCAGCTCACAGGCTGTCACAGTGACACCCCCAAAGAACACCAGGATTCAGAACATCACCGGCTTTGCCAGTGCGCAGTGACTTCTGTCCCTTTGCCGTGCTGATACATGGCTGCTTCCTGTCGGCCACCATTTCTGTAATTCATGCTGCTGGACAGAGGTGTCTTGTCGATCACGGCGCTTACTTTGCTCTGATCATCACTCACCAAATGTTTTTGGTGTCAGGACTGACAGTTTGTCAATACACTTGGCAGTCCCAGGCTTTGCAATTAAATGTAATGATACACATTTGGCTTCCACAGATTTTACACTTTAATTCCTGAGACATTGTGTTCTCCTCCTAACATTAATTGTTTTGATATGGTATTCTATGTACATTTCAAACTAAAGGCTGCCCACTGCCAAAAGGGATGTTGTGATTTATGACTGAAAAGAACACACGTCCACATAGGAATTACGCGTTTGGGAATTCGTTCTAGCTAACAGCTCTATATTTTCCCTAGCACTTACAGCTCTCTAACGTATTATTTACTTGTTTATTGGGGTTATTTTTATGGTCTGTCGCTGCTCTCTTCCCACTCAGGAATGGAAGCTTCCTGAGGTGGGGATGTGTGTGTGTGTGTGGTGTGTGTGTGTGTGTGGTGTGTGTGTGTGTGGTGTGTGTGTGGTGTGTGTGTGTGTGTGTGCGCTTACATATTCACAGCTGTATTCCTAGCACATAAAACAGTGCCTGGCACATAGCGGGCACTCAATCAGCATTTTGGGAACGAAAACTGAATGAACTGATGGTCTGACATAGGGTGGGTTTCTGGATGAACCCCGAGGGGCTGGGTGGCTGGGCGGCAGAGGCAGCGCCAGGCTGGCTTCAGTTGGTCTCGGGAAGATGGCAGCTCTTCGGGGGCGTTGGATCCTCTGAACAGCTCCGTCCTGTGGAACTCCCTCCGGCTACGGTACCCTAGTCTCCCCTCTCCCTCCCATCCCACTCTGGAACTTTCCTTGATGGAAGCTCTTCCTTGGCTTGATTATTGGATACTGATGTTTCCTGAATCCGGTCATGGCCCTCTGTTCCCGCTGTGGCTACATTCTCCCCAGGTGATGCCACCCAAGCCTACGGGTTTCCTCTAGGCTCCTCCTGCTCTGCAGTGCTGGGAAGAGGGGGTGATGGGAAGGAGGGAGGGAGGGAGGGAGGGAAGGAGGGATGAAGGGAGGGAGGCAGAAGAAAGGTGTGGGGAAAGAAATCACTGCCACCCAAGATACAGTTCCATTAATATCAGTCTTAGTTTACTAGATTCCAACTTTCTAAGGATTTGACCCTTGATTTCTAAAACTCAATGAAATATTGGCACCATAATATGTTTATTAGTCAGTGCTCAAAGTATCTAAGGCATTTCATTTCTTTTTTTTTTTTTTTAATATATTTTATTGATTTTTTGCAGAGAGGAAGGGAGAGGGATAGAGAGTTAGAAACATCGATGAGAGAGAAACATCGATCAGCTGCCTCTTGCACACCCGCTACTGGGGATGTGCCCGCAACCAAGGTACATGCCCTTGACCGGAATCGAACCTGGGACCCTTCAGTCCGCAGGCCGACGCTCTATCCACTGAGCCAAACCGGTTTCGGCAAGCATTTCATTTCTTAGCCTGCATTTTTCCGAAACGGAAAAGTGTGTGAGAAAGGCCACTCATGGAGCATGGCTGTTATGTTGGTGCATTTCTTTGACTCTCGTTAGGGTGACTGCTGACCAGCAAACCCCTTAGGTCTCCCCCTGCAAGAAGAGCCCCTGCCCTGGGTCCTGGGCTCCGTGCCCCTTCTTACTGATGGAGGAGTCAGCAGGGCCAAGGTGCCACACCTGCCCATAGTCCATGCCCTCCACTCACACCTAAGAATTCCCCGCCCAAATGGCCCCAAGCCAACGCCAGGGCTGGGCAGGGCCTCTTTCCTGGGCGGGTCCTCTGCAGGGGTGCGGGGAGCTCAGGCCGTGGGAGGGCAGGCCTGGGGGTGGCGGTGGGTCACTGTGTGTGGAGGCACTGCTCCTGGAGCTCAACCCTCAGAGGCCCAGAGGCCCTTCGAGTGCTGGCAGCCAAGCCCTCAGAAGGAGGGGAAGGGCCTGGAGGGAGCCCTGCCGGGGCTCTGCATTCCAGGGAGGAACTCCAGGGAGCCTGGGAGTTTCAACCTGAACCTGGCATTCCAGGGCGTTAGGAAGGCATTTGTCAAGGAGGCAGACCACATGCATTCTATTGAACGTTTTGTGGGTGTAAAAATGTGTAGATATGGAGACATGCAGAATATGGGCCTCCCTGTGCCCCCCACTTGCCCCAGGCTCTGCAAATGGTAGGGGCCAGGTGCTAAGAGAGCAACGTCCCTTTTGCAACGCCTGTGTGCACACCTTGTGAGAGATGTGACACAGAGGAGGTACGGACACGGTCTGCAGCGGAAGCACCTCCTCAGCCCACTCGGCCGCATCGATTTCTGGCACTCCCTCCACTCCAGCCTTTCCCTGCCTGGCTATGTTCTCAGTAGTGTCAGAGGTCAAATGGGCTGGCCCCACAGCAGACCCAGAGGAAGGGCAAGCACCCCTGATTTAAGAAGATAATCTGACAAAAAAATATTCTTTGAATTTTTGGCAGGTATTAAAATGCACATAAACATATTCTTTGATATAAACATTACCTTTCATTGGTATCCATGGGGTGGAATATATTTGGCCGGGGGGGGCGGGGGGAGAAAGAACCTGGAGAGTTTTGTTTCGTGCTCTGAGAAAGAGCTTCTGTAGAGTTTTGCCGGCCTGGTTTCCCTCCAAAAATGACGCTGGCTCGGACAGCCACCTGTGAGCTCCCTGGCTGTCAAAGCTTTGCCACCAGCCCCGGCCTCTCTCCCGAGGTGGGTGCACGCCTCCCCCGCCTAGCCACCCGTCCAGCAGCTCGCAGGCTGCACAGGGAGTAGTCTCCTTCGTTTCCCGGCTGCCGTACATGGTACCACCAACTTGGTGGCCTGAAGAAAGAGCAGCGCAGTCTCTCATCGCTGTGGAGGCCAGACGTCTAAGGGCAAGGTCACACCCCCTCTAAGGCTCCAGGGAGAATCCTCCCTTGCCTCTTCCAGCTTCCGGCACCCAGGCAGCCCCAGGCTTGTGCTGTAGGAATCCAGTCTCTGCTTCCACCTTCCCAGGCCTTCTCCCCTCCCCTGTGTCTCAAATCTCCCTCCGCATTTCTCTTACAAGAACAGCCATCATTGGATTTAGGGCTTACCCAAACCACTGTTCAACGCACTACATACTCCACTGTGTTCCATCCAAACCAGTTTTCCCTACCGTCCCTGTCTGGGTAGGGGTACCCATGTTCCCAACGTAGACCCGGGAAGTCATTCCCACCTCCTAGTCCTCCTCATATCCAGTCAGTCACCAAGGGCTGTCAGTGCGGTCCCAAGAGCTCGGGAATCCACCCTCTCCCCTTGGTTGCCTCTGCCACCCTCCCTGGCCTTCATTCTGTTCTTCAGCTCACACCCCAGGGCCTTGGCAGGCACTCTTGCCTCTCTCTGGATGGCGCTGCCCCTCAAGCTTCACAGGCAGGCCCACTCTTTTCAACGTTCTCAGCTCAAGTGGCACTACTTCTGGGAGGGCTTCCCCTCCCACCTGCCCCACATGCCTCCCAGTGCCTCTATCCCATCGCCCTGCTTTATTCTTCCCGAACTCTTTCACACACACACACACACACACACACACACACACACACACACACACACACACGATACGCTCCATGAGGTCAGAGTCCTGTCTATTTGTTCTCCTGTGTCTCCAGTCTGAAGAACAGTGACTAGCATGGAGCAAGTGTTTAATAAAAACCTACTGAACGGATGACTGATGCTTCAGTGCCTGCTTTCCTTTTCTTTCTTTTTTTTAAAAAAATATATTTTATTGATTTTTCACAGAGAGGAAGGGAGAGGGATAGAGAGTTAGAAACATCGATGAGAGAGAAACATTGATCAGCTGCCTCCTGCACACCTCCTATTGGGGATGTGCCTGCAACCAAGGTACATGCCCTTGACCGGAATCAAACCTGGGACCTTTCAGTCTTCAGGCTGACACTCTATCCACTGAGCCAAACCGATTAGGGCCCTGCTTCTTTTCTTTGTTGGCTCAGACAATGGCATGGCCTTTAAGTGTAGGGTCAAATCTGATCACACTTCCCTTGGGCTTAAAAGCACTCCCAAGCCCCACAGGATTGCCCTGGATCCTTGGTGTGACACTCAAGGCCCCTGCTGCTCTCCCCCGCTGTGCTCCCCCCGCCCCGCCCCCGCCGCCCCCCCCCCCCCCTTCCCCAAACACTTCCTCAAATGTGCGTGGCCCTGGCGCTGTGTGTTAGCACCTGATGTCCCCTCTTCTGGTGTCTTCCTCTTCTTTCAGCTTGGATTCTGACTCGGTTCTTCATTCAAAGCCCAGTTTCTATGTCACCGACTCCAGGAAGCCTTGTCTGACTCCTCGCTGCACCCCCCTGGCACCACGTGCTTTTATGGTTGCCCTTTTCAGACCGTCATGTGTTACTTGCTCTCTTCACCGCTTTCTCTATTCGGCTTGACTCCCCGAGAATAACCTCTATGTGGTCAGGGTCTAGCACATCGTGAGCGCCCTGGAACCGGCATCCGTTCCACAGTGCCTATGACTCTCCTGCTGGCCTGGTCCCAGCCCCTCGTGGTCCCGGTCCAGGCTGGCTCCTGGGAGCTTCACTGGCCTGCTGTCTGTCTGTGGAATGCCTCCTAGCTTTGCCCTCAGGGCATCTTGTCTTCTAGAATTGCTTGTCTGGCTTCTGACTCACTGAGGTTACCTTAATCCCCTGCATTTATGTGGGCTCAGGTTCCAGTCTCCATCCAGGTCCTTGCCAGCATCTGTTGACCTGCTGCCAGGGGCTTATCTGCGCTTAGCGCAAGTGATAGGTGCTGAAGTAGGGCCATGAGCCACCTCAGAGCCCAGGAGGTGAGTTTCAAAGACTGCAGAGAAGTGAAACAACATCAGTTCCAACAAGTGTCAAGGTAGCAACCGTGACTTCATAGTGGTCCTGAGGTTTTCAGAGGTGTGATGAGCGATGCCAGGTCATAAGAGGCCAGCAGGAGATGGGTGCTGAAGACATGGAGGCAGAGGGGTGGGTAACCTTCAGGTGTGTGAGGGTAGAAAGAGAGAGATGGAGTCTTCATCTGTTCAGCTGCTATAACAAAAACCCAATGACTGGGCACGTTATAAAATACAGAAATTTATTTCTCACAGTTCTGGAGGCTGGAAGCCCTAGATCAGAAGGCCAGGCTGGTCCATTTCCGATGAGAACCCTCTTCTAGGGTATAGACTGCTGAGTCCTTGTATCCTCGCATGGCAGAGAGCAGGGAGAGGAAGCAAGCGCTCTTGGGATTCTTACAAGGTCACTAATCCCACTCAGAAGGGCTCCACCCTAGTGAGCCCCAATCACCTAGTCCCAGTCACCTCCCAAAGACACACCTCCTGACGCCACCATTTCTGGGGCAGTGTTACAGCATATGAATTGGGGGTGGGGGAGTGTGTGTGACACAAACATTCAGTCCATAGCAGATGGAGTGGCGGCTCGAGGGCTAGCAGGGTTGAGAGAATTGTGTTGTTGACGTTAGACTGAAGAATCTTCAGCTCCTCAGCAAACGCTGCCCATATTCTCATGGGTCCCGCACTGTTTCTGTCACGCCAACTGCCAGTGCCTGCATCATCGTTAAATTCTCGGCCCTATGACATTTTGGGCCAGAGATTTCGTTGTTGGGTGTGGGAGGAGGTGTGGGGAGGATATTGTAGGATATTTATTTATTTTTTATTTTTTTATTTTTTAAATATATTTTATTGATATTTCGCAGAGAGGAAGGGAGAGGGATAGAAAGCTAGAAACATCGATGAGAGAGAAACATCGATCAGCTGCCTCCTGCACACCTCCCACTGGGGATGTGCCCGCAACCAAGGTACATGCCCTTGACTGGAATCGAACCCGGGACCCTTCAGTCCGCAGGCCGACGCTCTATCCACTGAGCCAAACCGGTTTCGGCTATTGTAGGATATTTAGCAGCATCTGGGCTTCTACCCACTAAATGCTACCGGTATCCCCTCCCACCCAGTTGTGACCATCAAAATGCCTCCAGACATTGCCAAGTGTCCTCTGGGCGGCAAAATCACCCCAGTTGAGAACCATTGGTTCAGGGTGTGGGAACCCACTTTGGTAAACACTCGGAGGACAGGAAGTGCCTGGGGATAAACACCCCCACACCCCAGCTCCCTCACCCCTTCGCTAGACTATTTCCCAGGCCTGTGTTCTGTGATTTCCATGTTGTCCAGTGCTCACGGAGGGACCTGGCTTACCACCAAGTCCCAGCTCGGTGACTTTCTCTTCCCCGTGTCACTCCCTCCCGCCCCACGCCTCACCTACCCTGTCCTCAGTGCCTTGGGTCTGCTTCTAGGGGAATCCACACTAAGACAGTACAACTGAAAGCAGGGGAGAGGCATCAGGAGAAAGGAGGAGGTAAAAAAGGGAATGAATAGAGCAAGAAAGTATACAGCAAGGCAAGAATGAGGGGAAGATGCGAAGGGGCAGGGAGCTTGTGTTGGGGAGGGAGCTGGTTCGGGGAGCAGGTGCTATGGTTTCCACTCCCCCAGGAGAGAGGGGACCGGATTAGCTGGTGGAGGCAGGGGAAGAAGTGCAGCTCCTCCCACTGTTTCAAGAGAAGGTGCTGTTCTTCCAGATGTGACCGGCATGGTTGAAAAACAGATTCTGTGGTCAAATACTTTGGGGGAATTTGCTTACTATGCTTTATAACGTTGATCAGGGAATTAAATGTTCCGATAAGCTAGCTGTTCAACATGAGACCAGTCTAACTTTTTCTTTTACCAAATTTATTTAGGAGCCCTTTCTTTCCCTTCCTTCCTCCAAAACAAACAAACAAAATACAAAAGTAAGTAAATAAAAACCCATTCACATCTCAAAGGACACCTGTCTTCTGTGGGACTCGTCCCAGGACTCCACGAGAGAGTATTCAAGAGCCAGCTTAAAAGGGGGTGGGGGGTGGGGGGTGGGGTAAGGACAGATGAATTTGTCAGTGTGTAGAATTAACACAATTTCCTGTTTTGTTTTATCCAGCAAGATGAACTGCCTTAGGACAAAAGGGCCCATAGACAGGCAGCCAGGCGCCAAGAAGGGGAGAAGGTGGAAGGGACAAGGGCGTTGGTGTTAGCCACACGGTGTTGACATTGCAGGCCCGGGGAGTGGCTGTGTCAAGGCCTCAGAGAAGGAAGAGTCTGTGGTGTGTCACCAAGGATGGGGCAGTGGGGTTGAGTCTTGAAGAACAAACAACAGTTTCCTAGGCGGGTAAGAAAGGTAAGGAGATTTCAGGCAAATGGGGTCAAGGTGCAAAGGTGTAGAGGGGCATAGAAGGCGGCAACTTCCAAACCTGTCCAGAACTTTAGTAACTGAAGCCAAAAAATATATATATGGGAGCAGAGAGAAATGGGGACAGGGGGTCATGGGGGACAAACTATAGGGGACATTTTCAATCATGCTAAGGTAACAAGGATCCTTGAAAAAGGTTTTATTTACTGGTTTTTGATGTTTCAAAGGAGTTTATTATTATTTTCTGGATAATCTTCCATGTTGGGGTTTATATCTCCTCTTTAACTCAAGATAAATTAAAAGCAGATTTTCAGGTAGTAGTGACTTTTTAACTTCTGGTGCACATTTCTGGGGGGTGAAGAGTCTGTGGCCAAGAGAAGACCAGGGTCTGCCAGAGTTTGTCACCCCCTTCATCAGTTCTGTGCCAGAAACCCACCTTCTCAGGATGATTTTCCCCAGCATTTCCTAAATCTCCCACTTTCTCTCTTCCAGGCCCTTCCCCATCCGGACCCCGCTCCTTTCTGTCTCCCAGGGACCTGGATCCATCAGCAGCAATCTGCTCCACTGCCCATCAATTCTCTATCTGTTGGCTTCCTCCCTGGTGGGCTGGACACTCTCCTTCCGTATTGAGTGGGGCTGGCAGGGACCTCCTTCTCTCCTGCTCCCTGTGGCTGCCCCCCTGTCTCTTTCTCTTCTCTGCACAACTGCTATCTCTTCTTATCTGGTATTCAGATTTCAGCTTGAATCCATTTTCCACCTTTTTCCTCGGAAACCTCTCTCCACGGTCATCAGTTTGCCACATCCAGTTCCAATGAGTCCCTTTCCAAACATACCTCCCTTGTCCTTTCTGTGGCATGTCACACCTGCATGTCCTCCTCTCTGATACCTTCTCACCTCCTTAGAGGGTGAGTATATAATCTATCTTCCAAACTGGGCTACTGTTTAAAGAGAAAGGGGCGCTAATTAATTATTACGCCAAGCTAACTGTCACAAACCGAGACTCTCCCAGGAAAATGTATGGTCTCTCTACCTCCCTCTCTTCAAAACCTCCCTCTCCCTTCTCTGGCTGCTCATCCTCAGACTCCTGTATGGGGTCCTTCTCTCCATTACTCCTTCAGTGTGTCCTGGGCCCCCTCTGCTGTCATGTGACACCCTCTCCTTGTGTGACCTTGTCCGCCCATGACTCAGTCCCCCTTTGTCTACAGTGTCTCGATTTCTATACCCCAAATACAACCTCAGCTGCTGACCACAAGTCTACCTGGATGTCCCAGAGTCAGCTCCGCATCTACACCTAAGACCACACTCGTTATCTTAACCCCAAACGTGTCCTCTTCCTGTTGTGGATGATAAAGGTGGGGTGTGCAGGAAGTGGTGGTGAAGAACATGGGGTCCAAAGCCACATCCTGGCCATGCCTATTAGGGTAATTATTTAACACCTCCAAGCCTCAGTTTCCTCACCTGTAGAGTGATGAGAGATAAAAGCACCTACCTCGGGAGTTGGTCGTGAGAATTAAATGAGACATAATGACAGTGGCAGGTGTTTGTAGGGACCGTATGAGCCGGGCACGTCGATGTGGCTCACATCTATTATTTCATTTAACCCAGCCTACTCGAGTAAGTGACATCATGATGCCTCTTTTTCAGATGAGGAACCTGATGCAGGGAAAGGTGAAGTAACTTTCTCTGGGTCAGTGGCAGAATTGGGGGGCCAATTTAGCAAGTCTGGCCCCAGAGACATTTTCCAAGCTCTTCAGGGTTCCTTGTGTGCAAAGTGCACATAATAAGTACTCAGCAAATTATCGTCACCCTCCATTCAGTCCACCAAATCATCTAGCCAGGAGGAGGCCTATTTTCCTCATCCTCTCTCACTCTACATCTACCAAGTCCTGCCACTAACCCTTAAAATGCTAGGCGCCGTGTATAAAGTTTCCTCTAGCACCATCCTCCCTCACCATCCCTCCCCGCCCCCCACCATGCTGGGTACTTTCGGAGAGTTTACCTATTTAACTATTTTCCTATATTCTTAGTTCATTGCCCAAGATATCTCAATATTGAGAAGTCAGCTACCAGACAGCAGATGTGAATGGAAAGGCTCAGATCTCTGCCTCTATTGGAAACTTTTCCTTCCAAACCACCACTCTGCTTGCTTTCTTGAAACCTCGCTGCATTGCCAGGAAATCAAGTCCGGGCCTGCCTGCAGGTGGACGAGAGACTACAGAGGGCACAGGTGAACCATCCCAGCTGCGGCCACCCTGACCCACCAGTGTCCAACCAAACCAGCACTGACCACAGACACGTGAGTGAACCTGGCCAAGACCAGAAGAACCGCCTAGCTGAGCCCGGAACAAATACACGGTTGTTATTTTCAGCCACTGAACTTTGGAATGGTTTGTTAGGCAGGAAAAGCTAACTGACACACTTAGGTATTGGAATCGTCAGCCCACGCTGCTGTAACAAGATGCCACAGACTGGGTGACAAACAACAGAAATTTGTTTTCTCGCCGTTGGGGAGGCCAGAAGTCCGAGAGCAAGGTCCCGGCAGAGTTGGTTTCTGGTGGGGCCTCTCTTCCTGGCTTGCAGATGGCATCTCATTGCATCCTCACATGACCTTCCCTCTGTGACAGCCCAGGAGAGAGGTTTCTGTCTCTTCCTCTTCTTATGAGAACAGTAATCCTATCCAATTAGGGCCCCATCCTTATAACCTCATTCAACGTTAATTACTTCCTTAGGGGTCCTATCTCCAAATGCAGTCATGGGATTGGGGGTTCGGCTTCAACATATGAATTTGGGGGCCACACCATTCAAGTGATAGCAGGTATTAGTCAAGTGCAAGTAGAAGCCACGAGAGCTGTTACGGTCACTTGAAGAAGGGTGAGGGCAAAGGAGACCCACAAGCTAAGGACAAACTCAGGGGACCAGTAGCATCCCTGGGCAAGGAACCGGGTGGGGGTGATAAGGAGACATTGAAGCTAAGCTGCCCACCATTTCACAAAGGAGGAAGTGATCCACAAAGTCAAGTGCAGGAGGCAGAAGTCAGAGACCAAGAAGTGCCCATGGTCGTGGCCAGGCCCTCGGTGACCCTGACACATGTCATAACCATGGTAGGACCAGAAGCCACATGGCAGGGCTGGGGAACTAAAGAGAAATAAGGAAGGAGTGAGCGGACAAGAGTACTTCTGAGAAGTTTGGATGAGAAGGGACGAGAGGAATGGGGAACACAGAAACAAAAAGAGATATTTTAGGATGGGAGTGGAGGCTTGTACATCTTTATAGGCTGAGAGGAATGAGCAGCTAGCAGGAAGAGGTTCGTGATAATGGAACAAGGTTTGGAGGAAGCAGAGGGGGTGGTGGCAATAACCAGCATTTGCTACAAGCCAGGCCTGTGCCCAGCTCTCTTGATTAATCATTCCATCAATTCTATGAGGTAAAGGCAAATAGTATCCCATCTCACTGATGAGGAAACTGGAGCACTGAGGAAATGAAGAAATCTGCCCCAAGATCACACAGCCTGGGAGTGATATGCCTGGGATTTGAACCCTGGCAGCCCGACCCCATAGGCTGAGGGATTTGACCTGGATGTTGGCCTGCTTCTAAGATTATCAGGAAAGCAGTGGGGATGATGGTAGCAGAATCGGTAGGGAGCCAGACTTTGATGGAGAGCTCAGTGGCCTCAATTTTTTTTGCCCAGTAGTTTCTGAGGCGCTAAGCATTCGGCCTGGGCTCAGGAGGGAGCATGGGTGGGGAAATGACGGCCTAGAACAGTAAGTGGTTGAAGACAATGAGACCCGGGACTGGTCCACGTGCTGGCAGGTGGTGCCAAGTTGGGAGTCCGAGTTTGAAGCGATGCCAGTCCTGTGGTGGTGGCATTTCTTCAGCAGCAGGCACAGTGGCCTCTGCACCAGGATGTGAGGCTTGCCAAAGGGGGTGCAGCCCAAGGATGGGAGCAGTGGGTGTTGGTGAGAGTCCATGGCTCTTGACCCTGGACTGGGGTCAAGGCATTTGCAGGCACGGGAGGTCTGAGCCTCCTTCCACAGCAATTCCACCTGACTCTCTGCAGCTGGGGCTTGGCTCTGCCATGTGTTCGTGGTCCCTGGTCAGGACCTCCAATTCCAATCCAGTGTGGAGTTCAAGCTGAGTCTGGGAGGGGAGACGAAAGAGGGGCTGATAGACCAGGTATACAAAACTAGGAGGAGGACGTGAGGGGGTGAGGAGCAGGGAACCCAGAGCAAATGGAGACGTGAGCACTGGCAGGGGCGGGAGGCTTGTGTGGCATTTCCCAGAGAACATTCTCTGGGCTAGTAACAGTGTCCAATTAAGGAAAAAAGAGGGGTGCGGGTTTCCCAAGTACGAATAAGTTTGGGAAACATTGGGTTAGAGAGAGTTAAATGAATACTTGCTGCAGGACTTTTCAGAGCCTTTAATCCGTGTGCTCTGAGACTCTCCAGGAAGTGGAGACGAATGGACAGGACTTCGCCTGCCTGCTTGACCAGAAGGTATCACCTGTTCCTGGCAGACCTAGAGGAATGGATGACATGATCCAAGGGACACCACTGGAGAAGTGTAAGCTGGTGGCAAAGAGTTTTGCAGTCACACCACTGGCTTCCAACACAGGCTCCACGTGTGTGACCTTAGGCAAGTTGCTCACGTCTGTTCTCACATGCGTAAACCAGAGCTCCTTCATGTTGTCAGGATTAAGTGACACCTGTAAGCGTGGAGTGCAATGCCTGCCTGGCACCCAGAAACCGCTCATTAAAGGGCACTGGAGATCCTCCTGTCCCCTCCAAAATTCTCAATGCCTTAGCCTGCAAAGCCCTGATTGGGGACGACGGGTCAGAGCTTCTGTTCTCTACCGAGTTACTTAGAAGCAAGACTCACTGGCGTTCAAAGCCTGTAACATGACCAGGGAAAGAGTCGTGGAGGAAGGAGGTGGGGGTGGGGGGAGAGAGACTGGGTGAGGGTGAGGGTGAGTTTGGGGGTGCGGGGAGGAGGAGAAGCGGTACTTCCCTTTCCATTCCTGCCCACAGAAGGAGGCTTAAAGAATCTGAAGTTGGTCAGCTGGCTTGGCTTCTTGGAGGCGGGTGGGGACAGGGAGGGGAATGGCTGGCCAGCCACCCTGACCCACAGCCCCGGGATTGTGACGGTCAGAGTGGGCAAACCGGAAACCTCCCTGGGTGAGGCAGGCTGGAGCAGCTGTGGGACTTGGCCAGGCTCCCAGTCTCATCCCTCCTGGAGGGCGCGCCGAGGAAGAGGTCACCAGAAAAGCTCTCAGCCAGCTCTGCTGTGGCTGACGTCAGGGCCTCCAGACAGCAGGCGGGTTTGGGGGGGTTTCTGCCCCCAAAGGTGCCTGTAAAAGGACGCCTCCTCTCTCAAGAGCTCTGAGGCATTTCTTTAGGACCTTGGAGAAGTGGGAACAGATGGTAGTGCCATGAGGGGGAGGGGATCTGAATTAGGACCAGATCCCCACCTCTTCCCTCTGGCCCCTAGAAACCAGCCCCCATGACTTGGGTGACACAGAAAAGACCGACTACACCTGACAGTGCCTACCTTCACACTCATGGGTCTCCTTTCATTCTCCTGACCCGTGGGGAGGGGGCGGGGAGGAGGAGATGGCCGCCAGCAGACACCTGCGAGCTGGTGTGACCCCCATTTTACAAGCCTCGGGGCGCAGCAGCCTGATAGGGATTTGAACCCACATGTGTTCACCGCCAAGGCACCCTCTAACCAGGAGAAGTGCAGGATCCTGGGTTAAGCTTCGGGTGTGTTGGGGGGAACCCATGTGTAAGTCGGTAGGACATCTCTGATGGAAGGAAGCTAATCCGGCTTTTTGTCCCTCTTAAGGAAAAAGAACTGTGCAGCCCTTGGCGGAGACCAGGACCCAACCGGTTCTTCCAGGAGCTGGCACCCCCAGACATCAGCCACCCCACCCCTCTGGCTTCGGGGCTGCCCCAGCTCTCCCCTCGTCTCTTTTTCTCACCAGGGTGGGGCCCCGGGCTGATGGCCTCGGGCCCAGGGCTGGCCTGGCCTCCTTTCTTGGCAGCTGCTCGACATCGCTGCAGTTTCTGGCCTAGTAAAACCCTTTCTTGCCTGCCCAAGGGAGAGCTCTGATTGGCTTCCGCTGGGATGATCTCATCCTCTCCAGCATTTGGGGGTGTTCCCATTTTCCACGGCTTCACCTTCACCCAAGGAGTTCCCTGTGGCCATCTTTTTTTCCAAAGGCCTGCCTGCCCCAGCCTGCCTTGAGCTTTGGGAGCCCCCAGCCTGGCTTGGGGAGTGCGTGCCCTGGATTCTGTTCTCTCCCCACCCCAGCGCTCCTGGGCTGTCCTGGCTGCCCCCAGCCTGGCCCAACCCCTCCCTCTGCCCTCAGAGGCTGCCCTTCCAACCCCCACAGGAAACAGCATTACTTAAAAACAATCCCAACGCCCCTGTGCCAGCCCTTCTTCTATTTTCTCTCCTTGGATTTTCACGATAATCCCACGACATACGGCTTGTTCTCCCCAGTTTACATACAAAGGGACGGAGACTTGGAGAGTGGAGGTGACCCCGTGGAGATGGGCAGCTAGTACGGCCGGCCGGAGTCGGGATCCAGACCCAGGCCTGTCTGGATCCAAAGCCACACACTGGTGTTTGTCAGATTGAGAAATGCCACTGGCTGCACCCACGTACGTGCATGATCCTGCCAGACACACAGCCGGCTCTCTGGGAAGAATCAATAACAAATCCCATGAGCTCCACCTCCCAATCGCTCCAGAATCTGACTGCTTCTACCACAGCCTCTTGGCTGAGCCATCACCACCTCCCACCTGGTTTTGCTGAAACAATCGAAGAGGCCTCCTGCTTCCGCCAGCTGAGTGATCTTTTAAAACGTCCCAGCTGGTCATGCCTCTCCCCTCTCCTGTGCTCAGAGCCCTCTGGAGGCTCTGTGTCACGCCCAGAGTCAAAGCCAAAGTCCCTGTAGTGGCCTAGGAGGCCCTTCACACCCCAAACCCCACATCTCCACACCCCGTGGTCTCTGGCCTTACTCCTTACTGCTCTGCCCTCTGCTTCTGTCATCCCGGCCTCCTTGCTATTCCTTGAACACGCAGCAAGCCCCTGCCGCGGGCCTTTGCACTTGCTGTACCTGCTGTGTGAGAGGCTCTTCCCAAACACCTCCTATTCCCTGCGTCCCTTCCAACCTGCTCCCCAACCCTCTGCACGCCCTGCTCTTTCCCTCCCTGGGGCATTATCACCAAGGGACATTCTTTTACTGATTTATTAAGCAACTAGAGGCCCGGTGCATGAAATCATGCACTGGGGGCAGGCGGGGGCGGGGGGGAGATCTCCTCAGCCCAGATTGCGAGAAGGCACAGGCCAGGCTGAGGGACCCCACTGGTGCACGATTGGGGCCAGGGAGGGGTCTCGGGAGGGCTCCAGGGCGTGCCCGGCCCATCTGGCTCAGTCCCAATCGCCTGGACCCCAGCAGCAAGCTAACCTACCGGTCTGAGCATCTGCCCCCTGGTGTTCAGTGCACATCATAGCAAGCGGTTGAGCAGCCTTAGCATATTACGCTTTGATTGGTTGAACAGACGACCAGACACTTAGCATATCAGGCTTTTATTATATAGGATTACCTGCTCCCCCTGCTAGAAAAATCCTAGGAGCATAGGATTTTTCCATTTGTTTGTTTGTCTTCGTTGCTGTCTTTCTAGTGTCTGGAACAGTACGAGGCACACAGTAGATTCTCAGTGAATCCTTGTAGAAGAAAGGGAGAGAGATGTGGGTCAGGCGGGAGGCCTGGCGGGGTGTGGCGAGGTGTCTCTGCAGGTGAGACACTCCCACAGCTCAGCAACATGAGCCCTTCGGGGGGGGGGGGTCTGCTCCCTCAGTGACACCTCCTCGCCCTGTGGGGTCCCTGACCCCCCAAAAGGCTGAACTGGGTCCCAGGTGGCCCGAGGGAGGGTTGACACACTGCTGCTCAGAGCTGACTGTCTCCTGGGGACGGAACCAAGTCAAAGTCTGACTAATGTAGAGACAGACAAACGGTGCTTTTTAAAGTAAAACAAAAAAGGGTGCGGCGGTGCAGGTACCCGCATCATGATGAATCGCTGAGCACTCTGCCCACCAGCCTCCCTCCCGCACCTCCTCCCAGCCCCGTGGCGCCTGCAGGCTCCCCCCTGCACACAGAAGGGCAGGTGTGGGGTGTCACTGTGATAGGAAATGCGGTGTCTCACGCTCAACAGCACAAAGACGGCGGTGCCCTGTCCCCCAAGAGGCAGGGCAGCGTGGGTCGCGGCCACTGGCCCTGGGACTTAGGCTCCTACAAAAGCGCTCGGGGAAACGAGAACATTCCCTTCTGAGGGCAAATGTGTGTCAGCGTCAGCGTGGAGGAAAGACGGGTGCTTTTGGTATGTCCCTCCAGAGGGAAGCACAGAAAATGAGCGTACAGAGTGGCCCTTGGTTTCCTCGGGGGATAGGAACCCCCAGTCGTGTTAATGTTCCTTTTAGGAGCTTTTCTATGTCCCCTTGACACCCTAGAGTTTGTCTTTCCCCCTCTTTGCTTCTAATTAGCTTGAGTTGCTAATTTTTTTATTTATTTTAACAACATCTACCACATCTCAAAGCTTTTATTGGTGTGATTGTAAAAATGATACATGTTGTGTGTGTTTTTCATTTGAGAAAGGGCAGCAGAGTACAAAAAAGAAACGAAAATTTCCCAGGATCAAAACCTCTGGGAGTATTTCATTCTTGTCCTTTTTCTAAATCTGAGCGAAAATAAGTAGCGCATGTGGGAGCGGAACAGGTGGGGCCGGAGAGCTGTGTCTGCGGCGCTGGGGCTGGGACGTGCCCTGGCTTGGGAAGGGGGAGGCGGGCCGATGCCGGAGCTGGTGCTGCAGGAGGAGCGGGGAGCCGGCCAGGTGAGAGGTCAGCCCCCGGGCAGGCAGAGGCTGGTGCTGCAGGAGCGAGGAGCCGGCAGGCAGAGGCCTTTGCCCAGGAGATCCTTGGGTACTGGAAGGGGGTGCATCTGCATAGGAAGCTCAGCCTCTGAGCTCAGAGCCTGTGGAATCACGTCTGCGTTGTGTGTGTGTGTAAGTGTGTGAGCCTGTGTGCATGTGTGTGCACGTATGTGCGTGAGGAGACATAGGAGGTCCTAGCAGCCATGTTGGACACTGCAGGGCAATTTCACTGAAAGCTCTGTAAGCTCTGGTCGGTGTGGCTCAGTTGGTTGGGGATGATCCCATGCGCTGAAAGGTTGCCTGTTCGATTATGGGTCAGGGCACATGCCCGGGTTGGGGACTCAATCCCCTGTCGGGGGCGTGCAGGAGGCAGCCAATCGATGTATCACTCTCCCATCGATGTTTCTCCCTCCTTCTTCCTTCCTCTCTCTGTAAAAATCAATAAAAATATCTTTTTAAAGAAGCTCTGTAAGACCCTGGCCGAGTGTGACACTGACCGGAGAGAGGCGTGCTCTGTGACCCTGGGTCCGGGACCTGCAGCATTGGCAGCCACAGGGACCCAGCAGGGCTGCGGTACAGAGTGCACGGGGCCTGGGCAGGGAGGAGGAGGAGGACAACCCCGTCCATCACGTGTTAGCAGCAATGCCTGGACGTAGGCGGAAGCCCACGTGAGACGCCCCAGGACACTTCCGGAAATAATTAGGGAGACCTTGCAGGGGCAGATGGGAGCAGGAACGTGCACCGCTCGGGTGCCTTTGCCTGTGATGAGTTGTTCGGTGACACTAGCGAGACAGTGGGAGCCCCGGGAGCAGAAGTCACACTGTGTTCGGTTCACTCCCCGTCCCTAGCTCACTGCCCGCACAGAGCAAGTGCTCCGTGCATGAAAGTTTTGCTGACAAAACATAATCTCCTTTGTGATCATCTGGTGGAGGACATGGTTTCCAGGAACATATTCTAGTTTTTAAAAATGGGGCTCCTTAGCCAGAAACAATAAAGCCGGGGATGCTGCTCACAAATGTGGCCTCAATGAATCTTGGCCCTCCTTTCCCCGGAGTTCCCTGGGCCCCTGCGATTTCTCCACATCTGGAAACATCTGGGTCAGAAAGACGCCAGTTTCTCCCTCAATACCTCTGAGCTCCGATGGTTCCTTTTTATTTTTTTTAAATATATTTTATTGATATTTTACAGAGAGGAAGGGAGAGGGATAGAAAGCTAGCTAGAAACACGAATGAGAGAGAAACATGGATCCGCTGCCTCCTACACACCTCCCACTGGGGATGTGCCCACAACCAAGGTACATGCCCTTGACCGGAATCAAACCCGGGACCCTTCAGTCCACAGGCCGACGCTCTATCCACTGAGCCAAACCGGTTTCGGCGTGATGGTTCCTTTTTAAATAGAATCCCTGGGGTCGAAGAGAGCTCAGAACCACCCCGGCTACCTGCTTGGATGGATGAGCGAGGGGATAGCAACTGGGTGCCAACCATGTGCCTGGCACTATGCTTGGTGCCCTGGGGGCTCCTAGAGACACAGAGGTCATAGGCCTTGCCCTTGGGGAACTTATTACCGGTTAGAGATGCCTCTGCATTGCAGAGCCGTCAGGGCGGCGTGCCATCGGGAAGCTACAAGCACAGAAGCTACTGCAGGAGGGTCTGGGAAGACAGAGGCCTGGGGGTCAGAGGAAGGAGAGGGCTTCGCGGAGAAGGCGGGGACAAGTGGGACTGGAGGGCAGTGTCATCTTGGTCGTTGAGAAGGAAGTCGGCTGGCGGGGTTCCAAACCAGCCCTCCCCTCCCTCCTCCCGCCCAGCTGTATGTCACCTCTCTAAGCCTTGGCTTCTATAAAATAGTTCCTACCTCATCCACTTATTGGAGAGTAAACAACGGCCAGTACATAACACAGAGTGCCAGGCACATGCTGGCACTCAGCAGATGCCAGCCCCTGTCCTTGTTGCCAGAAGAGTGGGCAGGTGGGAGCCTGCTGAGCTTCTGGAGTAATTCAGTTCAATCGAACAGGTGTTTATTCAGCACCTACTATGTGCCAGGCCTGGTACGTGGCTCCTGGGTGATGGAGACAGGGGCCCTGCCCTCAAAGAGCTGTCAGGCGAGGGGGGCTGTCACAGACAGGCAATCGTCCCTTTTGTGTTCCCTACAATGAGCAGGGGTACGCGGGGTGCTGTAGGCTCTCCGAGGAGGTCACTGGGCCGAGGCCACAGACTCAGGGAGCCCTTCCGGGGAGGTACCCCTATGCTGAGACCTGGGTCTGAGCAGGAATTAGCCAGCGGGTAGAGAAGGGTGAAAGGGGGAGGAGAGGGAGGGTCTTGGGCAGAAGGATGAAGATTTTGACCGCCTGAGAGTCCAGTCCATTCAAGCCCCTACAAGTCAATTCACTGAGTCTGGACCCAGTGAGATGAGGAGGGAGTGGGAACTGGTCATAAGGGCCCCACTAAGGTCAACAGGGACCCTTGAAGGGCAGTCCAAACTCGCCTGAGCTTTCAAAGGGTCCTGTCAGTGACCTATGGGGTGACAAGGCCCGAGGAGACGGACTGTGACATGGTGACTGTCCAGGTGAGAGACGGCGGTGGCCTCAGCTAGGGAGTTAGCGGTGGGAACGGTGTCAAAGGGACAGATTCCAGAATTACACAAGAGTGAAAGTGACAGGAGCCGGCCATTGTCCTCGGGGTTCTCACACACACTGCACTCACATTAGACACGTATAGCAAAGGACCTGGGTGTCCTGTGAGGAAGCCGGACCTGCAGCAGAGAAGACGCAAGTAGACATGTAACACAGCTCACAGGAGAGGCCCGAGGAAAGTGGGTGCCTTGGTACGAAGCCCCAGGCTGACCCCAAAGCAGCAAGCATCAGTGGCCGGGAACTGGGTTCCCCAGCTGGCTTTGATGCATGTGAGTCCGGTGACCCCTCCAGGCCAGGGTTCTTTACCCGAAGGGCGGGGCAGGGCAGGGGGCAGGCTGGAGCAGGGATTCTCAAACTTGTTCTAGCTGAGGAAGCTTGTAGTCAACATGACCTTAAACCAAACCCACTGTGCACACACAGACAGACACACACACACACACACACACACACACACACACACAGGCTCGATGCTCTGACTGAGGGCAGAACTGCCCCCGCTCCAGCCCCTTTCTCTCCCCCTCACCCCTCATTTTCTTCCTCCTCTGCTTCTCCCTTCCCCTCAACAGACCCTGAGGTGCCTCACAGAATTCCCAGGGCTCCTCGGAGCCCTGTGGGAAAACCACGGGACCATAATAGGATTTGGCATTAAATGAGCACTTCCTAAGAGCTACGCTTATTACGACGGGTGCAATCTCATTTAGTTTTTGCAACAACCCTATGAAGTCATCATTTTACCAGTGAGGAATCTGAGGCATAGAGGGGCCACTCACTCAATCCATCCATCCATCCATCGCTGCTTGTTAATCACGGTCTGGCCCCTGCCCAGCTGTCCAGCCTTATTTTTTTTTTTTTAATATATCTTTATTGATTTCAGAGAGGAAGGGAGAGAGAGAAACATCAATGATGAGAGAGAATCATTGATCGGCTGCCTCCTGCATGCCCCCTCCTGGGGATCGAGCCCATAACCTGGGCACGTGCTCTTGAGTGGAATCAAACCTGGGACCCTTCAGTCTGCAGGCTGACGCTCTATCCACGGAGCCAAACCAGCTAGGGCGTGTCCAGCCTTATTGCTTCCACCCCCTCACACCCACACCCACTGATGGGGGTTTAGATCCCAGGTACCCCTTTCCCACCCCCGGCCTTGGCACACGCTTTTCCATGCTCCTCCCAGTGGGTTAGGTTCCCCTTGCTGCTCTTAACAAGTTGCCACAAACGCAGGGGCTGAAAGCAACACGCACTTGTTCTCCACACTCTGGGGGTCCGACGTCCAAAGTGGGTCAGCAGGGCTTTGCTCCTGGAGGCTCCAGGGGAGAATCCGCCGCACGTCTTTCCCAGGCTCTGGAGGCTGCCGTGGGTCATGGCTGCCTTCCAGCCGTGGCATCACTCCGGCCTCTGCGTCATCGTCACTGCCTCTCTGACCCTCCCGCCTCCTTCGTGTAGGGGCCCTGCGATCACATTGCACACCCCCAGATACTCTGGGAGAGTCTCCCCGCTAACACCCTTATTGCATCACCTCTTTCTTGCCATGAAGGTAACCTGTTCGTAGATTCTGTGCGCATCTTGGGGGACATTATTCATTCGGCTGTCACACCTCGTCACCCCACATTCATCCTTCAGATCTGAGCTGAAAGGCCATGTTCTGGAGGAAGCCTGACCTCTCTGATAAGACTGTTTGGTGATGGGGGTGGGGGGGGCGGGTCTCACAAAGTGGCATTTGTTTGGATGTTATATGATTAATGCCATGACTTTAAACTTCAAGAGGGTGGGGATCCACTTCGTTTTCCCACTTGTATTTTCAGCAGAGCCTGGCACACAGTCGAGGCTCAATTAACATGCGCTAAATAAATAGATGAACAAATAAAGGAACTTGCCCGAGGTCACAGAGGCGAGTAGCAGAGGCAGGATTTGAACCTGGGTGGAGGGTTGATAGAGTTTTTGCTCTTAGCCTGACACGAGATTGCCTCTCACAGCCCCCAGTCACGCAGGTGCAGGGGCACGTTTAAGTCTCCAGAGGGATATCCCACCAGCTTCCTGGCTGGCTGGCCAGCCTGTGCTCGAACACCTCCTCTGGGGCCCGACAGTCTGACATCCGAGTTTCAAAACAGCGTTCATGGTGTGGAGGTAGGAGCTCTCCAGGGGAACCTGGGGCACGAGGAGGAGGAGGGGGCCAAAGGCACGCCCATGGGAGAAACCAGGAGGTCACGCCAGCGAGGAAAGGAGCTGGCAGAAGCCCAGGGGAGATGTGGGAAAGTGCATCCTGGGAGAGGCGGCTCTCAGGGGCTGCAGGGCAGGAGCAGGCGCAGAGGCCCAGGGCCACTGTCTGGCAGGGCCGGCTCTGTTGGCCTTCAGCAGGGTGAGTGCAGCAAACTGCAAGGGGGCTGGGGGAGGACTGGAGGCTGAGTGGGTGCTCCCAGAATTCAGAGGAAACGGGAGGAGACCACACATTTCCCTTCTGGGAGGGAGAGAGGAGGGTGGTTGCTAGGAGGGGCTGCGGAGACAGGGGAGTTGGGGTGGGGGTGGGGGGGTCAGGAGAGCCTTGTGTGGGTTTGCAGGCTCCTGGGAAGAGCCCGGAGGAAGCAGGAGAAATAAGAAGGAGGGTATGTCGTGGGCGAGCACCTGATTGGACAGGGAGTGTCCGAGGATGAGGCAGCACCCACGCGGCCGGCCAGTGAGAGGTGGGAGGCTATCTAGCCTGTGGCTCTGGGCCCTCCTCCCACTGGGCATCTAGGCTCAGGCCTGGAAGCTAAGCTTTCTCTCCAAGTCCCCGCAGGCTCTGCTTCAGAGAGGCCCCTGGGAGCCAGGCCTCAGGCCACTGGATGCAAAACCACAGCACAGCCTCCTGCACAGAGGCCACCCACGAGCTCCCAGGGCTCCAGGAGGGCTCGGAGGGCCCTGCCCTGGGCTGCGAGTCCTGGGAAGCCCCCGCAGTGCAGTGCCCCGCCTGCCCCACTTCAGAGAGTTGTAGAACTGCCTTCCTGACCCCATAGGGTCTGACAGCCATACTGTGAAGACGTGAGTCCAACCTTGAGCTTTGGACCCTTTGACAGATTGGTGAAGCCTGCGGACCTTTTCTCAGAATAAGTGCATGAAATAAAATACACGAGTTACCAACAAAACCAGTGACACTGAGAACAGAAATCAGGGCTTATTTGTAAAACCAAACTTTTGAAATCACTACAGTTGTGCTTCTCTACCAGAGGCGTTAAAGAGGAAGGTCTAACCCTAGCCGGTTTGTCTAAGTGGATCAAGCGTCGGCCTTTGGACTGAAGGGACCTGGGTTCGATTCTGGTCAAGGGCACATGCCCAGGGTGTAGGGGGCGTGCAGAAGGCAGCGGATCAATGATTCTCTCTCATCATTGATGTTTTTCTCTCTCTCTCTCCCTCTCCCTTCCTCTCTGAAATCAATTTTAAAAAAATTAAAAGAAAGAGTAAGATCTAGCCATTGGCCATGCTTTGGGAATAGTGATGAACATAAACGGCATTTGGAAATATCTGCAACACTCTGTGATATGCAAATGTCTGTGATTTGTTTCTGGTGACAGTCACAGATCCCACCACGATTGTGGCCACTGCCTACAGTCATACTGGGAGGAAAGGCTCGGTTTTAGGTAGAGGTTAGTGAAAATCAATTTGTCATTTTTACCCACCTAAGTTCTTAGGCCCCCTGAATTCTATCCACGGCCTTAAAACTGTTAAGAACTTTTGTTCTGTAGCAAGAATCAAAAGCCTCAGTGCCTACGGGGCCAGATGGGTGGCCTCCTGGGGGTGAGCAGCAGGAATGGCTGTGGACTTGGGACCACGGGGGACACCCTCGCCTTCTGGGGAGCAGCCCAGCTCAGCTCCTGGGACAGCAAGCCTGCTCATGCTCACATTTGTTAAGGAATGCCAGAAATACCAAGTCTCCTGTAGATTGCCTAATTTTTAAATGTTAGCAAAACATTCACATTTTAAAGGATGCTTTGGGGCCAAACATAACACAGCTGCCGGCCAGCTCAGCCTGGAGACGGCAGGTTCTGGATCCCGGGCAGCTGGGGTCCTGCGTGGGGTCTGGGCATCACCCTCCTGGGCGACAGTCTCCCGTGAGAGGCCTATTGGATCAAATGTGACGGTGGCCCCAGTCTAAAAATGTCCTAGGCAATCAGCAGTAAATGGCCACATAAAACCTAGCAATTGTCAACTGTGCCACCTCCTGGGTTCGGCTTCCCCTCTGCCCGGGGCTGGCGGGGTCAGGGCTATGTCCCACGTGCACTGCTCCATGCAGGAGGCCAGGTCGGAGCCAGAGGCCTGCGTTTCGTCTCAGCTCTGCCACTTACCGGCCCAGTGACCATGAGCAGCCATGAGTCTCTCTCAGCCTACAGGAGCTCACTTACAAAACGGTTTACTGGGCTCATGGCAGAATGCCACCCACATGCGAGGAATCCTGGTTATTTCTGTTGAGCTTCTTCCTGTTCTCTGCTTCCGCCAGCTGGGTCCCTGTGGGGTTAGGGGTGCGGAAAATGAGGGAAGCCATATTTGTCCCCAAATGTCGCATAATGGGGGGATATCTGTCAACTGTCTGGCTTATTCTAACAATGATCACGTTGGAAGGGCCCAGGGCCTGGGCAGTTACCTCGGTTCCTCTGGCAGCACTGAAATCTGGGTGTCTTGCCGATTTAAGAGGGGGAGGGAGAGGAGCCACAGGCCTCAGGGACGCTGGCTGCTTTCGGTTTGTGCTCCTGTTAGGCCCAGCTCCCTGGGGTTTCACTCTCATTTCCACGTGGTGCAAACTGACGTTCTGCGCTCCCAGCAGTAGGACCTCAGGGGCCAGGTTGTTATGGGAGCTGGGAAATGAGAGTGGATGAGATTCCTGCCACCACACTGTCACATCAGAGCCTTAAAAAAAAAAAAAAAAGAGAGAAGCAGCAGCCCTGTGGCTCCGTGGGAGTTTTGCCTGCGTTTTCCGGGTAATTGCTCACCCCCGCCCCTGAGAGCTGGGCTGTGGCAGGCACTGCGGGCTGGGGGTGGTAGCGAGTGTCTGCCTCCTTCCCCTTCTGGCGCAGTCATCCCCGGCCGGTGGGCTGCCTGGGGAAGGGGTGGGGGCGCCTCCATCCCACAAAGGCAGGCAGGCGAGAATGAATGAGGGCCCTGGGGAAGTGAGGGCCACAGGGGGACCCTCTATTCTGGCGGCACAGAGGAAAACCAGGAGCCACTGGCGGCAAATGAAACTCCAAGAGGCACACCGGGAAGCAGACGCGGTGGGTTCAAGGCCCGGCCATGCCCTCCTGCAGCTGCGAGAACTTGAGCAGATACTTACTAGTAGATCCCTCTCTATCTCCGAGCACCCACCTGCCTCCTGCTTTGTTAGGAAGATTAATAAATGAATAGGGGGGAATGGTTTAGAGTGGCTGAAAGGAAAAAACTGTTTCTTCTACACTCACAGAATACCTCAGACACCCAACGTGTGCAGATGTTTTTCAACTGTCTGCATAGTTTTCCAGCTGTCGGCAATTTGCCAACGGGGTGTCCTGCCATTCTGTGGGGTCTGCTTGGAGCTGGCGCAGACCCCACAGGTTGAGGCCTCAGTCCTGCAGGACAGCTCCCCACCACCACCTCCGCCAGTTCAGATGCCAGTTACAAGTCCCAGGCTGTCACTTGGACTTCTGACCAACTGCCTATAAATTGGGGGGCTCCCACAACCCTCTTCTGGGGCTTGGTAACTCGCTGTAATGGCCCACAGAATTCAAGGGAGCACATGTTTACCTTTCCCAGCTTATTACGTAAGAAAGGCTGCAGATGGGGGCGTGCGCAGGCCAGGTGTGGGGGGCAGGCTGCAGATGGGGGCGTGCACAGGCCAGGTGTGGGGGGCGGGGTGCAGAGCTTCCCCCGCTCCAGGTGCACCACCCTCCCCACACCCCGATGTGGGCACCAACACAGAGCTCTCCAGACCACGTGCTTCAGGGACTGTCTCAGAGGGTTCAGCGTGTAGGTGTGACCCATCATTAGCTCAACCTCCAGCCCTCTCCCACCCCCAGAGGATGGGGGATGGGGCTGAAAGTCCCAGGCTTCCAGTCATGGCTTGCTCTTTCTGATGACCAGTCCTGTCCATCCGGGAGCCCACCAAGCGTCACCTCCTTAGAACAAAGGACACTCCTGTCACCCAGGGAATTCCAAAGGACTCGGGAGCTCTGTGTAAGACACTCCTATTAGCCCATCCCTCAGGCAACAACAGGGCTTTAGGAGCTCTGAGGCAAAAATTGGGGTCAAAGACCAAAAATTGATGCTTCTAGCACCCCTATCACCCAGGGGATTATAAGGGTTTTAGAGGCTTTGTTCCAGGAACTGAGGGCAAACACCCAACAGATGTCTTACTATCCCACAGCAGCACATCCCGGTGCTCAGCAAGAGGCTGCTCTTACTCCCCGGTCAGCAGCATCCTCTGCTGTCCCTGAGGGGGAGACCGTCCTCCCGCTCAGGCCTCCGTATCAGAACTTCCCCTGTGAAAACACTCAGGTCATTGAACCTCACACCCTTCTGTCCCCAGGCTGGTGCTCTAACCACTGAGCAATGCTGGCCAGGGCAGGCTTTCATTTTAAAGGAACCCCTCCATCTGCCAAGCTGAGAATAAACTGTAAAGGCTAGGCTGGAATCAGGGAGACCGGTTAGGAGCTATTTCAAGAATCCAGATGGGAGATGGTTGCAACATGGACAAGACTGGTGACTGACTGGGAAGGGGTGAGAAGTGGCCCATTTCCAAGTGATTTTGAAGACAAAGATGATGGGAAGTGGGATATGAGGGACAGAAGGGAGAAAGGATGAGTCTGAGGTCTCTCTCAGGCCTAAGTAACTGGGAAGATGGGAACACCTATGGAGAAGGAACTTTTCCGGATGAGATGGGGATTTGGGGTCTGGCCATGTTCAGCCTGAGATGTTTCTTAAAGTCATGTAGACAATTGGATACACGAGACTGGAGCTGGGGGAGAGGTCCAGACTGGAGAAATAAAACGGGAGTCATCCAGATATGGTTAGTATTCGAGGCCAGGAGACTGAGTGAGATCGCCGTGGGATTGTAGACAGAGAAGCGGCCAAGGTCTGACCTCTGGGGCTTGGCAGCGCTTGGGTCAGGGAGATGAAGCGGTGGGGCAGCCAGCGAGGTCAGGGGGAAGCCAGGAGAGTGTGGTGTCTGGAAGCCAAGGGCAGACAGTGTTTCCAGGGAGTAGTCGTCTGGGTCCCATGTTGCCGATGGATTAGGCAGATGAGAGAAGTGGTCATTGGGTTAACGGCATGAAGATCTCTGAGGACCTCGTGACTAGAAGTTTCTGTGGACTGGTGGGATGGAAGGCTGATGGGAGGGGGTCTCAGAGAAGAAGAGGGGAGGGACTGCGGTCAGCAGGTGTAGACTCTCCTGAGGAGTTTGCTCTGAAGGGGGACAAAGAAAGGGACCGCAGCTGGTGAGGGAGGCAGGGAAGAGGGTGCTGAAGACGGAGACATAACAGCATGTTTCCATGTCGATGGGAATGACTCCACAGAGAGGGGAGCTAATGGTGCAGGAGAGGAACAAGAGCCACTCGAGTGGCGGGCTTGAGTCGGGGTGGGATTTGGACACAGCGGGAGCGTTCGCCTGGGACCTCCTGTGGCTGTTTGGAGACGCCTATGAGCCCTTCTCAGAACAACGTCCTTAAAATCATGAGATTACAAAGGAAAACAACTTTATTGAAAAATTATAAAAATATTAAAGAATTACGATCTAATAGTAGATATGCATTAAAGAACAATCTAGTAATAGGTGGAATATACCCTGCTTTCAAAGTAATGATGATAAGAATAAACGGCATTTCACAGTATCTGCAACTGAATGTGATGTGAAATTATCTGTGATTTCTATTGGAGACGAGGTCACAGATGCTGTCGATATTTTTGTGTTTGTGGTCTGATGTCATAATGGAAGGAAATGCTCGTTTTCAGGTAGACCTTGGTGGAAATCAAGATGTCATTTTTCCCCATCAAATTTCAGAGAGCCTGGATTCTGACCAGCCCCGTGTAAAACATCTGGAATGTCTGGAACATCCAGTTTTAGAACATCTGTCTTTGGGGATGGTAGGAGAACAAGACAGAAGAACACTGCACTGACAAGCAGCCACACGAGGCAGAGCCGCCCTGTCAGACTGTGACGTGAGAGAGAATTAAAGTCCTGTCTCATTTACACTGTCATCTTTGGGGGCCTTTCGTTATAGCAACTTATCCTGCACCCCAACAGAGAGGCGGGCGGTGACGAAACAATTTTCAATACGCAACAGCATGAGCCCATTGACTGCCGTGTCCCAGAGCAACCTGAAGCCCAACCTTGGGCCTCTGGACTGCCCAGCCTGGGAACTCAGGACTGAGACCTCCCCATTCCACCACGCGCCTCCTGATGCCCAGGCCGGGGCCTCCTCGTGGCCACCCCCATCTGGGCCTCAGCAAAGTCCACCTGTTTCCTGTTCTTGGCCTGGGCAGGCTGTGCCCTGGCCTCACCCTTGGTGTGACTGGCTGATAGAAGAACAGCTGCCGCTCCCCTCCCCTCGCCCACTCCGGCGCAGACACACCCGGACAGACCTCAGGCAGATCCCTGACTACAGTTAGCAGGAATGTTAGCCGAGGACTCGGGCTGGTTGGGCCATGACTGCTGGCAGGATCCCAGGATTCCGAGGGGGTCTGAACTGGAGTTGACTGTGCAGCTGGGAGCAGCAGAGATGCCCTTAAAAAGGGAAAGGAGAGAGATGCCAAGGAGAGAGACAATGCCTGGGCCAGGAGGACAGAAATCTCGAAAGCTGGGCAGAGGGAACAAAGTCAACAATCATAGCAATGAGAGCCACCATTGACTGAGTACCTGCTATCTGCCAGGACTGTTCTGGAGCTTTTCATACACAGCCTCTTTTAACCCTCACAGCAGCCGCCCACCCCGAGTTAGATTTTACCATCTTTACTTTACAACAATGCAAACCGAGGTTCAGAGAGGTTGAGTCACTTGTTTAAGGTCACACAGCCAGGGAACTAATAAGCATTCAAATATATATATAGATTTTATAGATTTCAGAGAGGAAGGGAAAGGGAGAGAGAGATAGAAACACCAATGATGAGAGAGAATCATTGATCGGCTGCCTCCTGAGCCCCCAGGAGTCTGAGCTGGCCTTTTTCTCCACACCTCGGTTTCCCTCCCCCTAGACCTCCCAGGGCTGCTCTGTACCTGCGGACACCCATGAGCCACAGATCCCTGCTGTCAATTGCTCTCCTCCACCTCTGCCTGCGGCTGCCCTCGCCTCCCTGACAGAGGCCTCAGCTGCTGTCATTAGGCCTGGTGTCTCTCTTTCCAGCTCTCTGGGTCCCTTCCATTCTCAAACAGCTCCTCCCCTGGGGCAAGCCGGCCCCACCAGCCCCAGCCTCACACCCTCCCAGGTTTCACTGCAGAGGGAAAGCCTCAGCTCCACCCTCACTGGGTCTCCTTGGCTCTCCTTGGGTCACTTGCTCCTCCCTGAACAGAACCGGGAGCCAGGAAACCCAGGGAGAGAGGAGGCAGGGAGAGATCCCCCAAAGCAAAACCCCGGCTGCTGCCTGAAAAGGGGCAATGGCCACTGAGAGGCACCTGCTCCTCATGAACCCCTGATGGTCTTGGACTGTGCTTTCCTCTGTTCGAGGAGCCAAGGCAGAGGCAAAAGGGGCCCCCCCGGTATGGCTCCGTGTCCCCCTTCCCTGACCCACATGCAGGCTCCTGCTGGCACTGCCCTCAGCTGCACGCCTGTCCCCTCCTAAGGGAAGCCTGTCTCTAAAGGGCTCTGCAGTGCACGGTGGACGGCCCTTGGGGAACCATCACACAGGAACTTCTCCCGATGCCTCGCACGGCCTCTGCGTTCTGGGTCTGGCTACGACTGCACGGGCAGCCTGGGTCTCAAGGAGCCCGAGAGCCGGTCCCTGCACCCTCAGAGCTCTGTGGGGGCTCCTGGCCTTCCCCAGGAGGACTGCCACATCAGCTCTGTGGTTTCCAGCTGTGGGACCAAGCTCAGAGCCTTCATTTTCTCATCTACAAAATAGGGTAAGTTATACTTCCCTCAGGGGTAAATGAAGCAACGTGAAAATCAAACAGAATTCCTGAGGCCTGGGTCAGTGCTTCTCAAACTATCTGTGAAAAAGAACAGTATGGGTTTTTGTTTTTTTCTTATCTGTCATGAACCAGTGCTTATGTAAAACACAATAAAAATGAAAAATTAAATGTAAAAAGATATACAAAATACAAGCTGTAATTTTCACTATTATATTCAACCAATATGAAATTATTCTGTCATATAGCTTTAACGTTTCTAAAGGCTCACTCTCAGTCTGTGTACTTTCCTCCTGTGCAAACTGGTAACACTTCCCAGACCAGGATAAGTCCATGGACCACCCTTGAGTAGCTCAGATCTAGGGGGCTCCCCACTAATGGCTTTAACTTTCCCATAATCCACTCTTGTTCATGTGATGATTGTTTCAAAACTGACTTTTCTCTTCCCCCTTTTGCAATTCCAGGTTTTAGTGGAGCATGAACTAGGCTTGTTGATTGGCTCAATGGTGGGAACAGAAAGTTGTGTGTGAGGCCAGGAGTGGTTCAGCATCACCCCTACCCAGGATGTCACAAGCAGCTGCAGCAGACACATGACAGGATGTCACAAGCGGTCCAACAGACCCGGTGGACTCTGATCTCACCAGGTTTTATAACCTCTCAGTGTCAGAGGCTGCTGGTTGTTCTCCAATATCCACTTTTCCCTTCTTCCATAATAATAGAGTTTTAGGTAGGAACATGGTTGCCCAGCTAAAGACTACATTTCCCAGCCTCCCTTGCAGCTAGGTGTGGTCATATGACTGAGTGTGGCCAATGGTCTGTAAAAGCAGAAGTGATTTCTGTTCTCTTGATTGGGTAAGTGCTCCCTGTCTCCCTTTTCTCCTTCCCATCAGCTGGTACATCACAAGAACTAAAGCAGGCGTCCTCAAACTATGGCCCGCGGGCCACATGCGGCCCGCCGAGGACATTTATCCGGCCCGCCGGGTGCCGCTGCCTGTCCTGCTTAGCAGCCAACTCGTCCCAGGCCCGCAGTGCGCATAGGAATTTGCTCATAGTTTTTTTTTTTAAACTATAGTCCAGCCCTCCCATGGTCTGAGGGACAGTGAACTGGCCCCCTGTTTAAAAAGTTTGAGGACCCCTGAACTAAAGTAACTCTGGAGCCAGAGGTGGAGCCTATGCGAGGAGAATGGTAAAGTCTCCCTAAAAACTCTGGACAAATATAAACTCCTATTTTATCCTAGCCACTGTATCTGGAGGTTGTTCTGTCGCAGTAGCCTGGCCTGGGTCCTACTACTGAAATGAGCAGTGGCAACAGACCCGAATTTTCAACCAGGACTGAATTGGGACCTATGTGTCTGTCTGTTCGTTTTGAAGCAATCCTTTCAAGCAATCGTCATGGGGCCACCAAGGGCTGGGCCCGTGCTGAATGATCTCAGAGCCTTCCTGCCTGGCAGAGAATGTGCTCTGACCTCTGGCATGCCCTATGGCCTATGGCCTCGACAAGGTGAGACTGTCCTGTTGAAAGGGGTGTGGTGGGAAACCAGCTTGGACCCTGCCAGGTGAGATCTCTGGGTGGGTAGGGTGTTAGGCAGCAAATGACTCAGACGGTAACTGCTGCCTGCCACAGGTCCTCCGGGAGCTTTGACTCACTGTCTTGGTCAAATAGGAGTCTTAAGAGGCCATAGAAATTAAAAAAAAGGAGAGCAGAATTGGAAAATCAGGAGACAGATTCCCAGGATATCAGAGGCACTTCCTGTGGCCACAGGCCCCTGCATGTCCTCAGCTGACCCAGCCAGAGCTGGAGTCTGAGCTCTAGAAGAGGGTCCAGTGGCACAGTTGGCTGCTAACCCAGCTTCCCAATCCTAGTCATAGCTGCTTGGGTCCCATGAGGCAGGAGGAGGGGCACGAGGGCAGGAGGATGGTTTAGACAGCCAAGGGACCCAGCTGCCTGGCCAAGGCTCCGCCCACTCCGAGAGGGCTCTAGGGCCACCCCACAGCCCTGGGATGCTGCCTCTGCTCTGGCCTAAGCCTATTGAAGATGATTTTTTTTTGGCTGACTCACTTTCCCAGTTTCAGAGTAAGTATGGCCCCAGAGGGAATTAGACCCAACTATTGAATTCATTTTAATAAACACTGATTGGGGGATTATGAGCTGGCTTGGGGTTGAGGGTACAGAATGAGAAAGGCTCCACCTTTGCACCAAGGGTGATCAGGCTCTTTACTGTCTGCGTAAAAAATGTCCCAACATGTAGAGAATTTTTATTAGAGTTTATTTGATCTCTTCTTTAATGACATATGCCAGGAGCAAGATCTCAAATGCTCTAGAGCAGTGGTTCTCAACCTTTTTAATGCCGCGACCCTTTAATACAGTTCCTCATGTTGTGGTGACCCCCAACCATAAAATTATTTTCGTTGCTACTTCATAACTGTAATTTTGCTACTGTTAATGAATCGTAATGAACATGTCTGTGTTTTCCGATGGTCTTAGGCTCTACAGCAGTGGTTCTCAACCTGTGGGTCACGACCCGCTAGCAGGGTCGCCTAAGACCATCGGAAAACACAGACATGTCCATTACGATTCATTAACAGTAGCAAAATTACAGTTATGAAGTAGCAACGAAAATAATTTTATGGTTGGGGGTCACCACAACATGAGGAACTGTATTAAAGGGTCGCGGCATTAAAAAGGTTGAGAACCACTGCTCTAGAGAATAATAGTTTTGCAGCTCCTTTCATGCATTTGAAATTAAGGAGGGGTCTGTAGGAAGATTGGAGAAAGCAAGGCAGGACTGGATTACAGGATAGTTAAGATTATGTGCTCTCTTGAGGGTTA
Organism: Plecotus auritus; assembly: GCF_963455305.1. Classification (NCBI taxonomy): domain Eukaryota; kingdom Metazoa; phylum Chordata; class Mammalia; order Chiroptera; family Vespertilionidae; genus Plecotus; species Plecotus auritus. The sequence goes on from NC_137777.1 coordinate 15,037,026, forward strand.
ATGTCCCCTTGAAGGGTGTTTCGAAGGTGTGTGAACCTAGATGCACAAGAACAAGGGTAGGGCTGGTGGTTTAAAACCCTCAGTGATTGCTTCGGCAGCACATATACTAAAACTGGAAGGATACAGAGAAGATTAGCGTGGCCCCTGCGCAAGGATGACACACAAAACAAAACTAAACTAAACAAAAAAACCTTCACTGAAGAAGTTACAGACCTGGGCATGATTACCCTCCATGACCTGCACAGTTAGGAATTTTATTTTTTGTTCATCCTCACCTGAGGATACTTTTTCCATTGATTTTTAGTGACAGTGGAAGGTAGGAAGGGAGGGAGGGAGGGAGGGAGGGAGGGAGGGAGGGAGGGAGGGAGGGAGGGAGGAAGGGAGGGAGGGAGGGAGAGAGAGAGAGGAGAGAGAAACATCGATGTGAGAGAGATACATTGATTGGTTGCCTCCTGCATGTGCCCTGACCAGGGCTGGAGATCGAACCTGCAACCCAGGTACATGCCCTCGACCGTGAATCAAAGCCGTGACTCTTCAGTGCTTGGGCCAACATTCTAACCACTGAGCCACGCCAGCCAGGGCCCCAGTTAGGAATTTATGATCTGATCACTCTGTGAGGTTACTTTCCACAGAACCCCCCCCCTTTTTTTCAATCCACATCACCTTCCCCAGTCCTCTTCCCATCTTCTCCACGTGACTACCCCACCCCCACCATGCCTAAGTGCCTCCACATTACATGCCCTGATGCCTTTGCACATGCTGTTCCAACTGCTTAGATGTTCTTCCTCCCTCCCACCCTACTCCCAAAGGCTCCAACCTTCAAGATTGAGCATCATAAATAATTAATTCCAACTCTGGTGGAAGGGACTAGTTCCCCAAAGGAAAAGAAGAGGGGACCTATGGCTAGCACCAAGGGATCTGGGCAGGCAAAACTACAGGCACCCTGTGCAGGTGAGGAGAGGAGAGGGAGGGCTTGAAATTCGGGAAACTGAATGACAAAGGAAAGAGATGGAATGAGTCATGGAGGAGACTCAGGCAGGGAGGAGACACACTTGGTCGGAGCCCAGTGGGAATGTAGGGTTAGCGAACATCTCTCCTTTCATTTATCCCAAAAGACACACCCCACACCCCTCCTGGGCTTCTGAGAACTTCCCCTCCCCTCCCCTCCCCCCACCCATGTCTCTGTGGTTCCTATGGAAGCCACTTGGACATTCCTCTCTATGCATGGCTGGCACCAGACCTAGTTTGGGTCAACCATAGTACTCAGCCCTTCATGCAAAATCTGTCCCCTAGTAGGTCTCTAAGGGAGTCTGAATTCCATTTTTGTCCCTTATGATTGTCTAGATTTATGGTTCTATCCAATGCACAGTTCCTGCCATCGGGGAACTTTAAGCAAGGGAGACAAGAGCTACAAAGATAGCTAGAATGCAAGGTGACTATACTTATCCCATATTTATTTGCTCCCATAAGTGAATACACACACAGCTACATACTTACAAGTCATGGACATATATTCATGTACAAAGGTACTGGAAACACAGAAGAAACTTCACAGAGGAAGAAGGGCATTCCAGGAGAGAGAACAGCTTGAGTGAAGAGTGGAAGGAGGAAAGCATTTCACAGCTTTGGAGGGTTTAGCCCAGCATGACTGAGTGTAGCATGCATGGCAGGGTGTGGCTGGAGGGTGAGGACCTGCGTGAGATGAGCCTCATGGGAGTTGTTAAACAGTTTGGACTCCATTCTTACACATGGGGAGCCAAGGTGGGTGCCAGCAGGGGCCCCCCAATCGCCCTGCTGGTCGCCCCACAGATCGGCCCTGATCGCTGGCCAGGCCTAGGGACCCTACCCGTGTATGAATTTCGTGCACTGGGCCTTCTGGTTTGTTCACGTTTGTGTTCGTTTCCAGTTGCCGCTGTAACAACTTGCCACAAATCAAGTGGCTTGAAACAACCTAAATGGTCTCTTTGACAGTTCTGGTCAGAAGTCTACGCTCAGCATGGCTGCCTTCCTCCTGGGAACCCCAGGGAGAATGTGTCCTTTGCAGCTTCCAATGGTCGCCTGCGTCCCCGGCTCTTGGCCCACGCTTTCATCGTCAAAGCCAGGAGCGCGGCATCTTCTCTCCACTCTGGCCTCCCGCCTCGCTCCGATAAGCGCTCTGATAAGACATCAGGCCCCCCAAGTGATCCAGGAGAACTTCCCATCTCAAGATCCTGGACTGGGTCACACCTGCCAAGTCCTGTGACCATGTAAGCTCACATATTTCCAGTCCCAGGCTACCACGTGTTGTAAGACGGCCCTTATGCAGGCTCCCACATGTTAGAAAGAGAAGGTAGGAGAGGCCCTGCTAGCACCAGTCAGCACAGGACGGAGGTGGGCAGAGGTTGTCTTGTGCAGGCCTAAGCCTTCCCTAACGTCTTCTGCGTGTGGCTGCTGGGGCCTGGGGGGAGGGGGCGGGGGGGGTGCGCCTCAGCTGTGAGGAGAGAAGCCGAGAGGAGAACCCTGAAGGCAAAGCAGCCCGTTTCCCCAAAGGCCCCTGCCCTTGGCTCGGCAGGGCCAGCGGTGCGGGCCTTTCCCGCAGGCCTTGTTTTCCCAGAAGAAAACCCACGGGCAGGCAGCAGCCTCCACAACAAGAGCTAAGCAAAGCTCTGAAGACGTCCAGATGGGCCCTGCGTCTCCCACACGGGGTCCCTGGGGTGTCAGCAGGATGCATGATGAGAGCAGGGAGGCGCGGGAAGCTGGCAGCGGGAGGCCCCGGCGGGCACAGCTTCATGTGCCTTCCTCGAGGCTTTCACGCATGGTCGGCGATGGGGGGTCCCTGGGGGAGAGTGTGGGTGCTGAGGGGCAAACAGGAGGCTCCTGCTCCCTTTTCCCTGGAGAAGCTCAGCCTTCTGCACCCTCATGGGGTCCCCCCCCCTCCCCCCCCCCCCGGCTTCTCTTCCTCCCTGGGGTCCCTAACAAGAAGCATGTACCGCCTCTTCTCCCTGAGGCCCTGGGCCGTGAGTAAGGCCGTGGCTGGGGTGCACCGGGGCGGGAGGCTTCTGCCACGAGGAATCATTTTCGCTTCCTGCCCTCTGTGGCCTCCTGTCTACCTTAGGAAACGAGGCACGAACACAACGCCCACGGCAGGTAGGACGCTCCTCGAAGCGTGGCCTTGCTTTCTGAACTCTCATTTGTACGCAGAAATCACGGAGAACAATGAAATTCATTGCTGTTCCCACACCCCCCAGGGAACTTCCCCTACAGGCGCAGTGGCATCAGGCTCTTCCCAGGCGGCTTTCTGTCTCTCCCCACCCCTACCCCCACCCCCACCCCCACCCCTACCCCCACCCCCGCTGGAATCAGGAGCGCCCACAGCTGCTTCCCCCGGAGGCAGGATGGGGTTTCCACGCCTGCCAGGAAGCTTCCTGTTCACCGCCTTGCTGCAGGCAGACCTGTCAAACAGGAGCTCAGGTGTGCACGTGGCCGGGAGCACAGCTGGGCCAGCGTCACACAGCTGCCGGCGTTCATTCCACAGCAACCCTCCCTGTCCTTCACAACAGCAGCCTGGAGCCTGGAGCCTGGCTCCGGGGCGACAGGCACAGTCAGTGATTTGCCACAGTAGCCTTTGTCCCATCCGCCCACGACGGGTGCCAGCTGGGCATGCTTGTTCCTGTCCCTCCTGAGTCTGATTCCCGCTGATCCCCACCCCTCGACTCAACTTCCTTCGTAGTCCGGCCTTGCCTGAGCTCTCAGAACCCTCCCTGGCTAGGCAAGCACCTAGGGAATGCACACCTGTTCCCGGGCACTCAGGCAAGAGAAAGAGATACAGAAAACAGGAGAGAAGAAAATTCCATACTGTCTTCCACGGTGGCTGCACCGGTCTACATTCCCACCAGCAGTGCACGAGGGTTCCTTTTTCTTCGCATCCTCGCCAGCATTCTAGGACTATATCCCAAGAAACCAGAAACACCAATCCGAAAGGAGATACGCACCCCTATGTTCATAGCAGCACAATTCACCATAGCTAAGATTTGGAAACAGCCTAAGTGCCCATCAGCAGATGAGTGGATTAAAAAACTGTGGTAAATCTACCAGGTGTCCTCAAACTACGGCCCGCTGAGGACATTTACCCAGCCCGCCGGGTGCCGCTGCCTGTCCTGCTTAGCAGCCGACTCGTCCCGGGCCTGCAGTGCGCATAGGAATTTGTTCATAGTTTTTTTTAAAACTGTAGCCCGGCCCTCCAACAGTCTGAGGGACAGTTTAAAAAGTTTGAGGACCCCTGATCTACACAATGGAATACTATGCCGCTATAAAAAAGAAGGAACTTTTACCATTTGCAACAGCATGGATGGACCTGGAGAGCATTATGCTAAGCGAAATAAGCCAGTCGGAGAAAGATAAATATCACATGATCTCACTCATATGTGGGATATAATGATCAACATAAACTAATGAACAAGAATAGATGCAGAGACAAATGGCGGGGAGCCGGGGGCAGGGTTAGAGAGCAACCACTGGACTTGTATGCATGCGTATAAGCCTAACCAATGGACACAGACACTGGGGCGGTGGGGGCTTGCCCGGGGTGGGAATGGCTGGGCAGGGGGGTCAATTGGGGGAAAAGGAGGCATATGTAAAACTTTAGACAATAAAAAAAGAAAACGGGAGGAAAGAGAGCACTGAGAAGGCAGCCAGCCCATTGCTCCGCACACCAGGGGGCAAGGCTGCCCCAGACTCCTTCCAGCTCCGTTTCAGTTCCCGAGGCCACAGCTGGGAGGGCACATGCCAGCTTACTCTCCTGAGCACATCTTCCTGGCAGGTGAGGGCAGGAGGCACCTAGAGATGACTAAGACCGGCCATGGCATCAAACAGATGAGGAAACTGAGGCCCAGAGCTGTCAAATGACATGCCCAACCTCAGAGCATGGGTGGGTGGCAAGTCCAGGAATAGAACCTGGGACCCACCAAAGCAGAACCAACACACAGACACACACAGGTTGTCTGGGACCTCCACATCCTCCCAAGAGTGCCCCTGGACCTGAGTACGTCTGCAAACATACTCTGGGAGGTGGGGGGGGGAGGTGCCCGGAACCTACTCCGTGATCATTATAAAAGCATCCACTTTTGGCCGCTTAGCCATGTGCCAAGTGGCTAACGGCAGAAGCTCATGCAATCTTCATAGCCTCTCCCTGTAGTAATGTCTGTCCCCAGTTACAAAGGAGGAGTCTGGGCTTGTGGGGGTTCCTTCATCACCCAAGTCATTCATCTAGAAAGAGGCAGAGCCAAGATTCGTGCCCAGGTCTGCTGACTCCAAACTCGAGCTCTCAGCCACGCCAGGAGCTGCCCCCATTTGAACAGGGCCTGCTTCTCTTTCTCCCTATGAGAGCCTCTTAAAGGCCTCTGGAACTCTCCCCTTCGCGCAGGGTAGCAGGCGTATTTTGGGGCAGAAGCGGAAGATAAAGGGCTGTAGAGTTTTAGGGGTATCAGTCTGCACGCAAGTGTGTAAGAAGCCCGCGGACCAGCAGAGGAGCCCTCCAGACCCCTCCAGGCTACCTGGAGTGGCCAGGGTGGGCGGGCCGGGCCAGGGGCAGGAGGGAAACTCACTTTGCAATGTATACCATTTTATATCTTCCCAACCTATTGTTATGTGTATAATTTATCTTTTAATTAATTAATTTTAAAAAAATATATATATATTTTAAATTGATTTCAGAGAGGAAGGAAGAGGGAGAGAGAAATAGAAACATCAATAATGAGAGAGAATTATTGATGGGCTGCCTCCTGCACGCCCCACACTGGGGATCCAGCCCACAACCCGGGCATGTGCCCTTGACAGGGAATTGAACTGTGACCTCCGGGTTCATAGGTCAACGCTCAACCACTGAGCCACGCCAGCTGGGCTTAAAAAATATTTTTATTGATTACAGAGAGAAAGGGAGAGGGGGAGAGAGATAGAAACAATAATGAGAGAGAATTACTGACTGGCTGCCTCCTGCACGCCCCACACTGGGAATCAAGCCCATAACCCCGGCATGTGCCCTGACCAGGAACCAAACAGTGACATCCTGGTTTATAGGTCGACGCTCAACCACTGAGCCACGCCAGCCAGGCTATAATTTGTCTTTTTAAAAATAAAAGTGTGTTAAAAGAAAACAGACAAAATTAAAAAAAAAAAGTATTTTTCAAAAAGTCATCCAAATATATTCAGAAAGGGTTATGACCCCAAACTGACCCACTATGCATGCTTTTTGTAGAACAAGCCCTTGTGACACCCGCCAGCTTCCAGAACCAGCCAAGCACTTCACGCTTTTGGAATGTATTGTCATAAATAATAACTTGTCACCGCCTTGGCAGAGTGGTACAAGTGGGTTCTCACATCTTCTGGCCCAGCTCACACTTTGACTAGCCTGCAAGTTCCACGTAGCAGAGGCCCAGGTGTCCAGCTTCCTTCTTACTCATCCAGGAAGAGGGCAGAGGTACAAGATCTGGTTGTCATCAACGACCACTCCCCCTACCCCCGGCACACCCCCTGCTACTTTCCCCAGAGCACTGAGCACGACTTTAACTGATCCCATTTATGCATTGCCCCCTGCTAATCGCACCTCTCCCCTGAGCAAGCGCGCGGGAACATTGGCTCAGTCCTATTCCCACTGTTCCTAGAACAGTGCCTGACACATAGTGGGCACACAGGAAGCCTTTTTGGAATAAATGCTCACATAGGCTCACAGATTGTCAGAGTAGAACTGCACGCCTACCTTATAGAATCAAACTGTATGTAAAGCTCTGTGAATGGAAGTTTTGTGCCTAGCACAGTGCTTCGCACATAGGAGCTTAGGAGATATTGAGTGAGTAAATGAATGAATGATGGCTGAATTCACGATACATGAGGTATGAGTGAATGAAGATGAAAGAGACCTTCAAGATACCCATCCCAAACATGTGACTGAAGACTACAGGAGAAGTGAATAGCCTTCATTCATCTCGGCCTTCTTAAGAAATACAGAATTCTGTACCCCTCTTTTTGGTTATAAACCAGATTTGGGGGTCTGCTAAGCAAATGCCAAACCCTAAAGATGACTACAACCAACCTGTAATCAGACAGATGAAGAAACGGAGGCCCAGGGATGCTAAATGACATGCTCAACGCCAGAGCATGGTGCGGGGTGGCGGGGGGGGGGGGGGGTGGCAAGTCTAGGAATAGAACCTGGGATCCACCAAAGCACAGCTCCTGCCCCAGTCACTGCCCAGCCCTGTAGCTCACAGATGTGTTCATTTTTTTTTTTTAATTCTCACCTGAGGATATTTTTCCATTGATTTTTAGAGAGAGGAAAAGACAAAGAGAAAGATCAATGTGAGAGAAACACATCAATTGGTTGTCTCCTGCACACACCCCCAAGTCAGAGCGTGGGAGGAGCCTGAAACTGAGGTACGTGCCCTTGACCGGAATCTAACCCAGGACCCTTCGGTTCCCAGGCCAACGCTCTATCCACTAAGCCAGACCGACTAGGGCTCATGGGTGTGTTCAGATCCCTGTAGACTGCCCTACCCCTCCCTGTGCATCACAGACAAGCAGAATATGAGTCCCTCTTTCCCTACTGGCTAATGGGGTTTGGAAGATTTACTTGGACACTATGTTCCCAAGGGATATTGTCCTAGACAGTCACGAGTCTCTCCAAATTCTAGGCATTCCAGAATATTTCAGTGAGATGTCAGGCTGCCTGGACAGCCTCATTGGCTGGGGTCCTTGAACTCCTATTCTCCCAGGCTGGCCCTTGCACCATCTCCGAATCACACATCGGAAGCTCAGCCCCTATTCTGCTCTTTCACATTGGACTTACACTTGAAACTGGTCTAGAACTCCCAGGCCACAATCCGGATTTGGGTGCAATTGTCCAGCATCTCCTGGGATTGCCACTTCAACCTTGACATTTGACCCTCATTTTTGCTTGCTCCCCAACCTTGCCTCCCAGCAGAATACTCCCGGCTCCTCCTGGAAGTCAGAGGTGCGGGGAGTACAAAGAGGTCCGCCTACAGGCAGTTGACTAGCCATCGCCTTTATGAGGGCCTCCATTGGTTCCAACCTTTCCCATACAATGAATGGGATCCCAGCAAATCCCCCTTGAACTGAGTTTTCTTTCATTCTTTCTCTTGCCAGAAATCCCCTCGTCCCTCTAATTTAGTTACCTGGATGATGGAAAACACAAACATTTAACAGAGGCCAGGTAACAGGATAAGCTGACAGTGAGAAAGAAACAAACATCCTGAGAGATTGCATTTTCTGCTCGCTCTTCCATAACCCAGCTTCACATCTCATTTCCTGTCGGTACAGACACCCAAGCAGGGCCAGGCTGCAGCCCAGGCAAACACCCAGGAGGAGGGTGTCTGGTTTCCAGATCAGAGGGAAGAAATCTGTAAACAGCCTGAGTAGGCCAAAGGGCAGGGAGAGGAGCCCAGTTGACTCCACCCTCCCAAGGTGTGGGAACAGGACAGTTCGGCGATGGATGCCAAGGCGCCAGAGCAGGGCATGGGGGAAACACTTCTGATTGACATTTCCTGGCACACCTGTGTGGCTTGGCAATTTCCGACTCCTGGGACACATGGGCTCTTGGGAACATATTAACCCAGAGGCAAGTGGGGAAGGTTTGATCTTGATCAAAACTCTTCCAGCTGAAGTGACAGAAAATCCAACCCAAGTAAAAGTGGTAATAGGCGATATGGTACCTCATTTACTGTGCATCAGACCCTCCGTAAGCTCTCAGGCCTTCACTGCTTAGTCCGCGCAACAACTCTACGAGGAAGGAATTGTTATTACTGACCCCATTTCACACGTGAAGTCACTGAGTACCTATCCAAGGTCACACCACTTGGCAAGCCAGGGTTAAAACTCAGTGATGTGGTTCTTCATGACTCCTACACTGTCCTGCTTCCTAGGATTAAACAGATAAAAAGAAGTCTGTGCTAGCTTATGTCACCCCCGAAGAACAAGGGTCCCTCTGGACTCCCCTTCTTGGTCCCAGTCCCTCTTTTCCTGGAAGCCAGAGTGATTCTCATCTCCACATGTGAAAGGACCTGGCTTCTGGCAGCTCCAGAGCTACATTCAGCCACAGAGAAACGAACTGCCTCCCCTCTGTGTTCTCAGGGTGCAAACTTCCAGAAGCCCTCTTGTTCCTCTAATTCCAGCTCTGACGGGCCTGTTGGGTCAGTGCTCACTCCTGGCTGGCCTATAGTGGGGGAAGGGGCAGCGATCTGTGAGGAGATATTAGTTCCCATTCCAGTTCTTGGTTAAAGCAGTGGGAGGGGCCAAATCCAAAAAGAAGGGGGTAGAGAGTCCTTTGGGGACCCAGTGCCCAATGTCCACAGCACAACGGAGGGAAGGGAGAGAGGTGTCCAAACAGGCCGCTCCCACACCCGGGCCAGGGTCCTCTGAGCCCGGCGGGCAGGGAGGGAGGGTGGGGAGGAAGTAAGAAGACGCAGATGGGCTGCTGGGAAAGGACATGAGGTGAGCAGACAAGGGGAAGGAAGGAAAGCCCAGAATGAACACTGGCACAGCCGAGGTCCTTGGGACGGGCTGGGAGAGGGCGCGGGAGCATGAAGGACAAAATGCTCTTGGGTCCTGGGCCAGGGGTGAGGAGTCCCCGGGGACCTTTGCTCCGCCCTTTCGTCTACAATGGGTCTCCACGGCACGCAGGCTGGCTGCTAGAACTTAGTCCTCATGCTCCCTGCTGGCTTCTACGGGACTTATTCCTGAATAACAAATCACCCCCAAACTTAGCATTTTTTGTATCTCTCTCGGTTCCTTTATTTTATTTTTTGTTTTGTTAATCCTCACCCCAGGGTATTTTTTCCATAGCTTTTTCAGAGAGTGGAAGGGAGGGAAGGAGAACTGCTCCCCAGAGGAAACCTCCCTAAACAATTTGGGATTCATCCTCTGGGATCCTTTCGCTAGCCATTTACAAACATGTGTCTAAGTATCAATGCTGCCCACCTCCCACGGGGCCTCCAGGGCGCCTCCCCACGGCTCTCCACGCCTCTCACCTCCGCCCCTACGTGCCTTGGGAGGCTGGCCTGCAGCCATGGTCTCCTCACCTCTGGCTTCCAGGTGGGCTTGGCAAATGGGGAACACCAGGTTGAGACTGGAGGGAGGGGGAGTGGGTCAGACAGAACATTGATTTCCCCACCTCCCTCCCTCAGTGCGGTGACTGCATCCCTCTATGGAGGAGGTCTCAGGCCCTGTGAGGTGGCCCCTCCACACTGTTCTCTCTGTCCCTGGGTTCCAGCAGGTGGGAATAGAACCCCCAGGGTTACACGAGACTTGGTAGTGTCTCTCTATCCTGCCCACAACTCTACAGATATTCTTTTTATTAAAGTCTCCTTGAATCACCCAATACAAGCATGCCCCTGACTGATTCAACGTAATATACTCCTATTTGAAGTGATATGATGCTTTGCATATTATTTAGCATCTAGCCTTTTTCATTTCATATATCCCGTGCGTCATTCCGCACCTACAAGATCCACCTTGCTCACCTGAATGTCTGCCTGTGTCATCCGGAGTGTGGTGCCCTCACTGGTGTGACCTTCCCCTATCGATGGACACCTGGGTGGTGTCCAGCTTTCCCCTTTACAAACACTGACACAATGAATGTATTCTTATGTGTCTGCCTGTCTACGCTGCGAGTCCGTGCCTGATACAACTTAGAGGTGAAGGGGTGTGCTTAGAGCTACATCTCCCTCAGTTCAAATGCCATCTCCCCTACCTCATGGCTGGGAGACCATGAGCCTATCAGGGGCCCTCAAACTTTTTAAACAGGGGGCCAGTTCACTGTCCCTCAGACCGTTGGAGGGCCGGACTATAGTTTAAAAAAAACAACTATGAACAAATTTCTATGCGCACTGCTGGCCCAGGACGAGTCGGCTGCTAAGCAGGACAGGCAGCGGCACCCGGTGGGCCGGATAAATGTCCTCGGCGGGCCGCATGTGGCCCGCGGGATGTAGTTTGAGGACCCCTGGATGCCCCCACCCTTCAGGTCCCTTATCCATAGGAAGGTAATAATGCCTCCCCATAGGACTTCTGGGAGGGAAACCTTGCAGGGCTGGATTATATGATATAAACCACGTACCGCAAGCATGTCAAACTCAAAGGCTAACACGGGTCAAATAAACGAGGCATGCGGGCCGTGGGCCGCGAGTTGGACATGCTTGATATAAAGCATCTAGAATATTCAACCTCTAAGATTCGGTCTCTCCGTCTGAAAAACGGTGATATTAATGCCCTGGGTGCGTGGTTTTGAGGATTGAATCTGACGGAGTTGTCGAGGTTAAATGACACAATCCAAGTGGAGCACTTAGCACAGAGCCTGGCCCGTAGTAAGGGCTCTATAAACGTTAGCTCTTGTTCTCAGTGCCCATCACCTCTACTCAGCTTGACAGTTCATTACAGGTATGAAGAGTGCTATATGGCTTTACAGCAGTTGTATTTTATGTTGATTATGGTGCTTAACAATAAAAATATTTGCTGAGAGTAATCTAGGCGGAAGACTGTACTTAAATAGATCCTTTAGGGGTAGAAATGCACATAGAAATGTAACATTTATTAATTTGTTCCTTGTTATTTCCTGTTGGGGAAAGCAACCACAGTGCCTTCTTTAGGTGTAACACGGAGACGAGCTTTTGGGGGCTGGTGGGGCGAATGGAATGGTCCCTTTGATCCTTACCCCATAAAGACAAACCCCAGACTTGCCTGTCCCCCATGTCGCTCTGTTTGCCAACAAACCTACGTGCTCCTTCCCTCTGCCTCGCCTTGAGCGCGGACAGGGGCCGTAGAGTTCTTGAACTATGGGAACCTGTAAATATGGGGTTGAAACATGAACCCCCCCCCCCCCCCCGGAGATGCCCGAGGGGCCAGGTGAGCCCGGTGGGGTGTCACGGTGGCTTCAGAATAAACACCTACAGGTTGGCAGAGGGGTCACGGCTGGGAAAGAGGACCCTGTGGCTTTTCAGAAGCGACACCCCTGCCAGAGAGCTGCTCGTTTTAGCTGCAGTTGTGACCATGGAGCAAGAGACCAACAAACATATTGCTTAACAGGCATGTGTCAGCCCCTGGCCGTCCGCAGGGCACCGCCGCCTTCCCCTGAACCTAGCATCTCTATTTGGGCCATCTCCCGGGAAAGGGCTCCCATCCAGACAAAGTTCACCGGGAGGCTAGGCAGCAGGGCCGGCGGCCGCACTGCCCACTGGGGTAAAAGTCACTAGGATGGGCATCTGGGCACGTGGGGCTGGGCAGCGCCAGGGCGGCCCGGGCAGGGGGCGTGCTCTTCCTGCGCGCCCTCTCTGCCCCTCCCTGTTCCTGGCACATGGAAGTGTGTACTCTGCACGGCTGTGTGCCCTGAGAAACTGGGGCAAGGCCGCGGGCACTCCGGCTGGCACAAACAGGGAACATGATCCTGTCTGCCCAGCCCTCCATGGTGTGAGCAGCTGCCTTTTTACAGCTCTGGTTTGGTGGTTTTCAAATGCCAGTGGGCATCAGACCACCGGGTGGGAGGGGGGGGGCATCCAGGGGGGTGGGATGGTCAGAGAGGAGGCTTGTTAAGGAGGCAGAGCCCCAGGGCTGCCCCCAGAGGTACTGACCTTATGCAGGAGACTCTGCATCTGAGAAACAAATCCAGGTCAGAATCACAAGCTGGTGGACAGTTCCCCAGCACTGGCCCCCAGGCAATGTTTTAAAAATGTCTGTGCCATCGTGTAAAAATGGGAAGATGTCATATACAAATCGTATCTCTATCCACAGTGTGGCCAGGTCCGGGCTACACAACTCCTTGGCAATAAGAAACTAGTGCCAAACAGCACCTGCCCTTGAGCAGGGCTGATGCTCCCACCCCCACCCTCCACCCCCCACCCCAGTATTCCATAGCACCCCCAGTACAGACACAGATACACACGCACTCACCCCTCTCTCTCTCTCCTCTGGCCGTGCCTTGAAGCTTTTGAGTTTGCAACTTCTGCTCTGGCTGGCCAGGTTGAGAAGAGGTAGGAGAGGCCCAGAGAGCACTCTTTTCTTTCTTTTTAATCCTCACTCGAGGATATTTTTCCATTGATTTTTAGAGAGAGTGGAAGAGAGAGGGAAAGACAGAGAGAAAAATTGATGTGAGAGAAACACATCAATCGGTTGCCTCCTGCACGAGCCCTGACCAGGGTCCGGGCTGAGGAGGAGCCTGCAACCCAGGTACGTGCCCTTGACCAGTATCGAACCCAGGACCCTTTGGTCCACAGGCCGACACGCTATCCACTGAGCCAAACTGGCTAGGGCAGAGAGAGCTCTCTTTTCTGCTTCCCCAGCTGCAACCGAGCAGTACCAATGTCCCTGCTCCTCTCTCCTGTGTCAGCCCCCCACTAGGGCAGAACGTCCACAAAAGCAGAGCCTTTGTCTGCTGTGATCTCTATAGTATCCCAGTGCCTAGCACAGTGCCTGACACAGGAGGGAGTAAAAAATATATACGGAGCAAATCGAAGCCACGATGGGATACCACTTCACACCCACTGGGATGGCTATAATAATAAAAACACACACACACACACAGAAAAGACGTATTAGAGAGGACATGGAGAAATTGGAACCCTCATACTTGGCTGGTGGGAATGTAAATTGGTACAGCCACTGTGAAAAATAGTCTGGCAGTTCCTCAAAAAGTTAAACATAGAGTTACAATATAACCCAGTCATTCCACTCCTGGGTTTAGATCCAAGAGAGTTGACTACAGTTGTTCAAACAAGAACTTGTGCACGGATGTTTATAGCAGCACTATTCACAATAGCTAAAAGGTGGAGACAACCCACCTGTCTATCAACAAATGCACGGATAAACAAAATGTGATATATTTGTACAATAAAACAGTATTCAATCATAAAAAGGGATAAAATATGGATACATGCTATGACATGGATGCACATGATAAGCAAAAGAAGTCAGACCCAAAAGGCCACACACAAAGTATATGATTTCATTTACATAGGACTAGTGGCCCAGTGCACGAAATTCGTGCACCGGGGGGGGGGGGGGGGGGGGGGGAGGGGAAGGGGTGGTGTCCCTCAGCCCAGCCTACACCCTCTTCAATCTGGGACCCCTTGGGGGTCCCTCTCACAATCCTGGAACGCTGGCTCCTAACTGCTCATCTGCCTGCCTGCCTGATCGCCCCTAAGCACTCTGCCTGCCAGCTTGCTTGCCCCCAACTGCCCCCCTTTGCCGGCCTGATCGCCAACTGCCCCCTGCCCCCTGCGCTGGCCTGATCGCCCCCAACTACCCCCCCCCCCCACTGCTGGCCTGCTTGCCCCCAACTGCCCCCCCCTTGCTGGCCTGCTCGCCCCCAACTGTCCCCCCTGCCAGCCTGCCCCTCCTTTGCCAACTGCCCCCCCACCAGCCTGATCACCCCCAACTACCCTCTCCTCCTGGCCTGATCACCCCTAACCGCCTCTGCCTCAGCCCCGCTACCATGGCTTTGTCTGGAACAGGGGTGGGCAAACTTTTTGACTCGAGGGCCACAATGGGTTCTTAAACTGGACCGGAGTGCCGGAACAAAAGCATGGATGGAGTGTTTATGTGAACTAATATAAATTCAAAGTAAAGGAGTGGAGGGGAGAGCAAGAGAACCGGATAGAACAGCCAGATCCGGCCCACGGGCCGTAGTTTGCCCAAGGCTGGTCTGGAAGGACGTCTGGAAGGTCTTCTGGAAGGTCCCCTGGTCTAATTAGCATATTACCCTTTATTAGTATGGCTATGCAGAATAGGCAAATCCATGGAGACAGAAAGGAAGATGATGAGGGCCAGGGGCTGGCGGAGAGGGGAAATGAAGAGTGACTACTGAATGGAGAGGGGCTTCCTCTGGGAGGTGGGGAAATGTTCTGGAACCAGATAGTGATGATGGTTGTACAACTTTGTGAATATAGTACATGCCACTGAGTTGTACACTTTAAGGTGGTTAAGATGGTAAGTTTTATCACAATAAGAGATTATTGAATGAATGAATGAATGAATGAGTGAGTGAATGAGCCACGGCCACTGTGTTATTGTGCAGCCTAAGGTAGTGTTATCCTGGGCCCTGGCGAGGCAGGTGACGAAGCCTGAGCCTCACAGGTGATCCAGGCCAGCAGGGGAGCAAGGAGACAGATGATGTCAATGCAGGGGGAGTGCAAGGGACCCCGGGGAAGAAAGGGCTTCCAGAAACAGTGAGTCTGAGTCTGTGTGGAGTTGGGGGAGGGGGGGGCAGATTGGTGGTTTAAAAAACTGCAGACAGTTTGATCGCCTGGAGAGCAAGGGAGAGGGAGAGGTGCCTGCAGCGGTGGCCAGGTCAGATTACAAAAGAGCTCACAAGCCCCGCTGAGGAGCTAGCAGTGATCCCATAGGTGACAGGCAGTCACGGGGGATTTTAGGCAGGGGAGTTGTAGGGTCAGATGGGCAGTTTTCATTTCCTCGGAGCCTACAAATGTTCCACGAGGCCCCCAGAACCACTGCAACGCAACCGCCTTCACACCTCTCTGGCTCTGTTCATGCTTCACCCACACACATAGAAGACGGGCCTTCCTCATAGGTCAGGTCCCCTGGAGACTGACTCCGAGGCCTAGATTTGCATGCGGGTGGCTTACCGGGGAGAACACAGGAGCAATGCCCGCGCCTGGGGGAGTGAAGGAGGCAGGACTGGGTTGTGGGGGGAGGCAGAAAGTTTCTTCTACCCTCAAGGTTATTTCAGCTGGTCTCATCATCACACCTACGTGAGGCAGATCAACCAGAGAAATAACCAAATATAATTACATGTGTGTGCACGGGAACCCCGCATACATGACAGAGTCAGAGACAGAAATGGAAAATGAGGTATAGATGGCATTCTGAACTAGAGATGAGGTAAGGTGCCTTGGGGCTTCAGAGGGTAGGAAGGTCAATGCAGGCCCTTCCATAGGAAGAAGAGGAGGAGGAGGAGGAGGAGGAAGAGAAGGAGGAGGAGGAGGAGGAGGAGGGGGAGGAGGAGGAGGAGGAGGAGGAGGAGGAGGAGGAGGAGGAGGAGGAGGAGGAGGAAGAGAAGGAGGAGGAGGAGGAGGAGGAGGAGGAGGAGGAGGAGGTGGAGGAGGAGGAGGAGGAAGAGGAGGAGGTGGAGGAGGAGGAGGAGGAGGAGGTGGAGGAGGTGGAGGAGGTGGAGGAGGTGGAGGAAGAGGAGGAGGAAGAGGAGGAGGTGGAGGAGGTGGAGGAGGTGGAGGAGGAGGAGGAGGAGGAGGAGGGGGAGGAGGGGGAGGAGGGGGAGGAGGGGGAGGAGGGGGAGGAGGAGGGGGAGGAGGAGGAGGAAGAGGAGGAAGAGGAGGAAGAGGAGAGAAAGTTGCCCTGGCCAACGTGGTTCAGTTGATTGGGTGTCATCCTGTGCACTGAAAGGTCGCTGGTTCGATTCCCAGTCAGGGCACATTGATGTTTCCATCTCACATCAAAGTTTCTCCCTCCGTCTCCCTTCCTCTCTCTCTAAAAATCAATTAAAAAGTCTTTTTTTTTTTTTAAAGTTATTTCTGGTAACAACTCTTTTTATGGGCAAGGCATCTAATTTGTTTTTTAAATTTTTTTATTTTTCATTGATTTCAGAGAAGGAAGGGAGAGGGAGAAAGAGATAGAAACATCAGTGATGAGGGAGGATCATTGATCAGCTGCCTCCTGCTGGGAATTGAGCCCACAACCTGGGCATGTGCCCTGATGGGGAATTGAACCGTGACCTCCTGGTTCATGGGTCCGTGGTCAACCACTAGCACACTAGCCGGCTTACGGCATCTAATTTAAATTCTTTAAGGGAAAGGCATACATTTTTTATGAGTTTGAGGGTCTTGTTTGCCTTCAGCTCAACATAATGTATATGCCAAAGTGGCACATTTGGGGGAAGCCTGTTCTGAACCCCTACAGGGTTGAGGCAGAGCCTGAACTGGACGCTTTGCAAATAGATACGTCAGCTGATCCCATGGGGGGTGCTCTGAAGCTGGGATGTCCTCAAACAAGGAAGAAGCCTGGGCCCCCTCCCCTGACTAGTCATTGTATGCAGGCTGCCCTCAGGGAGGGGCACAGCCTGGAGCCTTCCACGGAGGGCAATGCCTGGGGAGGAGAACAGCTGTGACCCATCAGGAGGCAACACTCCTCCAGCTGGAAGTGGAGTGCCTGGGTCCCAAAGGGGAGTCGGGATGGGGCCCCACAGCATCCACTCCCAGCCTCCTGGGCTCACAGATCTTTGCAATCAAGTGTTCAAAAAGACGCCTGCCGTTTCGCCGGTTATGCCCTGATCTGCTCCTGCAGGCGCCAGCCCACTGCCAAGTTCCCCTCGAGCATTTCGGGACATCAGCTGGGACACAGTTCCCACCTACTGTCCCCTCTCCTGCTCAGGCCTCTTTGGCCAGGGACCATCTCATCACCAGGTACTATCACGGCAGCTGCTGAGCTCCTTCCTTGCCACACCACCAGGCCCCACACAGGGACAGACAGAGCTCCGCGGTCTGAGGGCAAAGTGGGCAGGAAGGTCCCCTCCCCTTTGTGACATATACACTCCCCTAGAGGAGCCCTAAAGAATTTCCGTGCCTCAGTTTACAGAGTTAGCTCATTCACTTGGCCCCTGCGGCGCAAGGAAATGAAAGTACCTAAAACTGTGGGTCCCAAGCTGGCTGCCCAGTAGAATCCCCTGGGAAGTTTTAACAACACCAGAGCCGGGACTCCACCCCAAGCCAATGGAGTCAGAAACGCAGAGGGGCCCCAGGCACTGGGGGTGCTTTTCAAGCTCCCTTGGTGACCCTCATCCAACACCAGGGCTGGGAACGGTGATTGCGACTTCCATTTACAAAGATGGGTCAGGGAGTGGAGGACAGATGATTTCGGGGAAGGAGTGAGGGCCTGACCCAGACTAGCGGTGACAGGAGTGGGAGAGGGGAGAGTAGAGATTACAGAAGTAGAAGGAACAAGGGCGCAAGCAGGGTGAAGGCAGAGCGGAGGAAGCTGGAGGAATCACCTGGAGGTGGACAGAAATGCTCACACCTGGGCCCCGCCCTCAGGGATCCTGATTTAATTGGTCCTGACTCCTGACCCCTGGGGGTGAAAGAGGTCAGGGGGGTCAAACTGCCCAGGTGATTCTTATGGGCAGGCCAAGTTTCGAGCCAGCGCTTTAGGCCTCTTGCCTGGGGGGCCCAGCAGGCAAGCATCCAAGGTGCCAGGTGGCCGCCACCCCGTGCTGATAAGCCAGGCATGTTTCTTAGCACCTGGACCCTGGAATGAGGTCATGCGCGACACCCATTTCCATCCGATCTAAACTCGGAGGCTGGCACGCCCGGCCTGCCTCCGGGGAGAACACTGAGGGGAGCTGCCTCAGGGAGCTGGTCAGCTGTTGATGATTCTTGTTCCTGGCACTCAGCGTGCTGGCTGTCCGCCCCTCCCACCAAAGGCACTGGCGTGGGGCTTATCTAGTTGAGCAATTTTTATATCCGTGATTTTCCCCCCAGAAAGGACATAATTATTTTTTCTAAAGATAAATGTAATACATGATTGTTTATTTAAAAAAATTTTTTTTTCCAGAATGTGAAGTAGAAAGTGAAAAATCACCCTTCATCCCAGCACCCAGAGGCGTCCCCTCCCCATGAGAAGGAGCAAAGCAGCTTCCGACAGCCAGGCGCTGGCCTGGCACTCAGAGCTGGGCCTTGGGCTTCTCCTTTGAACATGACCAGCTCCACAGAACAGCAACCTCCGCCCAGGCCACTGTGACTGGGAAGATCAGAACAAAATCAAAACCACGTCTGAGAGAGACGAAAACAAGAGCCTTGTCCAAACCACAAAAATAGCCAAGCATCTCGGCCGCTGTAGCTCAGTGGTTGGGTACGAACTGGGAGGCTGAGTGCTTAATCCCCAGTAAGGGGGGTGCAGGAGGCAGCCGCTCTGATTCTCTCTCATCATTGATGTTTCGCTCTCTCCCCCCCTCTCCCTTCCTCTCTGAAATAAAAAGTATTTTTTTTTTTAAATCTTGACGCAACACGGTCAGTTCAGCTCTGTTAACGACTTCAAGGTACGTCTCTTCAATCAGTGCAGGCGATGGAGCTGGTTCCAGCTCAGTGCTTCTCAAGCTTTGTGTGCACCCAATGCACCTGGAGATCCAGTTACAGCCCAGTCTTGCTTTCCAGGTGTGGGGCAGGGCTGAGGGTCTGCCTTTCTAACCAGCTCCCAGGTGATGCTGATGGGGCCGGAGCAGCCAGGCCCTTACCATCTGGATAGGAGTCACCCTCAAAGTCTCAGGTAAATCCACCCTCGCTGCTTGCCAACAGGAGGAGCGAGTGTGATGACCAAATGACATCTGAGACCTTAATTCCCAAGTCAAGGCATCTAAAGCTGAGGATGCCCCCCTCTGAGAAGTTCACGGTCCCTTCAAGGGGTGACGCACAGCTGGGCAAACGCCCTGCTCTCCGCAGTTAAGACAGGAGTTTTGACATCACTGTGCAGCTGCCCTCAGATGGTGTGGGGGGGGGGGACTCCCACCTTCCCCAACAGGGTTGACTGGGAGCTTAAACATACCAGCTTCCAGAAAGACTCCGTTTAAAAATATATTTTTTTATTGATTTCGGAGAGAAAGGGAGAGGGAGAGAGAGAGAAATACCAATACGGAGAGAGAAGCATAGATTGCCTGCCTTCTGCACGTCCCACACTGGGGATCGAGCCCGCAACCCTGACTGGGAATCGAATCGTGACCTCCTGGGTTCACAGGTCGATGCTCAACCACGGAGCCCCGCCAGCTGGGCAGAAAGACTCCTTTTAAAGAAGCAAGTGACCCCAAGGCCCAGGAGCCCAGACGGGCACCCCTGCCTGTCTCTATGATTATCTCCATATCAATGTTCATTATTTCAAACTGAAGAGTTGAAAATATAAAGAGGTTCAAAAGAATTTAGCTAACTTCATGACTGACAGATTTATAAGGAATCCAGCCAATTGGAGAGCAGCCTCGTACCTGCTCAGGTATGCCTTGCTCTCTTCCTCCTTCAGCGGGTGGACCTTGCTCCAATCCAGTTGGACATTTCTCTCTCTCTGGCACACCTCCACCATCACCTCGGTCCCGTTGGACCCTCTCACCCCCATCCAACAAGGAGTGCAGTTGCCCAGGGGCCTCCGAACAGTCTCCAGGGAACAGTGCCTCAAGCAGCCCTGAGCTTCTGTTTTCTTGTCCTAGAGCTGTATGCCCAACATGGTAGCCGCCAGCCACCTGTGGCTATTTACATTAAAATTAAACAGCTTTTAGAATTCAACTTTTCGGTTGCATATGCCACATTCTACGTGCTCAAGGGCCACGTGTGGCTTGCGGCTACTCTGTTGGATAGGGCCGATTTAACATCTCCATCCTTACAGAAAGTTCTATTGGACAACACAGTCTAGACGTTTCTCTCCCCCAAACCAACAAAGGGTTGTGTGTTTTAGGAAAAGGCATCGCCTCCCCAAGACAGCTTACTGACCCCTACAGGGAAAAAAAAACGCCAATAAATCCTCAAATCTACAACCATGCTGTAGCTGGCTCCCACCTGCAGCAGCCTCGATGGAAGGCCTTCAATGACACCTTGGAGTTCACCTCTGTCTGCCGCCCCACTTCAGACCATGGCCCTTATCTTTTCCTTTCTGGGAAGGGGTCTGTGTTAGCTTCCTGTAGCTGTCGTAACGAATTACCACCAACTGGGTGGCTTAAAACAACAGAAATGTATTTACTCACAGTTCTGGGAGCCAGAAATCCAAAGGCAGGGTGTCAGCAGGCTGCCCTCTCTCCCGTCTCCCGTCCTTGCCTCTCCCAGCTTCTGGGGCTCCCGGCTCTTGGGCTTCCAGCTGCATCACTGCCATCTCTGCCTCTGTCCTCATATGGCCTTCTCCTCGGTATCTGGGAGTTCTCTTCTGCCCGTAGAAGGACACTTATCCTTGATGTAGGACACACCTGGATGTTCTCGTTTCGGGAGTCTTAATTATATCTGCAAAGACCCTTTTTCAAAATAAGGCCACATTCATAGGTCTGGGGGCTGGGACGTGAACCCATCTTTTGGGGAGACAACAGTCAACAAGCCAGAGTCGGGTCGCTGGGGGTCCGGACGGCAGCCTCCTCTGGCCGCACTCAGCAGTGCTTGGACCGACTGACCTCTAAACAGGCTGGACCTGACGCAGGTGCTCGCTACCAGGTCTCATCCATCCCCTACAGGGGAGGCCAATTGCTCCTTCCCATCCGAGAACCACCTGCAGGGGTCCCCACGCCTTCTCGAACACCAGGCACAGGTTCAACCCACCCACACACCACCCTCTACGCCTGGTTCTGCTCAGCACCTGCCCAGTGCCTTAATAAAGATTGGGCTGGAGATGTGGGAGGCCAGTGCCTTAATAAAGATTGGGCTGGAGATGTGGGAGGGAAGGGAAGGGGAGAGAGAATGATCATCACAGCAACAATAATGATAACTACTGCCCGGCAGGCGTGGCTCAGTGGTTGAGCGTTGACCTATGAACCAGGAGGTTCAATTCCCTTTCAGGGCACATGCCCGGGTTGCGGGCTCAATCCCCAGGGTGGGGCGAGGGATCCGAGGCAGAGAGGAGTGACGTAATGTGCTCAAGTCTGATCATTTCGGAGCCGCGATTGGAACTGAGGCAGCCTGGCCCCAAAAGCCACCCTCCCGCCGAGAGAAGACGCTGTGTTGGCTGCACGTTTCTGGAGACTCGGAGGAGCTGCGTGATGTGACAGAAGACGAGTGCTCTGAGAAATGCCAGAGCGTCCTCGGCACAGGAGGGGCGAGCAGAGCTGGGGGTTCCTTCTGGTGAAGGGACTGTGCCTCTCTGAATAGACTGAGCCAAGAGCTGGGCTGTGGGGCCCTGGCTGCCATTACCCTGTCCCGCCCCCGTCTCCCTCGGGCTCCCCCAGCCAGCCAACATACTTCCTGGGCAAATAAATGAACACACGAGTGAAGTTCACCGTGAGGAGAAACGGACACTCTCCCCTCCCTCCCAGCTCTCTGTCCTCAAGCCTTCCCCGGTCCCACCCCCAGTCTCTCCTCACCACACTCAACTCCAAGTTTCTTGCCAGCTTACTGCTGTGAGGTGCTGAGAGGGAGGGCCAGCCGCCCAAGGTGGCAGGTGTGTCAGAAAGCGTGAGAAATACCCAAGACCAAACTGGGAAGATAAGGAAGGCCAGGCCATGTCCCTGGGGGGAGGTCCAGGAGGGCTACAGGGCAGGGCAACACCTCGCAGCCCTCGGGAGGCAGGGAAGTGACATCATGGGGCCGGCCCCACAGCTTTACCAACCACACAGGTCAGAGTTATGAGGTTGGTTTACAGTCTGTCAAAAATGACCAGATGAGCTGAAACCGGTTTGGCTCAATGGATAGAGCGTCGGCCTGCGGACTGAAAGGTCCCAGGTTCGATTCCGGTCAAGGGCATGTACCTTGGTTGCGGGCACCTCCCCAGTGAGGGGTGTGCAGGAGGCAGCTGATCGATGTTTCTAACTCTCTATCCCTCTCCCTTCCTCTCTGTAAAAAATCAATAAAATTTATTTTTTTAAAAAAAATGACCAGATGAGCCCTAACCACTTTGGCTCAGTGGATAGAGCATCGGCCTGCGGACTCAAGGGTCCCGGGTTCGATTCCGGTCAAGGGCATGTACCTTGGTTGTGGGCACATACCCAGTAGGGAGTGCGCAGGAGGCAGCTGATCGATGTTTCTAACTCTCCATCCCTCTCCCTTCCTCTCTGTAAAAAATCAATAAAATTTATTTTTTAAAAAATGACCAGATGAGCCCTAGCTGGTTTGGCTCAGTGGATAGATCATCAGCCTGCAGACTGAAAGGTCCCTGGTTCAATTCCGGTCAAGGGCACATGCCCGGTTGCAGGCTCAATCCCCAGTGGGGGGGCGTGCAGGAAGCAGCTGATCAATGATTCTTTCTCAGCATTGATGTTTCTATCTCTCTCTCCCTCTCTCTTCCTCTCTGAAATCAATAAAAATACATATTTTTAAAAATGACCAAATGACAAAGCAGGGACGGTGGGCACTGCCCGATGGGCTGAGACCCCGTGGCCGGCCCGCAGGGCTCCCCCCGCTCCCCGGGAGGAGGCTTGCGAGCCCAGGAGGTGAGCTCCCGGCGTGGAAACGGAGGAGGACAGCTGTTTCCTTTCAGCATTGTTTTCTCTGGGAAATTTCAGTCAGAAGCCAAGTCTTGGAGGTAGCGAGGAAGCAGGAACCTGACAGCGGAGAAGCGGTGCTGACAGCAGATACTCCCTCCTGAGCGGGAGCAGGGTTTTCCTGGGCAGCACAGGGAATGGGGTGGGCCCAGGTTTTAGAGTCCGGCTCTCCTGGGTGGGATTTCTGACTCCGCCATTGACTGACTGTGTGCCCTAAGGGAAGTGCCATAGCCTCTCTGGGCCTCAGTTTCATCTTCCGTAAAATGGGACTAGAAGCACCCCGCGGGCTTATCAAAGAGATGCTCTGCTCAGGGGCTGCCCTTCCTCCCGTGCTCTGCACCCCAGTGAGTGCTGGGGTTCCACATTCAAGAAGAAGCCTCCCAGGGCAGGCTGCCCCTTCTCTCCCCCTCACTCCTCCCAGGTAACTGGGAGAGACCACAGAGCAGCCCACACCGGCCCTGGAGGAAGCCGGGAGGACCTGGAGGACCCAGCCTCATCACAGCCAGCACTGAGGGGGCCTGCGAGGGTGGTGGGTCTGCAGCCGCCAGTGCCCTCGGGCAGGCACCTCCTGGGCTCCTGGGGAGCAGCTGCTTACCCGCCCTTCCCAGGGTACCTCTGGGCAGTACACAAATAACTAGCTGCCCTGCTAATGCCCTGGATTGGCAGTCAGCCTTACAGGAAAGGCTGGGGATATTCACTGACCTCAGCCCCGGAGAATGTGGGGGAATTCAGTGTGAGGCAGGGCTGACACAGCCAGGCCTGAAGGGGAGGTCAGCACAGGCTGCGTGTACAGATTGGCTGAGGTGTGGCCCGGGGTGACTGCACCCCGGGGGGTCAGGGTGACCCCTCCAGCCGGGGGAGATGGGCCAGCATGTGGGGTGGGGCCCTGAGGTACTTACCACCCTGAGCCTGGCCTCCCCTGTGTGTGGCAACTCCCCAGAGAAAACGGAATTGTT
The DNA here is from genome assembly GCF_963455305.1 of Plecotus auritus. Lineage (NCBI taxonomy): Eukaryota > Metazoa > Chordata > Mammalia > Chiroptera > Vespertilionidae > Plecotus > Plecotus auritus. Next base: position 15,061,131 of record NC_137777.1, read on the forward strand.
TTCAGGTGGTTTCCAAGGCCCCACCTGTTCCCTCCGGGGAGACAAAGCTCCAGAGGAGGCCCCAGCCTTCTCCCGGGCCCCACCTTGGCAGCCCTGGGGCCCGAGGCCTGGCTTCCTTGAGTCTGCCAGCCTCTTTCCAGAACTTGCTCCCCTACGGGGGTGGATGTGAGGCCCACCGGAGGTTGTCAGATTAGCTGCATCCCAGTGGTTGAGCGTCGACCTATGAACCAGGAGGTCACAGTTCGATTCCCCATGAGGGCACATGCCTGGGTTGCGGGCTCGATCCCCAGTGCGGGGCGTGCAGGAGGCAGCCGATCAGTGATTCTCTCTCATCATTGATGTTTCTATCTCTCTCTCTCCTTCTCCCTTCCTCTCTGAAATCAATAAAAAATGTATTTTAAAAAATACATGATAGCCAGTTAAATTTGAATTTCACATAAACAACAAATAATTTCTCAGTATAGATATGTCCCATACAATATTTGGAACAAACTTATACTAACAAAATTCTCATCCTTTTACTGAGAATCCACATCTCACAGGTCCTTGTGCATTTTATCTGGCCACCCTGACCCCATCTCATCCTTTAACTCAGGGGTCCTCAAACTTTTTAAACAGGGGGCCAGTTCACTGTCCCTCAGACCATTGGAGGGCCGGACTATTGTTAAAAAAAAAAAAAAACTATGAACAAATTCTTATGCGCACTGTGGGCCCGGGACGAGTCGGCTGCTAAACAGGACAGGCACCCGGCGGGCTGGATCAATGTCCTCGGCGGGCCGCATGTGGCCCGCGGGCCGTAGTTTGAGGATGCCTGCTTTAACTGCTAAGGAGGGCCTCTTCTCTGCTCCTCACCTGCGTGGGGACACTCAGACCTCAGGGCGCACACAGGCACCAGGGCTGGGCACGTCAGCGCCAACATTAATGTGGTTTGCAGACCCTGGAGCACTGCGGATGTTTGCAAACATCTCTCAAACTGAACAGCTTTGAAATGCCGGGCCCATAGTCACCGACTGCAGTGAAAACCCCCAGCGCATCACTTCTCTCCCTTCGCTCGTCGTTCTTGCTTTCGTTACCACGCGTGTTTCAGAAATGTCCTGCTCGTTATGGGAAACCGTCCTATTCTTACCTTAGTGTCACTGCTCTCGAAGGACAAGACTTGTACCTTCCTCTCCTGTCCTCCTTAAGAAAAGCCAGCCCCCTGGCACCCTCTTTTCCTTTGGGAAGGGAAGCTGCTGGGCAGGGCCCAGCTCTCCGGAGAAGGGGCTCCCTGGGGTGCCACGCAGCCCCGGTGTAGGCGTGCTCCTGGAATTATGCTGTGGACTGGGAGTGCGGGCGGCTCGAGGTCCAGGCCTGTGGCCAGGGCACAGGGCAACACCCCGTTGGAGGTGCTTGGGACAGTGGCCATGTGTCCTTTCTATTTTTGCCTCCTTCTGCTCCTTTCCCACCGTTTCCCCCCAAGTAACAGAAATAGCCAGGTCCCCAAGTCCCCGGAGCAGGGCGGGGCCAGGGCTCCTCCAGGCAGGCACAGCGGCCCCGGGGCTCTGCCACATGCACCTCAGCCTGGACCGTCCGCCCGCAGGCACCTGGCCCCTCCCAGGCCCAGCTGTTCCTCGGGGTCACTTGGGAAAAACCCCGGGGAGCGTCCTGGCCCTCTGCAGGCAGCACCTTGGCAAGAGACCAGCGTGGGGCCCTCCCTGCCCCCTCAGAAAAGCAGCCGCTGCCCAGCCCAGCTGCGTCCGGAAGCCCAGAACCAGGCCTCTGACGTAGGCCCTCCCCCGCCCGCCAGGCAGAGCCTCCTGGGCTGCCCCTCCTGGGCTCCCTCTGCCCTCCCGCCTCCTCCCACGCCTCCCTCCCAGGATGCCCGAGGACTTTGTCAGGGCGCCTCATGCCAACGTCACACCCACCTTGGCTCAGCGAGTGTGAGGCAGCGTACTAGCCACCCCGGGGTAGTTAGCCGAGCTCCCAGGTCGTTAGCAGGGCAACAGCGTCATGGCACTCGCCCTCCGTGCCTGAGTGCTGGCTGGGGAGGTGTTCCCTGCATCTCTCAGCATCTTCTTCTGCCCGTGAGGAAGCCCAGTGGGTAAGCGCTTGGCCTCAGACTAAAACTGCTGGGTTCAAATCCTGGCTCTCCCAGCTACTGAGTTCAGTGACTTTAACGGCCCTGTGCCTCAGTCTTCTCGTCTGTGAAAGGGGCCCAGGATCAGCCCTATTTCATAAAGCGGTTGTGAGGATTAAACAAGGCAAAGCATGTGAAGAGTTTAGAAAGATGCCTGGCACGGCTCCAATGCTTCCCAATTGCTACTTCTTGGCTGTTCTCTAGATTCGCCAGGTGTCCTCTGGAGTCAGTGACATTTGGTCCCTACAGTGGGCAGCACACAGCACCACGCTAAAGGGGGGACCTAGAAATGGAAGCTGTGGTCCTCACTCCCTGCGCTGGTCCCCTGAGAAAACCTGGAAGGACCTGCTAGTCCATTCCTGTTGTGCTTTGTGGCCACCTGTGCGGGAATCCTTTCAATGTGTTCTTCCTGTATTTGGAGAAAATCCCAAATTAGAGGTCCATGCCTCCCCAAGGCCCAATTCAGCAATTTGATTTCCCAGCCTCCCCTGCAGTGGGGAATAGGCACATGACCCGGGCTCCACCAATCAGATGCTCACGTGAGACCTTAGGCAGGAGACTCCTCCCTTCTTTCCTACACTTTTCTGTAAAGGGTGTTAGAGACTGCATTGTTCTATCCCCCCCCCCCAAAAAAAGATAGGGTGTAACCCTAACCCCCAGTACCTCAGAATGAGACCCTTTGGGGAAGTAGGGTCTTTTCAGAAATCATCAAGTTACTGGGGTCATTAGGGTGGACTATAATCAATGGGACTGGTGTCCTTATAAACAGGGGAAATGGGGGCACAGTCACACACGGGGCGCACACCGCTTAAAGATGAAAGCAGAGATCGGGGGTCCTGCTTCTTCAAGGCAAGGAAATCACCGGATGGCCAGCAAATCACCGAGGCCAGTGAGGCCTAGAACACATCCCCCTCACAGCCCCCCCAGAAGGCACCAACCCTGCCAACACTTTGGTCCCACATTCCCAGCTTCCAGGACTGGGAGGAAACACATTTCCGTTATTTAAGCCACCCAGTGTGTGGTCCTCGGTTACAGCAGCCCTTGGAAATGAACACCGAGGGGCCGCTGCTCTGCTTTTGTGCCAAATGCACGCTGCTGAACAGGGCATGCTGTCCGTTTTCTTCATTGGCACATACATGATGTCCAAGAATAAGTGTTCAATAAAGGAGTGTCTTCATTTCTTCATAGTTCACAGCACGGGGCATCCCGGACAGAGGAGGGTCCTCCGCTCAAAGACGGGACTTTTCATCCATCACCATCGACCTCCGCTGTGGTCAAGCAGGCCGGGCCCACCACTCCCTGGATCACCCCCAACTGCCCTCCCCTCCTGGCCTGACCGCCCCTATCTGCCTATGCCCCAGCCCCGCCACCACGGCTTTGTCTGGAAGGTCTCCAGGTCTAATTAGCATATTACCCTTTTATTAGTATAGATTTTTAAAAGATCATTAGTTTTTTTCCTCCTTGACTATAGAGCTAATGAAGAGAATTTATAAAATGACATAATTTTTTAAAATAACAAAACCACTCATAATTCCTCCATAAAAGGGAGGAAAAGGCTATTTCTAAAGGCTACGTAATATCCCCTCATGTGGATACGCCTTATTTTAGATGCTGCAGACATCTGCAGAGCCCACCTGATGCCATAGGGGTCAGGAGCTGTGTGAGCAACAGGCTCTGGTACCCGGCCCCGGGGCCTGGTGGCCTGAACCAATTGCTGATGGCTGAAGAGACCTTAGAAACGTTTCATTTTACAACACGAAGCCCACAGGCCCCCTGAGGGTTAAGTAACTCCCTGATGGGTCCCTTTCCATGCACAGACCCCAGATGAACCTAAGCTTGGCTGAAAGACACAACGGCGTGGACCCTTCCAATATGTCTTGCGTGTTATTTTGCCTACCTGCCTTTTTTCCATGCAGAACAGGGTTATCCTGAGGAGGCACTTCGTGGCAGGGAGAGACCGAGTTCTAAAGAAAATGATAATTTGCCTGTGGTCAGTGCGGTGGCTCCTGCTACATGCTTCCTTGCCTGATCTCTCTGGGGCCTAGTCTGTTCTCTGAGGTGATGGCGTGGGGTGGGGGAAGGGTTGGTGCAGCACAGCTGACTAATCTAGGTATGGTTAGGTTGGGGATCTCGTCTCATTTAGACTCCATGAGTGTGTGTGAGAGAGAGATAAAGAGATAGATGATAGATAGATGAAAGAAAGATAATAGAGAGATGATAGATAGATAGATAGATAATGATAGATAGACAGATAGATGATAGATAGTTGGATGATAGATGATAGATAGATAGATGATAGAGAGATGATAGATAGATAGATAGATAGATGATAGATAGATAGTTGGATGATAGATGATAGATGATAGATAGAGAGATGATAGATAGATGATAGAGATGATAGAGAGATAGATGATAGATAGATAGATGAGAGATGATAGATAGATAGATAGATAGATAGATGATAGATAGATAGATAGATGATAGATGATAGAGATGATAGATAGATGATAGATAGTTGGATGATAGATGATGATGATAGATAGATAGTTGGATGATAGATGATAGAGAGATGATAGATAGATGATAGAGATGATAGATAGATGATAGAGAGATGATAGATAGATAGATAGATAGATAGATGATGGATAGATGATAGGTAATAGAGTGTGTGGGGTGGACCTAAGAAGGCTTCTTCTCAGAGGAAGAAGGGGCAGCTGCCCACGTCCTGTGATGCTAAGCTGCCTGTCCAGGCCTCTCTCCACCTTCAAGTCCAGACCAGATCATAATGAGGACTGAAGTCACCCAGCTGGGTCACCAGGAGTCCACAGGGCCTGCCCAGCAAGGTTCGCCTACAGGCCCCGCCTAGGCTGGCCTGGGAATGGGCCTCCTTTGTGTGAAGAAACTTGAGCCTCCCAGATTGCACACGGCTGGGTGTGTCCCCCACAGAGAGCCCTTTGTGCCTGGGAGAGGGTTGGCCCGTTTGTCCTGGCCGGAGTCCAGGTACTGCCCACGTGCAGCCACGCTGCCGGCTCCCACCTTTCCTCTGCGGCTGTGCTTCCCTCCTCCAGGGGGTGGGGGTGGGGGTGGGGCAGCCGCTGAGGGCAGGGCACCTGGGAGGAGGCCCGGGTTTTGCTGACCCTGGAAGCCTCTGGCTGGAGGCGGAGGTGACTCCAGGGACTCCAGGGGGCCCTGGGGCTGGCTGTCACCCTGGGGCAGGCTGACAGAGCAGGGGCCGCTGACAGGCCCACCCTGGGTCACCGGGGACAAGCCCTGGGGCCAAGAGAAAGCTCTGAGGCCGAAAAGCCCTGCCGGGTCATCCTTCCTGGGTGGGGGTGGGATACAGCATGATGAGACTTGTTGCTGGGGACACACCTTCCGTGAAGAACCACCATTATAATTGCCACTGTTCATGCTCCTTTAAAAAATTAAATGTAAAAACCCATGAGAAATCTCACGCTTGTCAGAGCCTTCCGCCCCCGCGCCCGGCTCCCATTGCAAATCCCTGGCATCTTCTGGGAGCTAATTACATGTGTGTGCAAGACACAGGCTCCTTTCACGTTTTTCTCCTTGATGGGTCCTAACCCTTCCGGCCGGCTTCCCCGCGTCCTCCCTGGGCCGCGGGCCTGACCGTGGGCTGTGCTCCCCAGGGCTGGGTCTCAGCCCCTGGCTGCTCAGGCCCGCCGCCCGGAGCTGCTGAGTGGGAGGCGGCCCTGCCCTGCAGCTCTCCTTTCCCACCGCGAAGATCCAGCCCCCGCCAGCCCCGCCGGCGAGCTGGGGATGATGACAAAGCACAAATGGAAGGTGTTATTTAGGTGCCCGGCACTTCGCCCCTCTGGAGCCTACCTCCTTTTGCCCTCCTCCCCCTGAGACGGGGTCAGGCGAGGGGCATCCTGAGGCCACCTGTGCGAAGGCGCAGAAAGGGACTAAGACGGCTTCCAGGAGGTGAGACGCACCGTTTCACAGTTGCTGTTCTTCTGGTTCTTTCTTCTGATTGCTCCCACATGTGGACACGTATTCCACTCTCAGGATGGCTCACCTAAGCACCTATGACCACCTCCGGAAGCAACAAGTATGGACTAATACCTGGGGTGATTGCCTCTCCGTGGGGTTGGATTTCACCCACTGATGAGCTGTCTAATTGCACAGCTGTGGGCCCCCCCCTGAGCATGCCAGGACTCCCTGGGTCTGGACAAGTCCCAGCACCGCAGGGCGCGAAGGGCCTTCACACCAACCCTGCCCTGAACCAGGACACGCCTTCAAGCGGACAGCTTCCCACCAGCCTCTGTCCTCTGATATTGCTCCCCCAAGCCCGGCAATAAAGGAAACCTCAAGGTTGTAAGTTACAAGAAATCACGTCTGTAATTACGGTTCTCAACTGCCTGCACATGAAACACCCCCCCGGTTAATGGGCAAACCTTCCATTGTGGGCTGATGTCTTCCCGCAACTTTCTGAACCCCAAACTAGGGCAGAGTCTGGGAATGTTAAACTCATTTTCATTATTAGCCATAAATGAAGAAACGCAATCTGCTGCTACCGAATTCCAAAATAAAACACTATTATGAATTTTCTATTCGTCTTAATATTGTGTTCTGCAGCTTCCCTTCTTAGGTGAGACAACCAAATATAGACTTTCTGAAAAGAATAACTTCTCTGTTTATTTTATTCTTCAAAGCACAGTGTGGGCTGAGAGGGCATCGATGACTGGTGTGACAAACCACACTGGATTACTGATGAGTGGGTTGGGAGAATTCAGTCTCAAATGCACAGAGCCTGTGAGAATGCAAATTCCTGAGCCCTGAACCCAGAGACCCTGATTTAGGAGGTCTGGGGTGGGACCTAGAATTCTGCATTTTTAAATAAGCATCATGGGCAATTATTATTTAGGGGTGCGGGAAGAGACTGGACAAAAAGCTTACACCTATGGATGAAGACAGTGGCGGGGGATAAGGGCATAGGGTGGGGTGGGGAATCAGGTAGAGGGGAGCTAGGGGGAAAAAAAGAGGAACACCTGTAATAATCTGAACAATAAAGATTTATTTAAAAAATATATATATATATATATTTTATTGATTTTTTTACAGAGAGGAAGGGAGAGGGATAGAGAGCTAGAAACATCGATGAGAGAGAAACATCAATCAGCTGCCTCCTGCACACTCCCTACTGGGGATGTGCCCGCAACCAAGGTACATGCCCTTGACCGGAATTGAACCTGGGACCTTTCAGTCCGCAGGCTGACGCTCTATCCACTGAGCCAAACCGGTTTTGGCTGGGCAATTATTTTTTTAAATATCTTTTTATTGATTCCAGAGAGGAAGGGAGAGGGAGAGAGAGAGAGAGAAACATCAATGATGAGAGAGAATCATTGATCAGTTGCCTCCTGCAGGCCCCCTACTGGGGAACGAGCTTGCAACCCGGGCATGTGCCCTGACCAGGAATTACCTCCTGGTTCATAGGTCGACGCTTGACCAATGAGCCACACCAGCCGGGTGCATCTTGGGTAATTCTGATGCAAGTAGCCACCCAACTACTGGCTGAAAAGCTCCCGGGGGGATGATGGCTGTGGCCTTTGAGCTCGGAAATCAGCTGGACACCCAGCAGCTGCTGCTCTCCTCCAGCTAGAACTTTCCTGGAATGTATACTCCAGGAAACTATTTATATATCTATTTTTAAAAGACCGTTCGTTTTTTTCCTCCTTGACTATAAAGCTAATGAAGAGAATTTATATAATGCCATAATTTTTTTAAATAACAAAATCACTCATAATTCCTCCATAAAAGGGGGGACGGGACATTAACATTATGTTGATTTTTTTTCCCTTCCTTGTGTATTTTTATAAAGTTGACAACATACTAAAACATATCATTTCATTTTTCCTGTTATTTTTTTTCTGGAAATATCATTTCTAAAGGCTACATAATATCCCCCCATGTGGACACGCCTTATTTTAGTAGCCATCCCTACCTGCTGGACATTGAAGTTGTTCCCAGTAATTAATTATTACAAACAGTATTAGATACATACCTCTGTGCAGGTTTTACCAACATGTTTGATGACTTCCTAGAAATGGATCACTGGATTAAAGAATGTGTTTGAGGCTCCTGAGAGATGGACCTGCTGCCTCAATTTGCCCCCTCGCCGGCACGTATGGAACGCCCGTGTTGACTACCCCCTCAGCTTGTGCTATAGCCCGTGTATCAAACGTAGCCCGTTACCATATATTATGGGTTGTTTTCCCTAAAAGAGATATTGTGAAGTCCTAAGCCCTAGTACCTGTGAATATGACCTTAGTAGGAAACAGGTTCTTTGCAGATGTAATCAAGTTAAGAAGCGTTACTTAGAGTGGGCCCTATCCACGACGTGGCAGTGTCCTTATAAAGAAGAGAATGCCACGAGAAGACAGAGAGACTGGGAGGACGCCACGTGCCAACGGAGGCAGAGATTGGAGGGATGTCGCTATAAACCAGGGGTGGGGCACCTTTTTCCTGCCGAGGGCCATTTGGATATTTATAACATCATTTGCTTAAGGCCATTCACTTAATATACATTTAATATATAAGAAAAGCTCCTAGATTTATTGAATTTCAAGTCCTGCCTGAGGTTGCCTGGGCAGGGCCAGGCCAAATGATTTTGAGGGCTTTACACGGCCCTCGGGCTGGACGTTCCCCACCCCTGCTAAACCAAGGAACGCCAAGGATTGCCAGCTCCCTGTGGCTAGGAAGCTAGGAAAAGACAAGGAAGGATTGAACCCAATCTCCGAGGGGGCATGGTCCTGCTGACACCTTGATTTCAGACCTCTTGCCTCCTGAACTCGGAGCAAATAAGTGTCTGTTGCTTTAAGATACCCAGTTGGTGGTGCGTGGTTATGCAGTCGTAGGAAATCAATATACCATGTCTTCCCCGAATTGGTGTCAGCTGGGCCAGAAAGAGCTGAGGTGCAAAGGACAGCTCTTGCTCCCTCTCAGAAGGTCGGCTGGTGTAGGTGGCTAATGTGTCCTTCCTGCTCCCGTCCACCAGGGCAGGAGTCCAGGGTCCGGCATGCGGCTCTGGGCGCCACCACCATCGTCAGAGTCTGGCTTAGTGTCTTCCCTCAGAGTCACATCTCACACACAAAACCTAAACTTTGCATTTTTTCTTCAAACTCTTGGATTTGACTCGACGGAATAAGTATTTATCATGCTCTTTCAGCACCTCCCAGATTAAAGCCACATTCGAGGCCCAGTGTCTGGGCAAAGGCCATCTTTGTCACTGATTAGGCCTGACTGATTCCTTATCAGGTTTCTCTCAGGCCCTATCGGTGGGTAGATTTGCTGCTATTAAATTCCTTCCTTCTAGAAATCTGGGTCTTTACTCCGGTGGCTTCGGAAAGAATGAATTGCTCTCTCAGGTTGACCTTCTTCGCCCTGGACAGAACCAGGATCTAAGGAACCCCAGAAGGAAAAGGTCATATAAGTGTAGGAAGTTATTACCCCCCATAGTTAGAAAATCTCATTGGAGAGAGCATCGGCCCTGGGCCTGGAGGGTCTCGGGTTCAATTCTGGTCAAGGGCATGTACCTCGGTTGCAGGCTCGATTCCCGGGCTCCAGGTCAGGGTGCCCGCAGGAGGCAACTAATTGATGTTTGCCTCTCCCATCAATGTTTCCCTCTCTCTGTCTCTTCCGCTCCCTTCCACTGTCTTTAAAAATCAATGAAAAATCCTCGGATGAGGATTAAACCCCGCCCCCCCCCCAAAAAAAAATCTAAAATATGTTAAGCTACTCTTTGGGAGTCACTTCCTCTGGTCCTAAAGAGCTCTGAGAGGTAGGTGTAACGATCTCTATTTTACAGGTAAAGAAACCAAGGCCCAGACAGGTAAGCAGGTGGCCCCAGAGAGCAGAACTCAGACCTGGCAGAGCAAGAGGTGGACCCAAGGGCTCCTAACACAGTGTCCCCCAGTATGTGCTCAAGGGTGGCCTGAGATGGGTAGCCGCTCAGTGAAGTGATCAATGCTACCAAGGGATGCAGATGGTATGCCAAACCACTTGTGGCAGATGGTCCCAGTCCAGCGCACGTTCATCTCCAACTTTTTGAGTATCTGCCATAATATAGAATTTTATTACATGACCCCTGAAAATAGTCTGATCCCTACTAACTCATCTCCTAATTTTCTCTCTCATCTTCAATGCAACTGCTCCCCAAAAGTTGCAAGGAAAGCGAGCCCTCTAAACGCCCACGAGGAATCTTATATTCATTGGTATGCTTTGGAAAAAGTTTTGTGAAGCCAGTTTACTCTCTGTATGCATGGACATTTACACCTGACATGTTACGTTAGCACCTGGGTCCTGAGAGGGGGTGTACACACAAGACCACAGTTTTAGTGCCGTACACTGAACCCTCTGCCCCCCCCCCGTTCCAATCGCTAGGGGAGGAAGCGAAGGCTCTTCCTGCTGAAGGGCTGCCAGGAGTCAATCGGGGTGAGGAGCCAGGGTCCCAGAGGCTGGGGTGAACTGTCAGGCCAAGAGCAGGCTGGGTCAAAACCCAAGATGAGGCTCCCCTGGAAGCAGGCACGGCAAACAGGAAGTCCCAGCAGACACAAAGAAGGCTCATCAGGCCACAAGGGCAGAAGAGGGCAGACTGACAGCTAAGGCACTTCCCCAGGAGTTCCACCGAGAGGGAGCTGCTAAGGTGACAGTCTGGGACCGGGGGCGGGTCTTGGAGGAAGGGGAAGTTGAATATAGCAAAACCTCTCAGGCCAGGCAAAACACCGTAAGGGTTCTGTGGAGGTGCCCAGGGCCAAGAGCACTCAGTGGGATGGGAGAAAGCAGCTTCGCAGAGGAGGTGGCAAGGGACCTGGCCCAATCCTGAAATATGAGAGATCAGAATTTGAAACAGTGGAGGAGGCAACCCCCACCAGGAGAGTTCTCAGCCTGAAAAACAAATGTGGAAGTTGGGGGTTGTGGTGTTTGTGGCTTAAGTATCTGGCCACCGCCTCCTCCTGCACCTGGCCTTCGCTCCCAGGATAATCCCCACTGGCCCAGCCCACCAACTTCCCAGAAGGGCAGCCACACAGGGCCGGGGACCTGCCACACCAACACGCTCTATACCCATCCCCTGGCCACTATTTTTGCCCTCTGAGGTCACAGGGCTCTGCATCTTGTCCCACCTCAGCAAATTAGACCCCTTGGTTTCCCAAGAGCTGTCATTTCTCACTCTTTTCTGCAGAGGCTGAGAGCACAGGGCTTCCCAGAAGTCTGGTTCAATGCTATTTTGAGCTGGAGTAGCTTGGCAGAAAGAGCCGCCCGCCCACCCGCACACTTGGGAAAAGGCTGCCCAGGGAGACAGGCCGGGCGCGCTTGCTCTGCATGAGTTTGAATGAGGATCCCATGGGGCTAGAAGCAGCTCCTGTGGTCGCTGGAGGCTGTGGGGACGAGCAGCTCTGGACGGACCCGATGGGTTCTGTTCACCCAGCGGGTGCTACTTCTGCCTGCAAGATGAGATTCAGGCGCCCCCTCCCTGGGCTGGCATCACTTGTTGAGCCATGGCTTTGGAAAGAACAACAAGTCAAATCCCGGAAAGAGACTGACACTGAGAATGAATTCCAGCTGGAAGCCCACCAATGACAGTTGTGCCTCACTCACCCTGGGGGTCACGGGAGGGGTGAGGTGGGAGGGCTTGGGAGGGGAGGAAACCCAAGTGCCCCCCTTTCTGGCTATTCTGTCCTCCTGGCTCCTCTCTCCCTCCCTTCCTGTCTGACAAGGTCAGGGAAACCTGTCAGGGCTAAAGACACTTCCAGGCAGGCACCCCTAAGGCCAGTTCAGGTGGGTGCTGCTTTTATTTCTTTTTATTGATTTCAGAGAGGAAGGGAGAGGGAGAGATAGAAACATCAATGATGAGAATCATTGGTCGGCTGCCTCCTGCACACCCCACACTGGGGATCGAGCCCACAACCCAGGCATGTGCCCTTGACCGGAATGGAACCGTGACCTCCTGGTTTATAGGTCGATGCTCAACCACTGAGCCATGCCGGCTGGGCCAGGTGGGTGCTTCTTCCTTTAAAAAAATCTTTATTGTTGAAAGTATTACAAACGTTACAAATGTCCCCCTTTTCCCCATCAACCCTCCCTCTCCAGCCCCCTCCCCACCACAGGCCCTCATCACCCCACTGTTAGACACGTATTGATTAACTCCTCCCCCCCCCCCCCCCCCCCCCGCCGCCGCCTTCCAGGTGGGTACTTCTTAAAGGACCCTTTACCCTCCTCCAGCATCCTAGAACCACAGGATGCCGCCTCTCCAAATGGCAGCCCATAGCACCCACAGACTTCCAGCCTTGGGACCAGGCAGGAGCCCAGCCTCCTTCCCCACCTCTCATCCCTTCCTACAGCTCATCCCTGTTCCCCTCAGGGGGCTTCGGCCTAAACCCTCAGGAAGTGGGAAACTCCAGTTATGTCCCTCACAAGTGCCTGCAATTCTTCCCTCTTTTTGTGCTTCATTCCTTCCTCCTACCACCCGCCCCCTTCACTGGACCGCCTCCCACCCTCGGTTACTGAGGCTCCCCTTCACCCTTGGACACACAGCTGAGGTGGGCAGGCCGGTGTGGGTGGGTGAGGAAGCTGCAGAGTTGGGGTCAGCCGGTGCATTTCTTCGGGCAGCGCCAGCCCCGGGGCCAGGCCAGAGCTGCCGGGTCACGGGAACTGGGCCCAGTTATCCTGACACCATGCTGGCGGGCGCCTGGCAACCCAGGGCGTCCACCAGCGGTTCTCTTCCTCCCCCACTCACTCGGCCCGCGGCCTTTCCCAGCAAGGACCCCCTCCCCCAGCCTCCGAGTCCCTCCGGGGCGGTCCAGCCACCCACCACTGCCGGCTCCAGCACGTGGCTCCGCGGCTGCAGGCTTCCTCGGCGCCCGGCTTCCTCGGCGCCGGGCAGAGACGCAGGGTGGTGTCCTCTCTCCCCGCCTACACCCCCCGCACCCTCCCCCCCGCCGTGACTTCTCGTAAAGGCTGCTCCGTCCCCACCCACCCCCGCTCTCCCGCGGCTGCCAGGCCGCGCCCCCCCCGCCCCTCCCCCGCCCCTGGCAGCGGGCTCTGCTGCGGAAACTGTTGACTCAGAGGGTGGCCGGGCGGCCAGCGTCTGATGTCAGCCTGGAGTCGGCCCCGGAGTGGAGGGGCAGGGACGGGGGTGGGGGGAGGGTGCCGGGGGCGCAGGGCCGGCGGGAGGCGAGGAGCGGGGTGCGGGGCGCCAGTAGGGCCGGGGGGCGCCGAGCTGCGGCTGCCTGGGCGCCCGTGAGTCACGCTGCGTCACCGGAGCAGATGCCCGGGGCGAGGTGGGGGGCGGGGGGCTCCCTGCTCCCGCTGACTCATCAGAAAGCCGTGCTGTGCGGCCCGGGGTTGAGGGGTGTGGGGGACCGGGGCGAGGCCGGGCTGGCGGCGGCCCAGGTCGTTGGAGGCGCGCGGGGCCGGGAAACCCCAGAGGGCGGATGCGGGGACAGCTGGCGGCTGCCGGGGTCACCTGCAGCGCGGGCGGGCGGGCGGCAAAAGGAGGGAACGCGTCCCGCACCCCCAGCCACCTGCGAGCGGCGTCTGGGCCTTTATTGCCGGGGAAAATGGGGGTGGGGGGGTACGGGAGGCTTCCCTTCCCGGTGTCGCGCACACCCGCTCTCAGGAGAAGGCGGTTCCAAGGCATCAGCACTGGCCTCGATGGCGCCCGAGCCCCCCCGCCCCCTCCCCTCCCCTCCTCTCCCTCCTCTCCCTCCTCTCCCCTCCCTCCTCCCTTTAAGACTTCTGGTCTGTCTGGGAAGAGGCTGCACCAGCATCCAAGGCTGGACGCTTTCATTCCCGATCTCGCTCCTACCCACCCCTCCGCAGGGGAAGAGGCCCAGATGCTGCAGACAACCACGTGCTGGGTCAAGGCCAGGCCCCAGCTCTTTCCGTCACTGCTGGCTAACCACAAGGTCCCCTGGCGCTCAGGAAATGGAACGGAGGGCCAGCCAGCGAGGCAGGGGCACAGCAGAGGGGGTTTCTCCGTGGCCGTCCACCCCGTCCTGGATCAGGGGCAAATGCTACGGCATTCAGGAAATGTGTGCGGCTCCTATGCAAGGTGTCTCCCCCCCACACACACCCGCTTCCCGCCCCCACGACAGGTGCGGGAGGAAGAGTCGCAGAGGGGCCTCACCCTTCCTGCCTCTACACCCTGGCCAGGGACACAACCCCGGGCACACCCTGAGCTGTGACAAAATGGGAAGGGGGAGGGGTGCAGGCACACACAAAGCCCTGGTGGAGCTGGCATTAGGGCAGGGACCTTGAAGAGTGATTTGAACAGATGGGGCAAGGACAGACATCCCGAGCAGAAACAAATGTCTGGAACCAAGTCCTAGGGGCTGGAAAGAGCAGGGTGAGTTCTGGGAACGGCGAGCAACCCAGTTGGACTGGAAGAACTGAAGCTCACGGGAGCTGAAGCGCAGATGTGGATCTCAGATGCAGGCCCAGTGGCCCAGAGGGACCTGGAGCCCTGGGTTCCACCCTGTGCCCCGGGGCACTGAGTCATGCCAGTTCCCAGACAGATGAAGTCCTTCCAAGAATCCCACAGTCCTGCTCAGTCACAGCTGCGGGAGCCTCGCTGCCTTTGGGTGGCTGTTCGTTGGTTCAGTCACCAGCATTCTTTCCGTGGGCACAGGGATGGGAACCCCTGATGCCAATGGTCACCATCGAGAGGGGCTGGCCAGGCCCTCCCGGCCTTCAGACTGCCCCCGAGAGTGGCCCTGGCAGGTCTCCAGCAGCAGTTGGACTCCCTGAGCCTGGACTTGAAATGTGTTTCCCAGGCACCCGTTCTGCAGCCGAGACCAAAGTTTCCAACAGGAAGGGAGGGGAAGACTTCTGTTTGTTTCTCAAGAGCCAACTGGCCTTTCGAGCCAGAGATAACCACCATGCACCTCACTGCAGGAGCGCCAGGCAGCCGTTGGAGCTGCAGCAATTTCCCGCCGACTCCGCATACATCACTCCAGCATGGAGATAGTTTTCAGTGAGCATTCTATTCCTCCTATTTTGCTAGTACCTCCTTTCACAAATTGAGGGAAAATCTCCAAGTCTGGCCCTCACAATGCTCAGCATTTGTCCACCCCCTCCCACAATCTACAGGCTTTGGGGGGGGGACCCTGAAGCCATATAAGAGGCCCCGTGTAAAGGTCAGGCTGAAGAACTTGGCTACGAGGGTACTGCCACTGATTGACAAGGGGGCGGGGGGTGGTGACCAGCTGTACTCTACCTGGACAGAACAGAAATATGGCCTTCACCCTGGAGGGGGAGGGCGTCTAAAATTAAAGAAGAATTTCCTGACAGATGACAAAGTAGCCTTAAGGACCCGTGAAAGTTGGAGATTCATCCATCCTGAGCACCTGACCCTGTCGTCACCAGTGTTGCTCCCATTTGACAGCTGAGAAAACTGAGGCTGAAAGACATTCAATAACTTGGTGAAGCAACCACAATAGCAGAGCTGGAATTGGACTCTGAAAGAGTGGCAGTTAAAAGCAGTGGGGTCTTTTGACCCCAACATCCTGGGATTGAGTTTTTCATCTCAAACACTGCTATCAGAACCCCAGAAAAGCCACACTTAGTCCTAGTGTTGGGGCATTAAACCCAAAGGGAAAACGTGTCACTGAAATGCTTGTGCCCTTTCTCCCTTTTGAGTCCCCGTCACAGAAGAGGAAACTCTTTATGTAACCAGTGCTCATTGGAAGGTCTTTCCTGGCAAGCAAGAGATTGGGGGGGGTGGGGAGGGGGGGTCTTGGGAAATGCAGAAGAGGTGCCTCAAGAAGGCCCTTTACGGAAGGTCAATTTTGCTCTCTCTTGGGATCCCCCGACCGCACCACAAACTTCCTGGTGGGAAAGCCTGCGGGTCTGCTGGGAAGTGGGTATTCGTTTTCCCATTTTACGGATTAGGAAACTGAGGCTGGAGAGAGATGCCACTGGGATTCCATTGTGGCTGGATGGGGCTCCATGAATTCCTTCTCGGGCCCAGCGGGAGGCCGGACCACCTACTGTGGACAGGCCTGGCGACCGAGCCTCCCTCCAGAGCCAGGCTCCGCTGCAGGGGTGGCCCGGGCGCGGCGGTGCAGAGGAGCCCGGGAACGGCATCGGCGCGCGCGCACACGCCGAGGCCGAGGGCCAGGGCCGCGAGCCCGGGAGGAGCCCGCTTCCCGCCCCGGCGCCGGGGGAGGAGGCGGCCGCTGCGCTCCTCCCCCGCCCCCATCCGCGGCGGCCGCCAGGTGCCCAGAAACGTGGCCTCCCCCTCCCGCGCCTGTTCCCTGCGCAGCCCGCGTCTCGGCTGTCACGTCTCCCCATCCGGCTCCAAAGTACAAGTCAGCCGCAGCCCTGCCAGCCCCGCGGAAAGGCGGGGGCCGGGGAGGCGGCGCCGGGGCGAGAGGGGCAGCGGAGGGAGGCGGCCCCTCCTCCCTCCCGCGTGGCGCGGGCGGGTCTGCGAGGGGCCTGGCCCAACTGCCGCGCCTGGCTCGGCCCGGCCCACGGGGCGAGGCGCCGGAGAGGCCGTAGCGTCACGGCTGCCGCCCCTGCCGGGCGGTCCAAGGGCGGGGGCGGGGCGAGGGGAGGCCCCGCGGGGAAAGCCGCGAGGCCGCGCCTCCCAGGCGGCGCGCGGGCCGGTGTTGCTGGGGAGAAAAGCGCTGCTGGGCCGCGGCCCCGCCCCAGCCCCGCGGACACAGCGCCCTCTGCTGGTGCTGCCTCAGCGCTGCACAGAGACGCCACCGCACCTACAGCCGCGACCCACTGCGGAGGCCCAGGGCAGCTCAGGCTGGGCTCAGAAATTACTAAAGGTCATCGCTCGCTCTCTCCCTCCCCTCTCTCTCTGACTTTTTAAACGAATTCATAAATGAGCCCTGAGCATTGCAGAAAACGTGGAGAAGAAAAAAAAGTCGCTCATATAATGCCTGTATCTATAAAGAAACTCTTAGGATTTTTGTCTGCCCTTTCAGCGCTTCATATCTGCACGCCTGTGTGTGTGTACATTCTGTATAGAATAAAAAATACAATATTGTCAGTTATGTGCGTTGTTTATAGAATAAAAAATACAATATAATATTGCCAGTTCCTGCTCCACCCTCAGGGTCTACAACACTGCCTCGCAGTGCGCTCCAGGTGCTCGAAACCACCTGTTCTCTCTCCCCTCAGGGGATCCACTCCACCGTACATCTTTTTTTAGCAGGCTTAAACTTTCCTTTACGATCCCTGACCCCACATGTAAGAGGTTGATGGTAAAATGGACCACTAGCCCCGTTAGCTAGAATCTGCAGGCCAGATGCGTTTGGAATTCAGAATTATTCAGCGTACACATATAAGGTAACCCCCCACTGGGGTCCGGACAACACCCTGTAATCAAACACCACATTCCTGCGGCAAAATGCATGACTGGTCGCACTAAATTGGATAAATAAACGCTATAAGCAGCTTCAGGTCAGTTAGGTCGGGTTTTGAGGCCAAGTGAGTTTTTTCCCACTCTAAACAAAAAGCTTTGGGTCTCCAGAGCATTTTAAAAATATATATATATCGCCAAAACCGGTTTGGCTCAGTGGATAGAGCGTCGGCCTGCAGACTGAAGGGTCCCGGGTTCGATTCCGGTCAAGGGCATGTACCTTGGTTGCGGGCACATCCCCAGTGGGAGGTGTGCAGGAGGCAGCTGATCGATGTTTCTCTCTCATCGATGTTTCTAGCTCTCTATCCCTCTCCCTTCCTCTCTGTAAAATATCAATAAAATATATTTAAAAAAATAAAATAAAAATAAATAAATATCTTTACTGATTTCAGAGAGGAAGGAAGAGGGAAAGAGAGATAGAAACATCAATGATGAGAGAGAATCATTGATTGGCTGCCTCCTGCACGTCCCCTACTGGAGATCAAGCCCGCAACCCAGGCATGTGCCCTTGAATGGAATCGAACCTCTTCAGTCCGCAGGCTGATGCTCTTTCCACCGAGCCAAACCAGTTAGGGCCAGAGCATTTTTAATTCAAAGAGATTGGACCCGTACTAACCTCTGGGGCCCCCCAAGAGCCTGGTGACGTGCCTGAGTCTGTGCTGTGAGCCGTGCTTTCCCATTTCTCAGTCTCTTACACACTTGGGGTGCTCGGTAACTCGGGGAACTGCGTTGCTGACAGATTTGATGTGAATGAATGTGGGGCAAGGGGTGTGAAGGCAGAGGGTTTGGTTGGGCTAGCCCCGTGGTCGGCAAACTGCGGCTCGCGAACCACATGCGGCTCTTTGGCCCCTTGAGTGTGGCTCTTCCACAAAATACCACGGCCTGGGCGAGTCTATTTTGAAGAAGTGGCGTTAGAAGAAGTTTAAGTTTAAAAAATGTGGCTCTCAAAAGAAATTTCAATCGTTGTACTGTTGATATTTGGCTCTGTGGACTAATGAGTTTGCCGACTACTGGTAGACTTTCAGATGTAATCACACTGCCTTCCCTACTCCCAGCTGCAAACCAATGAAAGTCAGCAGTTTTGTGGTTATACCTTCCTTTTCCTGGATTCACTGGGGATTTTGAAATAAATTGGCTGAACTCCCCACAAAGGCCTCCACCCACCCAGAGCACTACTGTGACCCGAAGGGTGCCACTGTCACTTCTCAGTAAGGGCCTGGGAGCCAAGACATTTGTCCCACCAGCAGTCATTAGCTGTGCTGTTTCCCTATGCACAGAGCCATGCGCAGCTTCTCCAAGCTCGGACTGAACGTCCAGCCTCCTGCTGACGTCCCCACTGGATTCCCATCCCAGATTCACCTCAAGGGCAACATGTCCAAGACCACACTCACAAACCTTTCCTCAAACCTGGTCCTCTTCCGTTGTGGCCCATGTGATCGAGCCCGTCCGCCATCCGTTACCCGAGCTGGAAACTCAGAGGCACCTGCCGCCTCCTTCTCCATCCTTCTGCACCTCATGTCACGTTTGTCCGTTTACCTCTGAAACAGCCCTCCAACCCGTCCTGCTCTCTACCTCCACCTCCACCCCCCATCCAGTCCCAGGGCAGAGCCCAACCAACTTCCACTTCCAGTTCTCACTCTACTCGGGTCCCTTCTCCGCAATGAAGCCCAAGGCATCGCTTGGAAACACAGTCAATTGTGTCATACCGTCCCCAGGGGCCCCCAGGGGGAAGCTGTCCAGGTTAAAGCCTCACCTAGGACCCTTGCAACATGGGACCTGCAAAGCCCGGACAGCTGTGAAACACACCCTCCTAACTATAAAAACAGCAAGGCCTCCCTCGCCTCTCTTAGGACAGAAATAGAAATCCTTAGAAAAGGCCTGCAGCGCTGCCTGGAGTGGCCCAGCCCTGCCCAATGCTGGTGGTGTGAGTCTCTGACCTCCAGGGGTACTGGCTTTCTTTCCCAGGACCTTGAATTCCCATCCCACAGCTTTTGCCCATGCTGTACCCCAGGCATAGAACACTCTCCCTCCATCTCTTCATCTAGCGATTCCTGCTCTTCATTCACGTCTCACTGCAACTAACACTTTACCAGGAAATCTTCCCGATCAAGCGAAATGCCCGTCCCTCGCTCTTCAGCTGCTCCTTCACATCTACGACTCCTCGTAGTCTTACATGCATCTGTGGGCTTGATCCAGGCCTGTCTCCCTCAGGACACTGTTGAATCTGGTTTGCCCATCATGTTGTGCCCAGCACCTGGCCCAGGGCCTGGCATGAAGCAGGTGCTTCATAAACACTTGATGTATGTGCCAATGAGCGTGTGATGAAAACTCCGCCCTGTTTGCTTGACCCCGGGATAACGTGCATTCTGCCCACCCCTCTCAGGACAAGCCCAGGAGGAGAACCAGAAGCGAGTTCGTTCATCCATCCAACAAAGAGCATCTGTTAAGTGCCAGGCTCTGAAAATAGAAAGAAGATGCAGCTCGAGTCCTCAGGAGCTACCGGAAGACAGCAGACTGAGAGACCAGGTGACTGACTGCCTTCAAGATCGTAACTTTTAGCCCAACCAGCATGGCTCAGTGGTGGAACATTGACCTATGAACCAGGAGGTCATGGTTCAATTCCCAGTCAGGGCACATGCTGGGGTTGCAGGCTCGATCCTCAGCGTGGGGAGTGCAGGAGGCAGCCTATCGATGAGTCTCTCTCATTATTGATGTTTCTATCTCTCCCTCCATCTCCCTTCTTCTCTGAAATCAACAAAAATATATATATTAAATAAACAAATAAAAGCAAGACGGCAAAGGAAATTTGCAGAGTAATAAAAACAATAACTTTTAAATCACAAAAAATAAAACAAAACAAAACACAGACTGTTAGAGAGTGGGAATTTTTGAGCACTCCGGAGAGGCCGTGGACCACGCCCCAGATAGAGCTGTCAGTGCTGACACCAGGCAGGCCAGGCCTTGAGATATGGTCTCATGGCCCCTGCCCCACTGCACCTCACAAAATAGCCTTGCAAGATAGAACACTGTCAGCTTTCTGAAGAACAGGATGACCCTGTAAATAACATGGTCGTCAAGAGCATGGCCCTGACATTATTTGGGAAAAACTGTTTTGTCTTGGGTTACTTACTCTGCAAAAACAGGATGTGGTTAATGTGCTTAAAAGGGGTCTTGCACAAAGGGTCGGGGCTGCTCTCTGACCTCCCTGCGTGGAGAGGGAGAGCAGTCGCCGGCCGGCAATAAAGGCTCCCTAAATTTTAATTTGGTCTGGACTCCGGTGGTCTTTACTCACGTTCGCTCCACAGCAAGACCCATTGACCTAGCAAAGCAACAGCCACACAGGGAACTTGTCCCACAGGGACAATGTCCTTTCTTTGAGCCTGATCCAATCAGCAAAAGTCCCTTTCTCCCAACCAACCAGTCCTAATTCTTTCCTGCTTTGCAAGCTGCCTCAACCACCTGACCCTTCAAAGAGCCCGCCCTAACCCTCTCAGACTGAGCTTGCCTGGTGTGTGGGTTCCTTGGATGCATCAAGCTAACTACACTTGGCTTGATGTGGCCATACATAGGCATGTCCTTGGTGAGCCTGGCATTCCAACTTGGAGCTTAAAACCCACCTGGAAAGAGCCACATCCCTTTGGCACCTAGATCTTCTGGCTTTTCTCACACCCAGGAATACCGGTTCACGTTGGGCGCAGAGCTCCAGAAGTTGTCATGGTAACTGGGAACCTGTACTTGGGGATTTGCCGTGGCAAAGGCTCTTGCTGCTAGAGGTGGGCGTATAGGAGTAGGTGGAGGGCAGGGAGGCAGGGGTCCCCTCTTCCTCTTGGCTCCACCCCCCTTCAAAACACACTGCAGCAATGCAAAGGACAGCGATGCAGGGGCACTTGTGACCTTCAGCAACACAATAGGACATACGAATTCAATATTCCATGAGGTCAGCTAAGTCCACTGAGAAAAAGTTGTTTGCTGCAACTTCCGGGGCACTATGAGCAAAGGCAATCCACAAGCTCCATCTAGTGGGAAAATATGCCACTGCCGCCCCATCCCTGAGCTCTCTGAGCTGCATCCCAGAAGCCTGACAGGTCTCTCTTCCCGTGGACCAGAGGCCAGCAACAGCATGGGCCCTTGTCAGAGAAAGCATTTTGAGTTTAATAGCCCCTGGCATTGTGCTCTGCACAGAGAAAGAAAACCTCACTCATATTATCAAAATGCTTTGAATTTTGTTAACATTTTTTAAAAGTTTATATTAAACTAGAGGCCCAGTGCACGAAATTCGTGCACAGGTGTGTGTGTGTCCCTCAGCCCAGCCTGCACCCTCTCCAATCTGGGACCCCTTGAGGGATGTCCGACTGCCCGTTTAGGTCCGATCCTACTGGGATCGGGCCTAAACGGGCAGTCGGACATCCCTCTCACAGTCCAGGACTGCTGGCTCCCAACTGCTCCCCTGCCTGCCTTCCTGATTGCCCCTAACCGCTTCTGCCTGCCAGCCTGATCACCCCCTAACCACTCCCCTGCCAGCCTGATTGATGCCTAACTGCTCCCCTGCCAGCCTGTTTGCCCCTATCTACCCTCCCCTGCAGGCCTGGTCACCCCTAACTGCCCTCCCCTGCAGGCTTGATTGCCCCCAACTGCCCTCCCTTGCAGGCCTGGTCCCTCCCAACTGCCCTCCCCTGCTGGCCTGATCACCCACAACTGCCCTCCCTTGCAGACCTGGTCCCTCCCAACTGCCCTCCCCTGCTGGCCATCTTGTGGTGGCCATCTTGTGTCCACATGGGAGCAGTCACCTTTGACCACATGGGGGCAGCCATCTTGTGTGTTGGAGTGATCGTCAATTTGCATATTACTCTTTTATTAGATAGGATAGAGGCCTGGTGCATGGGTGGGAGCTGGCTGGTTTGTCCTGAAGGGTGTCCTGGATCAGGGTGGGGGTTCCCTTGGGGCATGGGGTGGCCTGGGCGAGGGGCCTGTGGTGGTTTGCAGTCTGGATACACCCCCCAGCGACCCAAGTGGAGGCCCTGGTATCTGGGATTTATTTATCTTCTATAATTGAAGCTTTGTAGCCTTAAGCGGAGGCCAAGGCAGGCCAGGGCAGGTGGAAAGCTTGGCTTCCTCCATTGCCGGGGAAACCCAAGCCTCCTGCTCTCTCCATGGCCTCAGCCATCTTGGTTGGGTTAATTTGCATACTCACCCCTGATTGGCTGGTGGGTGTGGCTTGTTGGTGTAGCGGAGGTACAGTCAACTTGCATATTACTCTTTTATTAGATAGGATGTATTTTTCTTCAACCCTGGCTGCCTCAGAGTCAAAATGGGGCCAGCCTTTAGTAGGACCTTATGATCACTTTTATACTAACTTCACCTCCATTTCATCTAATTTTTTTAAATAAAGTATTTTTAATTAATTATTTTTAATCCTCACTCAACAATATGCTTATGGTTTTAGAGAGAGAGAGTGACAGAGAAACATCGATCAATTTCTTCCCACACACACCCCAGCCAGGGGCATCAAACCCACAACCTAGGTTATGTGCCCTGACTGGGAATCGAACCCACCTTTTGGTGTATGGGATGACACTCCCAACCTTGTTCATCACTGAGAATTGTCCTCTGCTACAGGGAACTGCTTGTCCCAGGCTGAGCCTCCTTACAAGGTGCAGCCTGGAGCAAAAGACTGGTTGATACTGGGATCCAAAGTCCCAGCCCCCACGTCTCAATTTGGTTCAGCTCTGAGGGCCAGCCCAGCTCCAGAACTCCCCAAAGGATCAGCTAAGGCCTCCATGGGCACCGCATTGTGGATGAACTTCTCTCTGCCCTCTCCTGCCTCCCATCTCCCAAGAGCACTTGCAACCGACCTGCGTGGTTGTCTCTGTGTCTAGGACACCAGTCAGACAGTGACCCGGGTTTATCAAGTCTTAGGTTCAAATCCTGGCTCTAATTGGGGCACATTTGTGAATATATCTGGGTCTCCATGTCTTCACAGGTAAAACAAGGACATTAGATGAGGAAATCTCTAGGGAACTTACAGCTCGTTTTTGACTACGTGTCATACAATAGACTCATGAGGCTCCTGAGATATTGGTCCCTGATTAAATAGCTTTTCTTCCCTATATTGCCATCCAATTGCTGTCATTCAACAGTGGGGTTGCTGATAGTGAAGGCTGGAGTATAATCCTTCAACTCTACTCTCAACAGGGTGAAAACAAACCATTTTGAAACCACTTTGTTTCAGGATAACTGGTTTATTAGGGATCAATGTTAAGATAACAAACTCCATGACTCCTAATACACTTTGTCTTACAGAGACACCAGGGAAAGCAGAAAGCTGCACCCAGTTGAACCAAACTGCGTAGGAACATACTAGTACAAAATGCACATTCCTCACTTACCCACCAGCGACTTTCGTTCACCAAGTGCGCATGAGCCACACCCATCCACAACCGATGTTACAACTTCCCATCCAGTTTCAATGGGAGTTCGCTGGAACTCAAAAGCAGTGGCCCTGCCGCAAACTGTGGGTCTTTTAAGGTCAATGGCAACAGTGACTGTATATTTATGCGTTTAACGTAAAGACTGCAGCTTGGTTCTATCAATATTGCAATGCTGCACTGACAACATTGGACTCTTTGCTCTGAACCCCATGTTTCCCATCAGCCCACTGTGCAATGTCACAGGGTAATGGTTCTTAGGAAAGCAGATCTCAAGTTACAGTGAAACTCACTGGACTTCAAAGGGAGGGGCAGTAGCATCATGCCACTTGGGAAGTAAAACTCCTTTTGAATGTGAACTTCTCATTATGTTCAGCTCTGCTCTTTACTGCCGTTTCCTAACCTTTCCTAAACCCAGTTCTTAGGAGGGCAACATCCTATATAATAAAGAGGTGATATGCAAATTGACCATCATGCCCTCGCACAAGATGGCCACCCCCATGTGATCACAAGATGGCTACCACAAGATGGCCAGCAGGGGAGGACAGTTAGGGGTGAACAGGTCGGCAGGGGAGGGCAGTTAGGGGCAATCAGGCCAGCAGGGGAGCAGTTAGGCGTCGATCAGGTTGGCTGGGGAGTGGTTAGGGGGTGATCAGGCTGGCAAGCAGAAGCAGTTAGGGGCAATCAGGCAGGCAGGCAGGCAGGCAGGTGAGCGGTTGGGAGCCAGCAGTCCCAGATTGTGAGAGGGATGTCCGACTTCTGGTTTAGGGTCGGACCTAAACGGGCAGTCGGACATCCTCGAGGGGTCCCAGATTGGAGAGGGTGCAAGCTGGGCTGAGGGACACCCCGCCCCCCGTCCTCCCCCCCCCCCCCCCCGCCGGCCCAGTGCACAAATTTCGTGCACCGGGCCTCTAGTGAAGGTATATTAGTGAGACCCATTCTTAACATTTTTAAATGCCTTGCTTTTGGGAACCACTAAATACTTTCCTCTCCAGCAAGCTCTGTGTTGTTTCCATTCTTATAGAGTTAGAAAAGGAAACCTAACTTTGAAAATGTTCTGGCTTCCTTATTTCTGCTGAGAACTCAACAGGAAGGGGGGATATCTTAAGAGGCGGATTTAAGTCACTAACAATTGATGCTGAGGGACAGTGCTGAGTGCTGAAACATACAAAGCGCCTTCAGTGCATTAAAACTGGTTTGTAGCAACCAAAGCTCAGGGTATGTGTGACTAAGTATTGCATAAGTTACAATTTATAAGCATATCACTCATTAAGCTTAAAAATAATTTTAGATAAATGCAGAAATTAAAACTCTATACCCATACTATGTCATTATGGTAAGGGATTGTTGGAACAAGTGTACCAACAAGCCACAAGAGATTCAAGTCAACTGTTAAAATGCTGTCATATACCATTCCTGTAACCTTGCACAAAAACTTAAGCTTTTTGTTTGGATACCAGAGAATCCCTTTAAATCCCCCCCCCCACCCCAAATTAGGTTCCATGAGGCAGATGGAGATAGTTTGGTCTCCCCAAATCTAAAAGGCCTCTTAATTTGACAAGGTTTATCCATGTGGTTATTTATGGAGGGGCACAATAACAGCAGTGAATGTGTTGCCTTTTCTTGTTTCTTCCTGAACTAAAAGGGAATTTATAAGGGCAAAAACACAATGAGAGAAGAGATGAAAAATGGAAGCTGGAAAGTGGACAGATTAGTAAATTACTTAACAGCTGTAGGAAACGGTCCCAAGCAGGCAGTAGGGAAACAGAAAGCTAATTCTAAAAGGTGCAGCAATTGGCCAGTCCTGACCTCTGGCAAAGACATTACTTAAAAGTCTAGGCATTCGAATCCCAGATCCTTATTCCTATGCTGCACAGCTGGACAGGAGCCCTCTTGGACATTCGTTGTCTAGACAGGCTATAAATGGGCCTCTGGAATGGGCCTCGGGGTGGAACTGGGCACCACTGGGGGCAGGACTGTCTTACTGTACACTGTGTCCAGAAGCCCAACCCTCTGACCTCACTTGGCTTCTGGACACTGGCAGATGCCCCATCACCTTCAGGCAGGACCTAGAGAATTCACTGACACAAGGGGTGTTACCAGGCACCTAAGGAATACCTCGAATCATGAAAGACACAGAACTCAAAAACAGAAAACCACCATTTGGAGAAAACACTATCTAGAACTTGGTGGGAGAGAGAAATGTCCACAATTGCACCCTTAGCTTGGAAACTAAGTTGCAGAAATGAAAAACAGACTTGGAATATGGAGCAGAGAAAGTAGCAACAATTTCAGAAACAGAAGAGATGGGAGGAAATAAATGAAATAGAGAATTAAAATTTCTAAACTTTAGCCAAGTGTCCCCTCTTCTGCATACTGCTAAGAAAGCTAGAAACTGGTGACAAGGTTGCAGGCAAGGGCATGCCCTAGGTGAAGTCTGGCACCATTATTTAGGAAAAGCTTTAACTAGCATCTGGGACTACATTCAAGCAGAAGATCCCACTAGTTAGTTCACTGCAAAGTCATCTTTTAACGTAACCCTTTTTCTACTGCCAACGCACCATCACTTTATCTGTCAGTTGCAGATTCTTTTTTTTTTTTTTTAATATATTTTATTGATTTTTTACAGAGAGGAAGAGAGAGGAATAGAGAGTTAGAAACATTGATGAGAGAGAAATATCCATCAGCTGCCTCCTGCACACCTCCTATTGGGGATGTGCCCGCAACCAAGGTACATGCCCTTGACCGGAATCGAACCTGGGACCTTTCAGTTCGCAGGCCAACCCTCTATCCACTGAGCCAAACCGGTCAGGGCAGTTGCAGATTCTTAATTCACCAATTTCCCAGAATTGATCCACTAATTTTCTCACGAAGCCATCAACTGCAAAGGCTGTTGACAGACATAAGCGATATTATAGTTGAGTTAGAATTTGAAAAGGCCATTAACAATGGAATTGCTTCTGAAGCCCAAGTCCACGACAAAGTGAGCATGTTGGGCAGAGAAAGCCTTCTATTCACTGCCAATACAAATGTTTGCCCGGACCATTTCCAATAAATAAAATCCAAATCCTTCAATTGTAACGCTGAGTCTGAGTGCCTTCAGCCTGATTTCATGTTCCCCTATCTATACACCTTTCTGGGTGAAAATATGTACTATGATTAAGACACAAATTTAACATCCACAAAATTCCTCCGTACATTTAAGAGTAGGAACCACTACTTTTCAGGTTAGCTTTAACTTGCCCAAATAATCATACATGACCAGAATTTCTTCAAACTCAGAGCACTTTCCTATTTCTGTCCTTCCCCTGCCCCTAATTAGCAAAGCTAGGAAAATGTTCAGCCCAAATGATCCATGACCCAAATCTGTTTCGCCCCAGTAGAGAAAAAGCTACAGAAATTGTAGGGGTAACATAACTTTGCTATATAAAATACAGCCACCTTACAGCTGGTAGCTTATTGGTTTAAAAATAGGTGATCAGTCTCCAGCAAATGGCCAGTAAAGACCAGAACTGGTTTTCCTCTTACTCCTGGGCCATTATGAAGGCCTGCGACTCCAAATACCTACACCATACTTCTACTTTGCCTTCAGGCTGGACAAGAATTACAGTAACTTGAATGTGGAAGACTTATTTTATTTTCTGATTTCATACTTTAAGCCATTAAGCAAGCATTCTTTGTTGGTCAAGTTGCTAACTAGAGTGAAGAAATTGTAACTCCCCTATTCAAGGACCAAAAAGACTGCAGTGTGACTTTTTCAAACCAATATTTGCAGTGAATGGCATATCATCTGTGCTCATGATTACTTGGAATAACTAGATCAATTTGTAAATTATTTCACCTTAAGTTTAAAATTGTTAGGAGGCCGGTCAGTTAATGTGCCTAGAAAATGTGGCTGTGTTATATATATATATATATTGGATTTTATAAAAATCTTCATTGTTCTCTCTGTAATGCCCAGCATCATTTTACCAAATTCCGTTTGTTGCTCTGTAATAAAATAAGACTCTGAAATAATGGTCTGCAAGCTAACTTACAGCTGATATGGAATTTTAACTTTCTTGCGCAATAGAAGCCATCAAAATAAAACGTGAGGAGGAATAAAAAACATTTTATCTGTGTATTCAGAATCACACACGAGTTACCTTTACAGTTCAATTTACTATATAGAAATCATTTGGGTTTTATATTCAGTTAAATTCTGAACCGAGATTACAATATTGTAAATTAAAAAAAGGTTGTTACATTAATTTAGTACTTTTTAACATACAAATTGAAATACATTAAGTTCAAACTTCAGATTTATGGCAAACAGTCTTCAAATACAATACAGACATTTCTTAAAGTTACCATATCATTCACATGTGGTTTTGCAACTCTTGAGCTGTTATACATAGAACAGCTCAATTGACACACCATGAAGCTCAAGGTTGTATAGTCAAGCCAAAGACTCAAAATTGCAACATCTTTTAGAAGATCTGGCATTTCTGGACCAAAGCACAATATGCAAAAAAGGTTGGGAACAATTCCTCCTCATTTCGGTTAAAAAAAGTTGTATGGTAGCTTGGAATTTTGCATAAAACCCCATATTATATCTTGGTAAAGTCCAAGGTATAAGATGACAATGGACTGGGGTCCTAAATTTTTTTATTAGTAGAACCCATAAAATTCAAATGGGCATTAATCAAATCAAAAAATATTAAGCACCTACTGGTTTAAGTGAAATTTTTTGAGATTCATGATCAATTTCTTTCCACCTTGAAATCAAGGTGTAAAAACCAGCTATTAAGTGCATTCCAAACTTCTCCTATGTAGCACAGGTAGAATTTTCTGTCCATTGGCACCAAAGTGAAGTCACATTTCCTCTTGGGAGACAGAAATTCTACATCTGAACATAGAGTAAGTTAGGAAAATATGACCCCTGTTGTTTATTTTATTACTATTATGATTCTGAGATCTAGGATTACTAATATACTAGCAGTGAACAATGCAAATTCCTGGCAACAACTGTCAGATAAGTGACCCTAACTCCCTTCCCCCCCCAATCACCATAAAATTTTAGTATGAAAAGAATGAAAAGCAATACTAAGCTGAACAAATGGGGAAATAAGAAAATAATCGATTGGCTAAATAACAAAACAAACACCTAAAGTTTGAAATCACTGCAAACTGAGAAATTGGAAATAGGTGTGACTCACCCTCAGCCCCTCACAACTCTGAAATTAAATAATATTCCATGCAAAAGAGTATCAGGTTTCTGGATATAGATGTAGCCCTTCTTTAAGTTTTAGTGTGCTGCAGAGTTTTCTGCAATTTTTATTTTCCTCCCCCCAGGTTACTCAGAGTATTTAACAGAATTGTCCATCTCAGCCAAAAGATTTGTGATTCAAAGATTTACTAAGTTACTCTATGCATTCTATCTATACAGAAACACCTATTATTACAATTGGTTTATGCAGGATTAACATTTTTGGTGTTAAAATTGTTAAACATCATGCTTACTGCACATCAACTCTCCATGATGCATCTGAACTTCACAATGAAACATTTTATTTAAATTACTAGTTAAATAACTGAAATGTACTGAGTCAAACTAAATTTAAGTGGGCTATAAAAGAAAATAACCTTCAGAACAGTCCATATACACATCTATTTCAAAACTACCTTTGCTAGCTAGCCCCTTTCCCAAAGTTTTAGCCTGAAAAAACAGTAAAATCTACACAAAATTTTATTGCAATCATACAAGGGTTACATTAGGTCAAATACAACAAATACTATGATGCAATTTTACATTTATTAAACTACAGTTCAAAGCACAAATTTACACTTTCTAAATACACTAAACGTATCTAATGAAGTCACACTGGTCTTCCACTGACATCTGATATATCTGGGTGAAAGACATTAACTTTACAAGACTTTAAACACGAATCCTTAGTATAAAAACTGTGTACTTGTATGTAAACGATTTAATGGGGAACCCAATTAATGGGCTTCCATCTCCACTAAGTCATCCATTTTGTTGCATATTTTATTTTAAACGCTTAAGGGGCAGAACAAACTGGTAAGTTTAAATCTGGATACATCATCTAAATCTCGCAATTAACCCCCAATGAATTATAGATGAAAGCTGTTTTTGTCTGGTCCCAAATAGTTATTACTAATAGTTTGTTTCCAAGAGAATTAACAGAATAAGATTGATTGAATTTTTTCCACACTGGAATGTAGACCAGACAAGCTTAACCTGCAACTTCAGATCTAAAGAAGCGTTAATGCCTGTTTTAAGCTTCAGTGGAAAAACTGTCTTCTTGGCTCAGCTGGATGCAAGAAGGCACAAAGAAGAAGTTCTTCATCGTGTCTGAAGTAATTCCAGCATCTTGCATCTCATACCTACATAAAGAGAAAAAGACAAGCATAATTCGGAATTTATGCACCAAGATCACAGAACTACTTAACAGACAATAAAATATCTTTCAATAACCCTTAAAAGATGAACGTTTTGCTATTAGTTATAAGTTATGCACTCATCACAAAATTAAAATTAGTGCCCAGCCGGCATGGCTCAGTGATTTGAGCGTGGACCTCTGAACCAGGAGGTCACGTTCAATTCCTGGTCAGGGCATATCCCGTGTGGCACATGCAGGAGGCAGCCGATCAATGCCTCTCATCATTGATGTTTCTATCTTTCTCTCCCTGTCCCTTCCTCTCTGAAATCAATAAAAAAATATATATTTTTAAAAATTGGCAAACATTCTGTCACCTCAAATATCTAATCTGCTTTAAAATAAAAACACCTTACCAATCATTGAATGACATCATGAAATAAATAGCTGGCCTCTGACAATCATTAAAAGCAGATGGTTCATGCAAAGAATCTGCTCCCATGTTATCAAAGATAAGCCAATCTCCCACATTCAGCTCAGGAAGAAGACACTTTTCCACAATGTGATCAAGCTCATCACAGGATGGACCCCAAAGGCTGCTTGTAAACAGAGGCTCATCGTCCTTGTATTTCTGTAGGAAAGAAAAAGTATGTTAAAGTTTTCACTCATGCAGGTACTGAATGTGAGGGTAGATAAGAGCATTTTTTTACTATCTCAGATCCAATGGGCCATGAAAGGCAGGTCTAGAGCCAGGGTCAGTAGAGTCCTTCATAACTCCACCTAAAGCAGCAAGATTAAAGCCAGAAGAATGCAGATCCTCCAAAAAGGGCACTAGTCCCTAACCTAAAGTACTTCTTCAAAAACTAGGATACATCTTAAAAATATCAGCTCAATTTACAAACTGCCAAGTGAGCAGATTTAATATTATTTGTAATAGAACTTGCCTTGTGAACCTCTGGAATGGTATTCAAGTCCTCAGACAGTTTACTTGCAAAAGAACCATAAACACCATCATTCATATAATACACAAAGGCTGGTTCATCACTTCCGGTTTTTTCTACTGAAATAAAAGAGGAAAAAATGAAGGTGAATTTACAGTAAAATGCCTCTAATAGTTATCATGAAATGCATAGCAAATACATTGAAAATTTATAGAACTGACTCCTAGTTTTCACATCCTATATAATCCTATATAATAAAAGGTTAATGTGCAAATTGACCGAACGGCGGAACAACCGGTCACTATGACGCGCACTGACCACCAGGGGGCAGACACTCAATGTAGGAGCTACCTACCTCCTGGTGATCAGTGTGCTCCCACAGGGGGAGTGCCACTCAGACAGAAGCCAGGCTCATGGCTGGCAAGTACAGCTACCATGTCAGGAGCAGGTCTAAGCCAAGGGGTCCTGGACTGCGAGAGGGCGCAGGCCAGGCTGAGAAAACCCCCACCCCAGTGCACAAATGTCGTGCACCGGGCCTCTAGTCTCAAAATATTTAACTTAAAAATCCCTACAGCCTAGCCCAGGGGTGGGCAAACTTTTTGACTCGAGGGCCATAGTGGGTTCTTAAACTGGATCAGAGGGCCAGAACAAAAGCATGGATGGAGTGTTTGTGTGAACTAATATAAATTCAAAGTAAACATCATTACATAAAAGGGTACGGCCTTTTTTTTTTTTAACAAAAATTTTAACAAGAAGAATGTAAACACTAATTATTATAATTTGAAACTTCAAAAAAATGGAGGAATCATAGCACAATAACATACCTTATATTGAAGATGGCAAAGGCAAAATAAAATTGCCTAACTAAGGAAAGGTACAAAAGCCTTTCAAATTAAACTTAAATATAATAAAATAATTTAAAACTAAAACAAATAGAAAAGAACAAAATGTGTAAACAGTAAATGCGTTTAGTGGCCACGGTAGCGTTACTGATACCGCATCCATATCAGCAAAAAAATGCAGCCGCAGCATGGCTAGTATGACATGTCCTCTGTGTCTTTTTCCCTGCTGCGCGCGTCCGCAGTGGGAAAAAAACTGCTGTGGATACAAGCCCTAAAAGCTGAAAGTCTTTGTTGTTTTATTAACAAGTCATTGTGATGTACAGAATGTGGGAACAGGAAAAAATTGTTTGAGTAGAGCTCTTAATCTTACCTCAGAAAGGCTCTGATACTGTGCTCTCCAGGGGCGTGTCTCCCTACATCACCACGATAACGTGTCTACGCATTCCCAGGGTGATGTCGGGAGACGCGTCCGCGGGCATTACAAGGAGCCTCTGGAAGATTGAGAGGTTGTTCCTTCTACTGAATGGGCGGATATAAATCCGCCCACTCAGAAGAAGGAGCTGCGGCCGTGTTTCCCAACGTTGCCATGTTAACACTGCTGCTGGTGAAGGAGCGAAGGGAAAGCAAGAGAACCCTCCGCTCTTTCGGCTCCACGGGCCGGATAGAACAGCCTAACGGGCCGGATCCAGCCCGCGGGCCATAGTTTGCCCACAGCTGGCCTAGCCGGTGTGGCTCAGTGGTTGACCATGAACCCAGAGGTCCCAGTTGGATTACAGGTCAGAGCACATGCCAGGGTTGTGGGCTAGAACCCCAATAGGGGGCGTGCAGGAGGCAGCCGATCGATGATGTTTTTCTCATTGATATTTCTATCTATCCCTCTTCCCTTCCTCTCTAAAAGTCAATGTTAAAAAAAACCCAACCAACCCATAGATATACACTGACACAACCTTAAACAAAACTGTTAGCCTAAAAAACAACGCATTTCACAAAGGAAAATAACCAATGAACATATGAAAAAGTGCTCTGCCTCATTCACCACCAGGTAAATACAAATTAAAAGTACAATGAGCTATCACCACCAAACACCTACTGAATGGATAAAAGATAGGCAATGCCAAAAAAATAAAAAAATCAAAAAAAAAAATCGCCCTAGCTGGTTTGGCTCAGTGAATAGAGCATTGGCCTGCAGACTGTGCCCATGCCCGGGTTGCAAGCTCCATTCCCAGTGGGGGGCATGCAGGAGGATAAAGGTGGGGAACAAGCAGAACCTGCATATAATTTACACTGCCCGAGGGAGGGTTAAAATAGTAACACCACATTGATATCTTTGAAAACATCTATTCTATGACCAAACAACTCTATTCTTAATCATTTACCCAAGCATTGACAAGATTTGCACAAGAATGTTGCTTTATTCATAATAGCCAGAAACTGAAACTATTCATTAGTAAGGGAATGCATAACTTGTATATTCCCAGAATATTATCAATAAACATGAAACAAAACGGTTCCATCAGATATATTATCCTGAGCTTTCTTGAACAAAAGAATATATGCTATATCAGCGGTTGCCAACTGGTGGTCTGTGGACCACTGGTGGTCTGTGAGGTCCGAAAGGTTGGCGACCACTGTGCTATGTGATTCCATTTATATGAAGTAAAGGCGGTTCAAATTAATCTATGGCAGAAAAATAATCAAAATAGTGTTTGTCTGGCAAGGAAACATAACTGAGAAAAAATAATTCTAAGATATGAAAATTATATTTTGCAAGGGATATCACTGTATGTCATTAACTCATCAAGTAACATACTTAACATTGTGTTCACTCTGTCAAAAAACGCCCCCAAACCTAAACAGATACTGAGTCTAGTTCAATTTGTCAAACTCGCGGCCCACAACGAATATTTTTGCGGCTCAGCCAATATAACGGTATGTAAGAAACATTTTAATAACAATTTCATAACCTAATTTTTACAATATCCTGTTATACATAATTATTAATAACGAACTACAACGTTTGCTAATGACTGATTACTACAATCGTGTTGCATTCATTTCCCTTACACCCCTTACATGCAGGCACACCATTTCTCTCCACTAATACTAGCAGCGAATATTTTAGCAGCCAACTGCCATGTCGTCATGAGTCTTGTACCGACTTGGTGTGCCCAACAGGATTTCGCTTTCAGAGAACAAGAAAAATAGGTTTACTTGTGTTACACTTACGAATTTGTGCAGTTATTCAGTGTCTGGTAAGTTAATGTTCAAGAAAAAATATTTATTCTTATTAAAATGTTCTATTATTTTATGTTAACGATGACTCATTTATTTCAGCCTTTTATATTCAGCATGTCTCAATCAAAATAAACCTACGTTTCTATGAAAATGGAAGCTTTTTTGCAACTCACATAAACGTAACTTTGATTTGACCCATGCTAGCCTTTGAGTTTGACATGCTTGGTCGTTAAATGGCTTGCTGTTGTGCAGTGGTGTGGAATAGCTATTCTGGAAACCCCTTCTGTGTGTTCTAGGCTTAAGTAAGTGAGAGAGAGGAATGATGGGAGCTAGGCTTCTCATTGTTGGGAAAGGAGTTACACAGGGAAAGGGAGAAACCAAATGTGCCCTGTGGTGTATCACTCTCACAGCTTTTGATATACAAGTATGTTTATTAAGAACTCAAAGGTAAAAAAAGACTACCTTACTCTTGCTTATTTACGGGGGAAAAAACTACGGGAAGAATAAGTCTCCTTAATGTAGAACAGTTCCTTCCTACCCATTTTTTAAAAAGTGATACTTTTAGCCCTAGCAAGTTTGGCTCAGTGGATAGGGCATCAGTCGGTGGACTGAAGGGTCCCAGGTTTGATTCTGGTCAAGGGCCCATGCCTGGGTTGCAGGCTTGATCTCCGGCGGGGGGCATGCAGGAGCCAGCCGATCAATGATTCTCTCTCATCACTGATGTTTCTATCTCTTTCCCTCTCCCTTACTCTCTGAAATAAAAGTGTTTTTTTAAAAATAGTGAATTTTGAAAATAAATAAATGTGATACTTTTAGACTGTCTAGATTAAAAGGACTCTGTTGGCCTTTGTTATGTAAGAAAGTATAAGGCAGATTCTCCCTGTGACTCATGTGACTAAAAAACACACACAATAAAACACTGCTTCTTAACAAGCGATGAGACCTGGGGGAAGTGTATCTAAAATATGTCTAGCTCAACATCAGCACATGAGAGTTACATTCAGATGTCTGATGGACATTTTGAAAAGATCGCTAACTGTCTATAGCTGGCTGAAGACCACCCACCCATATAATCCATAGAATGTCCTACAATACAATTACACTATAGTATCTGATAAATTCATCTTCAAAATAACTGGGATTATCTACTAACAGAAGAAACTATAAACTTTGTAACTTACCTCCAGAGGAAAATTTATCACTTTCAACAACTTTCTTTGCAATGATATTAACTGCGAGTGTAAATGCAGAAGACACGTAATAGCTTCCAGGTTCTGAAATTATCTTAATGCCAGATCCTTCAGGAAAGTAGACATCCAACAAAGGGCTGATAACACGATTAACCTATGGATTTTAAATCCCACATTACAGTTTCAATATTGGATTAGACAATTCAAATTAAGCCATGTTCCTGTCTAGCAACAAGGGAGCAAAATTTCAAATCAGTTTTTAGGTATTAAAGAATGTGGAGGAGGACAGAGCAGGAAACTAAGGAGTGACGTACACATGGATAAACAGCTTAAGTTATCCAAGTTGTGAATTTGTGCCATTAAGCAGTCCATAAGAGCACAACAGAATAGAAACTTTTCTGTGATAAAGTTATTATGATACAGAGGTAAAAAAAAAAAAAAAAAATATTGAACTTATCAAAGTTAGCTAGGTCTTCTCATTGCCTGCTTATTTTCTTAGAATCAAATTTTAAACAGATATCACAGGCTTTTAGTTCCTGCACTGTAAAAACCCTAGGCTACTTACTCATTTACCACCTAAGTAGCAAAGAATGAGAGATTATTCCAATATGTCCATCCACTGAACAGTTTACCTCTTCCAATTGAAATTCAGTTCCTGTGAAGCCTCCTCCAATGTCTAAGATGTTCATTGTGAAGCCAAATTCTCCCTAAAGATGAAAAATAGGAACATTTTGAAAACCCCCTCCCAGGTTGCTAAATATCTGTTCTGACATTGAATACAGCAAGTTTTTTGGTTCCTAACAGAAGCAGATTAATTAAATGTTATATACGTTAGCTTCCTGATGTTGTCTGTACTGTCTTGTAGACAAGTAAATCACTAATTCTTTCACCCACTTTTAAAATGAACTGTATGGAACTCTGCTTATAATGTAAAAAAATAAGTAAGGTGTGTGTCATAAATATAATGAAAGTACTTCAGATATAGAAGTGTTTTTCTAACAACCTGATATAAATATCAAAATTTAAGGAAAAAACTTACAGCCATGTCAAACACACATCGAGCATCAGATAGAGCATGTACGTATACTTGAGATTCTTTGCAAGCACTTGAAACATGAAATCTGAAAGAAATAAAGTAATAAATTTAAAGCAGCAGCAAATTTTAGAGGCCCTTCCTGTAATTCCTTTCAATTCTCATTCACCATATTGACACAATTAAGTATTTACCTTAACTTTACCCAATAGTTCAAGTATTAAAAGCCCTAACCTCTAATTATCAAGTTACAATACTTAACAATGAGTTATCAATCATGATTCATGGCTATCAGATTGGGGAAGGGAAGGTTTCTGCAGAGATGGTAGAGTAACAAGTTCCACCAATAAAATTGGGCCACAAAAACCATTAATAAATATGAATGTGTAATTTTATCTGACAAAATATAAAAACATGTCTATTGTGAAATACAAATGAACATTAATTCACCTGAGTATTACACATTTAAACTTGTCAATATTACTTAAGTGACAGATTTAGAAGAGAATACTTATACATATTTTTAAAATATATTTTATTGATTTTTTACAGAGAGGAAGGGAGAGGGAGAGAGAGAGTTAGAAACATCGATGAGAGAGAAAAATCAATCAGCTGCCTCCTGCACACCCGCTTCTGGGGATGTGCCCACAACCAAGGTACATGCCCTTGACCGGAATCGAACCTGGGACGACCCTTGAGTCCGCAGGCCGACGCTCTATTCACTGAGACAAGCCGGTTAGGGTGAGAATACTTAAATTAAGTATGATTTTGTACTCTTGATTGTGGCAGTGATTACATAAATCTGTTAAAATTCATAGTTTACCCCCCCCCAAAAGTCATTTCCCCTCTGTTAACTTAAAAAATAAGATTGAGTTGAAATGTGAAAACTCTCAAATATATGTGAACATTGTTACCTAAAGTAGTGATTAACAGTGATGATTCTTTATTCATCTTTATGAACAATTTAAAAAGCAAGATCTTATACTGTAGTGGGACTAGCAATGGAATGGCAACTCAGAAAATTAGATGGGATATAGAAGCACAAAATAGTATGAAGGATAGAGCATATTTAGTTTTTTCCTACACTAAGAAGGTTAAAAAAAAAAATATATATATATATATATATATATATGTAAAAAATATACAAAACTGGAAGTTGAATCTATGAGTTCATACGAATGAAGTCTTAAAATCAATAATCTTAAGACAAAGATTATCACCATAAAATGATTTTAAAACAAATACTCACTTAACCCCAATAATTTGGACATCAAGTTCCTTAGCACATTCCAAGATATGCCTACAGTTCTTCAGGGTAGCGCCAAACTTCATGTTACCCTCTTCATCTCCAGTATTATCTTCTGTTGCAATATGTAGTAAGACCCTAAGAGAAGGGGAAGATGATTGGGGCAGAGTTGGTTTACATCATCATCAGCACATGTGAAGCCTGAAGATTGTAGAAATTGTTTTCATTATGTTGCCAGTGTTCCCAAATCCAGCGACGGATGAATCAAGTGAACCTAATGAAAAACAATCCTGTATAGAGAAAAAACTAGCAATTAGGGCCTAAAGCATGAAGCTTAAAAGGATGGAATTTGGAAATAGGAAGTTAAGACTCTGTTGTAGCAGCAAGGGTAGGTAGGGCTCTGTAAATGAAAGACATTACTTTCAAATGAAGTCCATCAGTCCATAAATTCACCTGGAAAGACTAAATTGAATAGCAATGCCATCATTTTTTCAGTAAAAATATTAGGGCTTCAAATTTCTAAATTATTCTAGCCACTTACTTTCCACCCACTTATTCTGAACATTCCTCCTATTAATCTCTTATATCTAACAAAAAATTTGGGAAGCTTTCAGTTATTTTATTTGTATAAAAGCTTTTTAGACTACTGATTTAAATCTATTGGGTATTTCCTTTCAAACCATGACAATCTAGAGAAAATGATCATGAGATATTCAAATAATTACAAAACCACTAAAAACTGCAAATACACAAATACTGTTTTCCCTAGGTAGGAAGTTTTGGTGAATGACTGATGATGAATGGGCAAGTTTGATAAAAACTAAATTGTTCTATCTATGGGTAGAATAAATTCTAGCAAAAATATACCATTCCATTTACAATTTAACACAGTAAACATTCCATCCAAATCAGGGCTTATCTTTAGAAGATCATGGAACAGAAACTTTTAGAGAGAGTTCTCTAGAAAATTTTCTGAAAAAGCCCAAAGGTTTTTAGTGTAATTAATCCTATCAGGATGCCTTTCTCAGGATCACATTAACATCACTTACGAAAATTATAAATATACCAGGAAAATATGGATGATACACATTTCCAGGAACATATAACTCATTCAAAGTAAGCAAACATGCTCAGCCCACATGGCTCTGGTTGAGCATT
The DNA here is from genome assembly GCF_963455305.1 of Plecotus auritus. NCBI lineage: Eukaryota > Metazoa > Chordata > Mammalia > Chiroptera > Vespertilionidae > Plecotus > Plecotus auritus. The sequence continues at coordinate 15,100,091 of NC_137777.1, forward strand.
GACCTCTGAACCAGGAAGTCACGGTTCGATTCCTGGTCAGGGCACATGCCTGGGTTGTGCGGCGTGCAGGAGGCAGCTGACAGATTTTCTCTCTCATCACTGATGTTTCTCTCTCTCTCCCCATCTCTGAAATCAATTTTAAAAAAAGCAAAGCAAGCAAATAATTTTGTGCTAATACAATATATTAAGTATATGCTGAAGTCCTCTTGAGATTATTTTTGCCTAAACTTTTTGCCTTTTTAAAAATATATATATTTCTTCATTGATTTCAGAGAGGAATGGAGAGGGAAGGAGAGAGAAAAATATCAGTGATGAGAATCATTGATTGGCTGCCTCCTGCAAGCCCCCCAACTGGGGATTGAGCCTGCAACCAGGGCATGTGCCCTTGGCCGGAATCAAACCTGGGACCCTCCAGTCCGCAGGCTGACGCTCTATCCACTGAGCAAAATCGGCAAGGGCAAAACTTTTTGCTTTTAAAAAGTAAATTTTTTAATTTATAAAACAATCTTGGAATGCAAAGTAAAAAAAAAAAAAAAATCACACTTCCTGTTCAAATAGAAGTGTGAACTTTAAAGAAATCCCTCAAATCACTAAGGACAACCATTCAAGAGCTATAGCCAAGGGCAGAATATATCCTTAGCTAACCAGGGAAAAAAGCTGACCAAAATGCACCCTGTTCCTAACACAACATAACAAGCAGGGTTAATGTGGTTATAAAAATATGGCTGTGGCCAAAACTGGTTTGGCTCAGTGGATGGAGCGTCGGCCTGTGGACTGGGGGGGTCCCAGGTTCGATTCCGGTCAAGGGCATGTGACTTGGTTGCAGGCACATCCCCAGTAGGAGGTGTGCAAGAGGCAGCTGATCGATGTTTCTCTCTCATCGATGTTTCTATCTATCCCTCTTCCTTCCTCTCTGTAAAAAATCAATAAAATATATTTTAAAAATATATATATAGCTGTGGCTGTAATTTTTATCCCACCAACCACATCTTCCTTAAGTTAAAGATTATAAATTCATGTCCTAAACTGTCCTTATCTCATCCTAACTCCATCTGAAGGGTCAGAAATACCCAATAAAACACTAGCATTTTCTATATAGAAATTTTAAGTAAGTTAAAATAATTACAATACACACCACTGCTCTACATAACCGCCTCCTTTTCCCAGGATAAGACAAACCCAAACCCTAAGCAAGTAAGATAATCTACCGAGGTACTAAGTTTTACACTTACTTGGCATTTGGATGATTACGTGCAATTTTCTTCAGTTCGACTTCACTGTCACAGGTCATGATGTTCACTCCAACTTTTGCTGCATACTTTATCTGAGACACTTGCTTGCAAGGACTTATGTAAATGATGTTTTCTGGAGACACACCCAATTCCTGCACTAAAGCCATTTCAGTCTGTAAAAATAGATGTTAAACAGTGTCATCTAAAAGGCAAATTTCCTATGACTTTTCATTCAATTACTACCTTATGTTTTTATTTTTTTGTTAAATTCAAGTTATAAGAGGTTAAATTTGTATTACATAATGCCACAGTACATATTCTGGTAACGCTTACTATACTACCCTGTGTTAAAACCTTTTAAAAGGTATAATTACTACCGGAGAAAATTTCTTAATTTAGAATATTACTTGTCATCAGAAGTAACTTGATCTAGCTAGGTCTAGCCTAAGAATGAGGAATAGCCCTAACTGGTTTGGCTCAGTGGATATCGAACGTCGGCCTATGGACTGAAGGAACACAGGTTCAATTCCGGTCAAGGGCATATACCCAAGTTGGGGGCTCGATCCCCAGTAGGGGGTGGGCAGGAGACAGTCAATCAATGATTCTCTATCATCATTGATGTTTCTATCTCTTTCTCTCCCTTCCTCTCTAAAATCAATAAATATATATTTAAAAAAGAGGGAATGAGGGGAAAAAAAGTGTCAGTTAAAGATAAAGAAAACTTTTAAAAGTCTCATCTTACTGAAACTTTCCTTTCATTGATAGCACACTTAAAAAATTGATCAATTTCCACTATTAGGCTGCAAATTTAAACAAGAGTTTTTAAAAAACCTATCCAGAAGTCAAATTTCCTTGAAGTTTTTCTCCAACTGTTGTGGGTAACCAAAAGTTAGAAAGTTAATTTTTAAGTATTATAGTTTAATGGCAAAATAGCCGAAACCGGTTTGGCTCAGTGGATAGAGCGTCGGCCTGCGGACTGGGGGGTCCCGGGTTCGATTCCGGTCAAGGGCATGTACCTTGGTTGCGGGCACATCCCCAGTGGGAGGTGTGCAGGAGGCAGCTGATCGATGTTTCTCTCTCATTGATGTTTCTGGCTCTCTATCCCTCTCCCTTCCTCTCTGTAAAATATCAATAAAATACATTTAAAAAAAAAATAAAAAAAAAAAAAAAAGAAAAAAAAAATGGCAAAATAATAAAAAAATACTTACTTTACTGGAACAAGCAAATCCAGTTCCAAGAGCCGCCAAAATCTCAAGTACAGCTGGAGTAGAGTTGCACTTTACCGTGTAGAATGGCTTGATCTGAGCCACTACGTTCTGCCACTGACTGTGTTTCTTCACAATCTTTCCGAGATCTCCCACAAAAAATGCCTTCTTCCCTGTCTATTATGTTCATGAAAAAAAAAAAAAGAGAGAAATAGTCACACCTACTGAAAATAAGAGTACCACTGAGTAAGAAAGAACTCCCTTTTTCCTCCACAAATGAGCCAAAACATGTATTATTTATACACTACATTTAAGGCTTGTGGAAGAATTAAGCTAGATTGAGCAAACAAAGGAGAATCTAAACACATTTGTTCTTTTTTTTTTTTTAACTTGACTTTTTGCTGTGCTATATTGTGGCATATGAAATATTCTCTACTTTGATTTTACAATATTATAATGACTTTCTATTTCAGAATTACCTCAATTTTACTTTTTAGGAGTAGAGGAGAAGGAGATTACCTATTTCCTTCCATACCACTATTTTAAAAGGCAAGATTAAATTTAAAATTCCAGAAGTATACTAAGTATCAGATAAACCAGAGTAAAAATATCCTTCCTTCAAAAGAAAAGTGATTTTATAAGGGATTTGGGGAAGATCTGTAATGATTTTAAAAAGCTGTGCCTACTCCCAGGGTAGAGAGATGATTGTACACCTCATGAGAAAACGGTTGGCAGATAAAATAATCTTATTTAGAATATACAACATCCAAATATTGTTTTAAAAGCCATGAAGCCAATATTACTGCTTTCTATTTTTTAAACATATTTTTGAAAAATATATATACTACTGAAACATGCCAAGAAATAGACATGATTGGAAATTATGGGCTATGAGTGGAAGATAAGAGACAGTTGTACTGAAATTATCCCATCCTTACAAGACATGCCATTTCTAATGTCCTAAAGACAGATTTTTTATTTTTACTTTAACATGAAAAAAAAAAAAGCAATTTAAAGTACCAGCAAGAGAAATAAGATATTCAGTTGTAAATCAACCTTCAGGGCAGGAAAAGACAGAAACAAAAGAACTTTGCTGGGGTGTGGGAAGGTGAGCACATCTATAAAAGTCAAGAGGAGAGCCGAAACCGGTTTGGCTCAGTGGATAGAGCGTCGGCCTGCGGACTGAAGGGTCCCAGGTTCGATTCCGGTCAAGGGCATGTACCTTGGTTGCGGGCACATCCCCAGTGGGGGCGTGCAGGAGGCAGCTGATCGATGTTTCTCTCTCATCGATGTTTCTAGCTCTCTATCCCTCTCCCTTCCTCTCTGTAAAATATCAATAAAATATATTAAAAAAAAAAAAAAAGTCAAGAGGAGAATCATTTTTTGGTTTTATTTTTCTCTATTTATCTACCCCTAGGAGAACAAGTTTTTTCCATCCTATTACTGAACCCTAGTAACATGAAAACAATTCAACAAATTTGGGGAATATGGGAAATTAGCTCCAATAAAAAAGCAAATTCTATCAGTAAGGTGATAAACAAAAATAATTCTACCAATAAGCACAAAATAAAAATAAATGATCTTAAGTAGTCATGAATATGATTTTATAGAAGCTGACACTAGGGGCAGTAGAGTGTAAGCATTCAATGTAAATTATCAATTCTCAGTCCACATACACCAGATTATCTGAAATATAAATGAAGATCTAGCCCTGGTCAGTGCAATTCCAGTGGTTATAGCTTGGGCCTCCAGCACTGCAGGATGGAGGGTTCAATTCTCAGTCAAGGGCACAGCAGGGAAAGGGCTATCAGGGAGCATGTTTTTTAAAAATGTGGGCTGGAAAGAAAATCTCATTCCTATTCAAGGGGAAAGGGGAGTGTTAAGGCACCCTAGAAAAAGACAACCTGGCCCTAACCGGTTTGGCTCAGTGGATAGAGCATAGGCCTGCGGACTCAAGGGTCCCAGGTTCGATTCCGGTCAAGGGCATGTACTGTGGTTGCGGGCACATCCCCAGTAAGGAGTGTGCAGGAGGCAACTGATCGATGTTTCTCTCTCATCGATGTTTCTAACTCTCTATCTCTCTCCCTTCCTCTGTAAAACATCAATATATTAAAAAAAGAAAAAAAAGAAAAAGACAACTTGGAAAAGTTAACATCTGAACAGGTACTTTATTAGATTCACATCTTAGAAATAAAGCATTGGTATTTTAGAATTCAGAAACATGAGACAGCGCACTTACCAGGGTATGTTCATTAACATAGTTATCAATAACATCTCCAAGGTTTGTTCCTTCATCCAACAGGCCAACGAAGTAGTTTGCATCGTCAATAAATCCTTTCATCTCAGCCGTATTCCACAAAGCCGAAAGTCATAAACCAGGAAAAACAAGAGACGGGCCACCAATCCTTATGTCTGGGTCCTTAGAATATGCAACAAACTGTCAAAACAGAAGTTATTAAAAAATTTGTATCATTTCAGTAGTTAACCTTAGTGTACGAGTTGTCAACTAAAGTGTGCTAAATGCCTAATTTAATGAGGACTCTGTATAGTCACTCAACACTTTGTGTGTAAAAGTGTGTACTTTATATATTTTTATAAAAAGCTCAATATGATATGACTTTAGAGAAGATAATCCACACATATGCACAATTTATTTATTACAAGTCAATATGGTCACCTTACTTACATAAACTTGCAGACCCAGTCTGTATTAATCATCATCTTGTTTTATAATTCTTTCATAACACAATTTACTAATTTTAAGTGAAGAAAGCTTACGAATTAGTGAATTAAGTATCTACAGCCAAGAAATTAAAATACTGAGTTTCAATATATTGCCAGCCAGGTAACATAGCATGCTACCAGGTAACTCCAATAAATGTCTTCTAAATAAAATTTTAGAGTAGATGAAAGGTAAGTAATAGAAGTCAGTAGAAGTGGAGGGTGATGTAAGAGGAAATAACTAGGTCAGGTTAGCAACATATGTGTCTTATGAGGCGAGTTGATTAACTGAACTAGAAGTCAGAAGACCTGGTCCTGGCCATGTCATTTAATAACTTTGCAATCCTAGGGTCATTTTCTCTAAATTTTAGTTAATGACCTTTAACTACTTCCTCAAAACGTTGTAGTTAGAGCTAAAATTAAGTTGCCAATTGCCAGAAACACAAAAATGCTATCGTAATTCAAAACCAGGTATAAACTAAGTTCACTGTACATCCCAAACCATTTACTGATAACTGATTTTTAAAAAGGCATCGGAGCCCTGGCTGGTGTGGCTCAGTTGTTTGGAGCATTGTCCTGTATACCAAAAGGTTGGTATACAACAAAATTTCTACCAATAAGTACAAAATAAAAATAAATGATCTTAACTAGTGGTCAGTGAGTCTACAGAAGTTGACACTAGGGGCAATAGAATGTAAGCATCTACACTAATAAAAGAGAAAAATGCAAATTGACCATACCTTCACAACGCCCACCATCCAATCAGGACTATGCAAATTAACCCATCAAAGATGGCTGGTTAATTTGCATATGCAGGCACCAAGTGGCCAGGGGCGGGGCGACGACGTAGGCATTCCGCACCGCCCCAGCAGCTCCGGGCCTCTGGGCAGCATGGGAAGGCGGAAAGGCAGCTCCGGGCCGGAGCAAAGGCAGAAAAGTGGCTCCTTGCCGGAGGGAAGGCAGTGCCGGCAGCCAGGGGAAGGAAGGCCCATTCTTGCACGAATCTTCATGCATTGGAACTCTAGTCTATACTAAAAGGGTAATATGCTAATTAGACCGGGAGACCTTCCGGACAAAGCCATGGTGGCAGGGCTGAGGCAGAGGCGGTTAGTGGCGATCAGGCAGGCAGGCAGGTGAACAGTTAGGAGCCAGTGGTCCTGGATTGTGAGAGGGGTGTCTGACTGCCGGTTTAGACCTGTAATATGGCCTAAACCAGCAGTTGGACATACCCCAAGGGGTCCCAGATTGGAGAGGGTGCAGACTGGGCTGAGGGACACCCTCCCCCCCACAATGCACGAATTTCATGCACCAGGGCACTAGTTCAATATAAATTGATTTCTGGTCAGGGCACATACCTAGATTGTAGCTTGGATCCCAGTCAGGACACACATGGAAGGGTTCTCACTCACATCAATGTTTCTGCCCTCCTCCCCCTTTTCTAAAATCAGTAAGTATATCCTAGGTAAAGATTAAAAATATCCTATATAATCCTATATAATAATGAGCTAATATGCAAATGGTCATCACGCCCTCACGCCAGGGCTGGAGGACTTGAGGCAGGGCGGGGGACCTGAGGCTGTGCCCCAACCTCTGCCCAGCAGGGCTAGACGGGGAACCTGAGGCTGCGCCCGTCCCCTCCCACCCCCCACAGAGCTTGACGGGAGGCCTGAGGCTGCATCTCCCAGCCTGTGGGGCTTGAAGGGGGTGAGGGCGGCCGGGTCTGGGTCTCGTGTGATTTCGAGGCGCATGCGAGTGGGTGGGGACTTGACTCTGGGTCCCACAGCACGCCTCAGACTCTGACAGGAGGAAGATTTTCCTATAGATTTTATTAATTTTCTTTCATCTGACACTTCTATTATAGAGAAAGGGCAAATAGCAATATTAAAATATTTCTTCTAATTAATTCCCTTTGCATGTGCATGAATTTCGTACACCAGGCCACTAGTGTGTGTGTGTGTAGCACCCAGCTGATGTGGCTCAGCGGTTGAGCATCGACCCATATATGAACCAGGAGGTCACAGTTAGATTCCTAGTCAGCACACATGCCAGGGTTGTGGGCTCAATTCCCAATGTGGGGCGTGTGGGAGGCAGCCGATCAACGATTTCTCTCTCATCATTCAAGTTTCTCTCTCCCCCGACCCCTGCTCTTTCTTCCTCTCTGAAGTCAATAAAAATATAAACCTTTAAAAAAAAAAAGGCATCAGACTAAATCCCATCCCTCTCCAAAGAACTCTTTCCCTTACCCAGACCTCCATTCTCCTCTAGGGCAGCATATCTATACTAATAATAGAGGAATATGCAAATTGTCTGGGACACCGTCACAGTAATGACTGAACAGCAGGCTGCGTGGGGAGACCAGGCCAGCAGGGGGAGCAGTTAGGAGTTATCAGGCAGGCAGGCAGAGGCCGTTAGAGGCAATCAGGCAGGTGAGCAGTTAGGAATCAGAGGTCCTGGATTGTGAGAGGATTGTCCCAGATTGGAGAGGGTGCAGGCTGGGCTGAGGGGGCCCCCCACTCCGTGCACCAACTTTGTGTACCAGGCCTCTGGTACTGACATAAACATCTATCTTTTAAGCTGAATTCACTGGTCCTTAGGTTACTTTAAGCAAAGATTTGTGTATTTTTTAACATGAAGTCCACAAACAAAGTCCTTCAGGCAGGATACTACTCATTGTCTTGTACAGATTTCTGGTTGCCACATTAACAATGGGCATAGATCAGCCCTTGGCAACCTACTTTAAAATTTGCACAACCTTTCTTGAGTTTTCAACCCATTTTCCTCCTGCCAACCCTGTTCTATCCTAGGTCTTCACCATGGTGATGGCCCTCATCCTAGAAGCATACTCCAATGGTTCCAAAGTGTCAGCTTTCTGGTTGCACCAAAACAAACTCATCAATTAGCCATAATACTAGTCAAATTTCATGAAATACAAACAATGCTTAGTTTTAAAATTTAAACACCAACAACCAAGAAGTCAATTACTTTCAGTTTAGGTCAGCGGTCGCCAACCAGTGGTCCATGAGGTCTGAAAGGTTGGCGATCGCTGGTTTAGGTCATCAAATCTTTCTGAAATAGTAGAAACTGTAAAGGTGAGAATATTTTTATTTTACCAAGGAAGTTAATAGGGCATATTCACAGGAGACCTCATACTTATGCAGAAAAGTCAAATGGTGGTCTGAACATTCTCTGAAGTTTGTTAAACTAGGACTGGTATAAATCTGTGCCCAGAAAGTAAGACATTGTAGGCTTGAGGATACATGTTTATTTTAAGCAATGTAACTCTAGCTAGAGCATCATTTTAGGGAGACAGTCAACTATGCACTAAGAGAAACAGAAAATATAGAGGCTACTCATTCAAAAAGTTCAATGGAAAGGTTTAAGTGTAAAAAGAGTATGTAGAAACTTCCTGTTAAATTATACCACAAATCTTTCTGGCAAAAAGGCTTTCATTTATTCTATTAACAATGAAAAATAATTTAATCAAGGTCTTTAGCCTAATGTTTCAGCTCATGTGACTCCTCAGTATGTTCTACTATTTTTATTTATTTTTGTTAATCCTCACTCGAGGACATTTTTCCATTGATTTTCACAGAAAGTAGAAGGTAGGGGGAGAGACACAGAGAGAATTATCAGTGTCTGGTATGGTTGCCCCCAGCACATCCACGACCAGGTACATTCCCTTGACCAGAATCAAACAAGGGACCCTTCAATTCACAGGCAGATGCTCTATCCACTGAGCAAAACCGACTTAGGGCTATTCTACTATATATACATATAAAATATTTACTTGGGAATCTTGGGTTATCAATTATAGACCACCACAAGCAATTGCTACTAAATTCAACAATTCTAGCTTTTTAATTTTTTAAAGAAGTCTAGCTTTAGAGTCAGGACAAGATGAATCTTAGTTTCTTATAGCAATAGTGCTTAGGGAAAAGGTAATTTTCCTCTAGTGTCAGGATCCTCAGTACTTACAAAAGATCAGGCCCATTCCATGCACTCTTTTCTGCTAAATGCCCATATTCTTCAGAGCTTTTCCTAGAGTAGTATGCTCATAGAGATAAGGACGTCCCTCCCCCCAAACTATTTTTGAACTACATAATCTATATGTCCCAACACTCACTGCCTGCTAAACTAGCTTAAATGTAACAGCAAATGTTTTTTTACAGCAGTATGCCAGGCGCTGTTTTAAGTACATTATCTATCTAGTATCGATTTTCTTAACCCTTAAAACCACAATGTTATTAACCTCATTTTACCTTTGAAGACACTGGGGCACAGAATAACTAATTAGGCTAACTCTAGAGATGCTGATCAAATCATGTTTAAAATAAAAGGAAAAATCTGTCTCCTCAGCACACAGGATTCCTTTTCCGGGAAAACCAACACAACTAATAGTTTCTTTATTAGAGCTTTAGCATATTCCCATAACCTATTAACCATTTCTCAGACTAAATTTCCATAGTGGTTAGTCAATAATTAAATTTATTCAAATTTGGTATAAAAACATCCTATCATGCCATGCCTACTCATTCCTAGCCTTTTAACCTTTCTTCATATAAATATTTTCTACATTTTAACTTTGCTGGCTGCTCCTTCTTTTTTGCCTAATTCTCAGGTAAAACCCAAAATTATTTTTTCCTTTTTCATCCACCTTATCAACAGTTTGCATACAATGTGTACCCAATTTTGACAAATTTGTACACCCCAGTAATCACCACTACTATAAAGATAAGTTCCCTCATGTCCCTTTTGCAATCATTCCCCAATTCCACCTCAAAACACATCTGCTTTCTATCTAGTTTGACTTTTGTAGAAGTGAAAAATTTTAAACATCAACTGAGGGCACCAAACTGAAACAGCTGGCAAATAATGGTACTACCAACATGAATAAAAATATTAGAAAATATTCCCTGCTCTAAAGTAAAGATACAATGCTTATAGAGTGACTAAGATACAATGCTTATAGAGTGACTAATACCATCATTGAAATTCAGAAGTAACCATAGCATTAGCTTACCAACTCCTGGTTGACTCACAAAAGGACATTGATGGGAAAATAAACTCATTAATTATATATATATATTTTTAAAACTTTTTTTTAAAATATATTTTATTGATATTTCACAGAGAGGAAGGGAGAGGGATAGAGAGCTAGAAACATCGATGAGCGAGAAACATCGATCAGCTGCCTCCTGCACACCCCACACTGGGGATGTGCCCGCAACCAAGGTACATGCCCTTGACCGGAATCGAACCCGGGACCTTTCAGTCCGCAGGCCGACGCTCTATCCACTGAGCCAAACTGGTTTCGGCTCATTAATTATATTGGCAATACTTGACAAAAGGACTAACAGACTACTGTAAACACACTTAAAACACTAAAAGAAATACAGGACATTAATATTATTTAATTTACTTAGTTATACCAAGCATTGCAATAAAATTGTTTATTAAAACCAATATTAATAAAACCTATACACAACAGATGGTAAATGTGGATAAGTGAGCTCTATCTCCACCACCTTCTTAAATGCTCCCTGAAGGTTTTGACATTCCCCTAATCCCTAACCCAGAGTAGGTGCTCAGAAACAGATGGGACAAAGGACTTCACAACTCTTTCAACTTAGCAATGGTGGTGACAGCAATACACTCCCTTGAAGTGTGTTGAAAACCATGATCCATCTTTCACATTCTTAAAAGGAGCCCAAAACCTTGATTCACGAGCGACCCACATGTAAATGTAAACCTCACCTGTCAGTTACTGTTAAACACTAAAAGCTTTGCCCAGGGAAAACTAATTCCTCAAAATAATCTGCAAAACACAAAAACCTTCAGGAGGGAAGTTTTCAATACATTTAGAGCCACCAATGCCTTTTGTTCATAGTTGGATACGGGTGGGCTGATCTTGAGTCTTTCCTACCCCCAATCTCACTGAAGGATTCCTAAAAAGCAGGGTTTTTTTCTTTTTAATATATTTTTATTGATTTCAGAGAGGGAAGGAGAGGGAGAGATTGAAACATCAATGATGATAGAATCATTGATTGGCTGCTTCCTGCACACCCCCTACTGGGGATTGAGCCCGCAACCTGGGCATGTGCCCTTGACCAGAATCAAACCTGGGACTTTTAGTCCGCAGGCTGATACTCTATCCACTGAGCCAAACCGGCTAGGGCTAAAAAGCAGTTCTTAATCATAAGTCCACTGTCTCACAAAGGAACATCTCCGTCTTAATTAAAGCACTATAGTAATAAAACATTTTGCTAAAATGTTTTCAAGTGACATGTAAAGTTACTTGGTGATGACACGTTAACCCAGAACCCAAGACACGAGCATGTTCTAGGCGGCCAAAATGAAAATAAGTAAAATTCCTGAGTAAAATTCCTAACAGACACTGTACCGCTTTTTATGGCTTGTAAGTCAGAAACAGGACTGATTTACTGGCTCCAATACAATATAGACCACTACATACTATAGTCTGGTGCTGCTGGATACTGAATTATTTACATTAAGCCTGAGAAAATCTACCATATGTAAATCTTACATTCTCTCCAAAATGCTTTATAACTTAAGAGCAAATTTACTTTTATCAATAGATACTAAGAAATGTTTTCTTCTCACAAGTCTTCAAGCTATTTTCATAACTAAACACCTTATGAATACAATATATGGTGAAAGAAAGCTCATCTTATTTTACACTAATACAAGTGGTGTAATCACACTACTACTTTTATAATAAGTAATTTCCTCCTGGATAGCTGGGAAGAAGAAATGTTGAACATTCCTATACACCTTCACATTGGTGTTTTTTGATAATACATTTTATGAAGAGCTGCCAAAGAAAAATCTCCAAAGAACTGCACACTGCTCTCCCTGGAGCCTTTCATGAGGCAGTTGAGTCCTCATGTTCATCAAAAAGGTAGCTCCAAGAGTAATGGCTGCAGCACTGGGCACTTGCCTTGTTACACACCTGCTACAAAGGCTTCTACAGTTGATTGTACTTCAGAAGAAACTGATACATCTCTCAAATAATCACAAGATAATTCTGGCAGCAACAGCCCACTTGACACCAGGCTGGATGGATAGGAGTCTTGGATTTCTGAAGTGAAGACCTCCCTGGAAGCAGAACAGGGAGAGCTGAACGGTTGAAGAGCACTGTTTCAGAGACACCTACTCAGGAAACCCAACCTTAATACATTGACCACTTTTCTAAAAGGACTTCTACTCATTACAAATGAGAGCTTGACCTATTTGGAAATTTGTACTACTACTATTACTCTGAAGAAGCCTAAAGGCACTTCTAACTTCATTATTTTTTTATTACATTGGCATTTGGTAATTTAGCACTCAGCTCACAGCTTTAAAACTATGCACAATGCTGTCAGTCACCTCTGCATTCTACCTCCAAAAGAAAAGTTACTTACCATACAGAATACCTTTAGAAGTAACTGAGCAAGAGTATTAGAAGAGACTTCTAAAAGATGGCTTGGGCACTATAGATGTGAAGCCTGGAGCAGGTAAACCTGCTAAAAAAAGTAGTTCCAGGAAGCTACGCTCTGGAACTGGTAGTTTTAGAGGTAACAATAGCCTACATTGAGCACTCAGAAGAATATAAGGACAGGGTTTGCTTCGATTGACGTAAGAGGAAAGCCAGTAATGGCAATAAGCATCCTTCAAGTTATTTTTCAGGTGATGAGGTTGGGAAAAAATTGAAAAATCCTAGAGGAAGAACATTAAAGCTGACTGCTTGAATTTTAAAAGACAGAAAAGAACAAGAATGCACAGAATAGATTTAAGGGGGGAGGGGGGTGAGGGAACCCCTAAAAGGATGAACCCAACAGGCTATGTATGAAGTACCTGTATAAAGCTGCCCAATGAAATGACTCACAATAAATTCTAAAATATATCTTTAATGAGATGAGACATGGATTTTCATAGTAATATGCTTGTGCATATGCAAATGACAAGATTAGGCTCCCTTTAAAAAAAGTGTTTGATGAGAAAACTAAATCTGTTTCTGGAGGGAATATCTGTTTTGGTAATTAAGAGGTGATAACATTAAAGATAACTACTGTAATATAATACGAACAGAAAATACATAACCATATTAATTTCAAGCTCTCCTGGTGCAGCATAGGAATAACCCTGTAAACAGATGTACTTAATTACTACTTTGAATACCTTATAGTAGCAGATCTCACTGTCACCTCACCAAGAGAAAAACTTAAGAATATGCATGTCAGACTTTTCTTCTTTCGTTAATCCTCACTCGAGGATATTTTTCCATTGATTTAGAGAGTGGGAGGGAGAGGGAGAAACAGAAACATCAATGTGAGAGAGTCACAATGACTGGTTGCCTCCTGCATGCACCCAACCAGGGCCCGGGCTGGGGAGGAGCCTGTAACTGAGGTACATGCCCTTAGACCCCCTGGTCCAGTCTGATGCTCTATTCACTGAGCCAAACTGGCTAGGGCATGTCAGACTTTTCTAATCATCATTTCCTTGTTATTTAATAGTTTTATTCTTCTACTAGAGGCCCGGTGCATGAAATTCGTACACAGGGGGAGGGGGGGTCCCCTCAGCCCAGCCTGGACCCTCTCCAATCCAGGACCCCTTGGGGGATATCCGACTGCTGGTTTAGGCAGTCAGACATCCCTCACAATACTGGATCGCTGGCTCCTATTCGCTCACCTGCCTGCCTGCCTGGTTGCCCCTAACTGTCCCCCGCCTGCCGCCAGCCTGGTCACCCTCAACTGTCGTCCCCCTCCCCCCACACCAGCCTGGTCGCCCCACACAGCCTGCTTGTTCAGTCGTCCCTCACTAACCCCCCCTGCTGGCCTGGTTGTAGGCAGCCATCTTGTGAGGACATGAGGGTTAATTTGCATATTACCCCTTTACTATATAGTATATATGTCCCTAAAACATTAGCTTTACTGTTTTAAACTATAAATGGAATTGCTATTGTTTCTCTATTATGACTGGCCTATTCTGCTTAACTTTATAGTTTTAGTTCATCCATGCGGACTGATGTGACTGGAGTCCATTAATTTTCATTGTTGTGTAGTATCCTACTATATAGATACACCATGTTTATTTATCTGAACTGACCTATAGATTACTTCCCACTTTTGCTACATTATAAATATTCATTATTTATGATACAAATATCTCCTATTTTAAGGATTGCTTAATTATTTGGGGAGTTTTGTTATAGTGTCCATGTTGATCATATTAGGATATTCCATTCTGCTTTCTGTCATGTCAAACATGATGGGCTAAGAAGATACCATATTTATTTAGGAGCTCTTTATAAACTGGGCATCAGAGGATCCTTGCAGTAAAATGTAACAAATAGAAAGTCCTATAGTTAACATAAACCTAATATTAATTTCAGTCTGCATGAGCACATAAAGTAGTAGGAAGTTGTGACCTAAGAACATGTAGGCAACTAAAGAATTCAATGAGAATATAAAACTGAAAAGTCCTGGTTAAGGCCTGGGGCAGGGAGCAGGAGTGGGCTAGAAGAGGTCAATAGGGGAAAAAGGATACATATGTAATATTTTCAACAATAAATTTTTTTAAAAAAGGAAAAGGAAAAAAAAGAAACTAAAAAAAGTCCTTATAATATTTTTTTAAAGAAACAGTTGTTTTATTACACAAATGTAAGGAGAAAAAAACAGAGAATACATAATTCTTATGATTATTAATAGATGTTTTAAGATTATTATGGGTAATACTACTCACAATAACAATTATCCTAGAGTGATGCTGTCCAATAGAACTTTCTGCGATTGAAATTTTCTTTATCACTACTCAAAACAATAGCCATTAGCCACATATTGCTCCCAAACACTCATGCAACTGAGGAACTGAATTTCAAATTTTATATAAAGTTTATTTTAAATTTAAATAGTCACCTGCCTAGTTGCTACGGTACTAAACAGAGCAGTTCTAGAAGATCCTGTTTTCATAAGAAAATTTTAAACTAAGGACCAAGTCCACACACATTACAGGTTACCCACCCCCAATAACTTTGCTCAAGGTAGCAAAGACCAATTCATAAGATTAACAAAAGGCTAGATTATAAGGAAACAAAACTCCATAGCAAGTTAAATCCTAAAGAGAGATTGAAAGGTGTGCTTACATAAAATAAAAAGGCAAAAGGTTAGAGCAGAATATTCCAGAGGAGTTTATCTTGGCTCCTACTGTTAGTTACAGACCTCCTGAAGGCTAGGTATGGTCTGGGCAGGCTGAACATCAGCCTAATCCTTGCAACTGTATGCTGTACAAATATTTTCTATTTATGCCATAATGTTCTTCACAATATTCACTGGATTGAAGATAAGAATGGCTAACACTGGACTAAAGGGGGGTGGGGGGGGGATGGCCAAATCTTTGCTACAGTTAGCTTGTGACAAATTGCTAAAGTGTGCATGGATGACCCTGAAATGGCAGTGAAGAACAAAAATATCTGTGTTTCCTACGCCTTTTGAGTATTGAGAGCACTTCATGTGTAACAGCTACCTTAGACTTATTTTAACAATGGCCAACCTAGAATGTCAGTCTACCCTTACCTAGATTTTACAGTTTACAAGGTATAGTTTACACAGTACCACCTTTACTCCTAATTGGAATTAAGCATTTAAAAAAAAATTTTTTTTGGAAGAGGGGAGGAAACTTCAAACTCAAAAACTCTGAAATAAGACCAGGCAAAGAGTGTAATGAACACGCATATTGATAGTCATTGTTAAGTCTCTAGGCTCAATTGACTCTTGTAATAAATGCAGGAACCATTTTATCCCCCTTTAAAAACTGGTCTACACTGCTTTCCAATTTTTTTGGCCTTCCCAGGAAAGATCCTTAAATTGGCCCAAAGAAAGAATATCACGTCCTTCAAACAGTGTTTTATCTATTAACATGCTATTATTCACACTGTGCTTGTATAGAATATATTTCCGCTACTTTTACACAAGCAATGAATCACCATCAGATACTACTTACTTTATAAAAACTGGTTCCTAATTTCAATGATGACGGTTTTGTTCAGCTTTTTGGCCAAAGAGCATCAACAACCATTAATGAATGTACTGTTGAATTTGTTTGCATCACAGAATCTTTAAATTACCAAAACTAAAATTTCTTATCTCCATAATGAGTAAATATTTTGCCTTTTCTACTGACAATTAACAGTTAAACATGAGAAAAAAAATATCCTATATAATAAAAGGCTAATATGCAAATAGACTGAACGGCTGAACCACCGGTCGCTATGACGCGCACTGACCACCAGGGGGCAGATGCTAAATGCCGGAGCTGCCCCCTGGTGGTCAGCGTGCTCCCACAGGGGAGTGCCACTCAGCCAGAAGCCCTGAGCCAGACTCACAGGTGGCAAGCATAGCGGCGGTGGCAGGAGCCTCTCTGGCCTCCGCAGCAGCACTAAGGATGTCCGACTGATGGCTCCCGGACTGCGAGAGGGTGCAGGCCGGGCTGAGGGGACAACCCCGTGCCCCCCTCCCAGCCCCCCAGTGCATGAATGTCATGCACAGGGCCTCTAGTATATATATAAAAGGCTAATATGCAAGCAAAGTGTCCTCTCGAGAGTTCGTTATGATGTGTGCTGACCACCAGGGGGAGGCACGGAACCTGCTGGCAACTAGCAGCAGGACGGGGCCCTGAGGGAGCTAGGGAAGGGGGAGGCGGGGAGTGAGGGAACCATGCAGTGGTGGTGTGCAGGTGGCAGGGAAGGAGGCGGTGGGGAGGCAGGGAACCTGATGGGAATTTCGTGCACCAGGCCTCTAGTAGTACCAGTAAACTCGTAAAAAACATTTTATTTCCCTAGTTAAAATAATATCAATTTAGGTTGGGCAAGTCCTATGAAGGCACATGTAAATGAGACAGAGTATGGATATTTAAAACCCTGATGTTCATATGAAATTTCTACATGAACAAACACGTAACAAAGTTAACTAATGATTACCAGGTAAAAAAAACTTCAAGCAAATTTTAAGAGTCCATTTGAACAAATCAATTAATTGCATTCTTTTTCCATACTTAGATACAACACATAAGGTATATGCTAATGATTAATTCAATCTCATTTCATCATCAACTAATAGAAGCAGTTGGTTAGAAGAAAATTTAGTTTTCTGGAATGGAATCTTTAAAAATTTTCCATTGGGCTAATTTATTAATTATAATCAGAGCTATAAAACAACTTGAAAATCTAGCTCACTGGAAAAAAAAAACCACTCCATCATAAAACCCTAAGGAATTTTAAAGACATGAAAAAACTTTTGTACAATTAGCACCCCTTCATTAATCTGAGATATTATTGGCATTAAAATATTTGTCAATCGGAGAAAAAGGAGACATATGTAAAACTTTAAACAATAATAAAAAATACTTGTCAAGATATTTTATAGTGGTCATATATTTTCTTTTTGTTTCATTTATTTCAGAGACAAAGGGAAAGAGAATCATTGATTGGCTGCCTCCTGCATGTCCCACACTGGGTATCAAGCCTGCAACTGAGGCATGTACCCTGACCAATAATCAAACCGTGACCTCCTAGTTCATAGGTCAACGCTCAACTGGGCGAGTGGTCACGTATTATAATATACACGTACGCTAAAGCAAAGTCTTGAAAGAAAAAAACTTCATTATGTAAGCAACTTCCAAAAATTCCAGACCACACCTCAAAATTCAGATGGTTATCTGATTTAAAAACCTAACTCTGAAGCCAAGTCCTAGATCTTAAACCACCTGCATAGAAATCCTATTGGGAGTATTGGGAGTATTATATGGTTCAAATAGAGTTTAGTTTAGTTTCACAGTCTGCAATGCTACGTGCCAAGTATTTTCCATAAAGGCCAGTGTGTTAAGTGCTTTAATGACTTCCAGTTTTCCAAACAGTATTGTTGTTCCACAAAGAATTAACCTTGAAATTTCAAATGTCAACTGCTGTAAGTTATCTGAGGATAATTTTGAAACATAAAATTTTCTCTTGCCATTTTTATTAATTTTAGTCAAGAAACCTTTGGAGCCTGGATGGCGTGGCTCAGTGGTTGAGCTTCAACCTACGAACCAGGAGGTCATGGTTCAATTCCCAGTGAGGGCTCATGCCTGGAATGCAGGCTCTATTCCCAATGTGGGGCGTGCAGGAGGCAGCCAATCAATTATTCTCTCCCATCATTGATATTTCTACCTCTCTCTCCCTCTCACTTCCTCTCAGAAATCAATTAAAAAAATAATCTAAAAATAAATAAATAAAATTATCTATAATAATGGCACTTGTTCTTAAATTTCCACCTTAGAATAGAATCTATTTATGACTATGATGTCAACTGACGCCACCTCAGGAAAGTTTTAAATGCCCAAGCCACCTTGGGGAAAAACATCAGATATGTTGGAAATAGAACAGATGATTAACAAAAATTAAGAGATAACTGACTTGGTAACTGAGATGGTGGCAACAGTGCTTCTCTTTAATATGCATACCTACCACTTGGTTAAAATGCAGATTCTAATGAAGGTTTAGGTGGTGCCAAAATCCCAAATTTCTGTTCTAAGTGATGCTAATAGATGCTGTTCCAAAGACCACACACTCAAAGAGAAATCATTTTATCATTTCAGGACTAAAGGAACTTTATATAAAATAAAGGAACATTATATAAAAATCACAGCTGTAAAGTAAGCAATTTGCTCAAATTCATAAAGCTATGAGAAACCCTCCAGTCAGGGTTCTAAGTCAGCAGAACTTGCAAGAAACTCTATTATTTAAATTGTGTTCCCCCCCCCCCGCTTTAATCTTTAAAAAACCCAAGTCTTAAATTGTAATTTGAGGTTAATATCAAATGTGCTGAAAAGGTTTGCTTTAAGATACTCTCCCATATTTGTTAGAGCAAAAACTTTTGATAGAACCTGTTTAACAAGAGAGACTAAACAAACACTAAACTGATACCCTAAGCTTTCCTAAAAGTTTCAAGTGTTCTTACCAAGTCTCTGGCCAACTTATAAAAACATCCAAAACCCAAATCTCAAAAACAAAAAATCTATAAATAATAGATTTAAAAATTAACCACATGAATCTAGCAGCACAAATTTAAATTCAAACAAGTTTATGGTGGAATTACATTTTTCAGAGATTTAATTCAAAAGTCAAATTCATTCATAGAAAATCAAGTTTAGTCAAAACAAAACTACCCCCTGAAAAATCTGCTCAGGTGTACATATATGATCTCCCAGTAAGTCCTCTAAAAACAACCCGTTTTTCCCCCCAGCAGCTGAGTGTTATATAAAGTTATTTTATGGAAAAGAATATAAACTCTAAACATCACTGGCAAGACGCTCATAACTAGAAAAACAAGAACTAAGATTCATTCCTCATATTCCATGCTCTAGGACAGTGGTCGGCAAACTCATTAGTCAACAGAGCCAAATATCAACAGTACAACGATTAAAATTTATTTTGAGAGCCAAATTTTTTAAACTTAAACTTCTTCTAATGCCACTTCTTCAAAATAGACTCGCCCAGGCCGTGGTATTTTGTGGAAGAGCCACACTCAAGGGGCCAAAGAGCCGCATGTGGCTCACGAGCTGCAGTTTGCCGACCATGGCTCTAGGATATAGGTGCAGTGAGTGGAACAGAGAGCATTTGCTCTGTTTGAATGATGTGATAAAATACTACCCACATCTTAACTTTAAAAACCTCTCTCCAATTTATATTAAAACCTGGACTATTAAGATTTCCTAAAATGTAACCTACAATAAATACTTAAGTATGATCATATGTGTTATGTAATCAAAATAAATGTTGTGATCCAGTCTTTGGTAAACAATGCATATAACTGAATCAGTATGCCTCTAATGTCAAGCCTGTTTTAGAACTTTTAAAGAGTTTTAAGAGTCACTGCATTTTAAGAGATAAATACAATTGCAAAGTTGAAAAAGAGCGAGCAAACAGAACTCTCCTTTATTTCAACTTTACAAGACCCCTGCGTAGATGTGAAAATACTTACATGGACAAGTTAGGAGATGGAACCCCCCTATCATCAGCTAGGTTCCCAAGGTGGCTCAGCGTTGAAGTCGAACTGCTCTCTATACAGCACTTCTCCTAGGCCTTCTGGGTAGTTGTACACTTGGTCAGAAAGTTCGCCCTAAAGAAGAAAATAAAAGTAGTAGCATATAATCCTATGTTTTAAAATGTTAGGTTAAATTGACATCTTAACTGCAGAAATAAGTTTTAGCGTTAATAGAATCTTTCTGTATATAGTAGTACTAGTATTTAAAAGCCTAAGCAACCAGTATGACCCAACGACTGGAACCACCAGTCGCTATGACGTGCACTGACCACCAGGGGGCAGACGCTCAACGCAGGAGCTGCCCCCTGGTGGTCAGTGTGCTCCCACAGCCAACCTCCCCCGGTCCCTCCACCTGGCCTGCAGGCCTGGCTCCAATGGGCCCTGATCACTGGTTAGGCCTAGGGACCCCACCTGGGCACAAATTTCATGCTCTGGGCCTCTAGTTTCAATAATGTCACATTACACAAAATGTTTTCAAAGGGTTTACACCACAGTATGAAATACTTACTTTTTACATAGTAAGCATTTCCAAGCTGGAATAGTACAAAATTCATATAACCTAAGTATATGGTCATCTTACCAAGTATCTTTACCTACTTACTCAGCTTCCAGCCTTCATCTAATTTCATTTTTGCTTTTATTTGTCCGCCAAAACCAAAATTTCTAAGTTGCCTAAAATTTAAATGTCCAACCTGATGTGTATGCAAGACTTAGTATGTATAATGTTCTAACACAGTGGTCGGCAAACCGCGGCTCGTGAGCCACTTACGGCTCATGAGCCGCGGTTTGCTGCTCTTTTGACTAATGAGTTTGCTGACCACTGTCATTTACTACCCTTTACCTCTTTGCACACAATATGCCACAACTGCCTAATCCTCACAGCTTCCAACTACACGGTAACACTTAGTCTAGTCCAGTGGTCGGCAAACTCATTGGTCAACAGAGCGGCAAACCGCGGCTCGCGAGCTGTGGTTTGCCAACCACTGTTCTAACATGTAGTCTAGAACTACCCAGAACATTTCTTTTACTCTCCAGTTTCCAAGTTCTTTTTTGCTTAAAGTATAAAATCCTACTGTATACCAAAACGATAAAAAGACTTTATGTCTTAGCTAATACATTATGTATATATGTGAACTAACTTTTGAGAACTGTCATATATATTGGGCAGTGACCACTAAAGGTTTACCTCCTCATACCTAACACTTGTCTAGACTTAAGTCACTGCTATACCAGGAACAACATGTGAATGTGCTTGGTACACTACAAAATGCTAAATAAGTTTTAGGAATGCTTATTACTTGCTATCGTTTGATAGGACAGACTTATATAATCTCTAAGGTAAATCGCTAGACCTAGTCATACTTCTATTCATAATTCCGTGGTTGCTACTTTAAATATAACCTGGCAGCATCTGCTAGAAAAGAGGTAAGAAAGAAAGCAGAAAGATGACAAAACTAGAAATTATAAGGGCAAGAATCTGAGATTTCAGAAGCATTATAGACATATCTAAAGCATATCTCATCTCAACCAGGATGGTCACCTTTGTAGGAGGTAAAGAAAATGTTCTTTCAGTCTACTAGGGTCTGCTCACACTCTCAATGATACTAATGGATGATGAGGCAAGATACTAGCATGCAACGGTGATTATAACCTTACATTAAACTCCATACAAAGATTCTGATTCTTCTCACACCACGATAATTTTAAAAATAAACTAAAATACTCGTGCTGGAGACAGAGACGGTTTATTCTCAATTATTCCAAGAAATAGGATAATTATCCTGACAGAGACATTTTTCTCTTTTCCCCGATATAGTTCCAGATATCATGCTGCTTAATGCAACCCAAGAGCAGTGATGTGAAATGTTAAGGCCATTAAACTTCAGATATCCAAGGATGTTCTTCAGTATGATCTCTAAAACATTTCCATCTAACTAAAAGATACGAGTAGGAAATGAAGGCCCTAAAATTTGAAAGGCATATCTCAACAGAAATAATAAAAAGGGTATGTAGAGTAAGAGAACCTTTATATACAGGATAAACAGAATTAACTGTACAGTTAAGATAAACCATGAAAAGTTAGATAAAAATGTGGAGAAAAGGAGTCATAGGAAAATAAATTATTCTCATTTAGAATGGTGTGTGTAAATCAGTTGGATCATGTACAACATTGCATTCAAGTTCCTTAACAATTGTTTGAAGAGACTGTCTTCATCTTGGTGAACTGAAAGTCGGCAGTAAGCTAGTAAGACAAAAAACTTCTCCCATTACGTTGACAGATACTACCCACAAACACCTAGTATCACCAAATTGCCAATATTTCTCTGAACTCACACTGCCTTTACCAATGACTTTTAAAGTTGTTCTGTGATATTCCTTCCCAAAACCCCAAACCCCAGACTAATCATGACAAAAGACCAGATAAACCCAAGTTGGAAGATGCTCTACTGGATATCTGGTCAATATTTCTCTGGACTGTCAAGGACATGAAAAACCAAAAAAAAGGACTAACTGTCACAGATCAGAGAGTCTGGGGAAAGTAGGACAACTAAACGCAAGGTGGTACTTTGGATTGGATCCTGAAGAGAGAGGACATTAAAAACTTGTGAAAGCCAAAGGAAATCTGGAGTATAGTTAGTAGTAATGTATCTGGATGAGAAGTATGCAGTATCAGCTTCTGTACAAAATTTGCAACTTTTCTATAAATCTAAAATTATTCTAAAATAAAGTTTATTTAAAAAAATTAGAGAAAGGATTAATATAATGGACCACTACTGAGCAAAAAAAAGGAAAAACCTGCTAATATATGCACCATGAGTATCAAAAATATGCTGAGTTAAAGAAGTCTTTTAAACAAAGCAATGCATACAATATAATTCCACTTATATACACAAGTTCTAGAATAGACAAAACTAATCTGCTAAAAACAACAAAAAACAATCATGGCTGCTTCTGTGGTAAGAAGGGGATAGCGTTTGAAGGGGTAAAAGATAAGTTTTCTGGGGTGCTGGCAACCCACATCTTGACAGCGGTTTGGAATACACAGCTCTATTTTTGTCAAAACTCATCAAACGGTATTACTTGAGAGTTGTGCATTAACTATGTGAATTTTATCGGTGTGTGTGTGTTTTCTTCTTTAAAAAATAAACAGTATTGCATGAGTGGGGGTATAGGGGAGGGTAATGGGGGAATAAGGACACATATGTAACACCTTAATCAATAAAGAAATTCTTAAAAAATAACAGTATTAAACCCTATTTAATGGTATGTGCATACTGAAGCTGGAGCAGTGAAGTGTTCAGGCAACTTCAGCTTACTTTGGTGTATGGGACCATGCTACAACTGAGACACCCAGCCAGGGCATGCCATTACTTCGAAATATATGGAAAAAGGTGATGGATTGATGAATGGATAGCGGGATGACAAATAAAATTAAATGTGAATCTAGGCGAGGGTACAATTCTTTCCCCTTTCTCTGGATGTTTGAAAATTTACAAGTTAAACGGGCGGCAAGAGGGAAGGTACTGATCACTGGATTATTGCACCTACCAGTAGTAATTAGGAGCCTACCCATCCTATCAAAATGCAAACTCTTCAGGGCTTATTTGTATTCATGACCAGCATCTGCAACTCTTACATTTGTAAGAGGAATAAAAGGATTATTAGGGCTTTGCTCAAGTTTCTGCCAGGCCCAGTAGTTCTCTCTTCCTCAAGTGTCCTCAGGTTCCCACCTAAGCTGGGAGCTCAACAGTGGAAACGGGACAGGACACCAAAATATCATAAAGTATCCAAGATGCTCCCCCCAATCCAGTTAAAACTGCTCAAACATCATGGGACTGTAAACCGGCCCTTTCAGGTTTCCGAACCAGCAGCTTAGCACAAGAAACCTACGCTCAGAATACATTCTGGGTAAGAGTTAAAACACGTTACCACCATTAACTGTTGGCAGTCGAACTAGTACTTGATAAGCCACCCAAGCCTACCCTGCTCCCTCCCTGCCCAGGAATCGTGGCGTGGACGGGAGTACGAAGCCGTGGTGACTAATCCTCCGGCTCCAGGAGGTGACTGGGGTGAGTGAAGGCGACTGGGTCCAATCCTGGGCGCCGCGGGGGGCGGAGCGGCAGGCCGAGGCTTCCAGAAGGGGCCAAAGGCCTCTCACTCGCTACCTGACACTGGGGTTCCCCGCCGCCGGGCCCCGCGTGGCGTCAACTTTCCTCCACCAGAGGGAGGCCGCACTCCCAGCACCCGTCCTCCCCCGGCAGCTGTCACAGGAGGCCGGCGCGGGCCCGCCCCGCTCCATTCATAACCCACGGCCCCAGCCATAGCACCCGTCGCACCGCCCGCCGGGCGCCCGAAGGAGAAGGCTCGGCGCTTCTCTGGGTCGGGGCGGCGGGACCCAGGCCCCTCGGGACGACGGCCCGGCCCCCTCCCCGGAAACAGCAAAGCACCACGGGAGAGGGGTGGGGGGACCACGCCGCCGGAGGCGACGCCGACCCCCGTCCGCGAGACCCCAGCGCGCCCCCACACGCACACGCCCCCTCGCCCCAGCCGCTCGGACTCCACCGAGCGTCCGGCGCCCGCCCGAGGCCCTGAGGCGCGCCCGCCGCCGCGGCACCGGCCGCCGCCACACACTCCGCCGTCCGCCATGTTCGAGGCGGCCAGCGGCGGGGACGCCGACCGGCGGCGGGGCCCAACCGGGAGGCACTCGGCCGCCCCCCGAGGCCGGCATCACGTCCCGGCCCCGCCCGCCCCCCTCGGATGGGTACTCACGTGAGATAACGGCCCAAAGAGTCGGGTAAAGCGTCTTCTCTTTTTCGGCGGAATTTTTAAAGAGGGATGTGGTTACCTTGAGCAGAAATACCCAAGGCGGCCTGGGCCATAAGCTGCGGGGACGACGTAGGAGGAAAAGCGCGGCACCGACACCAGCTGGGCAGCAGTGGAGGCGGCGGCCGACGGAGAGAAACTGAACCCCAGCGCGGGTACTAGAAGAAGGGCGAGGACTGGGTGGGGAGAGGACTCGGCGTCGCCACACCACAGAGGAGAAGAGCGAGAAAGGATGAGAAAAGACAGAGAAGGCGGAAGAAAAGGAAACCCTGCAGCGGAACGAAGAGCCAGAGAGTGTGGGAAGGCGGTGCGGGCGCCGCCAGTATTTATAGTAGGGGGCGGGGCTTGGCGACGTCACGCCGGCCGGCAGCCGCGCGAGCGGGGCGGAGTCGGCTCCGGCCCGGAGCAGGGGAGAAGGGAGGGGGCGGAAGCGAAAGGGGACAGCGCGCAGGGGGCCCAGGGGGCGGGGCGACCCCGCGGTGCAGGTGCCGGCCGCCTGGCGTCTCTCCGCCCTCCCGCGGTCCGCGCGTCCCAGGCTGGCGGGTGGCCGGCTGCGCGGACCCGGGCGGGCGGGGTCGAGGAGGTGGCTGAGCCGTAGCGCGGCGCCGCCCCGCATCCCCGCCCCTCGGGCGCCTGAGCTCTCGCCAGCGGCGGCCCGAGCTTCGGGAGCGGGGCCTGGCTTCCCGGCGTCCCCGGCAGCCCGTGCTGTTTCGGGCCCGGGCTGGCGGGATGCAAGCACTCCCTGGAGAGGGTGTGAAGGAGGCCTGTGGGGCCATCGGGGAGCGTCTCCCCTCGGGAGCCCTCGGCTTTGTAAGGGCGAGCTCGGCGGGCGAGCTGGGACCACCTTCCAGCCAGAGGCTCCTGCCCGCGCGGGCTGCGGCGCCCCTTAACGGAAGCGGGTTCCCAATCGCCGGGCCCGTCGGCCCCGTGTTAGTGACCGCGTGAACAGGTCCCCAGTGCTCGTAAGTTGCAGTGCGGGGCAGTAGGGATTTGTTTTTTGAGGAGTGTGGCTGTTACGTCTTCATTTTAAAAGGTGCTGGCGCAGTCAGACCCAGTCCTTACTCGTAAAGAACCAGTGTTGGAGAGGGGATTACTGATGTTCCAAGCTCGCATTACTATACTCTCCCCCGTCTCGTTTTCGCAATTATTTTAATGTTACTACTGCATAACAAACTTTTACTGGCGGACCTGGGACAACCTACATAGTTTTTAATTGCTCATCTTTTAAAAACGTCCTCGCACTAGTGATTAGAAACCCTGAGTTCTGGGGTGAAAACGCCTTGCAACTCAGACTCAGGGACACAAATGAAATACGAATTGACACACCCCTCCAAAATTCAAGTCTTTGAGGTTAAGACCCTGAGTTGTTTTGTTTTTCGTTCTTCCCCGCCGTCTGTTTACTCTGTGAGCAGCTCTGTGCTTGATTAATAAATCATCAAAATGGAAAGAGAGCCTTTCTGCGTGGAAAGGGAGCAATGCTGGAATGTGGGCTCTTGGATGAAAATATTAGGTAGAAATCAGAAGCTGTGGACTCTATTCCTGGTTTTGTTTTTCCATATTTCACTCTGCTTTCGTGGCTTTCTCTTTCATTTTAAAAATTCTCTTTGATTCAGAATATTTATAAGCACAGCACTTCACTAGACCCCCTGGTGGAAATAGGAAGGCAAGAAATGAATACACCACTTGAAATCTTGCTTACAATTTAGCAGGGGAAATAAGATGACACAAAATAACTAAACTGTTGACAGATAAATAGATAAAATGCTGCATGGAATCTAATAGAAGGAGAAAATGATTGCAGCTAAGTGAGAAAAAGGCTGCTGGGAAAAGATGAAGATAGATTTTGAGAGCAGAAGTTCCTAACATGGGAAACAAGTGACTTTGAGAGCAGATATTCCAGGTAAGGGAACCAGGTGAGAGAAGAAGGCACAGAAATGGGCCAGTTTGTAGAACTGCAAATGGGCTTTCGGGATCCAACCTAGGGGCAAGGTTGCAAATGAGATTGAAAAGGTAGGTTAGGGTGAGGTCAAGACGGGATCAGAGCTTGGATTTTATTCTAGAACCACTAAGCAGGGACATGATATACTCAAAGATGTTTTTAAAAGGTTATTCTGGCATCAGTGTGATTGAAAATAGAAAGTTTGGGAGAGAGAAAGTGAATGAGACTCTCACAGCAGTTAAGGGACTAAGGGAATTCAGAATGGATGTGAGGGAAAAGACAGGAAAAGTAGAGGTAATCTTGAATGTCATGGGAGAGAAGAAAGTATCAAATGATTTGGGGATTTAAGCTAATCAACAGGGAGAATTCTGGAATCATGAGAGAAAGAAATACAAGGACCCATTTTGGAGGGAAGAAGATGAGCCTGCTTTGAGCATAGTTTGAGCTGTAGATGAAATATCCCTGTAAAGATGGTGCAAAGGCCCCTGGAAATAGGGAGATCTGAAGCTCTTTTGGCTGTGAATTTGGGAGCCTCTTCTACAGGCATGATAATTAAGGAAATGAGGTCTACAAGAAAAGGGATGTAAGCACAGGATCTAGAGAAATGCCTGAGAGAAGGGATGCTGGCACAGAAGACCAAGAAGACCAGCCAGAAGTGGGATAGTCACAGTTGTACACTGTCAAGCCATTCAAGATGGAATGAGTGATGAGGATATCATATACCTCAAGCAGGATGAAAAGGGGGTTCTGATTTTGGCAAATGGCAAATCATTGGTAAATCCAGTCTCACATTGAAAAGTTTGAATTTTTTTTTTCTAAAGAAGTTTGAATTTTTATCCTGAAAAAGTTTCAATCATGATGGTAGTTAGAAGTTTAGAAAAGAGAATAATATGGAGTTGGTAAGAGAAAGGACTGTGTGTGGCAGGGAGAACACTTGGAAAGCTATTGGCATTTTTTTTCTATTTTATTTTTTTAAAATGATTTCAGAGAGAGGCAGAGATAGAGAGAAACATTGATCGGCTACCTCCTGCATACCCCCTACTGGGGATTGTGCTCACAACCAGGGCATGTGCCCTGATTCAGAATTGGACCATGACCTCCTGATGCACGGATCACTGCTCAACCAACTGAGCCACACCTGCTGGGCTGGAAAGTTATTGTAGTGATTCACAGGGAAGAATGATAAGGGCCTGAAGTTATCTGTAATCTCTAAGTGAACAATTTCAGTGGAGTGGGAGGCGCAGATGAGCTGCAGAGGTTGGAGTGAGGAGCAGCTGACATGAAGTCAGTGAATGTTGACCACTCTTTCAAGGGGAAGCTACTGGACTAGAGCCTAATCCGGCATCATTTATACTGAAGTAACCCAACTTTTATTATTCAAACGGTGCGTCCTCACAATTAACATTGTATTCACATCTAAAGAATAATGCTAGCTTTTAATGAATACAATAGAACCATGAAAACTGTACGGCAATGAAATAGACAGCATAGTATGTAACTTGAACAGAATGATAGGTTCCCAATGAGAACAGCATATTTAATTGTGTTTGGGGTTTGAGGTTTTGGATTTTTTGCCAAGTTGGGTTACTCATACACACATAACACAGGTAGTGCCAGAGGAAATATTATCATTAAATAGAGAGCCCTCAGATAAAATGATATAACCATTAACACTTAGGTCATCCTGGTACACTGACTCAAACTTACTGTTGTACCAATAGATATAAAAGATTGAATGAATTAGATTGTTGATAAAGACAAGTCACTCAAAAACAAGAGGTAAACCTAAAATCACCAGCCTATAACAGAAATATTTTATAGTCACATATAAATGTGGTAAGTGTAAAGAGTCCAATAGTAACTGAGAGTAAAAATCCCAGTTTAATGGGACTGCGTAAAGAGAGCTTAATAACAATTTTTATTGCTGAGTTTCATTCTTTGAGTACTCCCTATATAGAAACCCCAAATATATAGGTTTTAAATAATTTTAAAAACTTGCATTTTAAAACATAATGAAAATAACTAGATCTAATAAATGAATTCAGGGAAGTAGGATACAAAATCAATACCTAGAAATCGAAAGCATTCCTATACACCAATAATAAGCTATCAGAAAGAGACACTAAGAAAACAATCCCATTTACTCTTGCAACTAAGAAAACAAGGTACCTAGGAATTTGATAGAGGTAAAGGACCTCGGAAAACAATGAAACATTGAAGAAATTGAGGAAGATACAAACAAGTGGAAGCATAATCCATCGTGGATTGGAAGACTTAATGTAATGTCCATAGTATCCAAAGCAATCTATAGAAGCAACACAATTTCTATTGAAATAACAATGGCATATTTCACAGATCTAGAAAAAATACTCGAAAAATGTATATGGAGCCAAAAAAGATCCCAAATAGCCTTAGCAATCTTGAGAAAGAAGAACAAAGTTGGAATGGTCACAATACTGGATATCAAACTA
Source organism: Plecotus auritus (assembly GCF_963455305.1). Lineage (NCBI taxonomy): Eukaryota > Metazoa > Chordata > Mammalia > Chiroptera > Vespertilionidae > Plecotus > Plecotus auritus. The sequence continues at coordinate 15,129,563 of NC_137777.1, forward strand.
TACTGCAAGGCCATTGTAATAAAAACAGCCTGGTACTGGCATAAGAGCAGACATATGGATCAATGGAACAGAACAGAGACCCCAGAAATCAACCCATGCCTCCATGGTCAATTAGTATTTGGCAAAGGAGGCAAGAGCACTCTGGGGAAGCCAGCGGCCACGTTGTGAGTGCCCTTATGGAGAGACCCACAGGGCAAGGTACCGATGTTTCCAGTCAACAGGCAGCAAGGAGCAGAGGCCACATGAATGAGCTTGGAAGCAGAGCCTTCCACCCTTCCAACCTCCTCCCTGCACCCCCTCCCCGCACCCCTCCCCCCCAAGCCTGGATATAACTGCAGCCTGAGACCCAGGGAAGGTCAATAAATTGTCAAGTTCATGTAGCTAGTAAGTAGCAAAGCTAAAATTCCTGTCTCTTTTTTGCCTCTTGATTCAATTCTGTTTCCTTCACGTCTTTAGTCATCTCCTCATTTTCTCCATTCCCTCTCTCAGATAATTCATCCATTCTTACAGGATTATTTGACAAGACTATTACTGTGAATCCAAAATTGGTATCACTAGTTTTGTGTCACTACAATCCAGCTGTGGCCCAGCAGGGTGGCTCAGTTGATTGGAGCATCATCCCATGCACCAAAAAGGTTGTGGGTTTGATTCCTGGTCAGGGCACATACCTAGGTTGTAGGTTCGATCCCCAGTGTACAGGAGGCAATTGATCTGCTGTCTGTCTCTTCTCCCCCCCCCACCCCCGCTGCCCCCTCCTGCTTCCCCTTTCTCTCTAAAAAAAAAAAAAAAAACACACACACACATAGCCCCAGCTGTTTTGGCTCCATGGATAGAGTGTTGGTCTGCAGACTGAAGGGTCCTGGGTTTGATTCTAGTCAAAGGCACATGCCCGGATTGGGGATCAATCCCCAGTAGGGCGTGTGCAGGAGGCAGCCGATCAGTAATTCTCTCCTATCATTGATGTTTCTATCTCTCCTTCTCCTTTCTTCTCTGAAATAAATAAAAATTAAAAAAAAACAACAACACATAAAACTACACACATAAAATCCAGCCACAAATGGCCAAACTGCCTCTAGGACAACTCTACTACGATGATCTGTATTATCTCAAACTCCAGATTTCTTCATCTATAAAATATTTAGATGTTCCACATAGTGTGGTGCAAAGTCTCATTTAACTGTAAGAGTCAAAGGATTCTAGGTCTCAAACTAAATTCATCATTGTCCACTCCTTCCCCCTAAACCAGCTGTGGGCAAACTACAGCCCGCGGGCCAGATCCGGCTCTACTATCCGGTTCTCTTGGTCTCCCCTCCGCTCCTTTACTTTGAATTTATATTAGTTCACACAAACACTCCATCCATGCTTTTGTTCCAGCCCTCCGGTCCAGTTTAAGAACCCATTGTGGCCCTCGAGTCAAAAAGTTTGCCCACCCCTGCCCTAAACTGATACTCCTCATTCAGGTTCCCTCCCCATGTTCTTATTATAACTCATCAGCCAGGTACAAAATTTTGAAAAATTTTTTATTCCTTATCTTCACCTCCCCATATGTAAAGTTCTAGACCTGGAGAGCATTATGCTAAGTGAAATAAACCAGTCAGAGAAAGACAAATACCATATGATTTCGCTCATACATGTAATCTAATGAACAAAATACACTAATAAACAACATAGAAACAGATTCATAGATATAGAGGGGAGAGGGGTTGGGGGCTGGGTTAAAGAAGGTAAAGGGATTAAGCCAAAAACAAAAAGCCTCATAGACACAGACAATACCAGGGGGAAATGGGAGGTGGGGAGGTAGCAAGTAAAGGGGATATACATGGTGATGGAGGAGACTTGACTTGGGGTGGTGAACACACAATACAATGTACAGATGATGTGTTATAGAATGGTACACCTGAAACCCATATGATTTTATTAACCAATGTCACACCAATGAATTCAACAACAAAAATTAAAAAATAAAACAAATTCTGTTTTTATTTTGAAATTACCTTTTTCTCCTCCCAGTCCAATCCTACACCACATCATGTGTGAATAGTTGCAGAATCCTCAGCAAGTCTAACTTTTCCTGCCCCAATCCACTTTGCGTGGCTATTTTTCACACTAATCTTCCTTAATGCTGTTTTCATCTATCCCTCCACTGGCAAACCCATAATGAACCTCTTTTTTTTTTTACAAATCATGCCTTGACTCTTCTGTTGGCTTATAAGGTTCTTCAGAACCCAGCTCCATCCTTGGGAGCCAGCCTTCTAATCCCCGACACAAACCTTGAACTTAACTCTGTCTAGTTTGCTCACTGGCCCTCAAGTTATCCATGTTAGTGTCTGACTCTGGGACTCTGTACTGTTGTTGTTTTGTCTACCCAAATTCTACCATCCAAGGTGTCCCAGCTCAAGTCCAACGTCCTGTTCAGATCCTAGAAGGCCTGTTCCACTGTTACTAAACTTGACAAAGCCACTATTCACTACTGAACCCTGTGCTATAGAAGCACCTAAAATGTAAGTGCCTTCGATCATCCATCTTATCCTATTCTCTGGTCCCCAGCCCATCCTGTGTCTTCCTGCACTGCTGCTTTCCTCCGCACACTCCCTTCTGTTCCTTGTTGAAGATCATTTCATGATGAACTTACCATTCTACATCCCCAGCCTGTCTCTTACTCCTTGCTTTAACCGAACATTGGCTGTCTTACAAGAACATAGCTTCCCCTGCCAAGTCTTGAATCGAGGGGTGTTTACCCTACCAAGCCTCATACACTTCAGGATTGGCCTTCTCCCAGCTCCACAATGCTATTGCCAGACCATTATACTGAAAATAAATAAGAGATTAAACCAGCTGGTATGCCCACCCCCTCTCTATCCATGCCCATATCATCTAACACCTTCCTGCCACTCCCACGATGGTTGAAAGTGAGAGAGAGGCACCTTGTTCACTGTCTTCTTAAATTTTCTATATTACAGCTTTAAAACAATTTTCATTATTTTTTCTCCTTAAATAATAAAATTCCCCTGTAACCCTACACTCCAGTGATGTCCACCATTCCCCCATGCACATGTATCCCTCTGAAATTGCAGTCTTGAGTCTCCTTGTGAAGTGGGTGTTTTTGTTGTTGTTTTTTTTATTACCTTGGAGTACTTTAGCCTCCCAGCCTTTTTATCTGCTCAACTCCTTCACCTACCCTACACTGTTCTGTATTAGGGTTCTTAAAGCCCAACATTCCTCTGATTGCAACCTCCTTTCCCTTCCAGCTGCCTCATGCCACCCCCATACCTGCTCTGCAGGAGTAATCTCCCTATCAATTTTTTAATTGAGCTGAAATTCACATTACACATAATTAACCATGTTAAAGGATACAATTTAGTGCATTCAAAATGCTGTGCAAACACTACCCAAAGCATCCTACGGATTAAAATGTAATCACTATCAAAATCTCATCTATTTTTGCAGAAATAGAAAAACCCGCCCTGCCTAGCCGGCATGTATCACTGGTTGAGCTTCGACTTATGAACAAAGAGGTCACAGTTCTATTCCCAGTCAGGGCATAGGCCCAGGTTGTGGGCTCGATCCCCAGTGTGGGGCTTGCAGGAAGCAGCCAATCAATGATTCTCTCTCATCGTTGATGTTTCTATCTCTCCCTCTCCCTTCTCTGAAATGAATAAAAATATATTTAAAAAGAAAAGAAAAACCCACCTTAAAATTCATATAGAATCTAAAGGGACCTCAAATAGCCAAAACAACCTTGAAAAAGAACAAAGTTGAAGGACTCCCACTTCCTGATTTAAAAACTTACTATAAAGCTATAATATTCAAAACAGTGTGGTGATGGTGTAGGACAGACATCTAGACCCATGGAATAGAAGAGAGAGCCCAGAAATAAACCCTTATATGGTCAAATGATTTTCAACAAGAGGACCAAGACCATTCAATGGGGGAATGGACATCTTTTCAACAAATGGTTTGGGGAAAACTGTATATCCACATGCAAAAGAATGAAGCTGGACCCTTACTTTACACCATATATAAAAATTAAATGGATCAAAGATGTAAACTTAAGAGCTAAAGCTATAAAACTCTTACAAAAAATAGGGGGAAATCTTCATGACATGGATTTGGCAATGATTTCTTGGATATGACACCAAAAGTAGAGCAACAAAAGAAAACCAGACAAATTGGATGTTCTGAAAATATAAAGCTTTTGTGCATCAAAAGACACTATCAACAGAGTTAAAAGGCAACTCACAGAATGGGAGAACATATTTGCAAATTCTATATCTGTTAAGGAATTAATTTCCAGAATCTACAGATTATTTTTAAAATAATATTATACTATTTTTGTGAGATAAAAGAGAATTAAAATTTAAAAGTTTACTCTCTCTAATTATATGTGTGTGTGTGTGTGTTGTGTATATATTAGACAATATTTATGTAGAAAAAGGCATATATAGACTATGTGTTATATGCAGACACACAAAGAGAGACTGTAAACTTTATGAGATTTGGGGTTGTGTCTGGCATGTATAACTTTTTCCCCATAGTGCCTGGTACAAGATCTTGGCCCACATTAAATTTTCAGTATCTATTTAAAAAAAATATATATATATATATATATATATATATATATATATATATATATATATATTTAATATATTTTATTGATTTTTTACAGAGAGGAAGGAAGAGGGATAGAGAGCTAGAAACATCGATGAGAGAGAAACATCGATCAGCTGCCCCCTGCACACCCCCCACTGGGGACGTGCCTGCAACCAAGTTACGTGCCCTTGACCGGAATCGAACCCGGGACCCTTCAGTCAACAGGCCAACGCTCTATCCACTGAGCCAAACCGGTTTTGGCTAAAATATATTTTTATGGATTTCAGAGAGGAAGGGAGAGGGGGAGAGAGAGAAACATCAATGATGAGAAAGAATCATCGATTGGGGATTGAACCTGCAACCCGGGCATGTGTCCTTAGCCGGAATCAAACCTGGGACCCTTCAGTCCGCAGGCCAACACTCTATCCACTGAGCCAAACCGGCTAGGCCTTCAATATCTATTTTTAATTAAATTAATGAAGGAGAGAGAAAGAATACTCTATTTAATTCCCACATCACCACCAGCATTATTTTTCTAAAATTGAGATCTGATCATGCCATGATTTGCTCAGAAATCTTGCAAGACGTCTCAGTGCCTTCAGAGTCAAAGGCTCCTTGTGGCCTCCTTATATGATGGGTGATCTCCTTCTATCTGCTTTCTGTTGGGCTTTTCACCTCATCCCCATCATTACCATGGAAGCAATGGCTTTGGCCTTTGTGCACTTGGTAAAATTGGAACAATACACATCACAACAAGGATTGTGTGTTGAAAGGATTAAATAAGGTGACATCTGAAAATGTTTGTCAATTCATGCTGGTTTCTTTTCCTCCCTTCTGCACCCTGCTCTTCAGCCACACTATAGGTTTTGCCCTCTCAGAGCATACATGTAATTTCATTTCTCCAACTTTTTGTTTCATACTTTATCCACTGTTTCATGTGTGTCTTCCTGATCTCCCATCTATATAAAAATTAAATGAATACCTAAAGATATATCTCAAATTGCACTTACTCAGTGCAACTTTTGGGAGTCCCCCAGATTTAATTCTTTCTTTTTTTTTTTTTAATCTTCACCCGAGGATATTTTTCCATTATTTTTAGAGAGAGTGAAAGCGGGGTGGGGGGGGGGGGGGAAGAAAGAGAGAGAGAAACATCAATGTGAGAGAGACACATTGATTGGTTACCTCCCGCACGGGATCAAGCCTGCAACCCAGGCACATGCCCTTGACCAGAATCGAACCTGGGACCCTTCAGTCCACAGGTTGATGCTCTATCCACTTAGCCAAACCGGCTAGAGCTAATCCTCTTTTTGTGCTTCCATAGGCTGTCTTATATTATAGTTATTTGTGCACATATCTTGTAGACATATGTGTCTATCTTCAGAGCCCAACACAATATTTATTACATTAATTTTTTTTGACCAGGAAATCTGGGTCTTAAATTTCATGATTGAAATACATCATAAAATCATTCCAACTACACTCTCCCTATAAATAGTTCCTCTCTTTATGTGATAACATCTAGCCTGGCAAACTAGCTCACCGTCACCCACAGCTCTCTAGAAGCTATAGCTGCTTAAGATAATGTGTGATAATGTGACTTCTAAGGATGGAGCTGGTGATGGTGGGGGTGGGGAAGCCCAGAGTGATTGGACCAGGGGTGAGCACACACCTGACCCAGGAGGAATCAATCACTTGCTCAGAAATGACCCATGTGGCCCCAGTACTCAGAGGAGCCAGGCCAGTCCCTCCCTCCCTAGAATTTCAGTGTGTGTTGCCAATGGAAGTGGGTGCTGGGGCTTAGAGGTCCTGGTGCAGGTCCTGGAGGAGCAGCCACGTTGGGCCTCATGCAAGATGAAGGAGCAAAGGAAGGCAGGCACAGTGGAGGAAGGGCTGGAGCTGCTCAGGAGCAGAGACAGAAACACAGGGCAAGCCTCTCTGTCCCTGAGGGCTCCCCGTTCCCTGGCCAATTTAAATGAAGCCCAGCAGCACTTTGTTCTCCATCCTTGAATGCTGTGAGATCGCTGGATACTCTCAGTAAGTGCCCCTACCCCTTTTCGTCACGGGCATCCTGGCCGCAAAGTGAAAATTGTTCTGCTGAAGCAACTCCAGCTGTCCATACTAGGATGATACCACATCAAGTGTTCAATCACTTGAATTTAATGGCCCTTCCTTAGTAGCTAATTATGACCTTGGACAAATTTTTTGTCATTCCATGTCTCAGTTTCTTTAATAGGTAAAACACCACAATTTCATATGGTGCTTTACCACTTACCAATCCCTTTTCATACATTATCTCATGAATTTTTAAAAAGTTCTTGGGCCCAGCCAGTATTGCTCAGTGGTTGAGCATCGGCCTATGAACCAGGAGGTCACGGTTCTATTCCCGGTCACGGCACATGCCTGGGTTGCAGGCTCAATCTCCAGTATGGGGCAGGAGGCACCCGGTCAATGATTCTCTCGCATCTTTGATGTTTTTATTTCTCTCTCTCTCTCCCTTCCTCTCTGAAATCAATAAAAAAATATTATAAAAAAGTTCTTGTAATACAAGTAGAGTGTTTTTATTCACCTCTTAGAAACTTTCCTAAGATTTCACAATTAAGCCACTAGTGCAAATGGGACTTACACACCAGTCTTCTGACTTCTGTCTGCTCAGGTCACCATCAACTCTACATCAGGAAATATAAAGAATCATTTTTAAGGATGATAAATTGCAGATTGATTGATTGAAGAAAGGAAGGAATGAATGAACAAATGAATGAATAACCTCTAAGATCTCTTTCATGAGAACTTTTGGTGAAAAACTTTCAAGTCATTAGAGTTAACAGTAACTTCATATTTATATGGATCCTCTTTCAAAATATATTGATGCTGAGTTTAATAGTAGAACCATTAGATTGAAGATCTATTGTTGTAATAAACTGCTCTGTTTCTACAAATATGCATAATATTCCCACTGTGGCCTATGCTTCTTGGATTCCAGTTACCATGGAGAAGTTTAATTTCAAGGCTGTAGGCTCAAGACCTAACCTAGACCCATGGGCAGCCAATACCTGGTACTTCCTCACCCTAAAATATCTTAGCTCAGGTTACAAAGAAGTTATTTTTGTGTTGTTGGGTTTTTTTTTTTAAATATGTACTAGGCGTGTGCCCTTGACTGGGATTGAACCTGGGACCGTACCCAGGACCCTGCCATCCGCAGGCCGATGCTCTATTGACTGAGCCAAACCAGCTATGGAACAGAGAACTTTCCATACTAGGATGATACCACATGGTCCAGTTCCCCAGAATTTCTTCAGTTTCCTCAAGGCCACTGACACAGCCTGACCAGGTCCCACCACAGGAGCTCTCTTCCCCTCCTTCCTCCCAGCCAGGTCTGCTTGCGGGGCTGATTCTGCTCAGAGCAGGCAGCTCCCTCATGGCTCGGGGGAGGCCGATCTTCGCTGCTCCTCGGAGCTGCCCTGCACTGTTCCACGCAGAGCACTGCTGAGTCACACACTTTCCTCCCAGCTGCTGCCACCAGACCACATAGCCTCTTTCTCAATTCAGCCAGAGAAAGAAGAACACGTTATGCAAACTAAGTGCGAGCAGAGAACACAACCCCCTTCCTCCCTCACACAAAAAGCACACTGGGGGATCCTTATGTAATTTAGGGATCAACCAACACAATATGCTGTAATGGCACTTAAGTGAAAAGGAGGTGGAAGGAGAAACCAGGGTGGGGCTAGTTCACTGCTCGAGAGGGCTGACCCTCAGTGTGCCCTGTTCAACATGGCTCAGCGTGTGGGTTGGAAGTGATCACAATATTATGCTCTGTTGCTGTAATGATGATAGCTAGCATTATAGTGGCATAGAATGATGTTAGTAACACTGATGTCTTTACTATAGGCCGTGCCTCATGTCTATTCCTTTGTGTACATTATCTATACACAACTGTACTGGTAAAGCCTTTAGCACAGTGCCTGACACGAAGTAAGTGCTCAGTGAATGACAGGCATAGTAGTAGTAAAAAAAAAAAAAAGAGTATTATTTATCCTTACAACCACCAACAATCTTTTCTAAGCCTTGCTCTTCACATCAGCTATTTCTTCAGGACACATTTCCTGAGCGTGTACTATGTACCATGCACTATGTTAGGCCCTGGAGACACTCAGAAGAATAGGCCCATGTTCTTTCAGATATGGGTTCCCAACCAGTTTAACTGCTATCATGGGTGATATTGGGCAGGTTCCCTGAGCTTTCTGAGCTTAAGGTTATTCAACTGTTAAATGAATATGATAATCTCTCTGTCATAGGATTGTTAATAGTCTTAGATACCTGCAAAGGGTTTAGTCAAACATGTTACTCATAAGAAGTTCCTAATATAATCTTAGCATCATTTTATGTGGACTGTTTACATAGCATGCTTGAAAAAGAATACTCAGAGAGAATCCCTTCTCAGGCTCACGCAGTAATCAGTACTAGAACCTGGGATTCGAATCCTAGTCTTGGGGGCAGGCCACATGATTGGCTGATGTGATTTCAAGTTTGAAATCAGGATTTCTCTGAGACCCTGGTGTATCTAGATTCCACATTGCTCCTGGACAGATGAAGCATCAATACATATGGAAGGGAGAGTTTTTAAAATTAAAATATAGGACTCTAAGTCAAGCATTAATTAGAATCCTTTAGAAATCTTTAGACACTTGGCTTGACATGAAGTTAAATACAGCAGCATCCCTGTTACTTCCGTGATGTTTCTGATAAAAAATAAATAAAATACTGCCCCAAAACGATGTGGAATATCAACTATAGTTACTTCTACACTAAAGAGACGTACACTTAACCTATACTGATTCATCACCATCTACAAAATTGCTCTGTAATTAAATTTAATAACTTGGAAAAAAAAGGTAAGAAATTTGAAGCTGTAGAGCCACACAAACCTCAAAGAGCCCTTCTTTGTTGCTTACAGCCCAGAAAACATTTTTAGTAACGTTGAACAGAATCGATTCTCAAGGATGAAACCCTTGCTCCTCTTACCTGTCCCCCTGAAACTTTCCATATCTTATACTTTGAGAACATTAAAGTTTTCAAATCTGAATGGTTTGCAGTTCAGCGGGGAAACTAAAATCAAAACTGACTTAGGGGAAAACTTTCTGACCTCTTTGTACTCACTCTTCAGGAAATTTTTGTGTGCTTGTTTATTTTCTTAATGTCTCTTGGTTGTGATCTTTGTTTTGGTTTCACATATGAAATGTTCCATCTGTGTATTTCATTTTCTAGATTTAGTCTCTAGAATTTTAAGTAAGAGACAGTTTAAAGCAGTGTTTCTTGGACTTGCCCCCCCTCCAATCCACCATGAGAAATATATTTTATATTCTAACCTAAATATACATATATTTACACATATATGCATATAAAGCAAAAGTTTCATGAAATAATACCCGTGCTGTGAGGTATGTACTATGATTTTTTAAATTATATTCTAGCCCTAACCGGTTTTGCTCAGTGGATAGAGCGTCGACCTGCGGACTGAAGGGTCCCAGGTTCGATTCTGGTCAAGGGCATGTACCTTGGTTGTGGGCATATCCCCAGTTGGGGTGTGTAGGAGGCAGCTGATCGATGTTTCTCTCTCATTGATGTTTCCGATGTTTCCAATTCTCTACCCCTCACCCTCCTTTCTGTAAAAAAATCAATAAAATATATTTTAAAAAAATAAATTATATTCTATCTTACATGTAAAGATATCGCACTAGATGCCCAGCAGGTGTGGGGGAAGAATGCACAGGCAGAGCACAGGGCACCTTTAAGTCAGCGAGACTACTTCGTATGATATGCTAATATATGCTAATGATGGACACATGACATGCATTTGTCAAGACCCATAGAATGTAAAACACGGTGAACACGGACATAAACTATGGATTTCAGTTAATAATCATGTATCAATAGGGATTCATCAGTTGTAGCAAATGTACCTTTGTGATATTGTAAATCAGCAAGCTGAACATAGGACGCCTTAATAAGCCAAATTAATTTGGAGTCTTTTATTATGCTTGCAGGCTCAGAGGACTAATGTTTCCAGAGTCTGAGCAAGGCAATTATGGAGGAAGTTTCCCCTTTATATGTTTCTAATGTCTTTGTTTCCTAAATATGGGACTTCCGGTCCCTTTTGCAAGTTTTCAAAAGAGCCCTATGTATGCTTAGCAGATATCTTGCAGGAAGCCTGTAGCCTTGAGAGTACAACACAGTGCAGGAGCCTTGAGTACAGATAAATGAAAGGCACCTGGTATGACAGCATGGGAGTATCAGCCCCTTACGTTCGATGACTAGCCTGCAAGGTCAGACAGCTAAGCTTATCTTCCCTCTTATTCAAGCAAGCATGAAGCGTGTGTTTACAGAAGCTAAAAAGCAGAGTTAATTCACAGGACAAGGGACTGTCTAAAAATAGCGGAATTGACTCACAGAACAAGGGACCATCTAAAAATAGCAGAGAATTTCAAACAGCAGTTTTACAAAATAGAGATTACTATGCTCCACCTTCTGTGCAATTTTTCTGTTAACCTAAAACTGCTTTAAAAAGGAAGTTTATTTTTTAAAAAATTAAGTAAAATAAAAGTTGGTTATAACTTATGAAATTGATATTATTATCCACTAATGGGTCACTCTTCACAATTTGAAAACTTGTAGCTTAGAGGGAGTGCCTTTTAACCAGCTCCACAGAGCTTGGCCTTAGGTAAGCCAGATAATACAAATTGTTCTCAACTTTCTCATCAGAAAAGTGGTGTTTGATCAGAGAAACACCAAGCTCCAAAATATTATAAGTATACATTCTAATTTTTTAAAAAAGTATTAGAATGGAAGAAAAGTCATTAAGCATGAATTTTAAGTTGTATATACATTATATAGGCCAACCTTATTTTTATAGGCATCTGATTGGCACTCTTCTTTTATTTCTCCTATTTAAAAAAAATAAAATGATCCTCGACCAGGTAGCTTAGTTGGTCAGAGCATCATCCCGATGTGCCAAGGTTGAGTTTGATTCCCAGTCAGGGCACCTACAAGAATCAACCAATGAATTCATAGATAAGTGGAACAACAAATCGATCTCTCTCTCTCTTTCTCTCTTCATCCCTCTCTCTCTAAAACTAATAAAAATAATAAATAAATACATAAAAAATTAAATGAAAAGTAATGGTTTTCAAGCAAATATATAATTACATTCCTCTCTCGGTTCCTGATTCAAGAACCTTGTGTAAGAAGCAAACAAAGAGCATCCAGGAATGATGCCAATGATAATTCCAGGTTGGGTATTTGTCTGCCTTATTGCCATGGCCCAGCAAGAGCTTACCTGAACTGGGTTCTCATTGGCTTCATTCGATGTTGGCTGGGAGCCTATTGGAGACCAGGCCCCGTGCTGGGGGGTGAGCCTAGCGGCGTCCCACCTCTTGTAGCTTGTGTCAGGAAATGGAAATTGGGCTACCTCATTCCAGATCTTTCTTGCTTTCCCTACCCCAGGAGGGCAGCGAGCAGGGAAGACTGTGTGGAAGCTCTGGCCCAGGCAGGTCTGGGGTGCATTTCAGTGCTCAGTGCTGCTTCTCAACGGCTGTTGAATCCTAGGTGAGTTATCTGACCACTCCCCTCAGTGTTCTCCAGTGAAAGGGGTAATAATGCCCCGCTGCATAGGACTCTGAGGACGCCCTAGGAAACGGAGCTGTCATCTTGGTCCTGCACAGTACTGCAAAGCGATGAAGGTGCCCTTGGGACACCCTTCTTTCATATTTGCTCTGCCCTCTTTCTCCTCACCCCACTTTCTGTGACCAACAATGTTGTATGTACACCCTTTCCAAACACCTGGTTCTTCCCCCCTAAACCCTCATTCATTTTACTTAATTGCCTTATCGTCTAAGAGCTGATGACCCTAAATGAGTTGTGGAACAAGTCACCTTGTGTGTTTCCCCTCCCATTCCATCAAGTCCTTGTAGCAGAGCCCAATTGCAATTGAACTTGAGAGACGGCCTAGAGAAGGAAAGGTATGTCACAATAGATGGCAACCCTCTGGGAGGCCCAGTTCCAGTCTTCCCGCTTCGTTTCAGTGGGACTGCTTTTAGGTTGATTGCACGACTAATAATAACATAGCATCTGAGTTATTATCTAATGAAAGTCTATAGTCCTAGACGGTTTGGCTCAGTGGATAGAGCGTCAGCCTGGGGAATCAAGGGTCCCAGGTTCAATTTCGGTCAAGGGCATGTACCTTGGTTGCAGGCACATCCCCAGTGGGGAGTATGCAGGATGCAGCTGATCGATGTTCCTCTCTCATCGATGTTTCGAACTCTCTATCCCTCTCCCTTCCTCTCTATAAAAAAATCAATAATATATATTTTTTTTAAAAAAAGAAAGTCTATACTTTTTTTTTTTTTGAGGGGGAGCATGTGTTAAATAAACAGTTTACACAAATATCTCTAAGCCCCACAACCACCTTGGAAAGCTAGGTTGTCCCTTTGTTTAAGAGACTGAGTCTCAGATTCATTTATTCAGGGACAATTTTTAATGGGTGCGTACCACGTAACAAACGTGGGATTAGACAGTGGGGATAGAAAGCTGAACAACATGTTCTTGCCCCTAGGAAACTTGTGGTCTAGAGGAGAGTCTGGCAGATCAACAGACAACTGCCATCCTGGAGTAAACCCAGGGGAGGTAAGAAAGCACAGAAGGTGGCACCTGACCAGACCAGGGTTGGCAAGGGAGGTGAGGAAGCTGCAGGTGTTTACTTAAGCCCCGTTGATCTGAAGCCTCTCCCCTCCTTCACTCCTTTGCTCTCCCTCCTCACCCCCCACCAGGTGAACAAACCTAGAGCCATTTCTCCAAGTCACCTAGGTACTTTTCTGTACCTTGGACTAGCAAAAGCAAGTACTTAAGGACCATGTTGCATCTTTTCCCTCCTTCTCCCTCCCTTGCTGCATCTTAACACAGAGAGATTGTATTAAAACTAGGACCAGATAGTTTAGGCTCAAATCAAGATACTTAGAGAAGGAAAGGGACCCTGGTAACAATTATGTCAGAATAACAGGGGTAGCCCTAGCTGGTTTGGCTCAGTGGATAGAGCCCGCAAACTGAAGGGTCCCAGGTTTGATTCCGGTCACGGGCACATACCTTGGTTGCAGGCTCGATCCCGGCCCTGGTTGAGCATGTGCAGGAGGCAACCAAATGATGTGTCTCTCTCTCACATCCATGTTTCTCTCTGCCTCTCCCCCTCCCTTCCACTCTCTAAAAGTCAATGGAAAAAGTTCCTGGGGTAAGGATTAACAAAACAAAACAAACAAAAAATAAAGAATAACAGGTGTAAACTAGGTGTGTCCTGGCAACCTGGAACAGAGGTTTAGGCTAAATATAACCTGATGGAACGAATGCCTGCAAAGGACAGATTCCTGGGCTAGAAGCCTGATCAGCGGAGATTTGGGGTGGTAGTTTCTTCATGTCCCATGAGCCTCTCCACTGAACAGGGACATGGGCTTGAATTCTAGCCTATTTCCCTGAGCTTAGGGGCCCTACCTGACAATGGTGTGTGTGTGTGTGTGTGTGTGTGTGTGTGTGTGTGTGTGTGTGTCAGAGTAGGGGTGGGAAGTTGCTTTAGCAACAATCACTGAAGTCCCTTGGGAATAGTTTGGGAATAGTTACCAGGGTGAGGGTATAAGCCAGGGGAATACCTGAGAAAGAGCAGCCCTCAGCAGGGAGGGCAGCCAACTCAACTGGGCATTGGAGTCCAGAAGTCCCACTGCTCGGCGGTGGTGAGCCAAGCCCATGTCGTGCCTCGGTGATGCATGGCTGGGCTGAAGAAAGAGCTCATTGAATTGTTCATGGAAAAGAGCGGTGCCCGAGAGGCCAGGCCCGGAGAATGAGGCCGCCTCAAGCACAGGGCCTGGCAGGACACCAGGCCTGGAAGGTACAGCGAAGGCCTCTCAGAATCGGAGGAACGTTTTGCATCAAAAGCTGGCCACTGCAGGGACAGATGGAGCTCACGGGTTTTGTCTGTCTGCTTGGGGCTTGCTGCTGATGGATGTGTCATAGGGAGTCAGAGCGGCGGCTCAGCCTCTGGGGGAGAGGAAAAACCCAGACCTGCCTGAGCAGAAGGCACCCGAAGCAGGAGCAGCAAGGCCATGCTTTGCTTTCAGGGCTTTGTCAGCAGCTCCTTATTTCCTATAATCCACCTGCACAACCGGAGGCCTTGGTGGCCAGATGACTTGGGTCTACTCCTGGCTTCATGCCCTCCCAGCTGGGTAAACAAGGTTATAACGATAAAACACATACTTTACTGTGTGTGTGTGTGCACAGCACTGCCCTGAGCACGTTGCCACTCTTATCTCACTTTTATATATCGATTTCAGAGAGGGAAGGAGAGGGAGAGAGAGAGAAACATCAACGATGAGAGTCACTGATTGGCTGCCTCCTGCACGCCCCACAATGGGGCTTGAGCCTGCAATCTGGGCATGTGCCCCGACTGGGAATTGAACCATGACCTCTAGGTTAATAGGTCAACGGCAACCTCTGAGCCACGCTGGCTGGGCTTATTTCACTTATTTTTCACAGCACTTCCAGGTACTATTATTTTCCCCAATCACAGAAGAGGAAACCAAGGCCTGGGATAGGTAGGTAGTTCGCTGAAGGTCACATGGCCGGGTAGTGATGGAGTCAGGATTTGAACCTGGCTGTGTGGCTCTGGGAACTGAGCCCTGGGCCACTCTCCTACGCTGCCTCTGATTCACTGATTGTAAAATGGGTGTCAAAGCAATTTCGTATTTACATATTCACAGAGGATAATCACTTAACAGCTTAGGCACAGTGCCTGCAGGCAAAACTGTGAGCTACTGTGGGTGTGATTCATCAAGGCCTCTGTGGGCCTTGCTGCCTTTTCTGTTCCCTGTCAGCCTCCTGCAGACAATTTTCTGCTTGAATTTCACAAGACCTTCCGCCTCTTGGGTTAGCACATGCTGTCTATTTGGCGTGTGTAGAAGGCCGAGTAGTAAGGATCAAACACCCTGGGGATAAGTGGGGATTCTCTGCTCACCTAAACAGTATTCCAGGAATCCTTCAAGGACTGAAGTTCAAGTTTGGTCCTCTGAGCCAACGTTAGAGTTCTTCTTTCCAAGAGTCCTCAAACTATGGCCTGCGGGCCACATGCGGCCCGCCGAGGACATTTATCCGGCCCGCTGGGTGCCACTGCCTGTCCTGCTTAGCAGCCGACTTGTCCCAGGCCCGCAGTGTGCATAGGAATTTGTTCATAGTGTTTTTTTTAAACTATAGTCCGGCCCTCCAATGGTCTGAGGGACAGTGAACTGGCCCCCTGTTTAAAAAGTTTCTGCAAAGAAAGAAATCTCCATCACAATCACAACAGCCCTCCTGGTTTTGTTTTTCAGTGGCTCCCGGACACACACAGAAAAACACAGATCAACTAAAATCACTTATGTCTAAGCTCCGGGGTGTAAAGGAAGAAAAGCCTTTCCCCTCTTGGGCAGGGAGGGGTTTCCCACAGCCCCGTGCCTCCCCTCCAATCCCAAAGCTGAGGAGAGACTCACCCATGTGAAGCCCCAGGGTATTTCCAGCCTTTGCTTCCCTGTGTACTTAGAGGATGTTAAGTTTCCCCTCAAGGTCGGAGATGCTAGGATGCAGCCCAGCCTCTCCACGGGAAGAAGTTCCTACTCACCCACCTCAGAAAGAAGGTACCTAGGGGTTTGTGGCTGCGGGCACTCTGGGGTTCCCTGTTGGGCTCAAGTATGTGTTGCCTGGACATTGGGACTCTCTTAGATTTTCAGGGAAGGTTAATCAGGACCAAAAACATCCTCCAAACAAGTTTTGCTTTTAGAGCAGATACTATATTTGTGAGTTTAATTACAGCCACACTTAGAAATGCCACAAGGAATTTTTTTTTTTTTTCTTTCTCAGTTCCCTCCATTCCCTTTCACTCTTGTCGCCTCTCATTCAGCAGAAAGCTCCTGTTTGGATTCCAAATGCAACACAGGATGTGCGATGCAGTCCACTTGGCCACATTACATCAGCTGTCATGAAGCTGGGAGGCTGGAACTCAATGCTTCCTGGTCCCCAAAAGAGGACCCTTGCAGGCTCGTGGACCCAAAGGGCAGCTGCAGGAGGAACTCCGGGGACAACGCCCTGATTCACCTGAGCCTGGCCTACAACCTTGCTGGGAAAGCCTGGATTTAGCTAAGAGATAAGCATGGGCACTTTTGACCTCTTTGTGTCCTTCATTTGACATTAATGAACCTCAAAGAGATCAAGACTCTCCATTGCACCAGAGGACCAAGATCTCTTTGTTTTGTGTTTGTTTTCTGATTGGAAGACAAGTAGAGCTCATTCCAGTTTTATAAAAAGTCACGGAATACTTCACTCCTGATAGCAACTGTTTCTGTGAACTTGCTTCAGAGGTCAGCATTCTGCTTCATACTGGCCAGAGACGCCTGGGTTAGTTGTTGTGTGTTTTGTTTTGTTTCGAAAGAGTGAGTATCACGAGCTGCTTAGAGGCTGGTTTCCTTGGTGCCAGCAACAAATCCTGGTACCTCCTACTTGTGGCTCAATTGTCCGCAGCCCTCGCAAGTACTCCAGTTGGAACGAGGAAAACAGAGAGGGACGTGACCTCCCCCTTCTTGTGGGTGGCTTCCTAGGTCAGCCAACAACAGAGCCCAGCATCTGGGACCCAGTCATGGTTCCCCACTCCTGCCCCCAACCCAAATTATTAAAACAGCAACAGTCAGCCTGGGGCAAATGGTGCCCTACAATCTGCCCACCGAAATAGTTTGTTGCAAACTGGTTTGTAATTTTAAATATACCTGTGCCCCACCCCGTTTTCAACACTTTAGTAATTATCCTACTCCTCAACCCTGGCGACTGGGAGGGAGGAGGGAGTCTGGGTGGGGACTCAAAAGAGCAGCTGCAGGGCCTGGCTGAGCTATCAGATGCCAGCTAATAATAGCTCCCATTTATCTAGCACTCATGCAGCCAGGTATGTGCTAAACGCTGCTCCTTTATCTCTCGTAATCCTCACCACCACTGGCAAGGGCAGGTGATGGGGAAACTGAGGCTCTGAGAGGTGGGGTCGTTTACCTAAATTCACACAGCCAGTAAGTACCCGTTTGAACCCGCATCTGGCTCTGTGCTTTTAAGCGCCATGTGACACTGCTGTTTCTCCCTGCCGACGAATTTAAGGAGAGTGGGTGCCAGGAAATGCCAGTTGAGCCAGGAAGGGAGCCGTTGCCAAATGCCAAACCCAAAGGGGTTTGAAACCTGAGAATTGATAGATTGCCTCCTGGAAACCCCAGTGTGTGTGTGTGTGTAGGGAGGGGAGCGGAGGGGGGAGGGGGTGTTCCTGGGACACCGAGTGGGACGCAAACAGCAGACCCTGCGTGCCCTTTTAGACATGAGAAAAAAGAGTAAAGCTAAGGAATGTATAAAATGGGGTCACTTTAGCCAAGCTCTAAAGTTATTAACATTATTAAGATTGGGGCTGAGAAAAGACTATTCTTGTCCTAACTAGACTGGAAACTTAACTTTGTAAACTTTTCAGTCCTGGGTCAATTCCTGGATATCCAGACCTCCAGATAACCCTCTGATTACAGCCCTTTCCCCTCTCCCCCCCCCCAAAGACTCACTCATCCAGACCACCTAACACCCACCTGATACCCATTAGTCAGACCTCATGATGTCATGATAACCATCCTGGTCAATCCTAGGGCTAAAAATACAGGACTGGTAATTCTCAAAATGTACTTTTTAGTGTAAGAACCTTTAACTTCTCTTCTCTGAGACACGTCTAGTTTTTCTGCCTAGTTGTGTTCCCAGTTTGCAAAGGCTAAAACCGGTGAATAAATCTTTAACATTTAGTTCTAGCTCAAGCCTCCAGACTCTTTTTATAAAAAAAAAATTTTTTTTATTGATTTCAGAGAGGAGGAGAGATGGAGATAAAGAAATAGAAACATCAATGATGAGAAAGAATCATTGATCGGCTGCCTCCTGCACACCCCACATTGGGAATCGAGCCCGCAACCCAGGCATGTGTCCTGACCAGGAATCGAACCGTGACCTCCTGATTCACAGGTCGACACTCAACCACTGAGCCATGCTGGCTGGGCTCCAGACTCTCTTTGAGTTCATTTGGCAGAAGTATAAAAAGGCTAGCACCTTAGCCACTGCCTGACACTAACTAATGTGGAAGTTGCAGGGGTGTGGAGAGCCACGGAAGGGTGTTAGAATTTATTTCAATGTAAATTTATTTCAATGTATTTTGTTGAGGCAAAATAATAGTAATACTAATGATGAAGCTGACGTTGCTTAAGTCATGAGATGTCTACTAAGATGTTTTGAATGAAATGAGTGCTCCTCCCCAGCGTGCTTCCCCAGAAGAGCCCCAGTGAGGGTTCGTTATCCTTCCTCACCTCAGCTTCCTGCCCCGCCCCGCGGGGTGCAGGTGTCTCTGTGTGATAGTGACAGGAACTATGCCAGTTAAGTACCAACACCAAGGCCTGGCACCCAGCTATCTTCTTCCTGCACAGCCACGCATGTTGTTTGGTGGGTCTCGGGTCATTCTCTCCATGTGTTTCTCCTTGATGGTTACATTTCTCTTCCATTACTGTGTCTTTCATGATTGATGAATCCAGAACATTACGTGCATTTTTTAAGAGCGTGCTTACCAAATGCCAGGCCGTGCTCTATGTCCTGTGCACACATGAACTCTTTTTATCCACATAAAATAGTATGAAGTAGGTAGTACTAAAATCTCCATTTTATGGGCGATAAATAGTTGGGGCCCAGAGGGGTTAAGCTACTTGCCTCTGTCACACAGCTGATGAGTAGTGCTGCCTAACTCTAGTACCTATGCTCTTAGCTGCTCTGCCATAGTGATGCTGGACTGAGTCAGGGTGTTCGTTCAAGCATCCCTTCCTGGGCAGGTCAGACCTACCCATGGCTGGGTTGCTGCCGCCATACTGTGTGGTAGGCAGTTAGACAAGATCAGACCAAGGCTGAGGGGCCAGGAACAGAAGGTCACCAGGGTGGGAAGCCCCAGGTACCTAGCCATGGGTAAAACTGGGAAAACAAGGACCTTGCCCCCAGGGTAATCTTTCCTCCCTTAGCATATTGCTGGTCATACAGTTTACACCCCCTGACCTTTCACAGCGCTCTCATGCGGTTGACCCCCGCTTAGAGGAGGAACAAGGGGCCAAAGAGTGGTCTCAAGCAACTTTCAAGGAGGCCCTTGCACAACCACTCCCTTAAGCATTAGCCCCCAGGGATAACATCTAGGCCTCGGTTGTGTTTCAGCGACAGGCTTAGAAAAGCAGCAAAACCAGACAACGCTGCATTGACTAATGACTCCCTGCCCTGGCGTGACCCATCAATGGAGACCATGGCCCCAAAAGGACATACCTGGAAAGCTGATGAATAGTCTATTGAGATCTTTCCCTGAGAGCGCCCCTAAAATAGTCACCCTTAAAAGCCCTTAGGACAGAGGACCCAGTGCCTTCTCCCCATCAAGAGTACGCCCACGCCCTTCCCATCCCCCTCCTCCTTCCCCCAGGGGCATACCTTTACCTTCTCTCCTAATAGCCAGGGGTCCCTTCTTTTGCCTCTGCAACTCGTTTCCTGAGCCCATGTCTTCTACAGTTCACTTCTTCTACCTCTGTGACTTTCTATATATTTTAAAATTGATTTTTAGAGAGAGGGATAGAGATAGTAACATTGATGAGAGAGAAACATCCATCAGCTGCCTCCTGCATGCCCCGCCCCTGACTGAGAATCAAACAGGCACTTTGTGACTTTCTAAATAAACTTTCTCTTATAGTTTGAGTCTTGGCTCTGAATTCTTTCTTAGCCAGAACTCAAGAACCGAGGTTGCTGAACTGAGGTCCGGTCTGACCTCACCAGTCTAACGCCTGGTGGCATCATCACCGCCAACAACTGGATCTTGGCTGCAACACTAAAATTACATCATGTTCCCAGGTGAGTGTGATGCTGTTTTAGGCAAGGAAAATAGCACATAGTGTTGTCGATGCTCCACAGTGTGGCTCTGAGTGACCCACCTTTCTCTGGGACACCCTCTTCGCTTGCTTTGTATCTGGGCACCGTGATTCAGTTTCTAATGTTATCGGGACACCTGGGGCGGCATCATTGTCTATTCATGGAGCATGCAGTCAGCAACCCCGGAAAGGCACTGAGCAGAAAATCATAGCATGTTTGGGGTCACTCATGGGGACGTGCCAATTCCAGAACTCCAGAAGAACTTGGGAGCGAGCGACGACAATAATAGCTTATTAAGCCCATACAACATGCTATCCCTGGTCTAGACATTCCAGGAACTATCTCATCTAATCCTTACCACAGCCTTCTGATGATTCCCCAATGGCAAATGAGAAAAATGAGGCTCAGAGAAGTGGTTTCCCAAGATCACAGGGCTCAGAAAGAGGGGAACCAGGATTCAAACACAGCTTCGAAGACTGAGCTCAAACATGGCACTGCACCTGAGGCCTGAGCCCATGTCTTTAACCACAGCCCTGTTTTGGAGAGATGTGGACTGTCAGCCATCTTACTGCCAGCTCCATGGTCAGCTCAGATGAATGAGGCCCTAGAAACAAAGTGAAAAGAAAGCCTGGCCTGAAATAACTGCTTGACTCCCTGTTGGGGAACAGGATCAGGAGGGGAGAGAGTGACAAATTCAGCAAGTGAAGCTGGGGAGGAGGGCGGGCCACTTGGGAGGAAGACTGAGAAGAGGCTTTCCCAGTCAATATGCATGGCTGTGGGGCAGGAGGAGGGAGAAGCCAGGGTCTATCCCTGGACCCTCCAAGTTTCTGAAACAGGACTCCAGCTCTGGCTGTTCTCCCCTTTGTGCCCTGACCCCGTGGGGCTCTCATTCTTGCCACCTGTTGTTGGCTTGCCCTCATTTCGGAGACACTGACAGGAAGGAAGCTAGTCTCCCAGCTGGCAACAAGTGTTTCGCATTAGCATTCGATAGGCAGGCCGATACCACTTTGATGGCTATTAATGATAACATTGCTACTTTCTTTTGGAGGTGGTTTTAAAATTACGCAGAAGTGTATTTGCAAGTCATATATCTGATAAGGGATTAAAATCCAGAATATAAAGGGAGCTCCTACAACTCAACAAGAAAGAAATTCGAAAAGAAGAAGAAAAATAAAATAAAGAAAAAAAGAAACTCAAAAAGGAGCAAAGGGATTTGAAGAGACATTTCTCTAAAGAAGATACACAAATGGCCAATAAACACACGAAAAGGTGCGCCCTATTACTAGGGAAATGTAATTAAGAACTACACGAAACCCGTTAGAATGGTTATTAACACAAGCAAAGCAAAGCAAAACAAAACAAGTGTTAGCAAGGATACGGAGGAAGTGGAAGCCCTGTGTAAACTGGTGCAGTTGTTGTGGAAAACAGCTGGGCAGTTCCTCAAAAAGCTGAGCGTAGAATTACCAAATGATACAGCAAGTCCACTTCTAGGTATATACCCAAAAGAATGAAAACAAGGACTCAGATTCTTGCACACCATTGTTCAAGAATCAGCAGCATTATTCACAGCAGCCAAAAGGTGGAACAACTCAAATACCTATCAAAAAGTGAGTAGAACCCAGCCGGCACGGCTCAGTGGCTGAGCATTGACCTATGAACCAGGAGGCTGTGGTTTGATTCCCGGTCCAGGGTACATGCCCGGATTGTGGGCGAGCAGGAGACAGCAATCAATGATTTTCCCTCATCATTGATGTTTCTTTCTCTCTCTCCCTCTTCCTTCCTCTCTGAAATCAATTAAAAAAATATTTTTAAAAAAAGAGTGAATGGATGGCCCTGTCCAGTGTCACTCAGTGGTTAGAGAATTGGTCCAAACACAAAAGGATCTCAGGTTTGATTCCCGGTCAATGACATGTACCTGGGTTGCAGGTTCAATCGATGTGTCTCTCTCACATTGATGATTTTGGCTCTCTCTCCCCCTCTCTCCCTCCTTTCTACTCTCTCTAAGAGAATCAATGGTAAAAATATCCTTGTGTGAGGATTACAAAAAAAAAAAGTGAACAGATGAACAAATTGTGAGATATTATCAGTCATAAAAAGGAATGAAGTCCTGATCCATGCCCTAACATAGATGAGCCTGGAAAACATGATGCTTACTGAAATTAACCAAACACAAAAGGACATATATATGATTCCATTTGTATGATGTACCTGCAATAGGCAAGTTCGTAAGGACAGAAAATAGAATAGAGGTTAATAGGGAGATGTTTTAGTAAGTGCATTGTTCCCATTTGGGATGATGAACAAGTTGTGAAAATGGATAGTGTTTATGCAACACCGTAAATAAACTTAATGCCATTGAATTATCCTGTATAATAAAAGGCTAATATGCAAATCGACTGAACGACCAGTTGCTATGACGTGCACTGACCACCAGGGGGCAGACGCTCAATCAGGAGCTGCCCCCTGGTGGTCAGTGTGCTCCCACAGGGGGAGTGCCGCTCAGCCAGAAGCCGGGCTCACAGCTGGCGAGTGCAGGGGTGGTGGTGGGAGCCTCTCTCGCCTCCCAGGCAGCGCTAAGGAGCAGCAAGCTGAGAGGTAAGGAGCAGTAAGCAGGTGGGCAGTAAGGAGCGAGGGCTCCCAGACTGCGAGAGGGATGTCCCCCAAGGGGTCCCAGACTGTAAGAGGGTGCAGACTGGACTGAGGGACCCCTCCCCCCAAGTGCATGGATTTTCGTGCACTAGGCCTCTAGAATATTTTAAATCAAGCATGTCAAACTCACTGCCGCGGGCCACAGGCAGCCCACAAAATATTTTTGTGGCCCAGCCAATATAACGGTATGTAAGAAACGTTTTAACAAAAATTTCGTAACTTAATTTTTACAATATCATGTTATACATAATTATTAATAACAACCTACAGCGTTCACTAATGACTGATTACTGTAATCGTGTTGCATTCATTTCCCTTACATGCCTTATTCGCAGGTGCACCATATCTCTCCACAAATACTAGCAGTGAATATTTTAGTAGCCGATTGCCACGTCATTAGTCTGTACTGACTTGTTTGGTGTGCACAACAGGAAATATTTCGCTTTCTGAGAACAAGAAGAATAGGTTTATTTGCATTACACTTATGAATTTGTGCAGTTATTCAGTGTCTGGTAAGTTAATGTTCAAGAAAATATATTCATTTTTATTAAAATTTCTATTATTTTATGTTAACGATGACTCAGTTATTTCAGCCCTTTGTATTCAGCATGTCCCTATCAAAATAAACCTATGTTCCTATGAAAATTGAAGCTTTTGTTTTTTGGGGGTCCACATAAACTTAAAGCTTGTTTATTTGGCCCATGTTAGCCTTAGAGTTTGAAATGCTTGATCCAATCGAATCACATTTAATCCAGTTAGCTACATGTGATTTAATTGGATAATCTAGATTTGATCCACTTAGCTAGATCTTATTTAATTGGTTCAACTTGATTGGATCTATTAGCCTAATGACTTAAATGGACCAACTAGCCTAATTAAGTCATTTGGCTAATTGGTCCAATTAGGCTAGTTGGTCCAATTAAGTCATTAGGCTAATAGATCCAATTAGGTCAATTGGTTAATTGGGCCAATTAAGTCATTATGCTAATTGGTCCATTTAAGTCATGCTAATAGGTCCAATGAAGTCAATTGGATAATTGGTCCAATTAAGTCATTATGCTAACTGGTCCAATTAGTTGAATTGGTCCAATTAAGCCATTAGGCTAATTGTCCCATTAGGCTAATTGGTCCAATTAGACTAATTGATCCAATTAAGTCATTAGGCTAATTGTCCCATTGGGCTAATTGGCCCAATTAGGCTAATTGATCTAATTAGGCTAATTGTCCAATTAGGCAAATTAGTCCAATTAAGTCATTAGGCTAATAGGTCCAATTAGATCAATTGGATAATTGGTCCAATTAAGTCATTAGGCTACTTGATCCAATGAAGTCAATTGGTTAACTGGTCCAATTAAGTCATTATGCTAATTGGTCCAATAAGTCATTAGGCTAATTGTCCCATTAGGCTAATTGGTCCAATTAGACTAATTGGTCCAATTAGACTAATTGGTCTAATTAAATCATTGGGCTATTTGGCCCAATTAGGCTAATTGTACAATAAGGCTAATTGGTCCAATTAAGTTATTAGGCTAATTGGTCTAATGAGATCAATTGGATAATTGATCTAATTAGCCTAACATCTTAATTGGACCAATTGTCCAGTTGACTTAATTGGACCAATTAGCATAATGACTTAATTGGACCATTAGCCTAATGACTTAATGGGACCAATTGGCTTAATGACTTAATTGGACCAATTAGCTTAATGACTTAATTGGACCAATTTGCTTAATGACTTATTTGGATCAATTACATTGAATCCGATTAGCTGACCTCAATTTAATTGGGTCAACGTAATTGGATCAATTTGCTTAATGGTCTAATTGCATTCAAATTGATCCAATCAAATCCAGTCTAGTTCATTGGATTAAATCCAGAGGATCCAATTTAAGCATGTCAAACTTGCAGCCCACGGGCTTCATGCGGCCCACAAGGAATATTTTTGTGGCCCAGCCAATATAACTGGATGTAAGAAACTTTTTAATAAAAATTTCATAATCTAATTTATACAATATCCTGTTATACATAATCTTACCTAATAAAGAGGGAATATGCTAATTGACCCTCATGCCATCGCAAAGATGGCGGTGCCCACAGCCAATAAGGAGGGAATATGCTAATTGATTGCTACACCCTCAAAGATGGAGGCGCCCACAGCCACAAGATGGCGGCGCCCTGTCCCCTCAGGCCCGCTGGGGCGGCAGGCATGCGGCAAGGCCGGGCCTGCCCTGTGCACTTGCCTCCAGAATCCCTGAGTCCCCTCAGCCCCCCAGCCGCCCAGGGCCGGCCTGAGGCGCAGGCAAGCTTCGGGTGGTGGCTGCCCAGCTGCCAAGGGTGGGCCTGAGGCACAGGCAAGCCGTGGATGGCGGCTGCCCAGCCGCCCAGGGCCACCTGAGGCTCAGGTAACCAGGGCCAGCTAAGGCTTGCGCTGCCAGCAGTGGCAGCAGCAGAGGTGTGATGAGGTGTCGCCTTCCCCTGATCGCTGGGTCACCTCCTGCCCCTGAGGGCTCCCAGACTGTGAGAGGGGGCAGGCTGGGCTGAGGGACCCCCCCCTCCAGTGCATGAATTTTCATGTACCGGGCCTCTAGTTATTAATAACGAGCTACAATGTTTGCTAATGACTAATTACTATAATCGTGTTGCATTCATTTCCCTTGCATGCCTTATGTGCAGGTGCACCATATCTCTCCACAAATACTAGTAGCAAATATTTTAGCAGCCGATTGCCACGTCATTAAGCTTGTACTGACTTGTTTGGTGTGAGCAACAGGAAATATTTTGCTTTTGGGAAACAAGAAAAATGTTTTTTTTTGCATTATGCTTATTAATTTGTGCAGTTATTAACTTATCAGACACTTACTCAGTGTCTGATAAGTTAATGTTCAAGAAAAAAATATTAAGCCGAAACCGGTTTGGCTCAGTGGATAGAGCGTCAGCCTGCGGACTGAAAGGTCCCAGGTTCGATTCCGGTCAGGGGCATGTACCTTGGTTGCGGGCACGTCCCCAGTAGGGGGTGTGCAGGAGGCAGCTGATCGATGTTTCTCTCTCATCGATGTTTCTAACTCTCTATCCCTCTCCCTTCCTCTCTGTAAAAAATCAATAAAATATATATTTAAAAAAAAATTTTAATTTTTATTAAGATGTTCTATTTTTATTTTTTTATTTTATTTTACAAACCCTTGTGTCGAGGGCTGACTTTCAATAGATCGCAGCGAGGGAGCTGCTCTGCTACGTACGAAACCCTGCCCCAGAAACAGGTCCTCTACGAATGGTTTAGCGCCAGGTTCCCCACAAACGTGCGTTGCGTGAAGGGCGTGGGGGCGGCCCCCTGTTCTATTTTTTTTATGTTAAAGATTACTCATTGATTTCATCCCTTTGTATTCAGCATGTCTCTATCAAAATAAACCTACATTTCTATGAAAATTGAAGCTTTTGTTTGTTTTTGCGGCCACATAAACTTAAGCCTTGTTTATTTGGCCCATGTTAGCCTTTGAGTTTGACACGCTTGTTTTAAACGGTTAAAATGGTAAGTTTGTGTGTGATGTGTATTTTACTACAATAAAAGAGATGCAAAAAGTTTTATGGGCTTTAGTCTTTCAGTAGTTTCTCATTTCATTAGAATTCACCACAAGCACCCTACAGAGAGGCGCGCTGTGCAAAAGTCACACTTGGCTCTCCAGTCTGGAACCAAGAACACCACTACTCTACTCCTTGGAGTTCCCCCAAAGTGACTCTGTCCACACATGGTTGCTATTGGAGCCTACCTGTTGCCACAGTATCACTGTGCTGTTACTAAGGAATGTGACATGTCCTAACTTTCAAAGCATTCACATAGCACATAAATCCACTCTGTGTTCCGTGGTATAAGGCCACATCTCTTCAAGTACTTAAGCATTAAACACACACACACACACACACACACACACACACACACACACACACACGAGCTAAACATTTAGCTGGCTGGAGTTTCAACTCCAATCATTGTTTTGCCAGGGGCAGAGCCAATTGTAGTGTTTAAACTTCATCATTATTTAGACAGGGACAGAGCCAAGTTTACAGAATTCTGGAAGGCAACCTCAGGGTACCTTAGCTGTTGTTCTTTGTGGCCAATCCTGAGGATTTAATCCAGAACAAACTGCTCTTCCAAGTTTCTCCATGGAACATGCTGGAAATATAAAGATGAGTAAGTTATAACTCCTGCTCTCATGCGGCAGAGAGTCTAATAAAAATGTATAAACAATGTTAATATAGGGTAAAATGTTAAGAGGCACATGTCCAAAGTGTGTGGGTGACTGGGGTCATGGTTGGGGGGAGGCAAAAAGAGAAGTCATCTTGGGTCACAGAGACAAGATGGCATTTGAGTCCAATCCTGATGAAAGAATGGAGTTTTCCAGGTGACAATACAGGAAACGGGGGCATCAGGGAGAAGGATCAGCATATACAAAGCCACAAAGCATGACAGGCTGGACCATTCAGAAAACCACACTCAGCCATGGGTGGGCGAAGCAAAGGTAAGCGGGGAGAGGCAAGATTCGGAGAAGGAATGTAGATGTTGTCTTGTGATGAACCATGTCCCGCGTGGTTCAGGGTTTGGGCTCTGGAGAAGGGCCGCACACAAATGACAGAGATGAGACAAGAAATAATTTGGAAATTAGGGGGCCAGAGGGGAGCCCAATGCAAGAGGAAGGACTCCACTTGTGCTCAGGCCTTGCCATCCTTTTATTCAGTTTGGGATACACCTATAGCCCTTAGGCAGGCAATTCCAGTAACTGACAGACTATCTTATCAGTAAGGATTTACATGACTATCTGGTCAGGAAATTGCTTCAGCTACCATTGTCTCTACTAAACAGTCAGTGCATAGTTCTGATCTTTGCCAGGGCTCAAGGTTCACCAGCATTCTGGCCTCCTTGTCCACACTTCTCTGATAGTGAAGACAATGGGTAGCTTCCAACATTGTCTTGTCCTCACTGGGTGACTGTGGGATTTTATGAAGGGAGCCTGGAGGGGCATGACCAGGTGTTCATTTCCAGAAAGAAATGTAAAGTTTAGAGGATGAGTTTGAGGAGTTGGAAGCTTGGCCCAAGGAGGCCAGTAGGAATATTGTCAGAGTAATCAAGGTGAGAGATGGAGAAAGCCCAGATTCAGGAGGATATCAGAGACAAGATAATAAGTATAACTATTGTAGTAGATTGAGGTCCTAAATGAGGTTACATTTCTTTTCATCTTGCACTTAACAGTGAGGTGGAGTGAGCCTACAGAGCTGAAGGGTGGTTGGTCCTCCCATGCCCCTTTTCATGACAAAGATGTGGGATGGGAGCCTCGCGATGGGAGCTGGGTCTGCAGCTCCTCCCCTCTCCTTCCTCCTCTCCAGTGCACCCTGCTTAGCCTACCTAAATTATCTGAAGACATGTCTTTTATTTTACTACCAATGGCCTGGTGCACAAGTTCATGCACATCGAAAGGAAATTAATTAAGAAGAAACATTTTAATATCACTATTCGTCCTTTCTCTGTAATAGAAGTGTCAACCAAATTCACGATCAACAATGATAGATGGAAACACACGCATGCTATTGGTGCCAGCAAGAGCTTTATATGTATTGTGCATGTGTGAGTCAACTTAGCCTTTTGTATATATAGAACAAACTTGCTTAATTAAACCTGCTTTCTGATGTAGCTAAACTTTTTCCAGCCCAGTGAAGCACCCCAACTTCTCTTTCAGGTAATTGTCAGCAACACAGTGGTAAATTCAACACGAAGCAGATTATTGTTGTAGATCACACAGAGAGAACAAAGGGTAAAATATTGAACTGCAGCAGTGTTTGACTATATTCTGCGCAGTGAGAAAACCTGAAGTCATTTTCAAGGTCCACCATTTCTTACTTCTTTTCAGTTGGGTCAAGTTTCTAAGCTTTCTAAATCTCCGTTTTTTCCAGCTAATGAAAATAAAATAGGATTCCACTGAGTTTCCTATCTACTTATTCCAGGACTTCTGTGAGGATCAAATGAGATGAGGCACGGGAAAATGCTTCACAGACATTTGGTTACAGTGTAAAGTGTTTGCACCTGCGTGTAAGTGATCCTGGGATGAAGAAACTGCAAGGAGGCTAGTCCTCACTAGGGAGAGGAAGCCAGGTGTTGCTACTTGACATCACTACCCCGATGGAAGGAAGGACACTTAGCATATTGGCCTTTTATATATGTAGATTATTTTAATTTATTCTATTTGACTTTTTGTCTCAGATGCTTCAACAATTTGGAAAGTATAAGAAGATAGTGAATGCCCTGGCTGGTGTAGCTCAGTTGGTTGGAGCATCATCCAGGTGCACTGGGGGCGGGAGGAGTGGAGGTTGGAGGGGGTGAAGGGGGTTGAGAAGGTGGCAAGTTCC
Source organism: Plecotus auritus (assembly GCF_963455305.1). Lineage (NCBI taxonomy): Eukaryota > Metazoa > Chordata > Mammalia > Chiroptera > Vespertilionidae > Plecotus > Plecotus auritus. The sequence continues at coordinate 15,159,194 of NC_137777.1, forward strand.
CTTCCAGTTGGGACACATGCCTGAGCTGCAGATTCCGTCCCTGGTCAGGGTGCATGCAGGAGGCAGCCGATGGATGTTTCTCTCTCTCACATTGATGTTTCTATCCTCCCCTCTCTTCCTCTATCTAGATCAGTTATAAAAGAATATTTCACCATCCCCCATCCACTCAATTCCCACCCTGACCGGCAAAAGATACCACTGTTTTTAGTTTCTTATGTACCCTTCCAGAGACATTTTAAAATGTATGTTCAAGTAGTTATGATGACACTTTCTTCCCTTCCACCTTTTATTTCCTTTTCTTCTTGGGGGTTCTTCTCAGGAGAAGTTTAGGAAACCCCAGGGAAGCTCATTCAGGCCCAGGCATCAGTCTCTGCAGTGCCTTAAGGTGCAAGGGTCCCAAGAACAAAGCCATCCAGCTAGGTAAGTCCTCAACTCCCCAGGAGGCCCCATACATCCTGGACCTACTGTGGTAACAGCACACATGCGGGCAGCACCAGGAAGTCCAGGTGAGGCCCTGGCCACAGGCCGGGAGGAGGCCCCCAGTCTCAGGCTGAGGAGAGAGAGGCCCTGTGTTATGTTTGGATGCAACTGCTCCACAGCCAAGGGGGCCCTCATGCTCAGTGACTAACATTTCCCCTCACATTTAGCCACTTTCCCTGGGTGCACTGGTGGGGCAGATGGCTGGACCATGGGGACTGGCCCTGGGATGGACACTGCTCCCACAGTCAGCTCTCCGAGCAGAACACCACTTTGACCCTGAGCCTCCTCAGGGTCACGGCTGTTCTTTCCTGCCAGCCAACCTGAGTCCAAGCCACCTCTGTCTGCACCCCAAGTCCAGCAGGGATATTACATTAACCCTTAAATTAAAAGGACAGGCTCTAGGTTTCTCTGTTTCCTTCCAGAAAGTTCTTTGCAGGTTGCAAACAAGGGTACCTTTGGGAGAAGCACCACCTCACTTTACCACCAGAGCAGCTCAGCCCCAAAGGACACAGACAGGTTTTTTACTTCAGTGGTTGGGTTAAGTTGGGTAAAGTGGGTTGGGCTAATACAGGAGGAGGACTGAGTTTGGAGAGGGCCTGGGAGATGAAATCAGTTCTGAACATAATGAGTTTATCCGTATGACTGCTCTTCCTATTATAAATCCTGATTTTAAATATATCCTATCTAATAAAAGAGTAATATGCAAATAGACCGTACCTCCCCTACACCCACAAAGCCACACCCACCAGCCAATCAGGAGCAAGTATGCAAATTAACCCAACCAAGATGGCTGTGGCCACGGAGCAAGCAGGAGGCTTGGGTTTCCCCAGCAATGGAGGAAGCCAAGCTTCCTGCACACCCTGGCCGGCCCAGGCCTCCACTCAAGGCTACAAAGTTTCAATTATAGAAGATAAATAATTCCCAACAAAAATGGCTGTGGCCACAGAGCGAGCAGGAGGCTTGGGTTTCCCTGGTGATGGAGGAAGCCAAGCTTCCTGCAGCCCTGGTCTCTGCTCAAGTTTACAAAGTTTCAATTTTAGAAGATAAATAAATCCCAACAAAAATGGCTGTGGCCACGGAGTGAGCAGAAGGCTTGGCTCTGCTCAAGGCTGCAAAGTTTCAATTATAGAAGATAAATAAATCCCAGGGGGTGTGGCTGGCCTGCAAACCACCACAGGACCCTCACTCAGGCCACCCCACGCCCCAAGGGAACCCCTACCCTGATCCGGGACACCCTTCAGGGCAAGCCAGCTGGCCCCCACCCGAGCACCAGGCCTCTATTCTATCTAATAAAAGAGTAATATGCAAATTGACCATCACTCCAACACACAAGATGGCTGCCCCCATGTGGTCAAAGATGGCTGCCCCCATGTGGACACAAGATGGCCACCACAAGATGGCCAGCAGGGGAGGGCAGTTGGGAGAGACCAGGTCTGCAAGGGAGGGCAGTTGTGGGTGATCAGGCCATCAGGGAAGGGCAGTTGGGAGGGACCAGGCCTGCAAGGGAGGGCAGTTGGGGGCAATCAAGCCTGCAGGAGAGGGCAGTTAGGGGTGACCAGGCTGGCAGAGGAGGGAAGTTGGGGGCGACCGGGCCTGCAGGGTAGGGCAGTTGGGGGGGACCCAGGCCTGCAGGGGAGGGCAGTTAGGGGCAATCAGGCTGGCAGGGGAGTGGTTAGGGGGTGATCAGGCTGGCAGGCAGAAGCGGTTAGTGGCAATCAGGAAGGCAGGCAGGCGAGCAGTTGGGAGCCAGCAGTCCTGGATTGTGAGAGGGATGTCCGACTGCCCGTTTAGGGGACAGTCGGACATCTCTTGAGGGGTCCCAGATTGGAGAGGATGCAGGCTGGGCTGAGGGACACACACCCCCGTGCACGAATTTCGTGCACCGGGCCTCTAGTATATATATATTATTGATTTCAGAGAGGAAGATAGATAGAAACATCAATGATGAGAGAGAATTACCGACTGGCTGCCTCCTGCATGCCCCCTACTGGGGGGTGGGGATCGAGCCCGCAACCCGGGCATGTGCCCTTGGCCGGAATCCAACCTGGGACTGTTTAGTCCACAGGCCAACACTCTATCCACTGAGCCAAACTGGCTAGGGCTAAATCCCGTTTTTAATGGAGTTTCACAGCTGCCCATCTCTCAAGTATATACTAGCCTTCGTGATTATCTTTAAGCTTGCCCTCGATTTTCTTAAGTAGAGAAAGCCATATTCTGGAACCTATACAGGATAGCTATTTAAAAAAAAAAAAAATACAGCATGCAACGCTCAGGGGACAGAACTTATACCCGCCAAATATAATCACAATAGTGTTTAGTAATTGACTAAAGATACTCAAATGCCACCCAGCTGGTATGTCTCAGTGGTTGAGCTTTCACCCATGAACCAGGAGGTCGAGGTTTGATTCCAGGTCAGGGCACATGCCCAGGTTGCAGGCTCCATTTCCAGTAGAGGGTGTACAGGAATAGCCGATCAGTGATTCTCTCTCATCATTGATGTTTCTATCTCCCTCTCCCGTCCTCTCCGAAATCAATAAAACAATTTTAAAAAAGATATTCAAATGCCAATGAGGAGAGGATGGCTGAATAAAGAATAAACTTAGAACTACCAGAGACTGCTATCATGCCATGCATATTACCAGAATTCAATAATTTTACTTTAATAATAAAAGCATCTCCAGTGCACACTATGAATACTCACTGTGTGACAGAACCTCATCTAATCCTTTGACACGCACTCATTCTTATAATGAAGGTATTATTATTGTTGGCTAGTGTTATTGTGTTTTCCACATTTTACAGATGAGGAAACTGAGGTCCAGAGAGGTTAAGTAACTTGCTTTTAATCAGTTACTGTTAGGATATCAATTTGGCTGCTAACAGGCCCAAAGTAGCAATGGCTTAGGCAAGATTGAAGCTTAGTTCTCTCTCATGTCAGTCTCACTAGGAGCAGTCCAGGGCTGATAAGCAGCTCAACTTTGTTGGGGCCCCAGGATACTACTTCCATGTTGCTCTGCCTTCTCTAAGGGCTACTCTCTTCGACCTTGTCAAAGAAGGAACAATGTCACCTCTGCCTTCCATTGGGGAGGGAGGGGGAGGGAAGGAAATGGAGGATCCAGCCCTCTTTTCAAGGGCATGGCCTGGAAGTTGTGTTCACACTCCACTGGCCACATGGTCACATGGTCACGTCTACTTTCAAAGGAGGCTAGGAAATGTGGTCTTTATTCTGGTCACATGTCCAGTTACAATTCAGGGGAGAATGGATACTGGAAATCAAACAGTGATCTCTGCCACTCAGAGGTAGAACTGGGTTCCAAACCCAACAGTTTGACTTCCAAACCAAAACTCTTCACTATTCATCATACTGTTGTCTAAGAAGAATCGAATGAGGTCAGGAGTTGGTAGGGTCTTTCTGACCGCCCCCCACCCCCCTGCCAAATAGTTTGAGACTTTCTTTTAATGTTCTACTTTGAGTACATGCACATGAGCAAACACACACACACACACACAGCTTATAACTCTCCCAGTTAAAGAGTTTTTTGAGATAGGTATCCATTGATGGGGAACCAGGTAATGTTTCTAGTCATCCTTTCCTTATAGACTTTCAATTTTTAGTTTTCTTTTTTATTTCATTTTTTTCCACGTTCCTTCCTCCCTTCCTTCCTTCATTGGCAAGCTGCCAAATGCCTCACACTTCATGATGCCTGATGTATCATGCCATCATCAGTTTTAACAATTTTCTCCGCCACCAGACTGTATGGGCCGGGCAATCACTCCTCACAAATGAAATTACCCAATCTTTCATTAGCAAGTGGGGCAAGCCAGGGTTACCTTTAAGAGTACTTAGAAAGCACGAGCACATTCCAAATCAGTATCAAACTAAACAACTTTGCCTCAATAGGATCATTCTTATGAAAAGATTAATTTTATCTCATTCACTCCCAAGTGCTCTATTTCAGCTGAGTAGGATACTATCACAATCAAGAAGCTTCCTCATGGCCTATGTGTGTACAACTGCATCCCTGGTGCCCCTCTCCCTCCGCTACAAAAGAATTTTTTGTTTGAACCTCTGAAGACACTTGAGACCTGTTTTACAAAACTAATTTTAAGTGCGTATTAATTCAATTGAGCATTCCTGGTGTGGCTCTGTCAGCTGTGCAGAATGCCACAGCCATGAGGACATTGTTTGTTCCAGAGCAGGAGATGCCAATGTGATGACAGACATTTTTTTAAGGCATGGAGCTGGTGGCTGTTGAGTCTGCATTTCCTGACATTCACAATGGATGTGAGCCCCTGGATTGTGAGCAGAGAGTTAGCTAATAACTTATTTTTCCTAGCGTGTTGAACAATGCAAAGTGCTTTTAAATAATTATGTCATCAGATCTTAACAATAGCTCTATGAGGTCAGTAGGGACAGACTGGCAACCTAAGAACATCTTACACATCATTCTTGGAAGACAAAGCCCAGCTCCCCGGACTTTCGAACCTGGGGACTCCCTAGCACATAGGGAGGTTACGGTAACTATACTTCTGGTAAATATAATTTAAGCATGCTTAATTATATTATTTTCAACCAGTGCTCATTGAGCCCCTCCTATGGGCTGGGGCACTGCAAAGTGCTGGGGAGCCACAGATGAGCAAGACATAGTTGCTTTCCTCAGGGAACTCCGCCTGCTGGGGGAGGGGCGGGTGGTGAGTACCACTATCTATCATCAGATGCTGATCGTGCCATCATCCATGTCTGCTGGCAAAGTGTGAGGGGAAAGAAGACTTCAGAGATTTGTAGGGGACCTTTGTGCTAAGTCCTGAAGTGTAAGTTGGATAATGACTGGCAGGAACGTGTAGGGAGGACATTCGAGAGAGTGGTGACAGCATATACGGGGGACAGAGGCTTGGACTGCACAACTTCATCAGAGAATTGAGAGAAGTGTGTGGCACATGGGTGTGGGGGAGGGATGCCTCCAATTAAGTGGATGGTGGAGGGCCTTGTTTGCTGTGCTACAGTGTTTGAATCCTTTCCTCAAACTAGGGAGGTGGAAAAGAGGTTTAGTAGGATGTGAGCCCAGACTCCAAGGGCTTGTTGACTTGGGGAAGTTACTTCACCACCATCTGTAAAATGGGGGTTTAACACTCATACTGAGTTAGTTTTGAATGCTAATGAGCTAGTGTATAAGTGTTTAACATAGTGCCTGGAACACAGTAGGTATTCAATAGCTATCACTACATCTTGATAATATTTCTTTACCTTTTCTGCATCAGATTCCTTTTAGAACGGATGAAGCTTTTTCCTCCACACAATATTTTGTGAATGATTCAATGGGGTTCACAGCTCTCCCTCGACACTGGATTCCAAGTTAAGAATCCTGCTGTAAGATATAGGGAGTCATCTGAAGTTTTAAAGCAGAAGAGTATTAAGATCAGCCCTGGCCTGTGTGGCTCAGTGGCTAGAGCACTGGCCTGAGCACCTAAGTGTTGCAGGTTTGAATCTTGGTCAAGGGCAGGTACCTCAGTTGCGGCCCCAGTTGAGGCTCGTGGGGGAGGCAATCAATTGATGTGTCTCTCTGACATCAATGTTTCTCTCTCTCTCCCCCCTCCCTTACACACTCTCTCTAAAAAAAAACCAAACAAACAAACAACAAAAAAAACAATGGAGAAAAGTGTTAAGATCAGATTTGATTTTTTTGGAGGAAAATACTGGGTACTGGAGAAGGAAAACATCTGTGGTTCTCAAATCTGACTGCCCATTATAATCATCTGCTCCAGCTTCACTCCCCAGATATTCTGATTTGGTTAGTCTGGGATAGGGCCAGGCATCAGGGTTTTTTTAAAAAATATGTTTTTATTTTATTATTAAAATTTTTTAATTGATTTCAGAGAGGAAGGGAGAGAAAGAGATAGAGAGATAGAAACACCAATGATGAGAATAATTGATTGGCTGCCTCCTGCATACCTTCTACTGGAGATCGAGCCCACAACCCGGGCATGTGCCCTGACTGGTAATTGAACCATGACCTCCTGGTTCATAGGTCAACTCTCAACCAACTGAGCCATATCAGCCAGGGCCCAGCATCAGGATTTAAAAACCTTTCAGGTGATTCTAATGTGTAGCCAGATTTGAAAACCTCTGAATTAGGTTCAGTGTTAGTCAGCTGGAGAGAGGAGAATAGCAGCAGAGTAGGAATGGGAAGGAGAAAAGAGGAAAGATTTGTCAACCCTGAGAAAGAAAATACCTACCAAGAAGAGTTCCTGGTGGCTAACTGGGCTCAAAGTTAAAAACAGAGCTTAATAGCTATTTCTAAACAAGTGCCTCTCACATAAACCACACTTCAGGGAAAAGCCTGCACTAAGGTGCCTGCCTCCCACACTAAACTGTCCGTCTGCACTGTGTTCCTGGCAACTGAGCCAGTTCTTATAAAGGAGTACCTAAGTCATTTTTCAACCAATAGGACTGAGACTTTTTCCATCCAATTGGAGCTGTATTGACCAATCAGAGTGGCCCCATTCTGACCAATAAGGACAGTGCTCTTTGGACCAACCAAACTGTGAGGATTTGGAGTCCTCATCTGCATGAGGACAGACCAATCAGGTGGGCCTGGGCCTGGGCCTGGGCCTGCTAAGACAGTGCTACTGGACTGAACCACAGCAGAGCAGAGCTGTCTAGCTGGAGAGGGACCAGGATCCGGGATTTCTTTGTATATACTAGTAAGTAAGCTCCCCTGTGGCTTGGGGAGTGCACTTTCCCTTCCCACCAAAGACCAAAGACTGGGCTGGGGCTGGGGCTGGGCCTGGGGCTGTGAAGACAGCGCTACTGGACTGAACCACAGCAGAGCAGAACTGTCTAGCTCAGTGGTTGGCAAACTGCGGCTTGCGAGCCACATGCGGCTCTTTGGCCCCTTGAGTATGGCTCTTCCACAAAATACCACGGCCTGGGCGAGTCTATTTTGAAGAAGTGGCATTAGAAGAAGTTTAAGTTTAAAAAATTTGGCTCTCCAAAGAAATTTCAATCGTTGTACTGTTGATATTTGGCTCTGTTGACTAATGAGTTTGCCAACCACTGGACTCTAGCTGGAGAGGGCTACCTGGCCCAGGACCACCTCACAGCCATGCTATATCACAACTGAGCTGTTTGCCCAGAACAGTTGCCTTCTTCAACCCCAAATTGGGGATTCCTGTTGGTGTTGAATTAGTGCCAATGACCACTGGTTGACTGGTTCCAGAAACATTTTGGAGAGATAATCAATAAGCCTGTGTGACTAATTAGATGTAGTGAGAGAAAAAGGTGTGAGGTCATCCTGTTAACCCAGACAGGAGGGGAGGAGGTGTTTACATTTTGTTTATTATTTATTGCTTTTTCTTTAATATGTAGGAGGCAGGAATTGGCAAGGAAAAAAACAGTTTATTCAGCAAACACGTACTTAATAAAGATAGTCCTGACTTCACAGTGGTTTGACTTACAAATTTTCCTCTTTCCGATGGTGCAAAAGCAATATGCATAATGAATTATATGAGGTATTCAATACTTTATTATAAAATTGGCTTTGTGTTATCATATGGCTTTGCTCAACTGCATGCTAGTGTAAGTGATCTATCTGGGCATGTTTAAGGCAAGCTAAGCTATGGTGTTTGGCAGGTTATGTATAGTAAACTTACGATTGTCAACTTACGATATTTTCAGCTGACAATGTGTTCATTGGTATATCACCCAATCTTAAGTCAAGGAGCATCTGTATACATTTATTCAGTGCAAACGGATTTTGTTTGCCTGTAGAACATGCAAGTGTCCCACAGGCAGCTGCAAATACCAGTGCAAGTAGTTGTCAGTCATCAGTTCATGGCCAGCTGGTTGTGGAAGGGTATGGATGAGATCATTCAGGAGGCCAGAGAAGGAGACAAGACCACCAGTTCTGGAACTGAGAGGGTCATGGACTCTTGAGGCCACACTGAGGGAGAGGAAAGCATTTGTGTGGGATGGTGAGGGCCAGGAAAGAGGCAAGAGTTTCCAGAAGCAGTGGATGGGCGGCCATTGTGTAAAATAGAGCAGAGAGAAAGCCTGAGGCGAGGACCTGGAGGAGCAGGCCCTGGGCTTGATAATTAGGAGGTGGCCATGGCTTTGGAGACAGTGGCAGGGACAGAAGCCAAGTTCCAGTGGGTGCAGGCAAGAAGAAAGTGAGGAAGCGCGAGCATCGGTGTAGGAAGTTTGGGGTAAAAGCAATGAAAGCAGTAGTTGGAGGGGAGGAAGGGTGGAGGATGAGAGCTTTCTTTTAAGTTGGAGTGGCGTTATTGTAGTCTGAGGGGAAGGAGCCAGGCTGGAGGAAGCCATCAAAAATACAGACGAGGGAGGAGACGGCCGGTGGAGCCAGGGCTCAGCTTCGGCAGGCAGCCCAGGGCTCACAAACACTGGGAGAAGAATTGCTCTTGGATAACAGTAGGGATATTGTTCCTTTGAGGTAGAAGAAAAGGAGTTTCGAGAATGGTCCGGTCCTTCTGCCTGGGAAGCCATCCACGGTCATTTCTGTCTCCCAAGACAGCCTCCTAGCCATTCATTCTCCGTTCCAGTCCCAGTTCCCAGAATGCAACCTGTTCTTTCCCCCTCGGATGCTGCCACCGCTCCAGACGGAGGCTGGCTGGAGAGTAGCTGCAATATCTGAGGTTTCACCTTCGTGTCTCCAAAGGAGAAGCTGGGCCTTTCTGTTTGGAGTTGATGGTTACTCACCATGTGCAGAGAATCCAGCTGAAGTCACAGGAGTCATGGATTCTTACGGTTCCTCAGTCACTAACGCTGGTCCCTTTTTCCTTTTCCTCTCCTCTCAGCTTCTCACGTGGCATCTTGCTTCCAGGTGCTTTGCTGACCATTCCCTCCTTCCCAAAAGGCCTGCCCAGCAGGTGTGCTCAGTGGTTGAGCGTGGACCCATGCACCAGGAGGTCACAGGTTCAATTCCTAGCCAGGGCACATGCCTGGGTTGTGGGCTCAGTACCCGGTAGGGGACATGCAGGAGGCAACCAATCGATGTTGAGGCTTCCCTATCATTGATGATTCTCTCTCTCTCCCTCTCCCAGCCTTTCTCTCTAAAATCAATAAAATAATATTTTTTAAAAATAAAGGCTTTCTCTGCCTGGTATTAATGACATTGAATCTCCTTGTTGTCCTCCTGCCCACATTCCCCTGCCCAGGGCTCTATCCCAAGCTCTTCTTTTCCCCAAATATGCTCTTTCGCTGGGTCATCTCATCCAGTCCCATCACTTTAACTCTCCTCTCTGCTGACATAAGAAATGTTTAAACCTGTGGAGAGTTTTCTGAAGAGTCTATTTGAGCCGAACTGATGACAATTGCCAGGAAGCAAGCTCTCAAATGCTCTGGAGAATAACAGTTTTGCAGTTTCTTTATGCATTGGAAATTAGGAGGGAATGTAAGGAATATTACATGAATATGGGAGAAAGCAAGGTGGGGATTGGATTACAGCAGGGATTTTCAACCGGTGTGCCACAAGAATTTTTAAGACATGCAATACCTGACGACTTAGTCAGGGGCACTGACCTCTTTTTCCTTAGATTGTCAAATTAAAAAATGACAACGGCCAACACAACAATAACCATTAGGTGTGAATGAATCAAAATTTTACCTACTTTTTGTCAGATTGGCAAAAAATATATTTCTTGGTGTGCCAAAAAACTAGTAATTCATTTATGTGTGCCATGAAGTGAGAAAAAGGTTGAAAATCGGTGGATTATGAAAAAGTTAAGATTATGTGCCCTCTTGAGGGTGGTTATGCCTTTCAGAGGTTATTACTTCGGGAATTTCTAAGGTGTGTTGACCTAGATGCACAAGAACAGTCGGTAGGGCTGGCTTAAAACCTTCACTAAAGAAGTTATAGGCCTGGGGTGGGACTACCCACCATCATCTACCCCGTTAGGAATTTATGATCAGATCACCCTGTGAGGTTACTTTCCGTAGAACCCCTTTTTTTTAAATCCACATCTCTGGTGAAGTCTCCCCAGTTCTGACCTCTCACTCCAACACCAGAACTCCTCTCCTTGTAACTGACATTTTCATGTGGATGTCTCACAGGCCTCTCAATCTTAACATGCCCAAATTTTCTTCCCCTCCATCTGCCCTCCCTCTAATTCAATATATGCTGGTAATTTGTCCTCGTTTGTTTAACCAAAATCCAAGTCATCCTTGATTCTTCTCTTTCACTTGTCTCCCAAATGGAATCCACCAGTAAATCCTTTTGACTCAACATCTAAAATATATTGAAATTTGTCCATGCCCTCCATCTCCAGTCTAGATCAGTGCTCCTCAAAAAGTGGTTTGCAGACCAGCAGTGTCAGCAGCACCTGCGAGCTTGTTAGAGATGCAAAAATCTTGCCCTGACCGGTGTGGCTCAGCTGGTTGGAGCTCAGTCCCATACACTAGTTTCATTCTGAGTCAGGATACATACCCAGGTTGCGGATTCGATCCCTGGTTGGGGCATGTGTGGGAGGTAACCAATCTCTCTCTCTCTCTCTCTCTCCCTCTCTTTCCTTTTCTCTCTCTCAAATCAATTTTAAAAATTAAAATTACTTAAAAAAAAGAAATTAAAAAATCTTGAGAATCAGAAACCCTGGGATGGGGACCTTCAGAGTATTCTGATGCTCCCTAAAGTTTGAAAAGCACTACTCTGCTACAAGCCTTTATGACCTCTGCCCGAGCCACCTCAATAACCTCTAGCTGGCCTCCAGATTTACTACTTTGCCTCACTACAACCTGTTCTCCTAGCAGCCAGACTGATTGTTCTTAAAAGAGAAACAATTAAATCAGATTGCGTCACACATGTACACACCCTCCCCTTCCCCATCACCACTTTAAAACCTCCCATAGCTTCCCACTGGACATAGTACAATCCAGGTTCTCTTTTCTGGTCCACAGAGTCCCAGGGTGAGGTCTGGCCAACCTAGCGCTCCTGCCTCTGCCAGCACCTCCCTTCTCGCTTCCTCCAGCCTCCAGGTAAACGGCCCCTCCCTTCGACAGGTGCACCCAGCTTGTTCCCGACGTGTACTGGCTGTTCCTCTGTCTGTTGTGCTCTTCCCTTGAACTTGAGTAGCTGGTTTCCTCCTGCCATTGACTTCTCATTGAAAGTGGCACCTTTAGCGAGACCTTCCTCAGCTAACCGATCCAAAGTAGCCCCTCTACCAAACGGCGTGGTTTTAACGCTCTGCCTAGTACTTACTGCTATCAATTAAAATGTCGTCTTGTTTACTTATTGACAAATGTAATCTAAATATTATGAGAATAGGGACCAGGTTTGTCTTGTTCACTGCAGTGTGCAACCACCTGGAACTGCCTGGCACATCGTAGATGCTCAATAAATATTTACTGAAGGAACTTTACTTCTTTCTTATTTGTAGGCCTGAGGCTGCTGTGTGGGAACTAGTATCCACCAGATGCCCACGTACTCCTGTCGTGTGGCTGTGTGTCTAGGAGCCTGCAGGCAGTGCCTGTCTCCGTGGCCCTGGTCCACATGATGGTGCGGTCCCCACAGAGCACATCTCAGGAGGAGGCAAGAACCCAAGAAGGCGTTAACCTCAACAGGAGGAGAGAATGTGAGAGGACGTCAGCAGGCTACTTCCTTGGGATTTCAGGGAGGAAATCTGAGTCCATGCCTGAGGGCCTCTATTTTTGTTGTGTGGTTGTTGAGTAGTAGGGGAAGTTGCCTAGCTTTTAAGAACCTGAGCGTTGTGGTCAGAGAAGTCTGGGTCCAAGCCCTGGCTCTGCCGTTTATTGCCGTGAGATCTTGGGCAAGTTCCTGACACTCTCTAAGCCTCAGTTTCCCCATAGATAGATTGGGATAATAACTGTACATACAGCACAGAACTGTTGAGAGTCTTAAATGAAATATCTCTAATAAACTGGGCAGATGGTAAGCCACCCCATACATGTCAGCTATTATTATTGCTGCTATTAATTTATACTGAGAGAGGGGAAGGTATGAATAACACTGAGGACTCAAAAAAAAAAGGTACTACCAATGCTCATAATAAGAAAAACGCATGCTAGGAGTACATTGAGATCTCATTCATCACCTTAAATTGGCAAAGCCTAGGAAGTCCGCTGACACTGTTGGTGGGGATGTAAGGAAGCTGGTGGGAGGGTAAACTGGTCCAACACCCCCGCTCCCCCGCACCCCTGCAGAGAACATTGGCAATAGCTAACAAAATTCCAAATGAACGGACGCTTTGGCTCAGCTAGTCCCCTTCCAGGAATTTATGCTGCAGACATTCTGGCACGTGCACAAAATGATGTATGGAAAGGTCATTACAGCACTTTTTGAGCATCAAAATACTAATCTATATCCATTAGTAGGGAACTGGTTAAATATATAATGTGACAAATAAAATGAGAAAGTTTCTTTATGTGCTGATATGGAACACTTTCAAAAACAGGTTGGTGAAAAAGCAAGGTGCAAGGTCAGATGTAGAGTAGGACCCAGCAAAGAGCAGAATGGGGGGGAAAATGGACAGTGTACGTGTCCTCTTGTACAATCAGAGGGTCTCTGAAAGAACAGAGTAGAAGAAATAATTTTTAGTGTACACTCTTTGGTATCTCTTGAATTTTGAACTGTGTGAATGCATTATCTCTTTTTTTTTTAAAAAAAAAAAGGCAAAAATTCTGATTTTTAAAAACTTCCTTGTTAGTACTGATGCGCAATGCCTCTTACTTGTTATGTGATGACTGGATCTAGGAATGTTACATCTCTCTTAATAATAACTAACTGGAGAGTCAAAGGCAATAACAAAAAGCCCTGGCTGGTGTGGCTCAGTTGATTGGGTGTTGCTCCATCCACCAAAAAGGTTGCCAGTTGGATTCCTGCTCAGGGCACATGCCCAGCTTTTGGATTCAATCCCTGGTAGGGGGTGTGCAGAGGCAGCTAATTGATGTCTCTCTCTCTTTCTCTCTCTCTCTTCCCCCTTCTCCCTCTTTCTTCCTCTCTCTCTAAAAACCAATAAAAATCTTTAAAAAGCCAATAACAAAGATACTGAAAGTCCAAAAATTGTTGGATGCTGTTCTTCAGGGTGTAATAGTTGGCTTACAAAGAAGATGCCGGCGAGCAGATAATAAACTGTGCCTGTGGTTATCTATGTCATCCTGAAGAGAATGTTCTAAATTTCTTCTAAGTGTTTGAAAACAATTTTTTTCTTTCTCATTTTCGAGCATAAACACAGATAGCATGTAGCTGGAAGAAAAAATAGCACGCATCTGGAAGTTTTCAAGCAATATGGTTGTAACTGGGCTCTTTTAGAAACAGCAAGAAGGAAAGGGAATATGCTTTCCTTTACATTTCTTCTGCATTTCTTTTAGCTAGAGATTTTGTGGGAGAACCCGAGGACGAAGAGCTTGGGGGAAGGTGAAGTCAGGCCCCCAAGGGCACTGCCTCTCCGTTTTAAGAGTTTCTTTTCATGACACCCCTCTCGGTCCTGCCAAACTGCCTATTCCTTCAACTTCCTTACCAACACATGGTCAAACCATATGCATTTCACCCCTTGCCTCTGATTTCTTTCTAACCCCCTGACTCCCTGTGAGTTTATTTGCCCTGTATCCTGCTACTGAGGGCTCAGGGGATCTTAGTCAGGTGTTGATATTAGTTAATTGGGTATTTAATTTCATAAACATTTATTGAGTTCCTGCTGTGTATCTGGCACCACATCAGGGGAGACAGGATCAGAATACAGTGTGAGAAGTACCTGAGTGTTATGTAAGCACCACGAAGGAGCACCGAACCCAGCTTCGGAGGGAGAGGGTGTTAAGGAGAGATTCCTGGGGAAGTGAAAGTTAACCTGGGGAGAGGAGGATCTGTAGGGTGACAAGTGGGGGTTGGGCATTGGAGGTAAAGGCGAGAGTGAGGAGGGGCCCTCTGGTGATGGTGGTGTCAGAGAGCAAAGACTTGAAGGTAAGAATCCCTAGTTGTGTGGTGTGTGTGCATTCATTCATTTTAACCAGTGTGTGCATGATGACGTGTGCAGCAGAGAGAAGGGAGAGTTTCAGGAAGGAGGAAGTCACTAAGGACGTCAAATGCAACTGAGGGCCATCGAACAGCAAGGAATAGGTCATTGCTGACCTTTACGAAGCAGTGTCTCAGGACTGGGTAGGACCTGAGCCAATGACATGGAGTGACGTGAGTACAAGGTTATTACATTTGTATTATTTTTTTCAGGCTGCCAGAGATTGGAGCATGTTTACAGACCAAAAGCAAGGCACCTGGAGACACGAAGAGAGTAATGATTAATAGAGCAAGGTACAGGAAGATAAAGCTGAGCCTGGCTTTGGCAATGAGAACGTCACTGGTAACCTCCAAGACAGCAGGCTCAGCAGCATGGCGGGGATTGGGGTGGGGTGGGGGGTGTGGAGCAGAGGGAAGTAGAGTGAGGAGGGGAAGGGCTTAAGAGCTGCCACTGGAGCACAGCAGATGCCCTGGGTAGGGTGGGAACAGCCAGACCTCAGCAACAGGAGAAAGGGACTCAAGGGGATGATTACCCAGGAATTCCTGTTTGGGAAAACAGAATGTTCAGAAGCTGGTAGGTCAGGGCTTAGGGTGCTCGCCTGTCCCGGTAATGTACATGCATTGAACTAGAAACACCAGAAACCAACCTCAACCGGATCCTCAAGGGCAGCCTGACCTTTGCCACTTCTCAGATCTCTTCCTGAGGGTGGATGCTTACCTCTAATTAGTAAATTACTTACAATCTTTAGTATTAGCCAAAATAATCCTGTTTTGCATTTAATAATCCTGTGTTCTATTCTGGGGATGGCAGCGACTTGCTAACCATAGTCATTACCTTGTATTAAGCACCTACCTGTATTCGTGTTCAGCCCTGGGAAGGGCATCAGCCCCTTGACCTTTACACAGGTGAGTGAGTGAAGCAGGGTTATTCAGTGACCTGACATGTGTCTCAGCCAGGCAGCATCTCAGCCAAGACTGAAACTCACATCTGTTAGCCTGTAAAACCAATAGCTCGGCCACCGTGCAAACATACCTGGAATCCAATACTTCCCTCAGATTTCTTTTCAGAGGGTCTCAGAGGTGGAATTTCAAGAGGAAACAGAGAGGATATCATTGTTTTACGTTGTTTTTGCTTCAAAATACATAAAGTACCATATTTTTAAAACTTAAAAAATATTTTATTAGGCAAAACTCAAATGTTTATTTCACATAAATAAATAAAGGATGATACTACACAGAATTAACTGTTGCACTTTACTATGTTTTCTCCCAGGCTTTCTCTAGGCATTACTGTGTGTATGTGTAGAAGTATATGTGGATGTGGATATATTTCTTTTTTTAAAAAATATATTTTATTGATATTTTACAGAGAGGAAGGGAGAGGGATAGAGAGCTAGAAACATTGATGAGAGAGAAACATCGATCAGCTGCTTCCTGCACACCTCCCACTGGGGATGTGCCTGCAACCAAGGTACATGCCCTTGACCGGAATCGAACCCGGGACCCTTGAGTCCGCAGGCCGATGCTCTATCCACTGAGCCAAACCGGTTTTGGCATATATTTCTTTATAAGAAGAGCATCATATGAACATACTCACACATAAAAATATAGTTTCAACACTATTTTTTTAATTTAATTTTATTGTTTAAAGTATTACAAATAGCAGTACATATATCTCCTTTTTTCCCCCCCATTGACCTTCCCCCAGCCTCCCCTACCCCCAACACTATTTTTGATGGCTGCCTTGGAATACTTTTATAACAGACTTATCTATCCACAATGTACTTGGGAAGATAAATGATCATGAATAAGATTACCTTACATTTTACTTAATAGATGCTAGGAGGAAGTCTATTCAAATTTTTATTTTTTATTTTTATTGATTGATTGATTTGAGGGAGAGAGAGAAACATCAATATGTTGTTCCACTTATGTATGCATTCCTTGGCTGATTCTTATATGTGCCCTGACCAAGGATTAAACCTTCAACTTTGGCATATCAGGATGATGCTCTAACCCAGTGGTCGGCAAACTCATTAGTCAACAGAGCGGCAAACCGCGGCTCGAGAGCTGCATGTGGCTCGCGAGCCGCAGTTTGCCGACCACTGCTCTAACCAATTGAGCTACCCAGCCAGGGCTGTTCAAATGTTTAAATAATTGGTTTTGAAGTGCTCTAATTGTTCAATATAGTTTGGAGGGTGGTAGAGGATAGAGGTTAGTTTCTCAGAAGCCAGACTGCCTGGGCTTAAATCCCAGCTCCCCCGTTTATCCGTGTGTGACCTTGAGTAGGTTGGTTAGCCTCTCTGTGCCTCAGCTTCCTGACCTGGTAAAGGGGAATAATACTACCTCGATGAGTGAGACCATGTAAAGTGCTTAGAGCAGTATCTGACTCGTAGTAACATTCAATCCATGTTCAAGTTTCAAATGACATTCCTCTGTATTATGTAAAAAAACTGCTGAGTCATTTAGTCCAAAAAAAAACAACAAAAAAAAAACGCAGAGTTAGACACAGCTGTGGCAGATGTAGAAGATTTCGGGCTTGATTCCTGGAATGGGAACTGGGAGTTTGCATTTTTACAGAGCTCTCCAGGTTGAGTGAGTCTTAGAATCAGTGAGGTTCGTGAGCCACTGGTCTAGAACGCCGGACAGGTGTTGGATCGTGGGTGAGACCAGAAAGATTCAGAACGGTGAGTCTGAGACAGCCCCATCCAGGTACACAGTGGCCCTTTGTTAGCAGCAAAGCAGGGTGATGTGGTACTTAAAACTGGAACATTTTCAGATAGAGCAGGTTTCTTTCTGAAATTGTTAGTACAGTTTTGCAGAGATTTTTTTTCTTCTTTTTGTTCCACTTGGTTTTTTCTAGCTTATTTTTGAACGTATTCAGAGATGCATTTTTCCTTCTTATGGGAATAGTGATATTTGTTTAGTGTGTGTTGGGCACTGTGCCAGCAGTATTTAGGCTTTACTTCATGGAAACTTCAGGACAGCTGCATGAGATATGTACTATTGTTCCCATTTTGCAAATGCAAAAACTAAAAATTGAACCTAAAAACTTGCACAAGGAGCAATATCCATTTTCCCTTTCTTCTTTGGTAACACAATGCCAATTTTACTTGCACTGTAGCTCACCCAGTGAAAAAACTACATTTCCCAATACCCCTTGCAGCTACTTGTAGCCCTGCATCTCCTTTCATGTCCATGAAATGCAAATAAAAGTGGGCCATCTGGGTATGTTCTTTAAGGGGTATGGATTCTGCCATTATGTCCTTCTCCGTCCCTTCTTTCTGGTGCCTGAAATGCAAACGGTGACGGGAGTTTGAGTAGCCATCTGGGACTTTGAGGATGTAAACCATGTATCAGTGCTCAGCCGGCATGGCTCACTGGTTGAGTGCCAACCTATGAACCAGGAGGTCACGGTTGATTCCTGGTCAGGGCACATGCCTGGGTTGTGGCCTTGATTCCCAGTGGAGGGCGTGCAGGAGGCAGTCAATCAATGATTCTCTCTCATCATTGATGTTTCTGTCTCTCTCTCTCTCCCTCTCCCTTCCTCTCTGAAATCAATAAAAATATTTTTTAAACCATGTATGGGATGGTGGTGGAGAAAGAATGAACTTTGGCCCCTGTTGACCCACCCTGGGCTGCCTATCTCTGACTTATTTGAAAGATAAATAAACCTCTCTCTTGTTGAAGTTTCCCTTATCAACAGACAAATGTGATCCTAACTATAATAGGTTGTGCTTATATAATGTTTTATCAAAGCTAACTATATGCCAGATACTTTTCTAAGTGGTGTCTCTATATTTGTCCTCACAACAATCCTGTGATGTAAGTGCTGTTATTATTCCCATTTTGCAAATGTAGAAATTGAAGCCGAGAGAGGTTCAGTGACTTGCCCCAGGTCACACAGCTAGAAGTGGCAGAGCAACACACAGCTAATAACAAACACATGGGATGGAGCTCAGGTCTGTCTGACACCCAAATCTATGCTTATAACAATTATGCTCTACGGCAGGGGTCCTCAAACTTTTTAAACAGGGGGCCAGTTCACTGTCCCTCAGACCGTTGGAGGGCCGGACTATAGTTAAAAAAAAAAAACTATGAACAAATTCCTATGCGCACTGCGGGCCTGGGACGAGTCGGCTGCTAAGCAGGACAGGCAGCGGCACCCGGCAGGCCGGATAAATGTCCTCAGCGGGCCACATGTGGCCTGCGGGCCGTAGTTTGAGGACCCCTTACAGCTTCTTTTATGCTCAATATGAGTGTGCTGTGCTCTGAGGTTTTCCTTACCTCCCCTTTACCTTCTGCTTTAACTCACAAAACCAGGACTATCAGCTGGTGGCCATTAAGAGGAAACCCATGGTTTCTCCCCAAGAACACAGCAGCCTTCTTGGAGCCCACCTTAGAGACCTAACTCCTTAGTAAAACCTCCAAAAGAAACATCAGAGGTGGATTCTAGAAAATTAAATATTTTTAAAAAGCATCATTGGAATCCCATTTGCCATTGTTTCCATTATAAATTACTTTGCTTCTTGTATCAAGTAGAACTCTACAATAAACAGAATTGAACCATCTATCCATCTAAACACGCATCCATCATCCATCAGTCCTTTCTTAACCTTAGTCCTAACCCTAGACTTAACAGAACCCTAACCCTAACCCTAGCCCTACCCCTAGCCCTAGCCTTAGCCTTAGTCTTAGTCCTAGCCCTAACCCTAACCCTAACCCTAACCCTAGCCCTAACCCTAACCCTAACCCTAACCCTAACCCTAACCCTAACCATAGCCCTAGCCCTAACCCTAACCCTAAACCTAACCTTAACCCTAACCCTAACCATAACCCTAGCCCTAACCCTAAACCTAACCTTAACCCTAGCCCTTGCCCTAACGCTAACTCTAGCCCTAACCCTAATCCTAATCTTACCCCTAGCTGTAGCCCTAACCTTAACCTTGACCGTAGCCCTAACCCTAGCCATTGCCCTTCCTCTAACCCTAACCTTAACCTTAACCCTCCCCCATCTGCTCCAGCCTTCCCGGGCCCTGGTGTTTTCAATAATTCCCCGTGACCTGCTCCTCACCTACCTCGAAGCCACCTGGGCAGGTGTTTAAAACACACTTTCTAGGGCACCACCCCCGATCTTCCTGCGGTCAGCATGGAGCCCACCAACCAGGTGGGGACCAGAGCCCCAGGCCAGGCTCAGCTGACCCCAATCCTGCGCCCCCTCAAGACAGGTACAGCCTTTACCCTCTTGGCCTGCTCCCCCAATGCCGGGCCATTTCTGAGCTCCTTTGCCAAGAGGCTGAGCTCCTTGTATCTAACCATTTAGCAAACATTCAGTCCCTGCCCTCTGCCAGGCACTCGCCCAAGTCCTGGGATACTGCAGCAACGGACAGACACGGGTGAAGTCACATTCTGGATAAGCGGAGGCTGATGAACAGACACAAGAAAACATCAGGTACAAAAGCCACAAAGAAACGTGTGTGGGGGAGGCTTCGTTAGGAAGGTTTCATGGAGGAGAAAATGTTCAAGCTGAAACTGGGAAGTGAGAAGGAAATTCTTTGAGGAGAGCAGGCAAGGTCCCCCAGGTGGAGGGAACAGTGATTCCCTGAGGTCGGAATGAGTGTGACATGTTCAAGGGAAGGCAGAAACCCCACGTGACAAGGACATGAGAAAGGGCGAGAGGCATGAGGAGAGGTCAGAAAGTGTAAAGAGCCAGGTGTGGGGATTTTGTTGTTAATCCTCTCCCGAGGATATGTTTTTTCATTGATCTTTTTTAGAGTGGAAGGGAGGGGAGGTGAGAGAGAGAAACACAGGATTTGAGAGAGATTCATTGATTGGTTGCCTTCCGCATGGCCCCGAGGCCGGGGGGTCAAACCAGGTCATTCCTGGTCCGTGCCCTTGACCAGGAGTCGAAACCATAACCCTTTGGTGTGTGGGCCGATGCTCTAACTCAGGTGTCCTCAAACTACGGCCCGCGGGCCACATGTGGCCCACCGAGGACATTTATCCGGCCCGCCGGGTGCCGCTGCCTATCCTGCTTAGCAGCCGACTCGTCCCGGGCCCGCAGTGCGCATAGGAATTTGTTCCTAGTTGTTTTTTTTAAACTATAGTCCGGCCCTCCAACGGTCTGAGGGACAGTGAACTGGCCCCCTGTTTAAAAAGTTTGAGGACCCCTGCTACTACTGAGAAGCACAGGCCAGGGCCAGACGTGGGGATTTTACTCTACGTGACAGAGGGAGCTGCTGGAATGGCAGAAATTTGTCACTCTGGCTGGCCGGCATTTAAAAGCCCTTCTTATTTTGGGGAATCACAAAACTAATGGGTGGCAGGGTCCTAGTTCTCACCATAGAAACCAAGGCTTAGAAGGGGTAAGAGAAGGTGCTCTCTCCTGCGGCATTTAGCATAAGGCCCGTCAGGTGCTCCTGCCTGGGACTTTGAATCATGAGGGTGAGTCTTAAAGATGGTAGGTCAGTTAGGAATTAAGGTGGCCGTGGTGCTGTCAGGTGTGCACGCGGGTAAGCGTGCAAGGGCAGCGGAGTCCAGCATATGGTGACCAATGTGCACTGGCCCTGGCTGCCCCTAAGTGTCCTGTGGAAAGGAATCAGGGGTTGCATCCTCAGCACACCATCCTCTGCCCCTCGGCCTCCAGTCTTCCTCTTGATTCTCTGAGCCCCACAGTCACTCTCAATACATTGATCTTCTGTTTGAAAGTGAGCCAGTGCTGGTTTCTATTGTTTGAACACAGTATCTGGACTAGTTCAGCAGAGGAGGAATATAATCTGAGGCACATTTTCAAAAGTAGAAAATGAATGAAAAGGGGCATCAGGCCCGGCTGGCATGGCTTAGTGGTTGAGCATTGACCTATGAACCAGGAGGTCATGGTTTGATTCCCGGTCAGGACACATGTCTGGGTTGCAGGCTCGATCCCCAGTGGGGGGCATGCAGGAGGCAGCCAATCAATGATTCTCTCTCATCACTGATGTTTCTGTCTCTCTCTCCCTCTCCCTTCCTTTCTGAAATCAATAAAAAATAGACTAAGAAAAGGAAAAGAATGCTTTTACAGGCATTAGAAAGAGTAAAAGAAAAAAGGAAGAGGGTTGTCACCTGGGGATTAATAACTGCAAGCAGCAGCTCTTACCTCCTGAGGCTGGAGAGCAGGTGGTGTCACCTGTGTCTAGGAGCCTGGGGGAGCGCCCCATGGGGCTGGTGCTTGGATCTCTGAGGGAGGCTCTGCCCTACTCAGACCACTGAGAAGGGGGTGCTGGGGGCTGGTGTTTCCACCAAAGGGGTGTGGCTCTGCAGCTTCTCAGACGCCCCAGGGGCACAGCTCAGCAGGTGAAAGTGTGTGGCTGCCGTTGGTACTTGGGGGTGCTGGGAGTGCTCAAGTCTCTAGAAGCTGAGGCCAGTATGTGCTGCTACTGGGGCAACACAGAAATACAGGCAGTGGCCTGGTCAGCATGGCTCAGTGGTTGAGCGTCGACCTAAGAACCAGGAGGTCACAGTTTGATTCCGGGTCAGGGCACATGCCTGGGCTGTGGGCTTGATCCCCAGTGTGGGATGTGCAGGAGGCAGCCGATCAATGATTCTCTCTCATCATTGATGTTTCTCTCTCTCTCTCTCCCTCTCTGAAATATACATATACATATATATATATATATATATATATATATATATATATATATATGTCTAAGTGACCAAATGAGGGGTCAACTGGTCACTATGATGTGCACTGACCATCAGGGGGCAGACGCTCAATGTGCGTTATAGTGACCGGTTGTTCCACTATTCGGTCGATTTGCATATTAGCCTTTTATTATATAGGAGGATTGATTCTGTTTCTTTGGAGAATCCCGACTAATCCAGGTGCCTTGTGAGATAGGAGGGGCAGGTATTACCTCTAGGAAGAAGCCCTAGTAAGAGGAAAAAAATGAAAATGTAGGTTTTAGCTCTCATTGTTCTGCACCGTCTGTTTAAACCAGGGGTGGGCAAACTTTTTGACTCAAGGGCCACAATGGGTTCTTAAACTGGACCGGAGGGCCGGAACAAAAGCATGGATGGAGTGTTTGTGTGAACCAATATAAATTCAAAGTAAAGGAGCGGAGGGGAGAGCAAGAGAACCCTCCGCTCTTTTGGCTCCGCGGGCCGGATAGAACAGCCGAACGGGCCGGATCCGGCCCGCGGGCCGTAGTTTGCCCACGACTGGTTTAAACCATGCTTACCCTGTTTATATAACTTTCAGTAGTGGCAAAGTTCCCCGTGATCATTTTTGTGCTTCTTTCTAAAACAGCATCTACCACTCACCCAAGTAAAACCTTGAAACTCCCTCTCTCCTGAGTGCAGAAACCAGATGTGGTTAACAGAATACTTGAAATAGAGTATCTACTCATTTAATAACAGATGAATAAATACATGCATTAAAAAGTAAACATAAGCCAAATGACTCTGTAATAAAATTATTATTGGTTGCATTTGTGTAGAATTTTATATATGCAAATTATTCTGCTAAAATATGTTATAAATATGTAAGTGCTGCAAGCAATAATTTCTAATAAAACCTGTCATCAAAATGAATTAATATTTAGTGGGCACAAACTATGAGCATGACCCTGCATTAGCCAACTCTCCAAGAATACATCTGCCTTAATAATAGAACTGTTTAAAGGTTTCAGAGCTGGAATCCTAATTCATCTCTTAAGTTGCTTTTTAGACCTTCTGCTTTGTTAGATAAATCTGCTCTCATCATGACTAAGTGCTATTTTCATTATATAGTGTTTCCAAAGTTTATTAAGCATTTTATCCCTGCGATAAAACTGTTTGGTCTTGTCTGTCTTTGCATCTCTTCTGATGTTTTGTAATTTTCTTGCCAGTAGTCCAATTTCTCATGAACATTTATTGTTTTTTCTCACCAGAACAACAGCTCTCTTCTTCTGTGACAAGCTCTGTCAAAGCCCAAGTGACCCTAGTAGGTGGGGGCTGACAACTGTAGAACCCTGCCCTCAGGGCCATGATGATTGGTCCATGGTTGAGCACATGACCCAAGCTGGACCAATCATAGTTCTTCCCTGGAAACTTTTCTTTTACCTGAGGGGGAAAAAAGAAGGAAAGAAGCTTGGAAAGAAGAGGGCTTTTCCTCTCTCTTCTTGTGAAGTTGCTTACTAGACTGGGAACACAGGGCTACCAGAGGCCATTTTCTACCCCATAAAGCAATCCTCCTGCAATAGGAGAAAATGAATTCAATCTAAGGAAATAAACAGGATGAGAGGTGGGAGAGACCTGAGAGCTTTCAAATTCCTGATTCCAGGAGCTGAATTCTCAGAAATTCTGTGCTTCTGAACTCCCAAGGCTTAACTGTCAAATTCACCTTTCATTCTGGTAGCCACCTCAACCTGTTGCCAAAAATCTTTTAATTTCAGCTAGTTTAAGTTCCTATACAAAGTCCTCTCCCCCACATACACATTTGCTAGAATCACTGTGTAGAATTCAATATATTTAAACATCAGTCTGAATACTACCTTATAAACTTTGAGTTGTCAAGGCAGGCCACCTACATGAGGTGACAGCATAGAGTTTAAGTGCATTGGTTTAAGAGTCTTGGTTTCATATCCTACCTTTATCACCAACTAGCTAAGTGACCTTGGGTAAGGGACTTACATTGTCCGTGCCTTAGCTTCCCACTTATACAGTCTGCAAAATGATGAGGGTCATTGTGCCCATTAAATAGATTATATCTTTAAAGCCCTAGGACAGCTCCTGGCACATAGCAAGAACTCAATAAATACAGCTAGTATGACCCTTCCCTCTTTTGTCATTGATGTCTCCCATGGCATAATCACCCTAATAGGATTTGATACACATTGATTCAATCCAGAACATCAATTTTCTTTTCTTTTTACTTTTGGACTGTTAAATAAATGCTTAACTTTGACATTTTGTGGGCCACATTCTATGGTTATTGTCCCCCGCACTTCCCCTTCCCCAGTGGTTCCTTCCGAATTTTTGCTCTTCGGTATTCCTTCTCAGTTCTTTTTTCTTTCTTTTTTAAGGTTTTTTCTACAGGTGAAAGTAAGATTTGGTTGAGAAATCTCTAAGTTTATTATGTGTAGTGATTTAATTTTATATATTTATTTACTTATTATTGATTTCAGAGAGGAAGGGAGAGGGGGAGAGAGGGGAACATCAATGATGAGAGAGAATCATTGATCAGCTGCCTCCTGCACACCCTTTACTGGGGACTGAGCCTGAAACGAGGGCATGTGACCTGGATCAACGCTCAACCACTGAGCCACACTGGCCATGCTCCTTCTCAGTTCTTTTTCACAATACCTCCTAGTCCTATCCCTCAACGTCATTCTGTTCCTTCCTTGTAAAATGCTTATTATACCTGCAACTGGAATATTCCTACTACAAGGAGCAATTTGCTGTATGTTTGTTTTTTCTGGACTCATTTCTCCTTTATGGAAGTAGTGCTATTTATCAACCTGTGATGGAGCCCTTCCTGATTGGGTTGGGCATGCTGCAAACTGCCGCTGTTCTTGCAAGTCCCTGTAATAATGCTTTTGTTGGCCAGGTCACAAACCACAGTCTGAAAGGTCTTCCTGAGTTCTGAAGGTCAAGCAATTAAAATTGTGTAAGGCTTTGAGGAGAGATGAAACAAGGCCTTTCCTCAGGGAGATCTGTGGGTGGATCTTTAGGTGTGCACTGTACTACCCAGTGGGGGCACCTGGGTGCTAGTCCTGCCTGCCGCTTCCTGTTGGGACCTCGATTTCTTCATTGGTATCATGCATTTACAGCAGAATCGCCCTGATTCTGTGTGAACGTTAAAATGAAACAATATGGTAGTTGGTGAATTGCAGGCTTTGGTAGGAACTCAGAAATCGATATAAAATGGGGCTAGTTCTCTTTCATTGGCTTTGCACAGTGCCGTGTGCAGACAGGATGAGTTCAGGACACAGTGAAGAGCCACACTTGGCATCTTCTCGAATAAGGCAAACAGAGTCAGGTACTCAGGGCCCCAGCGTCTCTCAGAAGTTCCAGAGTAAAGGCATATCCAGGAATAATTTCCACGTGTGAACCTCGGTGGAAAAAGTTTAAGAAGTAGAATAAAGTAACCAAGGTTATTGCCTCTCAAATGGGCCTTCCCTTATTCTACTTTCACTGCCATCATTCCTGGATCCCTATCCTCGCCCAGCCAGGCCTGGAGGGCTCATCTGGAAACTGTCTTGCCCCGTTCGGCTCAGGAGATACAGAATTTTCTAGTGTTTACTCCCAGCCCCTCACCTTCCCCCCCCCTCCCCCCGTTCAGTGGCTGTGTAGGTTCGGGTTTTTCCCACCTGCCAAATGAAGATGGTTAAGTCCATAGCACATGCCTAAACGGAGCACAGAGGTGACTAACGCTGCCTGGGGAAGTGGAGGCGACTGTCCAAAGGGGCTAATTTTAGAGTAAGTCCTAAAGGCGAAGGAGATGCCGCCACAAGGTAAAGGGTTGGGAAAGAACCTCACCCCCTACCCCCTTCCCTCTCTACTCCAGAGGGAACAGCATGTGCCTTTGACAAAGGCATGAAAGAGCTTGCTGCATTCGGGGAAATAGCAGATAGTTGATCCTGGCTGGAGTCCTGGCCATGCCACCCTGCAAACCCTAACCACACCATTGTCTCCCACAAAGCTGTAAAGAGGCATCACTTTGCTGTCCCAAATGGAAGGTGATGTTGTTAGATGTTCTTCCAGCCAAACTTTGATAGGAGTTAAAATAATTGTCAAGGTAAGCTCCCTGATTAGTCTCCTGAGGGGTTAGGGCACCTTCATCTCCCTCAACTCTTCCCCTCCCTCCCCTCAACTCTTTTAACCTCAGCATCTAGTATGAGCCCTTCTTCAGTCTTCCTCTCTGGGGACTGAAGGCCCTTTATGCAAATAAGATGGGAGTGGCCAGGGTCAGTATTCAGATCAAGGTCTCAGTTCTGCTCTACTATGTACTAGCTGTCAGCTGGAGTCAGCTAATTCTTCCTGCCTCAGCACCAAGGCTGATGGAAAGAGGAAAATTAAATGGCCCTTATTTCCCTGGACTGCCTGTAGCTCTGTGAATCACTTCTTTAGAAAACAGGCATGAAAATATCCAATTAAAGCACATTGCTGATCTGGTAGAGGACATGACCCAGGCGCTCACACCATCGTTTCCCTACTTAGAATGAGAAAATGCCAGCAAGAAGAAAATAAGCTGCCAAAACCGGTTTGGCTCAGTGGATAGAGCGTCAGCCTGTGGACCGAGGGGTCCCGGGTTCGATTCCGGTCAAGGGCACGTAACTTGGTTGCAGGCACCTCCCCAGTAGGAGGTGTGCAGGAGGCAGCTGATAGATGTTTCTCTCTCATCGATGTTTCTAACTCTCTATCCCTCTTCCTTCCTCTCTGTAAAAAATCAATAAAATATATTTTAAAAAAAGAAAATAAGCAGGCATAATTGATTAATTGAGCATGGATGGAGTGTTTGTGTGAACAAATATAAATTCAAAGTAAAGGAGCGGAGGGGAGAGCAAGAGAACCCTCCTAACGGGCTGGATCTGGCCTGCGGGCCGTAGTTTGCCCACGGCTGTAGAGTGACACTGAATCCTGATGACCCAAGTCTTCCAAACTAAGTGGAAGATGGCAGTTGATCCCATTGAGGTTCTCTTTATTCGCCAGGAGTCATCATGGGAGCTCAATGCTGTCCTCTGCCAAGAGAGCACGCCAGTCAAGCTCCAGGCATTAGAATGCTAATTGGTGTTTGGTGGCTGGCTTTGAGTAAGTCTTATGCATCAGCCTAAATTAAAGTGGAAATTTTCAGGGATTTCCTCCACCCCTTTGGTAAGAAAGTGACTTTGTTAAAGAATAGGCAAATGAAGATTGGAGGACCAAATCCTGTCCTATTACCTATGGAGCATGCCTTTCCCCACCCTCTTTTTTTCCTCTGGGTGCCCCTCCCCTCTTCCCTTCCCCCCACTTCTCCCCTCTCCTCTTTCCCTTCCTCTTTTTCCCTCCCCCTCCCTTCTCTTTTCTCCTCTCCCTCCCTCTCCCTTGCTCTCTCTCCCTTCCTCCTTGCCCCTTCCTCTCACCTCCTCCCTCTCACCTCTCCTCTCTCACCTTCCCCAGAGCCAAATCTTTCCCCTTCTTCTTTCCCACAAGGTGCATTTTCTTTGTTGTCTCTCTTTCTCCTGAGCTGCAAGGGCCCTTCCTTTGCCTCTGTAACTCCTTTCCTGAACCCATTTCTCCCATGGCTCACTTCTTCTACCTCTGAGATTTTCTAAATAAACTTTCTCTTATAGTTTGTCTTGCTTCTGAATTCTTTCTTAGCCAGAACTCAAGTACCGAGGTTGCTGAACTGAGGTCTAACACCTGGTACTGTTTTCCCACCGCTGACACAAGGACCACACTCTGAGCAACAAGAATTTATTCTAGCCTCTCCCAGAAAGATTGGGAAAAAACCTTTCTATGTGTCGTGTATCTTCCCTTCAAGGTAGGTTAAAGATGCTACAGAACAAATGTGGTTTCTGTCACAGACTTCTTGAGCAACCTCAGTGGCCTGGAAATCCACCCTGTATGCTGAAAGGGATTTTGATCCTTTCCCAGAAAACAAATGGCTTTGAATACCTGCCTTCACATCAATTCGTTGACTTTCCATTTTCACTGAAGCACTGAAAGAAAATTAGTTTTCTCCTTTCACCCTCCCATTCCTGGGAGAAAGTTTTTGAAGCATGTGTATTAAATCTTCTGGATTTCAGCCTTGAAATTGTATGTGGATTAACAATTAGTCCGAGTACAGTGACTGGGGGACCAACTTCCCTGATTGGTTGAACTTCAGGAATTAACTAGGAGGAATAGAATGTCCTTTGGAGCATGGAACACTCTGCTATCTAAATTGGCCTGAGTCATTTGAAACCAACCCTTTGGGGTAAAATTGTAAAAGGAGACTCTACCAAACCCCATGAAGTCATTTTGTCACTAAATTCTCCATCCTTTGTTTTGAAGAGGATTAACAATGTGAGATTTCAGAATCTCTTTACTTTGTTAAATTGGGGGATATATCTTTTTATTTTTTCTTAATCCTCACCCAAGGATATTTTTCCATTGAATTTTAGAGAGAGAGGAAGGGCGGGGGAGAGACAGAGAAACAGCAATGTGAGAAAGACATCAGGGTGCCAGGAACCAAGCCTGAAACCAAAGCATGTGTCCTTGACCAGGAATCGAACCTGGGACCCTTCAGTCTGAGGGCAGATGCGCTATCCGCTGAGCCAAATCAGCTAGGGTGGTGGGTATATCCTTTTAAACAATTTTGCTTGTCAATGACTTACAGATTGTTGATTATCACCCCCAACCTACTTATTATTGGAACCTATTTAATCATCTGAAATATAAATATGCATAAGCCTTAAATATATTAAAATGACAGTGATGAATTATATGGAAAAAGTCATTTCCGATTTCCTTGTTGCAGAAGTGAAAAGCCACCTGAAGGAAATTATCTAATTGTAGTCCCAGTTTGCATAGGAGAAATGCCTCTTTCCCTAAAAGTAGAGGGTCTGCCTTTGCGATGTTTGTGACCTGACAGTGACTCAACCCTAAATGTCACCTACAAATGAAAGCCCACACAAAATGGAGACCCAGGTTGCCAAAGAACTGGTAGTTAATGGGATATTGGGTGGAGGGTGGCTTTTTAAGGGTTAAGAAAGCTCAGCTGAAAACACCCCTGGATTAGCCCACATCCAATCAGGTGTCAGTATACACACCCTGCACCCCCCCTTCTTTACCCCATTCACTGCTTTTAGAATTTCTTTAATCAGATGAAGCAAAATGATAGTAAAGAGACATTTAAACATTTTTCTATGTAGTTTGAGTTATAATTTACATATCATAAAATTTATCCATTTAGAATGTACCACCCAGCAGGCATTTAGTAGAGTTGTGCAACCATCACCACTAATTTTATTTTATATATAAAAATATATTTTTGATTTCAGAGAGGAATGGAGAGAGGGAGATAGAAACATCAATTATGAGTCATTGATTGGCTGCCTCCTGCACGCCTCACAATGCAACCTGGGCATGTGCTCTGACCGGGAATCGAACCATGACCTTCTGGTTCATAGGTCGAAGCTCAACCCCCAAGCCTCCGCAGGCTGGGCCACTAATTTTAGAACATTTTTATCGCCCCAAAAAGAAACTTTGTGTCCATTAGGAGTCATTCCCCATTTCCCTCCTCTCTCCAGCCCCTGGCAACCACTAATCTACTTTCCGTGTCCATGTAATTAAGGAAGAAGGGTTGTTATAGCCAGCGTCTTGGATGCAGGTTTCAAAATGTGGGACCATGGCTGGTTCTTTTACTCCTTCACCGCTCTGGGCCTCAGTTTCCTCAGCTGCCAGAGGGGTGGTTCTCAGTCTTGGCTCACATTAGATTCAGTCGGGAAAACTGAGAACATGCTGGTGATCTGGCCCCACCCGCAGAGATTCTGATCCACTAGACCTCTGGCGGGGCTTAGGCACTGGGAATTTTTAAAAGCTCTGTAAGGCAGGCTTAGGCCAAGGCCTTGCTATCACCCTGTGGCCCTGGGACCAGTTGGAAGCTTGTTAGAAATGTGAACGTGCAGGCTCCTCTCCAGTCCCGCTGCCTCGGCATCTGGGCATTCACAAGACCTCAGGTGATTCGTGCGCACTTGAAAGTTTGGAGAGCTCTGCGTCCCCTCCAGCTCTCACAGCCCGCAGCTTTGTGATCCCTGTTCCTGCCTTTGGGGCCACCAGGTGATTTTCGTAATCGGTTCCCACAAACCAGCGTTTACCCCACACTGGAAAATTGGCTTCCAGGTGGCTGGCTGTACAGGATATGGGAATATGCCACGGGCAACGCGTTACATGAAGTTTGTTCAGTGATAGTTAATTACACAGTCATTTGGAAGAACATCAAGTCATTTTAGACTTGCTTTATCCACTGTCCAGAAGCAGAAGGGGGTGGGGGTAGGGGGGAAGGTATTTAGGTCTCAACCTGTGAAAGAGCACACAAATCACATTGACCAGCTTACACCTGGTTCTGCGCCCTAACGCAGATGGGCGATCAGCACAATCATTTTACAGAGACAGCGCATGCGCGTGCCACCGTGTCCCCCAGCTGCACTGGGAAATAAAGTCTCGCCTCTCCCCACGGAACCAAAGGACCAGGACATGACCAGAACCGGGACAATGGAACCCTTTAGAAGCGGAGGGTAGGTTGCCCAGAAAGATCTGGTGTTCCAGCCCCTCCCCATAAGAGCCCACTCCTTCCCCCCAGCTCCTGAAAACCCTCCCATAGGAAGCCATCGGGAATTCGGGCTCTTGAGCAATAGCTTTCCTGTTCTCCTGGCATGGTGCTAGCAATACAGCGACTCTCATTTCTCCACGGCAACTCTCCGTGTTCAGTGTTTGGCTCTGCTGTGTGCTGAGAGGGATACATGTTTGGTTACAGCTACAGCCAATTTAAAAGTATTCTGTACTTTGAAAAATTACAGGTCAGGCAGGCACTCCCATTTAAAGCAGTATAAGCAGCGTTCTCCAGTCACAGCTGACCAGTAGAATCACCTGGAGAGCCTTTACTCCTAGAAGAAAAGATAGTAAAATCTTCGACTTTTCTCTTAGCGATATTTTTTCTAATATGTCTCCTTGGGCAAGGGAAACAAGAAAAAATGAACAAGTGGGACTACATCAAACTAAAAAGTTTTTTGCGCAGTAAAAGAAACCAACTAAACGAAAAGGCAACCTACGGGATGGGAGCTACAGTCAATAAGGGGTTAATACCCAACATTTATAAAGAACTCCTACTACTCGACAGAAACAAACAATCCGATTTAAAAAGGCAGAGGACCTGAATAGATACTTCTCCAAAGAGGACGTACAATAGCCAGTAGACATGAGAAGATGCGCAGCATCACTAATGGTCATAGAAGTGCAGATTCAAACCACCATAAGATACTACTCATACCTGTCAGAATGGCTATCGCCAATAAACCCGCAAATGGCAAGTGCTGGTGAGGATGCGGAGAAAAGGACACGGTTGCGGGGAATTCGGCCTGGTGCAGCCACGATGGGAAAACATGATGAGGTTTCTCAAAAAATTGAAAATGGAGCTGCCTTATGACCCAGCAATTCCACCTCTGGGCATTTATCTGAAGAAACCCAAAGCACTCATTTGAAGGAATATAAGTACCCCTATGCCCGTTGCAGTGTTGTGTGCAATAGCCAATATATGGAAGCAACCCAAGGACCCACCGACAGACGAGGGGGTAAAAAAGTGGTGATACATATAAACAATGGAATATTACTGAGCCAAGAAGAAGGTGAAATCTTACCACGTGCAAGATGGATCTAGAGCAGGGGTGGGCAAACTTTTTGACTCGAGGGCCACAATGGGTTCTTAAACTAGACCAGAGGGCCAGAACAAAAGCATGGATGGAGTGTTTGTGTGAACTAATATAAATTCAAAGTAAACATCATTACATAAAAGGGTACGGTCTTTTTTTTAATTATTTCAATAGTTTTATTCATTTCAAACATTTTAACAAGAAGAATGTAAACACTAATTATTATAATTTGAAACTTCAAAAAATGGAGGAATCATAGCACAATAACATACCTTATATTGAAGATGGCAAAGGCAAAATAAAATTGCCTAACAAAGGAAAGGTACAAAAGCCTTTCAAATTAAACTTAAATATAATAAAATAATTTAAAACTAAAACAAATAGAAAAGAACAAAATGTGTAAACAGTAAATGCGGTTAGTGGCCACGGTAGCATTACTGATACCGCATCCGTATCAGCAAAAAAATGCAGCCGCAGCATGGCTAGTATGACATGTCCTCTGTGTGTCTTTTTCCCTGCTGCGCGCATCCGCAGTGGGAAAAAAAACTGCAGTGGATACAAGCCCTAAAAGCTGAAAGTCTTT
Organism: Plecotus auritus; assembly: GCF_963455305.1. Lineage (NCBI taxonomy): Eukaryota > Metazoa > Chordata > Mammalia > Chiroptera > Vespertilionidae > Plecotus > Plecotus auritus. Next base: position 15,191,581 of record NC_137777.1, read on the forward strand.
GTTGTTTTATTAACAAGTCATTGTGATGTACAGAATGTGGGAACAGGAAAAAACTGTTTGAGTAGAGCTCTTAATCTTACCTCAGAAAGGCTCTGATACTGTGCTCTCCAGGGGCGTGTCTCCCTACATCACCACGATAACGTGTCTACGCATTCCCAGGGTGATGTCGGGGGACGCGTCCTCGGGCATTACAAGGAGCCTCTGGAAGATTGAGAGGTTGTTCCTTCTACTGAATGGGGGATATAAATCCGCCCACTCAGAAGAAGGAGCTGCGGCCGTGTTTCCCAACGTTGCCATGTTAACACTGCTGCTGGTGAAGGAGCGGAGGGGAGAGCAAGAGAACCCTCCGCTCTTTCAGCTCCGCGGGCCGGATAGAACAGCCGAACGGGCCGGATCTGGCCTGCGGGCTGTAGTTTGCCCACGGCTGGGCTAGAGGGTATGACGCTCCGCGAAATAAGTCAGAGAAAGACAAGTACCATATTGTGCCGCACCGGCACGGCCAAGGGTGAACCTGCGTGGGGCGGCTGGAAGGCTTAGAAGAGACAGACAAGAGAATGAAGGCTGGGTCTCGGTGGGACGCTGCTCCCTGAGAGACAGCGCTGACACTCACAAGCCGAGTCTTTATTTTATAGCCGATGCCACGAGGCAAAGTAAGGGCGTGGTCAAGATGTTTACAACATTCTCATGGGTTTCAATCCTACTCAACTACATGCACCTGAACTCTATCAAGCCCACGTCACTCAGGTACGTGGGGCCACGTGTTCGGACCATAGGTTCACCCTTACAACTACGGCTGTTGGCTATCATTGTGCTGGGAGGGCTCTGCCCTCCAAGCTGGGACTTGCACGTGGCCACGAGAGGACTGTGCCCTCTCATGAATCCGAGGCTTGAACCTGTCCAAACACTGTAGCTGCGCCCCACACCATACGATTTCACTTACATGTGGAATCTAAAGAACAAAATTAGTGAAATCAACAAGGACTGCAGTCATTCAGAGGAAGAGATGACAGTGCCCATGGGAATAGGATGGAGAAGATGCACAGTAAAAATGGCCCACGGAGGGAGGCCAGGAGGGTGTTCCCCTGACTGTTTATGATACTGTTTGTCACATTTACTTTGAGCCCGGCTTTGTGCTAATAATATGTTGTCTTATTTGCTCTTCTCAACAGCAAGGGGAGACCTAGAATTATCCCATTCTGTAGAAGATGAGATTGCGGCAGAGAGAAGTTAAATAACTTGCCCAAGTTCATCTTATAACCCTGGTCTGAATGACTCCCAAGTCCATGTACTTTACTATATTGAATAGCCATGTAACACTTACCAGTGTGTGCCAGGAGGCAGTTCCTAACATTTTGCATATATCATCTCATTTAATCCTCAAGACAACCCTTTCTGGCAGAGAACCCCGTTATTCTCAAGGTCTGGATGAGGAAACTTGGACACAGAAATTAAGTGACTTGCCAGGTAAAATACAGGATGCCCAGTCAAATTTGATAAATAACAAGTAATAGGTTAATATAAATAGTGCATGGGGCATACTAATACTAAACATTATTTATCATTGATCCGATCATTTAAATAGGCGGCCTGTTGGTGTTTGTGTTTGCTAAATCTAGCCATCCTACCGAGGTCACGGTGCTGGCAGGTGATAAAGCAAGGTTTAAAGCAGGTGATCAGACTCGGGCCCGCGTTCTTAACCACAGCATTCCAGTGTAGCTGGAGACGTGGCTTGGCATGAATACCAGCATGCTTGGGAAGAAGTGAGCAGACTTGCCCTCTTGGCTCCGAGGTTAGATGGAGGGGGTGAGAAGTGGCCGAGGACTTTTCCACCCTCGCTCAGCTCACCTCCCCGCTCTGCTGCTGCTGCTATCCCCACCTGCTGGAGACACAAGAGTTAAGAGCTGGCCAACATGGTCCCAGCCTTTGGGAGCCAAAGCTTGGTTCTTTTTTAAAAAATATATATATATATTTTATTGATTTTTTTTTTTTTTTTACAGAGAGGAAGGGAGAGGGATAGAGAGTTAGAAACATCGATCAGCTGCCTTCTGCACACCCCCTACTGGGGATGTGCCCACAACCAAGGTACATGCCCTTGACCGGAATTGAACCTGGGACCCTTCAGTCCAAAGGCCGATGCTCTAGCCCAGGTGTGGGCACTTTTTGACTCGAGGGCCACAATGGGTTCTTAAACTGGACCGGAGGGCCGGAACAAAAGCATGGATGGAATGTTTGTGTGAACTAATATAAATTCAAAGTAAAGGAGCGGAGGGGAGAGCAAGAGAACCCTCCGCTCTTTCGGCTCCGCGGGCCGGATAGAACAGCTGAACGGGCCCCGCCCGCGGGCCGTAGTTTGCCCACGGCTGCTCTAGCCACTGAGCCAAACCGGTTAGGGCCAAAGCTTGGTTCTGATGCCAGATACAGAAGGAAAAGAAAATCAGGAAGAAATAAAGGTGTGTGAGAGAAAGTTAGTATGGGAGTCTGCAGACATTGTCACACTCACACTTCCCTTTATAAAGTGCAGGCCCACCTCCGAGGGTAAATGCGTGTGCCTAGAAAGCGTTCACAGACCTGAGGCAAAGCCACAGAGGCTGCCGTTACCTGACCCTCTTGTGGACCACTATTGAGCAGAGTGCTAGAACTCTGCTGGGTGCTGTCCACCCAGTCAGCTGACAGAGACCCAGGGCCATCGTTCTGGCAGGTGGATAGAGTGCTGCTTAGGCCACGAGGCCTGGGAAAGTGTGCCGTCTCCAGGGTGGATGTGGAGTTCAGGTCCAACGCTGAGTGCCAAGGAAATCTGGCTCAGCTTCCTGAGCGCCAGGGGTGCTGCAGCTGCAGAAACAAACTCTCCTGGCGTTAAAGGGGGTGAGCGCTTGTATAACCGAACATCAAGCAAATATAGAACCAATCGGAGAGCTTAACGGGACCAGTGTGATACTCAGGAAGAGGCCATAAGAATGAGCAATAGGGGATAAGCAGAAGCAGATTAAGTTATCCCCAGTGGTGGAGGGACAGGGATTCATAAAAGAATTCGCTGTGTATAAAAACAAGCACAGTTATGTTCGATAAAGCCAAGTGCTATGTTGTATAGTTTATATTTAGTAGTGCTTGTAAATTTAGTTTTGTTTTGTTCCCTTTTGTTGTTTCCCAGAGACCTGAGTTAAAGAACCCACTGAGGTAGAAAATATGTGAGTAGTACTAAAATGGCTGAGTTGTGGCCCAAAGATATTAAGCATCGGCAGGTTATTTCCTTTCAAGACTATTTGGAAAATGTATTAACCAGTTACCCTACTTCCAGTCTCCCTACCCTCCTGTTATTCCTCTAAAACCTGGATGGCTCAGATCATTATCAATTGCATAAGAGACAATTGCGCAAATTCAATGCCTTTTGCAATCTCTTCCCAAACTGTTTGCCAAACTCTTCTTTCATGACTTGCTTCTCCCAGCAGAGGGGACACCTGTCTTCTCCTTGTGGATCACTGGTTCAGACCAAGCATGCTTCTCCGTTTCCTTCTCTTTTCCAGCCCCTGCCTCACCCTCTGCAGGACAAGAGCCCACCAATCACCAGATGTTTTCAGACCTCCGTGCCTTTGCATGTGCTGTTCCTTTCCTCTGGTCCCTCCAGCGGAGTGCTGGAGCCGGCTCTTTCCAGCTCACGCATGTCCAGTCCCAACCCTCTTCAGTGACATCCCATAGATACCTTGAAATCGGCCGCCGTAGGAGAATGTACACCAGGGAAATGAACAAATGCTACACATCAGGGCTTGTTAAACATTCACCAGCACACGCTGTGGCCTCCCACGCTGCCTGAAGAGGCCTACGCATCCTCCAAGACAGAGTGCTGCTCTGTGCAGCTTCCTTTGACTCCCACAGAGGAACAGGGAGAAGAAAGCGACTCCTCTGTGCTGAGCCAGTGGGCCGGGCACTTTGCATACATAATTCTCATGCCTGAGTAAAGCAGTTGTATCATATCATGTGTTTGTTTATGATTGCCTCCCTGATAAGTGCTAAGAGCAAAGATTGCAACCCCAGGGACCTTGAAAGTATCGTTTATAAATGGTGGGTTCTTAGTGAACGTCAAGTATTTAATGAAGTACAAACTAGGAGGAAAAAGTTGCCTTGTTCCATCGCTCTGTTCTTCCAGAGAACACCCCCTCGCACTGCAGCAAAGCTGAATATTTTTACCAAGGTTTTCTGTTGGGTACTTAAAAAACCTATCTATATATATAAAAAGCCAGGTGACTGGAATGCCGGACGACTGGATGCTATGACGTGCACTGTGACAGCCAACCCGCCCGATCGGGGCCCTGATCACTCCCCTGCAACCGCCCTCGGCCCCTCCTCCTGGCTGGCCCCACCCCAGATCAGCTCCCATCAGGCCAGGCCAGCCAGACCCCACCTGTGCACAAATTTGTGCACTGGGCCTCTAGTAGTACATAAATTTATACAAAGGCATCACCGGTGCAATACTGGTGGCATGTTTTTAGATGTAGGAAGGACTCTGGGAACTGGCATATAAAGATGGAAAGTTTGTGTCTATAGGAGGTAGGCATTGTTGGTCAGAGGAGCTTTTTAGTGACCACTCTTGTTAAACCTGTGAGGGTGGAGGGAGGTGCTTAGCATGGCACCTGGCCTGAAATATGGACTTTATAAGGTAACTACTACACCACCACAGCCATACTCTTCTTTTCCTTATCCATTGTCGCCATCATCATCATCATCATCACCATCATTATCATCATCACCATTACCACCATAGCATACCAGTGCTGAACAGGGCGAGGCAAAGCTAAGCAACCAACTGACTTGTAGCTGTGTTTGGAAAAATTAACTTGAATAAATTACATGGAAGGTCCTTTCAGCCAATCATTTCACAGCATCTAATCAATTGATGTCCTTGGCCGGAATTAAACCTAGGGCCCTTCAGCCCACAGGCCCAAACTCTATCCACTGAGCCAAACCAGCTAGGGCTGCCTGCTGTATTCTGATCTTACTGTTGCAGAAATAAGTATTTTGCAGCAACAGTAAAGTATTTTGATCTTATCGCTTGTTGGCCTTGGGGGAAAGGCCAGAGATAAGATCAGAGTGGAGATTATTGTGGGCTGCAGAGAGAGAGGAGACCTGCAGCACAGGCAGGGATGGATTCTGAAGGATATCCGGAGGGAAGACGGTAACTGAGTAGATGTTTAGAGCAGCACTGCCTGCTCTGCGTCTTTGCAAAACAGCATTTGGCATAGGGCATTGGAAGAGCAAAGAATTTTGGGAAATATCTTGGCTGAGGTCTAAGGTTAGACTATTATTATATAATCTGAGAACACCTGAAGCAAATAAACCTGATTAGCTTTATTTAAGTTTCCCAAATGTGCTTGATCATAGAACCTGCTTTTGGAGAATACATATCTTTCAGATGATGTTTCTGAAACTATTACTTATGTCTGCCTTTTTTTAGGCCTCAAAAGAGTTCATCTTGCCCGGCTGGTATGGCTCACTGGTTGAGCGTCCACCTATGAACCAGGAGGTCACGGTTTAATTCCTTGTCAGGGGTATATGCTGGGGTTGTGGGCTCGATCCCCAGTGTGGGCGTGCAGCAGGCGGCCAATCAATGATTCTCTCTCATCACTGATGTTTCTATCCCTCTCCTTCTCCCTTCCTCTCTGAAATCAATAAAAATATATTTTTAAAAAAGAGCTCATCTTACTTCTCACTGCCTTATGATCACATTTTCAGCTGGGCTTCTCTTGTTTGATTTGATTTTTCTCCTTTCATTGCTAACACCAACTCCTCAACTTAAGTAAGCACTTCCATGTGTTTCTGATATCTCTTTAAATATGCCCTTATCTTACAAGAGAAAGTGTTTTGTATGTCTGTGCTATACATTTTATTTTTTCTTACTATTTTGTGCTCACCCGGCACTGTTTCAAAGAGCTAAGGATATTGTTGTGTATTCATCTCACTTGTTTTTATCTGCTGCACAGATTCCACAGTAGGCAGCCCACTCACTTTACTCACCCATCCTCCACTCATGCACACTAAGTTTGGTGGCATCAGGAATCTTGAGATGAGAACAGAGAATAATGACATCTACTGGATAAATCATTTGAACAGTTTTCTTCTATTAAGTAAGTAAATAACCTGGTTGATTTTAGCGAGCTGACATGATTAAGTCCTAATAATGACGAAGTAAATTCAGAAGAAGCAGCCTTCAGCTAATTTGCTAGAATAGGGACTGAAAACGTTATGCAATTTTCAAGATTGTGCCATTGGCTTTAAATATGACTGTTGAAAATAAAACATTCTCTCTTTAAAAAAAATATATATATATATATATATACACACACACATATACACACACACACACATATATATATATATATATATATATATATATATATATATATATATTTTACTGATCTTTAGAGAGAGAGAAAGGGAGAGGGAAAGAGAAAGAGAGAAACATCAATCAGCTGCCTCCTGCCTATCCCCTACTGGGGATCAAGCCCACAACCTGGACATATGCCCTGACCAGGAATCAAACTGGCAATCTTTGAGTACAGGAGATGACACCCAGCTAACTGAGCCACACCACCCAAGGAAAAACATCCTCTTAAAAATGCAGAGAGGAAAAGAAATAGTCATTATAGACCTACGGCAAGAGGGCTGGAGCTGGGGTTTGAACAGTCTGCCCAACTGAGCAGGGCATCAGCTTCAGGTCCTGAAGAGTTTCATGGGAAGCTCATGATGGGACACATTGACCTCCCAATTATCCACCCTGGGACCATCCACTTCCTGTGTTGCACATTAGACAGATTATTTAATATTAGCAATCCCTTAATTCTATTGGTAACTGTGCAAGAGATCATGACAATTTGTGGGAGTTAAGAGGAATACCAACTTCAGAGGAAACTTCTAATGGTGTTGAACAGGAAGTATCACAGAGTTCAAGAACTTCTGAAGAATAGAGGAAACTCTTCAAAGTAATTAAACTACCTGGAATTTGTTTTCAATTTGGAAGCTTTCCACTTCCTTCAACAAATGAGTGATTGTGAAACCCTTCTCAATACTTTACCCAAGTTCAGATGGACAATGAGAGCTGAGTTTCCAGGCAAAGGGGCTGACCGGGCAATGAAAAATATATACTGAAAAAGAAGAAATTTCATAAATTCTAGCATGATGTGGATTTCTGCCAAATTATTGACAAAATGATGGCTGAACTTAGAGAATGAATTTGTGTATAAATGAATGAATAAGCTTAGAATTTTCTGTCATTGGATTAATTACCATCAACAGCACAAACTCTTGAAGGGAGAGAGGTGGAAAAGATGAACAATAGAAAAAAGGAGCTAAGCTGAACCATATAGAGAGACTCTGGATGAGACTGTCTAAGGATATTTACCAATTCACTATAGAGGAAGGATGGGTTTATGTAAAAAACATTGTATATCACTTGTAGTTTTGCTTCCTGCCCTTCCCTCAGTAGCTTAGGGCCTAGAATATAGAAAGCACTAAAAAAAAAAATTAGAATTAATAAACGAATAAATATAAGTAGCTTAAATTAACTGGTGGCTATTGCAGGGAGCTCAATGTTTGTTTATATTATCAATACTTTATTTCTTTAGGGTGGTTTTAGGTTCACAGAAAAAATTGAGAAAATACAGAGATTTCCCAAATACCCTCCCTGTTCCCCTAGACATGCATAACCTCCCCCATTACCAACAGCCCCCACCAGTACCAATTAATGAACCTACATTGACACATTATGTCACCCAAAGTCCACAGTTTATTTTAGGGTTCTGTCTTGGTGTTGTACATTCCATTCCATGGATTTGGACAAATATATAATGATTATAGTCTGATATCCTAAATGCTGTATTTTCACTACCTTGAAAGTCCTCTTTGCTTTTCCTATTCATCTCTCCCCACCTGGAAATCACTGATCTCATTGTCTCCATAATTTTGCCTTTTCCAGAATTTCATATAGTAGGAATACTACAGTATGTAGTCTTTTCAGATTGGCTTCTTTCACTTGGTAATATGTATTTAAGGTTCCTTCGTGTCTTTTCATGGCTTGTAGTTCATTTTTTTAGTACTGAATAACATTCCATTGTCTAGATCAGGGGTGGGGAACCTTTTTTTCTGCCAAGGGCCATTTGGATACTTATAACATCACTCGTGGGTCATACAAAATTATCAGCTTAAAAATTAGCCTACTGTAGCTGGTCAAACATTTAATTAACTCACCCCTAATCCTTTGGCAAGGCCAGACCAAATGGTTTCACAGGCCTTATAGGGCCTTCAGACTGAACGTTCCCCACCCCTGGTCTAGATTGATCATAGCTCATTTATCTCTTCACCTATTGAAGGGCATCTTGGTTGCTTTCAGGTTTTGACAATTATGAATAAAGCTGCAATTAATATACAGGTTTTTGTATGGACATACATTTTCAACTCTTTTGCGTAAGGACCAAGGAGCATAATTGCTGGATCATACGACTAAAGTATGTTTAATTTGTAAGAAACTGTCAAACTGACTTCCAAAGTGGCTGTACCAGTTCGTTTTATTACTTACGTTTATAAAGCTGTAAGTCAGAGGACGCCTTTAGGTACCTAGCATGCGAACCACACCTAAGAACTGTAGTCAACAGCAGTGGCCACAGTGAAAAGGCCAAGTGAGCAGCCAACAAACAAGAGCCTTAATAAGGCATATTTTTTGTGGGATCTCCTGCATGTAGGGGAAAAAGTACCAAATATTGGATTTAGGACCTCTGTTTGATTAGATTTCCTTGTGTCTCTAAATCAGAGGGCAAAACCACTCCTCTGTTGCAAGTGTGAGATTTCCACGTTCATGTCTTTGGTTCATGGCCTTTTGCTTCCTGTATAATAGGTCAAACAAGCTACACTTAGATTAGCCTCTGGGGCTATGCAGCACCCGGCCACGAGTGTGACTCTGTAGCCAAACACAGCCCAAGCTCGCCAGGTGTTTCACAGAGCACACAGCCCGTCTGTGCATTTGGCACTTTACCGATGCTTGTGGGAAGGGGGCAGATGCAAGGGCCTGGCCCCAGCAACAATAGCAATGACTCAGGAAGACTATTGACTTTGTATATTTACTCAGATGTTTGCAAATAGCTTTAGAAAAAATCAATAAAAACACCACAAACTGTGATCATCAGTTCCTTCTCCCTGATGTTGAACAATAATTATCCTGTAACTCTTCATTTGAAGGGGAAAAACACTTAGAAACATATTTCTAGTCACGCATGAGTCTAAAATGCAATCAATCTCTCTCTTTTGCCATATACCGGGTGGGGCAAAAGTAGGTTTACAGTTGTGAGTATGTGAAACAGTATATTCTCATTATTATTCACTTATTATTGTGTTATTTTCCATACAAACTATAAACCTACTTTTGCCCCACCCTGTGTACATACATAGACATACATATATCTATCTATATCTATACATATATCTACCTACTATACATAATACCATTATAAGCTCTCTCTATATAGACATGTATACAGATATCTATTTCAACATCTTATTGAGTATATGGAGAATAGAGAAAGTATAAGTTATGATTTTTGCCTATTTCGGAGGAATACTTTTGTCCTAAGACACTAATTAATCTCTTCTCCTAGGGTTGCTGAGGGGAACTGTCTGCATGAGGGGTCAGAGTACCCGGACTTACCTTCCCACCCATTCCCCCCGCCTCACCCCCATGCTATGAAGAAATTGTAACCTTGTGGAAGTTATTAATTTCCCTGGTTTCAATTTCTTTGGTTGCAGCTACCTCTAACATCCTGGGACTCTGACTCCCTTCTGGCCATTCTCTCCCACTTCACCCCCACTCCCTGTCCATGTGCTCTGAGTGGGGCTCTGCCCTGGCCCCAGGACATCAGTGCCCCAAATCCCTCAGGACCCATGACCAGTCCAATCAGAATAGACCTCCGGCCTTCTACCTTTCTACCTGAACCTGGAAGGACGTGAAGTTGGCAATGCTGTGGCCATCTCATCATCAGGAGCGTCTGTTCCAGAAAAGGGCCAACATAGAAGCAGGAGAGCCAAGAGTCAGAGACACGTCAGAGGTCCTGGTGACATGGTTCGAGAGCCTGAAGCCTTGGACTTTTCAGTTCCTTGAATCAACAGCCTTTCTTCTTGGCCTAACCATCATGCAGTTTTCTGTCCTATGCAGAAAGAATCCCAACTTTTCCAAATCTCGTTTTATTGGCACCCAATTTCATTTAAAAGCACTTGGTAGTTTCAAATGTGGACATCAGTTATTCTATCCTGACGTAAGGTAGTTTCCCTTCATTCACTGACTGTCTATCTGGACACCTTCAGGTATTTTTTACGCAAAGTATACGTAAGACCATGGTCAAAAATAATACAAGAAAGGCAGCTAAAAAAAATCCAACAGCATAATAAAACCTAAAGAAATGAGTTAAGTCAGTGTCAGTGTTGCTCTACAGAAGTACTTGTAGGAAACCAGCAAGCCAGGAGCACACTGAAAGGAGAATTTACAGTAAGTAGGCAACTGCTGAAAGGCAAAGAGGAAGGACGTGTTTGGTTTGGGACACTCAATTGCTTGAGAAGCATTTCAAAATAATCTTATATAGGCCGCGTTTCATTTTTATTTTATTTTGCAGTCTTTTTTTTTAAAGAATTTAAAAAATATTTTTATTGATTCAGAGAGGAAGGGAGAGGGAGAGATAGAAAGAAACATCAATGATGAAAGAGAATCATTGATCAGTGGCCTCCTGCATGCCCCACACGGGCCGGGCTGGGAATTGAACCGTGACCTCCTGGTTCATAGGTCGATGCTCAACCACTGAGCCACGCCGGCCGGGCTTATTTTGCAGTCTTAATATAACACAGGTTACATCGAGAGAAGGACTGGGAGAGAAGCCAGCGCTCAGTTTCTCCATGTCTGCTTTCTGCTGTGTTTGATTTTTTCTGAAGTGTACTGTTTTAATTCCTGTCTTATTTCCTCTCCTGTGTTTTTTAGTTCTACTCTTAGTGGTTACCCTAGAGATCACACTCAACTCTTAAACATAGAAGGATCTGTTTTGAATTATGACCACTTTAGCTTCAATAGTATAAAACACTTCTGCTTTTATACAACTCCATCTCCCTTTTATGTGGCTATTGTCATCATAAATTACATGTTTATACAGCCTATGTTCATTAACATAGGTCTATAATTATTGCTTATGCCTTTGTATTTTAAATCAATAGGAGAAAAATATAATAATACTTTGTATATACCTATGTAGTTTCATTCACCATTGCTCTCTATTTCTTCACATTGCTTCCAGTTATTGTCTAGCATCCTTTCCTTTTTGCCTGAAGGACTCCTTTTAGCATTTCTCATTGGGCAGGTCTACAAGTTGCACGTGTCAGGACTTGGACTCGTGGACTAACCGGGAGGCACCTGTGGGAGGCACTTGGCAGTCTTTTCATAGAAGCCTAGATCAGAGCCAGGCTCCACCAATGACTCCCCTTTGAGATGGACTCAGAGAACTGTCATTTTCTCTGCCCCATTCAGGCTTTGAAGTGAGTCAAGACATGTAACTAGCCATATGACTGCAAAGTTACTACTCTTATTTGGGCCTTTTTCCTTATCTGGAAAATTAGGTGTTATAGATCAGGGTTGTCCAACTTTTCCTGAAAAGGCCAGATAGTAAGTATTTTAGATGCTGCCGGCCACATAAAGTCACAACTGCTCAACTTTACCCTTGTAGTGCAAAAGCAGCCAAGGATAGCAGGTAACCGAATGGGCGTGGCTGTTCCAATAAAAGTCATCTAGGAAAATAGGAAGCAGGCCAATTGGGCCTGTGGGCCACAGTTTGCCAACCGCTATTCTAAATGATCCTGGAGAGTCCTTCTGGCTTTAAAATATAAAAGGTCTGATAATTTACACTGTGTTATCAGTGTCCTTTTACTCCTTCACATCATTATGGAGCATTCTCTCTACCAGCAATACAGTGGGAAGAATTACTACCACCCTCTTATTTGTGTATGTGTGAACCAAGCACATGTGTGTGTGTGTGTGTGTGTGTGTGTGTGTGTACTTTATTTATTCCTCCCAACAAGACTATTAGGCGAATACTATTATAATCGCCATTTTGCGTAAGAAGGAACTAAGTTGAGAGAGGTTCCTTAACTGGTCCAATGCCAGGGCTGACCAGCATCCCCTGAACAACAGAAGAACAGATTGCCCCGACACAGTTTCACTGTGAAAGAGAGGGCTAAGGGGTTGCCTGGCTCAAGGGACCAAGCAGCCCCAATTGCCTGCCTAGTTAGGCTTTTATTACAGTTGAGATAAAGTTTATATTTTAGATACGATCAATAGGGTGAGTAATATTGGGAGGACACACATGTTTACATTGTCAAGGGCATCCAGGGATTAAGCATAAAGATTCCAGTAAACACTCAGGGGGTCTGCACATGCACAGACTTGTTTGGAAAGGTCAAGGAATAATTAGGGGCGCCACCTTTGACACTCCCCTACGTCTCCCCTAAGTCAGAATTCCGATAAACAGGGAAGGTGGCCTTCCACACACTTTCCTTTTCTCCGAATATCCTCCTTACAAGCTTTCCAACCAAGTCTCATGTGCTCCCCAACAGTCCGAGGCCACAGAGTTGGTAACAGCAGGAAGCAAGCCAGTGGGACTCCAAACCTTTGTTATGTTTTCTCCATCTCATGCTTCCTATATTAGAGGTTTTTAGCACAATAGAAAACTCAATTTTCTTGAGAGGGAAAACAAATCTTAAATATACCATCTAAAGTTTAAGCCCCCCAAAATGCCACGTAGATTCTTTTTAAATTATAAATAAAGTGATTAGCTGCTGACTTAAAATGCTATCTCTAAGATGCAAAGGCCAGCAAAAGAACATGTTGAGGCCCTCACCATCTGTCTGGCAAGACATATGAAAGAATTAGTGAACAAAATGCAGTTCTGCATTAATTACAGTGGAAATGCTTTTAATTACTCTTTACTTAGTGCACTTGGCAGACCAACCAACACATCCTCGCGGAACCAGTCGGCCCACAGCACTCTGCTTCCCTGGAGCGTTGCGCTTGGGCCTGTGCTAGTTCCCCACAGCTTACAGGTCTGGGGGTCAGAAATGCAAAAAATTGTGGGACAAATGTGCCTGTAAATGTTCTTATTAAAAGCTTAACATAGGTGTGTTAAATTCCGATATTTCCACTTTCACCAACCTTTTAGAGAACCTAAGCAATCTCTCATCAGTTTTAATAAAAGGGGTCCTATTAAATTTGATTCAGGGTCTCAGAGACAATATTGATCATTTATGGCTGAAGAAATTTGGGAAGAAAGTTTAATCAAATGAGCGGGGCTTAAACTACACCTTGAAAGTTATGTAGGATCCAAATAGGTGATTGGGGGTCAAGGAAGGCACAAAGGCATGAAACAAACAACGTACAGTGACCCTCCCTACCCCTCCTTATCCACGGGTTCTGCATCTGAGGATTCAACCAGCGCTGATGGAAAATATTCAGAAAACAGTTACGCTGTTGCTGACGTATCCTGTGGGATTGGGCCTATGATGGCTGCATCTGTACTGAACATGTACAGGCATTTGTTTTCTTGTCAACATTCCCTAAACCAGTGGTCGGCAAACTGTGGCTCGCGAGCCACATGCGGCTCTTTGGCCCCTTGAGTGTGGCCCTTCCACAAAATACCACGGCCTGGGCGAGTCTATTTTGAAGAAGTGGCGTTAGAAGAAGTTTAAGTTTAAAAAATTGGGCTCTCCAAAGAAATTTCAATCGTTGTACTGTTGATATTTGGCTCTGTTGACTAATGAGTTTGCCGATCACTGCCCTAAACAATACAGTGTAAGACACATTTACATAGCATTTACATTGTATTAGGTAGAATCAGTAATCTAGAGATGGTTTAAAGCATTCAAGAAGATGTGTGGAGGCTATATGCAAATACTATGCTATTTATATAAGGAACTTGAACATCCTGAAATTTTGGCGTTTGCAGGGGGTACTGAAACCAGTCCCCTGAGGATACCAAGGGATGACTGTACTCACGCTGTCGGGGGAGTAGGAATGATCATTTCAACCCCTTGATACTCGGAGTATGGATCTCATTCTAGCAGTGTCAGCAATACCGGGAGCTGGTTAGAAATTCGGACTGTCAGTCCTTACTCCACACCCACGGAGTCAGAATCTGCAATTTAACCAAATCCCCAGGTGACTTATTTGCACATCACCTGTGAGAAGGGCTGTTTTAGAGAGCTTGAATCTTCCTAAATTGCCCTGAGGAGTTACTATGATGCACACAAAACGGAATGTTAACAGAGTTTATTGGTATTAAGCACCTACTATGAGCCAGGCGAACTACCAAGTGCTTTGCAAACTCTGTCCCATTGATTCTCAAATATCCCGGGCTTATAAAATAGAGCTGGTCTTTATTTTAAATAATTGAAATAATCTTCTCTGTTCTTTGTGACCCCTTTGGTTGACGTTGGTGTAAAGAATCCATTAGTGTCTTAAAAACCTCAAAGAATCACTTTTTGGATTTTAATATGTAAAATATTTTGACATAATAGTCCTTCGCTCTCTTTGTTTCCTGGGTTGCAAACTCACAGCTGGGGCGATCTCAGATGCTTTAATCATTTCGACCTACGAGAAAAGAGAGGCAACTCAAAAGCACTTCGCTTGGGGCAGGGGTAAAATAAAATAAAAATGGCAAGAAATACATGCTACAAAGTGGAATTTGGAAATGATACACCAGATTGGGCCAAATCTTGGAGCATTTGGAGTGCATTCTGGGTACTCCTGCAGTGCTGCATGCCTTGGCAGTTTATGCAGAGAGGGAGGGCTTTCTCAAGGGGGCATTGAGACAGTCTTTTCTTGCCTTGCCCAGACTGGAAAAGATGAAGTTCTTGTACCTTCTTGTGCCTCCATGAGTTCCATGCTCAGCCCGCACTGAACAGGAGTAGCAGCAGCAGCCCAGATGTTGGGCGCTAAGGAGAGCCATGAACATGTGCTCACCGGTTTGGTTTTCAGGGAACCTTCTGTTCTGACTAAGCGCCTTTCAATAAGACAGATTCAGTGGGTCTCCACCCAGCTGTTCTCTTCAGACAGAGGGTCCCTACAACTGCCCCAAGTGCACAGGGGAAGGCTGAGTCCTAGCTCTCACTGTCACTGGACTGAGCCCCCGAATGAAATCTAGTTGTGTTGTGGCGCTCAGGGGATAGATGGGTTGGGTTATGAGGGGCATTCCTTTCTCTGAGACTTTCACAGAGCACATGTTGTACTCCCGAAGCAGAAATCTGAGCGTGGGAAGAGGTGGGTTAGCCCTGGAGAACAGGAAATGAGGATCGTGGGTCTCTGAGAAGGGCTGGGAGCTATAAAAGCAGGCTGTGCTGTGGGCCTTCGGCAGCACATACACTAAAAGGGAAACAGTGCGGAGAAGATTAGCACGGCCCTTGTGCAAGGATGGCATGCAAATTCATGAAGCCTTTCATATAAAAAAAAAAAAAAATCAGGCTGTGCTTACTTACCAAGCAGATTCCTCATGCCGGCTCCCAATGCAGCCTTAAAAGTACCTTAAATCCAAGAAAAATTCCTGCAGCCAAGGCCGGTGTGGCTCAGTGGAATGAGCATCGGCCCACGCACCAACAGGTTGCTAGTTTGATTCCTGGTCAGGAAACATGCCAGGGTTTGGGGACTCGATCCCAGTAGGGGGAGTGGATCAATGTTTCTCTCTCTCTCCCTTCTTCTCTCTCTCCAAAATCAATAAAAACATTTTTTAAAAGCCCTGGCCAGTGTTTTTCAGTAGTTAGAGCAGTGGTCGGCAAACTCATTAGTCAACAGAGCCAAATATCAACAGGACAACGATTGAAATTTCTTTGGAGAGCCAAATTTTTTAAACTTAAACTTCTTCTAATGCCACTTCTTCAAAATAGACTCGCCCAGGCCATGGTATTTTGTGGAAGAGCCACACTCAAGGGGCCAAAGAGCTGCATGTGGCTCGCGAGCTGCAGTTTGCCGACCACTGGGTTAGAGCATTGGCCTGCACACCAAACGGTCATGGGTTCAATTTCTGGTCAAGGGCACATACCTGAGTTGCAGGTTTGATCTCTAGGGCAGGAGGCAACCAATCAATGTGTCTCTCTCACATAAATGTTTCTTTCTTTCTCTTTCTCTCTTCCTCCTTTCCTCCCTCCCACTCTCTCTAAATATCAATGGAAAAAAATGTCCTTGGGTGGGGATTAACAAAAAAAAAAACCCAGTGTGCTTCAGTGGTTAAGCGTCGACCTATGAACCAGGAGGTCACGGTTCAATTCCCGGCGAGGGCACATGTCTGGGTTGCAGGCTCTATACCCAGTGGGGGGCGTGCATCTTTCATCATGATGTTTTTATCTCTCTCTCTCCCTTCCTCTCTGAAATCAATACAAATATATATTTTTTTTAAAAAGAGAAATTTCTGCAAAGCAAGGAATCTCTCCTGCTTTTATTCTCTACCACTGGAGTCTTTGAAGAGAGTGTAGTATGTATCTAATCAGTGTATTTAAAAACACTTTAAAAGTTCTACAGCTGTATTAACACTTAGCATTGTTTTTACATTATTTCAACATTTACCTAGATGATATCATAGGACAGGCACACTTTGGAGATAGTGCTGGTTTGGTTTCAGACCACCACAATAAAGCAAATATTGCAATAAAATGAGTTGCATGAATTTTATTTATTTTCTTCATTAACTTTTTTTTTTTTGCATTCACTAATTGTTTGGTACAAGAGGCCTAGCTTTAGGCCTATTTTAGCTTTTAAAAAATTTTATTGATTGATTTTAGAGAGAAAGAAGAAGGGGGGGATAGAGAGAGAAACATTGATCTGTTGTTCCACTTATTTATGCATTCATTGGTTGCTTCTTGTATGTTCCCTGACCAGAGATCGAATCTGCAACCTTGGGGCATCTGGGGGCCACATCCAAGGGGTCACATTCCTCACACCCAGCTCTGCCACAAATAACAGCATTACAGAAGTCCATCCCCATTGCTACCAATTTAGACGATCATAAAACTGCAATACAAGTCTAATAGCATCAATCTCATCCCGTGGCTGGAAGACAGGTCACTTATTCACACATTTGAAGGACATAACACCCTTTGCTATTTCTTCATTACAATATGGATCCTCACAAAGAGATGAGTCACTTATATTTCCCTCTTTTAAACCTCCTAGAAAAAAAATCTTGAATGATTTTTCCTGTGCAGCATCACCGGAAAAGCAGAGTCACCTCGTGCACCCTGACTAGTAGACAATTGAACTGTGCAAAATTAAACACATCTCACATGACGGTCATGGGTTCCCTCGGAAGAGCTGAATCACCTACACAAAAGCAAACCCCCCTGGGAGAAGAACAGAAACATGGAAAATGAGAGGGAACCTTGTGATGAGAGACCCAGCAGGAAGCGAGCTTGTAGGTCAGTCACAACCCCAATTCCTACGGTGCTAAAGGAGTAAAATAATTGTAGTCCACCACAAAGTGTCTACTTAGCGCCCTCAGTGTGGTCTCTAAGGTGGCACGTGGTCCTGAGGGGAAGCTGAGGGCCACGGGGATAATGACTCCTCCGAGGCCATGATGCTGACAAACTGGGAACAGAGCCTAGAACAGTGGTCGGCAAACTCATTAGTCCACAGAGCCAAATATCAACAGTACAACGATTGAAATTTCTTTGGAGAGCCACATTTTTTAAACTTAAACTTCTTCTAACGCCACTTTTTCAAAATAGACTCGCCCAGGCCGTGGTATTTTGTGGAAGAGCCACACGCAAGGGGCCAAAGAGCCGCAGGTGGCTCGCGAGCCGCAGTTTGCCGACCACTGGCTAGCCTTCCGACGGGAAGAAAGTGCTGTTCCTCTCTTCAGATTGCTTTCTCTTCAGCACTGAACGCTATGTTGGTCTCCCTATGAATATAAAACAGCAAAATCAGAGCTGTGCTTTGTTACCTAGCTGCTCCGTGTGCGAGGTCACCTTAGCCATGCGGTCAGCATGCTCTGTGCTTTCCGCCACCGGCCACACCTTCTCGGCCACAGCCCGCCTCACCCGTGCTCCCGAGGGAGCCAGGTTTCCCTACTGATTAGCCTCCTCCACATGTCCCGGGGAGCTGCCTCTAATCAGTGATGGGCAGGCATGGGAATATAAAAGTTCTCAACCTTTTGTTTATTGGACAACTCTGAGATGACTCTACCTCATCCCCAAGTCTCCTCTGCTTCGTGTCACCCCTTTTCTTGGTCCCCCTTTTTTTTCCCTGCCCCACTTCCTTATTCTCCTTGTGATTTTTCCTGGGAACACTCCCTAATAACATCGTTTTCATATGGGTTTTCCGTGTCTCAGAATCTGCTTCCAGGGAATGCAAATGAAAGATCAACTATGAGCCTGGCCAGTGTGGCTCAGTGGTTGAGCATCAACCTATGGACCAGGAGATCATGGTTCGATTCCCTGTCAGGGCACATGCCCTGGTTTTGGGCTTGATCCCCAGTAGGGGCTGTGCAAGATGTTTCTATCTCCCTCTTCCTCTCCCTTCTTCTCTCTGAAATAAATAACATATTAAAAAAACATATTAAAAAAAGAAAAACCAACTCTGAAATAACATCACCACCACCAATAACAAAACCCACCATTTCTTGAGCACGCGCTGCATAGAGCTGGGCATCAGAGAACCTTGGTTTAAATCCTGGATCCACTCTAAATTTGTGGCTTGATTTGAGACATGTTATTGAGCCTCTCTTATCTAACTTTCCTCCTGGGTAAAACATGGAAAAGAATCTCTTTCTCGAGGATATTAAGTGCCTGTGATTATGTGGGTATGGGTTGGGAGCTTGGTACTTAATTAGAGAAGAGGCCAGGTCAGTGCCTTGGTATGCATTGAGGCTGCAGTCAGATCATTTACCCAAGTGTCTATCACTGATGCCTGTGACCACAGAGGGTAAAAATTTATTTCCAAACGTGGCTGATCAGTGAGGCAAGAGGAATGGCATTTTTTGGAATCTTTCATGGGGCTTGACCATTGAAAGGTTTGCAAGCTCTTGTTGACAGATAAGTGGACACAACCAGGTAAGCTCCCAGAAGGGACGACGGGAGCTTTGTAGGGGACACAGTGGGAAGCAGAAGAAGCTAAAGGGAGCAAAAGGTATGAGCTGGGGCGTCAAGCCTGAAATGAGGAGGGAAAAGGGGGCCTGGTCCAGCGAGGTCCTGGGCAGCAGCTGATGATTCCAGAGGAGGATGGGTTGGGGTGGGAAGGCCTGCGGGCTTAGTAGGAGTAGGTGAAACTGGATGGGGATACAGCACAGGCAAACACCCAGGAGGGGCAGCTCCCAAAGAGATGTAATTCCTTACTGACTGCCAGGGAACTGTCAGAGACCAATGGCAAAAACCCCACTACACACCCTGTGTGTGTAGGAGGAGCCTGCACTGGCCAGCTGCAGTGCCTGGAATTGCCACAATCAATCAATCCATTGGATGAAGACAAAATTTCTTAACCTGGTCCCAAGGCCAAGGACCTTGAATTCAGGGGTTCATCAACTTGAATGAAGAAAAAGTTATGTCTGAATTGTCATCCTCAGCTAACTGAAATTTCAATTATGAGTGCATGGTTTGCTGAAATTAGGCTCTTCCCCAGGATCATGAGTAAAGCGTTTCACAGACCCATGCAGGGAAGATGGAGGTGTGGCGAGAGAATGTGTTTGTGATGCAAAATCAAAGGAGTTCCCCCCTTGCCATGGACAGTGTCCAACCCTGTCTTCATCAAGGCCAAGACAAAGGCCAGTGTCCAGAGTTTCTGTTTCATACTAAAGCTTAGTTCTTCAGATCCCATGTGGTCTGTGGGACCCGGTTGCATCTAGGCCCACATGGTGGTGTCCATGAATGAACAGGTGAGTGCATTACCAGTTCGGGGAGACAGACAGAGAGAGAGAGAGAGAGAGAGAGAGAGAGAGAGAGAGAGAGATTGAGAGAGAGAGAAAGAGAGCTCTTTGTTTCCTGGGATTTTAACCAGGAGCTTTTTTTCAAAATAACCAATCAACTTCCCAAGTTTTCTCTGGCTTCTGATGGGCCCAGACCCCTAGCAAGGATCCCTTTCTCGGTTAGACTGACTGGCCTCTGGGGTCAAGCACCTCCTCTTGTGCCATATTGAGTTCTATCGTGCCTGTGCTACCCACCCCCCTGTGTGTTTCCCCCCAATCCTGTAGGGGGTGCTGCTCCCTAAATGGGGGAGGGGAGGGTTGTTAACTGTATCTTCCAGGTGAAGCAAACACACTCAGTGTACCAGCCCATTCGGCTCAACAATGTCTGATTCCCTTTGCTTCCCTCTTATTAATATTTAACCTTGGTAACGAATGTAGTCCACAAACCTGAGAACTAAGACTTTGTCAGCAGAGAAATCATACTAGTTTTGCGTAACATTACAGTTGCTGTGAATATTTCAAAATACCATATACTCTTTCTGGTTTGAAATTGAGAAAAGTACTAGGCCTGCCTCTAGATCTTGTTTTCTAATCTATACTAATAAAGCCCTAGGTGGCCCTCATGCATGATGTCATCACAACATGGTCGCCACAAGATGGCCACCACAAGATGGCCGCACACACAGCGGAGGAGGGGCCCGGTGGCCACTCCATGCAGTGAGGCCTGGGGGTCCGGCTGCTCCACGTGGCACAGAGGAGGCCAGTCTCGGCGAAGGAGGTGGGTCCCGGCGGAGGAGGCGGGTCGTGGCAGGGGAGGGCAGTTGGGGGCGATAAGGCTGGCAGGCAGAGGCGGTTAGGGGCCGATCAGGCAGGCAGCCAGGCGTGTGGTTAGGAGCCAACGGTCCCAGATTGTAAGAGGGATGTCTGGCAGTCGGACATCCCCCAAGCGGTCCCAGATTGGAGAGGGTGCAGGCCGGGCTGAGGGACACCCTCCCCTCCCATGCACAAATTTCATGCACCGGGCCTCTAAGTGTATTAATAAAGATGAACATATATGACTACATCACATTTTAAAACATATTAGGAAAGCAGCATTTTGATGTCATTGGTTTCTTTTTTACTTTATTTGATGCATTTAAAACCAGTATTCCCAAGATAGGTCCATGGAAGAAAAAGAATTGAGGCATTGAAAGCCACAGAGTAAAAAAACAAACAACAAAACTCGTGTGAGGAACAGTTGCTGTTTTCCTTTAACACTAAGATGGGCCTGGAGCTCCCTTGAGGAAAGGGAGAAGTCTAATGGGGGAGAGAGAAGAGAAAGACACACGGGGAGGACAGGGCTGGGCGTGGTCACCACCCCTGGGGGCTCTTCACACCCTGGAAAGACCTGCTGCCAAAAGAGAAGCCTGGGACCTGTTACCACAGCACCCAAGACAAAAAACATCCTTCTTTCTGAAACGGAACTGTGGATGAGGATGAGTCCGACACCTCTGGGCTGTTTGTTAAAAATACCAATTCCCAGGCCTAGGGTTACGTGTGAGCATTTGCATTTTTAACAAGCACCCCAGCTGATTTGGGGATAAAACTTAAGTAGGGGGTCTTGCCCAGGTGAGAATGTTGGCGTGGATGTTGCCAAAAGAGAAGACTATTCTGAATTAGTTTGGCCAGTAGTGATAAGCATTTTTATGAGACACTCTCAGTGGGGCAGAGAGAACTGTCTATCACTAACTAGTGGGTCTGCTGGAGAAGCCCCATCATGACTGAGGTTCTAGGCAGGACTGTGCCTTTCCTTTAAAGAACTCTCTGAAGCCCAGCTGGTGTGGCTCAGTGGTTGAGCATCAACCTATGAACCAGGAGGTGACGGTTCGATTCCCAGTCAGGGCACATGCCAGTGTGGGGGTGTGTAGGAGGCAGCCAATCAATGATTCTCTCTCATCATTAATGTTTCTATTTCTCTCTCTCCATCTCCCTTTCTCTCTGAATTCAATAAAAATGTAATTTAGAAAAAAAAAAAAAAAAAAAAGAAGAATGCTGGGATGGAAGAAAATGCTGTAGCTTTCCAGGGAACAACTGGGCTGTTCTCGACATGCTAATTTGTGCCTGAATTCCCAAGAAATGGAGATTGCGATCTTGCAGGTTATAACCCAGTCTCCCACTGGGGCAGTTGGACTTTCCACCTGCCAGAAATTTTAAATCGTGTGTCATCCACAATGTATGGTGCCCTATTTTTCAAAGCCCCAGGTCTGGGCTTTCCTTGAACTAGATAAATCTTTTTTAAAGTAGATCTGTATTCTAACTACACTTCCTATCTCAGTTTTATAAAGAGTGAAATATTTACTTATTAAAAACACTATGTAAATCACAACATCCTAATCTTAGTGTAATTGAATGAAGTGCGTTTTTTGGTGTGTGTGTGTGTGTGTGTGTGTGTGTGTGTGTGTGTGTGTGTGTGTTAATCCTGATGAGTAAATCCACTGCATGTTTCAAAGAAAGCTTTGCATTGCTAATTTCCCAGCCTTGGCTGGTGGGGAAGGGTTGTCAGATTTAGCAGGAGAGCCACATATGCATTTAACATTCCTAAGTAGTAACTGTCTCTTCGGTTGCTTCTCAGTCTGGGAAACAGCAAGAACAGTTCAGCATGATGGGGAAACTGTGTTGTTTATCTTAAAGGGAATGAAAATGTTTGAAGAGCCTCTGCCCACCGAGAAAGAGCCTTCTCATTAGCCTGCCACATGACTTAGTGTCTCTGATCACATCGGAAAGAACCTTGAGTTTCCTAATGTTATCTGAGTTCTGCATTTGGGCCCCGGAACAAGGAAGTGAAGAGATATGTATGTAAGAGACACACATAAGAGAAATGTAAAGAACAAGCATATCACCTGACAATATATATGATTTGGAACAAAGATATTGTGGATGAAAAAGGGGTCACATACTAAACATGACAAGCTCAGGGGCAGCCTGCATGGCTGGCCGGCCGGCCTTACAAACTCACAGCCACATAGGATGGTCTGAACATAAAAATGCCAACTAAAAGCATGTCATAGTGGGTAGTCACATCCTATGCCTGTGGCTTCCTTGACAAAGGTCAGTCTTTACCTTAACTTAGCCTGTCTATTTGTTTATTTATTTTTTCATCTAGGATAACATACCTTCAGAATCACAGGGTGAATCCCCTTTTTCCAGACCCCCTCAGGGCACAATCGTCCACCAGAGCAGAGATATTTTGTTACCCAAATACCATCTCTGTGCGCTGTAAACATTCATTGCTAACTATCCTAGACCCATTTATGTAAAAGAAGTATTTGTCTCTGTTTTGCTTTTTTTTTAATATATGCATATTTTTTTATTGATTTCAAAGAGGAAGGGAGAGAATAAAAACATCAATGATGAGAATCATTGGTCCATTGGTCGTCTCTTTTGCACGCCTCCTACTGGGAGTTGAGCCGGCAACCCGGGCATGTGCCCTGACCAGAAATCAGTCTGTCACACCCAGGTTCATAGGTCTATGTTCAACCACTGAGCCACGCCAGCCAGGCCATCCTAAGGGCTTTTAAGGGTGAGGATTTTTCTTTTTTTCTTTCTTTCTTTTTTTTTAATATATTTTATTGATTTTTTACAGAGAGGAAGGAAGAGTGATAGATAGTCAGAAACATCGATCAGCTGCCTCCTGCACACCTCCCACTGGGGATGTGCCCGCAACCAAGTTACATGCCCTTGACCGGAATCGAACCTGGGACCCTTCAGTCTGCAGGCTGACGCTCTATCCACTGAGCCAAACCGGTTTTCGCTGCTTTTTATTTTAATTATTTTATTTTTTAAGTATATAGTGAGTATGATTTCAAGAACTCCCACTTCCATGATCTCAAATCTCAAAATTTATGAGGTTTGAATATTAATCTCATTTAATAGGTTAGGAACATGATATTTTCCCAGGATCATAAAGCTGGTAAATAATGAAGCCAGAAAAAAGTTGTGTTTTTGTTTTTTTTATATATGCCACAGTAGATTTGGTGGTGTCATATAAACTGGATTTACTATTGTAAGGTTCAAGGCGCAGGAAACGGGAGTCGGAGACCAAGGCATGTTAAAGAGGAAGTTTATTCTGTACTAACGAGCGAGATTCATTACAGAGGAGGGTAGAAAAACCAGGATTAGAGGAGGGGGAGGAGGAGAAGGAGGACCCAGCTGGACTGCCTCGCAGACTGGCAACACGTGCAGTGGTGAACATGCCTTTTGAGGGGAGGAACAGGAAGGGGTGGGGCCCAGGGCGGAACGGGAAGGGGTGGGGCTCAGGGCACTTGGCATGCGCTGATTGGTGGTTGAATGTCTCGGGGATGTCCTGGCAGCAGACTCCGGTTACGTCATACTCTGACCACCAGTTGGGGGAAGGGACGATCTATCAACTATTATAGGATTATTTTGTAAAGTTAAGAGGTCATCTCATATGCTAATATACATTATTAGCTATATTTAGATGGTTTCTAAGTAAATTGCTACTTTGGGGGTTTAATTCATGTCAAGGATTGTTTTGTCATAATCCAATTGTTTAATGATGCTTTAACTTTTAAAAGTGAAAAAGCTTTAAAAGTAAATGTGTGGCCTGGCTG
This sequence comes from Plecotus auritus, assembly GCF_963455305.1. Taxonomy (NCBI): domain Eukaryota; kingdom Metazoa; phylum Chordata; class Mammalia; order Chiroptera; family Vespertilionidae; genus Plecotus; species Plecotus auritus. Next base: position 15,216,137 of record NC_137777.1, read on the forward strand.
GCATGGCTCAGGTTTAGCATCGACCTAGGAACCAGGAGGTCACCGTTCGATTGCAGGTCAGGTGCAGGGCGCATGCCCAGGTTGCAGGCTCGCTCCCCAATGTGGGGCGTGCAGGAGGCAGCTGATCAATGATTCTCTCTCATCATTGATGTTTCTGTCTCTCCCTTCCTCTCTGAAATCAACAAAAAAATATTTTAAAAAACTAAATGTGTGGCATGTGTGTTAACAGGTTTTGATTATTCACATGGTTTTTCAGCTTGTGTTCAGCTTCTGAGGCAGCTTTTTTCCTGGAGGCTCAGGGCTCTGTTTCAGTCTCTGAGGCCAACCTTGAGGGATGAGGGAGCAGAGACAGGAGACCCTCTAGCTCACCATGCCGAGATTCATGATCATCGCCCTGTGCCCAACAGACCAACTACTGTTTTAGTAACTTGGCTACTGCCCAAGGCCCCCAGAGAATCAGTTATGCCAAGAGTATTTTGTCAGATGTTAATTTCTATAATTTCTATTAGATACACTGTGTTCCCCTCCAAAAATAAAGTGACAGTATGATATTAATTGTACTTTACAAAGTACATCCCGCTCTGTCTGAGGATCCCTACTTGGAATCCAGGTCCCTTTTGCTGCTGTACAGTTCAGGACTGGAATCCCACTGCTGAACTCCAGGCCAAGAGCCAGGGCCTGCCCAAAGGCTCATGGACCTCACTGAATGTCCGCCGGATCCTTCTGTCACTGAGCTATGCTGACGTGGCTTATGGAATGTTACCATGCTCCTCATACACCCTCAGGAGCGCATGACAGCAATACCTGAGGATCTATTCCCGCATCCTTCGAACACCAGGCTTACCAATTGGTCTAGACTTCTCTGTCACTTTGCAGATAGCTCTTACTTGTCCAACTCCCCAACACTCTGCTTTCTCTCACCTTCACTCCGAAGGTTGCTTTACTCCCATGGGCCCATAGCGTGTGTTCCATTCCCTTTCAATTACTAGGCAAAGTCTGAGTGATATGACCTAATTCTATGCAGATACCAGCCTGACCTCTGACCTCAAATTCACTCTACACGATGGATAAAATAAACTATTACCCCATTTAGTTCAGTTCAATGTGTCTTTATCAAACAGGAACCTGTTTCAGGCCTGCAAGGAGCTTACAGTCATGTGGGGAGTGGGTAGGGGATGTGAAGAATTTGGGATTTTATCCTGCTTGTAAGCTATCAAGTCAGTCTGGCATATTTTAATGGATACCGTATAAGAGACACGATTTTGGGACAGAGAGAAAGGACTTTATTATTCATGGCACAGTAATTGGCATGAGCATAATCATGTTTATGACAGCTCCCCTGGCCTCTGAGTCCTATAGGGTTGTATGGACAGACCCAGACGGACACCTGGACACATGGTGGTTTGCATTACAGGAGAGAAACCCTAAGCTGAGGGAACCAAATCTTTTAGACTAGTATAAAAGCTCACCTAGACAAATACACCATACTAATATAAGGTAAAAGAATTGTGGAAACTGAGTGTAGGGTTTACGGGAACTCTATTATCTTTACAACCTTTCTGTAAACCTAAAACCATTCTAAAATAAGTGTTTGTTTTAATAAATGCTTACCTAACCCTTGCTCTGGAGGGAAATACTATCTCTGTCTTCCAACACTGTTATATAGACATCCTTGAAAAGTGAGTCCAGAACAATGGCAGAAATGCAAGGGACTCTATGAGGCATTGTTTCCCAGTTTCTACACTGTCTTGGCTTCAGGTGAATTTTCCCATAAATGGGCCACTCCACTGGCCACTGTGATTAACCTAACTGACAGGCTGGGACCACATCTGTTCAATTGTTCATATAGATTTTGTTGAGGCCACTATGATCAGGCATCCCAGCAGCCAGAGGCCGTCCTGCAGCCATGGCCTCAGCTAAGTCTTCTGGGGTCTCAGACTCAATCCATGAACACATCCTAGAAACCATCACAGTCTAACTTAAGAAAAGTCCCGGGACTCTCTCCTGAAGTTTCTGTACTGATCTTTCCCCTTGGCCCAAGCCATTCATGTAGGCTCAGCAGGATGTACAGTATCAGCAATAATATAGAATCTATATTATAGACAGCCTTGGCCCCTGAGGAAGGAGTTTGAAACAATTCTACCATGTTATAATATTTCTCTGGCCAATAAGTTGAGGCTGACGTGAATGCCTTCCAGGGTCGAGTTGGTGTCATCACTTCAACTAAACTCAGAGACAATTTTTGCACTGCTTTTTCTAGTTGACCTCCATTGTAGAAACAACCGGTTGCTGATGGTGCATAAATGCTGTATAATCAAAGGAAGCTTCATTTTGGAAAAATCCCCCGAGTCATTCGAGGGCTATGTTCTTTACTAGTTGTGTTTCCTTAAATTCTTTTTTTTAAATTTAAACTTTATTTATTTATTTATTTTTTAAAATTTTATTTTATTATTATTATTTTTTTAATTTAATAAATCTTTATTGTTCAGATTATTACAATTGTTCCTCTTTTTTCCCCCCATAGCTCCCCTCCACCCGGTTCCCACCCCACCCTCTGCCCTTACCTACCTCCACTGTCCTCATCCATAGGTGTACGATTTTTGTCCAGTCTCTTCCTGCACCCCCCACACTCCTTTCCCCCCGAGAATTGTCAGTCCACTCCCTTTCTATGCCCCTAATTCTATTATATTCACCAGTTTATTCTGTTCATCAGATTTTTTATTCACTTGATTTTTAGATTCACTTGTTGATAGATATGTATTTGTTATTCATAATTTTTATCTTTACCTTTTTTGTCTTCTTCCTCTTCTTAAAGAATACCTTTTCAGCATTTCATATAATACTGGTTTGGTGGTGATGAACTCCTTTAGCTTTTTCTTAACTGTGAAGCCCTTTATCTGCCTTTCAATTCTGAATGATAGCTTTGCTGGGTAGAGTAATCTTGGTTGTAGGTTCTTGCTACTCATCACTTTGAATATTTCTTGCCATTCCTGTCTGGCCTTCATAGTTTCTGTTGAGAAATCAGCTGACAGTCATATGGGTGCTCCCTTGTAGGTAATTAACTGTTTTTCTCTTGCTGCTTTTAATATTCTCTCTTTGTCTTTTGCTCTTGGCATTTTAATTATGATGTGTCTTGGTGTGGTCCTCTTTGGATTCCTTTTGTTTGGGGTTCTGTGTGCTTCATGGACTTGTAAGTCTATTTCTTTCACCAGGTGGGGGAAGTTTTCGGTCATTATTTCTTCAAATAGGTTTTCAGTATTTTGCTCTCTCTCTTCTTCTGGCACCCCCATAATTCGGATGTTGGTAACTTGAAGTTGTCCCAGAGGCTCCTTACACTGTCTTCATATTTTTGGATTCTTTTTTTTTTTTCTTTTCCAGTTGAGTGTTTTTTGCATCTTTGTATTTCAAATCTTTGACTTGATTCTTGCGATCCTCTAGTATGCTGTTAGATCTCTGTATGATATTTTTTATTTCAGTCAGTGTATTCTTAATTTCTAGTTGGTCCTTTTTCATATCCTCGAGGGTCTCGCTAAATTTATCGGTCTTTTCTAGAAAATTCTTGAAAAACCTTATAACCATGGTTTTGAACTCCATATCCAGTAGTTTGCTCTCCTCCATTTCTTTCATTTGTGATCTTTTTCTTTGTCTCTGCATTTTGGCTGCTTCCCTGAGTTGATAGAGTGGCTTTGTGTGCTAGGTGTCCTATAGGGCCCAGTGGCTCAGCCTCCCCAGTTACCTGAGGTGGACACTCTTGGTGCACCCTTTGTGGGCTGTGTGCACAGTCTTGTTGTAGTCAAGCCTTGATTGTTGTTGATATCACTGGGAGGAATTGACCTCCAGGCCAATTGGCTGTGAGGATCAGCTGTGTCTACGCTGGGAGAACTTCTGTGCTGGAGACACCCTTATGAGACAAGACTTGCAAAAGCCTCTGTGCTCAGCTTGGATGGGGCGGAGTCTCAGGGTTGAGCAGACAGCATTGGTTTCCCATCAGCCCTGCCCTAATAGGCCCCTGTGTCTCAGTGTCCCATGGTAATCGCTGCAAGCACCTCTGAGAGAAAGCTGCCCTCGAGTTCCACCCACTGCCAGACAGTCCAGTTTCTCCCCGAATGAGTCTGGGTCCTCAGAGTCTCGCCCGGAACTGGAGTTCAGTGCAGTCGGGAGCTTTTGTCTCCCTCCCGCTTGAGAAAGCCAGCCGCGTACTCAGTTGCCCGCTCTCTCCGCGCGCGCCTCAGTACCTCTGCCTTCCGTAGTTCCTCTGAGTCTCAGTGTGCTTTTCTCTTTCCTTCTAGTTGTAGAATTTCCACTCAGCAGCCTTCCTGTGGTTATGGATGATGTCCGTTTTGTCTTTTAGTTGTAGTTTTGAAATTGTTGTGCGAGGCAGCAGTTTAGGTGTTTACCTATGCCGCCATCTTGGTTTCTCTCTTTGTATTATGGTTTGTCTCATTTCCTTAAATTCTTGAAGGTATCTTATGATCACTCCCTAAGGTTCAAGATACCATGCTTTTAAAAGCAAGTCAAGCCCTAACCGGTTTGGCTCAGTGGACAGAGTGTCAGCCTGCAGACTCTAGGGTCTCAGGTTCGATTCAGGTCAAGGGCATGTACCTTGGTTGCAGGCACATCCCCAGTAGGAAGTATGCAGGAGGCAGCTGAATCGATGTTTTCTCTCTCATCGATGTTTCTAAGTCTCTATCCCTCTCCTTTCCTCCCTGTAAAAAATCAATAAAATATATTTTTTAAAAAAAGCAAGTCAAGATAATGTCTGGCTTCCTTGCAAGTAATATAGTTTTGGGGGTGCACATGGTAAGCGTGAAAAGAAAGTATTATTTACAATTGTCTGGGCCCCCAAGTCAGAACTCCACCATTCAGTGGGCACAGGTTAACAAAACCACCAACATGGCCTCTTCACCAGCTGTTAAATCTTATGGTTTTCAGGCAGCTTTTGAATAATTGAGTTCAGTCCTTGTTTATGGAGGAGTTGCTCGAGGGCGGTCAGACTGCTGTTTGTTCACGTCACCAGGCAGGTGGCATTTATCCACCCCATGGAATGGCTGAGCAATGGCTATAGGAATGGGGCTGGGAAAGATATCCAGAGGTGTTGACAGGTATTTTGTGGGGGAGGGTTAGGAGCTGGGGCCATCCCTTGCTATTCAGATAGACATCCTTATAAGGTTAAAGGGAATGGCAATCAAACCGAAATCATACTTAGAGCCATCTGGCAGGGGATGGTGGACCCAACAGTGAGTTAAACAGAAGGTGCTCGAAACAGTTTAGGTCACAGGGGTGGGCAAACTTTTTGACTCGAGGGCCACAATGGGTTCTTAAACTGGACCGGAGGGCCGGAACAAAAGCATGGATGGAGTGTTTGTGTGAACTAATATAAATTCAAAGTAAAGGAGCGGAGGGGAGAGCAAGAGAACCCTCCACTCTTAAGGCTCCACAGGCCGGATAGAACAGCTGAACGGGCTGGATCCGGCCCACGGGCTGTAGTTTGCCCACGGCTGGTTTAGGAGAATCACTCTAAGATGTTTTCCTTCCTGAAAAAAGCCTCCAGGGATGATTCTGAAAGACAAAGACACTGGAGGTCCTTCCTCCCCGAATCCTGCTGAGGTCTAAGGTGTTACTTTCCCAGGTGGGAGTTGGGTTGTTATTCTCCCTTTACCATCACAAAATCAGTCTGTCCCATTCCAGTAGCTATACCTTCACATTTCCCCAATCATTCCCTACTCTCACCCAGACCTTTCTCTAGAAGAGTTATACACGAGGGACAAGGCATTTTTATAAATTACAGAGACTTATGTCTCCACTTTGACCCACATGGGCCACTGTAGGGAGACTTGGCAAGTAATGTACGCAACCAAGTGGTCATTATCCATATGATCCCTGTAATTATTGTTTGATAGAGGGTGGGTCCTTCTGCCTACCCAGGGCAAATACCAATACGAGTCATTATAAGGGGCAAACCTGAGGCTGATTGCCGAAATGGTGAGGAAGTGCCTCTGTCTGAAGGAGAGACTTTAGTAGCATAGCAACCATGGCCCCATTTGGAGTCTTTGAGACAACATGGCCTGCATCAACTTCCCCAATTCTTCTGCATTAACAGGCAATAAAGCAGAGGACAATTTATTGTTGAGCAGACCATACAATTTAGCCTACAGCTGATTCCAAGGGACCATACTGAAATGGAATTTTTGGACTGGAACCTGGATTCTTTGTCCGCCTGAGTCGAAGAATGAATCCACAGACAGAGGGTAGTATAGCAAAGGTGGAGATTTATTGAAGAACAAGTACAGACTCCCACGTGGGGAGGGGAAAAGGGTCCCACTGAGTTCTTTTTCCCTATGGCTTATAAAGGCTGCAGATCCTGGTGCCTTGATATCCCCTCTGATTGGTCACTATTCCATTAGACTGGTTACTATAGTTACTCCTGAACTCAAAGGTCAAACACCACATGGGACATATGATGCCCTCCTCCCTCATTGTTCTTTTCTTTCTGGCTTTCTTCCTTCTTTATTTTGTAAATATAGACCTTTTTGGCTACTTCCAGCTCCCTTGTCTTAATGTAAATGCAACTGTTGCTGCTCCCTGCACCTGGCTTCCTTGTGTTATGGAGATGTACCTTCTCCCAATCTGTAGCCCTGTGTTTTTCCATGGACCCCAATTCTAAAAATTCCTTAAGCCTCCCTATATTCCCCTAAAATTCCTGTTTCAATACAATTTGGCTCACTATCAATTTCTATGGACTTCCTGAAAATTCCATTATTGGCCCATGAGATCCTCATCCTTTCTCTTTCACAAAGTCCTGTCTTTGATGTATTCCATCACTGTCACCCACACTTTCGAGAACTGAGGAAGGTCTAAGATTTTACCCTATAAGTTAGCCTGGCATGTCACATGGATACTGACAGCTGACACAAGATCCCCGAGTCAGAGATGGGATTTTTACACACAGCACAGCAAGCAGTATGAGCACAGGCATATTTGTGTCAGTTCCCCGTGCCCCTAATTCCCACAATGGGACACAGATGGGCCCAGATGGATGAGGAGACACACAGTCATTACAGGAGAGTAACTCTGAGCTTAGAGAACCCAAATCTATATAGTAAGTGTGGCTATTCAGTTCTTCAGAGGGAATGTTATTTCTCTTCCAATGCTGTTTGCTATATAAACATCCTTGAAAAGATAGTTTGGAAAGAAGGGAGTTAGTGTCTCTACTCACAAGATATACAGAAATATGAAAGATCCATGAATAATTATTTTCCTACAGTAGTCACATAAATAAATACATTCAATTGAAGCATAGTAACCTCCATCTTGGGTAAAAACTGCTGTTTAAAATTTTAACCCTGCTATTCTGGCTTCTGTAAACATTTGCTTGCTTAAATAATAGGGAAAAATAAGACTACTCCCATTCCAGAGAGGCCATAACTATGCCCCAGACAGAGTTGTCAGTGCTAGCGCCAGGCCAGGCCTTGAGATATGGTCTCATGGCCTGTCCAGCACACAGGAGTTTTTCTCAGAAGGTCCAGAAGTCTCATTCCAAATTTGGAAAACAAAGAGCTGAAAAACATATAAATAAGGGAGACTTCCACCATATTGGGCCCCAGAATTTGAGAAGCAAGATTTCCTCTGGGCCTGCTAGTGCTAGCGAAATGAACAGGACTCCAAATAAATTTGGCTTATTGATTAAGGCGTCTTCTGATTTACAGTATAACACAATAAAATAGTAATATTCAAAGGGTGCTTAAAATGGGTGTTCATTATTTTTGTTGATAATTTTTAAACACATTCTCCCTTCAGTAAATCATTTTTTTGGAACGATGTTTGTAAATTGAGAAATTAGGTGTAACAATAAAATAGGAGATGAAAGAGATGTTTATAATTATTAAATACTAGGGCTTTTTTTTTGCATGTTTTTGAGTTTTTTTGGTAAACTGATTGGTTCATTATAACTATTGAATGCTAACTTACTGTGCTATTTTAGGACATTTGTGTAAATAAGATGAAAATTAAATAGATTTTGTTCATGGGCAACCACTTAGCACAGGACAGTAGTTGTTCAAAACCTTTCCCACGGTGTCATGTGAAATTGCATTGAGCAAATTTGACTAATAATAAAGGTAACACAATCTTGAAATGAAGGTCGGAGGAGGGCAGAACTACTTTTAAAAAATATTTTTCTATGTCTATGAACATTTGCTGCTCCCCAGGTTTCATAACATTTCCAAGAAGATAATGACAAAGACAATAATTTCTATTAGTTTAGGGCCCAAGAATACAAAGGACAGGTTTAATTACCCAGACAAACTATTCCCTTCCCTGCTGTCATAAAATGTTTGAAAACCTCGCCGGCGCTTTAGTTGTGAAATCTGTTTGGTTATCGCCTATTGAGTGCTTTCTATGTACCATGTGCAACGCATATGTAAGACTCTGAGGAAAAGGTGGACTTTGTAAGGTCAGGAAGAATGTAAGTGAAGTGAGCTACATGCCATGAGCGCAGGAGCATTCAGGGCATGAAAGGAGGGTGCCTAAGAGACAGTTCCAGACGAGGCTTTCTGCTCCGGAGGTTGAGCAAGGACACGGGAGTCAGACAGCCTGGGGTCAGAACTCAGATCTGCCACTCACCGCCCCTTCCCACCACCCCCGGGTCCAATTACATAATCACCTGTGTCTCAGTTTGCTCACCTGTAAATGGGGTTCATAATGATACTTGTCTCAAAGGGTTGCCCGCCCCGCAAAAGATATGCTTCCTCGCGTTCATGCCTTTGTCCCCACACCTTCCTTGGTTTCCCATCCTGAAGTGGTTTCAACTAGTTATGTTTACCACGCACCATACAAACCCATGAACTAGATGACATAACTAGGTGGCATGCTCAAGGAGCGAATCGCTCCGGTACATAATCCTAAAAAAAAAAAAAAAAGAAAGAAAGAAAAAGAAAGAAAAAAAGCTCAATTCCTAGTGCACAGTAAACGCGCGGTGAACATTTATGGACTTAACTTCAAGTGGCCTGGAAGGAAAATGTGAATCAGCTGAAATGAACTAGTAAGGCTATGACTCAGAAAGCGGGGCTGTCTGAACCAACCCCCGAGCGGAGGAGGCTGTGTCGAGGCTGGAGACAGGTACCGACCCGCAGAAACCTGAACCTGGAGTGGGATAACGTTAGCAATGGTGGCGGTGACACTCACAGGGGGCGAACAGGACTCCGCCCGCACCCGGCTGAACGGGAGACTCCACCCACCGCGGAGCAGGGCCGCCCGCCCCTCTCCCGGGTCTCCCAGCCCCGCCCCCTCCAGAGGTCCGGCAGGAGCGGCGGCTGCGCGGTAGCGCGCGCGGAGGCGGAGCGGCGCGCGCCGCGGTCAGCTGACTGCTCCGGCTGGCACGTGACTTGCTCCTTGGGCGCTGGGGTCCTGGAAGCCGTGAGGCCCGAGCTTAGGTCTGGGAGGGATGGAGCGCTGAGCCCTTAACGTCTGCCAGGCTGTCCGCCTCCGCACCCGTTCCTGCTGCCACTTCCTCGTTTGACACCTGCCTGGGTCAGTGAGCGATGGCTACCCGGGGTGGGCGTCCCGGCCAGGCCGGAGCTGGCGTTGCGGTCGCCGGCTGGGATGGATGGGGGCGGGCGCGGGGCCTGGGGCTGTGGCGTTGGAGCTGGCTTGGGTGGCTGTGACGGGTTTCTCGGCACTGGTTCTTCGTAATCTTAGGCCCAGGTTCTGCCTCTTAAGAAGAGGAAGGAGGGAAAAAGAAAGGACGCTAGGGGGGTACTCAATGGCAGAGGCAAAACGGAGAAACACTGCGGGTCTGGGATATTTTCCTTGGAGGAGGGAGGGGATGTCACAGTGTATCCACGCCCCCTTGATTGAGGGGGATGAAGGTGAGTGGCCCAGAGGAGGACCCGGGGTGGTGTGTGTGAGGTCACAGCGAGCGAAAGAGCCTTCACTGGGTGTAGGGGCGTGATGGTGTGTGTGTGTGTGTGTGTCAGTTTGAAGGGGTTTGGAGCCCCTCCCTGTATGCAGGGGCCCCTCACCGAGGACTCAGGATCCTTGTAGGCATGGGAAGAACAAGAATCCAGAGAATTCTCACCATTTATTAGAATGGGGGAAGGGTAGGCAAGGGACTCCTGAAAAGGAACTCGAGGGGAGAGTCACATAAGCCAATTTGAATCACCTGAGATACAGAGGCGTTCGGGGAAGCTCATACTCTCTTCCGAGGAAAAATGGGGTATGTCAGGGGCAAAACACTTCAGTGAGCGCCCAGTACTTAGTGCTCTGGGAGTGGAGGAGTGGGGCGTAAACAGGGCAGCCTGAGGCGTTTGCATCAGTGTTGGGGAGATAAGTCACAGACATGGCACGTTGAAGTACTCTGAGGTTATATGCAATTAGAGCAAGAATGCTAAGTGCTTTGGAATTGTGGAGCAGGGACGGATGTATGAATGAACTGGCACTACCACGAAATATCCTGAAGAAAAGGTAACTGGCGTTAGGTTTTGGCAAGCCCATGGAATCTGAACAGGTGGAGAGAAATGGGGAGAACTTGCTAGGCAGGGGAAGCACAGAATTTGAAGGCCTGAAGACGAGGGAAAAGGTGCTTCTAGCAGCGTCAAAAGTCCAGTTTGGTGGATTTGAATTGCGGAGAAGTGGGAAGTAAAGTTGGGGTCAGGTAATGAAGACTTTTCAATGATTTCTTTACGTATTCATTCAGCTAATACATATTCAGCTGTATACCAGGCACTGTGTTGGTCCTAGGATTTAGAAAACGCACAGGGTCTCTCATAGGGCTTACAGTCAAGCAGAGAACATGCTTTTAATAAATAACCATCTAAGTCTGAAATTTGCTTTGAAGGAATAACAGAGAGTGTGATGTGTAAGAGTTTATAAAGGACATAGCCTTTATGGAAGGTTCAAAGAAGGCTTTTTGGAGGCCATGACTTTTGAACTGAAAAGGATGTTAAGGTGTAAGTGAAAACATTCCAGGCTGAGGGAACAGCAAATGTTAATGCCCTGAGGTGCAAGGAAGAAGAAAGCTTTTGAGAAGTTGTAGGAGGACTAGCATGGCTGAATCTGGAGGGAGCCATGTAAAGCAGGCAGGTGGGGGAAGCCTGGGGTCAGGCCCAGCAAGGCTTTTATTCCTAAAAGCAGAGGGAAGCCAGCGAAGATTATAGGCAGTGAAGTGACTCGACATGGGTTTGAAAAGAAAATTTTGTTGAGAATGTGGATGATGCAAAAGTGAATGAAGAGAGATCATCTCAGAAGGACATTGTAATTTCAAGAGATGGCAAAGCAGTTTAAACTTTCCTGCAGGAAGTGAAAAGCCTCTTGAAAGACTGGAAGGCAAGACACCTTATCTCTTCCAAAAGGCAGTTCAGGAGAATGCTATATAAACTTTTAGAGGGGCTAGAGAATGATTCTGTTTGCATCCTTCACTGAGGGTTGTTACAACTACCCCTAAGCAGCCCTGAAGTACACGGAGGGAGGGAGGCGGGGCGTGCTGGATCGGTTGGTGGTCGACTTCCTTTGGCTTTCCAAATTTATCCTTTGGTAATGTTATCTTCCAGAATATCTTCTGTGGAACAGTAGTTAGTCACGGGGAGGACTCAGTTACCTTTCATGTTTATTCTCACAGGTCTTTGAGGGAAGTAGATGAAAATGCTATTCATTGTATAAATAGGAACCTATCTTGGACTTTGGAACTAAGAAACAGATAAAGTGATTTGTCCAAGTCTAGCGTAACTTCCACAGTAGCTGGTGTATCGTTCCTGCTGATTACCTACACGGTACTTACCACAATACCATCTAGAGAGAAGGGTGAGTTTCTTGAACTGCACTGTTAATCTTTGGTTCAGAACTTTGGGTGAACTTTTTCTGGTAGGATAGCTACAAGGAATTGGCAGCTGGTTAAAAACTGTTTTCCGTAAGCTTGAGTAAAGCTATTCAGTTTACAGTTCAGTTGGAGGTGATAACCAACAGCAAGCTGAAAGTGCTCAGGTTGTCAATCAGGGTTATTTTGTCAATAAGCAGATCTCAGATTGTGCTGAAGACTGAGCCTCAGGGTTGTCTCAGAATTCCCGGATCTTTTTCTCTTTTGGTATGTCTTGCAGGGACTAGCCTAGATAAAATCTAAAGAAACAGTACTTGAGTCTGACTAAAGTAAATGCTGAGAGCTAGGTGGTTAGAGTAATTCTGCTTTTAAAACTGTGCCGGAAATGCTCATTTTTATTTTTTGGCATATTAGGAGCCTCATATACATTAATTTTTATAACTAAAAAGAAACTTCTGGCTTCAGAAATCTCATTCTTTGATTCCCACCCCCCTCCCCAACTTGTGAAATAATCCATTGGCCAAAGAGCAAAACTGGGATACTAGAGTAAACTTTTGCAAAAGGCTCTCCTTATAGTCCACCAGCGCCTAACAGTCAGTCTTTAGAACTTAAGTCTGTTTAGGGGTAACTACGGTTTTGTAACGAAGTATCTCCTAGTTAAATTTTGTTCTTGTCTATATTCTGATCTGTCTGCAACAGTAAATCTCTTTCACCCTTTGGATGTGGATTTTTATACAATTTTAATTATAAACTAATTAATATTAAATTCCCATTTCAATGATGCTTTTAAGACATAGTAGAAACTATTAGCATAATGCCCTTGGAAAGATAGCTCAGGCAATGAATCGGGGCAATCTAAAATTTCCTATTGACCTTGGAACTAGAAATTTTAAACTATATTCTTGATAATGAAGCAAAATGATTTTCTAGTGGCAAATCTACTTCTTATGCTATATCATTGTGCAAATCTGCTGAAAGGAGGCAGGTGGGCAATGGAGGAGAGGTGCTTTGGTTCCATCAGAGAATATAAAATGGAACATTAGCTGTATATTTAAAATGAGATGCGTGTGTATCCTATATAATCCTATATAATAAAAGCCTAATATGCTAAGTGTCCGGTTGACCATTCAACCAATCTAAGAGTAATATGCTAATGATATGCTAGGGCCGCTCAACTGCTCGCTATGATGTGCACTGACCACCAGGGGACAGACGCTCCAACCGGTAGGTTAGCTGCTGCTGGGGTCCGGCTGATCAGGACTGAATCAGATGGGCTGGACATGCCCTGGAGCCCTCCTGCGGTCCCTCCCGGGCTGGCCAACCTCCCATGTCCCTCTTCGGCCCCGATCATGCACCGGTGGAGTCCCTCAGCCTGGCCTGCGCCATCTCGCAATCTGGGACCCCTTGGGGGATGTTGGAGAGCCGGTTTTGGCCCAATCCCGCAGGCCAGGCCAAGCACTTTATTATGTCAATAATTTTATTATTGACATAATAAAGTGCTTATTATACAGTATAGTACATATTCAATAAGTGATTGCCATTATCAGTAAAAAAGGGAAGTAACATGTTGGGAGCCATGAGTGTAGACTCAGGGAACCCCCTGGCATGGAAGGCATTATTTGCTCCCTGGGTCACTGCTGAGTTGCCTGAGGCAGAGAGGAAGTATCTGGGAACTCGGAAGGTTCCGATGATGACTTCAGTAATAGGTGTACAGTGCCCTCCTTTGCCATGCCTACCAATTTATCTGGCCTTCCCAGAAATTATAATTTGTGCACCAGGCCTCTAGTCCTATATAATAAAAGCCCAGTGACCGAACGGCAGAACGACCAGAACGACCGTGGCCTCTCGCCCTGGCTACCCCCGTCTCCTATCAGCCCCTATCGGGGCGGGCTGGCTGGACCCCACCAGTGCATGATTTCATACACTGGGCCTCTAGTTTGAAAATAAAATGGCAGATAGCCCTGAATAGTGGTTAGAGACCAGTCTGCTCAACAAAGAATCTTGGGTTTGATTCAGGTCAAGGACATGTAACTGGGTTGCAGGTTCAGTCCCGGGCCCCAGTTGGGGTCGCTGTGGGAGGCAATCAATCAACCAGTCAATGTGCCTCTCTCACATTGATGTCTCTCTCCCTCTCCCTGTTTCCGTCTCCCTCTCCCCCTCCCCTTTCTCCCTTCCCCCTTCCTTTCACTCTCTAAAAAGCAATGGAAAAAATAGCCTCTGGTGAGGATTAACAACAGCAAAAATGCCAGGTTAAAGCAAAAATGTTGTTATATAAAATGAGACTGATGTACCTCTTAAGGTATTTTAAGGAAACTATCAATGAATATGAAGTTACTTGTAAATTAAGCTCATTAACAGGTGGATTAACTTTACGATGAACAATTTTTATTTTTATGAATCAGCCTATAGTTTAGTATTTTTCTGTGGGTGCTATTGGCATTTGGACAGGCCCTTATTTAGCCCTTATCCGCTCAATGCTGATAGTGACCCTCACATTGGGAAAACCTAAAATGATCCCATATATTTATTTCTAAACTCCTGGAGGAGAGAGGTACCATTTGGTTGCAAAACTGTATATGTGATGCCATCATTTATTTGTTGGACAGATACCTGAGTGCTTGTTAGTGACAAGAAGTCTCCTAGATGTTGAGGATATAGAAGTTAAGAGTAGTATTTTAATAAACTAGCATGTAAAATGTATGTAGTTGCTAGCAGTGTGACCTTGGGCAAGTAATTTCATTTACTGTTCTCCTTTGCAAGTGGGGGTGGTGATAATATCTTTGAAAGAATTAAGCACAAAATTGCTTGACATAATAAAGTGATTATTATACAGTATAGTACATATTCAATAAGTGATTGCTATTATCAGTAAAAAAGGGAAGTAACATGTGGGAGTCATGAGTATAGACTCAGGGAGCCCCCTGGCATGGAAGGCATTGTTTGCTCCCTGGGTCACTGCTGGGTTGCCCGAGGCAGAGAGGAAGTCTCTCTGGGAACTCTGAAGGTTCCAATAATGACTTCAGTAATAGGTGTACAGTGCCCTCCTTTGCCATGCCTACCAATTTATCCGGCCTTCCCAGAAATTAAAAGAAATTTTCTGCCATTTAAAATTGCCTGTATTCTGTCCTCCATAAATTAAATAAAATTGTGCATTTCCTGAGTAAAAAAAGAGTTTAACCAGATTTTGTTTTGCCCTGTACTCCATTTCATATATCATATTGCTTTCACTTTTTTAAAGTTTGCAAGTGTCCACAGACAGCATGCAAGAAGGCGGTTGATATATTTAAAGTTTCTAAGCCCCAGAGCACAAAAATCATTTCTGTATTACAGGCCTAACAGTAGTGTGTGATTCTTAGTAATGGTGATAAGACTTTTAGCCATCTTATCCTATCTAATAAAAGAGTAATATGCAAATTAAGCATCACTCCGCTATACCCACAAGCCACGCCCACCAGCCAATCAGGAGCGTGTATGCAAATTAACCCTACCAAGATGGCTGCGGCCACAGAGAGAGGAGGAGGGAGGCTTGAGTTTCCCTGGTGATGGAGGAAGCCAAGCTTTCCGCACACTCTGGCCGGCCCAGGGCTCCGCTTAAGGCTACAAAGTTTCAATTATAGAAGATAAATTAATCCCAACAGAAATGGCAGCAGCCACGGAGCTGGAGAGAGCAGGAGGCTAGGGTTGCCCTCGGCGATGGAGGAAGCCATGTTTCCACAGCCTTGGCCGGCTTTGGCCTCTGCTTAAGGCTACAAAGTTTCAATTATAGAAGATACATAAATCCCAACAAAAATGGCTGCCATCACAGAGTGAGCAGAAGGCTTGGCTCCGCTCAAGGCTACAAAGTTTCAGTTGTAGAAGATAAATAAATCCCAGATCCCAGGGCCTCTGATTGGGTCGCCGGGGGGCGTGGCCAGCCTGCAAACCACCACAGGCCCCTCGCCCAGCCACCCCATGCCCCAAGGGAACCCCCACCCTGACCAGGGACACCCTTCAGGGCAAGCCAGCTGGCCCCCACCCTTGCAGCAGGCCTCTATCCTATCTAATAAAAGAGTAATATGCAGATTGACCATCACTCCAACACACAAGATGGCTGCCCCCATGTGGTCAAAGATCCTGCCCCCATGTGGACACAGATGGCCACCACAAGATGGCCAGCAGGGAAGGGCAGTTGGGAGGAACCAGGCCTTCAAGGGAGGGCAGTTGTGGGTGATCAGGCCAGCAGGGGAGGGCAGTTGGGAGGGACCAGGCCTGCAAGGGAGGGCAGTTGGGGGCAATGAAGCCTGCAGGGAGGGCAGTTAGGGGTGACCAGGCCGGCAGAGGAGGGAAGTTGGGGGCAAACAGGCTGGCAGGGGAACAGTTAGACATCAATCAGGCTGGCAGGGGAGTGGCAAGGGGGTGATCAGGCTGTCAGGCAGAAGTGGTTAGGGGCAGTCAGGAAGGCAGGCAGGGGAGCAGTTGGGAGCCAGCAGTCCTGGATTGTGAGAGGGATGTCCAAATGCCCGTTTAGGCCCGATCCTACCGTAGGATCGGGCCTAAACGGGCATTTGGACATCCCTCGAGGGTTCCCAGATTGGAGAGGGTGCAGGCTGGGCTGAGGGACACCCCCCGCCCCCGTGCACGAATTTCGTGCACCGGGCCTCTAGTTAAATAATACTTTCTGTAACATTCACTAATCACTATATAACCACAGAAATGGCTGTTTTAGTACAGTGGTCCTGAAACCAGACCGATCATCGAATTACCTGAGGGACATAACAGGAAAATAGAAAAAAAAAAAAAGAGTTTTAAATCTCAACCAGTATAGATTCATGGTATAAAGGAACAGAAAAGGACCCTGGGTGTCACAATCCAATCCTCTCATTTTACAAATGAAATATACGCGGACAGTGATACGCAGAACTGAGATTAGATCCCAAGTCTTCATAGTCTCAGTGCAGTTCTCTGGCCTTTACAGTGTGTTCCCTGAAGTTTGCTTGTGTGTTTTCTCTGGCTGCAGTTCCCGGTGAGATAGAGAGGCTGTTACCAGCTTTGATCTTATGCTTCAGACATAGATAGCTACTGCTAACCAGCTTTGCCCTTCTCTTTGGTGTTATCACCGGAGTTCTTTGTTGCCATGCCATTTAATGAGTGGTTTCTAAACTTTTCAGTGTTTTCAAGTGTGAGGTTAGAATACTTTTTAAAAGTATTTTGTTTTTTGTATATGCTTACATATAATTTATTTAAAAATTAAGAAATAGAAATATACAGAAAGATTGTAAACATTTATAATCCACTTCCAGGAGGTAATATTTAACAGTCTTTAAAAGTAATTTAATATTTATTCCTATACATATCCTTGTTTCCTTAAAGTTGGAAAAATTGGCTAAAATGTGTGCACATAATTTGGCTCTCGATAAATATTGACAAACTACCTTTCAGAAATTGTCCTCCCTTTTTAAAAAAATATTTTTATTGATTTCAGCGGAAGAGAGGAGAGATAGAAACATTGATGATGAGAGAGAATCATTGATCTGTTGCCTCCTGCACACCCCCTACCACCTACTGGGGATCCAGCTCGCAACCCGAGCATGTGCCCTTGACCGGAAAAAAAACGGGACCCTTCAGCTCACCGGCCGACACTCTATCCACTGAGCCAAACCAGTTAGGGTTGTCTGTCTTCCCTTTTTAATCACAACATTTTTTTGGGGGGGGTTTCATGTGACAAAATTTTAAATTAAGAATATATTAATGATGGCAAGTTATATCTTTATTAACACTTTTAAATGAATTTATATTTTATCAATCATGATACCATGCCATATATTTGCACATTAATGACACATATGTGCATGTGTGGGACATTTGTTCAAGCTGCATCTGATTTCTTCTTATATTTAATGAAAATGAACATTTTCCCTCCTTATAACCAAAGCAGTACATGTTCATTGGTGTGCTTCATTCTTCATAAACACAGTATTACTATAGTCTTTCAGCCTAGACTTGTTACATTTTTCATGTCCTGTTGTTGTTACTCCTGTTTTTTGTTAAATGTTAAAACATGGGGCTGATAGAGGCTGGGAGGTTGTGGCCGAATCCTTACATAGAAACAAACAGAGCAATTAGATAGCAAACCCAAAAACTCAAGAACAATTCATACAACGAAACTAGATAAGACTTAAAAGTTTGACCACGATGAAATAACTGGTAACATATTTTCTTTCCATAAACAACTAGAAAACAACAAAATATATGAAAAAACGGCTTCCAGATGTTGGTAACAGGTAGTATAGGAACTGAGAGGAAACATGAAGCGAGCTCTGTAATCCCTCCATCTTTCTGCCTGGAGTCACTCTCTTGACTGTGGTTTGGGAAGGGGAAACCAAGCAAAGCATGTTGTCATGCTGTTGAGGAGACTGGAGTTGGGGGAGGCTTGTCTGGCTGGAATTTGCAGGTCAGATTGGCAGAGAGGAGGGAGGTAGACAGAAACCTGTATAGGAATCTCAGCACAAGGGCCAGCAAAAAACCCCTAGAGAGCTGAAAGATGAATAATTTCCAGGGCTCCTGGGGCCGAGTGGCATTGGGATACTTTCTTGAATACCTGGGACATGCAGTAGGATCCCCAGAAGTTCAGCTCTTGGTAGTAGAGCTAGAGTAGTCCTAGAGTGCCACCTTAGACACATCTGAACAAAGTTTAAAACAAGCTTTGAATGGGTCATGCTGATTCTCAAGTGACTTGACTGCTTGTCAGAACAAAATACAACATTCTTTAAAAAGGAAGATAACAAGCCCTGGCCAGTGTGGCTCAGTGGTAGGAGCATCATCCATACACTGAAAGGTTGTGGGTTCAATTCCCAGTCAAACTTACCTGGGTTGTGGGTTTGACCTGATCAATGTTTCTCTCTCCCTCTCCCTCTCTTTCCCCCCTTTGCCTTTTATCTTAAAAAAAAAAAAGGTAAAATCCTCTGATCAACACTAATAACATTATAAATTATAAATATGCTTAGTGATTTAACAGAAAACATGAACATAGTAAGGAAAGAAACGGAAAGTTTAAAAATATGGAACTTACAAGTGGCCCAGTGCACGAAATTCATGCACATTAAAAGGGAATTAGAGGAAATATTTTAATATTGCTGTTTGCCCTTTCTCTATAATAGAAATGTCAGAGATGAAAGAAAATTAGTAAAATGTATATGAAGATCTCCCTCCTGTCAGAGTCTGGGGCACGCTGTTGAACCCAGAGTCAAGTCCCCGCCCACTCGCGCGCACCTCGAAATTGCGCGAGATCCAGACCCAGACTTGGCCGGCCCCACCCCCATCAAGCCCCGCAGGGCGGGGGGGCACAGCCTCAGGTCCCCCGTCAAGCACTGCTGGGTGGGGGGCATGGCCTCAGGTCCCCCGGCCCGGCGCCGGGGTAGGGGGTGCAGCCTCAGGTCCCCCAGCCCCAGCGTCTGGTGTGGGGCGCAGCGTCAGGTCCCCTGGCCCTGGTGTGATGGCGTGACGATCATTTGCATATCAGCTCTTTATTATATAGGATGGCCAGTATGCGTCATGGCAGCTCCTGTGTTGAGCATCTGATCCCTGGTGGTCAGTGCGCATCATAGCTACCGGTCAGACGGATGGACACTTAGCCTTTTATATATATTGATAAAGCTGAAAAATACATCTGAAGTGGGAAAAATTCACTTCATGAGGGGAATAGCAGATTATTCTAAAGAAAAGGTCAGCAAACGAAAAGACACAGCAAGAGTATCCAAACTAAAGCACAGAGAACAAAACAGCTAAAAAAATGAATAGAAGCTCATTGACCTGTGGGACAACAGCAGGTAGTTTAACATGTAATTTCTATCTCAAAAGAAGTGAAAGGGAAGCAGAAAAAATTTTGAAGAAAATAATGGATGAAATATTTCCAAATTTGATGAAAACTATAAACACAGACTCAAGAAGCTCAGTGAAGTCCACGCAAGAGAAATCCTTGTGACCTTGGGGTAGCCACATTTTTCTTATGCTCAGAAAGTGTATTCAGGGTTGGGCAAAGTAGGTTTACAGTTGTTCATATGGAGAACAATACAATAATACATAATAATACAATAATAAACTGTTTCAGGTACTCACAACTGTAAACTTCCTTTTGCCCCACTCTGTAATATAAAAGAAAATATTGATATATTAGACATCAGGATTGAAAACTTCACAGAACTCAGTGTTGGTGAACATATGGAACAACTGGAACTTGTATACCTTGCTAATCCTATCTAATAAAAGAATAATATGCAAATTAACCATCACTCTGCTACATCAAAAAGCCACGCCCACCAGCCAATCAGGAGTGAGTGTGAAAATTAACCCAACCAAGATGGCTGCAGCCTAACTGGTTTGGCTCAGTGGATAGAGCGTCAGCCTGCGGACTGAAAGGTCCCAGGTTCGATTCCGGTCAAGGGCATGTACCTTTGTTGTGGGCACATCCCAGTAGGAGGTGTGCAGGAGGCAGTTGATCGATGTTTCTCTCTCTCATTGATGTTTCTAACTCTCTCCCTCCCCCTTCCTCTCTGGAAAAAATCAATAAAATATATTAAAAAAAAAAAAAAAAAGATGGCTGCAGCCACGGAGCGAGCAGGAGGCTTGGGTTTCCCCGGCAATGGAGGAAGCCAAGCTTTCCGCACACCCTGCCCGGCCTAGGCCTCCACTCAAGGCTACAAAGTTTCAATTATAGAAGATAAATAAATCCCAACAAAAATGGCTGTGGCCACGGAGCAAGCAGGAGGCTTGGCTCCACACAAGGCTACAAAGTTTCAATTATAGAAGATAAATAAATCCCAGATACCAGGGCCTCCACTTGGGTCGCCAGGGGGCATGGCCGGCCTGCAAACCACCACAGGCCCCTCGCCCAGGCTGCCCCATGCCCCAAGGAAACCCCCACCCTGATCCGGGACACCCTTCAGGGCAAACCAGCTGGCCCCCACCCGTGCACCAGGCCTCTGTCCTATCTAATAAAAGAGTAATATGCAAATTGACCATCACTCCAACACACAAGATGGCTGCCCCAATGTGGACCCAAGATGGCCACCACAAGATGTCCATCAGGGGAGGGCAGTTGGGAGTGACTAGACCTGCAAGGGAGGGCAGTTGGGGGCGATCAAGCCTGCAGGGGAGGGCAGTTAGGGGTGACCAGGCCTACAGGAGAGGGCAGTTAGGGGCAAACAGGCTGGCAGGGGAGCAGTTAGGCATCAATCAGGCTGGCAGGGGAGTGGCTAGGGGGTGATCAGGCTGTCAGGCAGAAGCGGTTAGGGGCAATCAGGAAGGTAGGCAGGCGAGCAGTTGGGAGCCAGCAGTCCTGGATTATGAGAGGGATTTCCGACTGACCGTTTAGGCCCGATCCATCTGGATCGGGCCTAAACGGTCAGTCGGACATTCCTCGAGGGGTCCCAGATTGGAGAGGGTGCAGGCTGGGCTGAGAGACACCCCCCCCATGCACGAATTTCGTGCACCGGGCCTCTAGTGGAATATAAAATGTTATAACTATTTTGGAAAACAGTTTGGCAGCTTCTTATAAAGTTAAATACATGCTAATCAGTCAACTTAGAAATTCCACTTTAAGATGTTTATCCGAAAGAAATGAAAAAATATTTTTACAAAAAACTTTGTAGAAGAATGTTCATAGCACCCTTGTTGTTAATGGCCCCAAACCAGTAACAATCCAAATTTCCATCAACAGATGAATAGATAAGCAAACTAGTACATTTATGTAATGGAATACTAAGCAATAAACAGAATGAACTGCTGATACACTCAGCATGGACAAACGTCAGACATGCTGAGCAAAAGAATCCAGGGACAAAAGAGTACATAATGTATGCTTCCATGAATTTGCAATGAAATACTAGATCAGGCAGAACAGAAGTCATCTATAGCGTGACACAAAGCGGATTAGCATCTGCCCAGGGCTGGCATGGGATAGGGACTGATTGGGACTGGGTATGAGGGAAGGCTTTGGGATGACAGAAATGTTCTTAAATTTGGTTTTAGTGCTGGTTATACAGATGTATGTGTCAATAACTCATGAAACTACTCTTATAGTGAGTATATTTTATTGTATATAAATTACATTTCAGTAAAGTTGATTTTTGACACTTTTAAGTGAAGATACAATGATAAGCCAGGTATTTTATATTATCTCATTTAACCCTTGCAATTATTTATTCATTCAAGAATATTCAACATAAACGTTTTGAGGTTCTACATACCAGCTTTCTGTGCCAGGAACTGCAGATACAGTTGGAAACAAAAAATCTGTCAGTGTTTCTACCAACCCTAATGGGTCATTTATTTGAAAGAGAGACATTAATAAATGGTGTCCTTCGGGAAGGTGCTATGAGAGCATAGAATACATTATCTTTAGCATAGACTTACTACATGTAAAGTGTTTTGACTGGTGCTAGTAAACAGGAAGTGCCCAGTAAGTATTGGCTGCTTTCTTGATGACATTTGACAGTTGGGGTATGACCAGGTTTGGGGGTGAGATGAGTTTGATGAGAAATATTGGGTTTTAGGTGCTTTTGAGACACCCCAGTGAAGGTATCCTGTAAGCAGTTGTGGAGACTTGCTAGGTACAGCTCTAGAAGCAGTGGAGGGGCCTGGGCTGGAATACAAATTTGGGAGAATGTTCAGCATCTAGAGTGAAAATGCCTTTGAGTGTAGAGAGAAAAACTGTGTACGCACACATCCATACATACATATAACAGAGGGACTTAGACCTAGATCTGAGTCTTGAGGAACTCCAACATTCAATTGGTATACCTTTTTAATAATTTTCTCTTTAGTTTAAATAGGATTTGCCTGCATTTGTTCCTGTCTTCCAAAATACAAGCTGAAACAAAAGGAAATAATTAGGAATAAAAACAGAAGTCCAGGTGCTTGGTGAGATAACCAGTGGACACCAACAGTTTTCACTCTGTTTACATGCAGCTGAGAGAAGGGAAATGTGTTTAGCAACATGGATTTCATTTTCTGACCAAAAAAAGCATATATATTCATCAGCAATGAAAACTTTTGTTTGGAACTGAGCTTAAATTGTTCTGAAATTTCAAGAAGAGTTTTTTTATGTGACTTGCATAGATGACAGGATAAAAGACAGAGAAAACAGAGATTTTGCAAAAGACTTATTGATGTCCTCATGGGCAGGTCTTACATTTATCCTTAGGTGTTTAAATAGCTTGTCTTTCCCATCAGGCTCTTTTTATAGTTTGCTTTGACTAGGTGATAAAAGGACTGAAGAGCCATGGCTTTGCTAAAGCACAGATATGGTTTTTTTCCTCAAGCCCTCTCTTTTATATTTTGACTAGAGGCCCGATGCACGAGATTCATGCACTTGGGGTGGGGGTGGGGATCCCTCAGCCCAGCCTATGCAGTCCGGGAGCCCATCAGTCGGACATCCTTAACACTGCCACGGAGGTGGGAGAGGCTCCCGCCACTGCCGCTGCACTGGCCAGCCGTGAGCCCAGCTTCTGGCTGAGTGGCACTCCCCCTGTAGGAGCGCACTGACCACCAGGAGGCAGCTCCTGCACTGAGTGTCTGCCCCCTGATCGTCAGTGTGTGTCATAGCGACCAGTCGTTCTGCTGTTCAGTCGATTTTCATATTAGCCTTTTATTATGTAGGACTAGAGGCCGGTGCATGAAATTTGTTCACGGGGGTGTGTGTCCCTCAGCCCAGCCTGCACCCTCTCCAGTCTGGGACCCCTCGGGATCGGGCCTAAACGGGCAGTCGGACATCCCTCTCACAATCCAGGACTGCTGGCTCCCAACTGCTCACCTGCCTGCCTTCCTGACTGCCCCTAACCGCTTCTGCCTGCCAGCCTGATCAACCCCTAACCACTCCCCTGCCAGCCTGATTGATGCCTAACTGCTCCCCTCCCAGCCTGTTTGCCACTAACTGCCCTCTCCTGTAGGCCTTGTCACCCCTAACTGCCCTCCCCTGCAGGCCTGGTCACCCCTAACTGCCCTCACCTGGAGGCCTGGTCCCCCCCAACTGCTCTCCCTTGCAGGCCTGGGTACCCCCCAACTGCCCTTCTCTGCAGGCCCGGTCGCCCCCAACTTTCCTCCTCTGCCAGCCTGGTCACCCCTAACTGCCTTCCCCTGCTGGCTTGATCACCCACAACTGCCCTCCCTTGCAGACCTGGTCTCTCCCAACTGCCCTTCCCTGCTGGCCATCTTGTGGTGGCCATCTTGTGTCCACATGGGGGCAGCCATCTTTGACCACATGGAGGCAGCCATCTTGTGTGTTGGAGTGATGGTCAATCTGCATATTACTCTTTTATTAGATAGGATAGAGGCCTGGTGCACGGGTGGGGGCCAGCTGGTTTGCCCTGAAGGGTGTCCCGGATCAGGGTGGGGGTTCCCTTGGGGCATGGGGTGGCCTGGGCGAGGGGCCTGTGGTGGTTTGCAGGCTGGCCACACCCCCCGGCAACCCAAGTGGAGGCCCTGGTATCTGGGATATATTTATCTTCTATAATTGAAACTTTGTAGCCTGGAGTGGAGCCAAGCCTCCTGCTTGCTCCGTGGCCGCAGCCATTTTTGTTGGGATTTATTTACCTTCTGTAATTAAAACTTTGTAGCCTTGAGTGGAGGCCTGGCCTAGCCAGGGTGTGCGGAAAGCTTGGCTTCCTCCATTGCCGGGGAAACCCAAGCCTCCTGCTTGCTCCGTGGCCGCAGCTATCTTGGTTGGGTTAATTTGCATACTTGCTCCTGATTGGTTGGTGGGCGTGGCTTATGGATGTAGCAGAGTGATGGTTAATTTGCATATTACTCTTTTATTAGATAGTATTGGATTCACCCTTAAAATAACAGAAGACAAAGGCTTAGTAATCTGCAACTTAACCAGTTTTTAATTTATAAACTAAAATTAGGATTTGTTTTGTGAAAGCCGCTAAATAAAAAATGATTACATATTTTTCTTGGTCCTTATTTTTTCCCTAATTAGATGTTTTGATTAATTCAGAGTCACTGTTATAATTACACTTCATTTATTCATAAGACAAGTCTTTATTAATTGTATATGCTGGTGTTTAGGGCTTCAGGGACGATATGATTTTGGCCCTTCAGGATTTCCCAGTATGGTGGAGTGGAAAGTACGTTATTAAAAAAGGAGGGACATAATAGTGACATTTGTAAGATATTAAGTAAGCAATATATTTTCCATCTGGAATACTGGGAACAGCTTTTGGAATTAGGACGGGGTTGGGACAGCAGCAAATACGGTCACCCCCAGTAAGGGTGAAGATCTAGGTGCATCGTTTTATTCATGCCTTCCATCAGCTTTGGGAGGAGATTTGTAATATTCCACTTCACAGGTGAGGAAACTAATAAGGGGGAAGAGTCAGGGTTTACTACGTGAGACTCCAAAGTTTGTGCTCTTGAGTGCCAGGTCTCTTGAATCTCTAATTTGAAAAAAAAAAAATTTGCATCTCTATTTGGAGGAATCATTGTTCTAGGACAGTGGTCGGCAAACTCATTAGTCAACAGAGCCAAATATCAACAGTACAATGATTGAAATTTCTGAGAGGCGAAAACCGACTTCTGCGCATGGGCCACGAAGTTTCAATCGCACTGTACGTGCGCGCCCGCACGTGGTATTTGTGGAAGAGCCACACTCAAGGGGCCAAAGAGCCGCATGTGGCTCGCGAGCCGCAGTTTGCTGACCACTGTTCTAGGAGATAGGATAGTTTTGGAGGTTGGATGCTACTGTTTTAGAAATGAAAACAAAAGGGAAAGGAAACCCAGATCCCTTTATTTAGTAGCAGAATTCACTGGGCCTACAGGGTGCTCTGACCTGGAATCAAACATGAGGTGAAAGGGTTTAAGGCTATGTGTGGATCACTCTTCAAATAGGAGAGCTCAGGTAGGCTTGGGTGCGGAATATTCTCTTCTCCTAGCATGACACAATAGAAATAACGGTCTTAATAGTTCAATACGATGAGATTTGAACCCCATTTGCTAGTTGTGTGACCTTGGTAAATGACTAACCTCTCTGAGTATTTCTATCTAGTGTATAGAGATGATATGAGAATTAAGATAATGAACGAGAAGTGTATATAACACAGTATTAAGCATGGAAGAGGTCTTTGCCTCTTCATCTCCAAACAGGCGCTAGAGAAAGCTTCAGTTAAAAGATGGAACTAGAGAACAGCAGGTATTTATAGATGAGAAAATGGGATCCTTTTTCTAATCTCTTTTTTAGAAAATTTAAATATTTTTATTGATTTCATAGAGGAAGGGAGAGGGAGAGAGGAGGAACATCAATTATGAGAATCATTTTTTAAAAATGTTTTTCTTGATTTCAGAGAGGAAAGGAGAGAGAGATAGAAATATTAGTGATGAGAGAGAATCATTGATTGGCTGCCACTTACACGCCCTCCCCCCCTCCCACACTGGGTATTGAGCCCTAAACCAGGGCATGTGCCTGGCCAGTGTGGCTTAGTGGTTGCGTGTTGACCTATGAACCAGGAGGTTCTCATTTCTTGAAGTCCTTTGGAAACCTATTGGATGAAAAAGATTTTCTAGAACTCTTAATGGTATGATAGTAACATCTACAGTAGTAACTCATATTATTACAGTCTTTTAAGAAGCTGCAGTTTAGATAATTTAACACTATCATCAGAAAGGACTTAACAATTGACTTTATCACCTTCCATTTTTGGGGAGAAAGGAGGTGTAAAAATATGTGATCAACTATACTTTGTTTAACAGAATCACTTGTATAAATAATTACAATAAAACCTCAATTTTCCAAAACGACTATCACTTAGAAGATCGGGATTATTAAAATAAATTTAAAGATGTATTGAATTCAACTGAGAATTTAAAAGGTCAGGGTAGTCCTATAATTGGTGTTTGGGCTAACAAAGCTAGATTGGTTAAGTGCAAGAATATTAGATCCAGGAGACCAGAGATAAGGTGATAACCAAGGCCAAAGAGGACAAAGGAAAGTGAAAAGGTAGCAAGTATTGGAGCAGCTTATGTGAGGTTGCCTGGGTGTTGCAGTAGAGAAAAAGGGGATGACAGGAAAGCAGGTGATAGACCCACACCATTTCACTAGGAATTTACATTTTAAATTAAATTAAAAAAAGTTTTTTAGAGAGAGAGGAAGGGAATAGAGAGAAAAAAAGAAACATTGATCCGCATGCCCCTAGTGGGGATCAAGCCCACAACCCAGGCATGTGCCCTGACCAGAAATCGAACTGGCAACCTTTTGGTTCATGGGATGATGCCCAACCCACTGACCAATGCTGGCCAGGGCTCGAAAATATTTCCTAAAAAAAATCCTGAAACATCAGAACGGTTTGTGTCCAATATATTACACTTGGTTATAAGAGGGTATAAACATTTTAGAAAGCATATCTGCTAGGGTTAAAACTGAAAAGTTGCCCGGCCGACGTGGCTCAGTGGTTGAGCGTCGACCTATGAACCAGGAGGTCATGGTTCGATTCCCGGTCAGGGCACATGCCCAGGTTGCAGGCTCGATCCCCAGTGGGGGACGTGTAGGAGGCAGCTGATCAGTGATTCTCTCTCATCATTGATGTTTCTCTCTCTTTGTCTCTCTCCCCCGCCCCACTTCCTCTCTGAAATTGATAAAAAAAAATACTAAAAACAAACAACAGAAAAGTTAAAAACACAGAAAAGTTGTGCTTGGAGGATTGATGTGGTAACTAGACTATTCTCTGGCTATTCCATTTGAAATTTCACGAAACTTGTATTTTTTATAAATTTGCTAAGTATTGTTCTATTTAATTTATCATAAATTCTTGTAACATTTTAAATATATATATATTTTTTTATTGATATTTCACAGAAAGGAAGGGAGAGGGATAGAAAGCTAGAAACATCGATGAGAGAGAAACATCGATCAGCTGCCTCCTGCACACCTCCCACTGAGGATGTGCCCGCAACCAAGGTACATGCCCTTGACCGGAATCGAACCCGGGACCTTTCAGTCCGCAGGCTGACGCTCTATCCACTGAGCCAAACCGGTTTTGGCAAATTCTTGTAACATTTTAAATATTTAATTTTGAAATATTTTAAGTATACAGGAAAAGTTGAAATATTTTAGATTAATAGACATCCATATACTCCTATCCAGTTTTAACAGGTATTACATTTTGTCATATTTACCCCAAATATTTTTTAAAGAAATAATGTCTTACATAAACAACTAAAGAAGCCACTTTTATGCATGCTTTTGTGCTTTCTGTAAGCATATAGTTATGAACAATGTATACCATTGTATGGGAATTTATGTTGGTAATCGCTTTGGAGAACAGTTTGGCAATACCCAATAGAATTGACGTTGGTCTTTGTCAAATATCTCATGATACATAACAAACCACCCCAAAATTTAGTGCCTGACACAGTGATTTCTTATTTCTTCTGGTTCTGTGGGTTGTCTCTGTGGTTCTTCTGCTTGTTTCACCTGTGCTCATTGATGGGCCTGCATTCAGCTGGGACTCTTGCTGGGCTGAAAGCTTCAAGATGGCCTCACTCACGTGTTTGCCAATTTATGCTGGTTGTCAGCTACAGTATTGTTCCTCTGCCATGTGGCCTCTTGTCTCACAATGGGCTAGACTGGCCTCCTTCCACGGTGGTCTGAGGAGAGCCATCCAGTAAACATAAGTTGAAGTTTCAAGGTCTCTCATGGCCTGGGCCCTGAACTTATAATAGCGTGGCTTCCATGTGTTTGTTGGTCAAAGCAAGCCTTCATTTTTGAGAAAATTCTACCACATTATCATACTCTTCAATTCAGCTGTTTTACTCCTCTCTGTCCTGGAGAAACTCACAAAAACAGAGACATGCAGTACAAAGTTGTGCACTGCAGACTTGTTTCTAATAGCCAAAAAGTAAAACAATATAACTATCTTTCAGAGGAAAATGGATAATAAATTTTAGCTTGCTTATAAGATACCATATAGCATTTAAAATTAATGAACTACATCTATATGAATCACCATGAATAATTCTAAAAATAGGTTAAGTGAAAAAGTCGAGTTGGAAAAGAATATGGGTAGACTTAATCCTATCCCAGTGGTCGGCAAACTCATTAGGGTTAACAGAGCCAAATATCAACAGTACAACGATTGAAATTTCTTTTGAGAGCCGAAAACCGACTTCTGCGCATGGGCCACGAAGTTTCAATTGCACTGAACGTGTGCGCTCGCACGTGGTATTTTGTGGAAGAGCCACACTCAAGGGGCCAAAGAGCCGCATGTGGCTCGCAAGCCGCAGTTTGCCGACCATTGTCCTATCCTATATAATAAAAGGGTAACATGCAAATCGACCCAACAGTGGAACGACCAGTCACTATGACGTGCACTGACCACCAGGGGGCAGACGCTCAATGCAGGAGCTGTCCCCTGGTGGTCAGTGCGCTCCCACAGGGGGAGCACCGCTTAGCCAGAAGCCGGTGGAGGTGGAGGGACATCCCCCGAGGGCTCCCAGACTGCGAGAGGGCACAGGCCGGGCTGAGGGACCCCCCCTGACCCCCCTCCCTGCCCCCGTGCACGAAACTCGTGCATTGGGCCTCTAGTGTTTATATAATAACTTTGAAGTTTCTCATGTAGGCTAGTGAGGATTTTGGTTTTGCTTTTGTTTTAAATCACAGCTTATCTTTGAATGGCCTCCTTAGAACTGGTGCTTTGAGTGGCTCCCATCCTTGGACAGCCAGTTAAGTTGTACTGTTTTCTGACCAGACCAAGTGCTTTGTCTGGTCTAGCCATCACTAACAAGTCTGTGTTTAGTTTGTTGGCCATTCGGTTGTAGCTCTTTATGCAGCTTTATCAGTATTGTTGGAAAAGACATCTTAGAGTACAATTCTTGACTGTCTACGTATACCAGTTTACCTTCTCTGAGTTTCTTACCTGTAAGTGGGTAGGGTGATATGTATTTCATAGAGGTGTTGGGATAACTGGGATAATCATAAAAACTTTAGACCAGTACCTGGTATAATGCAGATGCTCTACAAACTGAAGTTCAAAAAAACACACAAACATATAGAATGGCATCTATATTAAGTTCACTTTCAATTGTGTAATGACTAGGTAGGATTACTTTAATTGCAGTGGGCTTCTGAAATATGAAAGTTTATTATGATGAACTATAATTTACATTTTAAAGGTAATTTAAATTTATCAAGTTCTTTATAAAGTTCACTATCTGAGTTTGTTATCAAGATAACTTTGTAAGATTAGTTATCTTCTATCTGAGATAGCCTCCAAGTTTCAGGACAGGTTAAACCAGCAGTGGTAGTAGAAAGCTATAGTGGTTCTAATGAAGGCATATTAAAGTAGAAATAAGGATACTATTATATTTTCATTTTTATGAGTTCCTTTTGGTTTGTGTGCTTTACTACTTAGATTCTGAAAAAAATTGGCTCTGTACTTTTCGTGTTTGTGTGTGTGTGTATGTGGGGGGGAGAGGGAAAAGGGGAGGGAGAAAGACTGTAGAAGAGGGTTGGTTGTGTCTTTTTTTTTTTTTTTTTAGATATATTTTATTGATTTTTTTACAGAGAGAAAGGGACAGGGATAGAGAGTTAGAAACATCGATGAGAGAGGAACATCTATCAGCTGCCTCCTGCACACTCCCTACTGGGGATGTGCCCACAACCATGGTTGTGTCTTAATGGGCCTGGAACTGTTGAGAAAGGAGATCCACCGCCTCTTTCTCACTCAGATCCAATAGTGTTGTATCCTCCACCCCTACCCTAAGGTCATATTTTTAAATGCAGGGCTCATTGTCAAGATTTTTCTTTTCTTTTTCTTTTTTTTTTTTTTTTTTTTTGCAAATGTATAAATGTTTTATGGCAGCTAAGTATGTGCCAGGGATTTGAGGAGAATTCCTTAAGTTGAATATAGATTAAAATTAACCCCAATTTGGCTAACCATGTAGGATTTGCTAAGCCAGGTGTGACAAATATATTTGGTGGCTACTGTTCAAATGCATTGATTCAATTTATGCATATTAAACTAATTTTTTTGAGTCCTCATATGAGGATATGTTTTTATTGTTTTGTGAGAGAGAGAAAGGGAGGGGGGAGAGAGAAATATCAATGTGAGAGAGAAACATCGATCAGTTGCCTCCTATACGTCTGCCAACTGGAGATGATGGAACTTGCAACCTAGGTATGTGCCCCGACTGGGAATCGAACCCATCACCTTTCAGTGCACGGGACAACGCTCCAACCAAATGAGCCACACTGGCTAGGGCTGCATGTTTTTTTATTTTATTTCATGCTTTAAAAGTTTAAGAGAAACTTACAAATATTTGATTCTCTGACTTCTGTGGAATATAACTATTGATGATTGGTATTTTGCGTAGTCTTCTTAAATAATTCCCCTTTTAGAATGTTTTGTAATTTTTTAAAAAATTAGATACTTCATGTATTAGGTCTTTATCATCTCTTTTATATTATCATAAATACATCACCTTTTACCATTTATATGGATTTACTTCCACGTAAGTAATTTTGACTTTGGGATCATATGTCAGTGGTAGATTAGTTTTGAAATAGGTTATATTTATCATATCCTGTGACTCTGAAATGCTTTAAAAGCAAATGATACTAAATTTATTTTTTGTTTTACTTTATATTTCAGAGTCTCTGTTGTTGATTTTGGAAGAAATACCTGGTAACAAACATGACTGAGTTCTGGCTTATTTCGGCTCCTGGGGAGAAAACATGTCAACAAACGTGGGAGAAATTGCATGCGGCAACTACAAAGAACAATAATCTTGCTGTTAGTTCAAAGTTCAACATTCCTGACTTAAAGGTAAAACTGCGCTCTGCAGCAGTGTATGAGTTCATCATGAAAGGGAGGACAGTGTGTCTCTGCTTCCCTTTTGGTAGAAATGAGATATCCAGGTTCCTTCTCTAGCCATTGACATAATTTAAAACCTATTCTTGTTCTTTCCAATCTTCAGATTTTAGATAATAAGTAAGTTGAGATTTTAGAAGTGAGCTACCTAAACAAAATAACATTTTTCTAAACATTTATGCTTTTCTAAATTATAATTTAAATTGTAATGAGAAATCTTATGAAAAGATTTGATATATGACATTCACAAATATGACTTTGAAGAGGGAAATACCATAGTAATATATATTCTTAAATATCATAATGAATCCATTTTTTTGTAATTAAATTTATATAATGCTCGCTAATGTAAATATTTTACTATTGCACTTCTTTAGTCATACTTGGAAAATTTAACCTAATTATTTAATCTAATCTTAACATTTATTAAATATCAATCAGTAACCTAGCAGCCTCAAAGTGAAGCAGGCTGCCAGTGTAATTATTTGACTATACTTTTGTAAAAAATGGAAAAGATCATGATAATGTATATTTTCTTGGGTAACTAAGAAGTGAGGCAGTTATATACAGCACTCATTTATAAAAGAAATACTTAAAATGACTGGTTTTTAATATATTGGGAGTTATGAATTCCTTCAAGACACTGATAGAGACTATGGACATTTCTTCCAAAACATGCTTATTTACACACACACAGTTTTGCATATAAATTCAGTTATAGACCCTCTAATGCAGTCACGGACCTGTGCTTAAGAGCTGCTATTGTAAACCATGGCTTCAGACGATCCACCGTCACTGGGCAGGACAAGCAGAGGCACAGGCCTGCCTTTGCAGAATTGTCATGTCTTAAACAGTGGTTATACCCCTGCATTAGAGGATTATCTTGTACATGTAATAGTTTTGAAATGTCTGGCAAACATTTTTTAACCACACTTGCACATTATGAAATAAAAAAGGAGAACTTAAATTTGTGGGTCCTTCAAATTAAGATGTTGTACCATCTTGTAAAAAAGAGAGAGAGAGAGAAACCTAAGTAATAAAATGCTGTATTGCCCCTCTAGGTTGGCACACTGGATGTCTTGGTTGGTTTGTCGGATGAACTGGCTAAACTGGATGCATTTGTAGAAGGGTAATGTACTTATATGCACAGACTAGAGCAAAATGAGAGTCACTGTTACCAGGCTACTGGACATTTGGTTTATTATCACACGTGGATACTGTGCTTATTGGAATGGTTTTAGAAATGTTGACTCTTTTTTTATTTTTGCAATCGACTTTATGATGATACTAGAGGCCTGGTGCATGGATTCGTGCACCGGTGGGGTCCCTTGGCCTGGCCTGCGCCCTCTCGCAATCCGGGACCCCTCGGGGGATGTCGGACTGCTGGTTTTGGCCCAATCCCCACAGGACACGCTGAGGGACCCCACTGGTGCATGAATCCATGCACCGGGCCTCTAGTATGCATATAAGATCTTTGATTAATCTCTTCCCATCCTCCCCTCTCCCCTCTGAAATTCATCAGTCTGTTTCATGTTTCCATGCCTGAGTGTTGAGCATCTGCCCCCTGGTGGTCAGTGCATGTCATAGCAAACGGTCACTTCGGCTTTTATATAGATAGATAGATAGATAGATAGATAGATAGATAGATAGATAATTTCTATACAATAACATACACCTGTTCGAAGTGTGATATTATCATTTTTATTGAGATATACTTTACATATCATGCAATTCACCTATTTAAAATGTACAATGCATTGATTCTTAGTATATTCACAGAGTTGTGCAGCCATCACCATAACCAACCTTAATATATTTTTATCAGCCATGAACATATGCACATTTTTGAATGTTCATAGCAAATGGTTCTGTTTACAAGATACTTGTTAATTTATAGGGTAATAATAGTTGGTCTCCTTTGAAGGAATAGGTGAATTTTTGAGACACAGCCAAGTGTATGTACAAATCCCAGGTTAAACATGTTGAAGATTTATGGAATATTTTTTTTCTGAAATTGTTCCACTTCCCTTAGGTTGAGATCATTCAAATTTAGCCCTTCTGTCAATTTTTCTGGTCCTTACTATTGGTTCTTGTGCAGGAGTTTCTGAATTTGTCTTCCAGTTTACCTTTCCTGCCATTGAGCACACAGTCATCAGATTGTCCGAGCCCTGTTCTGACCATGTTATCCCTCTCTCTGAAGTCTGACATCAGAGGCTATCTGTCTGCAGTCTGGCCCAGCCTACCGTCCCAGCATCATATCCCCTTGTCATCAGCATGACATTCCAGGCAGTCTGGACTGCTCATCATTCTCTGATTGCCTGTTGCTTTTCTACCTCTCCTGGTCTTGACTCATGTGATGCCCTGTGGCAGGAGTATACTTTCTTCCTGTCTAGTCACCCTTTCAGAACCATTCGTTACCCAGTTCAGGAGCCTTGTGCTTCTTGATTGCAGTAGTTGGGAGTGATCCCTTTTTCCTTTATGCTTCTCTTTCTATAGCGTGGTAATCTTAGCTGGCACTTACCACAGATTGCTTTGTATTTAGTCATTTGTATATTTTGGTAGCTCTCCAGTTCAACCGTAAGCAATGTGAAGTTAGTGATTTTGTCTTGTATACTTTTGAATTTCATCCAGGGCCTAGCGGCACAGCTGGATAAGGGAAAGAACACCAGACTGCAGAGTTAAGACACCACATTTCTGGTCACAAATCCGCCAGTAACTGGTTTTGTGATTAAGTCAACTTATTCTCTTTGTAATTCAATGTCTTTACTTATAAAATGAAGAATTGGCAGGGTGATATCTAGGTGCCTCAGAAGTTTTGGCACTAAGGTTTCTTGTATACGATTGCTTCTTGCAAATGTTGCTGAATCATTACTGTTGCTTGTATTCTGTCGCCTACCAGCTCCCTTTCATCCTAAGTGAAAGCATATAATTGGTGAA
The DNA here is from genome assembly GCF_963455305.1 of Plecotus auritus. Classification (NCBI taxonomy): domain Eukaryota; kingdom Metazoa; phylum Chordata; class Mammalia; order Chiroptera; family Vespertilionidae; genus Plecotus; species Plecotus auritus. Next base: position 15,250,718 of record NC_137777.1, read on the forward strand.
TGCTCACTAGCTCTCTGCCTCCTCCTTTATTCTTGGTCCTTGCAGATCCATTGCCCAGTTTTTCAGTTTATAATATATGGCTATTTACAGAATGTTTCTCACTACTTTTTCAGATTAATAAATATGTTTCATGTAGTCTCTTTGAAACTCTATGGTTATTCAGTTGAGTTTTGCATAAAACAAAATTTTGGTCCATTTTATCCTTAAAACATTATTTAAAGAAGTTAGGACCCACTTGTTTTATATTATATAGATATGTGTAATGGGAACATATATAGTCAGTTTCATGTCTTTATGTAATGTGTTCATTGTATGGCATGGAATTTGGGTCTTTCTCCTGAAAATTATTGTTGATTTTCTTTTTTCTCCCAAGAGTGGTTAAGAAAGTGGCCCAATATATGGCTGATGTATTGGAGGATAGTAAAGATAAAGTTCAGGAGAACCTGCTGGCAAATGGAGGTAAGCTCATGTCTCATGATTTGATGTTGACTTGTACAGAGTGAATGACTAAGCTACAAAACAAAACAGAGTTCGCTGTGTGAAGTAATGGCGTTATAAAGGTGGCTTTGGCATCATTGTTGTCATTTGTACTGCATTTGTTGTTTTGTTATGAAATATCACTTTAGCATTTGCTATATTTTAAATTAGGCTGATCTTTAGTTTTATGTCATTACAATACAAAATAACCCTTTCCTTTCCTTCTATCCTGCATTGCCTACTATAAGGTCACTAATGTGACTTTGTTAAATTAACATTTGTTAAGTAGAGCCCCAGGGTGTCATGGGATGGTGAGCCACTGTTCAACAAAAGACCTCAAGGGAAAGTGAAATGGAGAACTTTATTACTCACAGGTCCTGGAGGAGGTAGGGCCCATGGAGAGGTCAAGGCAGGGTACAGGCCAGAGCATCAGCACACATGCCTTTAATAGGGTCTGTCAGTGGAGTGCTTTGGGATTCCCGGGCTAAGTCCTTATTGGTCAATTGAGACCAAAAAGAGTAGGGTTTTGGTAACTTGGAGAGGGCCTTATCTAAAGGGCACACAAGGGGAAGGCCTGGGCAGTGGGGGATCAGGGAGAGTTTAATCAGGAACTTACACTTAGTTGTGACTCTGGAGGCTGTTATTTAGGGCTGCTATTGAGGGAGAGGGTAGTGTAATTTCTAGGCCCCTGCAGGCCACTTGGCCACCCAAAAGGGATGCTGAGGCAGCATTATGGAGTAGTGTGGTTAAGACTCTCAAAAGGAACAGTATTTTGCCCGGCCAGTGTGACTCAATGGTTGAATGTTGACCCATGCACCAATAGGTTGCAGGTTCTTGGGTTCAATTCCTAGTCAGGGCACAAGCCCAGGTTGTGGGCCCGATCCCCAGTGTAGTGTGTGCAGGAGGCAGCTGATCAATGATTCTAATTCCTTTCCTCTCAGAAATCAATAAAGATATTTTTTTAAAAAAAAAAAATTGAGTAAGTATAAGAGATTCAATCAGATTGCAAGGTAAAATTTTGATTAATTGATGTTAATATAGTTCCACATTTATTTAATCAGAACATTTCAGAAATGATGACATATCTTTACTGATTTTCCAAATGCCAATTTCAAATATCTGAATGTTTATTGTGTAGCAGACTACAAAAAATTCTATTGCTTCTCCTCAGTAATTAAGTTATTTCCTTATTTCAGTTGACTTGGTTACTTATATAACAAGATTTCAGTGGGACATGGCTAAATATCCAATCAAGCAGTCTCTGAAAAATATTTCTGAAATAATTGCCAAGGTAAGATAAAAAATGGCACAGGTAGGACACATTAATTTAGCGTCGCTTCATTTATTTTTTAAGTATTTAGCTATGGAAATACTCTTTAGGTTTTGACAAGGCAACTTAATTACAGGTGATTGATACAAACAGGAGCTACCCTAACTACAACTTTACTAAAAAAAAAAAAAAAAGAAAAAAAAAGATGTTAATAAGTATAGCACTTCCATATGTAGAGTATCCAAGCTGTGTAGTTTACTTATTTACATAGTTAATTTAAATATTGCATCAACAATGGTAAAATAAGAAAAGAATCTTTAAATTCTGTAATTATTTCTTATACACATTTTAAGGGTAACTGAGGTGTTGTAGAACAGGAAAATGGAGTCTATTAAGGATTTATGAGGCATGTAGATGGCAATGGTCACTTAAGTATGTTTATGTGCAGTACTGATTTAGACGTTAAACTTTATGTGTTCTCTGACGCTTTCTGACAGTCATTATTGCTTCTCTACCCAGAAGGACGCCAATGCTCACATACCACATGAATCTATGTACAGTTTCAGAGAGTACACAGATCCTGAAGCCCATCCATGAACTCGCTGAGCTAAAAGCTCCTTTTATATTGCAAAGTCCTGGCACTTGAGAAAAAAATGTAAAAGTCTTACCTGAAATTATAATGAGGCAAATAGACAAAGAGCTATTTTTATGACCTGGCTAGAGTGAAAAGTATGGTTTAAACTACTTGGACAGACTTTTCTTACCCCTCAATGACTTTATTTGTATAGTGTGCTCTATAGTTAAATATAACTGAATAGATTATCAAGGATTTTAACTAAAGTCATAAAATTCAATGAACATGAGTAGTTTGATAATATAAAATGGTGTTCTTACTATGAGCCTTTTTTTTTTTTAATCCTTATCAAGGATTTAATGTTCTTCTTCCTGATACTATATTATATAGATGAGGAAACAGGCTCAGAGCAAGTGAAGGGACTTACCCAGTACACAAAGCTAATAATGGCAGAGCTGAGTTGAAACTAGTTTTTCAAATACTGTCAGGATTGCTGAGTGGTCGAAGGCCTCAGACTCAAGGTGCTCAAATGTGAAATCAGCTTTGCATTTTCTCCCTAAATATTAGTAGTTTTAGTCACCTTTTGAAAAATGAGCTTTTATAAAATTTATAAATAAATTCAACTACAATTCAGATTATATTGAGAAAACATTTTGTGTGATGATAGTAATAATAGAGTTGTGAACAATAACACTTCAGTTTAGTTCCTTTGGGAATTAATCCTTCAGCTGTATAAATTGAGGCCTTTTAATTAGTAATCTCTAAACCTGGTGGCCTAGATTCCATTTAGGTTTAAGAAGTAATACAGTAAATAATTAAAATACATGTGGACTAAAACACTAACTTTAGTAGAAAAGATTCATATGGAAATTACCATGGTTATTAAAAATAAATAGGTTGTTTTATAAAATGACCTTATGAAGATGTGCTTTTAAAATAGAATATTTTTACATCAGGAACTAATTGTTGTTTTTTTAAAGTTAGTGTTTAAGTACAGCTACTTTTATTAGTAAAGGTGAATTTAGGAAAATCTTGCCTATTTTATTTTTTATTGATTTTATTTTTTTTTTTTTATTAAATCTTTATTGTTGAAAGTATTACATGTGTCCCCTTTTTTCTCCCATTGACCCCTTATAAGCCACCCCTGCCCCCCACCCCCTATCCTAGGCCTCCACCACCCTGTTGTCTGTGTCCATGGGTTATGCATATATGCATACAAGTTCTTTGGTTGATCACTTCTCTCCCACCCACCCTCCCTCTCTCTGAGATTCGACAGTCTGTTCCATGCTTCTTTGTCTCTGGGCCTATTTTATTTTTAAAGGGAGTGACTCAGATCGACAATGACCTGAAATCTCGAGCATCTGCATATAATAACCTGAAAGGGAATCTTCAGAATTTGGAACGAAAGAATGCGTAAGCATATCAAGTATTTGTGAATATTAAGAATTAGAGAAGCACTCTAGCATACACTGAATGAGATATTGTTGGGGTTTAGTAAAGTTCCAGCTGTTTCTATAATCGTAGTGGTATTTTTTCACTGCATGGAGGAAAGTGTATTAATTGAGTCTAGTCAAAACAGAGGTGAGGCTGATTTATTACACTTGTTTCATAAATAACACCTGTGAGTGCTGCTCAAGCGCTCAGCCCTGGTGTATGCATTTAGTAGAAAAATGTCTAAAATTAATTGTTTTAAATCAAATCATAGTTTAATTGCACATTCTGCTTAAAAGAATTCTATAGAGGAATTCTTTTATAATCCAATATTCGTTCTTTATTTGTTTTCCAAGTTTAGGTGTTTTACACATGATGTTTTCTTAAAATCGAATACACTTCTTTTGGTTGATCTCCTTGTAGCATGACTACTACAAGTGTAGCTTTAAGCACTTAACTGTTGAAGTTAAGCATTTATATCCCAGAGGAAAAGTTGGTTGATACATATACTGTCAGTGGTGCAAACAGGCAAGATATTTTCATTATGAAAGGATCAGTACTGGGACACTAAATGAAGACTGATTGGAAGAGTTGATTACTGGGTTAACTAACCAAAATTGCCTGGTATCAAAGGATACCCAGGGAGAGGGAGGAAAACCCATGTGTGCCTAGATGATATAATTTCATAATTATGATGAAATAGACTTTAGTTGATATCTAATGAATAACACTGTCCCAGTCAAGATATTATAAATGTAATCAACAGAAGACCCAAGTTCCAATAATGAAGGCAAACACAAAGGTAGACACTAGAGGTAGATTTTGATAAATGTTGCCATTTCCTTCATTGCAGGGGTGAGAAATAGCTAAATTTTGATGACTTATAAAGTAAAAATGTTAACTAGACTAATGCCTCTCTTGAGATGTCTTTATAGTATATGTGAATATAATTAGCTTGCTGTTTCTTTACTTGTGTTATGGGAGCACGTAATTATCAGCCTAATGATTTTTTTCTTCTTCCTCAGAGGCAGTTTGCTAACTAGAAGTCTCTCAGAAATTGTGAAGAAGGATGACTTTGTTCTTGATTCAGAGTATCTCGTCACGTTACTAGTTGTAGTTCCCAAGTATGTTTTTTATTAAAATGATTTTTTTTACCTGTTAAAATACAAGAAAAATGTTTGTATCTGACATTTTAATTTGAAGTTTCCATAAAATCCAAGTGTAAAGGGACTCTCACCTGTCATTCATTCTGTCAACCGGCATTCCCATGTGGCACGGACAATAGAATTTAAATTTAATCGTAACTTGAGACTTCAGTTATAAATTGAGATTCCATATCTAATTTAGCAGCTTAATAGAGTTGGCTCATTAACAGTTAAGTAATGTTAAATTATTTGATTTAGAAAATAGATTTCAATTTTTCAAAATACAAAGCTCTTTATATTGTTTTTTTTTGAAAAATTTTTTTGATTGGCTAGGTTGAATTATACCATGTAAGAAGCAAAGGATGGCCCTGGCCCATGCTCAGTTGGTTGGAGCGTCATTCCATGCCCTGGAAGGTCGTGGGTGTGATTTCTGGTCAGAGCACATACCTAGGTTGGGGGTTCAATTCCCAGTTGGGGCACATTTGGGAGGCAGTGTATTGATGTGTTTCTCTCACATCAATGTTTCTTCCGTACTCTCTCCTTTCTTCCCTCTCTAAAATAAAAAAAAATAAAGAAAGAAGCAAAGATGGAATAGATCGGGGCTTAGAAAATTTTTTTTCTGTAAAGGGCCAGAAAGTAAATATTTTAGGCTTTGCAAGCCATATGGTCTCTGTTATAACTACTCAACTCTGCCACACCAACTTGGTGGTTTTAACTGAAAGTTGCCATATACACAGTATGTACACAAATGGATGTGGCTGTGGGGTTTTTTTAATCCTCACCCAGGGAGTGAAGATATTTTTTCCCATTGATTTTTAGAGAGAGTGAAAGGGAGAGGAAGAGAGAGAGAGAGAAACATCCACGTGAGAGAGATGCATGAGAGAGACTCATCCATCCCACTCTCACCCCTACCTGGGCTTGGGATTGAACTTGCAACCGAGCTATGTGCCCTTGACCAGGAATTGAATCCAAGACCCTTTGGTCCAAGGGCCGACACTTTAACCACTGAGCCAAACCAGCCAGGGCTGTGGCTGTGTTTTAATAAAACTTTATTTATAAAACAGGCACAGGCTGTGGGCATAGTTTGCTGGATTAGATAACTCTCTGAAATCTTTTTTGTTAATCCTCACCTGAGGACGTGTTTTCCATTGCTTTTTAGAGAGTGGAAGTGAGAGAGGGGGAAAGAGAGAAACATGGATGTAAGAGAGACACATCGATTGGTTGCCTCCTGCACACACCTGCACCTGGACCAGGCTGGGGATCAGACCTGCAACCCAGGTACCTGCCCTTGACTGGGAATCGAACTTGTGACCCTTTGGTGCCCAAATGGGCACTCTAACCACTGAGCAACATTGGCCAAAGCTGTTTCCCCCCCTTTACTGAAGGCTGAATTATTCTTTGCCTGTGGAGAAGAGCTTAAAACTAAGAGTTTGGGTCCTGGCTGGTGTAGCTAAGCAGTTCGAGCATTGGCCTGAGCACTGAAGGGTGCCAGGTTCAATTCCCTGGTCAAGAATTGCAGGTTCCAGAGCTCATGCGTGAGGCAACCAATCGGTGTGTGTGTCTCTCTCACATCGATGTTTCTCTCTCTCTCCCCTTCCCTCACTCCTTTCCCTTCTCTCAGAAAAGCAATGGAAAAAATATCCCCGAGTCAGGATTAACAACAGCAACAAAATTAAAATAAAAGGAAGCCTAATTACCTAGTTTGAAAAAACACACAACACAGAAACTAAGGGCTCCAGAAGTTGTATTTTGTGTGTGAGTTATGTAACTCATCCCTGCTGTACTGGAACACTGATTATTTATTTATTTATTTATTTATTTATTTATTTATTTATTTAAAATATATTTTATTGATTTTTTACAGAGAGGAAGGAAGAGTGATAGATAGTCAGAAACATCGATGAGAGAGAAACATCGACCGGCTGCCTCTTGCACACCTCCCACTGGGGATGTGCCCGCAACCAAGTTACATGCCCTTGACCGGAATCGAACCTGGGACCTTTCAGTCCACAGGCTGACGCTCTATCCACTGAGCCAAACCGGTTTTGGCAACACTGATTATTTATTATCAATTTCTGTGTATTTGTGTTTTTATAATATATAGGAAAATACCTTTGCCCAGATAAAAGATTGGTCTCATTTAACTTTTATTTGAAATTGGTGTTTAAAGCCAGAGGTTTTCATAGTTTTCTGTACACTGTAATTGAAACATAGAACATAAGCACCTTAAATAATGAATTATTTTCTGTCCTGGTCTACAAACACTAAAGTTCTTTATTTTAAATTACAGACATAATTGTCACTTCCCACACCCCAAAAGCCAGTGTTCTTTAGAGAAGGGTGTTGCACAATTCGCTGTGGCAGCATAGTTTGCTGTCCCTTTATTTACTGAACACTTCCTGGTACTCTGTGCTTTCAGTAAATATAATTTCTTCCAGCCTTTCTTAATGGCCCTGAAAAGAAATGATCATGGTTTGTCATGCATGGCCTTTTTCTTTCTTTTTTAAAAACGAAGTCTTTTTTAAAGACTTCAACCCTAAAGTTTGAAAGTAGTTGAAAATCTTTACTTTGCCTTACTTCCTTTCTAAACTTAGTCCAGGGCTGTGTCTGCTTTGCAATAGTTCCTGGATGTAATGTAGTTCCCGTTTCACTCAACAAGTGTGTTTGAAATTTATTCTCAGTAGGATACTTGAAGATTTTATTAAATAGGTTTGACATATACTTACTGTAGCCACGTTTCCTGTTTGTCCCATCCTTTTTCTCTACCTGGGTGTGGCAGGAGGTAGGACTTGTTTCCCCCAGTACTTACTGCACCTTTCCTGCAGGTTGAACCACAATGACTGGATGAAGCAGTATGAAACGCTAGCCGAGATGGTCGTTCCCAGGTCCAGCAAGTAAGTCGGAGTCTTTGTAAAGCCCGTTGCTTTCCTAGAATTCCTTTCACAGTTTGGATGTTGGGTTAGGAAATGCCTTTATGTCTTTCCTTTGTGGTAAATTGTATTTTAGAATCATCTTTTTCACCTTATCAAGGAGTTATATTAACTCCAGCTATCATACTTTTAGATCTGGGATTGCACAATCTGGTTGACACGCTCATGTTTACTGGTATAGACATTTGAGGCCACAGAAGTGAGGTGGTTTGTCCAGAGTCACACATCTGTTAATGCAGGGCCGGCACTAGAACCCAGGTCTTTTGCTACCTTCTGAAAATTCTTCTTTAAATTTTTTAATTTTTTTTAATTTTAATTTTTAAATATATTTCTTTATTGATTTCAGAGAGGAAGGGAGAAGGAGAGAGAGATAGAAACATAAATGATGAGAGAGAATCACTGATCAGCTGCCTCCTGCATGCCCCCTACTGGGGATCGAGCCCACAATCCAGGCATGTGCCCTTGGCCAGAATTGAACCTGGGACCCTTCGGTCCACAGGCTAACGCTCTATCCACTGAGCCAAGCCGGCTAGGGCAAAATTTTTTATTTTTTTAAATATATTTTTAGTGCTTTTAGAGAGGAAGGGAGAGGAAGAGATAGAAACATCAATGATGAGAGAGAATCATTGATAGGCTGCCTCCTGCACAGCCCACATTGGGAATCGAGCCCGCAACCTAGGCATTTGCCCTGACCAGGAATCAAACCGTGACCTCCTGTTCATAGGTCGACACTTAACCACTGAGCCACGCCAGCTGGGTCAGATGTTGATTTTTTTGAGACCTAAACCACAAACCAGTGTTCATCATGAAATATTCTTTTGGAGGGAGCATGGTGAGGGAGGAGGGCTATCCCTTTCACTCACACCAGCCCTTCCCTTGGTAAAATGAAGACTAATGTGTCTTGACACTAGTTTTCCACTGAAGCTCTTTATAATGACAGATCACACCTCTTATACCTCTGTATTCTGTAGGGCATTAAAGCCATAGGGGCTGACTTTGTCTGGGAGGCAGGGGAGGGAGGAGAAGAAGGACCCCATACACACGGTATGTCCCCCCAAGTTGTACATATGCCAAGCCTGGGTTCCAGGGGAGTAGTGTGTAGGCTAGTTAAGTAAGCCCTAATTTATTCTAAAGGAAGGACTGAAAATATTACTTTAGAGCCCGGCTGGCGTGACTAAGTGGTTGCGCATCGACCTATGAACCAGGAGGTCACTGGTTTGATTACCAGTCAGGGCACATGCCTGGCTTGTGGGCTCGATCCCCAGTGTGGGGCGTGCAAGAGGCAGCCTATCAATGATTCTCTCTCATCACTGATGTTTCTCTCTCTATCGCTCTCCCTTCTCTGAAATCAGTAAAAAAAGATAAAAACAAACAAAACACCAAATAAATAAATAATCTTACTTTAGAGATGTCCACCTTTTAAAAGTCACTATAGTAGTTTCAAGGGAAAAGTGTCAGGCAGTAACAGGTTAGTCCAGGCCAGTGGTTGGCAAACTCAGTCAACAGAGCCAAATATCAACAGTACAACGATTGAAATTTCTTTTGAGAGCCAAATTTTTTAAACTTAAACTTCTTCTAATGCCACTTCCTCAAAATAGACTCGCCCAGGCCATGGTATTTTGTGGAAGAGCCACACTCAAGGGGCCAAAGAGCCACATGTGGCTCACGAGCCGCAGTTTGCCGACCACTGGCCCAGGCAATACCAGTCTTCTGAACGGCCTACAAGTGCTCATGACCACCTGAGAGTCCCAGCCCCTCCTCACCCAGTGAAGACATCTGTTCTACTCTGTTTCTCAGCTCAGAAGTCATTTGGAGTCACTGACTTGAAAGCTTAGTGTCTAAATGTAGTCAAGAGCAGAGCAGCCGTGCAGCCAGCACCGGGACGAGGGTGGAAGGTCAGTGCCTGTGGCGAGACAGGCTTTAGTGGGTTAGTCTGGAATCCTGTCCGCTGTTTAGGAAAGGTCTCTGCGGCTCGATGCTGGGTGCTTTGGTTATCATAATAACTAACATTTTGGAGTAATGACGATGTGCTAGTCATTGTTCTAAGTGCTTTATTTTTAACTCAGTTATAAGTAGTAATGCTTGTGGCTTTTTGGCATGATACTTGGGAGGAGTGAAGATGCAAGTGAAATTCTGAAGTAGAAGAATAGATTGAAAAATACTATCTCAAACCTGAAAGAAACATTCATTTAAAAATGCATAAAATCTGGACTTGTATGGTTCAGTGGTTGAGTGTCAACCTAGGAACCAGGAGGTCATGGTTCCATTCCCGGTCAGGGCACGTGCCTGGTTTGGGGGCTTGATCCCCAGTAAGGGGGCCCAGGGGTGCAGGAGGCAGCCAGTCAGTGATTCTCTCTCATCATTGATGTTTCTCTATCTCTCCCCCTCTCCCTTCCTCTCTGAAATCAATAAAAATATATTTAAAAATGCATAAAATCTAGCTATTTGCAAAATATTCTACCTAAAGTCTTCAAGTATTGGATAATTTGAAATATTGCCATTATTGTGTTTTATGTGCATGGATGTGTATAAATGCCATGTCAGTGTTACAGCCAGGAACGTGGAGGCTGGGCTGCTGTTCTGCTTCTTGTGTTAAATAAAAGCAGTTCAGAAAGAGGTACTTAGCATTTGTGCTTTCAGAATCACCACTTTCCTTTTTGTCTGTCTGCTTTTGCTTGTTAAGGTCATTTGAAAGGGTCAGGTCACTGGTTCACCTCTGCCTCTGTTGTTAGAAACAAACTCATTGCTGCTTCATAGAGCTTTTAATTCAAGGAGCTCCAGCTCCAGATGGGCCACCGGAGCCTCGCTAGGAAGACCTCCACTGTGGGAGGACTCTCTCTTGTTTCGGGACAGAGATGGCAGAGATCACTTTTATGAAGAAAGTCAGGGAAGATGTCTTGACAATGAAGCAGGCAGGAGGACTGGAAGCAGTGCAGATGGCAGGTCTTTTCAGTGACGTCCCTGACAGCTGTGACTGGGTGGACGTGCTGACCTCTCTGGGATCTTCTAAAGCAGGGGTGGGGAACCTTTTTCAGCCAAGGCCCATTTGGATATTTATAACATCATTCACGGGCCATACAAAATTATCAACTTAAAGATTAGCCTGCTATACTAGTATTTGGCCAAACATTTAATTAACTCATCTCTAATGTCTTGGCAGGGCCAGGCCAAATGATTCCCACTGGCCAGATGTTCCCCACCCCTGTTCTAAAGCCTAACATGGCCCGACCGGCATGGCTCAGTGGTTGAGCATGGACCTATGAACCAGGAGGTCACGGTTTGATTCCAGGTCAGGGCACATGCTCAGGTTGCGGGTTCAGTCCTCAGTGGGAGCGTGCAAGACAGCCGGATCAATGATTCTCTCTCCCTCCCTTCCCCTCTGAAATCAGTAAAAATAAAAATAAGCCTAACATGGAGCCCTGAGATGCATAAAAGTGTGTTTTTTTCAGAGGCTATTTAGATGTCTGTGTTAGTTTTTGATCTAGAGTGTGCTGGGAGAAAAAGAAAGAACTGAGGTGGGAGGTTCTGGCAGTACAGAGGGTGGGGCCAGGCCCCAGGGGGTTGGGCTGACCTGGAGAGAGAATTAGGTTTCCAGAAGAGAAGAGGATGCAGCAAGGAAGCTAGGAGACTCTGGAAACACCCAGCTGCTGGAAGGTTGCCTCAAGTGTGAGGAGCCAATGGCTGCCTAGGAGGTGGAGCTTTTGACGCTGACTGGCATAGAAACTGACCAGGGTCAAATCTGGGTCAACTGTGTGGATTGAACAGCATGGTTCTTAGAGTGTGGGTACTCTCCTTGAGTTACTGTTTAATACCGTTTAGGATGCAGAAAAATGTAATACAGGGCTATTATGGTGAGTAAAAATGTCCAAGACTCAGTGTCCTCAGTGTTTGAGGCAATACAGATGGATAGCATTGAGATCGTTTGGGAGGGCTCTTCATCCTCCTCCTCCAATGTTTCTGAATTCTGTCTTCACTATTAAAGAGAACAAATCTATAACATAAGTTTTACTCGGACTTTGTCTTCTTCCCATAGTGTGCTCTCAGAGGACCAAGACAGTTACCTTTGTAATGTCACCTTGTTTAGGAAGGCAGTTGATGACTTCAGACACAAAGCCAGGGAAAACAAGTAAGATTATTATTTTTTCTGTTTGTTTTTTTATGTTATTAAATCACCTGTACAACCATGTGGACAATTTTGTTCCCCGCCCCCCCATGTTTAGATTCATTGTTCGTGATTTCCAGTATAATGAAGAGGAGATGAAAGCAGATAAAGAAGAAATGAACAGGCTTTCTACTGACAAGAAGAAGCAATTTGTATGTATTCTTAACATTTAGCATTACCCATGTTAAGCAGAAGAAAATCTGATGTTGCTTTTATTTGATTTAAAAGGAAGCAAAACTATTTTGCTTTTAAGACATTTGATTTTAAGTATTTTTCTATTAAATAATCAGAATAAATTTTCTCTAAAGCTGAGATTTGTGAGTAGTTGTCTTAAAATACATACCTAAAATTAATTACTCCTTTTAGTCCATATTCAAAATTAATTTTAAATGCAGCGTTTTGGTTAGAACCTCTGTGGTGGAAGCTTTATTTAAGTAGTAGCTTTCTCTTTCCAATAGTAAGACTTTTTCTTTTTTTGAGGCTAATTTTTTTAATGCTGCAATGTTTTACTGAAGCAATTTATTGAAACCATTGGAGAATTATTATGTTCTAGGCCAGTGGTCGGCAAACTCATTAGTCAACAGAGCCAAATATCAACAGTACAACGATTGAAATTTCTTTTGAGAGCCAAATTTTTTAAACTTAAACTTCTTCTAAAGCCACTTCTTCAAAATAGACTCGCCCAGGTCGTGGTATTTTGTGGAAGAACCACACTCAAGGGGCAAAGAGCCACATGTGGCTCGCGAGCCATAGTTTGCTGACCACGGTTCTAGGCAAAATGGGAACAGGAATGGATTTGGTGTCCACTTTCTTGCCATCTTCAAATATCGGACTATTGTGAAGACCAAAAGATTGTGTGGAAGCGGAGACGTGACTAGTGAAAAGGTGTTTCTCTTGTAATGAAAGAGAAAAGAAAAGCAAGTTTCATTTAAAGTTATTTCTAAGAACTTTATAAGCCATATTATCTTAGTTGGGTGAAAACTAACCCTAACCAAGTAATATCTAATAAAGCCAATTGGTTCATCTAATTCCTACTTGCCATTTTCAAGACCAGATTTGTGGTAATTTTTTTCCTCTTTTATAGGGACCACTTGTGCGGTGGCTGAAAGTGAATTTCAGTGAAGCATTTATTGCGTGGATTCATGTGAAAGCATTGAGGGTTTTTGTAGAGTCTGTTTTAAGGTAAAGAAGGTTAATTGAGAAACTTGGATCTGAAGAGCTTATAGAAGTCTTTATATTGGACCCCTTTATTGTAACACACAGTTCAGTAATAGGAAATCGACTTGTAGAAACCAAAGGGCCGATTGTGAGGAGAGGCTGTCAGTGTCACCCAGCTTATTGCATGCGTGTGAGTCATGTCCCTTAACACTGGGTTAGGACAAGAGCTCCCTGCTGCTGTACTCTCAGGTTCTCTTCTCACGTATTTAAGCTAAATGTAGATCATACGATATTAGCCAATGTTTGTTTAAAAGAGAAGATCTTTCAGATATTTACATGTTATACACAGTATACTAATGACTTATTTGAAATCATTGTTTCATTTAACCTATAATATTTAATATCCTAATATATAAAAACCCTGGGTCCATCATGACCAGAGGCTCGACCAACTGGAAGTCAGTCCTGCAGTCAGCACTGGGTTGCTGTGGCAACCCAGCACTGACTGCTACGGCAGCAGGCGCGGTGACCCAGCACTGACTGCCGAGGGGGCTGCGAATCAGGCCCAGAAAGAGGCCTGAAGAGAGAAGCAAGGTCTGATCCGTAGCCTCTGTGGCAGCTGTTGATCAGCACTTGCCTCTCTCTTTCTCTCTGGGCTGGGCCAGCAGCTGCACCTCCATTTCTCTCCAGGCCTCTACCAGGGCTGCTGATCAGCCTGCCTTTCTGATCAGGCCCTGTTGATAGGCCCAGAGATGCTGACTGGCATAGAAATCGACCAATCAGAACCAAATCTGGGTAAAGTGTGAGGAGCCAATGGCTGCCTAGGAGGCAGAGCTTTTGACGCTGACTGGCATAGAAACTGACGAATCAGAACCAAATCTGGGTCAACTGAGGAGCCAATGGCTGCCTAGGAGGCGGAGATTTTAATGCTGACTGGCATAGAAACCAACCAATCAGAACCAAATATGGGTGAACTGAGGAGCCAATGGCTGCCTAGGAGGCGGAGATTTTGATGCTGACTGGCATAGAAACCGACCAATCAGAACCAAATTGGCCAGCAGAGGAGGGCAGTTGGGGGTGAGATCAGGCCAGCAGGGGAGGGCAGTTGAGGGGGACCAGGCTTTCAGGGGAGGGCAGTTGGGGGCAAGATCAGGCCGGCAGGGCAGGGCACTTGGGGGCAACCAGGCTGGCAGGGGAGGGAAGTTGGGGGCGATTGGGCCGACAGGGGAGCAGTTAGGTGTTAATCAGGCCAGCAGGGGAGTGGTTAGGGGGGGGTCAGTCTGGCAGGCAGGTGAGCGGTTAGGAGCCAGCAGTCGCGGATTGAGAGGGATGTCCGACTGTTGGCAGTCAGACATCCCCCGAGGGGTCCCAAATTGGAGAGGGTTCAGGCTGGGCTGAGAGACACCCCCTCCAGAGTGCATGAATTTCATGCACTGGGCCTCTATTTTTGACATAAAATCTAAATCATCTTGTGATCTTCTGTACATGTTACTCATATTAGAAATTCTTACAGACTTACGTGCAGCTATGCTATTTAAAATTAACTTTGAATTTTCAAAGTAGATGTGGGTAATCTCATATTGTTTATCTTGTAAGTATTTATTAAGTTTACACATTATCACTATTTTATTCATAGGTTCCCTTAAAAATTGAAGAGTCATTAAAGTAATTCCTAATAGAGAATTGGCTTTCATTTTAGAGAAAAATACCTTGTGGACAATGAGGACCAGAGAAGGCTTCAGTTTCTATGTATTATTAGTTGAACTTGTAAAATGAGGTACCATTTCCCCATTAGCTGTGATTAAAGAAGTATGAAAATATTTGCTTTCACAATAAAGTCTGTGTGTGTGCTTGTGTTGCATACTATATTTTTGCTTCCTTATAAGGTATGGCTTGCCAGTGAACTTCCAAGCAATGCTACTTCAGCCCAATAAGAAAACAATGAAGAAGCTAAGAGAAGTATTATATGAATTGTATAAACATCTAGATAGCAGTGCAGCAGCTATCATTGATGTAAGTACTCATTAGATAGCCTCGGAGAATAAGAACTGGAATGAATTTCAGAAAAAATTGGAAAAGATAGACAGAAAAGGGATAGTGAATACCATGATACCCATTTTTTAAAAGTTATTTCTAAGTACTTTTGAGATTCTCAGTTAATTGATAAACATTGCCAGTAATTTACCTTGTTTACCCTGTTTTGTGCTAGTTAGAGCTGGGATTTCTAAAAGCCAGTCATTATCTTTCTTTAAACCAGATGTTCATAGTTGCAGAAATACAGAACCAACCAGTGATACTAGTTATTTACAAAAATTATAAATTGCAGAGAAGAAAATAGTAGTTATTTTAACTTTATTTGGTAGAAGTAATGAGTTAATAGATGAGCGTTGTAAAGCAAATTGTTTTTCTAAATTAGTATGTGTTCATATCTTTCAAACAGAAAATAAAGCATATGTGTTTTTTGTCATTGTTGTTTAAAATTGTAGTGGGCTTTTATATTTTTTATTTCAAATATGTTGATTTTTTCCCTCTTTAGGAGGTAAATCTCACATGTGTACTAGTTAGAACCTATGAAAAATCAGGGGTTTTTTTTGATAGAAGAAAGTGCAAGAAATGATCTTCTGCATATTCATGGAATTGTCAATAAAATAGAAGGTCTAAATATTTGCTACATAATTTCCTAACAGTAAATTCTTATAACATGCATATGTAATATATGATATCTTTAAAACAAAGCTTCGCTTGTTTTTATCCAATACTTTATTTTCTTTTATCCTGTAAATTCAATACTCCAAGCCTGAGATTTAAAAATAATTTTTTACAGTGCACATAAAAAGGGATGGCAGGGTCAGGTAAGCACACACAGGCTTTGGAGTCAGAGCAGGCTTGAAGTTTGGCCTTACTGCGCTGCGTTTCCGAGGGCAAGTCAACCTTTCTGAGGTGGTTTCCTCATTTGCAAAATGGAGATGATAATGCCTACCTCAAATTAAATTAGCAGAAATGCAAAACCTTAGACCAGAGGAGGTGTTTAATAGAAGGTACATGGTAATACTTGACTTCTTCGCTTGCTTTTTCTGTAAGTACATAATCGAGCGTTTTGTCTGATTTCCATAGGCGCCTATGGATATCCCCGGCTTAAACCTGAGCCAGCAGGAATACTACCCCTATGTGTATTACAAGATCGACTGCAACTTGCTGGAATTCAAGTGAAAAGAGCTCCCCCACAGCCCTGTCCGTGTGTGGGTGTACGCTCACAGGAATAGGCTGAAGGATGGCAGTGCTTTAACTCCATTACCCTTGCTTGCTTCTGACCTTCTTCCTAGGTGAATTCTCCCATCGTGGTCCACTTCCAAACGTTTTCTTTGGAAAGAAAAATGTATGTCTTGTTTCTTTTTATTGATCAGGTCTGTAAATGTGTACTGAAAAAATCAGAGTCTATTTATAAATAGGATAGTTTATTTAAAGAGGTCTTTCCTCATCCATGTTGTGATATGCGTAATTCCATTTGTTACTGTTGTGCACAAAAGCCTTGTTTACAAGGGAATGGTGTAAACATTTATACCATTTTGCTCACTATATTTAGTAGACATACCTGTTTAATAGTTATTGAATCGTGATGTAAAGAAATGTGACAATATTCAGGTATGTGCTTTCTCAATGTTTCAAATGAAATCTCTGAGCTTTGTTGACATCCACAGGAGAGAATAAAACGACCTGTGCAAAGGTGTATGTGGTGTGCGTCCCTTCAGATTACAGTTCAGCTTGGGAGTTTAATGAATAGGATCATAGCTCACTTGCTATGCCACTTTCAGAATGGGCATTTACATTTGGACACTAGACTCATAGTTCTCAAATCATTAGGAAGTAGGGCCAATTTTGAATAAAGTATAGCAGAACTATGCAGCTTTAGTCACTTGTCTATTTAACACATTTTAAAGATCTACAATTTTAAAAGCCTTTATTTTGACATTTATGACATAGTCTGAAGATAGAAGCATTGCTAGCCTTAGTGCACGACCTAGTTTAGCATCGTTAGAGCTTTCAAACGAGGGCTTTGTGGCAGAGCTGCCCTTCCTGTGCCCTCACCGCCTAGTTCAGTGGGAGAAAGAAGTTTACATTTCATTTTAAGGGCATTTATAAACGATCCCATTTTCTCTAGAAAATTAGTCTCCAAGACGCTTGTATTTCAAAAGTAATTGTTAACTTCAAACTATATAGACTTCTAAAAGTAAAACATGAGAGATGATGCCTGCTCCCTCCACTGCCCTCCCTGCCCTCCCCACCTTCCCACCCCCAGCCAATTGCTTCTTCCCAAGGAAGTTTATGTATGTATTCTTCCAGGCCTTTTTGTATCTCCACAGCATATGTCACACTCACACACACACACACACACACACACACACACACACAGTTTATTTTTAAATAAAAATAAGAGCATACTGCACATATTCTGTCACCTTTTTTCTACTAGTGTACCCAAGATATCCTTATGTGTCCATGTATCTAGAGCTACCTCATTCTTTTAACCAGCTGCGTGGTTTTCCCTCATGTGTTTGTGCCATAATACAGCTGACGGGATGGGTATCAGCTTGTTTTAGTTTTTGCTTGTATAAACACTGCTTTAGTAAACATCTGGCACAGATGTCTTTGTTTCCTTCTATTGGTATTTCTGTAAGAGATCCTGGAAGCAGATTGGAAGGTGTGTATGCTTACATTTTGACATTTACTGTCAAGTCATCCATTAATGTTAATTGTAAACCTGTTTGGAATGCAGATTTTATTTTCAGTTTTCCTTCAGATAAGAGGAAGCTGAAAAGTTTTGCTTTTGATATAAAATTCCAGTTCTGTTTCTTACGAGTATTCTTTGAGTCTTAGGATCTGTAAAAGGAGTATAATCTCTATCATGGGCAATGTGTCTTGTTGATTAAATGATTTGTAGGCCTACGCAATATTAAAGTTTGGTTTAGACTTTAATACTGTTATGATACTAGGAAGTAGAATTGTATCAAGTTTAAAATCCCAGCGTAGGTCTGGAAATACGGGACTTCCGCTATGACTTTTCTCAGGGACGCGGTCCAGCAGAGTGGCTGAGTGTAGCTCTGAGCCAGAGCCCAGCTCTGCCACTGAACAGCTCTGTGGTCTCCACATTCGGTCCCTCCTTCACGGCCTAGAGATTCCCCACTCACAGGGCTGCTGTGCTGAGGAGGCAAGTTCCCACACACATAGAGAACTTAGAAAGGTGCCTGGTAAGTGCTTGAAACGTGTACTTACAATCCTGGAGGAGTGCTGGTCGCTCCTCGTTCACTGGTGGGTGATCTGGAATTTCATGGTCCGGGACACTGTGGAGTCTGAAGACCAGAAAGAAGTAATTGTGGGGACGGGGATGAATAACAGCTTGTGTCTGTAACATAACATTAAAGCAGTTTGAGTGTCTCGAGCTCAGTCGTGGTGGATTATTGACGTTACTGGCAACTCCCTTTCCTGGGAAGGGGCTATTTCATCGCTGGCCTTGCTTTGTGTGACGAATCTGCTGGTTCTCTAGAGCTGAGACCCTTCCGCTGGTGCGCACACTCGCCACCTCATCCCTGCCCTGTTCATGGTGCGAGGACTGCTGGTCCCCGTTCTACACTGCAGGGGCTGAGGGTCAAAGAAGTTAAGGGATTTCTTTGTTAAAAATCACAAAATTTGAGTTGGAATCAGAACTTGAACCTCGGAGTTCTGACTGCTGAGATCTTTGCTTGGCACCATGTCTCCTGCCTTCCACTAGGTACTTACTGTGTAAGTGAGCCAAACGCATTCCATAACCAGAGTTCAAGTTAGTGATGTGGAAAAGACATGGGCCCAGCCGGTGTGGCTCAGTGGTCAAGCATCAACCTATGAACCAGGAGGTCATGGTTCGATCCCTGGTCAGGGCACATGCCTGGGTTGCGGGCTTGATCCCCAGTAGGTGGCATGCAGGAGGCAGCCAATCAATGATGTTCCTCTCATCGATGTTTCTATCTATTCCTCTGCCTTTCTCTCTCTAAAAAAAAATCAATAAAAACCTATTTTTTAAAAAAGAAAATATATTGGACCAGGTCTTTCGAGCTGTGGACCGGAGGGTCGTGGGTTCGATTCTTGGTCAAGGGCATGTACCTCAGTTGCAGGTTCAATCCCCAGCCCCAGTCAGGGAGTGTGCAGGAGGCAACTGATGTGTCTCACATCAATGTTTCTTTCTCTCCCCCTTCCTCCCTCCCACTCTCTCTAAAGAAAATCAATGGAAAAATATCCTTGGGCGAGGATTAAAAAGAAGACATTGGGTGTGGGTCATGAGATATTAAGTTGTGTTGGTGTTTGGCAGGAACCGGGGAGCCCAGGACATTTTGTCATTGCTGGACAAGGATGTCTAGGTGTTGCATACTAATTTCAGCAGCCTAACTTACTCAGCCAGGAGGATTTCCCTGCCTCTGATAGTACTTGCTGGAGTTGCCCTGAAGCAGACACTGTGGTTTGGTGGAACATAATCCATATGGCTTTTTGAATGAGCACAAATCAAGTAGTACCTTTAAAGTAATGTCTATATAATAAAAGCCTAAGTGACTCTTACAGTGGAACGACCTGACCACCAGGGGGCAGACGCTCATGCAGGAGTTGCCCCCTGGTGGTCAGTGCGCTCCGACGGGGAGCGCCACTCAGCCAAGAAGCCCGGCTCACAGCTGGCGAGCGCAGAGGCATTAAAAGGAGAGAGAGAGAGAGGAATGTCAATGATAAGAGAGAATCCTTGATCGGCTGCCTCCTGCAATGCCCCACACCAGGGATCTAACCCACAACCTGGGCATGTGCCCTGACTGGAAATCGAACCATGACTTCCGGGTTCATAGGTCGATGCTCAACCATTGAGCCACACCAGCAGGCAGTAATCTACATTTTTAACCTACACCCAAGAGACTAGCGGTCAGCCAATTACAATCAGACTGCCTTTTAAAGATTCTTCCTGTGAACCCCAAATAGAGCCCTTGAATTAGTATTTGTGAGCCTCTTGCGGTTCCTTTCAAATTGTGATTCTTCTCTACTTCACACAGATCATATCATTAGGATCATTATGGGCAATCAGTTTTTCCTGCCCTGTCCCCTGAAGAAGCATTATGTATCATTCATCAATAGAACCAGAAAGTTCTGCTTCAGTGTAGGTGTCCTCTACCCTTTCAGGATCTTAGTATATCAAACTGAAATTTGCAAACACTGTCTAATATGACCGAGATCACATTTTTTTATCTTTTAATTCAAAACCCACTTTGGGTCTGATTTATCACTGCTTGTAAAGTTTAAAACAACAACCAAAACACAGACTTTCAACAAATGGTGTGCATGAGGAAACTAAAAGAAGATACTAAGATAAAAGTGAAAAAAGGAGTTGAATGCAGCAAAGAGTATTGCCAGTTTTAGGCCCCTCCCCCCAAAAAAAGTGTTGTAAATTGTATGTACAACACTACCTGAACTTGACAGTAGCGTTTGTTTAACCAGAGGGTGAACAGAAATGACCAGAATATTAAATCCAAAGAGCAGCTTTCGTGTGCTTCACCATTTCCTGGTATGTAGGACTTGACTGGAGAGTTCTGTGACAGGTCGTCCTTCACTTACCTTTTTCACCAATGCAACTGGCCAGGTTTCACATTTAACTATCTAGGTACATATTTGGGTCGATTTTCCAAGTAATTATGCCTCAGTACAGGTTTTAATGTTACTGGAAGCATAAAGTAACATGTTTTAAAATAAAAAAGGACTTTCGTGCACAGGTACTGATTTTACCGCAAGAGGGCGCTGTGGTGCCACTGAAAAGCAAACAGGTAGTTTTTTTTTCCTCTCCCCTCCTCCTCGTGGTTTGGTTATGAAATGCAGTCAGTGTAGAGAAACCCATTCTGGTTTGGAATATTTTGTTAGAAGTGTTTATTGACACAAAGTTCTCAGGAAATGGGAGACGATGCATTCATTCTGTGACTTAATCCAGCCTGTGTGTGTGTGTGTGTGTGTCTGTGTGTGTGTGTGTGCACGTGTGTCTGTCTATGTATAGAACCCAAACACCTTTCAGATGACTTGTGCCAACCAGTGACAAAATTCCCACTTGCCAAAGGTAAAATGAAAAAAGTAAAGATGTATGTCCACATGCCTATCTCTGTGTGTGCATACATGTTTAATAAGCACACATTCAGCAAATAGTTCTGAGCACAGACTAGGAACCAGGCCTTGTTTGAGGTCCTGGGAAGGTGCTGCCGAGCAGTAAGAAGGCACAGTGGCTAGTGGCTCCTGCCTTGGGCAGGGCAGGTGTCGTCGGTCACATAGGAGTCAGGAGCCCCATAACTTGAGTTTCCAATATGCCCCATGTCCTTTGGCTTTATTTGTTCCTCTGCTGGAAGAGCCAGCCCACTCCTATTCACTTTGCTCTCCAGGTTTATTTTCCCCACGAGTCTGAGACACGAGGAGAGGAGAGGGTTGCTTTCTGAATCACTGTTGATGTGCCTCGGACGGCTGCACAGACAGCTTGCTTTCTCCCTGATCACAGAAGACAACTGCACGTACTCTGTGCCTTTGCGTAGACGAGGGTAAACCGGGTGCGATACTGAAAGACCCAAAGCTGTTTCTGATGGGAAATATTGACTCAGCGGGATTGAAAACACAGCTGTGTGGTTCTGAGGGGAGCGTGATTTCTGCTGCCAGTGCACACTGAGCGCGCGTCCTGTGCTTGCCGTTTGCTGGGCCAGGCTCTGTAGGGAGGCAGCAAGGAGACGCTCAGCACAGGATCTGGAACCTTGGTTGTCTCTGTTGACCAGGCGTCCTCAAACTACGGCCCGCCGGGTGCCAATGCCTGTCCTGCTTAGCAGCCGACTCGTCCCCCTATGCAGTGCGCATAGGAATTTGTTCATAGTTTTTTTTTTTTAAACTATAGTCCAGCCCTCCAACGATCTGAGGGACAGTGAACTGGCCCCCTGTTTAAAAAGTTTGAGGACCCCTGCAGTGTTGACTGTGAGGAATTTAAGAGGTTCATAAAATAGTGAGCAGTTCCGGTCTCCAACAAGAAGTCCAGTGATGTCCCGGGGCCCATGGGAAAGAAGCAGGTTGTATACAGACGGGTGGCACCTGTCTTGGGTTGTTTTCATCGGTGATATGTTGGCGGGATCTTGCCTCTTTCTCCAGGTCAGTGGCACCGCTGGGCACTGCAGGACAGCTGGCCAAAGAGGGGGGAGTGTAGCCAGTGCTCCAGCTTGTCCCATTTAGCTGCTCTGGGCTCACTGGGTGTCTCACCCTTTGCATTCAGGCCCTCAAGCATCCAGGGGCCCTTCTTCCTCCTCCACTCCCAGCCTTCCTTCCCCCAATCTATTGGCAGCCTCCAAAGGGCCTCCTTGTCCCCCTCCTGCTCACCTTCCCTTCACCCTGTTGCTGATGGAAACAGGATTCTTTCACGGTATCGTGGGAAACGCATTTCAAGGATGCATGCCTAGGAGGAGGGGCGGTATTGTGGCAAAAGTTATGGGAGCGAAAACAAAGACTGTCCCCAGGTGCCCGATGGCCTAGCTCAGTGGTCGGCAAACTGCGGCTCGCGAGCCACATGTGGCTCTTTGGCCCCTTGAGTGTGGCTCTTCCACAAAATACCATGGCCTGGGCGAGTCTATTTTGAAGTGGCGTTAGAAGAAGTTTAAGTTTAAAAAATGTGGCTCTCCAAAGAAATTTCAATCGTTGTACTGTTGATATTTGGCTCTGTTGACTAATGAGTTTGCCGACCACTGGCCTAGCTCATCTCACGTCGAAAGGAGTGCAGTCTCTGGAGCTGACGGCCCACACTTGTCCTCACCAATCCCAGGAGAAGGGCCAGGGCCTGGGGATGCTGTGCCATTATCCCTAGTCAGGCTTAGACTCTGTTCCCGGCTGTGCTGGCCTGTATCTCACTTCCCCATCTGCACGTCCGGATGGCACGGCTGAGCCAATGAATGAACAAACCCCAAGCCTTTGTTAAGCTCTGGTTCTATGTCCTTGGGTTTGGGAAGGAGTCAGCTTTCTTTCAAACTACCCAATCTCTTTCCTGGCTCATCGAGGACTTGTGCTGGGCCCATCCCCTGCACCATCTTAGCCTCTGCACATGCCTCAGCAGAGGAATTTCTCCTGTACTATCCGCCCCTCCCCCAGGAATCCTCCCTCCTCAGGGCAGGGGGGCGGGGGGGGGGGGCAGAGGGAGGCTAACCCCTTGGCGGGAATGCAGCTGTCCTATCCTGGGAGTGTCTGGAAGCTGTAGCTTCCTAGTTAATGAGGTTTAGGCGCCTCCTCTGGTTAATAACTAACTAGCTGCCCCCAATAACCCAGGCACCACTGACAGAGGCATGCCAAGGCCCCAATCACATCCGGAGGCCCTCGCTCCTGTTTTTCTCCCAGAAGAGGGTCCCTTTGTCCAAATGGGAATTTTTCCTTTATTTTTTGAAATTTTAATATGCCTCTCTGTGTCTTTTCCAAAAGCAGAATACTTTAATATTTGTTTAATATTTGTTTTTTTACTTGGACCAGAGTCTCTTTGATGGGGGAATTGACCACGGGGTGTTGGTTGTGAATGCTCCCAGGGCTGGTCTGCTTTTCTCTCCTGCCCCTAGGAGCTGCCCCATCTGCCAGGTTTTAATCTTTCTTTCTTTCTTTCTTTCTTTTTTTAAAAAACATATTTTTATTGATTTCAGAGAGTAAGGGAGAGAGAGAGAGAAACATTAATGATGAGAGAGAACCATTGATTGGCTGCCTCCTGCATGCCCCCTGCTGGGGATCGAGCTTGCAACCCAGGCACGTGCCCTGACCGGGAATCGGACCATTACCTCCTGGTTCATAGGTCAATGCTCAACCACTGAGCCACGCCAGCTGGCCCTTTGTTTCTTATTTTTATAATGAACAGCTTCAAACTGTTACAGCCTTTTCCTGGGAGACAAGTGGCTATGACCTCCACTCATTAATAGAAGAAATGTAAATCTATCATTAAATTGTTGCTACTCAACCTCTCTGTGGCCTCTGCCTCTAAAGTCATTTGAGGTGTTCATTTGTCTCAGCGATAACGGATCCCTCCCATTCTTCCAGAGGAAATAGCATTGGGATATATGAATTGAGAAGTGTTAGTGTTCCATTCTGGAAGAGGGCTGTGTAATCAGGTACTGATGTTGAAAGGAAATGTCAAATTTTCCACAGTCATAGCTTTCCAGATTTTAATTGGCTGCTTGCCCTTGCATCAGGATTTCTTTTCTAAAATACTTGGTCTGGAAGGCTTTTATCTGTACACCCAGGCACACAGCGGCAGTTCCTCCGGCCTGGGGAGTCAGCTCTGCGGCTCTGATGAGGTGCAGTATTGTCCTGGTTTAACCAGCCTCCCCAAACCTACCGAATCCCACATTAAACTTGTAAAGCCACAGAAACACTTACTAGACTCTTCTTTTTCTCTTCCTTTAATGCCATTGTTTATTAACTTATTTTTATTGCTTTTTTTGGTTTTCTAGTTTCCCCTCCTATTCTTTGCTTCTTAATTTTATAAGATAAAAAAATTTTTTAACACTCCGGTAGTCTTCATCTGGGTAATTCCTTCTGTTTATTTTTTCTTCCCTCCACACCACCCCCCCTTCATTTCAGAACCCCTTTCCAACAAACCTGCCTTTTCTCCTGGAAGGATTGCAGTTTAAAAGAAAGCTCTCATGCCTGAAACTTCATGTTGCTAAGCAGCCATTTCAAATATTTTCTGAAGTTGAGAGGGAGAATGCTAGACCCTGCAATTAGGCAGCGTATCAGTCAGGGTTCTCCAGGAGAAGAAAACCAGTGGGAGATCTGTATATGGGGTTTTTATAATGAATTGGCTCATAGGGTCGTGGAGGCTGGAAAGTCTGAAATATCTGGAGCCAATAGCCCACTTAAGTCCAGAAGCTGCTATCGAACCAGGAAGAGCTAATGTCCCAGATCAAAGGCCATCAGGCAAGAGAACTCTCCCTTCCTGGGGGAAAGTCAGCTTTGTGTTCTATCAGGCCTTCAACGGATTGGACGCGGCCCACCCACGTCAGGGAGGGCCATCTGCTCACTCAAGTCCACCAATTCAAATGTTAATCCCCTCCCCAAACACCCTCACAGAAACACCCAGGATAATGTTTGACCACCGATGTGGGCACCCCGTGGCCAGTCAGGTTGACACATCAGATTAACCCATCACAGGCAGCACTTGCTTTCTCAGTCACCACACGGTCCTGGGTTTGGGGGTTTTTGGTTATTTGTTGTTTGATATAAACAGAAGCTGAATCAAAAGAGAAAAAACTGCGATCTGAGCTCAGAGCTGTGACATTGTGGGGTTTTTTAGTTTTTCCTCGCCCTGGCTTTGCATTCTGGTCGTGTACCCTTTCAACCATGTTTTGTAGGTGCTCTTTTTACTGGTCTCTGGTCAACCATCTCCCATCCCCACAGGAATTGTTCCAAATTTCCCCATTTCTCAAGGTCCCGTGCCAAGTCCTGCCCCTGTGCTCTCCGCCTAAGATCCCTAAGATGGCCCTCCTCTTTCACAGGTAGGTGGGAGAGACTGAGATTCAGAGAGGTTAATGACTTTGCCTAAGGTCACACAGCTATTGAATGGTCAAACTGGGATTTAACTGGAAGCATTTGGGCTTGTTACTCCTGGGAGCCTACTGGGTGCTCATGCCAAGTGCTAAACACCCTCGCTTTCCAACACCTCCAGACCGCTGTGCCTCTGCCCTCCCATTTCTGGGAAGGTCTGTCCTGCTCCAACCAGCATTTCCCTGCCCCTTCCGCAAGCGACACTATGCTCCGGTCTTAGCGCCCAGCGCACGCCTCCTGGTGCACAGGTCTCCGCTCTGTTTTTACTCCTATAATTTTCTCCTCTTTCCAGTTTACTTTTTCTCTTTATATCTGTATTATGTAAGCATAAGTCTGTTCGTTCATCCTGAGCCCTATATCCTCCTGGGCCCTATGTCCTCCTAGAGCAGTGGTCGGCAAACTCATTAGTCAGCAGAGCCAAATATCAACAGTACAACGATTGAAATTTCTTTGGAGAGCCACATTTTTTAAACTTAAACTTCTTCTAACGCCACTTCTTCAAAATAGACTCGCCCAGGCCGTGGTATTTTGTGGAAGAGCCACACTCAAGGGGCCAAAGAGCCGCATGTGGCTCGCAAGCCGCAGTTTGCCGACCACGGGCCTAGCAGGGGTGGGCAAACTTTTTGACTCGAGGGCCACAATGGGTTCTTAAACTGGACCGGAGGGCCGGAACAAAAGCATGGATGGAGTGTTTGTGTAAACTAATATAAATTCAAAGTAAAGGAGCGGAGGGGAGAGCAAGAGAACCGGATAGAACAGCCGAATCCGGCCCGCGGGCCGTAGTTTGCCCAAGGCTGGGCCTAGAGGGATGCTTGAGCACACAGATGAGCTAGCATCCAGGAGTGTTTGAGGAAAACCAACGTGGTGAATGGGAGGCAACCAATGAAAAAAAAAAAAAGTGAGACCAGAGGTTGGACGTGAGTGTATTGTGCTGAGTGAAATAAGTCAGACAGAGGACAAATATGATTTCACTTATATGTGGAATCTAAAAAAATAAATAGTGAACAAACAAAATAGGAACAGACTCATAGATACAGAGAATAGATCAATGGCTGCCAGAGAGGAGGGAGTTGGGAGACTGGGTGAAAGGTGAAGGGATTTAAAAGTACAGGTTGCTAGTTACAAAATAGTCATGGGGATGTAAAGTACAGCATGGGGAATATAGTCAATAACGTAGTAATAATTGTGTATAGTGCCAGGTGGGTACTAGAAATATGGGGGGGTATCACTTTATAAAATATATAATTGTTTAATAACTATGTTATACACCTGAAACTAATACAAAATAATATTGACTGTAAAATAAATAAATTAATGACTTGGTTAATCAAAAATTTAAATTAAAAAAAGTGAGGCCAGAGCCATTACTTACTCAGTATGTATCTCTATGTCGCAGGAGACCATTATTGACTATAATATCACCAACATTTATAGAGGGTTTTATAAGTGACAGACTCTGTGCTAAGAGCTTTACATTCATTATCTCATTTAATCTTGATAACAATTTTGTGATGGCCATAACCACACGTAATGAGGTCCAGAGTCATGGTCACCTGCCCCAAGTCACACACGGCTCTTCCCCACGCCTGCCTGGCCCACGGCTGTGTTCCCAGAACCACTACAACTCGCTGCTTAGGGGGGTCATTCTTTGCCTTTTGAACAGTCACGAGTGTACTGAACACCAGCCAAGCCTTTTATATTCTTGTTTTGGATTTTGACAAGAATATTTATCATAACCTGAGGTTCAAGGAAAAAAAGGAAATGGCCTTATTTGTTCTGAAATCTGAAATCAAGTGCCAGGTGTTCAAGTCCTTTCAGCCAAAGTGGGTTTTCATCTCTGTTCATTGGCCTGCTGCAGGTGCATTTGAAACAGGGGTCTGTGTTTTTATTATTAATTAATTATTTTTTGAAATCCTCACTGGAGGTCACGCTTAGGGGAAGAGAAAGACAGAGAGAGAGAGAGAGAGAGAGAGAGAGAGAGAGAGAAAGAGAGAGAGAGAAACATTGATCAGCTGCCATCTGTACACAGCCTGAAGGGAATCGAACTGGAAACCTTTTGGTTCCGTGCACAGGTTGATGTTCAAGCAACTGAGCCACTCCGGCTGGGCCAGGGGGTCTGTGTTTTTAAACCCAAAGGTCCTTTGTCGGTCCAGGATTAGGCCAGGAGGCAGGAAACCTGGATTCTGGTCCAGACTGCTCTCCGGTGGCCGTGGGTCCAGTCCCTCAGCCTCTTAGAATTGTCGTTTCCTTGTGTGAAGTGGTGTCTCACTGCCTCCCCGGGAGCTCAGGTTGGCAATGTCAAGTGCTGCACAAGCGTGGGCATCGCTGTTGTCAGGAAGAGGGACTGTTCAGGCACCTGAGAGAGAAGCAGCTGTGCGTGAGGTCCCTGCAGCCTTCCCTTCGGGGCCGAGTGAGCCAAGGGCACACGACCCAGAGTGGAAAGCTCCAGAGACGGATGCAAACCCCAGGCAGTGACGTGCCGGTGACTCAGCCCAGTGGGTGGAAGTGATTTTAAATAATGACGGTACCAGCCGTCTTCCTCCTCCCGCAGTCACACATCACTGAACACACACCCTGGGCCTGCCTCGCTGAGTCGGCTGCTCTAAGGGGCTGAAAGGAAGGGACTCACACATGTATGTCAACCCATCCTTCTGAGCCAAGGGCAGAAAACATCCCGTCTGTCAAGCAATGTCCTTCTCTTCCCCAGAATCCAAGCCCAGATAAACAAGGAGTGACAGCAAGGTCACCTTGTACATCCCCTATTTTGAACAGCCCTCTCTGAGTTAAGTGGGGCATAATTATAGCTGCCACCATCAGGGAAGAGGCCACTTGAGTTAATTAGAAAGGGAAGCCACCCAATTTCAGTTGAAAACGTTTAGAAATGGTAGCGTTTTAGAGAGAAACTGCAGTAATTGGATCCGGCAGCTTACAGATGTCCCTTTTCAGACAGAACAATAGGGGAATCAGCTCAGGAAAGAGGGCGCGAGGCAAGGCCCGGTTTGGATCTCAGGAGTTTCCTGTGACTGGCGCAGAGGTTGACTCAGGGGACCAAAAAGTGCCCGGTCACCCTGGGAGCCTTGTGTGGCCCTTGACCCCAGGTGCCTCCAGAGGAGAGGGGTCTATTAAGGACTTAGCTGGGGCTTCGGAAGGATTGCAGGGACTCCCACAAAACTCCAAGCCTTCCCACTAGCCATGGAAGGAGAGAGGAGGGCGGTTTCTCAGGAGCAGCCGCCTTGGATACAAAACCAGTTGGAGATGGAGGGAGTTGGATGGAAAGAAGGATGCTGAGCAAAGGCCCATTGCATGAGCCAGAGATGCAGGGGGTTGGCTTCACCTTTGCTCGCCCCAAAGCCTGAAGCTCCATACTGGGATCTGGGACCGAAAATGTCCCATCATTTTAAGGAACGCTCATTGTGAGCTCTCAGGACAAATGCAAATTCAGAAGAGGTCTACTTCCCCTGTTGAAACTAAAGGAAGCAGTTTCCCTCCCTCCTCTCCTTTTCCTTTGAACATTGACTGTACCGCGCCAGCACGGCCCAGGGTGAACAGGAGAGGGGGCGGTGAAGGAGCTAGAAAAGATAGACAAGAGAAGAAAGCTGGGTCTGGGTGGGACGCTGTCCTCTCTGATGGAGAGACAGTACCACAGCCTGTAAGCTGTCTCTTTAGTTTATAGCCAGATGCCACGAGGCAAAGTAAGGGCGTGGTTACAACATTCTCATGGGTTTCGAATCAATTACATGCACCTGAACTCTATCAAGCCCACGTCACTCAGGCACGTGGGGTCACGTGTTCGGACCATAGGTTCAGGCTTACAGCTATAGCTGTTGGCTATAATTGTGCTGGGAGGGCTCTGCCCTCCAAGCTGGGACTTGCACGTGACTTTGCCATGAGAGGACTGTGCCCTCTCATTAGTCCGAGGCTTGAACCTGTCCAAACACTGTAGCCGCTCCCCACAATTGACTTTAGACAACTTGTCATGGTAAGTCCCCCCGCCCCTCTGTGAAAGATACATACATCCTTTTCTAGACCATATTGGTATACTGTCTTCCTCAGGAACCTGGGAGTCATCACTTTGAAATGCAAACATCAAGGAAGATAGCTCCCCTGTCTCCCAGCTTGGGTGGGAGGGTAGGAGCCCAATTTCAGTTGTTACCTGTGAAACAATGAGACCTCAGTTCTTGTCTGCTTGAAGGAAAGATTTCAATCAAGAGACAAAGTGTAGAAAAGCAAGCAAGAATGTATTGACCTCAGCAAAACTATGCTTATGACCGTGAAACAAGGGAGGGCTTGGTATAGGAGCAGCAACAGGAGAGCCCAGGCTGGGCTGCTTTGGCTCACTGGGAAGTCAGAGAAAAGGGGGCCTTGGAGACAGATTCGGGGGGTTAGCCTGGGATGAGCTGACGCTGCCCACTATTAACCTGGTTGCAGGTCTCATGGGGTCCCTGTGGGGGAAGGAGAGGCGGAAGGGAATGGCATAGGCATGTTCCTTGGAGGGAGAGTGCACTGGGACCTTTTCAGGAATTTTAAAGGCTGGATGTTTAGGGGAGGTCTTAAGGGAGAATCAATATGCTGATGGACCAAAATGAGATTTATTCTCTTAATTTGTCTGCTTTTGGATATGGTTGGCCAATGGCACTCATTGGATTCTGTTTCCTGTCTCTCTGAGTAGGAAGACTTCAGCTATCTCCCCTCAGGTTGGGGAGGAGAAGTGCAAACCATTTACTCTTAAGTGTCCCTGGTTTAGGGAAAATAGGATTTACTCGGTGGCTGCAAACTGCTGTTTAACTATCTGTCTCAGTTTCTCTGTTCCACTTGTCCTGGAATTTTCCTAGCTTCTTACTACGCTACAACGCAGTGGGTGCCTCCTCCAAGCTGCAAAATAACCGCCTGTCTTAAAACAGAAGTTCATTTTCCCTCTGGATAAAGCCAGTTAGCTAATAGATGGTCACCGCCCTTACCAGGTAAAGTTAGGATGAACTCGGTGTGACAGATGGTGCGCCAAGTCCTCTCACTTAGAGTGATGGTATGCCTTGAGAACATGTCTGTAATGGGTGGTATCTGCGTGGCTCTATAAAAGGGTGAGATTCCTTTCTGTCTGCATTTCTTAGTGGACTGCCTATGCCAGGAATCCCGTTTTGATTTAATGTTTATTCAGTAAGAACACTGATTTTGTTCTCTACCACCTTTATGGAGGGGATTTCTGGATTGGGAGAAGATTTTGGCCTTAGTTATATTTCCCCAACAGAACCCACTACATGCCTGTTCTGTGTCTGACCTCCCACACTCAGTCCATATTTGTAAGTACAATGTATATCACCTTGGCTTTTTATAGCTGAAGTTCTCTTAAAGGACCCAAACATTTTCCAAGAGATGATCTTAAAGTGCAGTGAAATAAGGATCAGCTGTTATCGGTAGCTGGTCTCCTCCCACAACCACATCAAAATTACAACTAAACCACAGAACAGCCATCACGCAGAACCGCCTGAAGTCTGGCTGCATGGAAGTCCCACAACCAGGGAATTAAAGAAGCCACATTAAAACTGGTAGTGTTGTAGGCCATGGGAATGGCACTGGGTGTTAGATTGGTGGGATCAGATTGGACCTGGGTTCAGCAGCCTCACTATTTGAGTTCTGGTGAGGAAAGAATTCAGAGCCAAGACCCAAACTACAAGAGAACATTTATTTGGCAAATCACAGAGGTAGAAAAAGTAATTTCTAGGAGAAATGGGCTTAGGAAACAAGTTATAGAGGTAAAGGAAGGACCCTTGGAGCTGGGGAGTAAGGAAGGTAATGGTAATGAGCCAGTGGGACAGGAAAGGGGGTAGAGGAGGGGGAATGGGAAGGGGAAGGCAGGGGCATGCTCCCGGGAGGGAGAGTGCAGGGGGTCCTCCATTTTAAGGCTTTTAAGGATGGAGATTTCAGGGGAGGCACCAGGGGAAGATCTCAATATTCAGCAGCTTTCCATGTGTGCCTTTTCAGGGTTGTGGTCTCCGCTGATTGATAGGTCTGCACCAGGACAGGGGGTCATTATTCAATGTAGCTGCGGCTGGTCCTGAGGTCAGCTGTCTGGTTTTCTTGCTCTTCTGGGTCTGGAGCTGAAATACAACTGAGGCCTAGATGTTGTCTCCAGGGAGGAAAGGTCAGGGGGTCCAAACTGCATAACCAGCAATATGCTAGGGGAGGAAAGGTCCCCTGGGGGTGAGGTCCCACCCTACAATTGTCCTTTGCTAGGCACCCAGGTGTCCTTCTGTACCTGGCCCATCATCCTTGCTCTGTTCTTGTCTAACTGCCTACCACAGTAGGAGGGGCAGAGATGCAAACTGGGCTGGCCCCACACCCACATTTGGCAGTAAAAATTGGGAGGGATATCTTGGCTGTAGCAACCTTCCTTATCTCCCCCTCCCCGCCCCCCCCACCTCCCACCCCCACCCCAGATTTCTAGTGCCAGGAAGAAAAATTTCCTTAACTTCTGGCTTTAAAAACCAGCAGGGATTGAGGCTGAGGGAGACAGAGGCTGCTGGAGTCCCAGGCAGCCTCTTAAAGGGCCCATGCACAGACCTACTAGGACTCACTCACTCTGAGCTCCAGTGCTATGGCAGTGGCTTAAAAGGCACCAGAGACGTACAGGGAGGAATGAATTGTCTGGCATCAGGGCGAGAGGTGGGGGAGCAGCTTTCTCCAAG
The DNA here is from genome assembly GCF_963455305.1 of Plecotus auritus. Classification (NCBI taxonomy): domain Eukaryota; kingdom Metazoa; phylum Chordata; class Mammalia; order Chiroptera; family Vespertilionidae; genus Plecotus; species Plecotus auritus. Next base: position 15,283,136 of record NC_137777.1, read on the forward strand.
ACAGAAGTGCTGGCAGAGGTCATTGTTCCTTTGATTAGCTCTCTCCCCACAGAGCCAATGGTCACCATATCTGAGACTCCATCACCCTGGCTCACACTGTTTGCCCCGCCTTGGTGATTCCCTAAGGACCCATCCCACTTTCAGGCCCACCCAAGTTGTTTCCAGTGGCTTTTCCATATGAATGCCCTGTCTTGGCTTCAGACTTTCCTAAAATCTCTCAAACAAGCAACATCTGGCCTCAGCATGCTCTGTACCCCTCACTAAGTGGCCCCAGGCCGGTACTAGCAGCAGCTGGCTTTGGCCCGCAGCATAGCCTCACCTGGGCCCCTCTAAGCCCAGCACAAGTAGCAGCCATCTGCATGTTGTTTTGTAGCTCTTGCCAGGTCACCCCAGGCAGAACACAGGTGGTGGCTGACCTTGGCCTGCTTTTCCTGGGAAGCCCCAGAGCTAGCATACCGGGTGGACAGTTTCAGACCACGTCAAAGCACCACCACCCAACCACCTCCACCAGTGACACACTCAAGGAGCAGACTCAGTGGGCACTAGAGCCCTGCTGACGTAAGCCCTGCTCTGTGGAACAGGCCCCTGACAGCTGATTTTCCACAGTGTGGAGGGAGGTGGTCAGTGGTTGCAGCCAGTCCTGGCAGCTGATCCACCTGAGAGTAAATCCCTACCACTGACATGCCAACAGAAATCAAGGCTGCTCAATTACAAGAGGAGGGTGTACATAGCCCATATTGGGAGGGGGGTGCACCTTAAGTGCCCAGCTTAGGTGATTAGGGAGGTTGAGCCATTGGACCCTACAGGACACCTCCTATATTAGGCCACTCTACCAAGCCTGGGAGATGTAGCAACCCTACCTAATGCACAGAAACAAACACAGGGAAGTTGCCAAAATGAGGAGACAAAGAAACGTGTCCCAAGTGAAAGAACAGAATAAAACTCCAGAAAAAGAACTAAACAAAATGGAGACAAGCACTCCACTAGATGCAGAGTTCAAAACACTAGTTATAAGGATGCTCAATGAACTTAGTGAGAATATCAACAGCATTAAAAAAGGGCCAGTCAAGAATGAAGGATAAACTAACTGAAGTAAAGAATAATCTACAGGGAATCAACAGTAGAGTAAATGAAACCAATAATCAAATCAGTGATTTGGAATATAAGGAAGCAAAAAAACACCCAATCAGAACGGGGGGGGGGGGGGGGGGGGAAGAAATCCTCCAAAATAAGGATAAAGAGCCTCTGGGACAATTTCAAGCATATCAGCATCCTCATCATGGGGGTGACAAAAGGAGAAGAGAGAATGCAAGAAATTGAAAACCAGACACACAAGTCCAGGAAGCTCAGAGAGTCCAGGAAGCTCAGAGAGTCCAAACAAGATGAATCCAAAGAGGTCCACACCAAGACACATCATAATTAAAATGCAATAGGTTAAAAGCAAAGAGAGAATCTTAAAAGCAGCAAGAGAAAAGCAGTTAGTTACCTAAAAGAGAGCTCCCCTAAGACTGTCAGCTGATGTCTCAACAGAAACTTTGTAGGCCAGAAGGGATTGGCAAGAAATACTCAGTGATGAAAAGTAAGGACCTACAACCAAGGTCACTCTAACCAGCAAAGCTATCATTTAGAATTGAAGGTCAGATAAAGAGCTTCCCATATAAGAGAAAGATAAAGGAGTTCATCACCACCAAACCAGTATTACATGAAATGTTAAAGGTCTTCTTTAAGAAGAAGGAAAATATAAAGATCAAAAGTATGAACAACAAAATGGCAATAAATACATACCTATCAATGATTGAACCTAAAAAAAAAAACACAAAAAAAACCCCAAAACCACAAAATGAACAAGCAGAAGAGAAACAGACTCATAGATATAGAGAACATTTTGACAGTTGCCAGATGGGAGGAGTGTTGGAGGGCTGGATGAAAAAGGTGAAGGCATTAAATACAAATTGGTTGGTATAAAATAGTCATCACAGTGTAAAGTACAGCCTAGAGAATAGAGTCGATAATATTCTAATAACTATGTACCTGCTATGGTGTCAGATGGGTATGAGATTTATCAGGATGATCAGTTAGTAAGTTATGTGTGTCTAATCACTGGGATGTACATCTGAAACTAATATATCGTATGTCAACTGTAAGTGAAAAAAAATGACTTTGAAGAGTCAAAGCAAAACAAAGAAACCATCTTTTATTGTGGGCTAATACATTCCTAAGGTATATCATTAACATATCAAAATGACATTAAGTGAAATGATGTTATTTGAGAACCTGCTATACTTTCCGTTTATAGTGGTCCCAGAAGGCAACGGGTTTGGCCAAGCTCACGCAGACTGGAGAACAGCAAGGAATTGTTAAATCCAGAGTGTACTCCAGGACGCTCTGTACTGCTGCCATCCCACCCATCCCACAGGGACCCATGCCATTTGGATTTATACTTCAGTGAAGTTTATTCAAAAAATAATAAATTTTTTCCTTATGCCCAAAATTTGAAAAAGAAATTAAAATGCAGTTTGCTTTCTCAGCCAAGGAGACCTGGTTTGCGTGATGAGGCGGGTGGCCCTTCTGCAGAGCCCTCTGATCACGTCACAAGCTCCAAGTGGCCCTAAGGTTATCCGAGTCCAGCCGCAGTGTCTGGGAAGAAGTAAACAGAAGGCTGGCCCATGGTCACACGCGGCTGGGCGCGGTGTGCGCCGAGTGCTCCTCTGGGGAGAGCCTGCACTGTCGGAAGAAGAATGTGCAGCCCACAGCCGGCGGGTTCGGGATGAATCATGATGCTTTCAGAGGAATGAGACGGCTGTGATTCACACGTGTCAACGTTGATGGGAATATTAAGGGCTCCCTTCCCCAAGAGGGTGAAATAGAAAACTCTCTCTTTAAATATTACATCTCTTTATTAAAAAAATGTCACTTCAGCTCCTCCCCACGGATGCTCTGGGAGAAATACCTGTCAGGTTTTGTATGTGGTTAAGACAAATCCTCCAGAACAAGACTGTGGGGCCAGGAAAAGCACCAGCTCTGTGTGTCCTGGAGCCATCGCTCCCGTGCAGCGAAGGAAGGTGGTGACGTGGTCCTCTGACTGGGTTTCCAACCCTCAGCAGAGGCTCAGGCAGGCGAAGAGGGGCCTGAGTTGTAATCCAGGGGGTGGAAACACGCCATGAGGCCAGCAGATATCAGAGCGGGATCCTGGAGAGGTTTTTAAGGAGGCCTTTGTGCGTTCCTGGGATTTCCATCCACCTGAGGTGTGGGCTTGCCTGAAGGCTTGGGAAGAAAGTGACAGAGCAGAGACTGGAGCGATGCATCGATAAGTCAAGGAGCACCAAGGGTTCCTGGTGGCCCCAGACGCCAGGAGAGAGGCACGGGACAGATTCGCCTTCAGAACCCTGCCGGCACCTTGATTTCAGACTTCCGGCCCCCAGAACTGTGAGCGAATACAGGGGCACTTTGCGCCAGGGGCCCTAGGAAGCTAATACAGAGGCGCGCCCAGTGTGTCTGGAGCAGGGGTGGGCAAACTTTTTGACTCGAGGGCCACAGTGGGTTCTTAAACTGGACCGGAGGGCCGGAACAAAAGCATGGATGGAGTGTTTGTGTGAACTAATATAAATTCAAAGTAAAGGAGCGGAGGGGAGAGCAAGAGAACCGGATAGAACAGCCGGATCCAGCCCGCGGGCCGTAGTTTGCCCACGGCTGGTCTGGAAGAAGGTCATGCGTGAGAAGAGGCTGCACGATCCCCTCTGGCTGGGCTGCTGTGAGCTGCACCCCGGGGACTGAGCCCATGTGGCCATGGGGGATACTCCCAACCCCAGCTAGAACTTACCAATGAAAGAGCATGCAGGCCCTCGCTGTTTGGCTCAGTGGATAGAGCATCGACCTGCGGACTAAAGGGTCCCGGGGTTTGATTCCGATCAAGGGCACATGCTTAGGTTGCGGGTTCATCTCCAGTTGGCAGCCAATCCATGATTCTCTGTCATCATTGATGCTTCTATCTCTCTCTTCCTCTCTGAAATCAATTAAAAAATAATATATATTTTAAAAGAGCATTCAGATGAGTGGAAGGAGCTGGGTTCAGCCTCCCCATCCAGCTGCTGGCAGCTGTGTAACTGGCGCTCTCTCTCTCTCTCTGCATCTGCAGCTGCTCGCAGGCTGCAGCACGGAGCAGAGGGCCTGTGGTGACTCACACCTACCCGGTGTGAGATGCCACTCCTGCTGTTTCAAGCTTCAGCAGAGACCCCAGAGGGAAAGGAAAATCAGAACATTATGAATCCGTGTGGAGACCTTTGGCTTGTCACCTACCCGCAGACTGCGGAGGAAGAAGCTGGGGGACACAGTGATGGGCGGGGTGTGGCTTAGAGTGCAAGCTGTTGGAGGAATGAGGCGGGTGCTTCTCCCCTTAGGCCCCCCCATCCCCGACTGTCCCCAGCCCCACAATTAGCCAGTGAGATTTTGAGGCTTCAAAGCACCCCCAGGGAGCTCACTCAACAGGTGCCCTCTGGAGTGGGAGGGGGCAAAGGACTGAGACTGAAGCCTCAGTTCAAGCCACCAAGGCAGAGCCTGGTGGGAGTGGCCCCTAGTGGCGGGATGAGGAGAGGGGCACATCGGGTAAGAGGGCTCAGGAACCCCATGAAAATCACAGAACCGAAAAATTGGAGATGTGAAGTAAATGAATTCAGTGATGGGCTTAACAGCGCAATGGAGATGAAAGAGGGAAACGTCTGTGAAGTGATAGATAGCCCAGTAGAAATTACTCAATTTAAAGATGGTTCCTCCTACTTGGCAAAGTTTAACGTAAGTTTATTGTCAACCAATGCCGAAAGGAAAGCCAAATGGCTGTCAACTGAGTCACTCGCCTGAAGCGTCGCCTCATTATGTTGCCAGAGGCTCTCGGAGCCGGTCCCTGCACATCCCGAAACACACCTTGTGCCAGTTATGAATCTATTGTCTCGCAGCCCCAAGGCCCCCTATGCTCTGCCCTGTGACGCTGAGGTGGGCGCTCTGCAAACTGGGTTTCCTTCTAGCTGCCTGGTCTCTTGTGGGTTGTACCTCTAGGCACCAGAGGGAGACTGGAAGGCTGGAGGATGGACAAGGGACTTCATTTTTGTTCGCTCACCATTCCAGCATTTTCCCTGGCCCTTTCACTTGGCAGTTGCAATTTCTGGTCTTCAACTTCTTTCAACACATCCCCTCCCAGGCGAGAGCTGGGCTGTGTCTCTTTCCTGGAGGTCTGTTGCTGTAGCTTTTGGGGGCCCCTCTTCTAAGCATTGAATTCCTGATAACCCCAAACTCTTTGGCGTTTTCTCCTAACCTTAGGGCTGATAGCTGCTTCCTGCATTTGCGATCTCTCTGTGACCTCCGTTTTTCCTTTTAAATTTCAAGCCTTTTAATACTTGTTTTAAATTTTCCGTCGGAACGACTCATGTGGTTTTTGTTTTCCTTCCTGGCCCCTAACTGATACACATTCCTCTGAGACTGAGCATCACGTGTAAGGCAGGCTGTGGGGGAAAGCGGTAGAAGATGAAGTTTGTTCTGGGATCCAGGGCACCTCCTTTCAAGGCTCTGACTCCCCAATACTTTCTGCAATTAACCAGTGCCCCCCGCTCCACACCACCCTGCCAGCCTCAGACTCTTTTCCTTCCATCATCCATACCCTCAGGGCCCGCATTCTGATAGGCAGCAATGCCTCGTCCTGGATTTTGGTAAAATAAACGAATCCCCTATGATGCTATCTAGTTAAGTGTTTCCCTCCCAGATAACCGATTCCTTGGTTTAGATAAACATGCTTCTCCCGCAGGCCTGTCGGGAATGTCAGAAGTGAAGGCGATCTCAGGCCCAGTGGCTGACCGCTGGTTTTCATGCCATAGACATAGCCATCTGGGTGCTCTGTCCACGTGTGAGACCACATGGGAGTGCTTGTATGTTCCTTCTTCCTTTGACACCTTCGCATCTGAGCCAGGGGGAAGGTTAAAGGGACTCACGAATAAGAGCAAAAGCGGACTGATGCCGTTCAACACTGCGTAGTAAGACAAAGGCAGGCTGCCAGAGCCGCCCAGATGCTGTTGGTTAGAAATACAGCAAATCGCCTTAGCCGGTTTGGCTCAGTGGATAGAGTGTCGGCCCGTGGACTGAAGGGTCCTGGGTTCGATTCCGGTCAAGGGCACGTACCTTGGTTGCAGGTTCCCCAGCCCTGGTCAGGGTTAGTGCAGGAGGCAACCAACTGATGTATCTCTCTCACACTGATGTTTCTCTCTCCCTCTCCCTTCCACTCTCTCTTAAAAAAAAATCAATAAAAAAATATCCTTGGGTGAGGATTAACAAACAAACAAAAAATACATCAAATCACTTTTAGCTGGTACAGATAAATTAGTTTAATTTTCTCAAGTAGTCAGTTTAAACAAAATTTGCTAAGGTTTGCTTTGAGTAATTGAATGTAATTTGAGTTATGGGTTGTTTGTAAGTCTTGTATTTTTGATAATGAATAACTATCCCCAAACCCCCTTTCTGTGGAAAAGCATTTTATTTTCTGTGGTTTATTAAGATCCTTATTTTATGTATATTTCCACACTCAGCTCCTAAGCCTACAATTTAATCAGCCAAACCAGTGCCTTAAAATATTTCAAGATAATACATTGAAGTTACAAGGCATATATATGGCAGGTGCTTAGTAAATGGAAAGTATAATAACATTGCATCCATTTGTATTTTCCAAAAAAGGTCATAACAATATTTTTCATCCCATATATTCTTTTGAAAATATATATATTTTTATTTCAGAGAGGAAGGGAGAGAGAGATAGAGATAGAAACATCAATGATGACAATCATTGATCGGTTGCCTCCTGCACGGCCCCTACTGAGCCTCAAACCTGGGCATGTGCCTAGACTGGGTATCAAACCTTGACCTCCTGGTTCATATGTTGATGCTCAACCACTGAGCCACACCTGCCGGGCCCCATATATTCTTTAGGACCTTGCCACTCTCCATCAAGAGATGAAGTTCATGTTCCCTCCCTTTACACCTGGTTGGGGTTTTGTGATTGCCTTGACCAACAGAGTATGGAGGAAGTGATGCTCTGATGCTAGGTCATATTGGCTTAGTTAATGGGAACCTCCACGAGAGAAGCCCATTTTTATTAATTATGTTACAGGATTTGCAGAGACCCAACAACAGCTCGCCTGGGACAGGCAGTGTGAGGAACAGGGAGCTGGGGTTTCATCCTCAAGGGAATAGGAAGCCTGTGGAAGCTCTCATCCGGGGGAGCGCAATGGTCAGGTGTGTCTGAGAGAGTTCGTTCACGGAGAGAGGGTTTGGAGTAGGGGTGTTGCTAGAGACAAAGAATTGTAAAGGAGGAGAAATAAGTTAGAGGCTGAACTCAGGGAGGTGCCGTTGAATGGAGAGGAGGTACAACCTGAGAAACATTTAGGTGGTAGAATTGGCTCTGGAGTTGCTTTGGAGTGGAAAGTGGAGGTGTGGTGGGGGCGGTGGGGAGAGTCCAGGGTGGCCCACGCCTCCTGGCTTGTTCAACAACAAGCTACGGTTTCCAGACAGCCTGGTACAGAGGCAACCATGCAGAATAGAGCTCAGTTCAGATCCTGGCTCTGTCAACGACTTAGTATTATAGCCGCGTGTAAGTTAACATCTCAGAGCCTTATTTTTTCATCTGTAAAATGGGATGGTAATACCCCCTCCCCCTATCTTGTGGGTATAAAGTGACTGGCACATGGTCTGTGCTTAAGAAGGGGAAGAGTGCCTGGTCAGTGTGGCTCGGTGGTTGAGTATCAACCTGTGAATCCAAAAGTCAAGATTCAATTCCTGGTCAGAGTACATGCCTGGGTTTCGGACTTGGTCCCCGATGGGGAGCATGCAGGAGGCAGCTGATCGATAATTCTCTCTCATCATTGATGTTTCTATCCCTCTATCCCTCTTCCTTCATCTCTGAAATCAAGAAAAATATTTTTTTAAAAAGAAGTGGAAATTTAGAATCAGCTTCTGCTGTATTCAAAATTAGCTCTTCTATTTGAAATGGGTTCATTTTCTTTGGACCCAACCGATGTCTGACTCTCCCTTGCTTTAGAGTGCGTTCTTCTCCCAGCCCCTCCTGGGTCCCACCTGCAAAGAGTCTCCTGACTGCCCAGCCATGGATTCTCGAAACATTTCTAAATTCCTGGTGAACACATTAAGTTATTATATTAGCTCTTATTATGGCCCCCACTTCCCATCATCTTCAATCACATTATTTTGTGCATAATAATCACTGAGCTGTGACCAGAATCCCAGCACAGCAATGGCTCCAGGGCTCAGGTCTGGACTGGGGCTGTGCTGTGTTCTGACAGGAGATAGCGGCCAAGCCAGTTCAGTTCCTGTGTCTTGTTGGCACTAGGGGGTGCTATCTTTTTAGCTACTATTTTCTTAGTTTTGCTTTAGCTTTATAATGGATGCATTGGCTGTGTTCATACCGTGATGAATGGACAAAAGCTACAGGAATATGATTGTGGAAAGGAAAGCTGGGTCTTTGTGTCCGATTTTCCCTCTGTGGGGACTGAGCATTCATACAGATTCTTAGGCTCAACCCTGAGAGGCCAGGCTCAGTAGGTCTGGAATGGGATCCAGGAGTGTGTGTTTTAGTAAACACTCAGGTGATAGTGGTACACGTGTCCCACAGGCTAGACTTGGGAAAGCAACACAAGTGTTTTATTTCCTTTTTATTTTTTTAAATATGTTTTTATTGCTTTCAGGGAGAGGAAGGGAGATGGAGAGAGATAGAAACATCCTATATAATAAAAGGCTAATATGCAAATTGTCCCCTGGACTGGGAGTACATCCAGGAGTTCAACCAGGAGTTCAACCAGGTGGTGGTGGGGGGGGGGGGTCTGCCCACCTCCTGCGGCCCCTTCCCACGACTGGCCCCTGCCCCCTGATCGGCCCCCTAACCCCCAAAAAGGGGCAGGGCCAGCCAGCCTGGCCTGACCCCACCCATGCATGAATTCGTGCACTGAGCCTCTAGTTAATGATAAGAGAGAATCATCAATCTGCTGCCTTCTGCATGCTCCCTGCTGGGAATCGAGCCTCAAACCCAGGCATATGCCCTGTCTGGGAATTGAACTGTGACCTTCTGGTTCATGGGTTGATGCCCGATCATTGAGCCATATAGGCCGGGCAGCATAGTTTCTTAATCTTCCCACTTGGTACCCCCATCTAAGGGCCTCACTGTGGGGTTTTTTGTTTGTTTGTTTGTTTGTTTGTTTGTTTGTTTGTTTGTTTTTGCAGAGAACAAATCCAGTCTTCTGCCAGATGGGGAAGAACTGCTAAAAGAATACTCAGAGTATGGTAGAGGTTCTGCAGATATAATTTCTTTTTAAACTGTTCAACCAATTTTCCTGGTTTAATGCCAATTCTTAGTTCCCTTGCCTCACCTACACTTTTTTTTAATGGGGGGTATTGTCCTGATAAATTGAAATGCCTCTTTCAAAGCCATCCTGTGTTTTTTGTTGGTGGTGGTGGTGTTGTTTTTTAAGTATTTTTATTGATTTCAGAGAGGAAGAGAAAGATAGAAACATCAATGATGAGAGGGAATCATTGATCGGCTGCCTCCTGCATGCCCCACACGGGGGATCTAGCCTGCAACCCAAGCATGTACCCTGACTAGGAATCATACCGTGACTTCCTGGTTCATAGGTCAACTCTCAACCACTAAGCCACCTTGGCCAGGCAATCAACTCCACTTTTAAAGTTTCCTGAAAACTTGAAGGTGTAAATTGTGTTGGTTTTAAGTTTCCTCACTACTGGCTTAGGATTTAGCTTTCTTCAGGCTCCTAAATAAGTTAAAACTTACCTAAATGGTGTCCAGTCCTCAAATTTTTGTTTTTGTTTTGTCCTCTCCCCATTCCACCCTCCTCGTGGATTTATGTTCAAGACAATCACTTTATTAAGTTGTTTTTGTGGGGTTTCAGGAACGAGTAAAATTAGAATCATATGCTCGCTCACTCATTAACCCACTTAACTCTGGCTCTGACTCCACCCCTCCACTGATATCCCTCTCACCAAGTCACCTGTGACCTCCATGTACTCAAATCCAGCAGGCAGAGTTTCATCTTTGACTGGCGCCAACTCTCAGCAGCCTTAGTTAGAACCGAGTACTCTCTTCTTGGCAGGCTCCCTTCTTGGCTCCTGGAACAACACATCGGTTGGGTTTGCTTCCTGCTTCTCTGATTTCCCCTTCTCAGTTTTCTCCTCAAGTTCATTTTCCTCTGTCCATTCTCTAAAGAGAAGTTCCCTTGGGGCTTGATCTCTTCTCTCCCTCCACACTTACTACTTTCTCCTTAGGGAATCTCACACTTTTGTCTGTGGCACCAACACAGACCTTCCTTTGATTTCTCGGCTTTTCTATCCGATTGCCTACTTATCTCCCAGGCATGTTTAACTTCAAGGTATCCAAAACAGAACTCCTTTGTTGGGAGATTTTTGATTACTGGTTCAATCTCCTTTCTAGTGATTGGTCTGTTCAGATTTTCATTTCTCCCCAATTTAGTCTTGGTAGGTTTTAAGTTTCTAAGAATTTTTCTGTTTCTTCTAGGTTGTCCAGGAATTTGTTGTCAGCTACTTGTCTCTAGTAGCCTCTTATGAACTTTTCTATATCTGTGATATCCGTTGCAATGTCTCCTTTTTTAAAAAAATTCCTATTTTTGTTGAGTTGCAAAACAGAACTCCTGATTTTTCCCCTCGAAGTTTATTCCTTATCAAGCCTTCCTCACCTACGCAGATATACAAGCAGAAATCAGAAAGTCATTCTCGTTTTCTCCCTCTTCCTTGCTCCCGACATCCCAAACACCAGCCCACCTTCCTGACTCTACCGCTGTACTATTTCCACTCTATCCATTTTCTTCCTCTTGACTGCCATCACTTCAGTCTATCAATCACTATCATCTTTTGCCTTGACTATTGCAACAGTCTCCAAACTGGTCTCCGACTTTTCCCCTTGGCTCCCTTAAACCTGCCCCCCAACACAAGGGGTCTTTAAAAAAAACAAAAGTCAGATTATTCCCTTTTCTTCAGATTCTTAAAATCTGAATTTGTTGCCATGATCCACATCAGATACCATGGCTTTTCTACTGGGCATCCTTGTTATTTCCCTGGTTGCTGCTTCTGGGTAGCACAGTCTCCTGCTGGGACATGGAGCCCTAGAGGTGCCTAAGCACAGATCTCTCCTGGGTGTGTGTGTGTGTGTGTGTGTGTGTGTGTGTGTGTGTGTGTGTGTGTGTGTGTGTTTGTGTGTTTCATCTGGTTAGAGTGCCAAGGGAGTGAAATTTATGCCTCATAGAAAACAGCTTTGAGTGAAACTGTTTTCTGGTTTTGCTTCTATCCTCCTCTTTTCTATAGGATTTGGACACAAGTTCACAGAGGCTGGGAGTTTGGGAGGCTGCGGGTACGAGTGGGGCAGGAGGTGAATCTGAGTAACAGCATGGGTGGCACTAAGAACCATCCCTCTTTCTGACAGCTAAGACTTTGCCTTTTGAAGGTTGCTTTTCCTAAATCTTCCTCCCAAGAGACTTTGCAGTCTCTCAAGCAAACAGAATCTTTGTCTCTAGGTGGATACCACCACCTACTTTTCTTTAATTCTGTAATTAGAACCTCCCTCACATTTTTATCTGCATATATACTGAGTGTCCAAAAGAGATACATTGTTTTTTGCTGCATGGGGCTTATTTAGTAAGGTGCTTCTTCTTCTCCTTCTCCTTCTCCCCCTCACCCCCCGCTCCTCCCAAGGATATTTTTCCCATTGATTTTTAAGAGAGTGGTAGGGAGGGAGAAAGAGAGAGAGAAACATCAACATGAGACCCATCAATTGGTTGCTTCCTGCATGAACCCCAACCAGGGCCGGGGCATGAACCCACAACCAAGGCATATGCCCTTGACCGGGAATCGAACCCTCGACCCTTGGGGTCTGTAGGCTCTAACCACTGAGACAAACCAGCCAGAGCTCTTCTTCTTCTTTCTTTAATGGTACTAAAGTTCTATTCTTATTTGAGTTGCTTTGATTTTTTTTAAAAAATATATTTTATTGATTTTTTACAGAGAGGAAGGGAGAGGGATAGAGAGTCAGAAACATAGATGAGAGAGAAACATTGATCACTCGCCTCCTGCACACTCCCCACCAGGGATGTGCCCGCAACCAAGGTACATGCCCTTGACCGGAATCGAACCTGGGACCCTTCAGTCCGCAGGCCGACGCTCCATCCACCAAGCCAAACCGGTTTCGGCTTCAGTTGCTTTGATAAGTGTGAAACCATCTACTTTCTGACCTTTGAGATGGCAGCAATTCTGAGATTCATAAGTGAGTTGCTTGCTGGTAGCTGAGAACTTGAAATGCACATCGGCTAATTTACCTTAGGAAAGGGTCTATCAGAAGATAAAACCAACAATGGCAATAATTTAAATGTTCTACCAGCCCATACAATTTTTACTAGGCCCGTTTCCCCCAGCGCTGCCAGAATAACACCCTATGCAACATAGATAATAAACACAATCAAGTCATTGTCCTATGTTCATTGCTTGTTCCTGGGTTTGGTCATATGTTTACGAGGGAGTTCCAAACTGTGGAGGAACTATTTTTCACGCTATTTCCAGTAACTGCTCTATTTTCCTCAATTCAGAATAGGATTACTCACAGCATAGATACTGCTTGAAATTGTAAGATTTCTCCCAAGGTCCTTAGTAACCTTCATTTTCCCTCCCTTGAGTAGGAGAGCACATGGAACTTTCCTCTAATGGGGTTGGCCTTGGAGAAGACTGCCTGGGCTCTCCGCTTGGGCCAGTGACATACACAGCGACTTAGATGTTTGCAGCCCCATGAGAACAGTTCTCAAGTGGGAGATTGGCATTGCGATCAATGCATGGACTTTGGTGTCATGTAGACCTGGGTTTAAATCCTGGCTTTGGTGTTATGGTTGACATGGGACGAATCACAAGTCATTTAACCTTCCTCAGGCTCAGTGTTCTCATTATGAGTTCCTCCTAGCGTTGCTGTGAAGATTAAATGAGCTGATCTAGGTTCAAAGTACTTACTATACAGAGACTGGAACATATACACTGAGTGGCCAGATTATTATGATCTCCGAATGCATAATAATCTGGCCACTCAGTGTATGTGAGAGTGTGTATGTGTGTGTGTGTGTGTGTGTGTGTGTGTGTGTGTGTGTATGTATATATATATTAGAGGCCCGGTGCATGGGTGGGGTCCGGCCAGCCTGGCCAGGGGGAGGGGACATGGGTGGTTGGCTGGCCTGCCTGCTGGTCGAACTCCTGGTCGAGGGGACAATTTGCATATTAGCCTTTTATTATATAGGATATACACTGAGTGGCCAGATTATTATGCGTTCAGAGATCATAATGATCTGGCCACTCAGTGTAAGTGCTCCACAAATGTTAGCTCTTGGTCATCAGGGCCGGGTGGAGGACCGGGCCTCCCTCTGAGGGCTCCTGTTGCAGCCTGGGAAGCCTGCTCCAGGGCACCTAGGGGCCCGCTGACTCACTGTTTATCAGAAGGAGTGTTTTTGGAGGGATGTCACCCTCCAGTGTCTCCAGTTGGTCCCCCTGGTTGACTCTGGGTGCAAAATGCAGTTGCATCTGTGCAGAAACCTGGTCCTGACTGTGACCTCTGCTTCTCTGCCTAGAGGTGGGGACACAAAGGAAGGGAGAGCTGCCTCCACACTCTTGGAGACCCTCGGGGGTTAACTCTGTCTTGCTCTGAGGGTGCCAGGACTTCAAGGACACTGAGGGAGCAGGCACAGGCAGTCCCGCAAGGTCAAAGGCAGGACAGAAGTCAGACCCTGCTGCCCCAGTCCACCAAGAAATGACAATGACAAGAATACAACGTGTTTAAAGGTTAAAATACTAGCGTGTTCAGAACTTACCATGCACTGCCCCGTCGTCCCGGCAACACCGTGAAGCAGGTTCCATACTCATTTCCACTTCATGAATGAGACTGGAAGACAGAAAGGTGCCTATGATGTTACAGATGGTAAGCATCGGAGCCAGAATTTGAACACAGGTTTGTTTGAGGGGAGAAAGAATGCAAAGAAGACTAACTTCTTGCTTTAATTACCCCCAAACACGGGCAGAGTCAGGTCTACCCCTCTAATGGGCAGTGTGCAGGGAGCTTCATGCAAAGGGACAACTTCCACCTTCAGAAATGCCCTGTGGGCACCTGTCTTCTTTTCCTCAGCTCCTGAGCCACCAGCCCCGAGCCCCGCCCCGCCCCGCCCTCCAGGCAGCATTTCACCAGGTAATTACAGATGAAAGACCTGGTTGTCTGCTCTGTTCATTTTGTTTCTTCCCCCTATTTACTATACTCAGGAAGTCATGTTTTTCATTGAGGATAAGGCAATTACTTTTCTGTCCACGGAAGACTGGCAGAAAGCAGACCGAGCCTCATTTCCACAATAATTTAGGGAGACAGGATTGAGAGGTAGCCTGCCGTCCCAGCGTCTCTACCCCTCTCGTCAGAGCTCCACCTCAATCATGGCAGCAACAGCCCAAATGGCACGGACAGTGTGAATGACTGTGGTCCCTTCCCCCTTACCTGGGAAATGATGAATGAAAGTCACCATCCGTGCCCCCGAGTTTCGCTGTGGTGTGGTCTAACTTTATACATAAGTACAGTGAACAGCCCGCCCCACCTTAGGAGCAGTATAATAAACATGAAAATAAATGTGTATTTTTATCACTTGCCTGGGACTCATTTTGATTTGCAAAGCAACTCTTTGCAAAAGGAAATGAATACGATGTACCACGTCTCGTTAATGATGGGAGGTCCAGGTTCTAATTAAGCAAACAGCAAATCAACATTGTCTGAAAGCACTCTCTTTTCTCTTTGAGAAAGAATCTCAATTATCTGGCCTACTTTGTGCCACGCAAACATTTCTGAGAACCTTCAAAAGCTCCAGGAAACTAGTTTGTCTCCATGCTTCTGGCCACGGTCAGAGGTGAGAACATTCTATTCCTCGTCTTGAGCTTTGCCTTAGAAACCCAAGCCCTGTGCTCTTGGGCTCCTGGCATTGCAAATTAGCCACCTTATGCCAAAAAGTTCCAGCCAAAATCGATTCCATCTATTTCTGTTCTTCTCTTTTCATCAGATTATACACTTACAGATGCCTGCTGAGTCTCAAACTACTCTTCAGCTTCACGTGCTATCAAAATCTTTATGGGTTCAAGGTGAAGAGACAATCCCTTCGTCTTAATGAACGTTGTAAAAGGCATTATTCAAATCCATGGAAAACCATTCCCTTTTTTCCTAAAGAGCAGTAAGACTCCATGCATGCGGACTAGGAGACCTAGGCTCTAGTCTTTCTCTCCCTGACATTTAGAGCAGCGATCGCCAGCTGGTGGTCCATGAGGTCCGAAAGGTTGGCGACTGCTGGTTTAAGGAAACCTAACCTTTGGCAAATTACTCATCCTTTCCTTGTTCCAGATGAAGAGGAAGTGCAGAGGCCAATCTTACTAATCCCCCCACTCCAGTGTTAGAAGATATAGATGATGATGGCTCTAAAGGTCCTGAAGAATATGGAATGCTGTGTGGATGTTTTATCAAAATTTCTCTGGGTTTTCACAATTCTCTTTGGAATCAGTCCTGTGGGAATATGGCTTTCTATTCTCACCTATAATCCGGTCCCCTTTTCTTCTATTATAATGCACAACTGGAAGCTGTTCTGTCATTTTAAAAACAAATTGCCCATCCACCTTATCTTCACCAGATTTCTCCCTCCAGGCCATTTCCAGCAGAAGGTGGCTCACAGTCCCTGGTGAGAGAACACATCAGTTATTCATTACATCTTCTCAGTGGAAGGAGGTATAATGAAATCAGAAACTGGAAACATCAGCAGCAGCTTTTTCCTGGATTTGCATCTGGGGAACGATAAAGTGCCACAGGACGTCAACTCATGCAGAGACAGATTCTGAAGACATTGAAAGAACTTGCTGAAGCCCTAGCTGATTTGGCTCAGTGGATAGAGTGTCAACCTGTGGACTGAAGGGTCCTGGGTTCGATTCCAGTTAAGGGCATGTACCTCAGTTGCAGGACCCCTGGTCCTGGCACCAGGCCCTCTGATCGGGGCACATGCAGGAGGCAACCAATCGATGTGTCTCTCTCACATTGATGTTTCTCTCTCTGTCTCTTCCCCTCCCTTCCACTCTCTCTAAAAATCAGTGGGAAAATATCCTGGGGTGAGGATTAACAAAGGAAGGAAGGGGAAGGGAGGGAGGAAGGAAGGACAAACTTGCTGAATCTCTTTAGAATGAACCCAAAGGAGCAGACCTCTCTTCTCATGAGAATTATTTGGTTTAAAGACTAGTGGAGCCTGACTGGCATGGCTCAGTGGTTGAGCATCGACCTGTGAACCAGGAGGTCACGGTTCAATTTCCGGTCAGGGCACATGCCCAGGTTGCAGGCTCAACCCCCAGTGTGGGGTATGCAGGAGGCAGCCGATCAATGATTCTTTCTCAATGATGTTTCTGTCTCTTTCTCCTTGTCCCTTCCTCTCTGAAATCAATATATATATATATAAATTCTCCCTAGTGGAGGGAGAATTTACTCTATAGTGTAGTTTCACATTTAAATTTCATTTCCCATATAAATGTTTCGTGGTAACATAGCCAATTACTTCCTTTTTTGTGTGTGCAAAATTTCCTCTTTCACCTTTTCTACCTTCTTAAACCAAGTCAAAAACTCATTTATCCTCTTGCCATTTTAATATTTCAGTTTCCCTTCTTTACCCTCTTTGTCTGCAATGCCAGGTGTACCGTACGTTTCCCCCAGGGGATGGAGTCACTCTTCAAAGGCGAGAGATGCATGAATGGGCCTGTGTCAAATGACACTTGCTGACTTTCTTACCCAGGTGTGGGGAGTGGGATCAGATTTTGTGCTTTGGGGTGCTAACTTCGAGCTTTCTTCCTTTACCAGAAAATTACACTTTGTAGATCAATGAGCATGTGTCAGCTAGCCAGGACTGGGGACTGGGGACTGGGGCAGGGTGTGTGTGTGGGGGCGGGGAGGGGGTGCTCAGTGGAAACTGCTTTAAAATCCTCCAGAGAGAGGGCATGGAGCACCATGGGTACTTGCAGAGGTATAGCATTAGGACCAGGGGTCTGCACCCTGTTGCCCAGAATTATTGCTGCTACTGCTCCTTATCTGTATTAGTTTTTCATGTGGAAAAAATGAAACTTATAAGGCAGTGAATCGCTCTTCACTCTTTTTTAGATGACTGGTCCTGGCAGCAGGTTTAGGGTCTGTGGAGCTTGTGTTCTGTCCTGGACACTCACTGCCTCACTGAAGGTCTCCTTCCCCGGCTCAACATAGTTGGGCAGGACCCAGTGATGCTGGGCCATAGAAATAAGCCCTGGAAGGGTCTAGACCACTGCTCCGGTTTCCATAGAAATGAGCCAGGGCGGTACTCACCACAAAGGGTCTTAAAGCCACAGATACATTATTTTGAGAATCCCATCAGGTAATAAATACCACACAGCAATAGCTTTTAAAGGCATAATGTATTGTGTTGCTCTGGATGGCTTTGGCTAAAGCGTTTCAATTCCCTGTTATAAGCTTCCCTCCTTTAGAATCATTTTTTGTTGTTGCTTTGAAAATTGGTGGAAAAAGATGAGCAATTCTTTTGCTTTTCATAAGAAAGGAGGCAAGACTGGAAACAGGAGAGATTGAGTCTGAAGAGATGGTTTAAGATCATTTATTACACTTTACATATTTGTATCTGGTTTATTGCATTTATCCCTGAAGTTTTGGGAGAAAATTCAATACCAGCTAAAGAGTTGTAATGAAAAGAATGCTGAGCCATTAGTCAGAGGCTCCGAGCTCCTGCTAAAACTTCAGCTCTGTGAGAGATAACAACTTACTCCATGACTTTGGGTGATTCTCAATTTGCGATTTTATGTAATAGCAAGAACAGATTCAATGAAAAAAAGAAAAACCCAGATGGTTGTTCCATCAATGATTATATAGCAATGGTGGTGAGAGATCTTATTTGCAGAAAGGCTGTTAGTAGCAACATCATAAAAGAAGGGGAGGGGGGAAAGGAGAGAAGAGAAAAAAGATGAACATTTACCAAATTTCTGCTGTGTGCTAAGCAAATTCACAGACATGATCTCATGTGAAAAACACTAATTTCAGGTATTTCTTCTGCTGCTCCTTGCCCCAAAAGTGCAGCAATAGCTAACACTGATTGAGGCTCTCTATGTACCAGGCACTCTTCCAAGCACTTTTCACATCCTCACACCATTTATCAGCCCCATTCACAGATGAGAAAACTGAGGCACCGAGACCTGGAGGACCTGTCAAAGCTGAGTGCTGAGTATCTTCATCAAGTCTTGGATATACCTGGAGAAAGTGTTAAGTAATGGCTGGAATATCAAACTTGGAGTCAGATGCTGAGACAGAGATAAGACTGGGGACAGGAGAGATGGAGCAGGAAGTGGGGCACTAGGAGTTGGGAAGTGTGAGCACTAGAAAAGCAAATCAGGAGAGGCCTAGCTATTTGGGAAAGGAGACATTTCTTCATGTATCTTTCATCTGATAGAAATGGAAATAGAATAGGCTGCTGCCTCCTAAATCCCCTTACTAGCTGAAACCTCTCTCTTGAGTTCCAGATTGGAAGCCATGTGATCATGAAAACTAGCATTTATAAAGCTACTTTTGCTATATTCCAGGTTCTGAGTTAATTGCTTTACATATGTGAACTCAAATTTCACAGGCATTTCAAATTCAATCAGGACAGTATTCCTCATTGACCTGCCATTTCCAGACCTCTCCACCCTGATACAATTGGCTGCTTTGCCTCCAGCATTCCTCTCCTCCGTGGCTGGCAATCCTATCTACCCAGCTCCTCCAATCCTCCACCATCATTGCCTTTCCATGGGTGTCTCATAATGCTCTCCCAGAACCCACTGCCCTCAGTGTGAGTTTGCTAAAGCTGATCTGATGCTGACGGTAGGGCTTAAAGCCCTCCCAGGTTTCTCACTGCTCTTACTGTGAAGTTCAAATTCCTTTAGCCTACCAGTGGTCGGCAAACTGCGGCTCGCGAGCCGCGGTTTGCCGCTCTGTTGACTAATGAGTTTGCCGACCACTGACCTAGACTCTCAATTCTAATAATTACAGGCTGTTGTTCCTTGTGATTAAACCCCTATCCCAGTGGTCGGCAAACGCATCAGTCAACAGAGCAGCGAACCAAGGCTCGTGAGCCGCGGTTTGCCGACCACCTGTAAAGTCCACCTCCCCAGCTCAGGCACTCTTTCTGTTTGGACTACCTCTGCAGGTGGTGACATCACAAAGAAGCTGCGTATGAAAGGTGCACTTCACCCTAAATCGGAGGGAAGCAGTGGCTCCTTCTGAGATCTTGAGAATGCTGTCCCAGAGAGCTGGTTCTTCTTCTTTAAAACAAAAAAAAATTTTTTTAATTGATTTCA
This sequence comes from Plecotus auritus, assembly GCF_963455305.1. Classification (NCBI taxonomy): domain Eukaryota; kingdom Metazoa; phylum Chordata; class Mammalia; order Chiroptera; family Vespertilionidae; genus Plecotus; species Plecotus auritus. The sequence goes on from NC_137777.1 coordinate 15,302,597, forward strand.
GAGAGAGAAAGGGAGAGGGGGAGAGAGAGATGAAATCAATGGTGAGAGAGAATCATTGATCGGCTGCCTCCTGCACACCCCACACCAGGGATCAAGCCTGCAACCCTGACCAGAATCGAACCGTGACCTCCTGGGTCATAGGCCTACATTCAACCACTGAGCCATGCCAGCCGGGCAAGCTGGTTCTTCTTAAACCGAAATATTTAGGGGGAAAGGAGAAAGGGCACAGGCATCTGAATCCCAACGAGTTGGGGCAACTGGGACATCCTGGATGACTGCACCACCACCACCTCACACGCTGAACCCAGGCTCCCTGCTGCGGCCATCTTCCAAGGAGGAGCAATGCCTGCAGGGGAAGGGCCAGCCTGGGCTCTGGGGTGGGAGCAGGCCCAGCACGCTGGTCTTGGCTCAGAGTCTTAACTCACTTCTGCCTTCCGGATTCGGATTAGTGTCTGCCAGAGGAAAGTCTGATCTCTGCCCTGCACTGGCTTTTCTTCAGCCTAAACTGTAATCATTGAAGTGAATTGAACTATACAGAAAGATTATGTATTCAGTGGACATGTATTGAGGGCCTACTGTGTGCCAGGCAATGCCCTGGACTTGGCCTATTTCCTGGATGCTACATAATAAATGTTGTAGACAATGTGCTCTAGTCTGCATCCTATAATTTCATAGGATATAACGAATAGTATACATATCTTCTGTATATTTTATAAGGTGTATTAAACAGTACACACTACAGCCGATAGACAATGGGTAACATACACAACATAGTGTGTGGGTAAGACATCGCATACTATATTGTGTAAGTTATGGCAGTGTTTTGCCATAACGGGTATTTAGTAAACACAGGTTGGATGAATGGAACATTGAGGATTTATTCTTCTGGTCCTTCTTTTTTAGCCCTTTCTTTAGGGGTGGTTTCCTTCTCACCAGGTGTTTCCTCCTCTCACCACGTGCTCCGGCTTCTTTGGGACAGGTGAATTTGTTTTCCCACCCAAGCCTGAGCTGAGTGTGCACCAGGGAACAGGCTGAGAGCTGGGCAGTGGACCCCGGAATGCCAAGGCTGCCTTGGGGGTTTGGAGGGAAGCCAGCGTGCTCCCAGCCCCATTCAGAGAGGGTGTCCAGATGTCACAGGGCTCCTGTCTTCTCTGGCTTTCTTGAGGACCAAGTTGGGATCAGCAGGTGGCAGACCTGGAAAGGGTGGTGGTGGCAGAGCCTAGTCCAGCTCTTTGGGAAAACATAGGTGCCATTCCCTACGCCCAAACCTGCCAGGACAGGGGCTACGTGGCGTGGCTGCTCCTTCATTCTGAGCGGCAATGCTTTGCCCCCAGTTTGCAGCTCCAGGGGCCTCCTTTCCTTTTGCAGAACTTCCTGGCACCGCCCCGACTCAGGCACTCTTTCTGCTTGACCTAGGAAATGAGGAGAGCAATGGCCACTGCCCCTGAAACCGGTGGCCAGCAAGCTTGGGGGCCCTTCCTAAACGCTTAGCTTCCCTGGATGGATGAAGGAGGAAGGGAGCGAGGGAGAGGGTGGATGTTTGAATGGGTGAATGCACAGGAGCCCGAGAGCCCCAACTCCAGCCAGCGCAGGCGAAACCCCTGGTGGGATCCCCGGGGGTGGAGAGGCCTCCCCTCCGGCGCTCCGAGGGAGAGTGTGGGAGAGAAGGGATTAGGGGGGCGGGGGGCAGGGGGAGCTGAGAGATTGAAGGGAGGAGGCGGGGAAGGAGAGGTGGGGAAGGGGCGGGCCTTGGAGCCGGAGAGGAGGGGCGCTCGGGGAGGGGGCGCAGCGGAGGGCGCGGCGGGAGTGGGAGCCTCGCTGGGTGCGGGCGGCTCGGGCAGCTCGGGGACGCGATGCTGCCGCCGCCCCGGTCTCGCCGGCCCGGGCTCCGCCGCCGGGGCTGAGCCGCCGCCCCAGCCGAGCCGAGCGGCCGCGGGGTGCCCGCCGCGCAGGAGGATGGGCTGCGGCGGGAGCAGGGCCGATGCCATCGAGCCCCGCTACTACGAGAGCTGGACCCGGGAGACCGAGTCCACCTGGCTCACCTACACCGACTCGGACACGCCGCCCAGCGTCGCCGCCCCCGACAGCGGCCCCGAGGCGGGCGGCCTGCACGCGGGTGAGTGAGCTGGTCCTGCAGACCCCGGCGCAAGAGGCCGGGCCCCGGGGACGCGGGAGGATGGGGTGGCGGCGCCAGGGGCTGCGCTGTCCCCCAGAGAATTCGGGGGTGGGGCGAGGGAAGGAGGGAGAGGGGCGGGCAGGCAGACAGTAAGTGCCCGCACAGGCTGGCAAACCTAGGCCCGGGAGCGGGTCCCAGGCGGACCCCTGTGGCTGGGAAGCCCAGCACTTCTCAGCCTCCTCCGGGGATGGGAGGGGGCGGGGAGACCGGCTCAGCGCTCGGCTGGGGCGAGAGGACAGCCCACCTGGCACGCACACCTGCCCACCTGGCACGCACACCTGCCCGGCATTCCACCCACGCTCCCGGCCCCGGGCTCGCTCCGCCCCCACTTGGGTCCATGTCCCCCGCTGCCCCCTGTGTACTCAGCCGGGTCCCTCCTCCAGACATTGGCCCTCTCTCCTGGGACCTAGAGACGCAGCGCCCAACCCAGATTGTCTGGGTGGAGTCCTCCTTCGCGATTCCCCTTTCCTCCCCATTGGGAAGGTGTCCCCTCGATAGCTTCCCAAACCGGAATCCCAGCTCAGGGCAGAGGAAGCGCCCGCTGGCTCCCTCAGGAGCTCTGTCCTGAGCTCACTTTCAGGCAGTTGCTTCACCTCCCTCCCCCTGGGGCCTCAGTGCCTCATATGGGGCCAGGCAGTAAGTGGAAACACTCTTACACAGGTCACCCCCCCCCCACCCGCCCCCGCCTGCCCCCGCCCCTAGCAGGATTCCGATGGAAGGGCATGCAAAGAACTTTCTGGTCCAGTCACAAAATCAAGTTGTTTATAATTATTATTATTATTATTATTATTTTAGCAGACACTAATAATTGTAGGGTAGAGAGGAAAATAGACTTAACTGTTGCCACAGACTGAACTTTAATCATAAACCTGTTGGTGATGCAAAAAGGCAAAAATCTCACTACTTATTACACGGATGTTGTAAAAAACCAGATTAATATTTGGATTAATATGTTTTAACCACTTATTGACTCCTTGATGTTACTGGCATTTTAAAATAATGACATCTAAAATAGAAAATGAGATTACTTTGAAGTATAATGTATACTCTATGGAGGAGGAAAGACATGTGAACTGCTCTTAAAAGACCTGGAATCCTAAACCTACGCCTCCTCAAGAAGAGCTGTCACTTTACTCTTGAGAATCGGTCTATCCATCTTGTAGGACCAAAGCTGTTTCCCTTTTCACGTGAACTTTGTGATTCCCTTCTTTAAAAAAAGCGAGACCAATTATTCAATAGAACGGTTATTTTGTGTGGCTGATGCTCTCGGCAACTCTGCAGGCGACGCGCTGGCTGAATTCAGTGTCAGAAGGAGGATAAGACATAGCGAGCCTTTAAAGTGGGCCTGGGAACTGTTATACGTAACAGCCTTTCCCAAGGAGGTACGGTACCACTCAGCAGAGTCAAAGGCCAGAGCTGCACTCCAAGGAAACATGGTGAAAAAGATCTAGTCTGGAAAAGAACAAAGTGCAGCATCAGGGAATGGTTGCCTTGGTGACTGGGAGTATATGGTGTGTGTGTGTGTTGTGTGTGTGTGTTCCTATTTATGTGTATGAGAGAGTTATTGCGTGCTGGCTAAATATGTACATAGCCTTTTCTCTCCAAAGCTTATTCATTTATTGCTCTGCCATCCTGAGTCAGATCCCATCATGCATCATGAGATCTGGTCCCTGCAACAGGTGGGGCCTGGGACAAGCATGCTCATTTGTGGTACCCTGCCAAACCTCAGGCAGCCCATGAACTCAGTTCCAAGCTTGTTACGGCGGGTGGGGGGGGGGGGGACTTGCTGGCCCACAATGAATGTGTTGTATACGAAGCTGGAATGCATTTTTTCTTGTTTCGATCGACCTTTTTCTGATGGGGGACGAAAGGAAAGGCTGGATTCAGCAGAGTCCAAAAATGTCTTGGTCATTCGAATTTTAAAGCTGGAGAGGGTCTCTGGAGGTCACCTAATTCAAGGCAGATGGGACTCTGTTACATTGCCCCAGTCAAGACATTCTCTCAACTACTTCATAGCTCTTACCCCCAGTTCCCCCTGTCCTCCAAGATCCTTTCTTTCTGAGCCCCTGGCCACTCTCCTTTAGTGTCAAAGCCCTTCCTGATGGTCACCCCAACCTCAGGAGCTCTGAGCACAGGGAGCGAACCCTCATCTCTGTGTCCTCTGTGCCAGCACCCAGGGGAGCATGCCTCCCAGTAGAGGGCCTCCCCCCGCCCCCCGCCCGGCCACACACACACACACACACACACACACACACACACAGGTGTTCGGTAAATATTGACAGAACCGCACATGGTTTCCTCAGTCCCACAAAGGAAAGAGCTCATTGCCTCATCCTTACTCAAAGAGCGATCGTGAGCCTCTGGTTCCCATTTCTGGAGATCACTTCCACTAGTCAGCAGAATTCAATTACGTTTTGAGATTTAGCTGTTCTGTAGGCTGGAATGAAAGACTTAGCTGAAGCCACAGAATCGGATATCTATTGCTTCGCTGTGTCACCGAAGTGTGTCTCTGTCACAGGAGGAAATTAAATTGGTGTGGCGTGAATTACTCCTCATGAAATAGGCTTGCTGGATTGATGCTTACTTCTGTTGTCTTGATGGGGGTCTCCCGAGGAGAAGGGAGACGGAGGTTGCCTGGCTCAGCCATTCTACAGGTTAATCGCTCCCTCGCTTCACTTTGATTTAATCACAAGTCCCTCTCATTACATCCTTAAACATCCCCTTTAATACTATTGTTTTTTCTCTAATTTCTCCAGAGAATAAAACATTTCTCTACAGTGCTTCCACTTTACAGGTTTAAATTGCTATAATAATTGATTTAGTAAATGGGACATGAAAGATTGCAGAATTAGAGACTCGCAGCAAAATGATTTACCTGAATAAATTGAAAAATCAAATAAAATGAATAGCACTTAATATCACCATTAGCTAATAGGTACTGATGACTTAGTAAGGGCCAGGCACTGTATCAGTGGCACTGAATGTAAATCACCTGGGTTCATCCTCAAGCTGAGATAGGTGGGAACTATTATTATCCCCTGTTTACAAGGGAGGGGACATGGTTTAGACTTGTCCCAGTCCAGGACCAGAATCCAAAGCCCACACTCCTGAATACTACCTTCCTGATTAATGGGGGGTGAACTATAAAATTCTTGATTTTACTGTTGATGGGACTCGGAGACTAGTCTGATCTCTCTCTTTTAAAATATATTTTATTTATGTATGTATGTATGTATTTATTTATTTATAGGAAGGGAGAGAGAGATAGAAACTTCGATGAGAGAGAAACATCATCGATCGGGGCTGCCTCCTGCACACCCCCCACTGGAGATCGAGTCCGCAACCTGGGCATATGCCCTGACTGGGAATCAAACCGGTGACCTCTTGGTTCCCGGGTGGATACTCAGCTGCGGAGTCACACCAGCTGAGCTGATGATCTCTTGATAGTCTAGTCTGGTCTCAGACAGCATAGTTTTCTCCTGCAGCATCACTAAGGATGGGGTACCTCTCTGTAGGGAACAAGGCCACCCCGTACCTCCGTGGAGCAATTACCTTTGTGAGAAACTATTCCTGCTGCCTTGTAATTTCCATCTGGCCCTTGAAATCAAGTCTGCACAGACAGCTCTCGCAGTACTTGAAGACTGCTGTTGCATCTCCTCTCACCGTTGGTTCTCCAGTCATTTCTCATTTCTCATTGGTCCTCTGTGAGCTTAACCATATTCCTCCAAACACTGTTTGGTTTGTCAAAGTCTCTCTCAATTCATTGGGACCTATGGCTAGCTCCAAGCTACATATTGATGCCTCACATGAACCTTGGGATTCGTTAAACCCCTTAGGCCTTTCTTTCTAGTCCAAGTTCTATGACATCAGGGACCTTGTGTTTTCAGGGCTATGTACCCAGCACCTGAAACAGTGACTGAAATATAGGTGGCATTCCATAAATGTTTGTTGAATGAATTCTACCCACCCCCCCCCCCGCCCCCCGTAGAATCTTGCAGTTATACTCTTGAGTTCAGTAACCCAAATTTGGGATTTTTGTATTTATTCTTGTTTAAATTAATTGTGTTGGTTTCAGATTAATGTTGAAACTTGCTGACCTTGATTCATTTTGATAGTGCCATGAAGACAATATTCTAGGTCTTTATTTCCCTCTCTCGACAAACTAAGGATAAAAGACATTTGTTTGCTCTTTTGTTCATCCATACACATTTGGCACAAAGATGAGTAAGTTAATAATACAGGGGAGACAGACATAAAGGAACAGCATGAGGGAGAGGTGTGGGTGGAGTAGGGGACCGAGCAGTGTATGTCTGAGTAGTGTGTGTACGGACCCCTGCAGGCCCTCGCAGCCTGAAGAAATGAAGCAAGGCCGTCTGGATTCCTTTCCTGAGGTGGGAGCACCTGTGGAGAGCCCACCTGGGGCTTCCTGATGGCTAAGCCTCCTTCTCCCCAGCTCTCCCTACACACCGGCTACACCTGTGGTTATATCTTCAACAACAGTGCGTAGGCGGCCCGTCATTCGGTCATGCGCCTTTTTGTTGTTGTTAATCCTCACCTGAAGATTTTTTTCAATTGATTTTTTTTAATTTTTTTAGAGAGGATTTCTGTTGTCATTACCTTACACTTGTTTCTGAGATTGGATCTATTATCATTTAAATTCAAATAGCATTTAACTGAGCATCTGCTATATGTGGGGATTTCTATTTTGAATATTATTTTATATAACTCTCTAAAAACCTAAAAACCCATTATTATCACCATTCACTAAGTGAGGATACAGGCTCAGTGAGATGACGAGATTGAGCAAGGCCACCCCGCTAAGAAGGGAAGAGCTTGGCTCAGAATTCAGGTCTCTTGTTTCAAATCCAGGCCAGTGTCCATTTTACTGTAACTGCTGAGCACGAATTGACTTCCCTCCTCCACCCCATCTGCCTTTGGCTTTCTTGAAAATATGAACCACCCGGAGTGGGGGCCTCCTGCCAGCGTTTCCAAGGCTGAGGACTCGGGTCCTGAGGGACCGCCTGCAGCCCCTCCCTGTGCTGAGTGCCTGAGCAGGGCTGGAGGGGATGCTCAGAACATCACCTACATCCAGTCACCTGATGGGCTTTTTACAGGTGAACAGTCTTTGCGCAAAATAACACTTTTTCTGGTTTCACATGTAACGCATGCTCCTTATAGAACATTCAGGAAGTAGAGAGAAGCCCACAGAAGGAAACGGCGCTTCTGTCAGCATTCAAGGCCTTTCCGGCCCTGCGTCTAGGGCGCGTGGTGCTTCTTCGCTGGGGGTCATGTTTAGAGTTGGAGGGTCCTGGGAGGATCCTTTGAATTGCTTAGAAGCTCAAAGCTGGTGGAAAAAAACTTCAGTTTCTCTTTGGGTTTAGGAAAATATTTGAAGCTTGTGAGAGTGAAAGTCTAGCTTGAATGTGGAAGAGCTGGGGGAAGGCCATGTTCAGTTCTGTGTCAGTACTGAGCATCTGTTAGTTGGACTCAGGTAAATGACATACCAGGTAAATGCAAGTTGTGACTTCACTGTGTATCGTTTCCCCGTGTCCCCCCCTTCCTACCCTCCACCCTCCATATTTGGCTCGGCTGTTTATATGCTGCCCTGCTGTCTTCTGGAATTTACCATCACTTTATGGATGTAGAAACACGGCCTGGGTGTGTGCGCGCATGCGGTGTGTGATGTGTGAGTGTGTGTGTGGTGAGTGTGTGTAGGGACCAGCTCTCTGTCTGAGTCCCAGATGCCCCTGAGGCCATGCAGGCTGGCTGCCCAGTGTTCCGGTTGGTACAGCTCTGGGTGTCCCTGTCAGGTGGGATCGGGACAGACTATCTGCCTACATCTTGCTATGTGGCTTCTGTGTAACGAAGCCAAGCCAGAAACCTGGGTAGATTTTTCTTAATCCAGATCCGTCTGCTTGACAGATGGTGCCAGTTTCTCCCAGAATCTGGGGTTAGGTTGTCTGTTGTCTGTTTTGGGTGATGCTGTGGGTCTTGGTCTTCTTCTGACTTCATGGGCATTTTAGTGGAAGGTTGGGCAAGGCCGAGTCAGTGGCTCCTGACCAGATGCCCTTCAGCCTGAATGTCCAACCTGGAGCCTCTTGACCTTCTCCTCCGAACCACAGCACCACCCCTGGGACAACCCAGCCAGATCTGGGCTCTCAGTTCACAGCTTCATACACTTCCCTCCAGTGAGCCAGCTTTGTGACCATAGCACTGGCTCAAACTGGTCCTTCCTTGTTTCTAACAGTATCCAGAACTGTTTATGAGGGACACTTGTGAACACTGCTCACAAGTAATCCTTGTGAAACCTTAGCTGCTCCCCGCCATGGAGCCCAGGGACCAGGACATGCCCAGTACCCGAGTGCCTGGATACTTTCAGAAGCCAAGGGTCCATTGACCTGAATGATCTGGTGCTCAAACCCCTTAAATCTCACCTCGAACCCTGGATGGGGAGCAGATTTGAGCCTTGACTCCTGTCTCCTTGCTGGTTGAACTCCCAGTAAAAGCTCCTCCCCGCCCCAAGCCAGTGCCGTAGTATTGGCTTCTGTGTGTGTCGTCGGGCAGAGAGACCTTCCTTAGTAACAGGTTCTCACACGCATCGTGACCCCCAGTCCCTGGACCTTTTCCGCTCTTTTCATCACCATCTTCCTTGTTATTTTGCTTGGAGACAGTATGTTCAGTGGTGAAGGAAGTAGATGTTAACAACAGACATTTACCAGCCGTGTGAAAGTGAGCACGTTTCTCCGCTTTTCTGGGTTACAGTTTCTACAAGGTGGGATGGGAATCACTGGAGAATGAATGGATTCATGTGTAGGAAGGGGCAGTGTTTCAGTGCTGCCCATCCAGGATCCCCTTCCCTCCTCAGTCTTGCACTGGACTCATCTTTCCAGTCACACACCTGATCCACCCCTCCCCTCCGCTCCTTCCATCCCTGTTTCCCAGCTGCCTGCATTGCTGGAGAGAGCCAGGGTGATGGGGATGTAGGACCTCAGAGTTCTGACCACCTCTTGGAAACTGTTAATTCCTTGTTTATATGCTGTGACAGTCCCCGTGGAATAGCTCCGACACTGTCCTATTCTTCCCCTCTGAATACTAAAACATCAAAACATGTGCTGCGAAGTCACCCATCTTTTCCTCCAATTACCTTATAATTGTATTTCCTTCTGTGGCCTCGGTATTTTAAGAATATCTTTCTCCATCGCCTCTTCAAACCTGCCTGTTTGGATTCTAAGTGCGCTGGCCAGGTGGGTCCTTGTAACCACAGGTGAGGACATCACGGGCAGTGCCATCGGGGCGGCAGCTACTCTGCATCTCCACCGGCCCTGCCTCAGCCCAAGCCCCGTTTTCTTGTACTTGGACCCCTGCAATGGCTGGGTCCCTTCTTGCCCTTGACAGGTCATTCATCATGTCATAGGGAGAACAAGCTTTTAAAAACATATATGAGGTCTTGTCATTCTCTTGTTTAATTCCCCTGGTAGCTTTCCATTCTGTTATACATAGAATAACATTCCAACCCTTGGCATGCCTAACCCAGTCAGTCTCTCTCTCTCTTTCTCTATTTCTCTCTCTCTCTCTCTCTCTCTCTCTCTCTCTCTCTCTCTCTCTCTCTCTCTCTCTCCCTTCTTCTTCTACTCCCTTCCTCCTTCTCTTCCTCTCCTCCCTTCCCCACTCTCTTCCTTCCTCTCTGTGTTCCAGCCACACTGGCTTCCTCTCTGTTCTTTGAACCTCCCACTCAACCCCACCACCTTCCTGTCTCCAGGATTTTGCATTTGCCTGAGTGTGCTCTCCCTCACCCCTCTCATTACATGGGTGCGTCCACCTCACCCTTCAGCTCTCAGTTCAGATGTCAGCTCCTTAGAGAGGCCAGCCTTCCCCAGTCACTGTCTGGTTATTTCTTTCCCAATACCACAGCCTGCCATTGTCTTGTTCATCTGTTGACTCAGCACAGAGTCCGCACTCAGCGAGCATTTGTTGAATGAGGGAGCCCTCCTCACCTTTTGCATCAGGTAGGAATTGTGTTTGGTGGCATGAACAGAAACCGGGCCAATGTGGCTTAGCAAGTAGAGGGTTTATCTTTGCACTTAACAGAAAGTCGGGAGGTGGCAGCTGCACTGCTCAGGGATGCTGGCAAGGAGCTGGCTCTCTGAGTTTATTGCTTTCCATCCTTGGTGTGTGGATTTCATCCTCCAGCTGCAAGATGCTGCAGCATCTTATCTCAGATAGGAAATTCAGAGGAGAGCAATTAACAAAAATCTGTGAAACAATAGCTTTCCCAAAACCCAGTAAGCTTGCTTGAGTCTCCTGGGCCAGGACCATGTTACGTGGCTATCTGGCTGTGAGAGTGAAGGAAATCACGACAATAGCTAGACACATACCACCCTTAAAGTATTGGGTCCTTTTGGCAAGGAAAGAAAAAGAGAACAGATTTTGGGTAGGCTGTGAGAAGGGCATGACAGAGAGGAGAGAAGCTTAGCAGGAGCAAGGGAGAAAGAGGAAAGGAAGTAGGTGAGTGAGGAGGGGAGATGTTCTGCCGAAAACCATGGGGACGTGATTACTGGTATTAAGATTTTGCAATAATAGTCTATACTCATAAAAGGATAATATGCCAATTAGGGCGGACATCTTCCGGACGTCCATCAGGACAAAGCCACAGCGGCTGCGAGGCCCGGGGCTCAGGCCTCACAGCCACCGCAGCCGGCAGTGGCAGCAGCAGCGGGGTGATGGGGGTGGCGCCTTCCCCTGATCAGCCCGATCACCTCCCGCAGAGGGAGGCCAGACTACGGGGAGGGAGCCTAAGTCATCAGTAGGACATCCCCTGAGGGCTCCCGGACTGTGAGAGGGGGCAGGCCGGGCTGAGGGACCCCCCCCTCCCCAGTGCATGAATTTTCATGCACCGGGCCTCTAGTAATAATAATAACTGTGTTGATAACATTTCCATGTGTCAAGTGAGTTCATAAAGGTGGCTATTTGCTGAAAGAAACGTGTTAATATTGAACTGGTTTTAGAAATAATGCAACAACACCCTAAACTTAAATCTTTTACTAGAATGATCTGTTGACATCAGACTGATGTGTACAAGAGATACGTGGTGGACGTTCCTCTGCTTCATTTTCCTGCAGAGTTAATGCCGCAGGAAACTGACGTGCCAGCTGATACTTCGTGGCACCAAATTCTAAAGAGTAGGCACGTTTATGGAGGGTCACCATGCAGGATTGCGCTGGCGCTTCGGCCCGGGCTTCTGTCGGTGAAGCAGTAGACAGTTGGCTAATTTAAGGAGTTGACAATATTTCCTGTGGGCGTTCAAAACTATCACCCTGCTCTTGTCTCTAGGGTTATGGACTTTCAGGCATGAGAAAGCCCAAAAGAATCTGTAGAAAATAATGGGGCGTTTGGGAAACCAGTCGTCATAACAACAAGGCAGGCAGCGGTTACAATGGAAGTGGGATCGCCTGTGCACTGTAAGAGGGACGATTCCGGTTTAAGCACCTCCATAAACGATGAAATTGAGGCCTCATTAAATTATTACGTCCAATAATCACCACTTTACAAGGCCAGCCTTCCTAGCACACGCTCCTATTTGCTTGCCGGGTAACAAGCGATGTGTGCGCAGACACAGATGAACACAGCCTTGCCTCGTGAGCATGGTTCAGTTCATTGCATGCCCAGCATGTGCCAGGCATTCCATAGTTAGTACCTGATTCTGTTATTCCCATTTTACAGACGGGAAAGTCAGAAAGGTGAGGTGCTTGCCCAAGTGCATGTAGGTTGTAAGCGGGGAGAGGGGTTGGGAAGGCAGGTCTAAATTATTCTGAGCCCCGTGGTCTTTCCTCTGCCAGCCCCTTAACTGATCACTAGCTCGTGACCTCTTTGCTCTTCACCTGGTTATTTGCAATGGCTTTCTGACCGGTCCCCCCAGCTCCAGTCATTGCCACTGCAATCCCTATCACACCATTGCCAGGTGGAGATTCCTGAAGCAGAGCTGGGATCACTATTGTGTTCTTCTCCTGCTCAGAGCCTTCCTTCCATGATTTCCCTTTGCCCACTGAATGCAATTGTCTTAGCCTGGCAGTTCAGGCTTTCTCTCTAGCCTCATCTTCCACTCGCTGCCTGCAGTCCGCTCCACTCAGCCGGACTCAGGGCTGCCTTATCCCGCCGCCCCCACACTTCTGAGAGCCCTACAGCTCCTGCACACCGCCTGAGTCACCTGTTCCCTTCTAGCACTCACCTCCCAGGACCCTTATTCTGTTTTGAATTTTCTTGTTTATGGCCACGCCTTCTCTCTGCTCTCACACTGTGTCCACTCTCAAAGACAGTGTCAGGAAAGACTCTGAGATGGACTTTTACTGGGGAGAGTTCTAGGGGACACTGTGCGGGTGAGGGAGGCGGGACAGGGCAGGGGGAGAGTTGAACTGCTGTTGCAGAGGAGTCTCAGCTGATCCCCTGAGGAGCTCTGGAGCTGGGATGGCCCTTCAGCTGTGGCAGTGAGAGGTGTTTTCCCCGACATCACCCAGGTGTGAGATTCAGGCTGGCTCTAGCTAGAGCAGTGGTCGGCAAACCGAGGCTCGCCAGCCACATGCGGCTCTTTGGCCTCTTGAGTGTGGCTCTTCCACAAAATACCACGGCCTGGGCAAGTCTATTTTGAAGAAGTGGCATTAGAAGAAGTTTAAGTTTAAAAAATTTGGCTCTCAAAAGAAATGTCAATCGTTGTACTGTTGATATTTGGCTCGGTTAACTAATGAGTTTGCCGACCACTGAGCTAGAGGAAGTGACTTTGGGTGGGGCCACTTCTCCCCCAGAGGGCAGTTCCCAGAGAGGCGTTCACTCACTCAGGAGCCTTCAGTGCTCACCTCCCCTGGCCGCTGGAGGATCTGGTGTCAGGTCTGCAGGGAGGTCACCCCAGGGGCCTCGGCATCTTACTCATCTGTCAGAGGCACTTGGGGAACATACAGTAAAGGCCCCACTCTGGCGGCTTCTGATGGTAGCGTGGGGTGGGGCCAAAAAACCTGCATGTGGGTGCAGATTGGAATTCCATAGGTCCAGGTGGGGACCCACGACCCTGCTTTTCTAACAGCTCCTAAGTGATGCTGCTGCCGTTGGCCCATGGACCTCTCCCAGGTCAGAAGCTGGAACCCTGTTCTGTAAACGGCCAGATGGTAAACGTTTGAGGCTCTGCAGGCCACATGCCCAATGGCGCTACTACCCAACGTTGCTGTTTTTAGCATCGAAGCAGCCACAGACCATATATCAGTGCCTGAGCATGGCTGTGTGCCAGTGCTTGCTCCTGTTCCAGATGATTCTGAGGGACAGCCAGGTTTAGGAGCCGCTGTCTTTAACCGGGAAGGAAGTGTGGGAGAGAGGAGAGAAGGGGACGTGCAGGGACTAGTCCCAGCCCTCAAAAGCACCTGTAAGTAGCTCAGCATATAGAGCCCTCAAACAGTGTTTGTGGAATGAACAAATCAATGGGATTAAGTACATTTCTCATTTCGAAGGCAGTTTTTAAGGGTATTAAAGTATGACTGGTAACATTGGGTTATGAAGGCATTAGATATTTTATTATGCAAATCATGCTCTCGGCTTGAGTGGGGTTTGGGGAGAAGACAGTATGGCAGGATGGCATCATCAGGAGCTCTCCCGGCTTCGGCCTCGGGCTCCCAGTTGTTGGGATCCTCCTGTCTCTTCATCGCAGGTCCCTGTTGATTCAGAGGTTCCATGGCAGCTGCTGTGGCCCGAGGCGCCTTCCCAGCTGGCCCTCCACACTTGCAAGGATGGGGAGCTGCTGCCAGGAGGCGTGAGGAATCCTTGTGTCCCTGTACCTCGCTGAGCTTCTGAGCTTCACTCACCTTTCCTTAACCCTCGCTCACCGCCAGGGGCTGCAAGGCCCAAGCTGGAGTACTCCACGTTTGGTTGGTTTGGGTCTGGCGGCTGATGAATAGGTTGCTGTTACGATGTTTACTCTTCTGAATCAGGTATTCCTGTGTAGGGACAGCCTTCTAGCCATTACCCAGGCTTCAGAAAACATCCAGTGAACTTAGAGAAAAGGCATCATTTAAAGAGCACTGCCAATGCCCTAACCGGTTTGGCTCAGTGGATAGAGCGTCGGCCTGCGGACTGAAAGGTCCCAGGTTCAGTTCTGGTCAAGGGCATGTACCTTGGATGTGGGCACATCCCCAGCGGGAGGTGTGCAGGAGGCAGCTGATGGATGTTTCTCTCTCATCGATGTTTCTAACTCTCTATCCCTCTCCCTTCCTCTCTGTAAAAAATCAATAAAATGTATATTTAAAAAAAAAAAATAAATACATTAAAAAAAAAGAGCGCTGCCAAAATGTTAACAAAGGGACCCAGGGAGAGTGCCATGCCCGTAAGCCTTGTTTTTTTCTTCCTTGTGCACATGAATTGTAAGTGCAAACACTGACTATAGCATTCTTATAGAATCCCCAAATCCCATGGCCATACGCAAAAAAACAGTGGTGAATAGAACAAAAACTCCTAGGAGAAACTGATTTAAACACCCCTCCACCACACCCACACACCCACACATATGGACATACACCAGAAACTATATCTTCACGAGGATTGTCTCTTCCCAACAGACACCATGGAGTTGCAATTACTCAGAACAATTCTTGAACCCCTTAATTGTAGCCATAGGTATGTTTTAAACATAACATTTCAAACATCTATATATTTAAAAGTTTTAAAATTACACAGACACATTTTCAAACACACACACACACACACACACATACATATATATAAATTGGGAGACTAGTATAATGAACCATCATCCAGCATAAACAATTATTAGCACATGCAAATCTTGTTTCATCTCTATCTCCATTCCCCTTCACCAAATGGATTATTTTGAAACAAATTCCAGAAGTCCTGTTACCTTCATCTGTAATACTTTAGTATGGATCTAAAAGATAAGGGTAAGATTGAACCATATGAAATTATCATTTTTGTAAGTTGAAATGGTGTAATATCAGCAATTCTGTATGTTTCAAACTAACATTTAATCACAACACCATTATCCACCTGAAAAATAATGAAAATTCCTCTAAAACTGTATAACCAAAATTCAGTCATTGTCCAAATTTCACAATGTTCTCATAGGTGTCTTTTCTACAAATGGCTTGTTTGGATTGGGATACAAACAGTGTCCTCACCTCCCCCACCTCTGTTTGGTTGGTATTTATCTGGTTATCTTTCTTTTTGTGATGTCAGTATTGGCTGAGACAACCCATCCATCCATTTTCAAGTTCCTCAGCAGCTCTCAGTCATCATTAGGAATTGCAAATGGCGATGTCCTAACATTTCTCCAACATTTATCAGCTGGAATTCTTTTATAACTTCTTGTGGCCCACTCGGTTTCCCTGAAAAGGTGGCGTAAATGCCTACTTTCCCCTTCAATGATTGCTTCTGGGTTTGCTCATCTAATTGTACAAGTTCAACTCCTTTCAGAGTTCCCAGGTCTTACTGTCATCAGCCCATTATTGCTCTCTTTTCAATGATGAATATTAAGCTCCTGCCTTCTTTTCATCTGGCTCTCTTCCATGTTGTCCCGCTCTCTGCAAGAAAAACAACCGTGGGAATTCTTTACACTTAATTAGTGCATTCAGTGTAACAATAGGCTACCGGGAAATATTATTACTCCAAATGGAGAGCAACCATCCACACCCCCAGTTTTCTTTGGAGAGTTTCTGTTTACACCCGTTGCCCTGGCATCCTATCCAGGTCAACACTCATCCCAGATGTTTCATTTTATAATGAATTATCATCATCGTTGACCCCGTTGTCATTGTCAACAGTTGCATTAAAATGAGCTGGATGCTTTCTCTTCAGGCAGTTCTCCCTCACGGGCATAGCTTTTAGGTTCACAACGGTGCCCAAGAAGCTAACCAAACGGCCCTCCGGAAGAACGGTTATTGCATGCATGTAAATGTATTGATTAAAGAAGAGTGGGAGGTTGAATAGGATAAAGGGGGTCAGAAGGAGATTAGACTTTGGGTGGTGAGCACACAAGGCAATATACAGATGATGTTTTACAGAATGTACATTTGAAACTTATATAATCTTATTAGCCAGTGTCACCCCAGGAGACTTAATTTAAAAAGGTATACAGAAATAAATATAATATTGAAAGATCTGAAAAGAAAAACAACGGCAGGGTAGCTCTGCAGCGTTTCAGGAGCAGAGACTGGCAGGAACAAGTGTTGCTGTGGTTACAGAAATAAGTGAAGTCTTAGAATCAAACACGACATAGAGTGGTCAGAGTTTAAATTCTGGGTCCCTAAAGGACCTCGTACCGAGATGACCTCCTCTCGCCAAGACAGAGCTGCATCCTGTACCCACAAAGTGTCATTTCAGGGAAAAGGAAACAATGGAGATTCTACTCGGATGACAGCTAGACCTCACCTGGGCTGGTGGCCATCACTGGGCTTTTTCAGTTGCCCGGGGAACACTAATTCGAAAGGACATGTTAATAAAAGCTGGGTGACCGTCGGGACCTGTGGAAAGCAGGGAGCAACGTGAGGAAAGGGGAGCCCTGAGGAAAGATTCACTGGAAGACTTTCCACCTCCCCCACCTCTGTTTTCCCTCTCACATCAGAGTGAAAACCTGGCTGAACTCGGGCAACCCAGGCGAGATGGGCTTCCCACTGAAAACGAAGATTTCACACGAGAGAAGAGTTGACTCTGTATCAGTCCAAAGGCAGATTGTCCATACGTTAACGTGCTGGTTAGTGAATCCACTGCACACCTCCAGCTTAGGTTCTGCCTTGACTCTGCTGCCCCTGCTTGAGGTCAGCCTGCTAGCCCAGGATTCTCTTAAGTAGGAGTGACTGGGCTTCTCTGTAAATGATGTTTGTTGTCCTCACTCTGTCTTTGGACATCTGCTCAGCTCCTGTTCCTGCTCCAGCCCCGCCCCTGCCCTGCCCTGCCCTGCCCTTGTCTGCTTCTGCCTGAGACAGCGAACTTTCCTAATCTTACAACCGTGCTTAGGCGGTTGGTCATTCGGTCATGCACCTTTTTTGTTGTTGTTAATCCTCAGCTGAGGATATTTTTTCCATTGGTTTTTTAATTTTTTTAGAGAGAGAGAGTAGAAGGGAGAGGGAAAGACAGAGAGAGACACATTGTTTTGAGAGAGACATATCAATTGGTTGCCTCCCACACTGGCCCCGGGAACAAGCCAGCAACCAAGGTTCATGCCTTGACTGGAATTGAACCCAGGACCTTTCAGTCTTCAGGCCGACACTCCAACTGCTGAGCCAAACTGGGTAGGGCTTTTTTTCTTTCTTTCTTTTCTTTTTCCCCAGTGAAGACTATTTGGATAACTAGCTTTTGGCAAATTGGTCTTTCAGTGAATTGGTTTTAGGTGAATTATTATTTTTTTTTTGACAAAGTGATCCAGAGGCCAAACATCCTGTGAGAGGAAGCATCTTTAATGTCTAAGGATTAGGTAGCCTGAACTCTATTCTGGCTTGCTTTTTTTTTTTTTTTTTTCCTGAGGCAAATTTCTACATCCCCTAATCTCTAGTTTTCCTATAAAATGGGGCTATTAATGCCAACTTCCCAAGAGTAAAGATGAATTGATCCCATACATATCTTAAACAGGTTTTGTTTTTAAATTATAATCTACCTTAGATAAAGCTATTCCTTACAGCTCATAAACAGTCATAAGACAAAAAACAATTTACCAAGGAGGGACCCACTAACTAGAAAGCCAGTAACATTCTGAGCCATCGCATTAATTTGACAGATAACTTTGTGAAAACGGAATTGTAGCTGTTGGCTTTGCGATAAGAAGACGTGTTTGCTGGTTTGCCACTCACTTTTGTCCACTCGGTGCTTTTCATTTCGGAGCACCGTGGGCCGTCACGGGAGTGGTCGTCGTCATCATCGCAATTATTTTTCATCTTCACAGTGATGCCTCTTTCACCCTCCGCTACACTTACTGCAAACCCGCGCCTCCAAGGATGGGAGCTGGGACCAACCTGCGCACAACGGATATCCCCTCGCCCACAGCTCAGCACTCCTGTGCCGGGTGATTATTCAAGTCCCCCACCCTTTTCTCTACTTAAATGACATCCATGATGTCGTTTCCCCTTCACAGACTTCAGAGGTCTCGTTTATAGATTCCTTTCTTCAGATTTAAGACTTAAAAGAGTTGGTGCCAATGCAGCCTTCAAAACAATACAAACTTGGGCATCAAATCGTGGAATTCTATTAAATTGATGAGCACAAATATATGTATAATATCCCCCCCCCCATTATCCAAATGGAAGCATGAGAGTATATCCTCAGTCCCCCCAGGAGTTGGCTGGCTCTGCATTTTTAGACACATTGATCCAAATGTAGGCAAGCATCTGGCATGCAGTAGGGCCAGTGGTTCTCAACTGGTATGTTGTGGTGATCCCCAACCATAAAATCATTTTTGTTGTTACTTCATAACTGTAATTTTGCTACTGTTATGAATCGTAATGTAAATATGTGTGTTTTCCGATGGTCTTAGGCTCTACAGCAGCGGTTCTCAACCTGTGGGTCGTGACATTAGAGCCTAAGACCATCGGAAAACACAGATATTTACATTACGATTCATTAACAGTAGCAAAATTACAGTTATGAAGTAGCAACGAAAATAATTTTATGGTTGGGGGTCACCACAACATGAGGAACTGTATTAAAGGGTCGCGGCATTAGAAAGATTGAGAACCACTGCAGTAACCACTTGGTAAAGCAAAGTTGTTATGAAATGTATGTCCAAACTATCTACTAAGGCCAGACATTTCTAACCTGTATACTTACATCAACTGAGTGTCAATGATCTCATGTTTCAACATATTAAAAAGGGATTAGAAGAAATATTGCTCAACTTAAACCTTGACAAAGTTGAATTTGAATCTAAATACCGGGAACAGGGGTGGCAGAAGCGAGGAAAGGGCCCTGCAGGATGCAAAACTAGTTATGGTCCCAGCCCCCCAGTCCTGCAACCTCCCTAGGAACCAAAGGCCCCTGAGGAATTATTTTAAAAACATATCCCACGCCCTAGCCAGTGTGGTTCAGTGGATGGAGCATTGGTCTGAGGACGGAAGGGTCCTGGGTTTGATTCCAGTCAAGGGCACGTACCTTGGTTGCAGGTTGGATCCCCAGCCCTGGTTGGGGTGCCTATAGGAGGCAAGCAGTCGATGTGCCTGTCTCATATCAATGTTTCTCTCACTGTGTCTCTGCCTCTCCCTTTCACTCTCTCTAAACACCAATGGAGAAATATCCTTGGGTGAGAATTAACAACAGCAAAAACACAACAACAACAAAAACTAGAAAGGAAGGGAGGAAGGGAGGAAGGGAGGGAGGGAGGGACTGAGGGAGGGAAGGAGGGAGGAAGGAAGAAGGAAAGAAGGAAGGAGGAAGGAAGAGGCTATGCAAAAAGATACCATTCTCACAATGGGCAAGGGCTGTCCTTGCAGAGAACACTGCTGCCTTGAGCCATAAACAATCCCGAAAATGAAAGTTGCACAACCAGGACCCAGCACCACTTTTGGAGGATTCAAGCCCCGAAACTGATGCCTCGTTGGACACTGAAAGGGGCCTGGGTCCTGCATCCTCTCCTCCAACCTCCCCCGTCAGATGGACCTCTCGCAGGAAAGGACAAATACACAAATTCCAATTTGGTTGCCAGGGAAACCCCTACAGCATATAAAAAAGAAAGAAAGAAAGAAAGAAAAAAGTGCCAGTGTGTTCTGGGAATACAGGAGAAAGTCATTTGTGTGTTTGGTGAGAACAAACTGCGTCAGGGCTACAGCGTCAGGGCCTGACAGCAAAGCCAATGCGGGGCCAAGACCTGGGCAGGGCTTTCTCCCGACCCTCACAGCACAGGTGCTGCTCTTCCAAGACCTTGGGCCTCGGCCAGCTCCTAGGAACTGCCAAGATGCAGAAGAGGGCCAGAGGACACCCTGGATGAGTGTGTTTGGAAATAGATGTTCGGTCCTGGAAAAGACGTGAGATAAAGCAAAAACTGCTTCTTCCCACCAGGAAGGCACCTGTAAATAGCTCAGCACCTGTGGTTAGATTAGCTCAGGAAATGCTTCATGCTGTGAGCTCCTCTTAGAGAGTCACAATGTGCTTTCGCGTGTTAAAGGCTAAACCTCGAGGGTTTACCCGAACAGTGGCGCCAAAGCCAGGTTGACAGTCCTAATCCCCAGAACTGGTGAATATGGAAAAGGTTGACTACTATCTCATGGGACAAAAGACGTGATGAAAGTTAAGGATCCTGAGAGCAGTAGTTTATCCTGGATTATCAGGATCGGCTGTGCACGCAATCACACGTAACCTTAAAAGAGAGGCAGAGTGAGTTCCAACACTTCCTTGCTCACCGAGGAAAGCTGGCTGTGGAGGAGTGATGCGGCCACAAGCCAAGGAATGCAGAGGAATGCCAGCTCCCACCAGATGCCAGGTGAGGCAAGGAAGACCAGAGGGATGTGGCCCTGCCCTGCTGACACCTTGAATTGATGCTTCCGGCTTCCAGAACTGTGAGAGAATAAAGTTCTGTAAGTTTTAAGCCACCAAGGTTGTGCTCATTTGTTACAGTAGCCTCAGGAAATGAATATACCTTAACACAGAATTGTCCAAACTTACACACTTACCATAACTTTTTTTCCACAGGACATCAATTATCATTCTGTAAAAACTTCAGGTTCTGAGGAACCCACTCTGGGAGACAGCACTTGAGATGATTTTATGAATGACCGATCCATAATGGTGCCACTGAGGACGCTTACAAGTCTGGGTCCAACCCTAGGCCACCGGAGTCCACAGAATGGCCATGCCATGTGCCTCCTTTGGTCCTTCCATCAGAAAGGGCATCCTGACATTTCCGGCTGCCTCTTACCCATTATGTATTTGAACTATTTTATATCTACTAGAGGCCCGGTGCACGAAAATACGGGGGCAGGGGCGGGGGTCCCCTCAGCCCAGTCTGCATCCTCTCCAATCTGGGACCCCTTGGGTCCAACTTCCGGTTCAGTCGTTTGGTTGTCCCTCACTAACCCTCCTGCTGGCCTGGTTGTAGGCAGCCATCTTGTGAGGGCGTGAGAGTTATTACCTCTTTATTATATAGGATGAGATGTAATATTCAAAGCTTGCTGACATTTCCATGTACCACACAAGCTGCACATGTTTTCACAGAGGTGCCTTCTTAGCTTCTTAGGTGCTCTTGTGATCTCTCCCAGGGTCACTTTGTAGGGGGAACCCTCTTGTTAATGCTAAACTGCACCAAGAATGTCAGGAGGCCTAGGGACAGAGCTAGTCAGAAGGTCTATCTGGTCTCTTAGTCCCTTGTAGGTTCAGTGCTCACACTGTTCTCAGATATCACCCGCATTGCTTCCAGCTCTGCCTGGAGGTGGCCACTTCCAGGGACTGTGTGGTCCTACGCTCCAACGTGGTGCTGCTTTCTCAGGGGAGGAGGATCGACACCCACAGACCTTTGCAGAGGATTTCTGGGTCACCTGCTCAGCAACTCACCTATCTCAATACTAGTCTGTGGGCTACAAGGGCAGGGGTTTCGACTATTTAGCCTTCCCTCAAATCCATTCTAACCTCCATGGATCTCACCAAAGGCAATGTCCCAGGGAAATCCTTAAGGGACAAAGCTCTCTAAATAGGCTAGAAAGCATACCCTCAACAGGGAAAACTGTCAGGGTCTCTAAGGCAAGAATTTTAAAGTAGGAAATGTCCCCCTTCCATCTTCATTGCATGGGATTGTACAGGTTGATCCCTACCCAGGATAATTCTGGGACAGAGCCTGTTGTCAGAATGTGGCAGACTGCCTGACCCTCCCCACTTGCTCATCTCTCTGCCCTCCCCAAACAGTTGCAAGTCCAGAGACTCCTCTCTCTCTGCTCTGACTCAGCTCTCTTTTTCTCAAGGCGAAGCAGCAGGCCTCACATCTGTCTTCACCCTTCCTGTCTCCACAACTTCATTTCCCTTTATTAACATGACTCTTGAACAGTGTGAACTCTAGCAAAAAGCAAGGTTGTGCTTGAAGAAAAGCAAAACATTCAATATTGGAAATGTGTGCAAATCGAATTGCTCTGAAATGCTGTTTTCTCGCTTATATTTCAGCATTGTTTTGTCATCATCTCTGAAGGCTACCCTCTTGGCAATGGCTCCTGACCTGATTCCTGTCTTTCCTAGTTATGCCAGGGGAAGGAATTCATTTATCAGTCCCTTCACTTACAAGGGTCTTAGAAGTCAGCACCCGCAGGCAGATAGAGTTCAGCAGTTTGGAAGTGGTGCCTTAAATCCTTTTGATTTAATCACTCATATTTATAGTAAAGGAGTTGAACAGTGAGTTGAGATTAGCTCCTGTGAATGCCAGGAAACTGCCGTGGGTGTCCTTGGTCTGGCTTGGCCCAGCTGTTGGCAAACCCCAAGAGGGCTTTGGACAAGGCCTTGGGGAGGCCTGCCTGTGCTACCGCTGAGCCATAGTGGTGAGCGTCACTTATTCATCGAACTAAACTTACTCCGTACCAGGTCCCTGCTGTACAGAAATCACCCTCTCAAGGACTATTCTTGTTTTGTAGGTGAGGATATTAAGGCGTACAGGTATAAAGGAACTTTCCCTAGATCACACAGCTGGTAGAGCCGGACTCAAGCCAAGCCTGCCTTACTCCAAACCCTTTCCTGAGGACCTAGAGTCCCAGACTTTTAGAATGCATGGGCCAGCAAAATTTAAAAAAATAATTTGTGTAAAATTAAAAAGGAAAAAAATGTATGAATGTGTGCACATGCTAATATAGAGTTGCTAATTTTTTATTTTGCCATCAGGGCATGACAAAGGCTTGTCATTTATTATTACCATTTCATTGGAAAGGATATTTCACACACTCATGAAAAAAAAAACATTTCTAAATTAATTCAAGTATTTATGGAGCACCTATGATGTGCCAGGCATTCATTGTTCTAGGCACTGCAGAATATAATAGTGACAAAATAAACAAAAATCCATGCCCTCCGAAATAAGGCATGATGAGTTAATTAAAAAGAAGGAAAGGACACAGTACGTTAGAAATGAGTGCTATACGGGGAAAGACGGCAGGGAAGAGGGGGATATGAGTGGGGGAGGAAGCCCTTGCTGAAAAAGTGAGAAAGCATACCAGTCTTGCCGAGAAAGGACGGGGACAATCTTAGCACCCATCCATATGAACATTCCCACAATAGTAACTCCGTTTTCTCACTGTACCAGCATGTGGGCACTCATCTCTGTGGCCCAGCTTCCAGCTCCAGGGAAGGTGAGATGGGAGGGACTGGTGAGGATGGTTCAAGCTCTGCCTCTGGTTCCTTTCCTCCCAGCCTTTTCCAACTGTGAGCTTTCACTTCCTAGGCTATTGCCTGGCTGAAGTCTTACCTTGCCTAAGACATGATCCAGGAAGTTTCTTATTGTGCCTCGATTGAAATCACTATTTCTAAGGAAGAACTGTGAGTCAAAAACGTTGGCTTTTTGAGGGAGAAGGCTCTGGGGCCTCGTCTACTGCGCTGCCTTCCCTTTGCTAAATGAGTTTTGGAGCTGGTGAGTACCGGCTTCTTTTCCCCATGTGTTTCCAGCTCTGTGTGGGAAGCAAATCTAGACAAAATGTTCCTTCACTCATTTTACAAAGGCTTTCCTTTGGGTTTTTGTTGTTGAAGTTGTTGTCCCGAGGGACAGTTCTCAAAATCTAGAAATAAGAGGGTGGGGCTATTTGGATCTCAGAATTGGTTTTCCTAATAGCCACCTATTTCGTGCAAAACCCCCCACCTTCTCAGCAGCCCGGGCTCCTCTGGAACCCGAGTTTCTGGTTTTTCTTGAGTACAGCTGCCCAATATTCTCATGAAGTGAGAGACTTGAAATCACAGCGTCCAGAGTTACAATTCTAGTTTGAAACTTGGGGAAAGAGACTTGAACTTCCTTAAATGTTCCGGTTTTCTTAGCTGCTTATTGAAATAATAAGAGCACGGACCTCAGAGGGGTGTTGTGGGTATGAAATGAGAGAGCACACATACTATACTATTCTAAGTGCTTTCTGTGTATTCACCACAGACGATTCTCGACTTAAGATGGTCTGACTAAATGATTTTTTTGACTTTATAATGGTACCAAAGTGACACACATAAGAAATGTCATTAGAGATTTAACACTTTATACAAAACAGGCTTTATATTAGATGATTTTGCCCAAATATAGGCTAATGTCAGTGTTCTGGGCACATTTAAAGTAGGCTAGGCTAAGTTATGATGTTTAGTAGGTTAGGTGTATTAAACACATTTCCAACATAGTATATTTTCAACTTCCAGTGGGTTTACAAGGATATAACCCCATCGTAACTTGAGAAGCACCTGTAATTGAATTCTTCATGAGCTCCTTGAAACAGGGTCGGTTATTGTTTTAATTTTACAGAAGAAAAAACTGAATCACAAAGAAGAAAAGCAGCTTTCTAAATCACCCATGCTCCTGGCACATAGAGTGGTGGTTTTCATTAATATAGTCTCCGGTGGAGAATTAGGAACCATCTGGTCTACCCTTGTCATCAGGGCTCAGCCTGGAGCTGCTACTTAATAGGATAATTTCATTAATGCCAAAGGAATATATCAAAGTATATTCCTCAAAATGTTAAAATCTTAATGTTCATACAAAGGGTAAGCATGTGCAGCTACCTGTTTAACTCATTAATGTGGGTTCCAGCAGAATGATAAAGCCAGGTCACAAGAGAGTATGAGGGTGTGGTTATTAAACAGGCAACATGATAGCCCTGGCTGGTTTGGCTCAGCGGATGGAGCGTTGGCCTGCGGACTGAAGGATCCTGGGTTCAATTCCAGCCAGGGGCACATACCCAGGGTTGTGCTCGATCCCCAGTGAGGGGCGTGCAGGAGGCAGCTGACCAATGATTCTCATCATTGATGTTTCTGTCTCTCTCTTCCTCTCTGAAATCAATAAAAACATATTAAAAAACAAACAAAAAACAGGCAACACGAGGGGTCCTGGAGCTGGCAGAACTATTCTGTGTCGTGAACCTACACATGTGATACAATTGCATAAGACCAAATACAAATACACAAATTAGTACAAGTGAGACTTGGGGAATCTGAGTAAGATGGGTGGAGTGTACCCCTGTCAACACTGAATGTGATCTTGTCCTACAGTTCTGGGGAACCTGGGAAAGGGCATACAGATCTCTTGGTATTATTTCTTACAGGTGTGTGTGTGTGACTCTACACATGATCTTAAAATAAAAAGTTTAATTTAAAAACAAAATAAATAACTCAGATAAAAAGAAAATAAGAGGAACTGTTGTTTTGCTGTGGTGGTTTTAAGTAGGCCGTGGAAAGAAGGGAAGCTGAGATAAGATTACTAACTTAAATACAAAACTTGTTATATCCTATGAGGGGGAAAACCCATAGTCTTTGGGGTTCTCGATCAGATGGAAAAGAATGTCATCCCTCTCAGGAGTCACAGACAGCAGTACAGGAGCCTTAGAGATTCCCTATTCCTGGTCCAACCTCCTCATTTTACAGATGAGCAGTGTGAGTGGATATGGCTTCCCTAAGTGCAAGCAGATAGTTCATGGCAGAGTGTGTTCAGTTAAACCTCATCTTATTCCAAAAGTGGATCTGAGGCAGTCATTATGGAGTCATTAAAACTGTGGAGCACCAACTATGTGCCAGGCACTGTACTAGGCTCCAGGCTCGGCCGATAACTCCCATTGGGTTCCTGCCCTGAAGGAACTGATGGTCTCACTGGATGATGAGGCTGTGGGCAGATCATTACTGGAGACGAATATTCAGCAGTGAGTAGAAATGGTATGAAGGTAGGTGGAGGAAGGTAGAGGGTCCTGATGGCCTTAGGGTCCCAGGGTTTAAGGGAGTCTAATGATGGGAGTCTAATGGCCCAGAGCAGGCCTGGGCTAGGTTCTGAGATTACTGGCAGGCTCAGAAGAGAATGGTAAGAGAGGGGCTTGCAGAAATGGGATAGCCAATAAGGCCAAAGCTAGGACATGGTGGGCTAGTGCGAGGGACGTAATTGCAAGATGGAGAGCAGAAGGCAGCTGGAGCCCCAGGACCAAGGAAACACATGGGTTAAACTGTGCAGTGTTTAGAGCATATGGTGGTGCCAGTGGCTTGTTGGTACTAGTCATGACGGGTTCTCAGGGAGCTGACTGCAGAGGAATCTGAACCTGGGACTTGGGGGCTGGCTGCACCAGGGCTTGTGGGCTGGGCCCCGGGGAGGATATGGCCTCTGGAACTGAGACTTGGATGCGAACCTCAAACAGAAACTTGGCAGAGCATGAGTCCAGGCCAGGCTGGCACAGGCGCTGCTTCCAAGGTATTTTATATGCAGCGTGCCGGCCTCACTCACACACTGCAGCAGTGTAAGGAGGCGGTCTTCCAGCCTCGGCAGCCTCCAGCCCTGGCCTCCTTCCTGGGATTCCTGGCAGGGTCCAGGGAGAGTAACGTGGAAAACAGGGACCAGTGGGAATTCAGAGGAGGATCAGACAAAATAAGGGAGAGAGTGAGATGCAAGGTGGGGTGCTGCTCAAAAGTTCTTTGGTGTTTAGCAAGCTTTCCTGGGAAAACTCTTTCGTGTAATCGGCAGTGATTATCCTATACAATAAAAGGCTAATATGCAAATCAACCGAAGGGTGGAATGACCATGCACTGACCACCAGGGGGCAGATGCTCAGCGCAGGAGCTGTCCCCTGGTGATCAGTGCGCTCCCACAGGGGGAGTGCCGCTCAGCCAGAAGCCAGGCTCACAGCTGGCAGGCACAGCTGTGGTGGCGAGAGCCTCTCCCACTCCCGCTGCAGTGCTAAGGATGTCCAACTGTAGGCTTAGGCCCGCTCCCCATTGGACTTCCCCTGAGGGCTCCCGGACTGCAAGAGGGACTCCTTCTCCCCCCGCACCCCCACCCAGTGCACAAATTTCAAGCACTGGGCCTCTAGTCCTATCTAATAAAGAGGGAATATGCTGATTGACCATCACTCTGTCACAAAGATGGCTGCACCCACAGCTGAGGCCAAGTTCCCATAAGGAGCCTTAATGAGCAATCAGCAGGGACCTGAGTCTATGTCCTCCCCCTCTGCCGTGGGGCTTGACAGGGGACCTCAGGCCATGCCCCCCACCCAGCGGGGCTTGACAGGGGATCTCAGGCCGTGTCCCCTACTTGGCAGGGCTTGACAGGGGACCTCAAGGCACGCCCTTCGCCTTGGTCTGGGCTGGGGGACCTCAGGCTATGCCCCCTGCCTGGCAGGGCTTGACAAGGGTGGGACTGGCTGGGTCTGGATCTAGCCCAATGCGGGGGGAGGCCGGCTGGGTCTGGGTCTCACTCGATTTTGAGGTGCATGTGGGTGGGCGGGGACTTGACTCTGGGTCCCGTGGTGAGCCCCAGACTCTGACAGGAGGAAGGTTTTCATATACATTTTACTAATTTTCTTTCATCTCTGACACTTCTATTATAGAGAAAGGGAAAATAGCAATATTAAATTATTTCCTCTAATTATCCCCTTTTAATGTGCATGAATTTCATGCACTGGGTCACTAGTGTGAAGATAAAGGCATTAAAAATGAACCAAGACAAAGATTTCCAGATCCTCGGATTTTATCAGCCCAACTTTAAGGTGGGTGACTCTGCATAATCCAAGATGTCTGTAATGGCCCTTCTACTCATTTCCTTTCTGGATAATTAATTAGAACTCTAATCTCAATGACAGCATCCCTGAAAACAAAGCTTCGTAGGGACAGGGGAGAAGAGGTGGTTTTCCCCTCCCTGCGATAAAAGAGGGAGAGTTTAGGTTTGTCCCTGGGGTTTCAGGCCTTTTGGAATATTTAAAAGGAAGACAGACATTCTCAGGACAAAGATAGAGGTGCAGCAGCCACTGGCTTCCCCCTAAGGGTCCCTCCCTACCACTCCCCTTGTCATAGGGATGTGGGTGGTTGTAGGGATGTGGGGTGGTTGACAGGGGAGGGGCTGAGTTGGGGGAAGTTGTCATTTTAGAACATTAATTTTTGCAAAAGTTCCCTGGTGGGTCAGGCTGTGACTGGGGAGTAGCAAGAGTGGTTTGAGGTAACTCTGCCACCAACTAAAAAATTCCCCACGTGCTGGAGTTAAATCATATCTGTCTTAGTGTATATTGATTTCCCCAGGATCTAGGGGCCACAGCTATGGAGGATTTGGACCTAATAGCCAAAACAGAATAAAAGAGAATCTGGTTCACAGTAGCTGTTACATACGAACACTTCTTAGCACTTTCTAGGGGCCAGACATGCCACGTGGACTGTTTCATTTGGTCCTCACAGCCAACCTAGGAAGTAGGTGCTGTAATCACATTTTAGAGACCAGGAAACGAAGGGTTAGTGAGAATAAGCAGCTTGCCCAAGGGCCCCACCGGGTAGCTGCAGGAGGTGACTTTCCTGCTGCGTGAGGTCACACTTAGCTCTGGCTTTGTCCCACTGCTGTGTGGCCCGGCCCGCCCGGCCCAGGTTGCACCTTGTTCGGACATTGCTCTATGCTGCAGGTGGCAGGCCCACTTTGTATCAGGTTAAAGTTGTGTCCCATGACACAGCTGGGCTTTTAAGAGAACAAGTTTGCCATCGAAAAACGAATACTCTCCAGTGAGACTTAACTGTGGGTTGGAAATGACGTGGCAGGATTCACGCACTATTTTCATGACTTCTGGGATCCGGAGGTGGGGGCAGGTGGGAAATGGTTTCCATCTTCATAGCATCGGACTGCGGGGTCCTGAGAGAGGGACACCGGCTCACGGATGGTGTTGTCTGCTTAGTTCATGTGTCTCCATCAGGAGGAGCTAACTGACCAGGAACCCCTGAGGTCTGCGCTAATCCCCCAATGCTTGTCCCTGAGAGAGCTTGCAGCTGCAAGTAACAGAATTCCCACCAAGGCTGCTGGACGGTAGGGATTGTCATGTCCCCTGGCAAGCAGCTGGGAGGCAGGGTCGCTCCAGAGGAGTCAAACTCCACAGCGGTGAGGTCAGGCTTCCATCCCCTCCCCCGTGACGACGGGTCCTCACTCCGCACACAGCACCACTCATAGGCAGGAAATGCAGTTCTCACCTCTGTCTCTTTCCCAGAAGCCCCTAGAAGATGACATTTACATCTCATGGGACATGCTCACCCCAGAACAGATCATCAGGAAAGGAGAAGGCGCTACCATGACTATCTCATGTCCCCTCGGGCTGGAGAGGGGTCAGAGCTGGCATTTCAGCCTGTCATGGGAGGTGGGGGTCTGTCACAGAGGCAGGGGTCTGTCAGAAGGAAGAGAAGGGCTGCTGGGTGGGCAACCAGCAAGAGAGCCGAAGAGGATGGGACTGGGGGTAACAGGGAATGTCTTATTTCTCTTTCAGGTCCAAACTGCTTCCCTCACCAAATCCCATTGTCCTTATTCCCCTGGGTTTGGCCATCAGCCCTTTGACCTCTTGCCTTTGTAGTCACACAGACACACTGATCCAAAGGCTTTGCTGGTTCCTGAGGTGCCGCACAGGTAGCAGGCCACTCACCACGTGTGGGTGGAAGAGGAGAAATGGGAGGACCAGCTCTGGGGAGGGGCGCAGAGCAAGGGGTCCAGACCTGGGGACAGCCTCTCTGGCCCAGGTGTCATGAGGCAGGTTGCCCTGGAGCAGGTGGGTATTTAGGCCGCAGGACAGCTGCCACGGAGTTGCCAGCAGGGTCAGTTCTTTTTAAAAAGAGGTTGGGGTGAATAACTGTCCAGCCCCACCACCCCTACTCTAGTCTGTCCCACTAACCATGAGTAATACCGCCCATAATTACTCATATTGGCCCCAGGTGTAGAAGTCATGGTTGTGTCACTGGAATACCTAAATTTGCAGAGTGCTGCGAGGGACTATTTGAATTCCCATGCATGATCCCTGAAAGCAGGATAGGAAAACTCCCATCATGCGAGGTGTGTTAGTTTCCTGTTGCTGTTAAAACAAGTGACCACAAACTTAGTGGCTTAACACAATTTACGATCTTCCAGCTCTTAGGTTAGAAGCCCGATGCAGTCTCATGGGACTAAGGTGTCCGCGGAGCTGCGCTCCCTCCCGACGCTGTAGGACAGAGTCATTTCCTTGCCCTGTTCAGCTTCTGGAGGCTGCCCCCATTTCCTGGTTCGTGGCCCCTTTCTCCATCTTCAAAGCTGGCGACATTGCATCTCTCCGGGCCGCTCTTTAGCAGTCACATTGCCTTTTGATTCCCCTCTGACTCCCTCTTCCACTTTAAGGGCTCCTGTGATTACATTGGACCCATCTGGATAATCTAGGATTATCTACTTTAAAGTCAGTTTAAAATGACGACCTTAATTAGAATTAGCCACCTTAATCCATCTACAACCTTAATTCCCCTTTGCCATGTAACCTAATATATTCATAGGTTCTAGGGATTAAGATTGGCTTTTGGGGGAGAAGGCATCATTCTGCCTACCACATTATGTCACCTATAGGAGTTGTGGTCAAAATGTAGAAAACTGCAGGGGAAGAGATCTGCCATTTATTGAGCACCCACTATGTGTCAGATAAAAACTAGGTGCTTTATGGATGATTTCATTTACTCTCCCCAACATTCAGTCCCAAATTTTACAGGTGAGAAAATGCTGCTCAGAGAGAGTTAGTGACTTACCCAAAGTCACATGGCTGATGACTGGAATTCCATCTGTCTGTCCTTCAGTTCATATTCCTCCTATAGGCCCAGGGGCTGCAACATGTGAGCACCTGTAAGTGTATGTGGGGGTGAGGGACAACAACACAGTAAGAAGTCACCTCCTGAACTTGAAGCTAAGGAGAATCTTCAACTTGAAACAGTTGAGAGCAGCAAGCAAAAGTGGTGACTCCTCCGAGAACAGATGACCGGCAGAAGGCCATCAGGGTGCGCGGACTCGGGAGACCCATCTGGACCACACCACAGACAGCTGTCATTTACTCAGTCGACGTCTAACTTGCCTGATGTAGGGGTACCTTTGGAGTCGGGCCAAAGCAGGAGCTGGGTAATAAGAAGGTCGCAGTTTTGCACCCAGCCCTGTGTACACGGAGGGCACAGTGTCATGACAGATAGTAGAGCAATTGGACTGCCCCGGCGTCACCACTGCTAAGCCTGGGTGGAGCAGCCGCAAAGCCTTCTAATTCCTTCTGGTCTGATTCTCTGCTCGCCACGGACTGTGTGCCTGGTTTGGTCTTTTAGAGCTGATTGGCTCTTCCTCAAAACCACGATTGTAAACCTTGGCCAGGCCCTGATTACTCCAAGGTGATCATTTGACGCAGTCTGGACTGGCCTCTTCTCATTGCCTTCCTTTAACCACTCAGCATCTTCCCTGCACTCCTGGCCCTATCCCACCTCCTGCTCAGAAACAGACAAATTCTTCAGATTGTATTCTCCCAACTTTTCTGTGTGTGTGTGTGTGTGTGTGTTTTCTGTTTTAATCTTCTTTGGGATTTTTTCTCTCATTTCTGATGTCCCCCCCTCCCCCGAATTAGCTTGGAATTTTTGCATATTCTAGTGGTTATCCTAAAGTTTTAACACACATAGTTAATTTAACAGCCTAAAGTCTATCAATACCTTTCCTTGTTCATATGTTACCTTTATTCCTTCCTATAATAGAGACACTGGTGGTCGAGAATAACACGTGGGGCTCTGCCCAGGTCTTAAAGTTAAGTGACACCCACGACCCCATGGAGAGATTGAGGGGCGGGGATTGCAAACTGGAGTCTGTATGATATCATGCTTCTCTCCTCCCCCAAGCACGGTCATTTGCGTTTGAGAAGGATTCAGCCATCTGATTTCTGCTGGCCCTTTCTCTTGATTACTAAGTGTATTTGTTTCCTAGAGTTGCTGTAACAAGTGCTACCGACTGAGCAGCTTAAAACAACAGGAATGTATTCTCTACCAGTTCTGGGGGCTAGAAGTCCAAGATCATGGTGTGAGCAGGGTTGGTCCCCTTTGGCGGTCGTGGGGGAGAATCTGTTCCATGCTCTCTCCCAGTGCCTGGTGGTTTGCTGGCCAGTTTAGGGTTCCTTGGCTTGTAGAACATTGCATCGATCTCTGCTTTCATATGGGCTGTCCCAGTGTATGTGCATCTGAGTCCAACTTCCTCCTTTTTATAAAGAAGCCAGTCTTCTTGGATTAGGGCCCACTCTAATACCCTCATCTTAACTAATCACATCTGAAACAACCCTATCTACAGATAAGGGCGCATTTTGAGGTCCTGGGGATTGGGACTTCAACATATGAATTTGGGGGAAGAGGGACACAATTCAACCCATTCTAATGCATTTTTGGGGAAAAAAAATCACAGTGTATCTAAAGGGTACGTTTGAACCTAAGTATTTAACCCCAATGATACTAGTAAAGCATTATAATTTAACTTTTCTCCGGTTTTATTGAGATATGGTTAACATACAACTTTGGGTAAGTTTAAGGTGTACAACATGATGATTTGATATACAAGAGTATTGCAAAATGATTAACACAATAAGGTTAGTTAACGCATGCATCACCTCATATAGTGTCCCGTGTGTGTGTGTGTGTGTGTGTGTGTGTGTGTGTGTGTGTGTGTTGAGAACTTTTAAGATCTATTCTCTTAGCAACTTTTAATTATACAATACAGCACGATTTACTACAGTCGCCAAGTTGTACATTGGACCTCCAGAACTTATTCATCTTATAACCGAAAGTTTGACCAACTTCACGCCAAACCCAATCCCTGGCAACCACCATTCTAATCTGTTTCTTTTTCCTCCTCCTCCTCTTTTTTTTTTTTTATTCTACTCTGTTTCTATGAGTTCAGTTTTTAAATTTTTACTTACTTATTTTCAGAAGGCTTGATGACAATTTTCATTGTTTTTACAAAAGCAAATCTTTTGAATAATTGCAAGAGCAGACTAAAGGCTTAATCCTCTGTTTAGTTTTTGGTTTTGTTTTTAAGATTCCACATATGAGTGAGATGATACAATATTTATATTTCTCTGTCTGACTTATTGCATTTAGCATAATTCCCCCCAAATTAATCTATATTGTTGCAAATGATAGGGTTTCTTTCTTCTTATGACTGAATAATATTCCATTGTGAGCGTGTGTGTGTGTGTGTGTGTGTGTGTGTGTGTGTGTATCACATTTTCTTTATTGATTCACGTTGTTTCCATGTTTTGGCTATTACAGATGGTGCTGCAGTGAACATGGGGATGCAGATGTCTCTTTGAGATAGTGATTTCAGTTTTCTTCAGATATATACCCAGAGGTAGGATTGCTGGATCATATGGTAGTTCTAATTTTAATTTTTTGAGGAACCTCCATACTGTTTTCCATAGTGGCTGCACCAATTTATATTCCCACCAACTGTGCACAAGGGTTCCCTTTTCTCCACATCCTGGCCAACACTTTTTATCTCTTGACTTTTTGATGGTAGTCATCTTGATAAGATGAAGAGACAGAAGTAACTTCCCCAATATCACATACCCAGTAGAGGAGATTGAGGGGACTGAACCCCAGCTCTGTCTGACAGCAAAGCCAATTCTCATTAAACTCTAGCACCTCAGCATCAGCGCCCCTCCCCACCCCCAAATTGTAGTGAATAAATTAATCTGGTTTCTTTTAAAACTCCCAAAGGGTCTTGCCTGTTGTCACCAAACTCCACTTCCATTGCCCACAGGAATTATTTTCTCTCTGTCTCAGTGCCTCCTCTCACCCAAGCTAATCTTCCTGCTGCCCTAGAGACTGTTGGTTAAACTTGCCCAGGTAACATCGCCCTGTTCTCTGTCCCCAGAAATGGAGTCTGGAGTTTATTACCCTGTGGCCCTCGGTAAATTGACTTGTGACTAAGAGAATAGTAGTGGGTAATTGTGAACCAAGCTACTTAATACGGTTCAAGGTTATGGGATTTTGCAAAGTTAACCCAAATGTTCTCAGGTCTCCTTCTCTCTGGCTGCAGATGGGCTCACGTGAAGAGAAAAGCGCGTGTTTCAACACTGTGCCTTGCCACCCCCTGTTCTCCCGGGACCCGAGCCCTCTGCAGTCTCCCAAAGCGTTTCAGGGCGTCCTCGGGTGTGGCTCGCGAGTCAGTCCTGCCAGCTGCTGTTCTCTACCCGGGGTCCTGTTTTTGCTTTTTGTTTTTTTATCTTTCTGCTTAAGAAAGTGTCCCCTCTCTTGGAGCCCCCTCCCCTGCACATCCCGGGCACTGGCCGATGGTCCAGGCACATTTATTTTTGCAGCATTTATTTTGCCCACTTCCAGCGGGCAGTGAAGTGATAAAACTCTTAATTATTGCCACACCGCTGATACGCTAGAGCAGTGGTTCTGAACCAGGTGAGTTTTGCCCCCTAGGGGACATTTGGTGAATCTAGAGACATTTGGGGTTGTTACAAGTTGGGGGAGCCTGCTATTGGCATCCATGAGTGGCCAGGGGTGCAGTGCTCAGGACAGTGCTCCCCAACAAAGAACGGCCCGTCCCCAGCATCAGTGCTGTGAGGTGGAAAGCCCTGCTCTAGAGCGGCATACCCAGAATAGGCGGGTGACATTCTGAAGTCGGGAGACCTCTCCTTTTCGTGTTGTGCTGTAATTGTAGAGAGGGTCCCCCGTAGCGTTGCTTATACCCTATCGTGGATACGTTAGTGGCAAATAGCTTCCTGAGATTTTGCTTTCAGGCCCCTCCTCTCCATGGGGTCAGGTTGTGGACAGAGGGCAGATCTGAGGGACAAACGCTGGTTCTCTTTGGAGTTGTCCTCCCCGCTGACCTTGAGGCTTGGCTCTCCCACTGCTGGGTGAGGCTGCTGGGCCTGGCGCCCTTCCCTGAAGGCGAGTTATTTTCGGGGAGGCTCCTCAGTCCCTAATGCAAACACGCTGCCAACCCCACCACTCTGTCCTGACACGTCTGAACTCCAGGGCAGGTCCCAGCTTAAGCTCAAAGGAGAGGGGGAATCTTTTGTGAATCGATGTCCAGGGGCTAGGAACTTGGATGAGCGCTTATTGCAGGCACAGCTGTGGTTTACCCCTGTGTCAGCTGGACTCTCTTGTTAGCAAGTAATAAGTCAACATCCACCGAAACAGAACTGTGAGCAGCAAAAGGGACTGACTATTGGCTCAGGGAGCAGAAAGGCCAAGGGTAGGCAGACTTGGGGTGAGGCAGAGTTCAAGGCTCAGATGCTCTTAAGCACCCCTTGTCCCCCCTAAATATTTGTTTTTATTTTCCTCTTTTCTTTTTTTTAATTTAATAAATCTTTATTGTTCATATTATTACAATTGTTCCTCTTTTTTCCTCCATAGCTCCCCTCCACCCGGTTCCCATCCCACCCTCTGCCCTTACACCCCCCCACCCCCGTCCTCATCCATAGGTGTACGATTTTTGTCCAGTTTCTTCCCGCACCCCACACACCCCTTCCCCCCCGAGAATTGTCAGTCCACTCCCTTTCTATTCCCCTGATTCTATTATATTCACCAGTTTATTCTGTTCATCAGATTTTTTTATTCACTTGATTTTTAGATTCACTCGTTGATAGATATGTATTTGTTGTTCATAATTTTTATCTTTACCTTTTTCTTCTTCCTCCTCTTCTTAAAGAATACCTTTCAGCATTTCATATAATCCTGGTTTGGTGTTGATGAACTCCTTTAGCTTTTTCTTATCTGTGAAACTCTTTATCTGCCCTTCAATTCTGAATGATAGCTTTGCTGGGTAGAGTAATCTTGGTTGTAGGTTCTTGCTATTCATCACTTTGAATATTTCTTGCCACTCCCTTCTGGCCTGCATAGTTTCTGTTGAGAAATCAGCTGACAGTTGTATGTGTGCTCCCTTGTAGGTAACTAACTGTTTTTCTCTTGCTGCTTTCAATATTCTCTCTTTGTCTTTTGCTCTTGGCATTTTAATTATGATGTGTCTTGGTGTGGTCCTCTTGGATTCCTTTTGTTTGGGGTTCTGTGCGCTTCCTGAACTTGTAAGTCTATTTCTTTCACCAGATGGGGGAAGTTTTCGGTCATTATTTCTTCAAATAGGTTTTCGGTATCTTGCTCTCTCTCTTCTTCTGGCACCCCCATAATTCGGATGTTGGTACACTTGAAGTTGTCCCAGAGGCTCCTTACACTATCTTCATATTTTTGGATTCTTTTTTCTTTTTGCTTTTCTGGCTGAGTGGTTTTTGCTTCTTTGTATTTCAAATCTTTGACTTGATTCTTGCGATCCTCTAGTCTGCTGTTAGATCTCTGTATAATATTTTTTATTTCAGTCAGTGTATGCTTAATTTCTAGTTGGTCCTTTTTCATATCCTCGAGGGTCTCACTAAATTTATCGGTCTTTTCTAGAAAATTCTTGAAAAACCTTATAACCGTGGTTTTGAACTCTATATCTAGTAGTTTGCTTTCCTCAATTTCTGTCATTTGTGACCTGTTTCTTTGTCTCCGCATTTTGGTTGCTTCCCTGAGTTGATAGAGTGGCGTTGTGTCCTATAGGGCCCAATGGCTCAGCTTCCCCAGTTACCTGAGGTGGACACTCTTGGGGCACCCCTTTGTGGGCTGTGTGCACGATCTTATTGTAATTAAGCCTTGATTGTTGTTGGTATCACTGGGAGGAATTGACCTCCAGGCCAATTGGCTGTGAGGATCAGCTGTGTCTACGCTGGGAGAACTTCTGTGCTGGAGACACCCTTATGAGACAAAACTTGCAAAAGCCTCTGTGCTAAGCGTGGAAGGGGGGGAGTCTCAGGGTGGAGCAGACAGCATTGGTTTCCTGTCAGCCCTGCCCTAATAGGCTCCTGTGTCTCAGTGTCCTGTGGTAATTGCTGCAAACCCCTCTGAGAGAAAGCCGCCCTCGAGTTCCGCCCGCTGCCAGACAGTCCAGTTTCTCCCAGAATGAGTCTGGGTCCCCAGAGTCTTGCCCAGAACTGGAGTTCAGTGCAGTCAGGAGCTTTTGTCTCCCTCCCGCTTGAGAAAGCCAACCAGGTACTCAGTTGCCCGCCCTCTCTGCGCGTCTCTGTACCTCTGCCTTCTGTAGTTCCTCTGAGCCTCAGTGTGCTTTTCTCTTTCCTGACAGTCCAGTTTCACCCCATATTAGTGTGGGTCCCCAGAGTCTCGCCCAGAACTGGAGTTCAGAGAGGTTGGGAGCTTTTGTCTCCCTCCCGCTTGAGAAAGCCAGCCGCACA
The DNA here is from genome assembly GCF_963455305.1 of Plecotus auritus. NCBI lineage: Eukaryota > Metazoa > Chordata > Mammalia > Chiroptera > Vespertilionidae > Plecotus > Plecotus auritus. The sequence goes on from NC_137777.1 coordinate 15,339,926, forward strand.
CTCAGTTGCCAGTCCTCTCTGCGTGCACGTCTCAGTACCTCTGCCTCCTGCAGCTCCTCTGAGTCTCAGTGTGCTTTTCTCTTTCCTTCTAGTTGTAGAATTTCCACTCAGCCAGCCTTCCTGTAGTTCTGGATGATGTCCGTTTTGTCTTTTAGTTGCAGTTTTGAAATTGTTGTGCGAGGCAGCAGTTTAGGTGTTTACCTATGCCACCCTCTTGGTTTCTCTGCCCCTCTTCACATTTCAAGCCCCCTCTTCTGTGGGGCTCCACTGTCAGAGAGGCTCTGTTTTTGATGCTTACGAGATATGATACATGCAGGGTGAAGACTGTGACTTATGCTTTTGTGGGTCACAGAGCCTGGTGAAATGCCTGGGGTGTGTGATGGCCTTCAGCAAATACTGGTTGAGATGACCATCAGAAGCAGAGAGTTGGGTATCAGATGTGAGCTAAATGAGTGAAGGTGGTCATGCTCTCTGAGAGAGGACAGTATTAGAACACAGAGTGGGGAACCAGATTTGTAGAGTGGCCATCTTCTCCTCAGTGATGTTTGAACCCCCGTTTACTGATTTTTCTGGATAGGAACTATAAGGCCATGGGTCAGTGGTGTGGGGCCTGTGTGAGCCAGTCCCCGTACCCTGCGTCACCTAAGTCCCTGCATGACCTTGGCTTCATGAAGTTTTCCACAGGGCTCCCTGCCTTCTTATCAGTTCCTGAGGTCTGCCTGGCCGGTGTTGCTCAGTGGTTGAGCATTGACCCATGAACCAGGAGGTCATGGTTCAATTCCCAGCTCAGGTTGGGAGCGCAATCCCCAGTAGGGGGTGTGCAGGAGGCAAACGATCAGTGATTCTCTCATTATTGATGTTTCTATCTCTCTCTCCCTCTCTCTTTCTCTCTCTGAAATCAATTTAAAAATATATATATATATTTAAATCCCTGAGGTCAGATCTAGATGTTTAGAATGGGAAAATTGAAGAAAAAGCTGCATTAGAGGAAAACCCCTGAAAGGATATTGATTTTTCTCAGGCATCACGTCCCTGTGTCTATTACACCAAGCCCAGCAGAACTGTCTCACTATGGCATCTGTGCAGTTGGGGTGGGGTCGGGCTACACAAGCAGGTTATTGACTTTACAGATGATGCCGTCCAAATTCTTCCATCGGAAAAGCCACCTCCTTTCGTAAATATCAAGGATGGTAATATGATTTAAATCAAAGCCAACTGTACCTGCTTCCAGAACATTGCAGGAACTTGTCAAAAGTGGGAGCTTGAACTTGACTTCTCAGAAAAAAATAAAGGGAGCTTAAACTTGCTTTTAAAGCTAGCCAGGGAAAGCTGCAAAGACAGGAACTGAGGATTTGAGAGCCAATTACTGCATTCCAGAAACACAAAATCCAATCTGCCCAACTGAAGTTTTATTTATGCTTCTGGCAGAAAACCCACAGCATCTCTGTCCTGTGTGGCTGCTGCGGAAGAGATGCTGGACGCCACCAGCTACTGAGACACGAACAGCGAGTCGCAGAGTGAGAAGGCTGTCAAGCTGAATCCTGCTCATTCTGGCCGTGTCCTTTTGAAACGGTCACTGGAAACCTTTTCATCCAGGTTGTGGTTATAGATGATTATCCTAATTTATTTACTATTGTTTTACTCCCCCACCCCCACCCCCTTCTTTCCAAATACTCAATTGCACTTACTAGATGTGTATTTTGGCCAAAGCCATCTTTCTGAAGTGGCCTCGCTTCCAGCTGCAGGCTTCGGAGAGTGGTTTCCAATTTGGTGAGTCCAGCGGGGAAGACAGTCATTTCAAAAATGCACTCAGACCGCGAAGGGAACCTCTGGAGGAGGCAGATCCCCGAGAGCAAGGCTCTCTCCTTGCTGGACGCCCTGCCTCCAGGCCTGAGCCCTTCAAAGGATCCTCCACTGTCCCAGGTGCGCTGGCCCACAGGACACTGTCCAGACTCCTTAACGAGGGCCATATGACCGCTCGTGACTCGGCCTCTGCCTCTCTTTGGCTGTTTTGTTCTTTTTCACCAGCAATACCTCTTGGACATCTCTCTTCCCTGCATCCCAGATATCCTGCCAAACGGCAAGGACGGAGTCTCTGTCCTTCACGTCTGCCTCCCGGGCCTGGAACAGGGCCTGGCCCCACAGAGAGATGCAATAAATACTCAGGACGGCACCAACTGTTCCCCACGGTCTGCTTTTCCCTGGCGCTGTCCACTTCTCTTCAGCACAACAGGGGCCCAGTTGCTGGTTAAGCTCCAAATTACCTGTCCTCCTAAAGGAGGCGAGACACACTGAGGGCTTGTTACTACTATGCTTTACTTTTCATCCTTGTCACATGTCAGGCCTTGAATAACATGCAGTGAACAGACCCTGTGTAACAGCAGTCTGCCTGTAATCTGGGGCTCCTGCCTCAGCTCAACCTTCTGACCTCTTGGTTGGCCTCCTGGGTTCTCTTAGTCTCTGGCCTTAGGCCCTTTAGGGGTTGCTACACCCTGACTGGATCTGGGACAGGGCTGTGGACGTGGCGAAGGTGATCTTTGCTGATATTCTCTTATTCGTATGTCTTTTCTCTATTTTCTTTCACCCACCTAGTGCCCTTGTTGTGCCTGGCGTGGGAAGCTGTGACATGAGCCCCACTGAGGGTCAGGCTCAGAGCCAGGCTTACCTTCTCTTTTTCTTTTATCACCAATCTTTGGTGTAGATATCATAATTCTCATTGTATACCCCAGGAAATTGAGGCTTAGTGATGCTAAGTAGTGTGGCAGTGACAGAGACAGTAGTTGGGAATGGATATCTTGAAGTCACACAGAGCTGGGTGCTGAAGTCCTGGCTCCACCACTGGCTGGTTGGTTGTTTTGAGCAAGTTCTTGGCCTTTCTGAGGCACCATGTTCTCATGTGTAAAATGGTAGTAATCATTGCAGAGTTTGACACATTATAGAGCAAAATAAAGGAGGGGAGGGAAGTGTTATTACTTAGTCACTTCTGAAGGGTCACACAGCTTACAGAGTTGGAGCTGGGACTTGATCCTAGGCCTGCCTGACTCCAAGGGCAGTGCCTGCCCCACTGTAGTGCCCTCCTGCTGGGCACATAGCGAGCTGGCTGCCAGTGATGCTTGTTGAGTGAACATGAATTTAACTCACAGACACTGAGAGCCCCAAGAGGTTCAGTTTCAAAATGGAGTCAGATTCAGAGATACCGAATAAAGAATAAAAAGCTATTAACATCCTGCACTCTCCAGGAAGTGTTTCATGTCTTCTTTGATTTCATTGGTAACCCATTCATTGCTTAATAACATGCTATTTATCCTCCATGTGTTTGAAGGTTTTTGAGTGTTTTTATTGTAGTTAACTTCTTGTTTCATGCCATTGTGATCCAAGAAGATGTTTGATATGATTTCAGTCTTCTTGAACTAGTAGAGACTTAGTTTGTGTCCTAACAGGTGGTCTATCTTTGAGAATGCCGCAGGTCCACTTGAGAAGAATGTATATTCTGAAGCTTTGGGGTGAAATGTTCTGTAAATGTCAAGTCCATCTGATCTAGTATATCACTGTTCCCTTGTATATATTTTGTCTGAAAGATCTATCCAGTGAAGTCAGTGGGTGTTGAAGTTCTCTACTATGACTGTATTGCTGTCAGTCTCTTGTTATGACCTTTGCTTTAAACTCAAAATTGATATAAGATTTAAATGTAAATCATGAAATCATTAAAAATCCTGGAAGAAACCATAGGCAGCAAAATCTCAGACTTCTCTCGTAGCAATGTCTGCCGATACATTTTCTAGCGCTAGGGCAAGAAAAACAAAGGAAAAAGTGAACAAATGGGACTACATCAAAATAAAGAGCTTCTTCACAGCAAAAGAAGCCATCAGCAAAATGAAAAGGGAGCCCACAGTATGGGAGAACATATTTGCCAATGATACATCTGATAAGGACTTAATTTTCAAAAAATATAAGGAACTCATACAACCTAACAAAAGGAAGACAAACAATCCAATTAAAATATGGGCAAAGGATCTAAATAGACACTTCTCCAAAGAAGACATACAGATGGCCAAGAGACTTATGAAAAAATGCTCCAAGTCACTGATCATCGGAGAGATGCAAGTTAAAATGATAATGAGGTATCACCTCATACCTTCCAGAATGGCTACTATCAACAAATCAGCAAAGGACAAGTGCTGGCGAGGATGCGGAGAAAAGGGAACCCTCGTGCACTGTTGGTGGGAATGCAGACTGGTGCAGCCACTGTAGAAAAGCGTATGGAGTTTCTTAAAAACAAAAAAATTGAACTGCTATTTGACCCAGTGATCCCACTTCTAGGAATATATCCTAAAAATCCTGAAACACCCATCAGAAAGAATATATGCACCCCTATGTTCACAGTAGTGCTATTTACAATAGCTAAGATCTGGAATCATCTCAAGTAGATGAGTGGATAAAAAAGCTGTGGTAATTTTACACAATGGAATACTATGCAGCTGTAAAAAAGAAGGATCTCTTATCCTTTGAGACAGCATGGAGGGACCTGCAGAGTATTATGCTAAGTGAAATAAGCCAGTCAGAGAAAGACAAGGATCACATGATCTCACTCGTATGTGGAATCTAAGGAACAAAATAAACTGACAAAATAGATCCAGAGAGATGGAAGCATGACAATCTCAGAGGGAAGGGGAGAGGGACAGGAAGAGATTAACCAAAGAACTTACATGAATATATGCATAACCCATGGACAAGGACAATAGTGTGGTGAAGTCCTGGGGAGGGAGTGGGAGCAGGTTGGAGGGGGCTCCAGAAAGGTGCTGAGGGCCTGACCTCTGCCTGGAGTAGAGGCCAACTGGCTGCAGCCCTGAAACAGGAGCTGGTGGGGACCGAGCCTGGCTGTGGCTCCCAGGGGTTAGGGGAGAAACAGTGAATCTACAGTGGACGACCCGAGGGCTGAGTACCTGGCAGGAGGACCATTGCAGGGGACTGAGGGGTAGAAAACATGCCGAGGAAGTTGAATTAAATGCACTCATCTCGCTGTCTGTACCTCCGTGTGACCTACTTGCCTCTGCTGGCAAGTTACCGGGAAAGATCTGCTCCACCCTGGAGGAGGAAGACCTTTGAGCTGTGGATTAGCTTTAAAACCACAAACAAAAAGCCTTCCATTTATTTTGATGACACCAGATGTCTCTGTTCTTGCCTGGCCCTGGAAGGAAGAGTATGCTTCACTGAAGAGCTTTCTTCAATGATGTGGGTAAACCAAATGCGCGTGAAAACAAAGGCTTTAGACTCTGGCAGGCCTGCGTGGCAGCCTGACTCTGGCATCAGCTGTAGGGTCTCAAGCAGGTTACTTAACCTCTCTGAACCTCAGTTTCCTCTTCTCAAAAAAAGGGGGGCAGCAGGAGGGCGGTAGCACTTACCTACAAGGTTGATGGGACAATGAAGTGGAGCTGGGAATCAAATTCCATGCCAGGCTCTTCTCCACCAGTTGTTTCAGGAACCTTTCTTTGCATCCTTGGCTCTGAGCTTGGGGCTGGCCCTCAGCGGGAGCCCACGAGTGTGAATTTTATTTCATTTCTTCTATCAGCCTTCATGCCACACCCCCAGGCTTTCCTTTCAAGCACTGTTCAACAGTCCCCTCCTTCCTGAGGACTAACCGTGGCTGGTTTCAGTCCCGCTGGCAACCCCCAGGTTCTTATGAACAGCTATTTTGTATCCCATTCACCCATCCACCCATCCACATTATCTATTAGAGTATCTCAGTGAACGTTTCCGACTACCATACAGACGGTCAGACATTTCATCTCTTCATTTTATTGATTGATTGATTTAATAAAGTTGTATTTTTCAAAATGTACAGCTGGTGGGGCCTGTTGTTCATGCATCTTCTCCAACAGCTGGGCATGCCGGCCTTTGGTGTTTCTGGTGTAAATCACTTGAGCTCTGTGCTTTGAAACTAGTTGAATAAGTCCTTTCCTCAGGAGCTCCTGAGGGCTGCCCTGGCCAATAGGACCTTTGCTGAGGAAGCTCGGATCTTCAGTCTCTCACAGACAACAACTGGGTTATGAGCTTATGCGTAGCTGGGAACAGAGTTTGTCACATGTTGCTTTGTCAAACAAGACTAGGTTATTGAGCTTGTCCCAAACTTTGCCTTGGGACCTCTTCTTCTTTTTGGCCTTGTCCCTGGACTTGTTCACTGGGTCTTTGTCTTTCTTGGCTGACTTTCCAGCATCTTTCTCCTTCAAGTTGTCCTTGGGCAGCACAGCCAGACTCGGGGAGCAGGGCCTCCACGGCTGCCTCGCCAAGACGTTGGGCCGAGAGCTCATCTCTCTCCATTTTAAGTGATGGAACTGTCTTTGTAAATTAGGCAAATATCAAGGTATGGATTCTTGGATGTTGTTCTTGTGTATTTATATTTTATTACTATTTTTGGTAGCATAATTGATGATTAAATGTAATCTAATAACTAAAAATTACATAGGCAAATACTCTGGGTGGGTACAAAGCCTTTACTAATAAGAAGCAGAATATGACATAGCTCTATTTTTTTAAAAAAAAAATCACTTTTATTTCACAAATAATATATTTAAAAAGTAGAAATGTTACAGACAAGGCCCCATGAACCCCTCTCCCCCTCTGACTTTGGTCCCCTGTCTTTTCCTCAGAGACAAATATTATTATTACACACATACACACACATACATGTAAAATATATAACTATGATAACATGGTATATAATAGTTTTTTCCCATATGAAAGTTCTTTTTACCATCTACTTGCCTTTTTTTTTTTTTAACTGATTATTATTCATTAGATGTCTATCTATATAAAACTGCTTTATACTTTTAGGTTGTTGTGTAGTGTTGGGCAGGGGGAAGTCTCCCCTCTACCCTTCTTGAGTTCTTCTAGCTGGACTAATAATAAAATTCACACAAGACCAGATTAACAGAAAAAAAATACAATTTAATACATGTCCACAGGAGATCATAAATTAGGCTCAGAGAAATGAACAAGTTGACTTGTTATGCTTTTTATGTAGACAAAGAAACAGTAAATTTGTGAAGCATTGATAGGACAAAGACACTTAGGTTTGGGTGCTCATTAGTGAGGAATCTCAACACCGTTTGGACTTGGGTAGTAAGTCAGTAAAGGAGTAACAAGGTTTGTTTAAGTTTTTTTGGCCCTGGATTCCTTCACGCTAGCTTTTTTTCATTTTTATTAAATCTTCATTGTTGAAAGTATTGCATATGTCCCTTTTCCCCCATTGACCCCTTCTAGCCTGCCCCCACCACACACCCCAGGCCTTCACCAAAGGGTGTCTCTCTTAGTGCCCCCTGGAGCAGGGAGGGCACCTTCCCCAGGGGAGATGTATTTCCTGCATCAAGGAGACAAGGGAGGGCCGGCCTGCCCTCTGGCACTGGCTGCTTGTCAAGAAACTTTAAATCAAAGTCATCCGTATCCCACTGTGAGATCATTTGGGGTAGCCTACTCCGGACTCCAACAGTAGAATTCCATAATATAGGGAAACCACAGCTTATTTAATTATCCAACTGACGAGTGGCTACAGCGATTCCACTCTCCACTAGTCCAGTGGCCTCGAGAGTGTCCCCCACAGGCTCTGCCACGGTGGGAGGTTTTCTATGGGAGGCACGGAGGACTGGAATGCCAAGGCATAAAGGTGTGCATGTTTGCAGCTCAAATAGATTCTGCCAGTTGTCCTCCAAGATAGATAGTTCTCTTTGTACTCCCACCAGAAATATGTGAGAGGACCCATTAGCCCACACCCTTTCCACAGGTAATATTAGCAGACTTCTTAACTTCGGCCATTCTGGTGGGTAAGAAGTATATCTTGTTATTGAGAGTTTGCATGGCCCTATTTTTCCGTCATTCTTACATAACGTGTTAAGTTCCCAATTAAACTACAGAAGCAGAGGGGGTTGGGGTAAGTGTTTTGTATCCTCCCATGGCACTCAGTGCTAGGCACAGGGTAGGCTCTAGTAGATAGAGGCTAGAGGATGGATTGATTAGCTTGGGAACTTTTTAAATTTCAAGAAATAAAACAGCAGAGGTGGAAACTTCAAGAAAGGAAGGTGCCGCTGATCTGATCAAAGGGGGACAGGGAAGGTGAGCCCTCGGAGAACACGGAGAGATTCTAAGGGTGTCTGCAGGGAACAGAAAGGTGAAGTTTTGACTTTCCCTTTTGGCTGCCTCCCAGTTTATCAGCTTGTTTCTTGCCTCCTGGGTGTCTCTTTGGGTAGAAAAGACTTCAGGCCTGATTTCCCCAAGGACAGACAGGACTCTGCGTGCTCCTTCTTGCTGTCCTTTCTGTTCCAGCTGTTGCTCTCAGCAGGCGTCTTTCTTGCACGCTGCTGGGTACGAAGGGATGCCATTTCCACCACCAACCCCCACGGCCAGTGTGGATAGGACAAGTTGGTGATTCATCTCAGGGACTGTAGCCCTCCTGGTCAGGACCCATGGCCTTTGGGGACTGACAGGCTAGTGCTGCAGTTGTCCTTAACTAGACTGTATAAGTCCATTAGTCAGTTTTTCTCCCCAACTATTGCCCAGGCCACACTGAGAAGCTCTGTTCTAGACTCTTATGTGGGTTCCGGGCCCTGGAATCACCAGCCCAAATCACAGCATGCCTGTTTCCAAGTTCTTCATGGGCCTCGTCTCCTGATTCATTCTCTAGGTTTGCACACCCGTGGGCCAAGGGCCAGCTGTTAGAGGGAGCAGCAAAGATAAAGATTGAATATGTGCGCTGGGCTGTCCATACGCAGGCATTTGAGGCCCTGTTGGTGCCAGATGGAGGGGAGATGGGAAGAAAAGGTGTTCAGACTGCTGGCTGGTGGAGGAAGGGGGTGCAAAGATTTGGGGTAAGCCCAGCTGAAGGAACCCATTTCTCTGTACATCTGGAACCCATTTACAGTGTTCCCATGTACTAGGGCCTGCCAGTCAGGAACTCTGGGCCCGACAGTTTCTGCTGTGACTTTCAACGTTTTGAATTCTGATTTTTCTCCATGGCCACAATTGAGAGCCTCTTAGCAGTTTGCAGAGTAGGTGGGTAACACATGGACTCACTGGTGACATGTGACATTTGGCTCACTGTTTCCTCAGTGTTGGGACTGGAGCCTCATCAACACGGCATAGTCAGCCACCCCTCCCTCCCTCAGGATAGACACACTGTGCTTCTGATGCCCGCCTCAACACTCTGGGAAAGGATTTTGTTTGTTTTCCTTAAGTGTGATGAAAAGCAAACAAACCCAGGCAAACACCCCAAAGGAAAGATAGGCAAATGATTTGACAATTTAAAACAAACACCTAATTAGATAATAGGCATACAAATAATGTAATATCTCTAGTAAGTCAAGAAGTGTAAATCTAGGCAATGAGCTACTTTATTTTGCCTCTTAACCTGGCAAAGATGGAAACAAAAAAGGAAATATTCAGTGTTTGTGAGGGATTGGGTAATATTGCATTTCATGTGCTCTTAGCCAAAGGGCAATGGGGTAATTGGAGATTTATAGGGATAAACGTAGCAGTACATTGCAAAAGACCTTAACATGTGCTTATCCTTTGAAACCTTGAACACAGTGTTTCAGTCTCCTTACATCCATTGGTTGCTGATGCAAACTGTGATGTCAGCCTCATTCTTGATTTTTGTCCTCTTCTGAAGCTTTTCTTGTTCTCAATGACGTTCTGAAATTTCACTAAGATCTATCTAGGTTAGTTTTCTTTTTATTTATCCTGCCAAGTACTTGGTAGGCTATTTCAGTTTCACATTGTTCTTTTGTTCTGAGAAATACTTACTTAAGCCAGATAATTTGCTGGAATGACTCACAGAACCCAGGGACACTTTACTTACACTTATGGTAGAGGACAATGTAAAGGGTACAGATGAAAAGCCAGATAAAGAGGTACATAGGGCGAGGTCCAGAAGAGTCCCAAATGCAGGAGCATCTGTCCCCCTGGGGTTGAGGTGTGCCACCCTCCTGGCAAATGGGGTGCTTTCACCAACCTTAAAGCTTCCTGCACATCATCATTTAGGAGGTTTTATGGAGGTTTGATCATTAGGTGTGATCAATTATTAACTCAATCTCTAGCTCCTCTCCCCTCCCGAGAGGTGGGAGGTGAGACTGAAAGTTCCAAGCTCCTGATCAAGGTTAAGTCTTTCTGGCAACCAGCCCTCATCCTGAAGCTGTGGGAATGGGGGGCATGTGTTGCCTCATTAGAACAAATTTGTCTATTACTCCCAAAGTTCCAAGGATATTAGGAGCCAGGAGCAAAGACAAAGGTCATAACAAAGGTGCTCTATCATTCCATCACTCAGGAAATGACAAGGGTTTTAGGTGTTCTGTGCCAAGAACTAGGAATAAAGACCAAATACATATTTCTTATTATATCACATAGACTGCTCCATCCTTGCTGACTGGCCTCAGCTGGTGAAGGAGTAGAGTGGACAACACACCTGGCTGCTCCTGGCCTTCCTATCACACAGCCCCTGCCCACTTCCGGTCTCCCTCTCATACTCTCCCTTGTGCTGTATGCTGCTCTTTATCCGTGAATTCCTCACTGTAATCCTCCTCTTGTGTTTCAGTGAGGCTGTTTATTTACACTTATTCTATCATTTCTTGGCGTTTGTTATGGGAGGGACATAGTCCAACACCTTGAGATGGAATTAGTAAAAACTGTATAACCTTTGAACCAGTAATCCACTTCTAGGAATTCATCCTAAGGATGTAATTAAAAGTAAAGCTTTAAAACCAAGATGGTGGCATAGGTAAACACCTCAACTGCTGCCTCACACAACAATATCAAAACTACAACTAAAAGACAAAATGGACACCATCCAGAACCACAGGAAAGCTGGCTGAGTAGAAATTCTACAACTAGAAGAAAAGAGGAAAGCACATTGAGACTCAGAGGAGCTGCAAAAGGCTGAGGTACGGAGACTCGCACGCGGAGAGGACTGACTGCTGAATGCACGGGTGACTGTGTGCGCGGCAGGCCTTCTAAAGCAGGAGGGATATGGAAGCTCCCAACTGCACTGAACTCCAGTCCCAGGCGAGACCCTGGGAAACCAGACTCATTCGGGGGGAATCTGGACTGTCAGGAAAAGAGTAAGCACACTGAGACTCGGGAACTGCGGAAGGCAGACGTCCGGAGGCACACGCGCGCAGAGAGGACTGACTGCTGAATGCACGGGTGGCCGAGTGCGCAGCTGGCTTTCTAAAGCGGGAGGGAGACGGAAGCTCCCGACTGCGCTGAACTCCAGTTCCGGGCAAGTTTCTGGGAACCCCAACTCCTTCGGGAAGAAACTGGACTGTCTGGCAGCAAGCGAAACTCAAGGGCGGCTTTCTCTCAGAGGTGCTTGCAGTGATTACCAAGGGACACTGAGACCCAGGGGCCTCATAGGGCAGGGCTGATGGGAAACCAAGGCTGTCTGCTCCACCCTGAAACTCCGCCCCATCCAAGCTGAGCACAGAGGCTTTTGCAATTTTGCAAGTCTTGTCTCATAAGAGTGTCTCCAGCACAGAAGTTCTCCCAGCATAGAAACAGCTGATCCTCACAGCCAATTGGCCTGGAGGTCAATTCCTCCCAGTGATACCAACAACAATCAAGACTTAACTACAACAAGGCTGAGCACACAGTCCACAAAGAGGTGCCCCAAGAGTGTCCACCTCAGGTAACTGGGGAGGCTGAGCCACTGTGCCCTATAGGACACCTACCACACAAAGCTACTCTACCAACTCAGGGAAGCGAGAAAATGCGGAGACAAAGAAACAGATCACAAATGAAAGAAATGGAGGGAAACAAACGACCGGATATAGAGTTCAAAACCACGATTATAAGGTTTTTCAAGAATTTACTAGAAAAGGCCGATAAATTTAGCGAGACCCTCAAGGATATGAAAAAGGACCAACTAGAAATTAAACATACACTGACTAAAATAAAAAAATATTATACAGAGACCTAACAGCAGACTAGAGGACCGCAAGAATCAAGTCAAAGATTTGAAATACAAAGAAGCAAAAAACACTCAGCTGGAAAAGCAAAAAGAAAAAAGAATCCAAAAATTCTAGGTAGTGTAAGGAGCCTCTGGGACAACTTCAAGCGTACCAACATCCGAATTATGGGGGTGCCAGAAGAAGAGAGAGAGCAAGATACCGAAAACCTATTTGAAGAAATAATGACCGAAAACTTCTCCCACCTAGTGAAAGAAATAGACTTACAAGTCCAGGAAGCGCAGAGAACCCCAAACAAAAGGAATCCAAAGAGGACCACACCAAGACACATCATAATTAAAATGCCAAGAGCAAAAGACAAAGAGAGAATATTAAAAGCAGCAAGAGAAAAACAGTTAGTTACCTACAAGGGAGCACTCATACAACTGTCAGCTGATTTCTCAACAGAAACTATGCAGGCCAGAAGGGAGTGGCAAGAAATATTCAAAGTGATGAATAGCAAGAACCTACAACCAAGATTACTCGACCCAGCAAAGCTATCATTCAGAATTGAAGGGCAGATAAAGAGCTTCACAGATAAGAAAAAGCTAAAGGAGTTCATCACCACCAAACCAGTATTATATGAAATGCTGAAAGGTATTCTTTAAGAAGAGGGAGAAGAAGAAAAAGGTAAAGATAAAAATTATGAACAATGAATACATGTCTATCAACAAGTGAATCTAAAAATCAAGTGAATAAAAAGTCTGATGAACAGAATAAACTGGTGAATATAATAGAATCAGGGGCATAAAAAGGGAGTGGACTGACAATTCTTGGGGGGAAAGGGGTGTGGAGGGTGTGGGAAGAGACTAGACAAAAAGCGTATACCTATGGATGAGGACGGGGGGCGGGAGGTAAGGGCAGAGGGTGGGATGGGAACCGGTTGGAGGGGAGCTATGGGGGGAAAAAAGAGGAATAATTGTAATAATCTGAACAATAAAGATTTATTAAATTAAAAAAGTAAACTTTAACTACGAAGAGTTTCATCACAGTAACATTTATTTTGAAAACATATTCAACTAGGAGGGATTAGTAAAGTAAATGGTGACATATTCCCATAACAACAGACCGTGTAAAAAGTAATATGACAATATTTAATGGCATGGGGAAGTGCCATTGATGTATTAAGTAAAATTATCAGGTTATGAAATTATTTTTAAACATCTCATCTTTGTAAAACAAAACAACAACACACATGTTCTTATTGAAAAGGGTAACTTGGCATGGTGTGATTTCTGGTGACTCCCCTTTCTTCTTTTTGGCTGGAAGTTTTCCACACTCTTGGGGACTGTTTGTGGCAAGACTCTAGTGCCATTCTCTGTCTCCCTCCCCCAGGTGTGCTGGAAGATGGACTGTCCTCCAATGGTGTGCCCCGATCTACAGCCCCAGGTGGAATATCCAACCCAGAGAAGAAGATGAGCTGTGGGACCCAGTGCTCGAATCCTCAGAGCCTCAGCTCAGGCACTTTGACCCAGAAACACAACGGCCTTCGAACCACAGAGGTAGGTAGGTCACAGCCACACACCAACTTGGGCCTGGAGAAAGGGAGAGACTGTGCCCTTGGAAAAAACAGTGAAGGTTCACCTTGCTAATGGAAATTCTCTGCCTCACCCGTGTGAACATTGCTGCAAACAAAATAGCAAGACATAATACCTACCCCAACCCCTGCCTTGAGGGTTGCTAGGTTTAGTTGAATCAGCTGAAATGGGTCCTTGATGTTGGCACTCTAATGGAAGTGTGTTTGCTTAAAGACAGCTTTGTTCAAGGATCTCCTTTCCCGTGTCAGGTCTCACCATCTTGATCATGAGGACTATGCTGGCTGTAGCAACCAGTCTTAGGCCAGGTAGTCGGCAGTCTTAGGGGTTGGCAGCATGGGGAGTAGATAGGGAAAGAGAGAGAGGACTAGGTGGGCTGTGCGAAGCCCCTAGAGGCAGGGGGACTCTTGCCTCAGAATGTTGCTGTTGGAAAGGAAGTAGGACTGCGGGGTCCCTGGCCTCGCTAGCATCCTTTCTGATCCTTGCTTCCCTCTCTGAGCTCTTGTTGGAAAGTGCTCCTCCCATGGGAACGAATGCCCTTGGGAGGCCAGCCCAGACTCTGCAGCCTCTTCCTCCTTCCACTCTCTGTCTCCCTCCCACTTCCTCATCTTTCCCATCTCCCACCTCCATTCAAAGTCCACTGCTTACTACATGCTCCAAACTCATTTTTCCCCTAGCCCCTGTTATAACTTACTGGTCCTGTCCCCTCAGGCCAATGCCACCTGCTTTCTTTATTTCTTTTTTTTTTTTTAATTTATTGATTTTTTTACAGAGAGGAAGGGAGAGGGATAGAGAGTTAGAAACATCAATGAGAGAGAAACATCGATCAGCTGCCTCCTGCACACCTCCTACTGGGGATGTGCCCGCAACCAAGGTGCATGCCCTTGACCGGAATCGAACCTGGGACCTTTCAGTCTGCAGGCCGACACTCTATCCACTGAGCCAAACCGGTTAGGGCGCCACCTGCTTTCTGAGGGCACAACTGGTCATCTAATGATGGAATTCCTGCTCATATCAGTGCATTACCTCTCTAAGCTTTGGTCAAAAAACCTGTTGCAACCTCAGCTCTAACTCTCATTAAGGAAGTAGCCTTGCGGGAATCACTTAATCTCTCAGAGTCTCGGGTTCCTTATCCACACAATGAAAATAATACCAAAATGAGAGAGCAGATGCGCCTGCTCTTTGTAAACTGAGAAGCACTATAAGAAAGGCAGGATGGATTAACAGGGATGGTTAGGCACACAGTGCCATTACCCAATTGTTATTATTTTTAAAATATATTTTCATTGATTTCAGAGAGGAAGGGAGAGGGAGAGAGAGAGAGAAATATCAATGATGAGAGAGAATTATTGATCAGCTGCCTCCTGCAGACCCCACACTGGAGATTGAGCCTGCAACCCAGGCATGTGCCCCAACCAGGAATCAATCCATGATCTCCTGGTCCATAGGTCAATGCTCAACCACTGAGCAATGCTGGCCGGGCCCATAACCCAATTATGCAAAACTGATGGTGGCCATTCAGATACAGTAGACGGTAATAGGTAGGGAGAAGATCTGAGGATCATAGTGGCCCTTCCTGGGATTCCTGGTGCCTACTTTGCCTGTGAATCAGCTGGCCTTCTAGAAGCCTAATCACCATTGCTGTCTCCCAAGGCAGACTGGGCCCCACAGAACTACACTCAGAAGTTCCAGTATGGGCCCTGCCATCTGCCCCCTAGCCTCCTCCCCACACTTGTGCCTTTTCCCTTTGAGCCAGGATGTGCGTGGTAGGGAGGAAGCCGCTTTGCCTGGTGCGTGACTTGGTGCACACATTTGCTTTCCCACCTCCCTGCCTGCCCCATCATCCATCACTTTAACATTGTGTTCTGCGATTGACAGAGCGCTTTTGGATCTACTGGTTCGTTAAATCTTCCCAAGAGCATTTTGTGAAGTAAGCGTCATCCTCACTTTATAGACAAGAAAACTGGGCTGCATTTAGTAATTGTCTGACAGGAATTGGCTGTTTAAGTGCTGGAGGTGGGTGCCAGTAACTTTAAATTGAAACAGGCGACTATTAGAACGGGGGAGCATAGAGATCAGAAAGTACTTTTTTGCTGAAGAATAATGTGTATTAGTCAGCTATTGTCATATAATGCTGCATGACAAAGCACTTCAACATCCACTGGCTTAAAATAGCAATCCTTTTCCTCCTCATAATCAGCAGCAACTTGACCGATCCAGGCCTGACTTCAGGCTTCAGGCTCCAGGCTCCGGGTCTCGCCGAACCTTCTTTTCCACATGTATTGTTCTGGGAATCGGGCCAAAAGAGCAGCAGCATTCTGAGGTATATTCTCCTCAAGACTCTGACTGTGTTGGGGCTCAGGGCAGGCTGCCCCAAAATATGCCACTTGGGCATATTGATTATTTTTAATTAGAGTTACTTAAGAAACAGCTGGTGCTAAAAGAGCACCCTGACTGTCCTTGGTCTCTGAAAGCAGGAAATAAGACTCTTGTGTGAAAGGGGCCCTCCCCACCGGGAGTCAGGGAGACTCCTCATCACCGAGACAGGAAACTCGGGGCTGCGAGGGCTGTGTGAACAGCGCTGCTTAGATCTTCACTAATTGAGCAACCAAGCTTAAGTTTCTTAGTCTTGTCAGTTCTTCATGAATTTATGGTTTCTTTGTCTAAAAAATGTATAAAAGCTGCCTGCTTTGGTCATTTCTTCAGGTTGCATATCTGTGAGACCCCAATAGGTACGAACTTGATTTCCTCCTGTCAATCTGTCTCATGTCAATTTAATTCTTAAACCAGCCAGAAGAACCCGGAAGGGCGTAAGGAAAATATTTTCCTCCCTGACAGCAGAAACCCAAGAGGGCGAAATCAAACTGTTCAAACACGTTTATGTCTCTGCTCACATCCTACCAACCAACCTCCTGTTGGCCAAAGCACAACACATGGACAAGCTCTACAGCAATAGGGCAAGGAAGTATACGCTGTCCTTGGTGGAAAGATAGGAGCAATAATACAACCTACCATATATAACATACATACAGAAAAATGCACAAGTCATAGTTCAATGAATTTTATAGGGTGACACACCCATGTAACCATCTTCCATATGAAGATATTATTACTACCCCAGAAATCCTCCTATGCCCTTCCCCAGGCACTACCACCCCCTCCCCCCAACATAACCACTTTCCAGCACTGTACGCCAGTTTTGTTTATCTTCAAGATTTTTATAAAGGAAATTATACAACATGTACTCTTTGGTGTGTGGCTTCTTTTGCTCGATATTATGCCAGTGGGAATAATCCATGTTGTTGTGAGTGGCAACATTTCCTCATTTTCATATGTATATTTCATTCTACTGGAAGGACATTTGGATTATTTTCAGTTGGGGCTGTTATGAACAATGCAGCTATTAATATTTTGTTGTTTATATGTGTATTTTTTACATTTTAAGCCTTTTAAAAATTGAGATTTATTGGGGTAACATTGGTTAATACCATTATGTAAGTTTCAGGTGTACAACTTTATAATACATCTCTATACTCCATTGTGCTCACCGGCCCAAACCTAGTCTCCTTTCATCACCATACATTTGACCCCCCCTTTACCCTCTTCGTCCTCCCCATACCCCTTTCCCCTCTGTAATCACCATTCCGTTGTCTGTATCTATGAGTTTGTTTGTATGTTTGTTTGTTTATTGCTGCTTTCTGTTTTACATACCACATCTGAGTGAAATCATACGGTTCTTGTCTTTTTCCATCTGACTTATTTCACTTCGTATGATATTCTCAGGATCCACCCATGTTATCGAAAATGGCAACATTTCATTGTTTTTATGGCTGAGGAGTCTTCCCTTGTATATACCACATCCTATGTTGAAGGACACCTAGGTTGTTTCCATGTAACATTCGTGTGCATGCCCTTCTGTGGACATACACTTCTTTGGGGTATATACGTGGAGTGAAGATGCTGGCTCATAGGAGGGGGATACATGCAACTTTAATAGACACTAACAAATAGTCTTCCAAAGTGGTTACACCAGCTTACACGCTCACCAGCAGCATATGAGTTCTGGTTATGGAACATAAGAGTTTAAAGCCAGTTAGTTGTGCTTAGTCCTCCTAGACCAGTGGTTGGCAAACTGCAGCTTGTGAGCCACATGCGGCTCTTTGGCCCCTTGAGTGTGGCTCTTCCACAAAATACCACGGCCTGGGCGAGTCTATTTTGAAGAAGTGGTGTTAGAAGAAGTTTAAGTTTAAAAAATTTGGCTCTCAAAAGAAATTTCAATCGTTGTACTGTTGATATTTGGCTCTGTTGACTAATGAGTTTGCTGACCACTGTCCTAGACATAGCTTAGGCCACTAAAACATTGCAATATTATCTCACTTAATCCTCACAGTGACTCGAAATGTTGATATTGTTGTCTCCAGTCCACAAATGGAAATGGAGACTCTGAGGTAGCCAGGGAGAGCACTTCCTCAGTCCACACTCACATGCACTCTGGGATCTCATGTTGTTATTAAAGTCTGGCCAAGCTGAGCCAGACCCTGGGACCTAAGCAGCAGCGGAAACTATTGCCCGGGAGTGAGGACCACACACACAAAGCACCAGAGGGCAGATGGCTCCTACTGATAAGCCATCCAGGCTGCTTTTGTGTTCACAATTCAATGAACAATGGCTACATTGAACTATTTCCAAACTAAGATCAGGGAGCAGATAACTTTAGTTGTAAGTGCTGCTAAATGCATCAGCGGTCTTCCTATGCTGCGAGCTCACCAGCCACCAGATGTTCTGGGTCCCTGGCGTGGCGCGTGGCAAAAGTTTTCCATCTAAGGTATCAGTTTACAAGACAGGTTTACCTCGGATTTCTGTTTCTTTTCAGCAGAGCCATCTCATACCAAAACAGCTCTCAGCTACCTAGAATCTGCCCAAGGAAATTGGTTTTCCTCCTATTCCATCCAGGGCCTTGGACATACTGTTTCTTCCTGGCTTGTCTCTTAGCCTCTGGACCAAAGCTTCCTGCATTTTCAGCATCTGGCTCAGGCAGTATCCACTCACCTCTTCCTGTCTTCCTCTG
Organism: Plecotus auritus; assembly: GCF_963455305.1. Lineage (NCBI taxonomy): Eukaryota > Metazoa > Chordata > Mammalia > Chiroptera > Vespertilionidae > Plecotus > Plecotus auritus. The sequence goes on from NC_137777.1 coordinate 15,358,516, forward strand.
CTCCCCCAAGATGACCTGTTAGCATTTCACAACTTTCCCCTGGATATCACCGGGCCCCACCTGGCTGATGGTCCTTCGTCACTTTTTTAAAGCTTCCCTTTTCCAGAGGAACCCTTCATGGAGCATGCGTCCTCATGCGCGTAGGTGCCTACTGCAGCTCCCTGTTCAGATTTCCAGCACACTTGTGCATTGCAGGTGATCCTTGCTAGGCCTGGGAATTTCCCCACCGGTTCCCGGAAGCACTCTTTGGGCTCATTCATCGAATGTTCGTTTATCGAGGACTGTCTAGGTACCAGGCACCATCCAGGTTCCAGTGCCAACCGCCTAGGAGTGGAAAAGGCACCCATGTCCTTTGCTCTGAAGTAGCTGCCGTGTTAATGTGGGGTGAGGGTGGGGACCCAGATAATATGACATAAGTGGTGCTGGGATGGAGATAAAAGGCCACTGGTAGGTAATAGCAACCACTCTGCTTAACATAGATAAAATCGCCCACACGTCCAGTCGCTCTCTGAAGGATGATGAGGGGCTGCTAATGCCTGTGAGCAAGGGCATCTCATGTTCAGAGCCCTTCTCCACTTCGGGTTCCATCAAACAAGCCACGCCTTCCCTCTGTCCGGTTTCTCTGGCCCCTGTCTTATGCCTGCTGTTCATAGGTGCTAACTGGCAAAAAGAATGTGACAAAAACGACCTTTCGCAAATTGGAACTGGCTGTCTCAGTGGGAGCTCTTGTTCTTTCTCCGTGGCACCTTGATTTCCTCTGGCCGCCTGGGACTCTTCCACTCCACGGCATCGATCAGTCATTGCCAGGGTCTCCTTCCCCAGCTCCTCCCCTGAGCTCAGCAAACAACAGGAGAGGAAGCGCGGTAGCTGCTTGCTCTCTCTTGCTAATGAATGGTTCGGGAACGCTGGCTGCCTCCCAAGATTATCCACTCCGCATCTTGAACGTGCCCTTTCCTCAAGCTTAGGACTTGTTTTCCTCTTCCAGAACAACCTCCTCAAGTATTCAACTGAGGTAGAAATCGATGTGGCTGTAGCTCCGAGTAGACGAAGCCCTGAGCATGTGCTGGCCTCCCAGTGAGCTTCATGTCATCAGGAACCGCATCTATCCAAGTTGCCTGATTATTCTTGGCAAGGTGACCAGCTCACACTAATGGAATTAGCCAGTGTCCGGACTGTTCTCACCTAAGCATGCTCCTCCGCCTCCCTCCATCCCTGCCTGTCTGCCTGCAGTGTCTGACCGCCGGCAAGGCTTGGTCCATCCAGGAAGGATGGCTGTGGCCAGAGAGGGAGGCCTGACCCAGAAAGGAGGCTAGGGCCAGCGCCGTTTCTCCTGGACCGCAGTAAGAGGAGATATCTGAGAAGAGTTTGGAAAGTAAATATGAGTGTCCCCTAGGAAAACAAAAACAAGACATTAAATGGAGGGGGAGACTAGAATAAATTATTGGGGAAAACCAAAGAGAGGGAGACCTTTAGAAGGTACTTGGGGGTACTCACTAGTTCCATCCTGGCAGTCTAGGGATGTGGGGTGTATGTGTATGTATAGGGCTGCTTCCTTATGTAGATGAAGAATTGCAAGACCCAATTCTATTAGGAACCAATTCTATTAGAAACCTCCTTCTTCTTTGTATTCTTCCCTTGCCCCCTGAGCCTACTTCCGAGTTATGCTCCTGCCTCCTATGTGCTCACTAACTACATGTTGGTTGACTGAGACCAGCCTAATACTTCACTAAAATGAGAAAGGTTTCCCACGGCTTCCCTCCCACCCCTCCCCGCTCCAGCACCACCATCACATGATTGATGGCGATTCTGTGGAAGCCCCGTTGCTTTCCCAAAGCAGGTTCTATTGCCTCCCTGCTGTTTGATCTGAGGTTCAAGTTGCACAGCATCACCTGCTTTGGACACTTGATACCTGGTAGAGAAAGCCCTCAGGCTGTCAGCCTAGGTGAGTTCCTCGCATGGGGCTGCACACTACGCAGGATTGCTCCAGGCCTGGGGAGTTCTGGAGAGATTTGCCTGCGGCATGCTCTGATCCCCGCCGCTGGAGGCTAGCAACCTGGCCCTCGGTGGACGAGCTGAGATTAAATGTTTCCTGACCAACTTCGCATGAATGCCATACAATTTATGCAGCAGCAGCAGCAAGTAAGTCATGGAATTCAGCAACAGCTAGAGGTCTGTTACCGTGTGTCTCTCTTGAACGGGATTTGACTGAAAAGAAGAAAACTCTCTTGAGTTACAGCTGACAGGGCTCAGTTGTTAACCTTCCGGGAAGGAGGAGAGGAGGAAAGTGACCTTTTCAGAGGGTCTACTCTGAGCCAAACACACTCTGTGTGGTGTTACCTTTAACCCTCAGAACTCTAAGAGGTGAGCAGGTCCCGCCCCACCTGGGAAAACAGGCGCAGAAGGTGGTATTCGGCCAGCACGGTGCAGGGAGTCGGGACGTGGCTGTGTTGGGGTATACACACCAGGTCTGACTGCCGCCAGACCCAATGCTCCTCCTTCCCAATACCTGGAACCAGATGGCGGAGGATTTAGGGTGAGCTCGGGCAGTTGTGGGAGGCTGGATGTGGGACCCGGGGCCACCGTTTTTAGTTCAGCTCACCACCTATATTGACATTGGCCTTGGGCAAATGGTACGGCCTGGGTGACTTCAGCTGCCTCGTCAGGAAAGGGGGCACCGTACCATTCCCAGTCATCCCAGGGGGCAGTGCCAGGGACAATCAGGAGCATAACTGAAACCCGGTGGGGAAGCTGAGGTTTAGTCAGGGCAATGTAAACAGGTCTATTTCTAGGGATTTTCTCTCTCTCTCTCTCGCTGAAGATTTATCTTCACACATGCGTTCTTCATCAGATTACTTGTTGGTGTCTGTTCTGCGACAGGCACTAAGTTAGACTCTGGGATACTGTGGTAAACACAACAGACTGGGTCCCTACCTTCTTGAAGTTTATAATCTCCTGAGGACATAGAAAATAAACAAGCAAGCGAATAATACATATATAATCAAGCTTCTGTTAAAAACCAGGAAGCACAGAGTGTGAGAGAAAGTGAGATGGTCCTCAGCTCCTATGTCTTAGGAAACCCAGCCACATTCCATAAAATCACGCACCAAACACCTCTGGGGAGGGAGGCCAAGGGTGGCCAGAACGCGGGAGCAAGTGTTACTTAAAAAAAAAAAAAAGTTTTTATTGATTTTAGAGAGAGAGGGAGGGAGAGGGAAAGAGAAACATCGATTCGTTGCCTCTTGTACGAACCCCAAATGGGGATCAAACCTGCAACCTAGACATGTGTCCTGACCAGGAATCGAACTGGCGACCTTTCGGTGCACGGGATGACAGTCAACCAACTGAGCCACACCGGCCTGGGCGAGCAAGTATTGCTTTTCACTGTGCCCTTCTCCACTCTGAATTTCCTTTAGCATAACTATGTATTGCTTTTATCATTAGAATACTAGTTACACAGAAAAATTGTTGTCTGATAAATTGTAATCTCAGCCTTTTTTTCTTAGTTGTCGGCAAGGGACTGAAAGGGGTCATACCATGTTAGGTATAGATATATTTGTGGAGTCAGTGTTAAGCTGAGCATGTCTGCTTCCATTTCGGGGGAAAGTGAGAAGAGGCTGAGCAGGTGTAGGCCAATCTTGAGTCCAGGCCTCCCCGGAGCAGCCAGTCCATCCCCACTTCCACCCGAATGAGCTGGGGCCTTGACTCTAAACCCCAAGGAAAGAAGTCCATCTGGGTTTGAGGTTACGGGGAAGATATCACAGTCAATCTGGTTCCCCTTGAGAAACCTCAGCCTATGAATTACTCCTCATTAAAGAGGCAGGATTAAGAGGACTAAAATCAATGATTCACAGAGGACTAAGCCTGCAGAAATTAAAATGAGGCCGGGGAAGAATGGAAAAGCTGTAAAACTGGGTGAGAAGCAGGAGGTGGCCCATTAACAAGAGTCGGTGGTGCTGAAACTCAGAAAATAAGACTTTTAGAAGTGGAAGAAGGATTGAATTAGCAGACGGCTGAAAAAGCTCAAGGTGCCAAACAGGCTTCTGCCATCACTGAGTTGGGAACAGATTTTTTTTTTTAAGCCAGTAATTACAATAAGGACACGTTTTCTTTTCCTGTCATTAAGTCAAGAGGGTGGGATGTTACATTAAAAGGTTTGGCTGGTTGGAAACCACATCAGAGGGGAAAACATACGTGATATACAAAACGCCATGGACCCGGAGGGACAGACTGGCATAATTATTTCGTGTATCTGTATTGCTTTTTTCTCATAGGAGGGCAGAGCAACGTACTTCTCAGAACTCCTAGGGAAAATAATCTGGCATTGTAGTTCCCTTTCTCGTCTTCTTTCTCTCTCTCTCATTGGGGCTTGAAACCTGAGGTGTCCATTGCAGTGACAACCGACCCCTGAATAGGGGAGCTGCTGCTAAAGAGGTGGGCACCTTCCCCCTGAGGCCTCAGACGTGAAAGCTTCTCCTTTATAAAATGCTTCCGAGAAAACGCATTGTCATCCCAGGTGTTTAATTTTCGAAATGCAATACACTGTCATCATTTGAGAATGGATTTGCTTGTGGCATGGAACCTTCTGTGCCCATCATTGGAAGACAACTCCAGTTGGTCCTTGATCCAAGTGCATGTCTTATAGAGTTGCGATTATTGATGTTATTTAAAAGTAGTAGTAGCAAGCTCAAAAAATAAATAAATAAAAATAGTAGTAGTTGTGTCTCTCTCACATCGATGTTTCTCTCTCTGTCTCTCCCCCTCCCTTCCACTCTCTCTGAAAATCAATGGGAAAATATCCTCGGGTGAAGATTACACACACACACACACAAAGAGGAAAAAGTAGTAGTAGCAATAGTCATAGTTTCAGAAGAATTAGTGTTTTCTACATAAATTTGGTCTGTTTGCCTGACATGCTTTTGCGAGTATAATTAATGTTGATGGTCTGTTTGCCTGACATCCTTTTGCGAGTATAATTAATCATTGGGGTGATTCACTGTCCTGGGGAAGCTCCCAGAATGTGGGACTGCCAGTTTTTTTAATTTTCACCCGATGATATGTTCTTATTGATTTTCAGAGAGAAGGAGGGAGGGAGGGAGTGAAGGAGGGAGGGAGGGAGGGAGGGAGAGAGAGGAGGGAGGGAGGGAGAGAAGGAGGGAGGGAGGGAGAGAAGGAGGGAGGGAGGGAGAGAAGGAGGGAGGGAGGGAGAGAAGGAGGGAGGGAGGGAGAGAAGGAGAGAAGGAGGGAGGGAGGGAGGGAGGGAGGGAGGGAGGGAGGGAGGGAGGGAGAGAGAGAAACATCGATTGGTTGCCTCCCAATACACGCTCTGACTCAGGATCAAATCCACAACCTAGGTATGTGCCCTGACCAGGAATCAAACCCCAAAACCTTTTGGTGTGCGGGACCATGCTCCAACCAACTTAGCCACCTGTCCAGGGCCTGGGACTTTCCGTTTAAAACAGGTCAGTCTTAGGTATCCCGGGAGAAGTTGGTCACCCTATTAATGCTAAGTGATATGCATAATTCTCTCAGAAAAAAACTAAGAAGCGAGCATTATTTCCCCAATTTCAGTGAAGTGGACTGACTGAGTTTCAAAGTTTAGAGCAACAGGTCTTGTGACAGCAAAGGGATGGGTGGCAAAGACTTGTGCTAAATCTAGGTCTGTCTGGCCCGAAACTTGCCCTTTGAATAGTTCCCCTGTGCGGGCTTTTGAGGTATAGATTTAAGAAACCGCCCCGTTGTACTCGAGGTTCACACCACACATATTCTCTGGCTGTTCTGGGAATGACTATTTCATAGCCTTTGACTCTTAAACAGGTTGGGAAATTAAGAATCAACTGACGATTGAATATTTGCTCAGATATTTAAGCTTAGGAAAAAACAGACTGAAACATAGAGCAGAACATTTTCTGTGTATAATCTTTACTAACCATTTGTGAAATCTTGCCAACAACTCGAAGGAAAGCAGGCCGTTCAGAAACTTTACATTTCCATTCTGGAAAGCTCTCGGCCTGCCCACCAGTTTAGGGGAACGCTGCCGTCAACTTGGCCCGCTTCAATAAGGGCTCTGTGTCTCTATGCCATGCCCAGTCCTCAACGCTTCCGTGCGAGAATACCTGAACTCAGATGGAATTAGCCTCATAATTGCTACACTTTTCTTTAGGAAACAAGTGTGGCTGTGGGACTTTATGACTTTTCTGCTTTTAGGGAAAAATAAATCCATAGACGGCACTGCTGGCCCCGGTACCAGCTCAGGCGTGAAAGAGCTGAGTGTAGACTGACTCCCTAGACAGCACTGACCACGGGTGTTAAAGCAAGGGGACACGGACACATGTGGTGCTTGTGCGTCCCTTCATTCATGTACTCAGCCAGAGTTAAACAGAGAGCCTACTGTGTCTCAGAACGGGCTGGGCACTGGGACATGAAGAGGAAAACAGTGAAATCCTTTCTCATGCAGCCAATGAATAAGGCTAAAATTGCATGTAGTCAAAATCATCCTTAAATATCCCTCAAATCACCTAGCCCGGCCGGTGTAGCTCAGTGGTTGAGCGTCGATCTATGAACCAGGAGGTCACAGTTCAATTCCCAGTCAGGGCACATGCCCAGGTTGCAGGCTCAGTCCCCAGTGGTGGGTGTCCAGGAGGCAGCTGATCAATGATTCTCATCATTGATGTTTTTATCTCTCTCCCCCTCTCCCTTCCTCTCTGAAATCAATTAAAAAAATTTTTTTAAATCACCTATAGAGTATGACCTTAGGTCAGGTTCCTTAGAAGCAGGGCCTGCGATCAGGATTCTCACCAAGTGATTGAAAGTCTCAGGTGAAACCGGTACGAGTGGGGAAGCAGGGTGGGGCCGAGGACCAAGTTCAGCAAACACATCAGCCCCGCTGAACGGCTATAGTGCAGCCTTAGCCTGATCTCACGGGAACTCCGGAGCATGAGTGGCATCCGAGATCTATACCCCTTGAGGCAAAGGGGGCGGCCTTTTGTGTCCCCTACAATCAGGCATTGGCTTGGGGCTGTCTCCAGGAATTAGGGTGAAACCTCTTGGGAATCTCTGGCGAAGTGGCTCCAATCAGATGCAGGCAGGGTGCTGCTGTGAGCAGTTAGCAGCCGAAACTCACAGCAGCCGGGGGATGGATGGACCTGCCACGTCAAGGGCCATCACCAGCAGCCACCTCGCGGGGTCTGTGTGACATGATAGAAGCCTGCACGTCATCTGTTAATAAAGACAACAGAGCAATTTCTTTTTCTCCAGGGGTGCGCAGCCCACCGTTTCCCAGGAAGCAGACTCTGCGATGATATGAGACGGGATGTTCACTGGGAAGCTCCCTGTCAACACTGTGGGAGGGAGGGCTGGAAGCAGGAGCGGGCGGAGGGAGAAGTTGAGCCACAATGCAGACCTGAGGACAGCCTCGGCCGACCCCACCGACCCCACCCCATGCGGAGCTCTGGAGATAATTGGCCTGTCGGAGCCCCCCCACTCGGTCCACCTTGGGAAGGGCAAGGCCCTGGGTGACATGGCTCTGCAGCTGAGGCCACTCCGGAGGGACAACTGGAGGCTCTTTGCTGACTGTATCCCCTGCAGCTGGACAGCAGGTCCTTCCTGGGTTGGGATTGGTGGCACGTCTCTGTCTGCCCTCGATGAAGACACTCACAGGGCGCATCTCACACTCGCTCCAAGCACATGGCCAGGGAGTGGGATGGCACAGATGCCCCTCACTAGTTAAAGTTGTTTCCTCTTGAAGGAGGGTGGGTGGGCGCATATGGTTGAAGAACTTACAGTTTAGTCAATGCCTTAGTATTTAATATGAAGTCTGGAATTTTATCCTTGGGGTATCTTCACTTAGAAGGGGATACGCTTCCTATTTTTTACTTATTATACTTAGTCTTTTTTTTTTTTTCATTTTTATTCACTTACAGGCATGGCCTAAGCACCTTACATGAATTATCTTATTTAATCCTTATAATAGCCTTCTGTGAAAGGTACTATTATTATTCCCCGTTTTACAGGCGAGGAAACTACAGGTTAGAGATGTTAGGAAAAACTTGCCCATTGTGAAATTACATAGTCAGGATTTTAGCCAAAGTCTGTCTGACTCCAAAGCTCAAACCCTTAACGACTCTACTGAAACCAACTGTGAAACCTCTCACGTTACCCTCTGATGGACCTTAGCTTATTCGTTCATTCACTCGACAATGTTTTACTGAGCACGCCTCGTGCCAGGCTCTGTGGTGGTAGAGATTCCCCAGAGAAGCCTACGAGAAGGAGCACATGTGCGTGTGTTCCCGGGGGTCATTCTTCCTGCCTCTGCGTGTGTGTGCGTGTGTGTGCGTGTGTCTGTGCGTGTGACCCTCTTGGGAGACAAATGCAAGGTGAGGCCTTTGGCTCTCTCCCAGTAACTCAATTCACTGTGCTACACTTTTTTACAGGCTAAACGAGATGCTAAGCGAATGCCTGCAAAAGAAGTCACCATCAATGTCACAGAGCAGCATCCGACAGGTGGAGGAAGTCGAGGAATCACAGAGAACTGTGCCCACTAGGGCAGATGGACTTCTTTGGTGCCCATCACATACTGGATCCCACAAGGAACCTTGAAGAGGAGGGTGCCCCTGCTGAATGTGAATGCTGCTGAGTGCCTTGAGAGACTGTCTGGCCCGGCAACCGACGGCTGCCTGAGCTCTGGGGACGTTCTCAGCCTCTTGGTTTTCGCGTAAATGTATTGGCACAGTGCTCACATAGGCTAACACGCTGCACATGAGCAGCTCAGTTTGCTGCCTTGCAATGCCTGCGCTTAGGTCTGCTTGGAAGGACTGAGCTAAAGCCACAGGCCAGGTTATGAAGCAGAGAAAGGAGAAGCGGTGGGAGAGTCACCTGTCAGCGCCACGCTCTCCTGGCCACGGGAGTGTGCATGGTTTCTGGCAAGCCTGTTCGTTCTTTCTTGTTGAATGCCGCCATCACCAAGCTTACTGTGTGCGATTAAAAGTTGGCTCTCACCTAACTTTGAGCCAAGATGCATGAGAAACCAAGGAACAGGAAAACTCCCTGTTATTCTTGTTTCCTGAGCTCAAAGCCCACCAACACCCCGGCGTGTCTTTGGGGGGTCTCTATGATGCAGTCACACCCATTGCTCAGCCTTCAATGCCCCCGCCCTCCATGCTGGTGTCCACATCGGCCTTTGAACCATAACATCACAGCCGCTGTGGTCGGTGCATCCAACCAAGGACACCCCTGCGGGCTCAGCCGGACATTGCATTTTTCATAGCTTTCCAGTTCCCTTTGCTTGTGTTCTCGAGTGTTCTCTCTCGCAATCGGGTCATTTGCAATTGTTATTGAAAGAGCAGACACTGCTCACGAGCGGGAGATGATCAGACCATGTTGGCTGCACACAGGGCTTCCCCTACCCTCTCTGTCCGCAGCCCCAGGACTTTGCCATCTGCAGAGGAATCGCTTTAGAAAGTCAGTACCTGGTGGACGTGCAATCACATTGGCATTAGATTGACATGCTCTGCGTTAGAAATCAGGTAGCTGATGCAGCAAAAAAAAAAAAAAAAAAAAAAAGGTTTTTCTAGGAATACACATTTCTAGCATTTCTTTAAATGGTTAGGTGGAGTATTTTCCTCCAAAGTCATGTAGCAAGGGCTTGGGAAAGATAGGCCTGAGGTTGTACCAAACGATACCAATAAGCTCCGTGGGTAGCAGAAACCGGCAGCCTGCTGCTTTGTGCTTGTATAACACAGTCCAGACAATGGGCATCAGCAGGTTCCAGTCCAGAGACTCAGTCTCCTTACTTGCCAGCTCTGTTACCCCTCAAACACAAATGGGCAGCGTCCCTTCCTCCTCCTCTCCGTCAGCAGATCGTATATTTATTCATTAAACATTAGATGCCACCCCGGAGCCAGGCACCTCGCAGATGCTGAGAGATTGGCGTCTGGCCAGACACCATCGTATATCCTGAGCCTGACCGTGGGCTTAATAAGCAGAGACTGACGGAGACACTGAGGTCTCGTGTGTTGTGAATCGCCCTGCAGTGTGATCTCACTTGTATATTCAGGACGGGTTTCTGTCTTAAACTCTGCGTGCGTGTCCTGATCACGCAAGACTTTCACCATCCTCAAAACGACAGTTTCCTCAAATCTCCGTTACTTTCTGATTCTTTGAGAAAGGGCTTTTCAGCAACTTCTTTGAAATGTTAAATAAAATAATAATAATAATATAATAATAATAATAATAATAATAAAAGCAAAACCTGTGACTCCTATGTCCCCACTGGCATTACCGAGCAGGAGCCCCGACTGCCACAGGTGGGCGTCGCTCCTGCAAGTTCAAGGGCTCACTGTCCCAGGGCACCTGCCTTGTGTGTGTGGAGAGGGTGTTCCTTCACCCGGCACTGCTGTCAGCCACAGGCTAAGCCTAGTTTCTCTGCACAACCTTGTTTTTCACCACTTAGCTGCTCCATGTTGCTTGGGATTGATCAACTTGAGAGGGTGTCTCCGTTTTATATAGAGACAGTTTCTCACTCCTGCGGCAGGAGGGGATAAACAGCATATATGACCCGTCCCTCTGCAGAGCAATCTGGATGTCACCAAGACCATTTCTGGAATGTTACTGGAAATTTGGCAATCTTTTCATGTGTATGTGATATGGGAACTGGTTCTTATTACCCTATTAGCATAACACTTTCTATTGCAAAGTTTGTGTCAATAAAGTCATCAATTTCAAACATATGGACAGTTACGAAGAATCTTTACTGAGACCTTACATTTGCATGTAGAGATGCTCAGATTTTTTTTCACGTTTAAGCAAAGACCTTTCACATAAGTGATCCCTCTGACTCCTCCAAAAAGCCTTGTGAGGTGGTAAAGAGAACACTGTCAGCACCAAGCTACAGCTATAAAAGTATCTATGGTCCACTCAGACGGTAAGTGACGGAGCAGATGCAAGTGAGGGAAGCTGGTCTGCAAATCCAGTGCGTTTCCCACCATATGACATGGTACCTCTCCTGGCAAGGAGGGCTGGCATGGCTGGGAGACAGCCACGTGGGGTGGGGGTGGGGGGTTGTCACGGAGCCGGACACAACACTGAGCCCAAGTCTAAGGGGGTGGCGGCAGTAACTAGAGAGGGCTGGGGAGCTCTTGGGGGGTTTTGTGTCTGGCTCAGGCTCCCTTATCCCCCCGCCCCCCAGAGGGGTGACTGACCTACTGTGACAGGCACTTTTAATGAAGATCAGAAAGAAGAGAGACTTCTATGGGATTCGAAGGATTGGGCTTGCACCCCTCAGAACTGTTGCTAAGACCTACAGGTGAGGGAAACCATGGCAACCAGGGGCCTCTCTGTTCTGCCAATGCCCCAAGCAGTCCTTGGATACACAGGCGAAGGACTGTATGCTCACCCTTTTCCTGCTGCCCAGCCCTGCCCCCCTCCCCGACCACGCTTCTGTTCGCCCTTCCTGGCTAAGCCCTGCTAACCTTCACCTCTGTGACCCTCTAATTCCTGGGGGGGTGACCGCTGAGGGATGGTGGGATGCTGGATTTTCAGTGCTAAAAGCATGGCAGGTCAACTGATCACCTATTATTCCTGGACCAATGATCTTCTAGCCGTTTTCTCCTTTGGTGATGGCCGCTGAGACGGACGGGATTACAGTCAGTGACTTTGTTTATTCTTGTCTTCAAAGGAAGATTGTTTTCATTCTGTTCAATTTTTTTTTTCTGTCAATGAAATGTTATGATTCATTTAGAAGGAGCTACAGCTTTTCCTGAGAGGAAATTACGGAGCAGTAATTGCCATCTTTTTCCTGCTCCCCCTGGAATAATCAGAGCAGCAAAGAGAGTCATTCTGATGGTACCACATGATTAACCCCGATGACAGTGTTGAAATCTAAGCTGGTAGGAGAGGGGCAGGAGACAATAAAGTTCTCCAAACAGAGCTGCCTCTCCCCACCTCAGCTACTCCTCCTGAGCAGCTACTCCTCCTGACTCTTCTGCTCATAATGCTGTAATATCCTTTCTCTCCCACCCTCTGCCTTTATCTCTCCCTTCCTAACACCACTTCCTAGCCCTGTACATTTGTCCTCCATGGCCTTGCATCTCACAGTCCATGGCCCACTCTTCACCAAACTGCTCAAAACAGAAACTCTGTTTTCAAATCCTGCCTCATCCACTTTCCACCTGTCTCTCCATCTGCCTTTTCCGCTCGGTGTCTCACAACCAACACCTTCACTTGGTCACCACACCTCCTGGATTTCTGCAGAAGTCTCCTTACCTCTCTGCCTCCTCCCAACCTGCCTCTAATCCAGACTCCACACTGCTGACAAAATTGCCTTTCTAAAATGCACATCTGACCAGAGCACTCGCTGCCCTCAAAATGTAGACTCCAATCAGCCTGGCTTCTAAATATCTGCTTCACAATCTGGTTCCTCCCATTGCCTTGGGTCAGTGTCTACATCAGATCGGAAACTGTTGTTGAATCTTCTCACTGGGAAAAGGACAGAGAACCTTCTATTTGGGATTGCTCTGTTTGTGGCAGTGACCCACGAGATGACTTAAGAAAATCCCCTTAGCGTCTGTCTCTCTCCCTCCAGTCCAGCCTACCCTGCTGCACAGTGAGTCTTCCAGAGGAGTCCCCATCCTGTGCTGGAGATATCAGGGACCAAATCTTTCATCTGTCTGAGCCTCCGTTGCATAATCTGTCAAGTAAGGGCACTTGCTAAACATCCATTAAATCTGAACCCACCCTGTTCTAAATTTTCAATAGCACTCATTGCCTGATTTAAGAATTCATTTCTGGGAGGAAAAGGGGGAAGAGAATTAAGTGCAAGCTTCCAATCATAAAATAAGTCATGGGCCTGTGATGTGGAGCATAGGAAATAGAGTCAATAACATTGTAATAACCACATACAGTGATAGATGCTAACAGACTGATTGGGGTGATCATTCTGTAAGGTATATAAATGTCGCATCCCTATGTTTTACACTGGAAAACGGATATAACATCGTCTGTCAACTATAATGAAAAATAATCGAAGAGAATCAATTTCTCAGTCTGGCTGGTCCTCCAAGACCTCCCTGCTTACAGCTCTAAACCACTTGCACATATTTTGTCCTTCAAACCAGACTACTTGCAGCCCTCTGACTGCCCATCGCACTGCCTGCCTTTGGCACCAGTCCCCGCTGGAGCATCCTCTCCCCACTGCTGTTGGGATCGCATTCCTCTCCGGAGCTCAGCCCCAGTGGTACCTCAGTCCTCAGTGAAAATTTCTTAATCCTCTTACCCAGACGTAATCTCTCTCTCCCCAGCTCTCAATGCCCAGCTCTCTCTCTCTATCCATGTCATAGTTGTATACATGGTATAGACATTCTTGTGCTTGTCTATGACATGATTATGATACCTCACTTTATTGTAAGAAGGCTCTTAACTGCATGGGACACACGATGTTGAGCATTCTATCTGCTCAGAAAATGTTTATTCGATTGAAAGCACTCGTGAGACGTAAGGCATTAGCAAAGTCCATGACCTACATGCTTAATTAGGAATCCATTCATTCCTTTGTTCATTTATGAAACATTTACTGCGTGCTTTCTAAGTTCTGGGGATATAGGGAGAATTTTAGACAGAGTTCCAACTCTGAATTATCCCCTGGCATAATCAGACAGCTACAATATAATGTGACAAATACATAATAGGGGGTCAGCAGGTGAATAAACACGAATATAAATATTTTATTACTGATTATAATAAAATGGCTTAAAAGATTTGACGTTAGTCTTTGTAAAATACCAACACTTAAATACACAAATCCAGCCATATTAGCTTAGAAAAAGAAGCAAGGAATTCTTTATTGTTGAATGCCTACTAAGGTCCAAGCAATGTATACACATTACCTCATTGTCAGAGATATTGTGGGATGTCATTACAGGTGAGGAAAGCAAAGGGTTGTTGCATAATGGTGCCATTGGGCACTGGAGGTATCAGGGGGAACACTTTGTAAAGTATATGATTGTCTAACCACTAGGCTGCACACCTGAAACGAATACAAAGTCATATATAATTGAAAAAAAATAATTGTTGCATAGCTTGGGTAAGGTCATATAATTAGCCACTTTTTAAACCCAGGACTCTGATATCAATTGGCCTGCAATCTCAACTTTCCAGGCAACAATCCGCTACCTGAGGGCCTGTGGACCCCCTCGACCAGTGGTCGGCAAACTCATTAGTCAACAGAGCCAAATATCAACAGTACAACGATTGAAATTTCTTTTGAGAGACAAATTTTTTAAACTTAAACTTCTTCTAACGCCACTTCTTCAAAATAGACTCGCCCAGGCCGTGGTATTTTGTGGAAGAGCCACACTCAAGGGGCCCAAGAGCCGCATGTGGCTCGCGAGCCGCAGTTTGCCGACCACGGCCCTAGACTGTACACAGGTTTCTAGGAACTTGAACTATTGATATGGAGCTGTGGTAATCTGCCTCTTGGCCAGAAGACCTAGCACCAAAGGAAGCAGAGCTATTTAGACCTAGAGAAATCATTCAGTGAGGAGAGAGAAGATATTCCAGGCCATAACTCAGGAAAGAAGGACCATGTAAAAGCTTCCACGCAACTACTAGTATTGGGACAAGGAAGCTGGAAGCCCAGGATGCTGCAATTGGTCGTGCTGTGATTTTAAAGAATTTAGAGCGAGAAAAAGAAGCAAAGCATTCTCCCAACTCTGTGGAAAGATGATGAAGATCGATTTCTGGAAATGTAATCATTCCTAACACAGATGTTTTCCCCATAATATAAACACAAATTATAGGATGTGAAAATGTTTTCTCCTTTGTATATAAAAATGTGAGCAGATAAAGAGCAGACTGCATTTTTCTGTTTTTACCCAAAAGCCTCTGAATTCCACTAAAGGTATGTTTCCCACAGCAGGGAGAGGCAGAGAAGCCACTGGACAGCTGGGCATCATAATAATCACGTACAGTGGCAGATTCTGAGTTCACATGGAAACATGGTGAGGCCTGTGCCTAACACCGCAGCTGGTACAAAGATCAGCCTGCAAACAGGCATTCAAGAAATGTAACAATTTTCTTTCCAAGTTCTACTTTTGGTGGCAATGTAGTCTTCATTGGTGCAGGTGGAAGATATGTA
Organism: Plecotus auritus; assembly: GCF_963455305.1. Lineage (NCBI taxonomy): Eukaryota > Metazoa > Chordata > Mammalia > Chiroptera > Vespertilionidae > Plecotus > Plecotus auritus. Next base: position 15,373,643 of record NC_137777.1, read on the forward strand.
ATCTCGGTCTACTCAGGGATCCCACCTTTCCTAGGAGTTGCCACACGCTGGGGTGGGGAGTGTACATGAGAGGGCATGGGGGCTTTGGGCTGCTCGATTTTCCCTTCCAGTCTGCAAGGTCCCTTCAGTGGTTCTCTTACATTCTCTTGGAAACATTCTGCGGCATCGAAGCCATGCTGGGCGCAGGAAAGCAATGCTGTGCTGCTAAGACCCTATGTGCTTGGGCGCAGCTAGGGGGCCTGTGGGCTGATTCCTCAGCTCTGTGCCAGGCTGGGCTCAGTAGCATCGGTGGGCTATTCTGGCCCCCCAGCCCAGAGGCCCAGACAGTCCATGCTGCCCCTTCTCTGTCACTGTCTGCCGTCCTCTGGGGGCTCACCTGGGAAAGAACCTCTAGTCCCCTCACCGTCTCACTTCAATCCTACCAAGGTGTCTTGGGGATCTCTGGACCCCTCCCTCTTAGGACTGCACCTTTAAAACGCCAAAGCCAGACGGAAGGAAGCCAGACGGAAGGGGTGGGGAAGCCGTGCAGGATCGGAAACTACTGGGGCGAAAAGACTAGGTGGATCCACCCCAAAAATGGACTCACCGCTTTCTGTTTTGTGGTTGAGTCTAAATGACCCCTCTTCTAACAACAAACAAACCAAAGTGTTCTTTTTTTTTTTTTTTTTTTTTCAGTTACAAAGATGTATTTCAAAGTGTTTGTTGATAGCCCATTTTATGTAGCTTTGATGGCCTATGATATTTCTGCCAGTTACAAATACTCGTTTTCTCTCGGGGGAAATCAAGATGCTTCGGGTCGTTGGGCTGTTTTCTGTTGAGCTATTGGGAGTGGGGGCAACTTACCCCGTGGGAACAGGTAGGGGAGGCGCATTTTCTTGCCTGCGGAGACAGGGCGGATGGCTCTAACTGGGCTGCCACCCTGGTCGCTAGGCCTCTCCAGCCCTGGGCTCCGGCCTGACACCTCCTGAGAGAAGGGAAGAGCCGCCCGTGACCTTCTTCTGACAGCACACCTGGCTGTACAGGAGGCAGAGCAGATGCTCCCTCGGAGATGATTGGAGGGCGATTAGGAGGCCCTGCCTGCTCCAGGCATTTTCCTCCCCAGCCTGCTGCCGCCTGGCCACCCCCTCCTCGGACTCACTCCTTTGGTTTAGAAGACATACGTTGAAGGCCCCTGCCTTCACTCCACGTGAAGACGAAGCTCTTCCAAACGCTGTTTGTCTCTTCGTGGTCCCTGCGGAGTGAAGGGCAGTCACAGGAACTGGGGGAAGACTAGGAACTGGATGCTGGCCTGGTGTTCTCTGCTCCTCGGAAGGAGTCCTCTCGTCCCCGTGGTAATTCCTCCTCCAGGCTCCCCCTGCCTGATATCTGCAGGCCGCAGAGTGGTCCCACCTCAAGGATCTTTGGCTTCTATACCCGCACGCCTTCGGAAGATCCCGAGAAGGAAAGATGACACGAGAGAAACGTCAGTACCTTCCTGCCCCCGACGACTCACACACGGCATCGTGGGGTCTTCTGCAACCAGCCTCCATCTCTGTGCACCCACCGTTGGTAGAATTCGTTAGCTCTCTCGTCCTTATCGGTACATTTTTGTTGCAAGCCGGGGCATCGTTTCCTTAGCTTTGAGTAAGCCTTTCAGAAACAGGGGTGTTGAAACAAGGTTCCGCTTGTCACTGGGAAGCCAGTCCTGCCTGGTCCCGCCTTTAAGATGCACTTGTCCGTGGTGCTTGGGAGTCAGGCTGCTGGGCCACGCCGGGCAGTGGTCAGGAGAAGCCGCGGGGCTCCGGGGATTGCACAAAAGGCTGGCAACTCTCTCTCTCTCCTGCCAAGCTCTCTGTCTCCTCCCGGAGGAAAGAGCTTCAGTTCCTACCCTGAGTTCAAGGTGGAGAAGACAATGCTGATTGCATTTCTAGCAGCAGCAAATCAAATGGGAAATAAAGCTCTTTTGGAATAAGTGTCAAAATAACTTATACTACACAAGTTGTCACAGTTAGACATACAGACTTTTGGCTCTGTAACAGGTTGTTCATTCTCCAACCTTGACATTTAACGTTAAGCTGAGCAGAGAGCACAGATTTTTCAATCTTCACTGCACATTAGAATAACCTGGGAGCTTTAAAAATGTCAGAGATCCTGTAAGTGGGTTAGAGCGGGGCTCAGGTGTCGGTATGTTCTTAGAAGCTCCCCAGGTGATAGTGGTCTGAAGCCGGGCTTGAGAGCCACCGATAGAGAAGAAAGAGCACAGGCTTTGGAGTTGGATAGACTTGGTTCAAATCCTGGCTCACCATGAACTGGTTGTATGACTTGCGGTGAGTTACTTAAAGATTTTGGGCCTAAATTTCCTCCCCTATCAAAAGGAAGATGAGGGAGAGCTTAATGGGCTACTACTGAAGATTAAGTGAGATAACATTTGTAAAATGTGAAATTGCCTGGCATGGAATAAGTTTGTTGTAAATATTTGTGCTCCTCCACCCTTTTATATTAGATGATTTTTTAAAACAGATTCAAGTGCCGAAACCGGTTTGGCTCAGTGGATAGAGCATCGGCCTGCGGACTGAAAGGTCCCGGGTTCGATTCCGGTCAAGGGCATGTACCTTGGTTGCGGGCACATCCTCGGTGGGAGGTGTGCAGGAGGCAGCTGATCGATGTTTCTCTCTCATCGATGTTTCTAGCTCTCTATCCCTCTCCCTTCCTCTCTGTGAAATATCAATAAAATATATTTAAAAAAAAAAACAGATTCAAGTGATACTGCTTCAGAGAAAGAGGGGCAAACCTTATAGAGGACCGTCTGCTTAGAATGGAAGTGAAGGCAGATTTGGAATGTCAGGCTAGACGGAAGACAGGATGAGGGCAAATCTCCGATTGCTCTGTGATGGATAATATAGAAGGGTTGCAAAGCACAGCTCCATAATCACAGCTCAGAACATTCTGGGCTTTATTGTTATTATTTTTTATTATTATTAAATCTTGTAACAACATACTATAGAATCTACATTTTAAACTAAATAATGAACAAATGTCTTCTGAGGTGTTTTAGATATCATAAGTTACTTGGATTTTATTCTTCATGTACTTTTTAAGAAATATGTTTTTACTAGAGGGCCGGTGCATGAAAATCGTGCACTGGTGGGGGGGGGGTCCCTCAGCCCGGCCTGTGCCCTCTCACAGTCCGGGAGCCCTCAGGGGATGTCTGACCACCATGGAGGCAGGAGAGGCTCCCGCCACCACCGCTGCACTCCGCCAGCTGTAAGCCCAGCTCCTGTGTTAAGAATCTGGCCCCTGGTGATTATTTGAATATTAGCCTTTTATTATATAGGATTTGGTTTTTTTAGAGTGAGAAGGGAGAGGGATAGAGAGAAACATCAATGATGGAGAGGAACATCATCAACCAGCTGCCTCCTGCACACCCCCTACTGGGGATTGAGCCTGCAACTGGGGCATGTGCCCTGACCAGGAATCAAACCTGCAACCTCTTGGTTCCAGGGTCGATGTTGAACCACTGGCCAGGCTTTTCATGTATTTTTATTTGCTTGTTCTCCAGTGGTGCCTGTCAATGGTGTTTGCAGGGGGACAATTCCCCACTCCCTTCTTTAGTTCTTATGGTTGGACTAACAATAAAATACTAAAATTGACACAAGGGTAGATTAACCAGGGGAAAAACAATTTAATACATGCACATGGGAGAATCATAATATGATATTCAGATCATAAAATGAGGCTCAAAGAAATGATTGAGCTAGGCACCTTTTTATACCTTTCAGCCAAAGAAAAATACTTTCTCGAGAAATTGTCAGGACAAAGAAAGTGAGTGCTCATTAGAAGGGAAGCTAAGCAAGGTTTGGGCTCAGGTAGTAAATTAGTAATGACGTTACAAGGTTTGCTTATACAGGCTTTTTCGACTCTGGATTTTAGAACTCTGTGATAAGGTTGCCGTCTCTCAGCCCTCACAAGTGGGGTGGGCGCCTATCACATGAGATTTATTGCCTGCTTTCGGGGGACGGAGGAGAGTCAGAGAGCTCCTTTCATTCCTGCTCCTTCTCAGGAGATTTTAGCTTGAAATAATGATATGCCATTGTGGGATATCCTGGGGCAGCCTGCCATGGGCCCCAGACAGTAGGAAGTGTACAACTTTTTATTTTTTTCACTCTTACCCAAGGATATTTTTCCATTGGTTTTTAGAGAAAGGGAAAGACAGTGAGAAAAATCTATGTGAGAGAAACACATCGATTGATTGCCTCCTGCGTGACCAGGGCCCAGGCCAGGGAGGAGCCTGCAACCACGGTATGTGCTCTTGACCGGAATCAAACTGGGGATCCTTGGGTCTGCTTGCCCCAAGTTATTTTTTGTCATGCTTTTTCTTTTCCTTCTAATTGCTCTATCCACTAAGCCAAACCAGCTAGAGCAGAAGTATACAACTTTAAAGAACAAAATGGTATTTGAAAATACCGTGTAGAACAGATACCAAACTTTTGTTCTTTCATTTTGGCAAAAGGGAACTTACCCCAGATACTGCAGCTACTCCTCCAGACTCCTGTTTCGTCCACCGAAGTGGAAATAGCTCTGAGGTTGCTCTCTAAACATCCTGGAATGAAAGCTGTGACGGGTGATGGTGCCATCCAGGCCATCAGGAAACAATGATAGCCCTGCTTGCAAGAACATGACTCACACTCCATGTTACGTCGTCGAGGGCTCAATGTGACCTTCTCTGGCAATGAACTTGAGATGCCAGAAAAACCCCTGGACAGGCTGAGGGAGGAAGAGACAAAGAATTCAAAGGGCAGAGGAGTAAGAGTGGGTTTGGAGAGAGAAGTGGGAAGAAAGAGCATGATCTGATGCTTGAGATAAATCAGGTGATGGGGAACGTGGCCCAGACGATTGTTTTGTTGGAAATCAGTTGAGCGGAGAGTCAGTTTGGTGATTCTGGGTCAGATCTTTTTCCTCTCGGCACCAAAGAATGAGAAGCTGGCCCGGCACAGGGAATGACTCATTGTGGCCTTGCTTTCCCTCCCCCTGGCTAAAGGATATAGATATTATCCGCACTTCACCTCTCAGCAGAGCAATTACCGCGGGCAATTTATTCACAAGAAATAAATCTCTAATTCATCTTTTTTAAAAGAAAAGAGGTTAAAATTTTCCTGTAAAATTTTATGTACATACAAGTATATATTTTATAGCATAGAGTGTGGTCTCAGGGTGTGGGCTCAGGAGGAGGATGGATGGCTGTTCAAATCCCAGCTCCTCAGGTACTAGGAAATAGCTAATGTGCTAAGGCTCGATTTCCTCATCTGTGGGATGAGGATGAGAAAAGTGCAAATTGACATCCTAGATTTGATGTCCGGACAAAGTGCTGGTGCTGGACACAGAGTAGTCACTCCGAGTTGACTACTAAATGGTTTCCCATTTAGAATTGATGGCATATGGTCTGCCAAGCACTTAAGACAGTGCCTGGCACATAGTGGGTGTTGATGAAGCCTCAGCCATGATCATCAATGTCTTTGCCGTCCTCCTCCTCATCACCATCGTAGCCTGGATTTCATTACCTATGATGATGTTTAGTCCCAAGTTATTTTTTGTCATGCTTTTTCTTTTCCTTCTAATTGCCAGTCAATTTTCCCTAGTATATATTATATTTATTCCACTGTTTCCCCAAAAGACTCAAAAAATATTAAGCAGCTCCACACAGCCACAAGATAATATTAAATTTATTGTAACTATTCAATATATAGGTTTGTTAATGAATATTTCAAGATGGTATCTGTAATGACAGTTACTCATTATATCCATGGCCTGACAATTGAGACTTTCCAAAATCATCTTGTCTATATTCTGTGATACAGAAATTTATTGGATTTGACCAAGGTTTGTCATCAAAGTTGTTCTTTAATCTAATTCTAGCCTAGGAACCCTACACCATGCCTTCGTTTAGAGACGGAATGAGTCTCTCCCTGGGGAGAAGCCTGCTGGGTTTCTCATTGGTGCAACGGGATGCCAGCTTTTCTCCTGCTGGTCTGCTTTCTAGAGCATCTGCTCTCAAAGAGCTTCTCTCCCTGCCGGTATTCCAGAATCTTGTAAGAATAGTACGTCCGATCTTTTTTTTTTAATTTTTCTTTTTTTTCTTTTTCTTTTTATTAATTTCTTTATTGATTAAGGTATCACATATTTGTCCTCATCCCCCCATTCCCATCCCAGACCCCTCCCCACGCATGCCCCCACCCCCCTGTTGTCCGTGACCACTGGTTAGGCTTATATGCATGCATACAAGTCCTTTGGTTGATCTCCCCCCCCGTTACCCCCACCCTCCCCCACCTTCCCTCTGAGGTTTGACAGTCTGATCGATGCTTCAGGACTGCTCCAGCCATGAAGACAGAAGAGAAACAGTCCAGAGATGGAAGACGCTGGCGACGCCTTGCCATACTAGCAGTCAGCAGCTGTGCATCGCTGCAGGTTGTACATCCGATCTTTAGCTTCTATTAAACCCTACGGAGAGTACGCTACATGGTACAGTTGTATCACATTGAGTCCAAGGCTACCTATGAATGTTAATGACTGATACTTATTGATCACTAGCTAGAACCAGGCACTACGTGAATATTCTACATTCATTATCTCGCTTAATTCTCAAAGTAATTATTTGAGGGAGAGACTCTTATTATCTCCTTATGGCTGACACTGTGGATTGGCTATTCCAAAGGAATTTACATCCCTTTCCTCCATTTCATGCCTGAAATGCTGATGTGAGGCTGATGGTGCAGCAGCCATTTTGTAACCTTGAGGCAACCAGCTCCAAGACAGAGGCCTCCGCGTGAAGAATGTCAAAGCAGAAAGACAGCGAGAGCCTGGACCCAGACGACGTTTTATGAAACAGGAAATGAGAGCTCAGTGAGTTTGTGTGATGCGACTGGTGAATTTCAGAGACAGGATTTGTACCCAAATCTGCCCAACACCAGTGCATATGCTTTAACCACAAAGGCACCTGCACTGCCCTCTCATTACTGTATTTCCAGCAGTTTACCGTGGCTCATCCTTTTCAAACCATGTGTCAGAGAAGTCTGGGATTATTCATAGGTGAACCTCAGAAGAAAAAACTTCTGTGGTAAAATAAACACTGCATCCAGTAGTCCCGTCCTCCCCCCTCCCCCTCCCACATGCACAACAATACATCCAAGTTTCCAAGAAATCCTACAACAAAAAACTGCTGGACTTAGATGAACTCAGTGGTTCCCAAACTCGTTTGAACATGACTTCTTTTTTTTTTTAATGACATTCCTAGTCATTTCCTTCAGAACATTGTTCCTTGGAACACCAATGTGGGAGGCCATTCGCTGCATTCTGATGAAGAGTTATTTCCTCAGCTTTGGTTTAAAGTAAAACAAAGTGAGTCACAGCAACTTGGTACTTTGTGAATTACTTAGAGGATTTTTTCCACTATGCAACTCAGGCCCCCATAGAGTCCCAGATGATAAATTTCTTTGAGAATCTGGTGCCAGGACAAAGCATGCACCTCCTGAGGAAGCTGTCCGCTTCCTTTCTTTAATAATGAGAATTATGTGACACGGTGCATTCTCTTTTGCTTTGGCTTTCCGGAAGCTCAGAGACAAATGGGAAACAACAATCACTGGCTCAGGTTCCTGGGGTTTATGTTCTTATATTTTCTTTGATCTGACCTTGATTTTCTTCTTTATTTTTTATCCTGATTCTGTGTTTTAATTTTATTGTTATTATTGTGTATGTTCTTGTGAGCGAAATTATATTCATTGTGGAATAGGTGGAGTATAAACATACTAATTCAACAAAAAAATCAAGACTATCCTGAAAAGATATGTCACATGGCCTCCTAGACAGCATGGTTGTGCCCATGATGTCTGATCAAAGAACCAAATCAATTTATTTACTGTAAAGCTTGAAATTATGTCTCAGGAATGTTTAATACAAGAAGTAATTTTTCAAAAGGAGGATATATTCTTTTTAAAAAATATTTTTTATTGATTTCAGAGAAGAAGGAAGAGAGAGAGAGAGATAGAAACATCAATGATGAGAGAAGAATCCTTGATCGGCTGCCTCCTGTACCCCCCACGGGGGATTGACCTTCAACCTAGGGAATTTCAATTTCCTCACAGGAAATTGAACTGTGATTTCCTGGTTCAGTGCTCAACCAATGAGCCACGCCGACTGGGCAAGAGGATATATTCTTGAAGATGAAACATAAATACCTTTACTCTTATTTGAATGTAGTCTAATATAAATTAAACTTTTATTGGAATTAATGATCTAGATTACTGAGCTAACTCAATATCTTAAACCACCAAATTAGGTAACCAAATTAATCACAACCTTGCAGAAAAAATAAAATTAAGAAAGACATACATGCCTCTGATATATACCTATTTCAGAAACTTAACTTAGTTAACCATGGTTGAATAACCATCAGTTCCTACGATGGAAAAATTTGCTATCATTGTCAACACAGAGGAGCAGTTAGTTATTCATGAAGTTGATGACTTGTGCCACTCATTAAAGGGGCATCCTGACAAGCTCCAGATCAGTAAGCAAAAGGTAACTAATGGCGCACTGTGAAATTCAGTAGGCGATACAAAGAAATATGATACAGATGTTGAGGGGAGAACACTCAGGTGTTGTGTAACAGCTGGGAGAGGCAGTTCAGAATATGTGATCCACAGCCACTATTTTCTTTTATTTATTTATTTATATTTATTGTCTAAAATTTTACATAGGTCTCCTTTTTCCCCAATTGACACTCCCCGCCCCCCAGCCATTCCCACCCCGGGCAAGCCCCCACCGCCCCAGTGTTTGTGTCCATTGGTTATGCTAAAATGCATGCATACAAGTCCTTGGGTTGCTCTCTAACCCCTCCCTCACCTACCCTTTGTCTCTAGATCAATCTATTCTTGTTCATCAAATTATGTTGATCATTATATCCCACATATGAGTGAGATCATGTGATATTTATCTTTCTCCGACTGCACAGCCACTGTTTTCAAACAAACTCCTAACGATATGCTTTCAGATACCGTCAAATGTATTGGTAATGTTTCCTTTTCCTTTCTCTGTAGGGCTTCTCTTAGATTTTTAAAGCTCTAAACTCCAGGCTTTCATCCAAGGCATGGTGGCGACTGCTTGGGTAAATTTCATGTGTAAAGATAACAGTTTGAAACTGATAATATTGGCCCTTTCCTCTCTACTCTTTCAGGCAACAGGAGGATGTCCTTCTCATGGCTCTTAGAAAAGGGTTGTTAACAATATAATTGCAAAGAAACAAAAAGAGTCTGATTTTAGCTTTTGGGTTTCAATATAGATCTTGGAAATGCATAGCAGAGAAAATAGCTTGTGAGAAAAGGATTTTCACAAAACACCCTTGTTAACCTTGTTAGATTAGTTAGGCTTCATAAAACAGAACATAAAAAGGCTTACATACAGAAATTTATTTCTCTTTCCTACAAAGGAAGGCTGGTAGGGTAGAGCTGGTATTGTGCTCAGATACTCAAACTGCATCTGCATTTCCATTCCCTCCTAGTACTAGCTTGCAGCCACAAAATTATCTCCTGGTACAAGATGGTTGCTAGAGCTGTAACCATCCTCTCCACATCTGAAACAATAGGAACTAGGAAAAGACAGAGTATCCCTTCCTGCTAAGTCAGATCACACAGCCATCACAGAAGTTCCACAAAACACTTATGCTTATATGTCACTAGAGGCCCGGTGCACAGATTCATGCACTGGTGGGGTCCCTTGGCCTGGCCTGTGGGGATGGGGCCAAAATCAGCTCTTCAACATCCCCTGAGGGGTCCCAGATTGCGAGAGGGCGCAGGCCAGGCTGAGGAACCCCACCGGTGCTGGGGAGGGGCCACAGGAGGGCTCCAGGGCATGTCCGGCCTATCTCTCTCAGTCCTGATCAGCGGGCCCCAGCAGCAAGCTAACCTACTGGTCACATCATCTATCCCCTGGTGGTCAGTGCATGTCATAGCAACTGGTCAAACGGTCGGACATTTAGCATATTAGGCTTTTATTATAGAGGATTTGCCAGTATTTAGTCATATGGGACATGCTTAGCAGCAAGGGAGCCCAGAAAATACAATCTTTTGTAGAGCACACTCTGTTATTAAAGTGGAAAGGGTGAATGGATATAGGCTATAAATAGCAATCTCTGTCACCATCCCTAAAGAACTCAGAGTATAACATTGATATCATAAATATTAATTGAGCATAGTCCTGGATTATGCAAGAGCAATTTTTTTTTTTTAATTTCAGATGAGATAAACATCCTTTGGACTGGGAGATGAGGGCAGGAAGAGAAAGGAAGTGAGGAGCAAATGGTTATTGCAGGTCCCTAAGCAGGTTCCCGTGCCCTAAGACTTACCACGAGATCCTCCAGGGAAACCTAAGATAGATTGGGGGATCCACAAGCAGAGGTTTCATGCTTTGCTCCTTGGTGAAGACCCGGAGGTGACAGCCTCAGGGATTCTCCCCTGACCTGTGTGGTGAGATATACGTAACACTAGTGGCAGCCTGACGCAACTGTGTGAGATGGCCTCTGACCCTAGAGTCGTGTGGAAGAGCATCCAAATGTATGTCCCCAAGCCCTTCCCACCCCGTTATGAAGGGTTCAACAGTAGCTGAGGGAGGCCAGCAGGCCTGAAGATGCTTTGAGATGAGATGAGAGGGATGTGGGGTGACCTTCCTAGACCAATTACCAGAAACCAGATGGAAATCCCAGGTGTCCTCGAAATTTCCTGTGGGGATGATGCATATCCCCACATGCCATCTCCTCATCCAACTGTGAAAGGTCCCTGGAATTTAGGCATAATCCAGGGCAGGGGGAGGGGAGGGGTGAAAATCCTGAATTGGCTGAAAAAGGAATCCCAATTTGAATGAGAAAACTCTGATTTGACTGAGTTTTCTCAAAAATGGCTAGGATTAAGGTATGCTACCAAGCAGATTGAGGGCTTGATATTAAATGTATTTATACCAAAGAAAAATTATTTTTTTGTATCACTGAATGGGTGACTTGCAAAAATTCATCTGCAGCACAGGCTTTCTCAGTTTGTCATATCTCATTCTGGAAAGTCATTCAGCTCAGAACTTTGGCACTTCCCTTCTTTAATGGTGTCTGAAAGGTAGTGACAAATGAGCATTTTGCTGTTTCAACTAAAGCTATTTTGAGTGATCAGAACTTCACTGTCACATTGCTTTAAGAACACTGTAGCTCAGATCTATGACTCACAAACTCCCTCCCCACTCCCCGCCAGCAAGGCCTCCTCCGATGGCCTAGGATGGACTTCCCAAACTTGAGCTGCCTCTAAGGAAAACAATGTGTTCTGTCTTGCCCAAGGGGGCTTTTCAACAGAAATCCTTTCAACCGGTCCTGAGCAAACCAGGATGGTTGGCTGGTCATCCCTCTTGAGTCAGAATCACCCTGGGCTCTACCCCAAAGCTTCTAACTCAGTAGAGGAGGCCCGAGATTGTGCAGTTGTAACAAGCTTCCAGAGAATCTAATGCTGCCAGTCTAGAACCATATTGTACTGGCCTAAGATCACAACCGCCCCACCCCCCCCCCCCCCACCTCCCCAACAGTAACATAATAGAGCAATTCTATCAATCCATATATTTAATCAATGACAAATTCATGGCAAAAGCTTTGGGCAAGATCTTATGTCTCTCTTCTCCTCTTCCTCCTTCTCCTCCTCCTTCTCCTTTTACAGAAATTCCCCAACCTGGCCAGCTCTGTGCAGCTGAACTGGAGCTCATTTCTGGGAGCTAAGCCTAGCCCTTCCAGAAGCTCTTCAAGCACTCCATGCTTTATATTAAATCCCTTTATGCTAAAATCAGTGAAAAAGTGTTGTTACATGTAACTGACTCCTGACTGATAAATCATGGGATCCTTGAACATAGGGTTTGAGAAACAGTAAAAGAAAGAGGAAAGGAGTTTGTGTGTGTTTCAGGGACCATAGGGAGAAGGAAAAGCAGAGATTTCCTACGTGCAAAAGCCTGTCTAGGCAAAGACAGCCCTGTGCACCTCACCATTTATGAGCAAAGAACACATACAGCCAGTCATAGAAAACCATATCAATACACTCCTGAACAATTACTACAGTCAGCAGAGGAATGACATCATCCTTCCTCTCAATCAGAACAGTGAGCCTGTCTCTAACTCTGTGTACAAGAAGAGCATTTCTCTAACAGGTGGAAATAAACAGGTTTGGCCTCATGGTGATCTTCCTGTTGTCTAACTAGCCTCCCCCAGTACAATGTCTTACCTCAGAAGAGTGGAAATCTGAACACTGGACACAGTGAAGTCCCCTGAGCCCCGTGAAGATGGCTAGAAGATTACTAGAACCTGGGTCCGCCATACTAAGAGGTTTAAACATAATCAGAAGAGTCCCCTAAATTCTCACATATCTCCAAAGAAATCAACTATAAAGCCATTCCTTTTGAACTTTTATTTAAGCCTTAAAAAAGTAATTCATGCCCTGACTGGTTTGGCTCAGTGGATAGAGCATCGGCCTGCAGACTGAAGGATCCCGGGTTCGATTCTGGTTAAGGACATGTACCTTGGTTGCGGGCACATCCCCAGTAGGGGGTGTGCAGGAGGCAGCTGATTGATGTTTCTCTCTCATGGATGTTTCTAGTTCTCACACTCTGTAAAAAATCAATAAAATACATATTTTTTAAAGAAGTAATTCATGCCCTGCCAGAGTGGCTCAATTGGTTGAGCATCATTCTGTGCACCAAAAAGTTGCCAGTTTGATTCCTGGTCAGGGCATGTGCCTGGGTTGTGGATTCTATCCCCAGATCAGGGCACATAGAGAGGCAACCAATCAATGTTTCTCTCTCTCTCTTCCCCCTGCTTCTTCTCCCTAAGCATGTCCTCAGGTGAGAATTTTTAAAAAAGTGTTTCATCATGTAAGGTAGAAGGAAAAAAGAGATGGCAGACATACACTCGACCACAGGGTCACTATTTACTAAACCAAGCATGGAAGGGGAAAAGTAAACCATGAATTTTCAGTGTAGATATTAACTCAACCCTGCCAGTTCCATTCTTGAAACTGGACCGTGCACGTGTAAGGACCCAGCGTTAAATATCAAAGGTGCTGTTTCTCCCAACGAAGAAGCATGTCTGCTAGAACCTGGAGAGCCAGTCAGCGGTGGCAGTGACACACTCAGGCAAGTTCCACACATTTCCATTTTATTTAATTGTATTTATTTATTTTACTTTATGTATTTTGTTTAATTTCCCAGACTTATTGCTATATAATTGAAAAATAACATTGTGCAAGTTTAAGGTGTACAATGTGATGCTTTGATACGCACATATATATTGTGAAATGGTTACCACACCCACATTACTTAGCACCTCCATCACCTTACATAATTACCACTTTTTGGTATGTGTGGTGAGAAAAATTAAGATTTACTCTCTTAGCAACTTTCAAGTTTATAATACAGTATTGTTCACTGCAGGCATCATGCTGTTTGTTAGATCCCAGGAGTCCTGCACATTGCATGAGCCTGCTTCTCTTAGGTCAGTGGTCGGCAAACTGCGGCTCGCGAGCCACGGTTTGCCGCTCTATTGACTAATGAGTTTGCCGACCACTGTCTTAGGTCATTGTGGGCACCTTACACTGCCATATTTAACTCACTTAAACCATCCTTTTCTGATTTGCAAAATCGTTCAGCTGGCCCTCTTTATGTAAGCTTGATCACTATTCTCTAAGATCCCTTTCTTATAAGATCAAAGAATCAATATAATCCTTTCCCCGTCTCATAACTTGACTTCTTATCCCAATAGAAACTTTTTTCACCCATAGAGCGTATGAAATCATCATAAGTTGCAGTTTTTACATTTTTCCTTCTGTTTTTCTCTCCTGCTGCGCTTGTAATGAAACTTACTGTAATAATTTCATCTACTTATTGGAAGGTACTTTATATACGACAGCTCTTAAGTTATGGGGTGAGAGCAAAAGGGTGGTTGAGACTGTAATGACTTCTTTGAACTCTTGTCTATCTCTGGTCCCTCCTCAACACAGCAGCAGGGCCTTTGTAAAATGGAAACTCAGTCATGTCTCTCCCTAATTAAAATCCCTCCATCGTTTTCCATTGTGCTCAAATAAGAACAAACTCCTTTACATGGCTCACAGTAACAGGCCTCTGGGCTAGAGTTGTGTGTAAGTTAATAAACGTAAAACTCTGAGAACGGTGCCAGCACATAGCAAGTGCTCAGTAAATCTTAGCTACTCTTTCCCTTCCCTCCTCACCCTCTTCCTCCTCCTCACTTTGATATGACAAGGTTCCCTGTGATCTTCCCCTTGCCTCACTCTTAGCTGTCAGCCACCAGGCTCTTTCCTTTTAGCCTCCCAATCGCAATTTGTAACTGATACTTATTTTACATATTTAGTGTCTCTCTTTCCCATTAGTCTTTACATGCTCTTAAGGAAGGAGATATCTGTTTTGTTCACTACTTATACTTAGCATATAGCACTGTGTTTGGTGCACTGAGGCAACAATAAATATTAAGAGATAAAATAAAAGATAATTTTTAAAAACTTCAAATATTTATTGAATGTTTGCTATGTGGCTAGGTATTCTGCTTGGCATGAATTAGCTCATCTAATCTTTCAAATATCCATGAGTTAGATAATTATCTCTATTTTCTATCTGCATAAAGTGGGATTCTAAGAGTTTGTAAAAGCCACACAGGTACTAAGATTCAGATTTGAACTGAGTTCGGATTTGAACTGAGGTCTGTCTGGCTCCAAATCATTTGCTCTTCCTCCTACACCAAGTTGCCTCTAGTAACATGATGGTGGGGCCCTCATGATGGGATTCGTGCCCTTATAAAAGGAAACCTGACAGAGCTCCCCCCACCTCTCTCTCCATACATACACACTGAGAAAAAGCCACACAGCAAGAATGTGACTGTCTACAAGCCAGGAAGAGAGCTCTTACCAGAAACCAGGTCAGCCAGCACCTTGATCTTGGGCTTACCAATCTCCAGAACTGTGAGAAATCAATTTGTGTTGTTTAAGCCACCCAGGCTATGGTATTTAGTATGGTAACCTGAGATGATTAATACACACCTCAAGTTATAACAGTGATTACTCAGAGAGTAAAGGCTCTTTGGCTCCTGCTACTGTGACTAAATAATATGTCAACAAACATCTGAAGTACATTATAAATTTGCTCAATACACTGACAGTGTTTGAGACAGAATTGAGGCAAAGATATAAAAGCATTTTGTTAACTGTGAAATACTGAATAAATGCCAAGTTATTACCAGTTAAACTAAGAAAGTTTTATTCACTTTTTTTTAAAGTTCATGTTGAAAAATATCAACCAATTCCCAACTCAGTCTTGTGACAGTATTTATTGGTGCCATCTGCTGGAGGTTCCTGAAGAACTGATGAGGTTAAGATGAACAAAATGATAAACAGCACACCACATTGTATTTTAAGTACCTGTATTTCTTACGTATTAAAATTAATGTAGGCCCATGTGCCCACCATTCAGATATCATTGCTGACATGTACACATAAGGAACTGTTTGACATTGAAACGGGGACTCAGAACTGTTGGACATTGAAATTGGGACTCAAACATTTTTTGCTATTATATGTTTATTTCTAGTCTGCAGAGGCAAGATTTTTTAAAGGAAAGAAATGGGGGAAAAATAGATACAGAGGCAAAGAAGCATTGAACAGACTGTCAAACTACAGTGGGAAGGCAGGGGAGGTTGGGGCAGGGGGGCTGTAAGAGATCAACCAAAGGACTTGTATGCATGCATATAAGCATAACCAATGGATACAAGACACTGGGGTGGGGGAGGCAGGTAAAGGCATGTACTGGGGGGTAGGGGAGGCCGGGGGGAGGTCAATGGGGAAAAAAAAGGAGACATATGTACTACTATCTGTAATACTTTAAACAATAAAAAAAAGTTGAAAAAAATTAATGTAGGCAAAGCTTCAGGGACGTGTATCTTATATTAACATTTGCTACGTAAAACATTTTGATGCTGAATAAATAAATGCGTTTCATGAGTTATAATAGTCATTCTTTCCTTCATTCATTCAACTAGTATGTTCTGAGCTCTTGCCATGCCTTGTAATAAGAACTAGGGATGGAAAGAGGTCTAAGTAACTGTCCCTACTCACAAAAGGTTGGGGTCCTCCATTAGTGGGGGCTGCCTGGGGGAAACTAAGAAAGAGACCTCCCCATCCAGGAGGTGATAGTTTTTCCCATAAAATATTGAAATCCACCATCTTTACAGGAGTGAAGGAGAGAAGGAAGAATTACGGAAGGAAAATCGAACTTGAACTCTACTAGAAGCCATCAGGCAAGTATAAGTAGGAATAATAATAATAATAATAATAATAATAATAATAAAAGGTGCCCTAACTGGTTTGGCTCAGTGGATAGAGTGTAGGCCTGCGGACTGAAGGGTCCCAGGTTCGATTCCGGTCAAGGGCATGTACCTTGGTTTCAGGCACATCCCCAGTAGGAGGTGTGCAGGAGGCAGCTGATCGATGTTTCTCTCTCATTGATGTTTCTGACTCCCTATCCCTCTCCCTTCCTCTCTGTAAAAAAGAAAAAAAAATCAATAAAATATATATATTAAAAAAATAATAATAATAAAGCTTCCTCCCATCCTGTGAAAATCACAGGTGTCAAGTGGTCTCCATGAACACTGAGTTAGAGCTAAATTAATCTAGCCTTCCATCTATTAAACACACCATGGATTTCAATATGCAGGGTATATATTCTGCAGATCAACATTTATCATAAAACTCCCGCATCACTTGCGCCACAATGAACTCAGACATAGCAGAACGGTGCTAAGTATTCATTCTCCTCAGCAGGCTCATCCCTATCAGTTCACTAATCCCACAATTATGCAAACCTGCATTTTACATGACTGAAATTCTGAACCCCACTTATGGAACTTTAGGGGGATTTACAGTAAGGGTAATGAAAGTTGCTTTTAGACCAGTGGTTCTCAAACTTCAGTGTGCATCAAAATCACCTAGAGGGCTTCTTAACACCTAGATTTGCTGGGCCCCACCCCTAGAGTTTCTGATTCAGAGGGTCCTCGACTGAGTCTGGTCATTCTAACAGGTTCCCAGGTGATGCTGATGGTGCTGGTCCAGGGACCACTACGTTAGACTATGACAACAAATGTAAAAGTACTGAAAGCATTTGTTAGTTTTTATAGGCATTTCAAAATAACTTACAATGTCTGTTTTAATTTAAAAAGCAGTGCAGGGCACACTGACAAAGCAAATAGAGATAATTATAAAGAAGAAAAAATAAGTCACCTAAAATCTCAAACAGAGAAATAAGCACTGTACAATTGTTATCTTTCCTTCCATATTTCTTTTGATATGTATGTGTGTGCACACACGTGCATATATTTGAAATCATTCTGTGTATAGAATATTGTATCTGATGTTTTTTCTTGTGACCATTTTTCATAAATTTAAAAATTAGCAAATACAAGGAATATTAATAATCGGGTTATTGCTATGAGCAACTAAGGATCCAATCACTGTATTGCTGGTTTGCTGAGGTAAGCAGGCGTCCTCAAACTGCGGCCCGCGGGCCACAGGCGGCCCGCCGAGGACATGTATCCGGCCCGCCGGGTGCCGCTGCCTGTCCTGACTCGTCCCGGGCCCACAGTGCGCATAGGAATTTGTTCATAGTTTTTTTTTTAAACTATAGTCCGGCCCTCCAACGGTCTGAGGGACAATGAACTGGCCCCTGTTTAAAAAGTTTGAGGACCCCTGGTAAGGGCTCCCTGAGCGCCCTGCTCCATTATTTTGGAAGTCCTGCCTTATCCTTCTTCACTTTTCCTTTCCTGAACCACAGTTGGTGGGAGGAGTATGAGTAGGTAGGCAATCAGTGGTCAAATTTATTCCTTTTTGGAAAGGTTCTCTTGAGCAAATAATAGGAGAGTTCACACTCTAGGACAGGGGTGGGCAAACTTTTTGACTCGAGGGCCACAATGGGTTCTTAAACTGGACCGGAGGGCCGGAACAAAAGCATGGATGGAGTGTTTGTGTGAACTAATATAAATTCAAAGTAAAGGAGCGGAGGGGAGAGCAAGAGAACCGGATAGAACAGCCGGATCCGGCCCGTGGGCCGTAGTTTGCCCAAGGCTGCTCTAGGACCTTCTCCTCCTCTGTATCTCAAGTTCCTTTAACCGTTAGTGAATAGTATTAACTTTGAATGTGTTTAGTAGAGTAGGTGTCTGTTATCATTGTTATTTGGACTAAGATCAACTGATGAATCAGAGACTTCACCTAATAACTTGTTTTGGCCTTTCTAAGAAATCTGGTTTTAGGTTGGTAAACAAAAATTTAGAGTGAGAGGCAAGTTCAAGGCAGATCTGTAACTTCAGAAGTTTGTATTTTTTAAAATTATGTGAGTAATAATGCGTACCATTGGAAAAGCTATTATCATTTGTTCTCAAATTATTTTGTTTAGTCACTAGTTCTAGTTAATAACCACTCTAGTTTTGGTTAAATTCTAACACTTTTTAATTTCCTTTCCACCATTCCTTAGTGGTTAAGAACTTGCCATCTACTGTTTTGTTCCCAGGGGTGATTTTTCTGATACCACTATGACATGCCAGAGGCTTCAACCATAACAGATTGCACTGTATGTGTTTGCCTGACTGTTCCTTATCATATTCTTAAAGGTAAGAAAGATTTATAAATGTTTTACAATAGTTCTAATACATTGCAAGGGTTATTGCAAAATTATGAAGTATTTTGTGCACAAACTAGCTCTCTGTCTCACAATCTCTTCTGCTCTTCAGGTGGGTTAGGGGGGCAGACTAGCATCTGGATACTCATTTATTTTACACAAATAACATTGATATGGCCTACATATTGTCAGCTACTTAGAGAATAACATTCCAATTGAGGATGACAGGACTTGCACAAGACAGAACTATCCTTGCAATGGCGTTGAAGGAGCATTATAGCTTGGTTCAAGTCAGAAACTGCTCATGAGACACACCTGGGAGTAACGTAATTCTATCATGAGGGTAAAACTTTTTTTTCATTGCTCCACTACATTGTTAAATACGGTACATTTCTTAGATAACATACAAGGGAGCCTTTTGAGGAAAGGGTAAATATAAAAGGAACTAGAGGCCCGGTGCATGAAATTCATGCATGGAGGCGGGGGGTGTCCCTCAGCCCAGCCTGCACACTCTCCAATCTGGGACCCCTCGAGGGATGTCAGACTGCCCGTTTAGACCCAATCCCAGTGGGTCTAAACTCTTCTGCCTGCCAGCCTGATCACTCCCTAACCACTCCCCTGCCAGCCTGGTCCACGTCTAACTACTCCCCTGCCGACCCAATTGCCCCTAACCACCCTCCCCTGCTGGCCTGGTCACCCCTAACTGCCCTCCCCTGCCAGCCTGGTTGCCCCTAACTGTCCTCCCCTGCAGGCCTGGTCATCCCCAACTGCCCTCCCCTGCTGGCCCGGTCACCCCTAACTGCCCTCCCTTGCCAGCCTGGTCACCCCTAACTGCCCTCCCCTGCCGGCCTGGTTGCCCCAACTGCCCTCCCCTGCAGGCCTGGTTACCCCTAACTTCCCTCCCCCGCTGGCCCAGTCACCCCTAACTTCCCTCCCTTGCCAGCCTGGTTGCCCCTAACTGTCCTCCCCGGCAGGCCTGGTCGCCCCCAATGCCCTCCTCTGCTGGCTAGGTCTCCCCTAACTGTCCTCCCCTGCAGGCCTGGTCCCTCCCAACTGCCCTTCCCTGCTGGCCTGATTGCCCACAACTGCCGCCACCTGCTGGCCATCTTGTGGCGGCCATCTTGTGTCCACATGGGAGCTGCCATCTTTGACCACATGGGGCAGCCATCTTGTGTGTTGGAGTGATGGTCAATTTGCATATTACCTCTTTATTATATAGGATGTTGAGCCCTTCATGGAACCTCACCCGACAATGACTAAGTTAACCTGCACGCTGCTGCAGTGGCTACTGTTAGCATTACATGATGGCATAGCCACAGGCACATCAGGCCTTTCACCTAATGAGACAAAGTCATGCGCTGCCGTGAATTTTTCCTGTGGGTGTGCTATTAACACTAGTGGGAGCTCTTTACATTAACTTAAAAAAAATCACAGGCCCACTGTTGTTCTGCCATCCTCTCCCTTTCATGTTAGATCTAGACCTTGTGTCTTGGGAGGGTAATCTTGAAGGACATCATTTGCCAAGACTAAGATTAATATTTTTAATGCATTCGAAGGTACTAGTCAATGGAAGTAAGTAATGTGTTACAGTCTTCTTTCTACCTCTGCACTATATTTAAGCCAGGGACTGGTCATTAGTGCTGTCTTTCAACTTTAAGTGATTTCACACTGGCTATCCTACGAGACTGGAACAAAGGAAATCACAAGAAAGCCCATGAGAAGATGCAGATGAAGAGGTTGTCAAACTGTTTTCCTGAGGACACAGAAAGGGAAATGGAAGAAAAGCAGGGAAGCTTGTTACGCATTTCCCTGTAACATTCGACAGTACTATTACTGCTTTCCAAAACAGTCTCTACCTGGTTGCCGGCCCCCTGAGTTACAGCTGCTGTGACGCCCTTATTCTAAGCACCATAAGGAACTGCTGGCATGATGCCTGGACAAAAGAGGGCAGTTTCTCTCTAACTTTGGCTTTCTATGCCATCATCCTTGATTGTCAGGGAGAGGGTGGCCTGGCACATCCTTGGGGACCTGAGACTCTCACAATATAGGATCATTTAATCTTGGAAGGGCTTTGAATTTCCTTTTTCTTGCACTCTCTACAGTCACTCCAATACTCCTACAAAATTCTACTTCTGGTAAAAGGAGTAAGAGAATCATGGGCTATGGAGCTATCCGGGGGAACATAGAATCCACCCCCTCTTTCACACTGATTGAAGACTGGAAGAACTGGAGTGACTTGACCCAAGTTTTCTTCCGATTCTTTCCATGACGCCATGCTACATATCATGAAAGGTGTTAAATAATATTCGCAGCTTCCGTTTGGTTGAGAGTGGGCAGCGGAGGGACTTACTAAGCATCAGGCCCCACACTTAGGGTTTTGTGTACATTCTCTCATATAATCCTCATACCAAACCTATGAATTATTATTATTCTCATGTTGCAGATTTCTGAACTGAGACTTTAAGTCACAGAGTTAGTAAATGGCTGAGCCAGGATTCAAACCCAGCTATGTCTGACTACGAAGGCCAGTAATTCAAACTGATACACTACACTTTATAGTCTACACTGAGTGGCCAGATTATTATGATCTCTGAATGCATAATAATCTGGCCACTCAGTGTATATCCTATATAATAGAAGGATAATATGCAAATTGTCCCCTCGACCAGGAGTTTGACCAACAGGCAGGCTGGCCAACCGCCCATGTCCCCTCCCCTGGCCAGGCTGGCCGGACCCCACCCATGCATGAATTCATGCACCAGGCCTCTAATATATATATATATATATATATATATATATATATATATATATACACACACACACACACTGAGTAGCCAGATTATTATGCGTTCAGAGATCATAATAATCTGGCCACTCAGTGTATGTAGAATATTACTCATTCTAAAGAAGGAAGCATTAAAAAACCAAGATGGCAGCATAAGGTATACACCTGTATGTGCTGCCTCTCACAACCACACCAAAACTACAACTAAAAGACAAAACATCTATCACCCAGAACCACGGGAAAGCTGGCTGAATAGAAGTTCTACAACTAGAAGGAAAGAGAAAAGAGCATTGAGACGTGCACAAACGCTGAAAAGCTGAGGTACGCAGGCGCCCAAATTGGGCTGGCGGATGGCAGCCGGGTGCGCTGTTTTTTTTCAACCTGAAGGGAGACAAACTCCCGATTACTCTGAACTCCAGTTTCTGGTGAGACTCTGGGGACCAAGACTCCTATGGGGAGAAGCTGGACAGTCTGCAATCGGGTTGGAAAGTGAGGGTGGCTTTCTTGCAGAGGTGCGCGCAGCAATCATTGTTTACTGCG
The DNA here is from genome assembly GCF_963455305.1 of Plecotus auritus. NCBI lineage: Eukaryota > Metazoa > Chordata > Mammalia > Chiroptera > Vespertilionidae > Plecotus > Plecotus auritus. The sequence continues at coordinate 15,395,679 of NC_137777.1, forward strand.
CTGGGGCACGGGATACGGGGACACGTAAACTCGGGGATGTGGAAACTCGGAGACGCAGAGACGGCTAACTGGCAGCCTTCGCTGTTTGCCACTCCCTAGCCTAGTGACTCCCTGAGACCCTGCCCCGCACAATCTACAAACCCACCCAAGATCCACGCAGCGGCTTTAGCATACGAATGGCCTGCCCTATTGCAGCTTAACCTAACAAACTACAGCTCTGGTCAGACAGCTCCAAAACCTCCAAACCCCAAGCAAAGAGGAGAAATCTGCAGTTCTCGCTGTAGCTCCTGCTGGGTGGCCTCAGACAGTAGCTGACCTGCACCCCATTGGAGATCCAGAAGCCAGTGTACCTAGTGGTCAGTGTGAGACGACACCAGATTTCAACTCCTTACATCCATAAGTGACACATTCAAGAGGCAGACTCAATGAGCACCAAAGCCCTACTGAAACAAGTCCTGCCCCATAAGGGTGTCTCCAGTGCAGCAGTTCTTCCATTATAGACACAGCGGGTCCTCACAGCCAATTGGCCTGGAGGTCAATTGCTCCCAGTGTACCAACAGCAATCAAGGCTTAACTACACCAAGTCTTTGCACTCAGCCCACAAAAGGGTGCACCAAGAGTATCCACCTCAGGTGATTGGGGAGGCTGAACCACTGGGCCCTATAGGTCACCTACCACAGAAAACCACCCCATCAACACAGGGAAGCAGCAAAATGCGGAGACAAAGAAACATGTCACGAATGAAAGAAATGGAGGAAAGCAAACTACTGGACATAGAGTTCAAAACCACATTTATAAGGTTACTCAAGAATCTTCTAAAAAACTCTGAGGAACTTAGTGAGACCTTTAAGGATCTTAATGAGAATGCCAAAAAAATGGAAAAGGACCAGTCCGAAATTAAGCATACACTGTCTGAAATAAAGAATATACAGAAAGTCAACAGTAGATCAAAGGACCCCAAGAATCAAACCAAAGATCTGAAATATGAGGAAACATAAAACACCCAACCAGAAAAACAAAACGAAAAAAGAATCCAAAAATATGAAGATAGTGTAAGGAGCCTCTGGGACAACTTTAAGCATACCAACATCCAAATTATTGGGGTGCCAGAAGAAGAGAGAGAGCAAAATATTGAAAACCTATTAGAAGAAATAATGACAGAAAACTTTCCCTACCTGGTGAAAGAAATAGACTTACAAGCCCAGGAAGCACAGAGAACCCCAAACAAGAGGAATCCAAAGAGGACCACACCAAGACACATCATAATTAAAATGCCAAGGGCAAAAGACAAAAAGAGAATCTTGAAAGCAGCAAGAGAAAAACAGTTAGTTACCTACAAGGGAGTACCCATACGACTGCCAGCTGATTTCTCAACAGAAACTATGCAGGCCAGAAGGGAGTGGCAAGAAATATTCAAAGTGATGAACAGCAAGAACCTACAACCAAGATTACTCTACCCAGCAAAGCTATCATTTAGAATTGAAGGTCAGATAAAGAGCTTCACAGACAAGAAAAAGCTAAAGGAGTTCATCATCACCAAACCAGGATTATATGAAATGCTGAAGGGTATTCTTTAAGAAGAGGAAGAAGAAGAAAAAGGTAAAGATAAAAATTATGAACAACAAAATGACATCAAATACATACCTACCAACAAGTGAATCTAAAAATCAAGTGAATAAAAAATCTGATGAACAGAATGGACTGATGAATGTAATAGAATCAGGGACATAGAAAGGGAGTGGACTGACAATTCTCGGGGGGAAGGTGGTGTGAGGGGTGCGGGAAGAGATTGTACAAAAATCTTACACCTATGGATGAAGACAGTGGCTGGGGTATGGGCATGGGGTGGGGTGGGGAATCAGGTGGAGGGGAGCTATGGGGGGAAAAAGAGAAACATCTGTAATAATCTGAACAATAAAGATTTATTTAAAAAAATAAAAAAATAAAGAAGAAAGCATTGCCAAGACATGAAGAGTAATTTAAGACCCCAAGGAATTGTGAGATTCCAGGAAACATATCCAGGGCGGGAATTGTCCCTTGATAATATTAATAATAGTCACAGCTACCATGAACTGGGTGACTGCTAAAGGCCAGACACTTTACATTTGTTATTTCATTTAATTATCACAACCACTCTGTGGAGTAATTATATACCCATTTTTGGTCTGGTTATATAATGGGGATAATTTTATACCCATTTTTTCTGATGAGGACACTGAGAAGTTAAATCACTTTCCAAACTCACACAGTTGGCAGATGGTAAAAAAGAAACTTAGAGTTAAATCTAAGTGACTTGAAACACCATGTTCTTACTCATCTTAGATGACTGGCCCATGGAATCTACTTAATGGACATAGAATGCATGAATAAACAAAGGGAAAAATTAATGAATGGGGGCTAGAATGGAGTATGTACCTATTATGTAATGCCCAAGTAGGCCTTGCTTAGAATCTCTTAAAAGCATAACGTGTTGTTTTGCTCCAAAAGGTAGAACTGGGACAAATCGGTGGAAATTGCAGACTTCCTGTGGCTTCCTGTACAGGAATCTGGCTTCAAAAAGTTTATTGGCTGGATGACCTTCAATTCTATGAATCAAAGGTTCTTTGAGAGTCAATGTCTTTTGGAGGCATGACAATAAAGAACACTCCAACCGTGAGCGCTGTCTTATAAAACAGTGACCTGTCCATCTTCAAAGGGGTCCCAGCTCCAGGACCCCCTGCTGGAAATGCTGTCAAAGAAACTATTAAATTGGGTAGTATAGAAGATTGTTTACAAAAATGGCTGCAGTTCTTCTCTTCCCTTCATTTCCCTTTGTAAGATGACCTTGAAGCTCCTCCCATTGAGAGCTGACATTTTCCCTCTCCTTGAATCTGGGTTAGCCTTGTGACTACTTTATCCAAAATAATGCAACAGAAGCAATATTATGCCAGTGCTGAGTCTAGGTCTGAAAATGCCTTGCGTAATTTCACCCTTCTAGAAACACTGATATCCTTGTGAAGAAACCCTAGCTAGACACGCCTGCTGGAGAATGCCAGACAATATGGAGAAGAGAAGCGCCACAGCCCACAGCCAGCCAACCTCTGGAAGCACGGCCACCTGGCTGACCTGCAGCTGAGCACAGAGGCAGAAGAAAACACATAGCTGAGACCAGAAAAACCACCCAGTTAACCTGTAAATTCAGGGGCAATAGTAAATGTTGCTGTGTGAATCTCAAAAACACTGCCTGAATTGAAGGGAAGACACAGGGAGTGTCTGATGTCCAATCAGGTCATGCTACCATGTCCCCAACCCCGTATTCCAGAAGGCCTCCAGGGACTTTCTCAGAGCTTAGTAGCCAACATGAATTTGGCATCTTACTACTTGCCAGGCAATAGTTTTAATGTTTGTGTAAATTAATTCTTAAGCCTCACAGCAACCTGTACGAAATGTATTATTATTATTGAACTGATTTGACAGCCAGAGAAACCCTGGCAGAGAACTGAAGGAACTGACCCAAGGTAAAGAGTTTAATAAATGTCCAGCCCCGATTTTGAACACAGGAAGTCTAAAGCCACAGCCCTTGTTTGTCACACTACACTGCCTCTTGCTGTCTGACATAATGGGGAAGATTGTCTGTAGAGACTATACTTATCTTCACAAAACCTGGTAGTTGTAAGTTTTCCCACAATGCCTTTCACCAGGCTCTCTTTACAAAGGCCCGGTATGTCACCAGATACCCAGATAACGCATTCATTTTCCAGCCTTCTCTCACTTCAGAGAGGGCTTTCCTACGTCCTGTTTCTAAGGAATTTCACTACTGTACTTGAAGCTTAAAGCCATGATCAATAGAAATGTTTTAGAAGGCTCTTTACCAAAAAAACATGGAAGCAATTAAAAAAACACTTCCAAAAGAGAATCCATTTTCCAGGATGAGAGTTTCTATCCTGTCTGGAAAAAAAAAAAAATGTACTTAAATTAGGTTTAGAAAAACAGATGAGATGGGCTTATGCAAAAGGGTTGAGCAGGGAATCAAATGCTGATAAGATTATAAAAGCAGATCCGATCATCACGCCTAACGTCTAGGATGTGTTGGTTTCTTTCCTGCCTGATACAGCTTCCCTGCTGCTTTTCTTGTTGAGGACAATGAACTGCCAACCAGAGTTAAACCAGTCCAACAGGAAAAAAGCCAAGAGATGTATCCATTCCAGCATTTTCTGCAGTCTGGCAGTATACAGGGTGGGGCGAAAAGAAGTTTGCAATTTTAAGTATGTGAACCAGAATGTATTTTTGTATTTTTATTCATTATTGTATTATTTTCCATACCCACCCCTGCAAATCTACTTTTGTCCCACTCTGTACTAGTCTAGTATAGCTCTCTGCTAAAAGAGCTCTTAAATGGGAACTCCAAATGCCAAACTGGGTTAAACATGACCAAGACGTACACGCTTTTCTAGAATTTAGTCTGCCTTGCCTAATTTCTCCACAGAGCAGGCAGCATCATTTATTTCTCTACTATTGTGGTTTTTTCCCCGACACCTCTTGGGGCCCTGGCACAGCACTCCTCACTCCCCTTCCCGCCCCCCTCCCCGCCCCGTGCCCCCTCAGCATAGTAGGAATTAGTGGGTACCCCTATTGCCCAAACCCTATCTCATGGCTCAGGACTTGACTACTGACTCTAGGCAGAGTAGTATAAATACCTGTGTACCTGCTTACAGACTTTCCTTTTATTTCACCCATTTGTCTAATTATTTTACAGCAATCTCAACTCCTTTTTACCTATAGCTTTTCAAGGGTCCTGATAGGGACCCCTAACTTCTCCCACTTCTTTAAGTTTCCCATCAGGCTCTCAAAGGCAAAATGTCAGTCTTGTTCTGGGCAGTTCTGATGGAGCACTTTCTTTTATTTTTTAAGTGGACTTTATATTTCATAGCAGTTTTTGATTCACAGCAAAATTGAGTGAAAGACACACAGCCTTCCTCACTATTGCCATCCCGTTCCAGTGTGGTTTATTTGTTACCACTGATCGACCTAATTGAGTTATTATAAAAAACCACTAAATTTGAGGCCAGAAGCCTTTTTCTAGTTGCTAAAAGCTTTATGGTGCTGGGGGAGCATTAGGGAAAATACATTTCTAATATTTGACTTAATAGGGCTGCTCTGCTAGAAAAAAAGGAAAAGATATTAAATATTAAAGATGACCAGATGGTAGATACTGAAGCCACTAAAAACAAAAACCAAGAAGGGTAAACTCATAAGCACAAAATGTAACTGAAAGCATGAGTAAAGCTGGACCCTGCTGGTTTTTTTAGCATTATGAATCTGCTTGCAGATGACAATACCAGAGCTCCAAAGAGGCCATCTTATACATCAAGCTGTCATTAAAATATGTGGCTCTTTCCTGCAGTGTCATGTTACTAATGAAACTTTTATTTTCCAGTAATACTGGAGGTAGTAATTAGAAGGTGTATTATTTTTGGCCAACCATAATGGATACAACCACAGCCAAAGTTTAATTGCTATGCTACTAACACAGCAGCAATTAGCATTCAGAGCAGGCTTTGGAGCGACAGGTAATGTACTTCCAGTGAAAGTTTTAAAATAAAGGATATCCTCTCTATGTTGCATTCAGAGACTCCCCTAAATTAAGTAAATAAGCCATAAAATTCACACATGTCACTTGGAGGGACTGGAATTATGGGTAGAGCTTTCAAGGGCTAGGCAAAGAAGAGTTTGGGAGAGAATGTCAGGAGGGGAGGAGCCCATACACCCCAAGTTGCTCTCTCTCCCTCGTTCTTTTCTGTGCCTCTGCTGAGCTCAGCTTCCTCCCGCTGTGTGCTTCCACAGCCACTAATGCCTGGCCCTCAGGTCAGTGCTCACAAGGTCTACTACCCACATATATCTGCAGACTCCAGGCAAGCATACGAAGGAGGGCCCCATACCATTTGTCTACATAGTTAAAAGTAATAAATCAAGCTATTAAACTGTTAAGTAAAATACGTTCTGTCCTCCTACCTTTATTCTAAAATGAAATTTTTAAATGCACAAGGTTATATTTTAGTGATTATGGCCCAACGATCAAAGATAAAAAAATAATTATTATTTTAAATTAATTAGCCTGTTGATAAGCTGGAGATTTTTCGATAAGCAATAAAATAAAAACTTACACAATTTAAAAATTATATATTTATAAGATGTTGTTATAAACAAGGTTTTAATGCAATCAGTGCTTTATTGAGAATAATGCCAAATTATATAACTTTCCTTGAGTTATTAAAATTTTTAAACTTAATTTTAGCTTGGAGAAACTTTGCTCTGCTAAGACAGTAGCAACTGCAATTGTCAATCAAATTCTTAAAGTAACATTTATTTTAGAAAATGGAGAACTGGGGTTTCTGGTCTGACAGAGCTTAGAAGCCATCATTCTATCCTAACAAGTAAAAAGTGGAATAAACTAAAAAGTAAAAGTTCTAGATCTGTCAGAGATTTAAGTAGCAAATTACTGCTCACAAAACTGGAGATACAGACAGGAAGATAAAAGAATTACAACTTGCTGGAACAGAAACCCCTGAGTAGAAACCTCCAGAGGAACCAAGAGGGGGTAAGAAAATCTGAATTGCTGGGGCTGTGTGGACAAGTCTGACAGTTAAAAACTCCATGGGAACTCAGTCTTCAGGGACCCCCACACTTTTGAAAGACCAGGAAGGAAGTCCTAGCTAATGCAGTAAGACAAGAAAAGGAAATAAAAGGTATACAGCTTGGGAAGGAAGCAATAAAATTGTTTGTTTGCAGATGACATGATTATCTATGTAGAAAATCTGAAAGAATAAACTAAAAAAACTCCTAGAACTTATGTGATTATAGCAAGGTTGCAGAATACAAGGTTAACATAAAAGTCAATCACTTTCCTATGTACCAGTAATGAACAAGTGGAATTTGAAATTAAAAACATAATACCAATTGGGGGGAAAAAAACACCGAACAACCCCCGCACAGTACCATTTATATTACCACCCTCCAAAATGAAATACTTAAGTATAAATCTAACAAAATGTATATAAGATCTACATGAAGAAAACTAAGAAAGAAATCAAAGAGGAACTAAATAAATGGTGAGATATTCATTTTTTGTGGCTAGGAAGACTCAATATTGTCAGGATGTCAGTGCTTTCCAACTTGATGTATAAACTCAATCAAAATCCCAGTTATTTTGTGGATATCGACAAATTGAGTCTGATGTTTATCTAGAGAAGGAAAAAACCCAGAATATCCAACACACTATTGAAAAACAAAGTTAGAGACTGATACTACCTGATTTCAAACTCACTATAAAACTGCAGTAATTAAGTCACTCTATTATTGGGAAAAGAATAGACAGATCAATGGAACAGAGTAGAGAGCCCAGAAATAGACCCATATAAAAAAGTCAACTCATCTTTGACAAAGGAGGAAAGGGAACATTGTCTTTTCAACAAACAGTGCTGAAGCAACTGGACACCCCACGCAAAAAAGGAATCTGGTTACAAATCTTACTAATTAACTCAAATAAAAATTAACTCAAAATTGATCACAGACATGAATGTAAAACATAAAACTCTTAGGAGGTAAAATAGGAGAAAATCTAGAATTTTGGGACTTGGTGATGGCTTTTTTGATACTGTACCTAAGGTACAATCAACAAAAGAAATAATTGGCCAAAACCGGTTTGGCTCAGTGGATAGAGCGTCGGCCTGCGGACTGAAGGGTCCCGGGTTCAATTCCAGTCAAGGGCATGTAACTTGGTTGCGGGCACATCCCCAGTAGGAGGTGTGCAAGAGGCAGCTGATCGATGTTTCTCTCTCATCGATGTTTCTGACTATCTATCCCTCTTCCTTCCTCTCTGTAAAAAATCAATAAAATATATTAAAAAAAAAAGAAATAATTGATAAGCTGGGCTTCATTAAAATTTAAAACTTCTGCTCTGCAAAAGATAATGTCAAGAAAATTAGGAGATAAGCCACAGACTGAGAGGAAAATATTTGCAAAAGATATATCTGATAAAAGATTCCTATTCAAAATATACAAAGGACTCTTAAAATGCAACCATAAGAAAATAAACAATGTGACTAACAAATAAGCCAAAGACCTTAACAGACACCTCATCAAAGAAGACATACAGATGGTAAATAAGCACATGAAAGGATGCTCACATCATATGTCATCGGGGCAATACAAATTAAAACGAGATACCACTACATGCCTATTAGAATGGCCAAAATCTGGAACACAGCCAACACTAAAAGCTGGTGAGGATATGAAGCAGAACTCTCAAGCATGGCTGGTGGGAATGCAAAATGGCATAGCCACTTCGGATGACAGTTTGGCAGTTTCTTATAGAACTAAACATACGGTTACCATAGGATCCAACCAGTGTACTCCTTGGTATTTACTCCAAACAAGTTGAAAACTTATGCCCACATGAAACCTGCACACAGATGTTTATAGTAGTTTTATTCATAATTGCCAAAACTTGGAATCAACTCAGATGTCCTTCAGTGGGTGAATGGATAAATAAACAGTGGTGCATCCAGACAACGGAATAGTTTTCACCCCTAAAGAGAGATGAGCTATCAAGCCATGAGAAGACGGGGAAGAATATCACTAAGTGGAAAAAGACAAGTCTATGCGATTGGCTACATCTGTATGATTCCAACTATGTGACATTCTGGAAAAGACAAAACTACGGGAATAGTAACAAGTCCTGGTTAGGGAGGACTAGGTTGAGCACATGAGATTGTGTGTCTGATAGTTGGTACTAAAAACTAGGTTAACTTCTAAAGCAGTTCATCTTTCTATTATGATTTTGAATCAATAAAACTGTAGCACCTGCCAGGGTTGGAATCCCATTGCCACCTGTGCCTTAAGTTGATGCCCAGACTCCCTGAACTAATAAAAGCTTTTTTTTTCTTTCTTTTTTTTTTTAAGTATAGTTATCCAGGAAATTACTGATTCCAACTAAACTCACTTGGGCAATTGCCTTTATAGAGCAAATTGGCCCTGTTTAAAAATCTTGGCTCCTGAGATATAGAAGCAACCCAAGTGCCCAAAAATAGAAGAGTGGATAAAAAAAAGTGATGGTATGTATGTTGAATGGAATATTACTCACTATTTGTGACAGCATGGATGGACCTAAAGGGTGTTAGGCTAAGGGATTAATAAGTCAGTCAAAGTCAGATACCACATGGTTTCATTTATATGTGGAATCTAAAGAACAAACTAAACTAACAAACTGAACAGACACAGGCACAGAGAACAAAGAGATGGTTTGCCAGAGGGGAGGAGGGCTGGGGGACTGACTGGGTGAACAAAGTGAAGGGGTTAAGATGTACAAATTAGTAATTACAAAATAGTCATGGGGATGTAAAGTACAGCATAGGGAATACAGTCAATAATATTGTAATAACTATGTATAATGCCAGGTGGATACTGGAAGTATTGGGGGAATGAATCACTTTGTAAAGTATACGATTGCCTACCCACTAGGTTGTACACCTGAAATTAATATAAAATAATATTGAATGTCAACTGTAATTGAAAGATAAAAAATTTTTTTAAAAAGTCTTGGCTCCTGAAATTCAAACGTAGTGGGTTCTTTTTAAAGGAAGCTTTATTTGGGGGATCACCCAGAGTTTCAACAAGCCCTTCTTAGGCAGAACCGCCCGGGACAGGGCAGCGAGATAAGCACAGCCCTGTGATAGCATCATAGACCACAAGGCGGAGGGGACTTCCCTGCCCCTGAGCCCCGCCGGCCTCCGAGCTCCCCGACGCCACCCCGACACCGTTCGCCCCCGCCCAGCCCGGCCCGCCCCGAGCCCGGCCCGGCGGGCGCCTCCAGGGCGGAGCGCGGGCGGAGGGCCAGCCCGCACCCCGCCGCCGCCGCGAGCCCGGACCTGCCCGCGGACCCGGCGGCACAGTCTCGCGGGATCGCTCAGCTCTCGCTCCCCGTGCGGCTCCCGGGCGGCTGGAGTCGCCGACACCCCGGGCCGCCTCAGGTCGCGGCTGCAGGGCGGGCAGCACGGGGACGGGAGGGAGAGCCGCCTTTGATCGTTGCCCGAGGTGAGGCGCCGCGGGCTCCCGACGATCGGGCGGCCTCGAGGGTGCGGGGCGGGCTGGGGCGCGCGGAGCCGCAGGTGCGGGGACGCGCGCGGTGGGGCCGCCCCGGCCGAAGTTCCCGCGGAAGCTGGGCCAGCTCCTGGAAGGCGGTGCGGGGACCCCGCGGGCCGGGACGCTGTGGCCCGCGGCAGGCCCGGGCAGGTGCCGGGTGCGGGGCGGGACCCCGCCCGCGCTGGAAGCCTGGGCCGGGCGTGTGTTCGGGGTGGGGGCGCGGCCACCGGTGATTCAGGGCCCAGAGCCGCCCTCCCACGGAGGCTCGGTCGCCCTCCAGGGACAGATCGGCCCACTTCCCCTGCGGGGGGAACCCTCCTCCCCCCGCTCCCGAAAACTACTTGGGCTGCTCCGCAGGTGGGAACTCTGGAAGTCTCCCCTTTCACAAACAGGAAAGTATCAGATCCCCAGAAGACTGCCCCCAAACGGGCTCTTCGGAGCCTTTGAAGAATTTAAAACCTCCTTAGGTCTTCAAGAATGTCCCTGGGACCCAGTTTTCTTGTAGTCAGATGACCAGCAGGGTCCCTCGGATTTCATTATTCCTCTATTCATCCTTTGTAAAGTATTAGCGTTACTGTTTTCTCCACCGCACTCACCCACCGCCCCCTGTGCACCCCGTGTTCCACGCAGCACAGACCTCCTGCCGTCGCGATTCCCTGGAGAGGCCATTTCCTCCGCAAATGCCGGGGCAGGTGGGAGAGTATCTCTAAAGGGTGGAATTTTCCGTCGTTTTCCCAGTGGTAGCTGCCTTCCTACCCTCGGTGAGAACCTTAGCTCCGCACTTGGACGTCGGCATTTGAGTTTATGACAAATGTCCCTGATACTCCCTCTTAAAAAATTGTTTTTATTATTATTATTATTATTATTATTATTATTATTATTATTTATAGTAATTGCCTCGGAATTCATTTTCAGGAGAAGAGCTGCTTTCAACATGGTCAAATAATGAAGTGAGAAATTTGAACGCTTTCTCTTTGGACGGAAATCTGAGCATGAGAAGAGCGATTCACCCAAGCCATGTGGTAAAAGCAGGAATCTGAAGAGGATGGAAATGTGTACAATGCTGTGGATATGTGTTTTTCTGCCCCTCGTAAGAGGGCACAGTCTTTTCACCTGTGAGCCAATCACTGTCCCCAGATGTACGAAAATGGCCTACAACATGACGTTCTTCCCCAATCTGATGGGTCATTACGATCAGAGTACGGCTGCTGTGAAAATGGAGGTGAGTCGTTCTTTATACCTTTCTAGAAAAGCAGTTTATTGCTCTGTCCTGGAATAAACTATGACGGTGACTCTTTTATTTTTTTTTTTAAAGACACTAAGGGATTCTTTCAGTTGTGTACAAGTCATATTTGGAAGAAATCCTTTTGGAGATTAAATTACGCTACAAATGTATGTTTTGTGTACATTTGTGGCCCTGTTTGGGGGGCTTGCTTAATATGGGGTTCGTTTTATATAAAGAAGAGTTATGAATGATTTAGAAATGTTTTGCGCCCGGCAAATATTTCGCTTTCCTGAATCACTTATGGTAGTTCCTCTAATAATGTGAATTCTGAGTTTTTCCTAATTCATCGAACATACAATCTATATTGTCTGGACTACATGTATTTCCTTTTTTACAAAATTTCTTTGTTATTTTTAATTTATTGATTTTAGAAAGAGAGAGAAACGGGGAGAGAGAGAGGTGGATTTGTTGTTCTACTTCCTTATGCATTCATTGGTTGATTCTTGTATGTGCCCTAACTGCACCCTTGGCGTATCAGGGCTTAGAGTACATATATTTTCATAAGTAGTTGTAATGTTCACTTGGCACCGTTTTCTGAAGCAGATAGATAATTGGAAGATTTTGGGGCTGTAGATAGTGTTTTGCTAAAAAAAAAAAAAAAAAAAGTGGCTTTTTTTAGGCACTGGAATATTCTTTGTAAGATATTTTTTAAAAGAAACCACGTGTCGGGGCGGAGCAGGTGATACTAAAGATTGCCTTAGGTGCCTTAGGTGGCTTAGAGATATGCAGATTGCTACGGAGGTGTGGGAAGAAAGAGTTACCTATCCAGACAGGGACCTACCCTCCTGTACAGATCTGTTAGGTTGATAAGTCTCATGAAGGAAAGACGACAAATGTTCTGTAGTTTTTCTCCAGAAAAAACTTTCCAAGGATGGTAAGCGCTTCTTTTCCCATCACGTTGTTGGTAAGGGATGAAACCCCTGTAATTTTAATGTAGACACTACTTTAAAAACTGACCAAACTTGATTTTACAGCTTCAAACGTCTTTCATTGTTGGTTAGTTGAATAGTTGTTGGACTACCTCATTGTAGACTCGTGTCTAAAATAGGAGGGCTTTTAAATACTAAAGTCGATGTACTTTAAATGGGCATTACACATTGTATTATTGCAACCTTTCAGTGGTCTTTCACACCAGTGTGAGATGTGATTTTAAACACTGAACAAATGATGCAGTGAGACTTTCATTGATTAATCCGAACTATTTTGATGGTTTAATCTGATTAAAGTAAAGTATATAGTGGGGAATAGTTATGTCATTCATTTCTCTGATGATAGTACTAGTATATGTTTTATAACACGTATCTTATAAAGTTCTTAAACTTTTTAAAACTATGGTTCTCTTTCTGTGTAGTAGCTACATATATTTTAAGTTTGAATGCTAACATCAGCCTTATAAATATAGACCACTTAGAATTCCTAGGGGAGAGAAGCATCCTGCCAATAAGTGCCTGTAATCTATAATAATAAAAGCATAATATGCAAATCTACCGAATGGGCTGAACAGCGGGATCGACTGTCCAGATGACCTTCTGGACGACTGCGGCTGTGAGGTCGCGCATCAGGCCTCTAGTTCTAAGATAATAAGAATTAGCTTCTGTTCTACACATCCTTTTAAAATCAATTATTTTTTGCGGTAAGAAAAAGAAAAGTGTTTTGTGGGTTTTTTTACTGACCTAGTTTGTTTTCCAGGTAATTTTGTGTCACGACATTATCAAGAAGGCATTTTTTTGTTACTGACTCCTTCATTTGAGGATATCTTCATTATAAAGTCTTCCTTGTGCACTAAGCTTCCTTATAGTCTTTGCTATTAAATTTTATTACACAAATCATACTTCAGTAGGTTTAGGATATAAAAGAAGAAAACCATACAGCATTAACTTAAGCCTACAAAGAAGAAAGGGAAACGGGAAGGCAAACTATCAGCCTGAGTCTGACTTTAAATCCCTATATATATGATTTTTTCAGTCCATGGTACTGTACCTTTCCTATTGCCCATCCTTATTTGTCCTCAGCCAGTGGCATTCTCTTTTAGTTCCTGTATTGAATTTCCAAAATTCTATAATTTGAGAGTTGTAAGTTACCGTAAATATGCAGAGCTTCTTAACCTCTTTTGTGCCATTGACCCCCTCTCAGAATAAGAGAATGTTTTAAAATTTAAATAAAATGAGTAGGATTACAAAGGGAACCAATTATGTTGAAATATACTTCTAGTTATAGGCCAGGTTAAGAACGCCTGAATTCTTCATTGTATAGGAGAAGAAACTGAAGCCCAAAGGAGTTATAGTGTTCAAGGTCTGAGCACTATATGACACTGTCTTCTCTGTCAACATGGACCATAATAGCATCTTTAACTTTTTTTTTAACCCTTGATCATAATAAAAAAGAAAATATTTTATAAGGTTCAGAATATGATATGTTAATTATTCTTTGCTGCTGCTTTGCAAATTTCATTTAAATAAACGTTAAACTGGGAGGCATTTTTTTTTAAACCTTTGTTTGGCTCTACCTTTTTCCCCCCTCTCATGTGTGTGTTACATACAAAGTCTTATTAGAATTTTTACCGTAAACCAATTTTTAAAAATTGATTTTAGAGAGAGGAAGAGAGAGAGAGAGAGAGAGAGAGAGAGAGAGAAACATCAGTTAGTTGCCTCCTGCATGAGCTCCTACCACGGATCCAACCCACAACCTGGGCGTATGGCCTGATTGGAAACTGAACCCACCACCTCTTGGTGTATGGGGTGATGCTCCAATCAACTGAGTCACACCAATCAGGGCTCGTTAGAATTTTTAGATCAAAAATAAAATCTTTAGCCTTCAGTCACTCCTCTCTGTGGTACTAAGGTTATTTTACTAAAATGTAAATTCATGCAATCTACTTTGGGGTTAAATTCCTCACTGTTTTCCTGAAGCTGGAGAAATACAGACCTGACTCTAGTGTGGCTCGTCTTCTCTCCCATCTCGTCCCTTCCAGTGTATACACTCTACTTCAGCCAAGCCATCCTGTTTATAGAACTCCAATCCATATTGTTCTCGCTCACTTCTGTGCCTTTGTGCATCGTGTTGTATCCACTGCCTCTCCACCTGCTCTGTTTCCGCAGATCTGAATTAAAGCAATAGCTGTGCTTAGTGAAGCCTTCTTTCACCTTTCTCCAAGCTTATTTAATCAGCTCACTCTTCACACTCTAATCGTGTTTAATACAGGTTGGGAGAAGGTAAGGTTGCAGTTGTTCATAGAGAAAATAATACAATAATTAGTAAATAATAATACAAGAATAAACTGTTTTGCATATTCACAACTGTAAAACTAATTTTGCCCTACCCCGTATATACGACTGTTCTCATACTTACCATGCAGTGGTGCTATTATTTAAAGGGCTGTCTCACTAGATTGAAGCTTGTTGAGAGTAGAGATATTTATTCATTTCTATCCCTAATGCCCAATACAGTGCCTCTGAGCATGGTAGGTGCTCAATAAAGCCCGAATAAAGAAAAAGGTGGTGTTTCCTGTCCTAATAAATCAGCAAAGAGAGTTTCCCCCCAAATCTTTACCTTCCACTTTTATCTTCTGCAATGTCTAAGTAAAACACATTCTGATATTTTTTTTTAATATATTTTATTGATTTTTTACAGAGAGGAAGGGAGAGATATAGAGAGCTAGAAACATCGATGAGAGAGAAACATCGATCAGCTGCCTCCTGCACACCTCCCACTGGAGATGTGCCCGCAACCAAGGTACATGCCCTTGACCAGAATCGAACCCGGGACCCTTCAGTCCGCAGGCCGACGCTCTATCCACTGAGCCAAACCGGTTTCGGCACATTCTGATATTTTTAAGTGGTTTATGTATCATCCACTTTCAGCCTGAGCCTAGTTCTAATAAAATATATCAGTTGACATCTTCTGTATTCTTTCCCATATTAGCTTAACACATATGTTATTTATTTTAATTCTATTTTTAACCATTTGCATTTATATGGAGTGAAGAAATTCATCTTTTGATTGGATCATTGTATTATAAACTATATGTGTCATATTTTCCCCCAAACATTGTATTTTAATACTTATTTGTAGTCCAGACAACTACTAAATTATTAACTGCATGTATCTTGACTTTTAAAGTGTTTTGTAGCTTTTCTAAAGAATAGGTGGGTTTTACACCTCCAGCCCAACTGCCTTTGGTTGCTCCTGGTTCCTGCTGCATTTCCAATGTTCACTAGGAATCAATATTAGGATGAGGGGCTGAAGAAATATCTGATGTTGGGCTTTCTTAGCTTTCAAGAATTTCACGTAATTCTAGAGATCTATCTCACTCCTCTTTTATGCCTCAGTTTTCATTTTGTATGATGGCTATCCTGTTTTATAGATCTTATAGTAGTTATGGTCATTGCAAGTCTGTAATTACATTGAGTGGCCAGATTATTATGATCTCTGAATGCATAATAACCTGGCCACTCAGTGTATATACAGTATATATATAGTAGAGGCCCGGTGCATGAATTCATGCATGGGTGGGGTCTGGCCAGCCTGGCCAAGGGGAGGGACATGGGCAGTTGGCCGGCCTGCCTGCTGGTCGAACTCCTGGTCGAGGGGACAATTTACATATTATCCTTTTATTATATAGGATATATACTGAGTGGCCAGATTACTATGCGTTCAGAGATCATAATAATCTGGCCACTCAGTGTATATGAGATGGTTTAGAACAGTGGTTCTCAAAGTTTAGTTCATAGACTAGCAACTTGTGAACTTGTTAGAAATGCAAGTTCATGGACCCCATCCCAACCTACTGAATCATGATCTATGAAGATAGAGCCCAAGAAACTGTATTTTAACAAGCTGTGTAGGTGTTTCTTATGGATGTTAAATTTTGAGATCTATTGGTTTGGAGCAGGGAATGCAAACTTTTTCCATAAAGACGCAAATAATAAATATTTTGGCTTTGCCGAAACCGGTTTGGCTCAGTGGATAGAGCGTCGGCCTGCGGACTGAAAGGTCCCGGGTTCGATTCCGGTCAAGGGCACGTAACTTGGTTGCGGGCACATCCAGGTGTGCAGGAGGCAGCTGATCGGTGTTTCTCTCTCATCGATGTTTCTAACTCTCTATCCCTCTCCTTTCCTCTCTGCAAAAAATCAATAAAATATATTTTAAAAAATATATATTTTGGCTTTGCAAACCATACAGTCTCTGTCACAACTATTCAACTCTGCAACTGTAGTAGAAAGCAGCCATAGACAATATGTAAACAAATGAGTGTAGATGTGTTTCAGTAAAATTTTATTTACAAAAACAGGCATTTTTTTTTTTGGCCCACAGGCTATGGCTTGCTGAACCCTGTTTTAAAGTACTTAAAAGTACTATAAAGTACCATAAGGATTAAAGTACTATAAGGATTATACATGTATAGCATGTATAAATAAACATTATTATGCATTCTTGTTAATATGTTACCTGAGTTATGTGTTATTTACTTTACACAGAAATTTTACGTCAAATTTATCATAAACGAAAGGATCTGACTGGGATATCCTGGTTTTTTAGTTTTATTTCAGAGATTGCTTGAAATCAAGGACTTCGTTTTTTCCTCCTTATTTTGTTTACTGAAGCTAAATTCATTTGTATTACAAAGAGTTAATTTATAATTCTGAATAGTAACTTGGCTTCTTAAAAAGGATGTTGTACAGTCTAATTCTCCCAGGTGGAAAAACAAATGGCTGCTGGTTTCCCATTGTGTTCCTCTTTGTTTCATATCTAGAACATTGTTTCTGAAATTGTTAGGTTGATGTCCCTTGAGAGACTGATTTCATCCGAAGAGAGCTGAGGCTGAGCTAGGGAAAATGGAAACAGGAACATTTATTTTTCTTTTTGAATTGCCTTCATTGAGGTCTAGGCAAAAGCAAAGTCATGTATTATGTTTGGAACAGCATGTGGTCATTCCACTTTTGAAAAGTCTAAAGGGAAGTGAGCCAAAGAGGGTAAAAAAAACAACCCCTTTCCTTGTCACCTGTTAATATGCACTACTAAAATGTCTCTATTCAATCTATGTAATAAAAGCGTAAGCGACCGTTATGGCAGAACAACCAGAATGACCGGTTGCTATGATGTGCACTGACCACCAGGGGGCAGACACTCAACATACCGGACTGCAAGAGGGTGCAGGCTGGGCTGAAGGACCCCCCCTCCCCCTACATGAATTTCATGCACAGGGCCTCTGGTTAAAAATAAAAGGAGAAAAACTGTGTACACAAACTTACGAAAAAAATCTATTTCCATGGGCAGTGGTTTTTAAGCATTTTCATTTTTCTGCTTGTAGAAGAGTCTAGTGGACCCGTTCCTTTCCTCCTTCTCTACTTTTATATCCCTGTACACAGGCAAGAAAATGTGACTAACCTATTTATTTTTCAGGGAAGGCTTTCTGAAAATAGCTGTAACTATTCTGAAAGTAAGCTATTGAGTTCTTTAAAATGAAATAGGTATTGAAAAGTCAGTTGTGTGTGTAGTGGCTACTGTTGTGTTTTAAGTGTAGAAACCACAAGCGTACTTGCCTCTGTGATATTGTGTTGCAGTAGTAGGGAAAGCACAATTGACTATTTCTGAGTCTGCAGAATCAGGGTTGGTCTGCATGTAAAGAGAGGACAGAATTTCTTCTGGGAGGCTCTGCTGATAGGCACCAGGTTCCTACAGAGCCATCCCTGATATTCTGGGTCTAGAGGACATTATTAGTTACACCCTCAGGAGAACCTGGCCACAAAGGGACGTGGTTCTTTCAGACCATGGGGCGGCTGTTGTGTTGTGACTCTTTCCTTTTCTTGAGTGGTGGCATGTACATAATGAAGCCTTATTACTCTAGTTTGTGTATTTTTCATGTATTCATTCATGAATGCTTATTGATTGTGTACCTGACTGTGTAGCTTCCCCAGGATTAGTTTTGCTAGATACAAGTTTTAAATGAAAAAAATTGGCGAAGGTCCGTGAAGCAGCCCTCACACAGGGACAGCAGGAAACAATAGAGTCTGCGCGCGGAGAGCGAGCATTCCGTAGCTTCCCCGACCCTCCCGCAAAACGGTAGACCTCGGGATCCCCCTGGCTTTCCTGCACGCCATGGCCGACAAGGAAGCAGCCTTTGATGACGCAGTAGAAGAACGCGTGATCAACGAAGAGTACAAAATATGGAAAAAGAACACCCCTTTTCTTTATGATTTGGTGATGACCCATGCTCTGGAGTGGTCCAGCTTAACTGCACAGTGGCTTCCAGATGTAACCAGACCAGAAGGGAAAGATTTCAGCATTCATCGACTTGTCCTGGGGACACACACATCGGATGAACAAAACCACCTTGTGATAGCCAGTGTGCAACTCCCTAATGATGATGCTCAGTTTGATGCTTCACACTACGACAGTGAGAAAGGAGAATTTGGAGGTTTTGGCTCTGTTAGTGGAAAAATTGAAATAGAAATCAAGATCAACCATGAAGGGGAAGTAAACAGGGCATGTTATATGCCACAGAACCCATGCATCATTGCAACAAAGACTCCATCCAGTGATGTTCTTGTTTTTGACTATACAAAACATCCTTCTAAACCAGATCCCTCTGGCGAGTGCAACCCAGACTTGCGTCTCCGTGGACATCAGAAGGAAGGCTATGGGCTTTCTTGGAACCCAAATCTGAGTGGGCATTTACTTAGTGCTTCAGATGACCATACCATCTGCCTATGGGACATCAGTGCTGTTCCAAAGGAAGGAAAAGTTGTGGATGTGAAGACTGTCTTTACAGGACATACAGCAGTAGTAGAGGATGTTTCCTGGCATCTGCTCCATGAGTCTCTGTGTGGGTCCGTTGCTGATGATCAGAAACTTATGATCTGGGATACTCGTTCAAACAATACTTCCAAACCAAGCCACTCAGTTGATGCTCACACTGCTGAAGTGAACTGCCTTTCTTTTAATCCTTATAGTGAATTCATTTTTGCCACAGGATCAGCTGATAAGACAGACTGTTGCCTGTGGGATCTGAGAAATCTGAAACTTAAGTTGCATTCCTTTGAATCATATAAGGATGAAATATTCCAGGTTCAGTGGTCACCTCACAACGAGACTATTTTGGCTTCCAGTGGTACTGACCGCAGACTGAATGTCTGGGATTTAAGTAAAATTGGAGAGGAACAATCCCCTGAAGATGCAGAAGATGGGCCACCAGAGTTGTTGTTTATTCATGGTGGTCACACTGCTAAGATAACTGATTTCTCTTGGAATCCCAATGAACCTTGGGTGATCTGTTCGGTGTCAGAAGACAATATCATGCAAGTGTGGCAGATGGCAGAGAATATTTATAATGATGAAGACCCTGAAGGAAGTGTGGATCCGGAAGGACAGGGGTCTTAGATTCATCTGCACTTGTAATTTTAGACTGCCCTTTTTTTCCTCTCAACCCTGATAGTGATTTAACACTGGTTTTGAGACACAGATTTTGTTCAGCTATCCCTCTATAATAGGTACCATCAACAATGCTATTGCCCTAACCGGTTTGGCTCAGTGGATAGAGCGTCGGCCTGCGGACTGAAGGGTCCCAGGTTCGATTCCGGTCAAGGGCATGTACCTGGGTTGCGGGCACATCCCCAGTAGGGGGCGTGCAGGAGGCAGCTGATCGATGTCTCTCTCTCATCGATGTTTCTAGCTCTCTGTCCCTCTCTCTTCCTCTCTGTAAAAAATCAATAAAATATATATGTAAAAAAAAACCAATGCTATTAACCCAAACCAAGGGGTTTTCTAAATATTAACTGAGGGGCTTGATTCAGCAAAGCCACAGACTTATATTTAATTTTTTTTCAGGAATTTTCTAGTATCAAAGATCTAAAGTAGCCACTGAAAGGGGAATATTGTGTGTGGTTATTTTTCTCTGTATGCCATATCCCCACGTTTTTCAGGCTCATTTAAGTAAAGGATAGAAGTAAATAAGGAATAGAGCCAAGAGTGGTAGGTGTGTGAGCCATGAAGTGTAAGTAGTGCAAGATGTTTTTATTCAGGAATTAGGGGAGATTCGAGTCATAAATTCCTACTCTAAAATCTTCACACCTGACTTTTCCAGGATGCACATTTCCTACATAGACTAGTCTTCTCTCAATTTCTTAAGTCAAAAGTACGTGTTCCTGTTTTCCATATATTTTTGCTTGTTAGTGTATTTCTTGAGCTGATTTCATATTATTTCTTTCCTTTCCATGAAATGTTTTTTTAAAAAAACTTGGGACCACCAAGTTGTAAAGATGTATATTTTTACCTGACAGTTATACCACAGGTAGACTGTCCAGCTAAGTTGAGAAGAGTGAATCTATAGCTTGTATTTGTTTTTAAAATTAAATTAATCCTGGATAAGAGTTGCTTTTTTTTTTAGGAGTTAGTCCTTGACCACTAGTTTGATACCATCTCTGTTTTGGGTGACCTGTTTCACTAACAGGCCTGTTACTCTCTATGACTAACTGTGTAAGTGCTTATAATGAAATAAATTGCTTTTCTACATAAAAAAAAATAAAATAAATGAAAAAAATTGACACTTCATTGGACAGATATTTTTTTTGTAGTGCCAACCAGTTACTGTGTATATTTGTCTAATTTCCAAAGAAAATTACAGCTCTTTTGGATAATAATTAAAAATTTGTAATGCTCTCTGCTAAGAAATATTTTAAAAATAGGAACTTTTCCAATATGGAAATAATGCAAATTTTTGTTTTTATTCTCTTGTATTGCAGGCTCCGCTTTGCATTCATTAAAGAAGCTGACTTGCCTGAGATTGGTCACATTCGTGAAAATAAGTGGCAGAGTTTTTACCATTTTATTATACAGTAGCCCATTAATATTCTCAAAGGGTTTACTATCCTTGTAACCACTTCAACAGTATTTGTTCTGTGAGGTGTAAACCTTTAAGGACCCCTTTAGATCCTTAATGAGTCTGTTGTCTAGCTAAGGCAAATCAATTACTTTTTCCCCAGTCACTTTCTCTCTATTTTATTTCCATCACTAGAAATGATCTTTCTTTTTGGTGCCATTTTAAAGTAAGAATTAAGCTTTTAATATTTCTTGCGAGTTACTGTGTATGTCACCATGAGTAGAAAGCATGAAACCTGAAGTGAGAATCAGATGCTTGTAATAGGTTGGCCTTGTTCCCTGGTAAAGTGGCTGCTTCCATGTGCCCGTGAGGTTCTCATTCATGCTTCAGAGAAGGGAGGAATGTTTACATATCTCGTGCCTTTAGCCATAACGGAGGCAAGGCACAGCCAAGACACCACTGCAGAACCACTCTGTTTAGCCTTAGCTTTGTATATTTTTAAAACATCAAAATATCTTCCTTTTTTTTTTTTAAATCTCTATTAGAATTCTAACCCAGATTTTCTTTCAGGATCTTACATTGCCACAAACCCCAGGCCCATATTATGGTTCCTTCGTTACCATGTTATCACAGTATGGGGGAACTAGTTGGTGTGTTTTAAGGAAAAGGTGGTAGTATGGCAGAGGTAGTCATTCTGAGAGCATGAGGAATGTGCTTGCACTGCTCTAATTCCGAGCAGGCCACTTGAAGATGGAATGCTATCAGAGTACACCTGATGTCATGAGTAGGTGAGTTAGGTAACACGCCACTCATGAAAGGTAGTTTGGGTTAAATGCTCTAAGGGTCCCATAGTTGTGTCCAGTCTGTACCAGGAAGAATTAGCAAAAGCAAGGTGGAAGGTCCCTTTTATTTATGTGGGGTTAATCTCCTCATTGGCACATGTCTATGGCCTCATCAGCTTTATGTCTTAAATACAGTGGAATCTCAGTTCTTGAACTTAATTTGTTCCAAATGGCTGTTCGAGAAGCGATATGTTAAAAAACGGGGTAATTTTTCCCCATTAGAAATAATATTGAATTAATCTGCTCCAGACCCCCAAATGATTCCCTGTTTTAACCTTTCTCAATTGCTTGTGGTTATTGTTTCACACCCTTAGCAACATCAACACTCTTGATGACGTCTTTATGTTTTAAAATTGTGCTGATTGTCAGTTTTGCTATACTTGATAGCCAGATCAGACACATGAACAGCTCTGTCATACTTTGCAATTATTTCTTTTTTGAGTTTATCATTGTCCTCACAACTTTTCTTTTAACTTTGCTGCTATCACTAACCTTTGTAGGACCCATAGGGACTTACTGTGCGTATCCTATCTAATAAAAGGGCTATATGCAAACTGACCATCGCTCCATCACACAAGATGGCTGCCCCCATGTGGTCAAAGATGGCCGCCACAAGATGGCCTGCAGGGGAGGGCAGTTGGGAGGGACCCAGGCCTGCAGGGGAGGGCAGTTGGGTGGGACCAGGCCTGCAGGGGAGGGCAACTGGGGGCAACCAGGCCTGCAGGGGAGGGCAGTTGGGAGAGACCAAGCCTGAAGAGGAGGGCAGTGGGGGGGACCAGGCCTGCAGGAGAGGGCAGTTGGGGGGGACCAGGCCTGCAGGGGAGGGCAGTTGGGGGGACCAGGCCTGCAGGGGAGGGCAGTTGGGGGTACCAGGCCAGCAGGGGAGGGCAATTAGGGGCGACCAGGCTGGCAAGGGCGGGCATTTAGGGGTGACCAGGCTGGTAAGGGAGGGCAATTAGGGGCAATCAGGCCGGCAGGGGAGCAGTTAGGTGTCAATCAGGCTGGCAGGGGAGTGGTTAGGGGTGATCAGGCTGGCAGACAGAAGTGGTTAGGGGCAATCAGGCAGGCAGGCAAGTGGTTGAGAGCCAGCAGTCCTGGGTTGTGAGAGGGATGTCCCAGATTGGAGAGGGTGCAGGCTGGGCTGAGGGACACATACCCCCTCCCCCCCCCCCCGTGCACGAATTTCATGCACCAGGCCTCTAGTTTAGTAATAATAAGCAGCAACAAAAGCAAAAAAAAACAATGTGAGGTTTAGCAGTAAACTGATTCATACTTTCCTGAGAGATGTGGGACTGATCTTATATCAACATGAAAGGCTTGTTGGGTAGAGAATTGAAGTGTTGTTTGTCAGCCAAGACATTTTTTCAGTGAACAACTTGATTGAGAACCAAATTATTCAAGATGAGAGATGGTTAAGAATTGAGGTTTGACTGTATAATGGGCCAGTTAAATGTCCTTTCAAACAGTGATATGGTTAGAGCCTCTGACAATGAAATTGAGGCACAGAGCAGGAGAGCTGATGTTCTTCTAAGGCATTGCTTCTCAAGCTCTGATGTGCATCAGAATCATCTGAAGGATTTGTTAAAACAGATCCCTGACCCCACCCCCAGAATCCAGAATCTGGGTGGGATTGTGCATTTGCATTTCTAACAAGTTCCCCGGATATGCTGCTGCTGCTGCTGCTTGTGCTGCTGTCCCTCCTGGATGAAAGGAAATTGCTTTTGGAGAAAATAGCAGTGGTCAGTTTAGAGCCGCATATGAGTTGCCAGGATTGTACTGATATGTTACAGTAAAGAGACCAATCTGGAAAAGCACTTTAGCCATTTGATTAAGGTGGCTTAAGACCATCTATTAATAACGTATCCAGTTGTACTAGAGAATTAAAATGGGCAGGTGCTAAGAACTGCTGCCCCTGAATATGTTGTTGATAGTGTCACCAACCCGTGAAAGTCCCTGGTCTGCAGTATTGCTCTTGATTTTCTGTCGTGATAGCAGGACTCCTCTGATTGTTTTCGCTTGGCCCCTTCTACCATCATAATATTTATCCAGATAGCAGTTGTGCTGTTGCTAAACACAGTATCTGAAGTATACACTCATGTATTTAGGAGATTACAATGGGTTGGTTTTGGGGTCCCAACAAGCCCCTGTCAAAAGCCTATTTATCATCTAACGTCCAAAAAACTCAGTTTCTAAAGCTAGCACATTGGATCTAGAATTAACATACCCTTAGCAGTGTATCTTAGCCCCATCTTAACCCATCACATTCAGAAACAACACAAATGAATAATAGTGTCTTGTTAAGTAATATATAATTCTTTTTTCCAAATTTAATTTTGATTTGACCCTTCCAGGACAATCTGGGGTAGAACTGTACTGTACTTATAAGTTGAGACATTGAAGCGTGGTGGAGATGGGGTATGAGGCTGTTTATTTTCTTATTACAAAGTAAATCTTTCAGATGCCTCAGCAGACATGGGATAAGGGTCTGCTTTGATGGCTTTGGGTTCAGAGCACTGCGAGTATTCTGAACCTTGTCCTGTATCCCCACTTCAGATCTCAGGGCCCTAGTTTCCTTATCACAGTATCACTAGATTTATGTGAAAAGGAAGTACATTTAACTGATACAGTTTGGCAACCTGCAGGATCAAACTCCAATTGTTTTTCAACTTCTTAAGCATTAAGTCCTTTTAATCCTTGTGTTTCACTCCACACCTCCAGTCAAGATTTCAGATTGCAGTTTGTCACTCTCTTCCTCAGCCAAGCAGTGCCGCTAGAGCACTCACCTCAGGCTATAGTCCTTGAGAGCTCATGCTCTTCACTCAGCCTTGCCTTCCCTGGCACAGCATTCTTAGACATTGTTGGAAGCTATAGGATTACAAGGATACCTCAGTCACCTGTTTTTCTACTATATACCATGGGCTGTCAGATTTCCATCTCTAAATACTGACTGAATATTCACTGCTTTTTGTCTCGGTTTAAGTTAGAAAACCACTTCCAGAATTCCTCTTACTGAGGTCACATATATAATTGCTGTACCAGTCTGTCTTGGTTGCAAACAATAAAAACCAACTTTGACTAACATAAGCAGAAAATGAACGAATATTGGATAGCTTGTCAAATCAATGGGGAGGCTGAAGAACCAGGTTCAGAATATAGGGAGGAGCAAAGGGAACCAGGACACAGGTAGGATCATGTCCCAGGACCAGTCTGTCCCAATGTCAATGCCGTTACTTTGACATTGTGGGCATTATTGCCTCCCCACAAATAATCTGTTCTTTTGTACAACCCACTCCCAAAATATCCACAATACCGGGAGCATCCAAATGGCCAAGCTGTTTCTGTTATCAGATTGCTCCCTACATCATCCCTCCTTAAGCTTCTGTAGCATCCCACCTACTTTGGAATTCCCAGAAACAGGATTGCTGGGCAGGCAGAAGTGATAGATGTTCCCTCTAGAGCTCAGTACAAGACAGAGTTACCTACCAAGGAGAAAATTTCTTTGTAGTACAGTTGTTTTGAAATTTAAGTCCAGCCCTGTTACTCAATGTTTTGTTACCCTCTTCGTAAACTTTTTGAGCCACGAAGTGTCCTTAGAGATCATCTAGTAGTTCATCGCTCTCATGTCACTAATGGATGCTCAGAGACTCAAAGAACGAAAATTATCTTCCAAAGATGGCACTGGAAATTAATGGCAGAGCTGTAACCAGAATGACAATGCTGGCATTATTTCCAGTCAAGGGTTATATAAAATGCTCCACTTCTTTTGGTTCTCATTGTCTATCATAGTTTGGCTCTGGCTATTTTTCAGAGTGGAGGTATTAGTGGCCTTCTTAATTGCCCTCTTCTTCTTTGTCCCTGCTGGTACTAATAGTTAACTACCACAGGATTTCTTCCAGGGACTCACCATTTCCTTAAAGGAGCCTATAATTTATTTCTCTAAGCATTAAAACTATAATCAACAGGACTATTTTAGTTATTATTGAATGTAGAATCTCAAGAGCATTGTTGATATTTTACGTTGTTGTAAAAAGGATTGGTATATGAAAAAGCATAGTGCCTAGCTTATGGTAAGTGTTGACTACATCAAAGCTCTGATTTATTATCAGTAGCTATATAGTATTGTTAAAAGTAACCTTAGATCAGGGCACTTAAATTCTAACAGATAAGATTTGAGGATTTCAGTAAGAGATTGGATTACCTTTTTCTCACTGTAATTTGAGGGTTTAGCGAGGTCATTGGTTTCAAACTGTGATTTCTGGAGGTGCTTTGAGGTCACTGGTGGGGGAAGAAGAGCAGTGGGAGGTATCTTAAAGGGAGGGCTTTCTCTTCAGCCAGCAGCTGTGCTTTTATTTATTTAATATATCAGGCTCTTCGTTTTGGACATGGGTTGAGATGCCTGGTGTCAGCAAGTGGGACTGTCCAGGAGGTGGATGGTCTTTCAAGTCTAGGGTTCACAGGAGAGTTGGGGGCCAGAGATAAATGTGGGAATCTTTTATGTATAGTTGGTATTTAATGCCATGGTTCTGGATGAGTTTTTCCTAAGCAGTGAGCATAAATTGGGAAGAGGTCTGAGGATTGACCTCTGGGGCACTTCATTATTTAATATTGGGAAATGGAAAAGGATCAGAAAAGAAACAGCCTGCAAAATAGGTACAAATCCAGGAGAACTGGTGTCCTAGAAGCCAAGTAAAAAAAAAAAGGTATCTCAGAAGGAGGGCAGTCCATTCTGTCAAACGTTGTTAAGATCTGAGTAGGATGAGGACTCAGAATTGACCATTGAATCTGACAATGAGGAGGTTATGGTGACTTTGAAAGTAGTTTTCTCTGGAGTATGGGGAAAAAACCTGATTGGAGAGTGGGCTTACAAAGGAATGGGAAGAGTAGAATTGGAGAAAGTGAGCATACACAACTATTTTGAGGAATTTTCTATAAAGGGAAGCGGGAAAATGGAACAAATGGATAGGGATTGGGATATGGAATCAAGGGAAGATAATGTTTTGTGGTGCTTTTTTATGGTGGGAGATAATAAAGCAAATTTGTCTGATGGAGGAATCCCTGTAGCATAGATGGGAGGAATTATTGCCAGAATAGGAGACAATAGCAGAAACAAAATCCTTGGCTAGTCAAGTGGGGAGAATCCAGTGTACAAATGAAGGTTGTGGTTCAAGTTGTTCATCCATTGCAATACTAAGGGCAGAGAGTGCGGATAAGCTGCAGATATGTTGGTACATTTATTTAGAAGATGAGGAAATTGCCTGGTTGTTTCTGTCTTCTCAGTGAACTAGGAACAAAATCATCAACTGAGAGCATGGGGTGTGGAATTGGGGGTTTGAAAAGAGAGGAGAATGTGAGAGAGATCTTTTAAAAAGAGTTAATTGACTGAAGTTTTAGCCCAGACATGTTTTAGTGTAGGATTGCAAAGTGTGATGCCAGCATTTTCATTTTGAAGACTAGTATCTTTCTATTTTGAGAACTGTTCTTATATTCTTTGATTATCACCCCCATTCCCATTTTTTCTGCCATTTCTTCCTGAAGCCCATTTAGTCAGATGTTAGGCACTTAGACTGATGCTCTGATTGGGAGGATTTTCTTTCTTTTTTAAAAAAAAATATATTTTATTGATTTTTTACAGAGAGGAAGGGAGAGGGATAGAGTCAGAAACATCGATGAGAGAGAGACATCAATCAGCTGCCTCCTGCACAACCCCCACTGGAGATGTGCCCGCAACCAAGGTACATGCCCTTGTCCGGAATCGAACCTGGGACCCTTCAGTCCGCAGGCCTCTGCTCCATCCACTGAGCCAAACCGGTCAGGGAGGATTTTCTAATTGTCCATCTCTTTCCTCAGCTTTGTCTTCTAATCCTTCCATAGAGTTCTTTATTTCAGCTATCTTATTATTTTAATTTTCTGTAGTATCCTATTCTTTTTAATGAATGCAAAAGCTTCCCATTTAACATTAACATTTTTGTTTATTTTGTGATTTATTTTGTTTTGTTTTGTTTTCTTCTGTCCCCCGCATAATCTGTTCCCTCCAAATTTCCCTTTATCTGCTTGCTTGTTTTGGTATCTGTCTCTCATAAGGCTTTATTCAAATGCCTGACGATTCTTGGCTGTCCATTTAAATTTGTGTGCATTGAAACCTCCATGTGCAATAATGGGGCTTGTTACTGGCTTCATACTAAGTGAAGTCAAGCTGTTTCATGGTCAATATCTAGAGGTTTTTACCTCTTGTCCAAGACTGTTGAGTTTTTTTCAAAGATCGGTTGCTTGTCTGCCAGCCTTTTGGAAACAGGGAAGGGAAAGGATGAGGGCTTCGTGTTTCCCTAGTCTTTTAGTCAGTTCAACCTCTTTTCACCCTGTGCTGTATCTCTGCCCAGATCTGTGCCAGGTAGCTCAAGTGTAAGAACATCTGTAGTTCATTTCTCCTGGAAATAACCCTGATAGATTTTAGTGGGCATCTGACTGTTGGGGT
This sequence comes from Plecotus auritus, assembly GCF_963455305.1. Classification (NCBI taxonomy): domain Eukaryota; kingdom Metazoa; phylum Chordata; class Mammalia; order Chiroptera; family Vespertilionidae; genus Plecotus; species Plecotus auritus. The sequence goes on from NC_137777.1 coordinate 15,424,214, forward strand.
GGGTGTAGGGGATAACAGAGAGAGGAACTGATTTGTAAACAGCCCTCAGTTTTTACCTTTTATGCTACTTGGTGCCTGGAAGAACTGAGACCCTCCGTTTCTTAAGGGCAAAATCAGTTCATTCTCATGTGAGTTCTTCCACTCATACTTTGTGATCCACCCCCATGTCTGATTAAGTCACCCCACACTCCTCTAATAGCTTTCTGTCACTCAAAGTTTTGGGGTTTTCTTTTTAGATCTTTCTGTTCTCTGGAAAATTCAAATACATTAATGTAGTATCTCCTGTTCACTTAATAGTGGATTCATATCTTTATTTCCTTTATTGTCATTTTACTGAGGGAACAAGGGAAGAAAGATAAACACGTGGTCAGTGTACCACGTTTATCCAGGACCCATCCCTATGCTCTAAAGTGCAGTCATCACAATAACTAACATTGGTTGAATGCCTGTGTTTATTAATGTAGGAGTCACACAATCTTATGAGTCGGTTACTATTATTATTGCCATTTTACAAATGAAGAAACTAAAACATAGAAGTTAAGTAACTTGCCAAAGATACACAGCCAGTAAGTGTGGACCTAGGATTCACACTCAGCTGTGAGACTCCAGAGTTACTTCCTGCTTCAAATTCTCTAATAATATTTCATCCCTTTACTTTGAAATCCAAACAACTTAGCATGTCATTCGTGCTCCCTATGATAGCATACTTCTCCAGTCTCATCTCTCTCTTTAGTCTGCCCTTGATTCCACCTCTTTGACCTTCTTCTGTTATAGTCACCCTGAACTTCTTGTCCGGAATGTTCTCGTGATCCTCACATCTTTTTCCTGCTGTTCCCTCTGTCCCCAAATTGCTTTATTCTCCAGAATACTCAGTCAGTGTTAGGGTATTTCTGTGTATACTTATAAATTGAACGTTTGTATAATTTATTTCACCTACAAGCTTTTGATTTGCTTTGATTTAGCACATCTTAAAAATGTACTAATTGAACAAAATAATATTGCATTGTGTTTGAAGGTTCCTAAGTCTAACAGATTAAACAAAATGATCTCAAAACTTGATTGTATTGAGAGTGATAATTAAATATTCTTCGGGGGTATAACTGAAAATGTATATACTTTAAACAGTAAATAAACTAATTTCTCCATTTGTTATTAGAAAGTTTTCTAACCTTATCTTGCTGTTTTTCTTAATAGCACTTTCTTCCTCTTGCAAATCTGAATTGTTCACCAAATGTTGAAACTTTCCTTTGCAAAGCTTTTGTACCATCCTGCACAGAGCAAATTCATGTGGATCCACCTTGTCGTAAATTTTGTGAAAAAGTATATTCTGATTGCAAAAACTTAATTGACACTTTTGGGATCCAGTGGCCTGAGGAACTTAAATGTGACAGGTAAATTGTGTTTTCAACCGAAAACTAATGATAGTGATATTTTAATATTGGTGTTAGCTTTCCAGAATGTTAATGACAGGTTTTCGTTATTTGATTCAACAAATGTTTATTACACCTTAACATATCCCGGGCACTGTGGTGATAAGTGTCATGGACACAATGGTGAGAAAAAACAGACTTGGTTCTTATTCTCAGGGAACTTACAATGGGGTGGAAGGAATGGAAGTAATCAAATAATTATACAAGAAATGCAAATTTATAACTGTGCTTAGATATAACAAAGGCGAGGTACATAGTTCTATGAGAACATGTAATAGTGCCTTTGACCTTACCTGGGGGAAATGAACCTTATTATCAAGTCACTGACCTTTTTGCACATTAGTCTTTATTAATTATTTTTGTTTTCTTTTCTCTGGACAATGGTAGCTTGTAATTTGAAATATTGTACTGATACAATGAGAACTCATATAATAAATCTGGGAAGGAAGCTAGCTTCCTTTTTGTTCATCTGTGAACTGAAGAAACTTTATGGAACTCATACATTTCTGCTAAATTCATAATTATTTTCAAGAACAATTGAGTAATACAGTTGCCCTTAAACAACTCAGGGGTTGGATTGCTGATCTCCCATGCAGTCGAAAATCTGTGTATAACTTTTGACTCCCCAAAAACTTAACTACTAATAGCCTACTGTTGACCAGAAGACTTACCAATAACATAAACTGTTAACGGAGGTTTTGTATGTTATATGTATTATATACTATATTCTTAAAATAAAGCAAGCTAGACAAAAGATGTTAAGAAAATCATAAGGAAGAGAAAATATACTTAAACTATTTATTTAAAAAAAACCTGCATGTAAGTGGATCCATGCAGTTCAAATCCGTATTGTTCAAGGGTCAACTGTACATAGTAAAGTTGAAGATGCTCATACCCTACATCTAGGAAATCTCCGTTCACAGAGACTTTTACACCAACAAGAAATCATGTACGAAAATACTCCCTTGTGTCACTCAGGTATGCCTGTACAAGGGAGGCAAACAGCCAGACCAAAAAAAAAGTGGCAACGTGAGTTACGCTGGTCCTCAGCCTGCCTCTTGGGGATCTTCTTGCCCTCCTTTAATAACTTAAAGGTCACTTGAACTTTAACACGGGTCCAGGAAAGGATCTTATTTCAGCGATCACCTTACTTAGGTGGTTTATTTACTTTGCTTGTGAGCATCTACCTGATAAAAGAGTAATATGCTAATTGACCGTACCTTCGCAACGCCCACCCGCCAATCAGGAGTGAGTATGCAAATTAACACAACAAAGATGGCGGGTTAGTTTGCATACACAGGCGTTGAGCGGCTGGGGGCGGGGCGGGATGCTTGCGTTGTCACCATGGTGATGACACAGTTGTTCCAAACCACCCCAGCTGCTCCGAGCCTCTGGGCAGCATGGGAAGGCGGAAAGGTGGCTCTAGCCAGAGCGAAGGCGCTGCCGGCAGCCAGGGGAAGGAAAGCCTATTCTTGCATGAATCTTCGTGCATCGGGCCTCTAGTTAGATAATAAAAAATTCATTTTTCCAAGACTTATATTTTATATGCTTATAAACAGACAAGCCTGTACTTTTTATTTTTTCTGGAGTGTACCAAGCAAGATAATTTTTTCTTAAATATTTAGTCTTGAGAGCAGACATTATTTTTAAATTATTAATTGATTTCCAGGTAAGGGAATTTGTATGTTCATTTGCCTTGTATTTAATATGTGTTAGTTTGTTAGGGCCTCATTAACAACACAAAATTTCAGTCAACTTCAAAACTTTCTACCCAACTAACATGTAATGCTATAGGTTTGTGTGTCTTCCCATCAATTATGAATGCATAAGGAACTATTTTATAATTGGAAAGCATAGCATTAAAATAGTGACTCAATAAAAATTTTGACTATATATTTAATTTTTGTAATTTTTACAGATTACAGTATTGTGATGAGACTTTTCCTGTAACACTTGATCCACACACAGAGTTTCTTGGTCCTCAGAAGAAAACAGAACAAGTCCAAAGAGACATTGGAATATGGTGTCCAAGGCATCTTAAGACTTCTGGGGGACAAGGCTATAAATTCCTGGGAATTGACCAGTGTGCACCTCCATGCCCCAACATGTATTTTAAAAGCGATGAGCTGGAGTTTGCAAAAAGCTTTATCGGAATAGTTTCAATATTTTGTCTGTGTGCAACTCTGTTCACATTCCTTACTTTTTTAATTGATGTTAAAAGATTCAGATACCCAGAGAGACCAATTATATATTACTCTGTCTGTTACAGCATTGTATCTCTTATGTATTTTATTGGATTCTTGTTAGGCAATCGCACAGCCTGCAATAAAGCAGACGAGAAGCTAGAAGTTGGTGAGACGGTAGTTCTAGGCTCTCAAAATAAGGCTTGCACCATTTTGTTTATGTTTTTGTATTTTTTCACAATGGCCGGCACTGTGTGGTGGGTGATTCTTACCATTACTTGGTTCCTAGCTGCAGGAAGAAAATGGAGTTGTGAAGCCATTGAACAAAAAGCAGTGTGGTTTCATGCTGTTGCCTGGGGAACACCAGGTTTTCTCACGATTATGCTTCTTGCAATGAATAAGGTTGAGGGAGACAACATTAGCGGAGTTTGCTTTGTTGGCCTTTATGACCTGGATGCTTCTCGCTACTTTGTACTCTTGCCCCTGTGCCTTTGTGTGTTTGTCGGGCTGTCTCTTCTTTTAGCCGGTATCGTTTCCTTAAATCACGTTCGGCAAGTGATACAGCATGATGGCCGTAACCAAGAAAAACTAAAGAAATTTATGATTCGAATTGGAGTCTTCAGTGGCCTGTATCTCGTGCCATTAGTGACACTTCTTGGATGTTACGTCTATGAGCAAGTGAACAGGATTACCTGGGAGATAACATGGGTCTCTGACCATTGTCGTCAGTACCATATCCCATGTCCTTATCAGGTAAAAGCTATCATTTGTATTGTTTCATGATTTAATTTTAGCATAGAAATGTTTCCTGGAAATATACTTGAATTAATTATGAGCATAAATTAAAATTTCAGGTGAGAAATCCAGCAGACATAGGATAGATTTCCTCTACATCAGTTGAAACTGGGATAAGTGTCTTAAGGTTTTTCAGTTTGTTAGGATAATAAATGTCTCCTTTCACTGTTCTTTTAAAAATTACATAGGGTTGTGAAGGTAGATTAATGAAATGAAGAAAAGACTCAGAAGAACAGGTCTTGGGGGAAAAAAGAGAAGTAACTTCTGAATTGGGAGTTTTAAATTCTTCAGTTAATAGGGGAAAATTTTATTTGGGTATATTTAATTTGATTGGGTTATCCTATAATTTTTTTGCAGACTATTTGCTTATAAAAACAGAACTTGATTTTTGCCTAAACCATACTGTCATTTCTTAACTGAAAAAAAGTACGGTTGAAATAAAATGTGTTTCATATGCTCTTGATGTTTCTCAGTATAAAGGTGGTGTTAAGATTAAAGAAGTAAATTTCTGAAAATAGAAAAAAAAATTAAATTATTTTAATTGAGGTTTTTAATGAAAAACTTTTGTTTTAAATAGATTTTATACATTTTTCTTGAATATTTATATATGGTATTATATGTTATATTGATTATGAGTACTATCATCATAGTGTATTAAATCAAGCAATGTGTGGGCTGATTATTTTACATAATAATTTATATTCTAGAAAGTTACTACATTTTAACATGGTGGAACCTATTTAAATACTGATGGGGAGGAATAATAGTTTTACTTACCTTACATACTGTCCACAGCCTGTTATCAGTAGGCTGTTTTTACTATATATTTAATAAGGGAGCTATGTCTTAAAGTTATCCTGATACAGTAAATGTTTTCTATATTTTCAGAATTTTTGGCAAACTAGGAGGAAAATACAATTATTAAATACTGCCAAAAAAGTTTAAAATCTATAATTTTTAAAAATTACATTTCAGCCGAAACCGGTTTGGCTCAGTGGATAGAGCGTCAGCCTGTGGACTGAAAGGTTCCAGGTTCGATTCCGGTCAGGGGCATGTACCTTGGTTGTGGGCACATCCCCAGTAGGAGGTGTGCAGGAGGCAGCTGATTGATGTTTCTCACTCATCGATGTTTCTAACTCTCTATCTCTCTCCCTTCCTCTCTGTAAAAAATCAATAAAATATATTTTTTTAAAAAAATTACATTTCATGTAAGGAAAGAAACTATAAAGTACTAGAAGATACAATGAGAAAATTCTAAACTTAAAGTGGAGGACTTAATAAATATGATATAAAATTCAGGAACTTTAAAAGAAATAATTGCTAAATTTGACTACATTAAAAAAATGTTTGTGTATGGCAAAAATCCCCACCATAATCAAAGTCAGAAAATCAACTGGGAAAATTTATTCACCACAGTTTAAGGGCTAATTTCCTTAATTTATAAAGAGTTTCTATAGATCAATAAGAAAACAAGAATCTGGTATAAAAATGAAGTAGAGGATTCACAGAAAATGAATCCTCTGACATGTGCAAAATGTTGTAAGAGAATTGCAAATTAAAATTATAATAAACCCTGGCCTGTGTTTCTCAATAGTTAGAGCATTGGCCCAAGGACTGAAGGGATGCTGGTCCAATTCCCAGTCAAGGGCTGTACCTAGGTTACAGGTTCAATCTCTGGCCTGCTGGGGCGCATGCAAAAGACAACCAATTGATCTCTCTCTCTCTCTCTCTCTTTCTCTACTTCCCTCCTTTCCACTCTCTAAAAATCAGTGGGAAAAACCCTTGAGTGAGGATTAACAACAACAAAAAAATTTATAATGACATTATGTGCCTACTTATGACATGGCAAACATCTGAAGGTTTTATAGCCACTATGTTGGTGAAACTGGCAAAATGCACATTCTCAGACTTGGTTATTTAATCAGTTCAACCTTCTATGAAAAGCATTTTGACAGTATCTATCATTTAAAATGAACATATTCTTTGATCATGCCCTTATGGGAATTTATTGACGAATCTGCTCACAAATGTGAGTGATTGCCTCCATACAAAGATAATCACTGCAACAATATTTACAATGGAAATAGGTTGAAAATAACCTAAATATCCATTAATAAGAGTACTTGAATAAATTATGTTCACACAATGGAACAGCCTTTAAAAATGAATGAGAAGCTCTGTTTCTACTGATATAGAATGGTCTCCAAGAAATATTAGTAAGTGAAAAGAGCAAGATATAATATGGGATGTATAGTATTTTGATACTTGTGTAACATTTTAAAAATAATATTAAAGTTTATACTTAGAAAAAAGTATGGATTAATTTTTATGGAATTTTCACTTTAATGATATTTATTTTGCTCTAATTAAGATTTTATAACATAAACACCAACAATGTGTAAAGATTCTAAAATAATATGTTATAAGGAGTTTAAATGTGTGTTTTTTTGTGGTAGATTAAAGTGAAGGAAAAATAAAAATATTTAGAGGCAAATATTTGGCAGTTATACTTCTAAGAGGAAGAAAAAGTTCAGGAAATCAAGCCAAGATTAGGAAGGACATCCTTCCTAAATATATTTAAGTATTTTTCCCTTTCTAGCTATATATTTTGACATATATATAAGGTTATTTGCTCAGAACTTAGGTAAAGAATGTATTATACTTAAAACACTATTTATTATGTAAATTATTTATAAAATATTAAATATTTTATAAAAAACAGACAAGATTTATTTTTTTGTTCGTTTTACATTGTCTATATAGACTTCACTTAAAATGTACCACTGAAATTTTTATTATCCACCTTTTTTTTACAGGCAAAAGCAGAAAATCGACCAGAATTGGCTTTATTTATGATAAAATATCTGATGACATTAATTGTTGGCATCTCTGCCGTCTTCTGGGTTGGAAGCAAAAAGACATGCACAGAATGGGCTGGGTTTTTTAAACGCAATCGCAAGAGAGAGTAAGAACCTATTGAATTATCTGACACTGTCTTAAAAATAAATAGCTCAAGTACGAGGGAACTATTTAAATCATCATTGTACTGGAACTTTATTATATTAGTTGTTTCAAGCTTGGCAATCTTCATGGAGAGAGATGCTTTCTTCTGGCATTCTTTATAATAGTCAGACATGTGCTAGTCTATTGAAATATGAATGAAAGATTTTTAAAATGTGCATTTTCTTTCCATGGTTTATAATATATTATTACTGCTCTCATTGGATTCATTATTTTGGGGATAGCACTTTTAATAATTTTATCCTTTTTTATCAATGATAAAATATTAAATGGGATCAAGTATATGTAAGGAAATCTATAAAGTATGATTCAGATGTGATGTGTTATGGTCATTATTTACCTTTAAATTTTATTACACATAATGTTGACTTAAAATTTCACTTATTTACCTTGCCTAAGATGGTAAAAATTCAAACTTAAGGAATATTCTATAACAATATAGTAGATTTACATTTTGAGTGAATAGTTCACTTCAGTTATTTATGTACATTGTATACTATGTACTATCAATAGTGTACAAGAGAGTTTTTTAAACCATTCCCTCTTTGTTTGATTAATGAACTTTTTTGTGGTAAAAATTTAAGAACTGTAGACTCTTTCACAAATAAGTTGTTGAAATCTGAAGAATTGCATTTAACTGGACTTAAATTTTTTGCACTATTATTATATGTCTTTTCTATATTTATATACCCACACTAACTTCAGTATAACTTGCTAACTTTAATATTAGAAAGAAAACAGTTGAATTTAAGCAGACCACTAATCATATTCTGTGTCCTCTCTCTTCTGGTTTATTTTAACATTTGATATACTTACATACGATACACATACAGTTAGGCCTCTACTTTAGGCTGGTTTGTATTTCCTTGACCTCATTCTTTGATGTTGCCTATTTAATTCCTTACCAGTCTACTATTTATACTAACAAAAGCAACCAACAGTGTATTCATGAAAGATTTCGCATCATGGCAATCCACATATCTCATAGTAGTTATGATCCCATATTTTGTAAGTAATATAAATCTTATATAATTTTTAACTGTACTGAATAAGGTCTTTTAGCACAGCTATGTGATATGCTTTATGGCTTCTATTATAACACTTACCATTTTTAAGTAAATCCTCTCCTTTCTTACAGTCCAATCAGTGAAAGTCGAAGAGTACTACAGGAGTCATGTGAGTTTTTCTTAAAGCACAATTCTAAAGTTAAACACAAAAAGCACTACAAACCAAGTTCCCATAAGCTGAAGGTCATTTCCAAATCCATGGGCACCAGCACAGGAACTTCAGCAAATCATGGCACTTCTGCAGTAGCAATCGCTAACCACGATTACTTAGGGCAAGAAACTTTGACAGAAATTCAAACTTCTCCAGAAACATCAGTGAGGGAAGTGAGAGAAGACGGAGTGAACACCCCCAAACCCAGAGAACAGGACTGTGGGGAACCTGCCTCCCCAGCAGTATCCAGCTCCAAACTCTGTGGGGAACAGGCTGACGGGCAAGGCCGGGCAGGCAACGTGAACGATAAGAGCAGTGTGTCTGAAAGTGCACAGAGTGAAGGAAGGTGAGCTTTGCTTCTGTTACCTTAGGTCATGACTATTTTAAATACTGCATTATACATTTTTTATTAAAGCATAACATGTTTGGAAAGAAAGCATTCTACGAGATGACATGTTTATACACTAATCCAAGAAAGTTTGGATTTAAGAAGTTGCAGTTCAGCCTGTGAATATTCTGTTTTGTAGTTTAATTCTTAGCTTGGAGAAGACCCTTCATGAATGTTGTTCAAGTAGAACAGTCATGTTCATTTCTCTGGTAATTGTTAAGAGGTACATGTATATTTAGGTAAATGATTAAGATTTATCAGAAATATAGGCTAAATTTTACTAAGGTTGATCTATATTTTAGTTGAAATTCCAGTTTGGTCTTGGGAAGAGGCGAGTGTAACTTCCACGTACTCCGTCACACCACCTTCAGGCTAAGTTTTATTAGGATTGCTTTCAGTAGTGTCTAAAAGGTACTTGTCAGTTTAGAGTCGCCAGGGGTGGGGAACCTTTTTTCTGCCAAGGGCCATTTGGATATTTATAACATCATTCAGGGGCCATACAAAATTATCCACTTAAAAATGAGCCTCCTATATTGGGTCAAACATTTAATTAACTCACCCCTAATGCCTTGGCAGGGTCAGACCAAATGATTTTGCGGTCCTTTATATGGCTCTCGGGCCGGATGTTCCCTATCCCTGGTAGACAAAGATGATTATAAAATGTTTTTATTTTCTGAGCATGAAAGGATATTGACATTATCTTTAATGAAATTTTCCATATAGTCATAGGGGATCCAAACACAGCTATACATGAAGTTAGCCAGAATGCTGACAACTACTTGAAGGTCTCAAGGTTGTCTTACCTCACCCTTCCAAGCCAGGCCAAGGCACCTTCTCTGTGTTGCTGTAACAGCTTTTGCACCCCTGGATTGTAATTCGATACATGCTTTCATCCTCCACTAGATTTGTAAACTCCTTAAAGGCAGAACTGAGGTCTTACCGTTGTATTCCCAACCGCTTACCTAGTCTGATCCATGGTGGAAAATCAATAAAATGTTTGCTAATAGAGGGCAGGAAGCCTGTCTTATTAATTGTATTCCTCAGGAGACACCATGCTCAGTCCATGCATGGGTGGTGCTTGACAGTTTCCAAAGTTAGCAAAAATTATTTAAAAATAAAGTATTTGTGTTTTGAGCTGTTAGAGTAGACATACAGTTTTAGTAAATTATCCTGTGATAAAGTGGACACTGGCTGGAAGTAAAACTCAGGAAAGTGAGTAGCAGTTAGTTATAAGGACATCTGGCATGACATTTGTGCTTGGTATGTATGTATGTCAGTTTCTGTTCTTTACCTAGGGTGGCTCCAAAGACTGACATTACTGAAACCGGCCTGGTGCAGAGCAACAACTTGCAGGTCCCCTGTCCTTCAGAACCAAGCAGCCTGAAAGGCTCCACATCACTGCTCAGTCACTTGGCTTCAGGAATTAGAAAAGAGTAGGGCGCTGGCAGTCACTCGGATACTTGAAAACCAGGTTATCTCATTACTTAGAAGTGTAATTGTGTTACACTGGAGGCGGCCAGTGCACTGTCTTATAAGAACCACTATTATATTCTTCTTTTGTACTTAAAGTTGCACTGCCTGCTGTTACACTGGAAACAAGAAATGCTGAGAATAATGTGATTCATTTCACATAGAGGTTAATGACAACAATATACCCGAAAAACAGAAATGTGCAGGTTAATAATATTTTTTAAATTGTGTGGGAAGAGGGAGTTAGAGGAATCTTCCTTTTTTTATTTATGAAGATTCTACTCTTGTTAAAAAAGTATTTTAAGGTGTACAATGCTATTTTACTTTTATGATATAAAATCGAGATTTTTCTTTGCTGAAGTATTTAAAACTTATCCTTACATCTTTTTTATATATTTGAAAGTAAGTTTATATGTATTTGAACTTTTTTTAGATATCCTGGAAAATGTACTCAAATATTTTATTATGTTACTTGATACCTTATTTTCACACTACTTGGTAGCTTTTACACTGAATTGCTAAGAAAATTGAAAAATAGTATTCTTTTGTAGTATAAAAAGAGTTGGCACACCAGAGGTGTCATAATGGGAATTCAACTAAAAAATCCACTTACTGTACCTTACCGTCTTCAGTATGTAAATTTTATAAGTCTCATTGTTTTAGAAGTTTCACAGCTCTGTTACACAACTGAAATAAGGTGCTCTTTGAAAGAGTGTCTAATGTTGTTTATATTATGTTGCTTGCTGATCCTTCTGCATTTTAAAAATAAAATGTCCTGCAGGATTAGTAGATGGACTGTTACTTTTCTATAAATTAAGCCAAGTGCAATCGATTTTTTTTTTAATGTTTCTTACCCACCCAGGATTATGTTGTTATGATCACTACAGTTGCTTATACTTTTGTTTTAACTTTTGTCTTTTAACATTTAGAATACTACAGATGGCTTGTATTTGTGCAGTATCTTTTCCAAATATTGTGTAGAATTCATTTCTGCAGCTAAATAGGATTTTACTGAACATGAAAAAGTGTGTTAGCAATATTAGTGCCAATCAAATGGAAAAAATGTAGTCCTGATAAAATAAATTAAATTTCATATAATATACTTTAAAATACTAAAGAATATTCTTAATTTTATTTTTAATTAAGTATTATTCCTCAAACAGGTTTTCTGATGCTTTTGGTTTTTTCTCTATTACCATTCTATTAAAGCATACAAAGAAAATTATCATGTACTGTATGGAAAATGTTGTAAATATTAACTTTTCCACATTTGTTAACTTTGTATACAAAAACTTTGTTTATGTGATCTTTTCAGTAATAAAATTTTCTTTATATAAGAGATTGTGGAGTGTTTCATGTTATGTAGTGTGGTCCTGGCCCAGGAAGTGGCATAATCTTTCAGATCAGTGGCTCAATGACTAATAAGCCAGAATTTTCTTTTTATTTTATTATTTTCTTTTTAAATAATTTTTTTATTTTTTAATTACAGTTCACATACAATATTATATTAGTTTCAGGTGTAGTGATCAGACATTTATATATCTTATGAAGTGATCACCCCGATATATATGGTACCCATCTGACACCATACATAGTTATTACATTATTATTTACTATATTCCCTCTGCTATGCTTTACATCCCCATGACTATTTTGTAACTATCTTAATCCCTTAACCTTTTCCACCCACCCTCCGAACCCTCCTCCCCTTTAGCAACCATCAATTTGTTCTATCTGTGAGTTTGTTTTTGTTTTCTTTGTTCATTTGTTTTGTTTTATAGCTTACATATATAAGTGGAATCATGTGACATTTGTCTTTTTCTGTCTGACTTATTTCAGTCAGCACAGTATCTTCTATGTTATTGCAGATGGCAAGATTTCCTTTTTGTTATGACTGAGTCATATTGCATTGTATATATACACTATTTCTTTTGATGGGCACTTAGTTTGCTTCCATACGTTGGCTATTGTAAATAACGATGCAATGAACAAATGAATGCATATGCCTTTTCAAATTAGTGTTTTGGGTTTCTTTGGATATATATCTATCAATAATCACATTACGTGTAAGTGGATTAAAAGTTTCAATCAAAAGATATTTGGTGGTTGAAAGGATAAGAAAACAAGACCCTTACATATGTTGTCTGCAAGAGACTCACTTCAGATCAAAAGGCACACAAAGGGATGGAAAATGATATTTCAGGAAAATGGAAACAAGCAAAGCAGGGTTAGCAATACTTATACCAGGCAGGATAGACTTTAAAACAAAGGCTATAACAAGAAACAAAGAAGGACCCAGCAATTCCACTTCTGGTTATTTATTCAAAGTATTGTTAACCCAGCTTTATTTGTTTCCATTTTCCTGAAATACCAAAGGCAGTTCCATTTTTAATTTTTTGAGGAAACTCCATACTGTTTTCCACAATGGCTGCACCAATCTGCATTCCCACTAACAGTGCATGAGGGTTCACTTTCCATATCCTTGCCAACACTTGTTGTTTGTTGATTCATTGATGACAGCCATTCTGAGAAGTGTGAAGTGATATTTCATTGTGGTTTTAATTTGCATTTATCTGCTAATTAGTGCCATTGAGCATCTTTTCAGATGTCTATTTGACATATGTATATCCTCTTTGAAAAAGTATCTATTCAGATCCTTTGCCCATTTTTTAATTGGATTGTTTGGTTTTTGGTGTTGAGTTATACAAGTTCTTTATAAATGTTGGATAACAACCCCTTATCAGATGTATCATTGGTGACTAATTCTCCCATTCAGTGAGAGAATTGTCTTTTCCTTTTCTTAGTTTCCTTTGCTGTACAAAACTGTTTGGTTTGATGTAGTCCAATTTGTTTATTTTTGCTTTTATTTCCTATGCCCAAGGTGATATAGAAGAAAAAATATTGTTACAAGAAATATCCAAGATTTTACTGCCCATGTTTTTTTTCTAGGATTTGTATGGTTTTGAGTCTTACATGTAGGTCTTTAATCCATATTGAGTTTATTCTTGTGTATGGTGTAAAAAGGTGATTCATTTTTTTGCGTGTATCCATCCAATTTCCCCAACACCATTTATTAAATACATTATCTTTACCCCATTGTATGTTCTTGCCTCCTTTGTCAAATATTAATTGGCCATAAATGCATGGGTTTCTTTTTGGACTCTCTGTTCTGTTCCATTGATTTATACGTCTGTTTTTATGCCAGTACCAAGCTGTTTTGATTACTATGGCCTTGTAGTATAGTTTGATATCAGGTAGCAAGATTCCTCCAACTTGGTTCTTCTTTCTCAAGATGGCTGTGGCTCTTTGGGGTCTTTCTGAGGATCCATATAAACTTTTGGAATATTTGTTCTAGTTTTGCAAAATATTCCATTGGTCTCTTGATAGGAATTGTGTTGCATCTATAGCTTACGTTGGGTAGTATGAACATTTTAATGATGTTAATTCTTCCTATCCATGAACACACGATATGCTTCCATTTATTTCTATCTTCCTTTTGATTTCTTCCTTGTTCTCATTGTTAACCAATTTATTGTTTAGTAACATGTTATTTACCCTCCAGGTGTTTGTGTTTTTTCTTGCGATTGGTTTCTAGTTTCATAACATTAAGGCAGAGAAGATAACTGATATGATTTCAATCTCTTTAAATTTTATATTGAGGTTTGTTTTGTGTCCTAACATGTGGTCTATCCTAGAAAATGTTTCATGTGCACTTGAAAAGAATGTGTATTCTGCTGCTTTGGGGTGAAATGCTCTGAAGATATCAATTAAATCCATCTGCTCTAGTGTGTCATTTAACGCTGTCATTTTCTTGTTGATTTTCTATCTGGAAGACCTACCCATTGAGGTCAATGGGGTGTTAGGTGGGTTCTCAGTGAGATAACAGGTAGGGGTAAGTCGTGTTCACCTGATTAATAAAGATTCAAGCTCAGTGCCAGTGCTGGGTCTGAGGCCACTCAGCAAATATCCCAGGGATACCAAGTCCAACCGCCACCTACTGGGTGCCTGGGAGGGAAGAGAAATGGGCTTAGTGAGCAATTGGCCAGCAATGTTTTAATCTACTAAAGTAAATGTTTTAATCTAATGCCATTCTTTAATTCTTGGAATAACTCAAATTGATCATGGTGTATCATTTAATACATTGCTTGATTTGATTTGTTGTCTATTTAGAATAAAAATTTGCATCTATACCCACCTATATTCTAAATGATTTCTCAACCATAGGCATAATATTTGTAATCAGTAAGCTTGGATTTAAAAGTGTTGAGTTTTAGTATCGAACTTCAAAAATACCATTTAATTCAAAAGAACAGTTTTTCTTTTGCATGGGACCAGAACCTTTGATGCAAAAAGAATCAGCTATTTCAGAGGTGGTGACATTAATTTTTATATGGATTTTACAGCATTTTTATCCAAGAAATTTGACCTAAATTACATAATATATTGACATTTATTTATTTATTTATTTATTTATTTATTTATTTATTTATTTATTTATGTTAATCCTCACCTGAGGATACTTCCCCCTTTGCTTTTCAGAGAGTGGAAAGGAGGGGAGGGAGAAGAGAGAGAGAGAGAGAGAGAGAGAGAGAAACATCGGTGTTAGAGAGACACATCAACTGGTGGCCTCCTGCACGCACCCTACTGAGGGCAGGAGTGAACCTGCAACCCATGTACATGCCCTTGACCAGGAATCGAACTGAGACCCTTTGGTGTGCGAGCTGACACTTCAACCACTGAGCCACACTGTCCAGGACAACATATTTACATTTATAATAACAAGCCTGGCATCAGCATTGTGCAGCTACTCTCAACAGCAGTAAAGATGTGACAAAGCACCATTTCAGCTTGGAAGGTGGCCACACACCCTCAATAGAATTATATGAAATGCCATCTTTCAAAAGGACTCAGTACACCCATTGGGATCCATTACTGCTATGCTCTTCATGGTACTGAAGAAATCTCCCCTAGACTTTCCTAAAAAAACTAGGCCAAAAACACCTTGTAAGTGCCACCCATCATCAAAATCACAGTTTTAGTGCTTCCTTACTCTCATCATCTCAGAAATGAACCCCTGGTGTGTGTTTCCAGTTACCACTACTGGAAAGTTTTAACATTGCCAAGGCAGGCACTGCTACTCTCAGGAAATGAAAGACATAATTTTTAACCACAAGAAGGCCTGCTGTTCCTTTTCTGCATGGAGAGCATAATTGTTAATACCTCCCTCCCCATAGCATAGATGAAAGACTTAAAATTACAGATGCTGAAGGTTTTCGCAGAAGCCACTGTGATCCATCATGTGCAAAAGAATCAAATTTCATTAACTCACAATGGCAGTGTGTCAACAAGGAGGAAAGAGAAGAAAACATGGAAAGGCTAATCCAAAATTATCCAAAGACATTGGGACCCAGAGCTAAACAGTAGTGCGAAGTGACAGTCAAGTGTGCTGTGGGCATTGCTGAAGGAGCAGAAACAAAAGGGAGTGGGAAGTAAAGTACGAGAAAATGAAAAGAAGGAGGGACTGAGGTAGTAAATCCTAACTGGACTGAAAATAAATGAGAAAATGATTGCTGAAATGAACAAATTACAGCAGGCAAATCTGTGGCTTTTATTTTCCAGCTTCAGAAGGGAAAACTTCTAAGAATAGGTTTTCGAATTTTCCACCACAAAAGGAGGGGATGAGAGAGGGTGAACCTACTTAAGTTTCAATAGAAACATCTTAGAGAAAGTTTTCCAAATAAATCATTTCCAAATGCACGATATCATTCATCTTCCTTTATACCTTTATTTTCTACTTACTTGGTTTTACTTATACTGGTTTTAACATACCAAAGTGCAAAGACTCTGTTCAACCTGTTGATAAACATATAATTACACTTGGAATATATTGAGAAGAGAAGCACAAATCAACATGGATTTAAAAAATGATTTTCCTACCCTGGCCCGGGTAGCTCAGTTCGTTAGATTGCCATCCTGATATGCCAAGTTTTGGGTTTGATCTCCCATCAGGGCACATACAAGAAGCAACCAATGCATGCATAAACGGGTGAAACAACAAATCGATGTTTCTCTCTTTTTCCCTTCCCCTTTCTCTAAAATCAACAAATCTAAAAAAAATATTTTCCTAAACTCAAAATAAAATATCTTAATTTTATATCTTCTCCCTCTTATTTTCCAGAGTGCTGATTTAAAACTGTCTAGTTTGTGGGTTTAGTTCCTTAAGGGCCTGTGCTGGCATCTAATTAATTTCACTATCAAGAAAGATATAAATCTGAATATGTAGTCTCCAGACCTTACCTGGAAAAATTCACCAGCAAAGTATGAGCCCCTGGTGGTGTTAGTCTTTCCAAATGGCCAGTCCAGTGGCCCCCGGAAAGCTCATTTAAAAAAACCTCCGCAGCCTGTAAACAAAGTCGACCACTGGCAGACCCTGGCTCTGGCCCTTTCAGCGTCTTCACTGCCACCTCCATTCACACGGACTCCAAGGGAAGAAGAATGGCCCGCTGTTTCCAGAGCTGACCTGTTGGCAGGCTGTGGGCGAAGAAAAAGTGCAGTAAAACAAAACAGGAGGACTGTTTTCCCCACTGATAGGCATCACTGCCTCTTTGTTGGGACTCCGGCAGGGCTTTCCAGGCCTGCCCCAAAGACACAGAGAGGCCCAGACGTTTTCTTGATGAAATCGAAGACCAGGAAAGGGGTGGACAAGCCCCCAGAACAAGGAGGAGGCTGCTCGGGCGCTGTGGAGGCAGGGCAGAGCCTGGCTACTCCGGACACCCTGAAGAGACCAAGAACAAGATAAAAACCTGTTTGGGAACAGCGCCATTTTCTAGTTACAAAGTTCTTAAGGCACACTGAAGAGTGTACTTGGCATCCTAAGTTTTTTTTTATGAGAGAGAGAGAGAGAGAGAGGAGAGAGAGGAGAGAGAGCGCGCTCTTTTGGGACACCACTTAAAACTTCTTTATTTTCCCCACTTAGAACTTCTAAGAAAATCCCACATGAAGCCTCCGTCGTGCACATTCAGGTAACTGGCTTTGTTCAGCAAAACCAAGTTTGCCCTTGGGTGACTTTTCTAAGGTCTAAATCTGGGAGGATTCAGAGAAAGAGAGCACAGCAAGCCTATGTGGCTCTCACCGTAAAGCCACATTCTCCAGCACCAGGTTCAACATAAACAAAAGTGGGAGTTTTATCTTCAGCTACCTGACTCTTTGTCAACCTCTCAATTGCTGTTAGACGTAGGTATCAGATAGTAGAGACTCTCAAACACACAGAAAAGAAGTTAGCATACAGTCTCAAAAATTAGGGGAGGTAAAACAAAACAAGGAATTACTCAGGCAAGCCACCACGATTTTTGGTAAATTTATTTATTTTTTTAATATATTTTATTGATTTCTTACAGAGAGGAAAGGGAGAGGATAGAGAGTTAGAAACATCGATGAGAGAGAAACATCGATCAGCTGCCTCCTGCACACCTCCCACTGGGGATGTGACTGCAACCCACGTACATGCCCTTGACCGGAATCGAACCCGGGACCCTTCAGTCCACAGGCCGACGCTCTATCCACTGAGCCAAACCGGTCAGGGCAGATTTTTGGTAAATTTATTGATAAATCAAATGGAAAAGGACAGGCTGTACTTTGTTCTCAACCCTGTGTTACTAATCACAGTTGATTGGGTAAAAGTAAAGATGGAAAAAACTCTCAGACTTCAACAAGTGGTGCTGGAACAACTGGACATTCACATGCAAAAAAAGGAATCCAGACACAGACATTACACCCTTCACAAAAATTAACTCAAAATTGATCATACACCTGAATGTGGAATACAAAACTGTTAAACTCCTAGGAGATAATGTGGAATACAAAACTGTTAAACTCCTAGGAGATAACATGGGAGAAAACCTAGATGTCCTTGAGTTTGGTGGTGTGTTTTTAGATAAAACACCAAAGGCGCGATCCATGAAGGAAATAATTGATAAACTATACTTCATTAAAGTTAAACACTCCTGCACTGCGAAAGACAACATCAAAAGAATGAGAAGACAAGCCACAGTCTTGGAGAAAATATTTTGAAATGACACATCTGGTATAGGATTGTTAGGCAAAATATATGAAGAACTCTTAAAAGGCAACCCCAAGAAAACAATCAACCTGATTGAAAAAACGAGACAAAGACCTTAACAGCCACCTCACCACAGAAGATAGACAGATGGCAAATCAGCCATCGGATTCTACTACGAGCAAAGGGGTCAAGGGATGTGAGAGCCCAGCTGTGTCCTGGTTCCCCACCCACCCCGGCAGCCCAAGAAGATGCAAAGAGGAAGGAAGCAGGGGTGGGGCTGGAATTCCTGAGACCCAAACTGGTTCCAAATTTTGAAGGTTTCACGGTTTTAGAGAAACAGAATCCCCAAAAGGGCACATCTTAGGTCGGAAGAAGTTCTAAGTGGCTAAGCCAGGGTACAAGGCAGGAAGAGGGCCATACGTAGCCACCTCACCCGATTTACCCTTGGGTCGTGGAAAGGACCTAGAAATATCTAAGACATCTTTATTGCTGTCCTCACTTTTGAAATTCAAAGAGTTTTAGGAGCTCTGTGCCAGAAATGGGGCAAAGACCAAGTACATATTTCTTATAAGTCACAACATCACGTATGCATGCAATAATCCTGTTTAATGTCTGTAGAGAGCCATCTGGGAAGGCACATGGATACTTTTTTAATTCTTATCAGCTGAGCCCAAGGGCACTGGCAGAATCCTGTTATCAGTACCCATGTACTTGGAATGAGGAACAAAAAGGACCTTGACCCACCCAAAATAAGGAGCTTACTCAGATCCTGATGAATAGGATTTTGGGCAAACTCCTTTTGATCATAAAATCCCTTTTGGAAACCAATAAATGTGCTGTGTTGTCTGAGGTGAGTGTGACTGTCTCTCTATCAGAGCACAGGAAGCCACCCGGCACCCAGCTTGAATCTATTTCTGTCTCTTGTCTCTTTCTTTCTCTAATTTCTTAATCCCCAGCTCCTCCCCTCAGGAACCTGTCTTTCTCCCTTTCCGTGCGGGACGCGGAAAAGGAAGAAACAGCGCACCACAAATGTCTATTCAACTACTGCCATTTGTGTATCTTTAATGACTAACAACGTATGTACAAAACTATGGACAATAATTATTTTAGAGGCGTGAGATGCAGTCAGGTTTAATAACAGGAAAATCTTGTACTTTCTGCTTTATGAATTTCTATATTGTTTAATTTCAAAATGAGCATGTTATTTCCCAACCACTTCCAAAACTTTGTGTGTATGTGTGTGTGTGGGCGGGGGGCGGGGGGGGGGGGTTGCGGGCACTGCTCAAAGTGGTAAGACAGACCAGCGTGTTTTGCAAACTTCTGTTACTTGCTTAATTTGACATTTCAAGTAAATGAAGGCATATTACAGTTTAAGGTATACATCAATATGAAGATAAGCAGCTTTATGAATCTCAGTATCTTCAATGTTATCCTAGAATTTTAAAAATCATTACCCACCAGATAAGTTTTTTTTTCACTTTTGCAAAAGACACACTACACTTGTTCCTGTATGCATCAAAATGTCCTACATGAATGAATGTAAAATTTCATTCATTCCATATATAACATGAATGTATAAAATACATAGTTGGTTTTACCTCCTACTATAACTTGGCTTGGAACTTAACTTTGATGAGTGATCTGTGTCTCTGGATAGAGATCTTAGAAATATTTGCCATTTTAGTCCTATACCGAATTCTAAGTTAAATATTTCAAGATGGCTCTGGTCAGCCAAGCCTGATGGCTGGTATGCAGACATGAGCAAATCACTAAGCAAAACAATTAAAACCCTTACTTTGGACATGCAGCTTGGAAGCCAGCATATCTGTTGAACATATTAAAAATGACTCATAACCACATGAGTTAAATATACTGGGGAATTCAATGTTTAGCTCATAGTTCTGGATGTGCTGAGGTCTAGGATTACTATAATTCCAACAGAAAATTGGAATTGAATTAGATACACTGGACTTGACTCCTAACTTCAAGGCCAAGAGTTTGCTAACAATGCACCCTGTGGGGCTCAACAGAAGGGGAACCTCCCTGTCTCCTCTGCCTTCTGATTTCCAGGACGCTGTCTGGTAGAAGGGGAAAATATCTTTGCAGCAGCCCGTGGTGTAACTTGGATTCTTGCTTCTGATGCAAAGTCCAAGAAATGCAGAACAAAAGAAGTCTGGTCGTAAGCTATAAAGGGTGGGAATTCTGCACTTCCTCGGCTTCATAGGGAACCCCCGAGGAGCCCCCAGGAAAACTCTGTGTGAACCTGGGCCTCCTCCACCCGTGGACACATCAGGGGGCTCACTGGCGCCTTCTCTCAGCACATTCCTGGCTTGGGGGCTTATCACAAATCTCCAGCCTCTGAGGTCAAACCCTGCTCTCTAGAAGAGAGCTGATACACTCCCTCACCCTAAACTGCAAATGTTAATAAGGGTGTGATCTTCTCAGATAAATATAAACAAACTATGGAATGTGCTCGGTGATCAAAGGAAACAAACTAATGGCAATAATAAATGGATCTCAAAAACATGCTCAGCAAAGGACACCAGAAATCAATGAGTACGCAAAGGTTACATACCCTAAGTGAGTGAGTGATGGCTAGACCTGGGAGGGGTCAGAAGCTTGTATGGGCACGTCTAGCGTGTCTCTGCAGAATGTGTGGATATGGTCTGGGTTCACCCAAAGTTCTGGGAGAAAGAAACAGTTATTTTTAACCTCCTGTTATATATAACTGTATCCTCAACCAGAAGTGGTTACCGACGCAGCATTCATGCTCCAATTCTTTTGCATTCCAGAACCCCACTTTATTAAAGTAGCAATTCTATTCTGCTTGGAGTTTCTTATGGATTTGCTTACATCTATGGTGGTCATCTCCTTTCCCTGGTTAAGGATTATTTTAGGCTTGAGTATGGGACCCCCTTTTGGCCAATGAGATATGAAATGGGGGAGAGGGGGCTGCTGGGAAAGATTCTCTTCCTTTTAACATGAAGATACCACAAGAGAGTCCTCTTCTTTTCTAGACATTGTTGCATCCAGCAGGGACACTCTTGCGGGGGGGGGGGGGGGGGTGATGACATGAGGACAATGACAAAACTCTAAGAGTGGCAGAACATAAAGATAGAAAAACATTGAATCCTTGATGATGTGACTGGGTCACTACCTCCCTCTGAACTTCATGCTAAGAGAAAAAAAGAAATTTCCTTATTGTCTAGCCACATCTAGCTGACTTTTAAAAGAACGCAATAAATGTTTGTTGGAATATTGTAAGAATGTATATCTCTGACCCTCTGATGACCTCAAGTAGAGTTGCATCATCCCATCCAAGTAAGCCTGAATTTCAGCTTGTTTATGCTGCAAAATGAGTGGCAAAAGTCAAAGGACAGGGTAGGATTCGTGGGGAGTGAGTACATCTGGGAATCACTGATGTTGAAAGTCAGCAGGGAATGCAACAGTAACCATCTGGCTGGGGAATGTGATTTATGCCTACAGGGGCTTCAACCTTCAGTATGGAATCCTTGAAAATGCTGCTATCAACGTGGAGGAATGATGGCACAGCAGGATAATAAGTGATAAGCTGAAAGCTTTCCCCAGTCGGAGGCCTGGTGATGACAAATGAAACAGATATTGAGCCTCCAGAACAAAAGGTTTAAAGCTTTCCATACTGAGAGAAATGCCACTCCATATGGGTTTCTCTCTCTCTCTCTCTTTCTCCTTTCCTTCTTTTTCCTTTCTTTTTTTGCATATTGCCACAGCCAAAGTGATTTTTGCAATGGGGAAAGTGGTAATTCTAGAAAGCCTTTGTTCAAACGATGACCCAGAGTCATTACTTTTTGGGGACCTTAGTCAACACTGTTCTATTTCACCCAATCATACTTGATTCTTTTAAAAAACAGACTTTATTTGTTAAAGCAGTTTTAAATTCACAGCAAAAATGAATGGAAAGTACAGAGATTTCCCATATACCCAATGGCCCATCATCACCATCACTCACCAGAGTGGTACATTTGTTACAATTGATGAACCTACATTGACATGTCATTATCACCCAAAGCCTATACATTAGGGTTCGCTTTTGGTGTTCATAATAAATGTTAAACAATGTGTGTTGCATTGAACTGAAATTCTAGCCTTGCCTTCACGTGAGTTTCATTTTTACTGATGCACTGAACTACAGAAGGCAAAGAAGAAGGAATGGAACAAACACACCTCTTTCGAATAGAGAAATTGGTAGAGAATTCTGTTAGTGGAGAAAAATGATGACGAGAACTCATACTTTTTTTTTTGATGTAGAAATAAAGACCGCCTTCGTGAAGTGTTAACCAGTGTAGAAACATCCAACCAGTGAGCTAAAGTGTAATAGTGATTGTTACAGGAGAGATATGGTAGCAATCGTTAATAGCAACTTGGAAACAAACGCCTAATACTTGAGTTTCTGCCAACGGACCAGTCCTTCAGGACCCTGAAGACTGCACTGAGTCTGGGAAAGAACACAAGCATTATGAAAGAGCCTATGTTTCGCCTGAGGAATTATCTAGTGATAAAATGCCTGTGGAAAAATGGCCAGAAAACCCAGCTTCTCAGTGACACTTCCCAGATTTACACAAGACTCCTCAGCAAGGGGGACCCCACAAATGATCACCCAAGGGGGGGGGAAAAGCACATTCCATTGAGATTAGTATTCCTGGGAAGGCAGGAAGCAAACATTACAGACAAGAGACGGATGAAGCAGAGAAATTTGTGTAAGCTTTGCATAAAACACTCATGAAAATGGGTCTTCTCGGGACCACTCCATTGTAGCCACACTGGGGCCACTTGCCTGAAAACAGACTGGGTTCTCTGACTAGCCTTTGTGTACTTAGAAAAACTGCTGCTACAAGGAGAGAGTAGGTCTTATGGGTTAATATCTATGAATGGGACTTGGTGATACATCCTTTGAACCTAGGGTTTACTTCCCCCGATGCTTTATCTCCTGGAGGTCTCTGCTTTCCAAAAGACACCCAGAACTGAAATAACTGATGGTAGGTTGGATAAACAAACCAAGGGCTTTCCAGGAAGGGGGAAATGGTAAAATTGGCACTCTGAGGGTTTTATTTTATTTACTTCTTTTCTTTTTATTTATTTTGTGGCAGGCACTCTCGGTTGTCTACCCAATAATTACCCAACTATGCCTGCCGCTCATCCGCCCTACGAACAGAACTCAGCTATCGTTCACTGTTCTCCCGGGAGCCCTGGCCTTCAGGGGAGGCACAGTTTCCTTCTGGTCCCAGGGGGCTACTGTCTCTTGCCAGGTGATTTGTTTTAGGCAACAGGCACGTGCTCCAACCCTGCCCAATCGGACAGGGGGGAAGCGTGCAGGGAGAACGCTGGGAAGAATTTTCTCAGTCCTGAAAGGGGACACACCACAGGGCCACTGCATGTTTCTGCCTCCGGAAGAGTGGTAGTTTATATTTTATTTATTCCTTTAATAAATATTTACTGCCCAGCAGTGTCCTGAAATCCAAAGTCTACCTATTCTTGAACAGGAAAGGAATGGCTTTGAAATAGAGGTAGGTTTCAAAGGCACATTCTAACAAAGTCTGACACTTTAAAAATAGAGTGGGGATCTAAGGGAAATAGCAGACCAGGAGTAAGGACTGGGTCTCCAGCTGAACAGTTCTGAAGGCCTCATTTGGTGGGGAGGTCAGGAGGAGGACATGCATGCTGTGGACAAAAGTTAAAGGCATGGAGAGAGGAAGAAAAACAGCCCCCAGTTCCAAGAAAATCACCAACTGCAAAGCCCAGGAGGTCACCAAAGATTCACGGGAGGATGGAGTGTCAGACTCCCAGGCTGAGGAGCAGAGCGAAGGGTCTAAGAATCTGGAAAGCCTCACGCTTGAACAGGGTGAGACTTCTCGTCTCGTCCTAAGGATAGATGTTTGCTCTCTCCCGGCTGTGCTTTTAACGTCTCCACTGCACTGGCATGTGCATGCTCATGTGCGTGTGGTAAGAGAGAAACTGAGTGTGAACCAGCTGGGTGGATCCTGATGCTAGCACCGACCAAGGTTCTTCTGGATTTCCTCCTCCTCCTCTGCCTCTTTCTTTGGGGCTCTCTTCTTCCGCCCATCCCATAAATTACCTGTTCTCAAAGTGTGGACTAGGGACGCTAAGGGGTGCCTGAGACACGTTCAGGAAAAATGTGACATTAATGCTATGTTCATAATGATAATGATGCTATTTGCCTATTTCACTCTCATTCTTCCACAGGTGCACAGTGGAGTTTCCCAGAGGCTGCCTGATGGGTGAGATGCCAGCAGATTGAAGACAGAAGCAAATATGAGATTCAAGCTGTAAAAAGATTTGCAAGAAGGCAAAAAAATGCCACTCTCCTTAACTTTTTTGTTTTACAAAATATAGCTATTTTCATTAAAATAGGTTCTTTATTCTAACATAGGATGAGGCTACGGTAGTTGTTGCTATTTTAAAAATGAATTAATTAAAAATGGTTTTTAAATGTCTCAATTTCAGCTTCTAAGATGTGGTGCCTGGACCAGCAGCCCCAGAGGGTGTGAGGAATGCTGATGCCCAGGCCCCTCCCCAGACCTATTGACTGAGAAGCTCTGCAGGTGGGGCCAGCAGTCAGAGTTGGAGATGCCCTTCAGGGGATGCTCATGCTCACAGAAGCTTGAGAGCCATCCCTCATCATTTCTCCAAGGTGAGCGGAAACACGTGGCCATCCCGAGCCCTCTGAATGCAAGTCTGTCTCAAGAGGTCGCGGCTTCAGTACTGGGTTGTGGACCTGTCTTAGTCTGCTTGGGCGGCCATAACAAAACACTATAGGCTGGGTGGCTTGCACAGCAGACATTTATTTTCCCACAGTACTCAAGGAGAGACGCCTGAGATCGAGGTGTCGGCAGGTTTGTTTTTTCTGAGGTCTCTCTCCTTGGCTTGCAGATGGCCACCTTCTTGCTGTGTCACGTGGTCTTTCCTCTGTGCGTCCTGAAAACAATTTTTTTGTTTTCATTTAGCAAGTGACTAATTCAGTAATCCCCCTGTTCTCCCCCTTCCCACTTACCCACCCCCACCCCGACACACACACCCAAGACCTATCCACCCTGATCTGTTTCTCAGAAATTGCCGCCAAGTAGATCTTCCCCACCTGGCTTTGGTGCAAACAGCTTGAGCTGTATCTCTGAGCTTTTGGTCATCTATAAGTTGCAAAGCATGCATTCTATAGACTCCATAAATAAATTAGGGGGTCAACAGTGTCCGAAAAAATAGGAATAATTAATCTAGCCAAGAGCTAGAAGGTAAAGGTGGTGAGAGGGTGTTTCTGATAATACTGCCAATGTATCTAATGATATTCTCAAAGGGATATTTTCTAATCATGGCAAGGAACATGGGAAGGGAGTTTGCCTAGACGTAATTTTAATTTTATGCCATAATTACAATGAATTATTCCATTAGCTCTTGCATTTTTTTTTTTGGACAGTTACTCATTTCTTGTTTTGTATCCAAACGTCTTGATCTTTTTCTCCCTCCTGTCACCAGTCAAGTCCCATTTTGTCACTGTTTAGCATTCTCTATTGGACAGTTTGGGAAGAGGTGGAATTGCATTCAGCTTGCTTTGTCACTTAATAAAAACTCTGATAGGTGAGGGAGGAGATTAATATCATTGATCTGTTTCAACTTCTATTGCAATGGCCTGGCTTTATATCAACAAAATAATCACATCTAAAACTGAGGAGGAGCTGTCAGGAGAAACATAACCAGAAACCCTGGTTTAGGGAGACAGGAGAGCTGGATATATTTCGTAAACCTAAATGTTTTTAAGATGTAATCCAAATATCCTGCTTACTTTGGCTTTCTTTTATCATAAAACAGGCCATTCTTTGTGCCTTGGAAGAGACATGCAGACTGCAAAAAGCCATCTGAACTGCCCAGAAATGTCTTTAATCTTGACCATTTTCAAAATAGATCGCCATGGTGAACAATTTTCTGAGGACTTCTTACAATGCAGAGTCTGTTCAGAGGATGCTGATTGCAAAACCTCTGTACACTAGGCATAATGAAGGGGGAAAGAAAGGGCACAGCATTGAGTAACCTAAGAAAAAGGAAGAAAATTCTAGGGGACATGAAAGACTACCGAAGTAACAAGCATGTAGCTGCAATGATTCCGAAGAAAGGAAGTGTTCTGGTAACTCTCCCAGGTCTAACCCAGACCAGTGCTTATCCTCAAGCCCTGCCAAGCGTCAGCGTCTAGTTGTATAATCAGCACAGCTATAAAGGGATGCATGTAAAATGTGCTTACCGTGATCGCATCGAGGGGCTTGCACTCATCTTTCATGAACGATATTTAGGTTCTATAATTTTCCATCCACTTTTCTTTTCCTTAGAACTATAAAAATCCCCCTCACTCATGAGACGGCACGTGTGCTGTATACTGACTGTTTATTCGTGCAGGATGTGGAGAGATGAACCCGTTAGTACTGCTGTGTGAACAGTCTGATGATTTAGGCATTGAGGAATGCAGATGACACCACTGCACTGGCGGATTCTAGAGCTGACTGTGCGTGAACAGGAGCTGGTAGAGGGAGAAATTCAAGCCCCCGGTTGCAGGACTCATCAGTACTATTTGCCCTCAGATCCATGGGCTTCTGCTGCTCTGCTCTGCATCGCACGAGACTGACCAACCTCCACAGGCTGTTCCCAGGCTCTTGTTGCGGGTGCCTCTACTTGCCTTTGGAGATTGGAGGGTGGGAAGAGGGGAGAAGAAGCCGGGCTAGTCCTCATCTTCCTTCTCTGCCAGTGGCTTCATCTCTTGTCATGGCTCCGGCTTCCACTGGATAAGCTCAACATGATTCCCGCTTTGATAGGTCACCTTCTCTCTCTCTGGCTTAAAGATGGTAGCAGTTTACCGCTATGGACAATATTGGGCTGCTTCATTTCCCCTGACTGAGCTAGCCTTCGGAGTCAATATCCTACGTTAAATTCCTTCTGCTGGAAATACTCAGAGTGGTTTCTGTCTCCTAATCAGATCTTGAATGACACAGCTGATAGAGATAGAGGTTGTCATCTATTAAATCATGGCTTCCCTTAACTTTATATAGAAGCCCCTACTTTTATTATTTTTATAATAATAGCTAATATAGAGAGAGAGAGCATTTACACATAGCAGGCAAAAGTGCTTAGAAAGTCACTGAGCAGTGGTGCAGCTCGGTCCTGCCCGGAGGGACAGCCAGGGCACACGCTCACCGGCCCTGCTGGAGTTGCTGTGGGCATGAGGCGCTGGCGCCCTTCCAAAACACATGCTCACTGAATGTTTACAGACTGGCTGTCCTGGCAGGGCTTTCAACTACACATGTTTTTATACTTTCTTTTTTTTTATATATATATTTTATTGATATTTTACAGAGAGGAAGGGAGAGGGATAGAGAGCCAGAAACATCGATGAGAGAGAAACATCAATCAGCTGCCTCCTGCACACCCCCCACTGGGGATGTGCCCACAACCAAGGTATATGCCCTTGACTGGAATCGAACCCGGGACCCTTCAGTCCGCAGGCCGACGCTCTATCCACTGAGCCAAACCAGTTTCGGCTACTTTCTTTTTTTTTTTTAATAGTTTTTACAAAAAAAAAGATTTTTATACAAGCAATGTATAAATAGATTTCTATAATCACTCGATGTGATCAGTATAAATATGCTATGGTTTGTTTGTTACGAACAGATATTCAGCAGTTATGGCTGTTGCGTGTAACTCCTAAATACCGTAGTCTCTGGGTGTTGGGGGTGGCAGCGGTGGGGGTGGGGTGCATTTCCATCCTGGTAAACCCTTCATAGCACTCAGTCCTGTATCGATCAGTAAACATTACTCTTTCTTACCCCCTGCCCCTCCCCCCCCAAAAAAAGTCACTAAGCAGAGGATAGCTACAGCTTTTGCCTCCAGCTTCCCTTGGCAGCAGCTGTGCCACACCCTTCAGAGGTACCAGCTGCCCACGACTCCTTGGCAGTCTAAATACTGTGTATTTGATGCACCAGCCAGAAGTCTGAGAACCAACTGTGCACTCTGAGATGGAGATGGGACTTCCTCCAAGCTCTAGCTTCTAGGACTTCCCCTAGAGACACTTCTTCCCTTCGGTCCCAGGCCTAGGGGTGGTAGCCGCTTCTTTCAGTAATCATCTGGTTTACTTCAGCATCCTGACTTCCAAACATCGGGTAACCAATCTCCTGTATTCAATCTCCTCTGGTCGAACTATCTAACATGGTTTATCTTACTCTGATTAGACCTTGACTAATAAATAGGTTCTTCTGCCTTCATTTCAATAAGTGTCACATTCCTTGATTCTTAAAAATTGCCACTTTCAGGCTATTTATTTCTATATTTATGTCAAATACTAGAGGTCTGGTGCACGAAATTCATGCACGGGGGGTGGGGAGGGGAGTGTCCCTCAGCCCAGCCTGCACCCTCTCCAATCTGGGATCCCTCTCATAATCCAGGACTGCTGGCTCCCAACTACCTGCCTGCCTGCCTGATTTCCCCTAACCACTTGCCTGCCTGCCAGCCTGATCACCCCCTAACCACTCCCCTGCCAGCCTGATCGACGCCTAACTGCTCCTCTGCCGGCCCAATTGCCCCTAACTGCCCTTCCCTGCCGACCTGGTCACCCCCAACTGCCCTCCCCTGCCAGCCTGGTTGCCCCTAACTATCCTCCCCTGCAGGCCTGGTCACCCCTAACTGCCCTCCTCTGCCAGCCTGGTTGCCCCTAACTATCCTCCCCTGCAGGCCTGGTCCCCTCCAACCGCCCTCCCCTGCAGGTCTGATCGCCCCCAACTGCCCTCCCCTGCAGGCCTGGGCCCACCCCACTGCCCTCTCCTACTGGCCTGATTGCCCACAACTGCCCTCCCCTGCTGGCCATCTTGTGGCAGCCATCTTGTGTCCACATGGGGGTGGCCATCTTTGACCACATGGGGGCAACCATCTTGTGTGTTGGAGTGATGGTCATTTTGCATATTACCTCTTTATTATATAGGATTCTAAGTTTATGAGCTCTTATAATGCCAGTTTTGTATGATACTAACCTGTACTGAACTCCTGACCCACAAAAACTGGGAGATAATAAATTTTTGTTGTGTTAAGTCACTAAACTTGTGGTAGTTTGTTAACAATAATAGAAAAATAATACAATCAATGGGGGAAATCAATACAAGTAGATTCCATTTGCAACAGCAGCAAAATCCATAATAGCCCCAATGAGAACTACATAAGAGATATATAAAGAAAATTATAAAATGTTACTAATGCATAAAAGAGGACTTTGAAAAATATAAAGATATATTATGTCCTTAAATGGGAAAATTCAATGTTTTTTAAAAAATTTATCTTTATTGTTGAAAGTATTACAGAAGTATTTCCCTTCTTACCCCTGCACCCCACTCCTCCCCACCAGGCCTTCACCACACTATTGTCTGTGTTCATGGGTTATGTATATATGCATATAATTCTTTGTTAATCTCTTCCTACTCCCTCGCCCTTCCCTCTGAGATTTGTCAATCTGGAGTTTTATGACAGATAAGAAATGCATTAATAGTTCAACAGGAAAAAAATTAAAATATTTGAACAGAAAATATGCAGAACATTTGGAAATCTTTGGGAAAGACCACTCTGGAAATAAGATCCAGGATCCTAAACTAATCCATAATCACTAACTAGAACTAAAATCTATAATGGTAAAATGGGCCTACGTTTTAGATGGAGCAAAGTCAACTGGACTAAGATGATAAATTCCAGAGGTGGTAGGATAAATGGCTTGGCAAACCACAGAGGGAGAGAAGTAAGCACAGACAGTGAAGTTAATGCAACCCATAGGGGGAGTACTTTGTATAATTTTTAGGACCTGGGAGATAGGGTATGTGCAAGCCCTCTGTATAGTTATAAATGTGTGCATATATGCATTGTTATATATTATCTTTGAAATGTAGATAATGATATCTTATTTACTTATCCTGCAGAGGAATTGATTATGTGAGTGTGTAGTTTAAAAATGCATGAATGCAACAGGGGGTAGGGGAAGCTGGGGGAAGGTCAATGGGGGAAAAAAGGAGATTATATGTACTACTATATGTAATACTTTAAACAATAAAAAATAAAATAAAAATGCATGAATGTTAATACAGGAAATAGCTCTTTGCTGAAAACCCAATCTGTTTCCCAAGTTTACACAGAGAGGGCCCATCTGAAGTCGCTGGTGATAGGAGCAGGAGCAGGAGCAGGAACTACGATTGGCTAGCTAGACAGACTCCCTGGTGGTGCCTCCTCTCCTCTCCAGCCTGTAGCCTGCTGCCCCCAGAGTTGTTTGGCTGCAAGAGGGTATGGGCTGGCACATTGTTTAGCTTTACACATGGCTGGTTTCATGCGTGAGTCACCTGTGCAGCTGCAGTTAGAAGGATCCCGCGCTTGGTGTATCGCTCTGTTGACAAAGTCTTGAAATTCTTAATAATTTCTTAACAAAGGACCATGCATTTTCATTTGCATTGGCCTGGGCAAATTATGTAGCCAGCTCTGGCTCTAGCACCCATTTGGATATTTGCCTCTTCCAATAAACAGGAATGCAGTTTACCTGCGGTTACATACTGGCCCAGGAGTGTGCTTTTCTAGAACCGTCCCCTGCCAAACTGTTCCTTCTCTTGAATATCCATCTGTTGAGCCCACTATAACTTCCAGAAACCTGGCTGGGTCTCCAAAGAGAAGCCTGCTGAATTGAATTTGACCTCAGCAGCATTGCCAACAGGAACTTTCATGTTGCTACAGGTGTGGGAGATTTCTGTCCTGCCTGAGGTCAGCCCCTGGTGTATAAAGAAGCTCCTGACCCTACCTGGTGGGGGGCCTGGGTTCCCCAGAATGCTTTCTTCCAGAATGGATAAAGGACAGATGAAAGGGGGTCAGAGAAGGTTAGAAAAATATATCAATCAGAAATCAGTAGTGATTTCTGAAAAGTGAACTTCTACCACTGAATGCTGCTTAACTTCCCTGATCATCATCATTTTCCTCATCTGTGAAGGGGGCAAGCAGAGATGGTACCCCCCCCCCCCGCCCCCACACACACATTGTCTCAATGGACAGAGAGTATGAATAGTGAAAGACTGCATAGTTCCTGGAGCTTAGCAAGTGTTAGCATTTATTATTAAACAGCGGTTCTTAATCATTTGGCTCATGGGGCCCGGGGAGAACCTGATGATACTCATGGTTCTCCTCCCCACCAAAAAAAGGTCACCCCCCAAAAAGATCTTGCAGAAGATACCAGCTTTGACAACCCGTGAAGGTGGCCCCAGAACCCACGTGAAGGTACGCGCCTCTCCAGTGATCATTTAGGCGGTAATATCTCCACGCCCGTCCTCGAAGTCTCCACTCGTGGCCCCCGGGACGACGGCCACCTCCCCCCCACTTTGCAGGAGGCTTCTCCACGCGGTCTGTCCAGCCCCGCGGGGGTCCAAGCGGGCTGAGCCGCGGCTGCGGGAGAAGGCGGGCCCGGCTCTTGGCCCGCCCCACGTGGGGCTCGGGGTGGGGGCTCTGGCCTATGACCGGATGGAAACTCTGGGTGTCCAGGGTGGGGAGAGAGAGGGGGAGGCGCGCGGGTGAAAGGCGCATTGATGCAGCCTGCGCCCGCCTCCGAGCGCCGCGGGGCCAGACTCTGATCACGTCCGAGCTCCCGGGCTCCTCCAGCTCCCGCTCCGCGTGTCCGGGGCCGCCGCGCGCCATGCGCCCCCAGGGCCCCGCCGCCGCCCCCAGGCCCGGACGCCTCGGCCTCCTGCTGCTCCTGCTGCTCCTGCTGCTGCAGCTGCCGGCGCCGTCGAGCGCCAACGAGACCCCCAAGGTGAAGCAGAAGGCGCTGCTGCGGCAGCGGGAGGTGGTGGACCTGGTGAGTGCGGGGGCTGGGCGGGAGCTGGGCTGGCGCTGCGCCCGTGGAGGGGACGGAGAGGGGGCCGTCTGTGCAAGGCGAGTGTGTGTGTGTGTGTGTGTGTGTGTGTGTGTGTGTGTGTGTGTGTGTCTTACTCGCGTGCGCCTGGATGTCCTGCTTTGTCCGAGTCTACGTGCAGGGAAGGACCTGGACTACGTGTAGTGGCTGGTGTCCTGGGGCGCTCAGGGGAGACCAGAATTGGGGGGAGGGTGCTCATGTTTGAGCGGAGATACGACGTCCAAGGGGTGGGATGCCCCAAAGTACGGGGATTTGCCCAATGATGTCTGGCCTCTGAGCCCCCCACGCCTTCACCCCATGGTGAGGATGGACAGGCTTAGCGCAGCCCTGCGGGGAGGACGAGGAGCTTGGGGAGGTGAGCACGTTGGCCCGGGAGCTGCTTGGCGACCCTGGACCAACTGATTCCCTGGGTGGGCTGGGCCGGGACCTGCAACGTGGCCTTTGTTGGGACTGGTGGCCACGTCTGCCCGCTGGAGAGAGGAAAACCCTTGCAAAGCCTCCCTCCAGCGCTTTGTAACTTGAAGACCATGAGTCATGTTGGGTCACCCTCCCAGGGCGCATGGGCTGCAATTTACTTTGTTGGAGACCACAGCGGGCCGGGGTGGTTCTGAGGGTTTTTGGCCGGAAGGGGAAATGAAGGGCCCAGCACTAACCCTCCAAGGACCCGCTTCGTCGTTCTGTTTGGACAGATAGGCAGCCAGCCCTTTCGGACTCCCCGGGCCTTGCCCTGTGGCCACCAGGTACCAGCATCACAGTTGAGCTGAGGGAGAAGACAGTTTCCAGGAGAGCAAATAAGTAGCCCAAGTGCCTTCTGAAGGGCCAATCTGTGGGAAAGTTTGTTTGCTTAAGGCTTTTTCCCCCCGCTAAAAGTCAACAAACCGGGGGGGAGGGCAAAAGTGATCCTTTCCTTTCACAGCTACCATATTCCTTGGTGCATGGTATCTTCAATCCTTAAATCAACCTTAATTACAAACAAGTACGGTGTACAGGCATTGCAAGACACGAGAGGGGACATTTTTTATTTAAAACCAAACCAACCTGTTTTGTATATGTTAAGCTGCCCTTGTAAATTCAGCTAATAAACCAAGCTCCCTGGCAGCGAGCTGTAAACCAGATTCAAAAGCTCTGGGGGGAAAAAAAATCCCTGCCATTTCACACAGCATTTTCTGGTGATGCGCCGTGTCACTTTGTTCCACAAAGCAGAATTGTGTTCAGCGCTGCCGTTCAATTTTAAATGCCTAAATTGCTTTAAACTGTACCAACTGAATGTGGTTCCTGTGAAGTCTGCATTTTGTGAATTTGTAGTTATGATATACAACATAACCCTTTTCCCCATCAAGCTAGCAATTTTTTTCTTTCCCTCCAAAGATTTACAGTACCTGCGGTTTCCCACAACTCTAGCCCGACTTGGAAAAGCTTACTAGGCAGCCAGGCTCAGGTGCATCCTGTAGCTTGGATTTGGTTTTGCTGGGGGAGCGGACGGGGGCAGGGAGAGGGAGGGGAGAAAGGTCCACATAGAAAGTTTCAACAGACTCTAGAAAGCAACTTCTTTGTACAAAATCTTTCAAAGCATTTCTTTCAAGCTTCCAGCAAGTTCCGCCCCCTGGTGGTCAGTTCAGTGAAAGAAACAGGGGCTCATTCCACAGATGTTTTTACCCTTCCCTGGTAGGTGCTAAAGGTGGGCTGAGTTAGCATTTTAAAGTGAAAGAAGACTGATGTGATACCTGTGAAACCAAATTCAATAAAATGATGTGGTCTCAGAAATGCAATTTTTAGATTAAAAGGTGAGTAAAAATTCTCAACCACGGCAGTGTAGACATTTTGGGGTAGATGATTCTTTGTTGTGGGGACTGCCCTGGGCATTGTAGCATTTTTAGCATCATCCCTAGCCTCTACTCCTTGTAGATGCTAAGAGCAATTTCTCCTTCCAAGTTGTGGCAACCAAGAAATCCAAGAATACCAGGAGTCTTATTGCTTCTCCTCTTTCACTAGAAATCTGTGTCCAAACATTACATGTGTCTGCTAGTGTAAGTGAATGAAATTTCTGTAACGAAAATTGTCTACAATTAACTACACTGTTTTAGAATATAGTCACAAAAGTCATCTGTCAAAACAAAAATCAAATTGGTGGTGTGAAAAGCAAATTAATGGGCAAACATTAGAGACATAAGGTGTTGTTATTGGATTTTAGAATACAACCATGTCTATTCCCAGAGGGGGAACTTAAAAGATAAGCTTTGAAGTTATTTTAATATATAAGGAACCTGGTGTTTTGTTCTGATTGGACAATATATTTATATAGAATGATAGTGTATTTGTATAGAATCGTAGATTGTGACAATCTACACAAATGGGAAACTGTTAAAGTAAAAATTTAAGTGGATTGGGTCTAGATTTGGAGGATCTAATAAGTAGACCCATTCAGGAATTAGAAGATGGGGATCAAAACACCTCCTTTCCCACTGAGGTAACTACTTTGGTGTGTGTTGGTTTTGTGTGTTAACCGGAGGGTTTGCTAATGCTCTCTTCTCCAGATCTAGACCCTGGTAAGGTCCACCCAAGGGAGTGGTCACACTTGCCCAGGTCACTGCCTCACATGCTCTTGGGGGAATAATGAGAGTAATCATGGCTGACATATGCAGTGTTTACTGGGTACCAGACACTTCTAAGCACTTTGTATATCATTTCACATCTCATACAAACCCTACCAGGTAAGAACCTTTGTTACTTCCCCCATCCTATGTAATAAAGAGGTAATATGCAAGTTGACCCTCACGCCCTCATGTCACAAGATGCTGCCCTCACGTCATCACAAGATGGCTGCCACAAGATGGCCACACCCCACATCATCACAAGATGGCCACCCCCACATTGTCACAAGATGGCTGGCAGGGGAGGGCAGTTGGGGATGACCAGGCCTGCAGGGGAGGGCAATTGGAGGCAACCAGTCCTACAGGGGAGGGCAGTTGGGGGGGACCAGGCCTGCAGGGGAGGGCAGGGGTGATCGGGATGGCAGGGGAGCAGTTAGGTGTCAATCAGGCTGGCAGGAGAGCAGTTAGGGGGTGATCAGGCAGGCAGACAGGCGAGTGGTTAGGAGCCAGCAGTCCCAGATTGTGAGAGGGATGTCCGACTGCCGGTTTAGGCCCGATCCTGAGGGGTTCCAGATTCCAGAGTGTGCAGGCTGGGCTGAAGGACAAACCCGCCCCCTTCCCCCACCCAGTGCATGACTTTCGTGCACCAGGCCTCTAGTTTTACAGATAAGGAAGCAGGCACTGGCACATCGAGCAGCTTGCTCTGTCTCACAGAGCTAGTAGTGGTGGAGTCAGGATTAAAATCCAGAGAACCAGGCTCTAGAATCCATGCACTTAACTTCTGCATGACACGCCACTGCCCTCCCTACCAAAGAAAACAGAGAATCCTTAAGATGTTTGAGAGATCACTGCCACCCTGTAGAAGGCTAGTGGTCACCTTCAATAAGGTCATTTGCTCCCTCTCAGGGAGGAGAAGTGGGGGGGGGCTCTCAGAAGGGTTACCCCGTGACACATCCTCCACATAAAAAAGTGTAAAGTCTGTGCAATGTAAAGAAATCACAGTATTTTAGAAATAATTTTTAAGTCAGTTCTCTATAACTTGTCTAGAACAGTGGTTGGCAAACTGTGGCTCGCGAGCCACATGCGGCTCTTTGGCCCCTTGAGTGTGGCTCTTCCACAAAATACCACGGCCTGGGCAAGTCTATTTTGAAGAAGTGGTGTTAGAAGAAGTTTAAGTTTAAAAATTTGGCTCTCAAAAGAAATTTCAATCGTTGTACTGTTGATATTTGGCTCTGTTGACTAATGAGTTTGCCGACCACTGGTCTAGAACATGAGCAAGGGGTATGAAAGGATTCTTGCCTCCAAGGACTCAAAATAAATGCAATTCTAATCAGATCGAGTCTTTGAATCTTAAGTGGTGAGAGTTTTTCTTCCTTTCTTTTTCCCACTGATCTAGTATAATGGAATGTGCTTACAAGGGCCTGCGGGTGTCCCTGGTCGAGATGGGAGCCCTGGGGCCAATGGCATTCCTGGTACCCCTGGGATCCCAGGTCGGGATGGATTCAAAGGAGAAAAGGGGGAATGCCTGAGGGAAACCTTCGAGGAGTCCTGGACACCTAACTACAAGCAGTGCTCATGGAATTCGCTGAATTATGGCATAGATCTTGGAAAAATTGCGGTAAGTAAAATCAGAATTATTCTAAAGTTGAAGCAAAACGTAAAGGTTTTCAGCCCTGGCTGGTGTTGTTCAGTGGTCAGAGCATCAGCCCACACACCGAAGGGTTGCAGGTTGGATTCACAGTCCGGGGCACGTGCCTGGGTTGAAGGGTTGATCCCCAGCCACAGTCCAGGCGCCTGCAGGAGGCAACCAATAACTGTGTCTCTCTCACATCAATGTTTCTCTCTCTCTTTCCCTCCATCTCCCTCCCTTCTCGTACCTCCCTCCATTCTATTCTCTCTAAATATCAATGGAGCCCTAGCTGGTTTGGCTCAGTGGATAGAGTGTCGGCCTGCGATCTGAAAGGTCCTGGGTTTGATTCCAGCCAGGGGCACATGCCCGGGTTGTGGGCTCGATCCCTAGTAGGGGGCGTGCAGGAGGCAGCCAATCAATGATTCCTTCTCATCATTGATGTTTCTATCTCTCTCTCCCTCTCCCTTCCTCTCTGAAATCAATAAAAATATATTTTAAAAATTTAATGGAAAAAAATATCCTCAGATGAGGATTAACAAAACAACAACACACGCATAAAAAAAAATTAAGGGTTTTCATAGCTGAGTGTTAATTTTAGGTGAGATTTTGTGTTATTTATTTTTACCAAAACATTTTTTTAAAAATTAAGGAGGTACCATGTAACTTTAACTTAAAATTAATGAGAAAAATTGGTAACATTTCAGAGTTAATTTTATAAAGATATTTCTAAGACATTTAACCCTAATAACCTCAAATAACTTACTCTATTTTTTAAAATGCAAACAAAAAGGGAGAGCATGCATGTCTATGTCCACAAGATTGGACAGTAAGCAACTTTCCAATCTATCCTGAAGTAAATTTAAGTTAGTCTAAAAAATTCTGCTGTGGCTCCAGACATAAGGGTGGGAAGAATTTCTAAGAAGTTTACCACATGATGGGAATTATCTGTAAGTGGCAAGGCCCTTGGTATTTGTCCTTATTCTGGGTAGCTGGCCTAGCTTAAAATTGCTCAGCCTGACAGAAGTGGAATGGACCAGAGATGTACTACAGTGACCATTGTACTTTATTCTGTGACACTTAGGGGCCAAGTTACTCAAAATAGCCTGGCTGGCAATGCATTTTGATTAATGACTCAGTCACTTTGATCCGTGTTTGCTTCCAAAGTAACTGGCGAGTCCACTGGGATTCATAGAGTTGAAGAAGTTAGTGCTATTTCTAAGCCTTTCTCTCTTTGTTAACCAACTCTGTACACGGTTCCATATCCACAATATATTACTTCATGATATTAACCAACACTATCACTAGGCAAATAGAAGAGACTTTATTTTCATAAAACTCTAAAGTTTTAATCTTTACGTGTTAGCCCTGATCCTTATATCAGCTGTTAAATGTCTGCTATCCTATATAATAAAAGTCTAATATGCTAAGTGTCTGGTCATCCGGTCAACTGGTCAGCCATTCAACCAATCAAAGCGTAATATGCTAATGATATGCTAAGGCCCCTCAACCACTCGCTATGATGTGCACTGACCACCAGGGGGCAGATGCTCTGACTGGTAGGTTAGCTTGCTGCTGGGGTGCGGCTGATCAGGACTGAGTGAGACAGGCCAGACATGCCCTGGAGCCCTCCCACGGTCCCTCTCTAGCTGGCCAACCTCCCACATCTCTCCCCGGGCCCAATCGTGCACCGGTGGGGTCCCTCGGCTTGGCCTGTGCCCCCTTGCAATCTGGGGCCTCGGGGGATGTTGGAGAGCCAGTTTTAGCCCAATCCCACGGGTCAGGCCAAGGTATCCCACTGGTGCACAAATTTGCACACCGGGCCTCTAGTATTGTCTATAAAAAACTTTGCCACTGTCTTGATTTGATTTTCACGTGATAGAATTTCCATAAAAGTTCTTACATGGTTTTGGTGACCATGACCATTTTTAGTTTCATTTGTGATTTCTTAGAAAACATTTTGTTTAAATATTGCCTTCTTTTTTAAACACCTGACATTGACAGACCGGTTCTTAAGTTGTAGTTCATCAAAAGTTGCTGAGTTCTCTCCAAAAGCTATCCCTATTGTCTCTGAATTATTAATGTGTTTTCAAATTCCTTTTAGCAATGGTCAGAGGGTTTGGGAGCCTTCTGCAAGTAAAAGATAGGACTATGAACCAATTGATTGATGAATTTTGCAAAGACCAGTTAGAGTGGAAAAAAAAATGTGGGCCTTATAATTGTGTCACATAGTTAAAGACTAAAAACCCCACCTACGTTTGAATTTGTGATACTGTATGCTGCTGATCAAATAGAAATAGGTCAAGAATAAATATACACTGAGTGGCCATATTATTATGATCTATGATCTCTTAATGCATAATAATCTGGTCTCTCTCTCTCTCTCTCTCTCTCTCTATATATATATATATATATATACACACACACATATATATATACATATATATATACATATATATATATTAGAGGCCCGGTGCATGAATTTGTGCATGGGTGGGGTCCGGCCAGCCTGGCCAGGGGGAGGGGACATGGGCAGTTGGCCGGCCTGCCTACTGGTTGAACTCCTGGTCAAAGGGACAATTCGCATATTAGCCTTTTATTTTATAGGATATACACTGAGTGGCCAGATTATTATGTGTTCAGAGATCATAATAATCTGTCCACTCAGTGTATATGCACAGTACTAGTCTAGAATGTGAGTTCCATGAGGGCAGAGAATCTATTTTGTGTACTGCTATATCTATAGTATCCAGCACATAGGGCTCAGGAAATATTTTTGGAATGAAAAAAAAAAATGTAAAGATAGAGGTTGGTTTGGTCTAAATTCTGAAGACTAGCTGTTTTTGGTAAAACTGAAAGACCTTCACTGGGGTGAATAATTCTAAGGATGCCATAACTTGATTTTGTAAAGAGTTCTTCATATCAGAGTCTCTTCCCTGTCTTGCAGAAAATCTTTTTCCCTCTGTAAAAGTTAAACTTTTTAAATGGAGCTTGGGGTAAAGGGTAGTTAGGATTCACAGTCCAGTTTGAAAGTATCTTTTTGAATAAACTTGGAAATGCTAATGGAGCCCCATGTCTGTGTGTGTGGCAGGAGTGCACATTCACTAAGATGCGCTCCAACAGTGCTCTCCGAGTTCTCTTCAGTGGCTCGCTCCGGTTAAAGTGCAGAAGCGCGTGCTGTCAGCGTTGGTATTTCACGTTCAACGGAGCTGAATGCTCAGGGCCTCTTCCCATTGAAGCCATCATTTATTTGGACCAAGGAAGCCCTGAACTGAATTCAACGATTAACATCCATCGCACCTCTTCTGGTATGTAGACTAGTGACATTGCAGAGTGCGTCTCAGGTCTTTAGAGACAGAGATTAGTTTCGAGTCCACAGTCATGTCGGGCAACTAGGACAGCACACTGTTAGCCCATGATGCATTTCCCAGCCTTGGTGTGAAACCTCATCTGTTGTGATCAGTTGGGTGGGATGTCAGAAGTGATTTGTTATTCCTAAGTTTCTGCATTAAGATGAATTGAAGGTGACCTGATGGTGGGAATGCGGACTGGTGCAGCCACTGTGGAAACCAGTATGGAGTTTCCTCAAAAAATTAAAAGTGGAACTGCCTTGTTATGATTCAGTGATTCCACTTCTGGGAATATACCCAAAGAAACCTGAAACACGGATTCGAAAGAATACACGCACCCCTAATTTCATTGCAGTGTTATTTACAATAGCCATTAGTCCATCAGTAGATTGGTGGATAAAAAGCTGTGGTATATTTACACAATGCAATACTACTCGGCTGTAAAAAGAAGGAAATCTTACCCTTTGAGACAGCATGGATGGACCTGGAGAGCATTATACTAAGTGAAATAAGCCAGTCAGAGAAAGACAAGTACCATATGATATCACTTACATGTGGAATCTAATGGACAAAATAGGCTAACAAACAAAATAGAAACAGGCTCATAGATAAGAGTACAGACTGACAGCTGTCAGAGGGAAGATTGGTTGGTGAAGGGATTAAGCAAAAATACTCCAACAACTGATAGACACAGACAACAGTATGGTGATTACAAGAGGGGAAGGAAAGCGAGGGAGGTAGAAGAGGGTAAAAGGGGGATA
This sequence comes from Plecotus auritus, assembly GCF_963455305.1. NCBI lineage: Eukaryota > Metazoa > Chordata > Mammalia > Chiroptera > Vespertilionidae > Plecotus > Plecotus auritus. Next base: position 15,465,055 of record NC_137777.1, read on the forward strand.
AATGGTGACGGAAAGAAACTGGAATTTGGATAGTGAACACACAGTACAATATATAGATGATGTATTATAGATTTGTACACTTGAAACCTACATAACTTTATTAACTAATGTCACCACAATAAAATCAATAAAAATTTTTTAAAATAAAAAATACTTGTAAATCAAACCGAAGTATTGACTTTTAAAAGTATAGGCTTCCTTTGTTTAATCAAATGAGTTGCTTTTTTGTTTTAAGTCATCTCTGTAACTAAGCAAATTCTGGTTTTATGGTTAAAACCTGTAAGAAAAATGCCTGTTATGCTTCTATCATAGAATGGATGTATATTTGTATTTTAAAAGTATTTATGTGCTAAGAAAAACAATTTATTTTTACGAAACACTTATTAAGTATCAGAATTTTTAGTTCACTGTACATTAAATCGATTTATTACCTAGCCTGCTAAAGTAGGAAAATGTGACTAAAGGTCTTTGTCCTCTCAAGATGTTCCTCTCATCTTTTTTTTTGCAGTGGAAGGCCTCTGTGAAGGAATTGGTGCCGGGTTAGTGGATGTTGCTATCTGGGTTGGTACTTGTTCAGATTATCCCAAAGGAGATGCCTCTACTGGGTGGAATTCAGTGTCTCGCATCATTATTGAAGAACTACCAAAATAAATTCTTCCATCCTCATTCCCTACCTCTTTTTAGTATACCTTTGACTGGCTAATTTTAGTGACATTTTATATGATTTTTAGGTAGACATCTGAATGGAAAACAAAGCTAAATGTGTTTACAGACCAAAGTGTGATTTCACACAAGCCCAGTATTATTCATTTTCCTTCACTCAGATGGTTTGAGGATTTTGTAGTTGGATAGAATTATGTACTTTCTTCATATCCCCATTCCTGGAACCTATAATTTAGAATGTCATTGTGGTCTTTAATTTTTCCTATTCTCTTAGTATAGCACTTTTTAAAATATAAAAGCTACCAGTCTTTGTACAAGTTGTAAATGTTCAAAATTGTTTTGTATCTGTGAAATAAAACTTATTTCAAATAATTTTAATGTCTTTAACCTAATTCCTACTAAAATTAGAGTGTCTAGTACTTTATATCTGAAAAGTTGAGTATAAACCGATTTTTGTATATATTCATTTTAAGGGGGCAGGAGTGGAGTGGAGGGGGTCAATGGGGCACATCTGTAATATTTTCAACAATAAGTATAAATTAAAATAAATATATAAAAAATAAAATGGAACATACCATAAAAACATTGAACAAAGTTATGTATAGTATATAGTACTGTTCCATATTTTGAGAGATATAAAGAAGAAGGAATTTATGTGTCAGGAAATACACTAGCACTTTAGGAATTTTATCTTATTTGAACAAAGTAAAAAGACATGTCTTCTGGCCTCAAATTGCTTACCATTTGGTAGGGAGGATAAGATACATATAAAAAAATAACCATAAATGCAAGATTATATGTTGATTGCCATAAAAGTTGTTGAAGGGGACAGTATAACTCAAAGGAAGATCTACCAATTCCAGTTGTGTTCAGAGAGAATTATGATGAAGGAAGCGCAGTGACAAGAGTGATAAAGTTAAGTAAATCCTGTGCTTGAGTTCTAAGTATCAATATGACTTCATAAAGTACTTCATCTTAATAAAGTTATCAAACATAACAACAAGCTCTAGCTTTGTTTACTAAAAAGCCTAGAAATAATGACCAATTAAGTAATGCCCAGATTGTGATTTCTACATACCATTTCCTACTAAAAGGAACTAAGGCTCCATGAATTTTGGGGGGATTTCAGTTCTGGGGCAGGAAACGTACAATATGAGCCTGGGACATCTTGGCATACTGGAAAACAAAGACAACTCAAGGATCTAAGAGCCAACTTGAATTGGTTCCCACTGGCAAAGATCACATGATTGAAGCGTCAATAAAGATAGTAACAATGGTTTGAAAACACATCAAATATGTTTAGATGCATGAGTTCGTTTTATATAATGTTCTCAACATAAAATTCATTGATCAACTTAGAGAGCACCAGCAAACTAAATTGTTATTTTTGAAAATGGATACATTAAACACACACACACACACACACACACACACACACACACACACACACCAAGCATTTATTCTGCTTTTTCTAAATGAACTGTATTTCTGGGAAACCAAATTGTTGGTGGAAGAAAATTTTTCCTTATAGAGGTGTGTGTGTGTGTGTGTGTGTGTGTGGCGGGGGGGAGGTAGGTTGGGTGTGCACACACGAGCGTGCAACTCCTCATGAATTAAGGTATCTCGCAGTGATCATCAATGACTGATAACATTCCAAGAAGAAAGCCCAGACTATATGGTTCCCAATGGAAGTACATAATACTACCCAAAGAAGTCATTTTGCCAAGAAACAATCAAACCTGGTTCTGACTTAGCCTACATTAAATTTTAGGAAATAAGGGTATAGAAGAAAATGTTAAGTGACATGACAGGGCTATAATCAGCAAATTCATACTAGGAAACTTGAAAGACAGCTTGGTTTCTCCAACAAATTGCAAAAAAAGAGAGAACAAATATATGGAGTAAAAGATTTAATATGTCAACCCATTTCAATGTTTGCATTTTATTTGGATACTTAAGTTAGCTGATGATATTTAAACATGAGATATTTAATATTAGATAATTATGGATTTTAGGTGTGATGATGGCATTGTGGTTATTTTTAAGTACTGCTTATCTTTTAGAGATACTAAAATATTTAAGATAAAGTGATATGATGTCTGGAATTTGCTTCAAAATATTCTGGAAATGAAAAATGGGTGAGAGGGGATCTAGATTAAAAAAAAATGTTGAAGACAGGTGGAAGTTAACCAAGATGGGTCAATTTTTTGACAAATAGAGACTGGGATTAAGGACGTTTGGGGTGGGGACAAGAATATTAGTTAAGTCCTCTTTGAATAGTTGTAGACTGTGAAGCTATTTGTGTCCCATGTGAATGCCTACCAAAGAGCATCCATTGCAGAGGAGGCTCTTAATAATGAGGTGGAGAAATAATACTCTGGATGTCAGTCGGCTTCCTTCCCCAGCCACTCCAGTGCTAGTTCAATGGACCCATGAACAAAGGCCATGGTGTCAAGGATGGAGGCTACGTATGGATTCAATAACATGGAACGTCCATTACTAAGGTTAGCCTCACTAGTGCTACTGTTGAATAGAGACCAACTTGAATCCTTAATATGGCACCCATCCCTGGGATGGGGGTTGGGGGACAAGCCAGCCATCTAGTGGCAGGTGAAGACATTGGAATGGAGGGGCAGAGATTCATTCTCATGGAAATGGACATATATTCTGGATACAGATTTGCAATGCTTCTGCCAGCACTACCATCCACAGACTCACATAATGCCTAATCCACTGTCATGGCATTCTGCACAGCATTGCTTCTGATCAAGAAACATCAGTTCATAGCAAAGAAGTGCAGCAATGGGGGCTCGACCCATGGAATTAGCTGGTTTACCACATGCCCCACCCCCTGGAAGTGGCTGGCCTACGAAAGGTGAAATGGCTTATTGAGGACTCATATGGTACCAGGGGGTAGACAGCATCCTGAACTGGGGATCTGCCTTACAGGGTGCAATAGGCTTTGGATCAGAAAGCTATGTATGGTATTCCCTCTCCTATAGTCAGAACACAAGTGGGAGACGTGGGACTGGCTTCTCTCACTATTACACCTAATAACCCATTTGCAGGCTTTTTGCTCCCCGACCTGGCAGCTTTGAGCTCTGATGGTTTGGAGAGCTTAGTATCCAAAAGGAGAATGCTTCCACCAAGGGACCAACATTGGTTCCACCAAATTGGAAGGTGAGACTGCATATTAGTTTTCTATTGGCTGCATCACAAATTACCACAGATTTAGCAGCTGAAAACAACCCAAATTTATTTATCTGATGGTTTCTGTGGGTCAAGGTTAGCTGAGTCCTTTGCTCAGGGTGTCACCAGGCTGACATCAAAGTGTTGGCTGGGGCTGTGATCTCATCTGAGGCCCCAGATCTTCTTCCCAGCTCCTGAGGTTGTTAGCAGAATTAGATTCCTTACAGCGGTGTGATTCAGGTTCCTGTTTTCTCACTCTCAGCTCCTAGAGGTTGCTCTCGGGCCCTTGCCGTATAGACCCTCCTCTCACAACAGGGCTGTGTTTCTTCTAAACTGGCAAGGGAACGAACTCTTGCAAGACTTGCCTGACTAGGTAAGTCAGACTCACCCAGGATAATCTCCATTTGGATTTTATTTAACTGATTAGGGACCTTAATTACACCTGCAAAAATCCCTTTTGCCATATAACATAATCATGGAGGTGATATCCAATTATATTTGCAGGCCCCGACAATGCACAAGGAGAAATTATACAGGGTGTGTACACCAGGGGGCAGGAATCCTGGGGTCCATCTTAGACTTCTGCCTACCACAGACTGCCGCCTGGCCATCTGCACTCCTTATACCACTGAACCAACAGGTGAAAAACAGGTTAATCTACTGGTTGGAATGATTGACCCCAATTGCCAAGGGAAATTGGTTGCTGCTATGGCGGACGCAACGAGGACCATGTTAGAAAATGCTGTTTGGGAAGCTGCAGTTGTCGGCCATTGAGTGGTGACAGGGGAGTTTGCTGGTTTGCCTGCACCAGCAAATGATTCTAAATTCTGGAAACTTTATAAGGTTTCTCCTAAAACTTCATGCCAACAGCAAAGGTTAGTGGTTTCACAGGAACCAGAAGAGGGCAGGATGATTGAGGATTCAGACCCCTGGAGAAGAAAGGTTCGGATCACTCCACCAGGTAAAGCACCCAGAGCTGTGAGTTCTGGCTCGGGGCAAGTAAAATATGGAATGGGGAGTTAACAGTGAAGGTGATAGATATCAACTTCCATTGTGGCCAATTAAAAAGACTAGGGCCTGTGGTAGCTTTGCATATTTTCTCGTTACATGCCATGTTTATTTATATATGCTCACTCTTTTCTTCTTTCCCCTCCTTCCCATTGGTAGTTTATGTGTTAAAGTTGGTGGACGTCAACTTTACAAAGTACCATAGTGTTTAGTTAACAGAACCTTCACGGGGACCATGACTGCATTTGAGCGGTAATCAACACAGCCGGCAAAATGGATTCGATGACTGTTGGGACCTTGTGTCTTCTCCTTTGGGAGCAGGGCAAGAACTTCACCTGTCAGAAGGGTAGTGGCAGCTGGTGAGGCTAAAATATAATTAATTGCTTTGTTGTCGTACAGGAATTCACACCTTGCAGAAGGGTGCATGTGGAAGCTGAGTAGTCAAAGGAGTCGATGGAGCCTCTTAGCAGCTCCAGACTCATCCTGCTCTGCAGTAATGGCCTGGCTCTCGGCGTTTCTCCTTTGGAACGAGCACATGCAGTAGAGGATACTGGAGGGGCATTGCCGGAGGAAAAAGCTTCTCCTACCGGTTCCAGTGTCCTGCAATGATTTTCTTCTCGCTCTGGCTGCAGACACCGTCGGTGGTGTGTGTATGTGTCAGTGTGTGGACATCTGATGGCGCTTTGCTCTGTTTGCTCACTGTGCTGCAGGCTGGCCTCCTGCTGTTAGCAGTGCCTCAAACTCCCCGGCATGCCCCTCCACTCGCTTTAGCTTGCCAGCCGCCTACAGGCTTGTTCCCGAGGCCTTTCCAATGTGGAAAAGGTCTGCTCCTGGCTTTGCACCTGCAGCAAGTCCCAACTTCCTCTGCAACCTGCTCACCAGCCTTGCCTGGCTTGTGTCCCAGAGGCTGGTTTCCTGCTTCTCAGGTGATTCTGAACCAGCTCTGGCCAGGCAAACCAGTAAACGTTCTCACCACCCCGTGGCCTGCACCCACACCTTCTTCAATGGCGTCTGAATGCCAGGGGGGCCTCTTCCATGCTTGCCCTCCCTTGGGTACTCTCCCTCAGCCCTAGGGTACCCATTAGAGTTCTCTTAACATATTCCTATTACTCTTTCCTAACTGATCAATTGTTTCAGCTTCTCCTGTTAAACTTACTGTGTTCTGGCTCCTGGCTGTACCTAGATTCCTAGAGCTGTGATTACTTGGTGAGTTTGGGACAAGGAAGTGAGCGTGAGTAGCACTTTTTCTTCTCTCCTTGGGAATAAGGTGCTCACAGAGAGCATGCACCGCCCCCCTCCCCGCCCCACCGCTCCTTGCCCTGTTTTACAAGGGCAGGCTGTAAAATCATCGTGGTCCATTGTTGTCTGTGGCTGGATGGGTGTGTCTGTGTGATCCTGGGGCTTGGTATAAGGAAACCCCCTCTTATACCGACATAAGCCTCATTCTCTGATTTCAGCTTTATCGCTAATAAAGATCATATTTCATGCTCCACTTACTTCTTGTCTATTTCTGATTTAGTTTAGACCCTGGGTGGGGAAGAGGTTAATGTGAGTCACTTAACAAAAGCAGCTTGTTGCTTTTTCTTTTCACATGTTGAATGTGGACTGGTTTAATCACTTCCTAGCCTTTAGTAGAACAAGCCTCATCTCATAATGAACATACATTAAAATTTAATATGAACGTACAGTCCTGTAATATCGATCTCAGAAAATACCTAGGGAGAACTTCCCAATCACCCGGCTTTTGTACAGTTGGGCCTTTTTACCATAAGCAGATTTCAGTTATTTTTCTAAGTCTACTGGTCAATCTTCTTTTGTGCTTTTCGTGGTGAGTTGAATAATTTTTAATTTTCATAAATATTAAGTAACATAATGTTTTCCTATAAAACTAAAAACATTCTAAAGAACCTACACAACATGTGTAAGGATCCCAAAGTGCTCACTTTTAATGAAGGTGACATCAATTTCCACAGAATCAAGAGCTCTCCAGCATCAGGATGGATGGGGAAGTGGCCGACTGTAGGGTCTCTGCCCAGATTCTCTGTCACATGGGAAGCTTTCAGTTGCAATAAGTAATGGAAGACCCAACTGAGTCTGGTTTATAAAGTAAAGGGAAATTTAATGGTTCACCCAATTGAAACTACAGAGGTACATGTGCTAGGGGCGACAACCGACCCAGAATCTCATATAATGTGACTTAGGACCGAGTTTCTTTCCTTCCTTCCTTCCTTCCTTCCTTCCTTCCTTCCTTCCTTCCTTCCTTCCTTCCTTCCTTCGAATCCTTTTTCTAGATAGTTACATCTTAAGCTTATATGAAAGAAAAGTATTTTTTTAAATCCTCTCCCCCTTCTCCCCCCAGTTTGAGGTAGAATCTAATTTCCTTTTAATTTTTTACTGTCATTTCTTTGGTGTTGGCTCCATTTTGGACACATTCCCCCCAATTCATTTTCCTAAATTGGATCTGAGGAGCTTTGAGAGTTACATGAAGCCTCATTCATGAAACAGCCAAGAGAAAATCGACGTCAGTATAGTAAGAAAGTAATGTCTCTAAGCATCTGGCTGGGCCAGCTTAGGTAACTGTCAATTCCAAACCATCCATTAGGAATAGAGATGGCACCTTCAGATTGGCTCTGTTAACCAGGGCCCTCCTCTGGGGCAGGTGAGGCTCATTCCATCTAAAGCACTAAGGTGAATGAAGGGAGGGGTAGGTCCTGAAAAGAAATAGGTTACTCGGAGGAGAAATAGATGCAGGGCAGCCAATAGCGGGTGTTCACTTCCTACTTACTCATTTAGAAAGAAACCTAAGACTTTAACCCAAAACTTACCTCACATACATTCTCCATGTTACCTAACACGTTTTTAGAAAACAGACATAAAAGTTAAATCATGTCTCAATATTTTTTTTCTATAATATAGTAATTCTATAATCACTAAAAAGACTTTGCTATGTAAGTGGTAATACATACTTGATCTGGATGATTTTATACTCAGTTAAGTGTCCACATTCAAAAGAAATTTCTCTCTGATGCCTTGTGAACTCAAAAGTACCTTTTAGTTGATATCCCTTTTTAGTGTGGTGTTTAAAAACCAACATGAAGGGGAAAAGGGGGTATGGGGGGGAGGTAGAAGAAAATAAAGGGGGGACAAATAGTGATGGAAGGAGACTTGACTTAGGGTGGTAAATACACAATACAATATATACATGATGTAGTATAAAATTGTATACCTGAAACCTGTATAATTTTATTAACCAATGTCACACCAATAAATTCAATTAAAAAAAAGAAAACTCTTGCCCTAACCGGTTTGGCTCAGTGGATAGAGCGTCGGCCTGCGGACTGAAACGTCCCAGGTTCGATTCCGGTCAAGGGCATGTACCTTGGTTTTGGGCACATCCCCAGTAGGAGGTGTGCAGGAGGTAGCTGATTGATATTTCTCTCTCTATCGATGTTTCCAACTCTCTCTCCCTCTCCCTTCCCCTCTGTAAAAAATCAATAAAATATATTTTCTAAAAAAGAAAACTCTTAAAGTACATATTGAAACATAATAATCTTCTTTTCACAAGGCATGGCACCCATCATTGTCTTGAATCACCTTTTGCCTTAGGCTTGTTCTCTGGTGCCTAGCTCCATTAAAAATTTTTGTTTTTTGGCCTTAAATCTTTGCACATGCTCCCTACGATCATGCTCTGGTTTTCCCTTTGCTAACCTCCCACTTCTACTCTTCCTAGACTCCCAGCACTTTTTAAGGCTAAATTCTTTACTTTCCCTTCATCTGCTGAAGTCCAAGAAAGAAGTCTTTAGCGAAATGAAGGTGTACGGTCTGCCGCACCTGTGTAGCTGCCTGCAATCATTGTCTTCAGCCTCTATAATTTGAATCTATTTAGTTATCAGTGGCATTAATCTTCATCTTACTGAAACAAGTACATGGTTGATAACCCCTTCTTTCTGAGTGTGCGCCTGCTATCTGATTGGTCTTCCTTTGTCGCCCCTAAGATGTAGCCATACCTCTCTGTTCCATTCATTTTTCTCACTTTTATCCATCAAAAAAACCCAAACAGGTTTAATAAAGCCCTGAGAGTTCTCATGTTTGGGTCCCAATCGTTCAGCTTTGTCTTCCATTTCATTACCTTGGTGTCAACTCACTGCTCAAGACATGTCACCTGTGCTTCTTTCCCATGGTCCCAAGGTTCCCTTTGAAATATCTCAAGGCCCCGCTTAAATATTTTCTCCTCCATAAATCCTATTCTCATCCCTCCAGGCTATAAACTACCTCCAACGCCATCAACCAAGTCCACCATACCACCAGATTCCTAGCTAGCCTGACTAGTATCCTGCTTCTTGACAGTCTCCTAATTGTTGCTCCACAGACACCAGAGTGATCTCTCATGCAACCTAAACCCCTTACCATGGCCTTAAGGTCTGGCCCCTGCTAATGTTTACCCGCCCAGCACTTTACTTGGATTAATCCGTTTAATCCTGTCAGTAATCCTAAACCGATGTACTTTTCCCAATTTTTTTAATCTTTATTGTTGAAAGTATTGTTTTTCTCTCCATTGACCCTCTCTACCCCACACCTGCCCCTCCGAGGCCTTAACAGCAAGCTATTGTCTGAGTCCATGGGCTATGCACATATGCATATAAATTCCCTGGTTACCTCTCCCCACCCACCCCGCCTTCCTTCTGAAATTCGTCATGCTTCTGTTCCGTGCTTCTATGTCTCTGAATCTATTTTGTTCAGCAGTTTATTTTGTTCATTAGATTCCACCTGTGAGTGAGATTATGTGATACTTGTCTTTCTCTGACTGGCTTATTTCACTTAGCATAATGCTCTTCCCCTGCTGTTACAAATGGTAAGAGATCCTTTTTTTTTACTGCCTCATAGTATCCATTGGGTAAATGTACCACAGCCTTTTTATCCAGTCATCTACTGTTGGGCACTTGGGCTATTGCCAAATCTTAGCTATTGTAAATTGCTGATTGGTGTTTTGGGTTTATTAGGATACATTCCTAGAAGTGGGATCACTGGGTCAAATGGCAGTTCTATTTGTAATTTTTTGAGAAAACTCCATACTGTCCTCCACAGTGGCTGCACCAGTCCGCATTCCCACCAGCAGTGCACGAGGGTTCCTTTTTCTCCGCATACTTGCCAACACTTTGTGTATTTGTTGATGGTAGCCATTCTGACAGGTGTGAGGTGATACCTCATTGTCATTTTAATTTGCATCTCTCTGATGATTAGTGACTTTGAGCATTTTTTCATGTCTCTTGGCCATCTGTATATCCACTTTGAAGAAGTGTCTATATTTACGTCCTTTGCCCATTTTTAAATTGGATTGTCTTCCTTTTGTTACATTGTATGAGTTCTTTATATATTCTGGAAATTCACCCCTTATCAGATATATCCTCCCATGAAATGGGCTCTCTTTTCATTTTGTTAAGGGTTTCTTTTGCTGTGCAGAAACTTTTAATTTTGATATAGTCCCATTTATTTATTTTCTCCTTAATTTCCTTTGCCCTAGGAGATGTATTGGTAAACATTGCTTCGAAGAGATGTCTGAGATTTTGGTGCCTATGATTTCTCTAAGATTCTTATGGTTTCACGACTTACATTTAAGTGGTTTATCCATTTTGAGTTTATTCTTGTGTATGGTGTAAGTTGGTGGTCTAGTTTCATTTTTTTTACATTTATCTGTCCAATTTTCCCAGCATCATTTATTGAAGAGACTGTCTTTTCTCCATTGTATGCTCTTGCCTCCTTTGTCAAATATTGAGTGTAATTATGCCTACGTATTTTTAATATCCTCATTTGTAGTAGATTCTGTTGATGGCCCACCCAGACCCCTTTTACAGGGCTGGTGCACCATAGCCCAGTGGCAGCAGGTGTTGGCTGCTAACAGCTCCTACCTCCATCTTATTTGGAGGATCGCCCTTAGCCGAGCAGAGGCACCTAGCTACCCCTCCCGCTCTTCCTCCCCCCACTGCAGGTAGTAATGACTGCCTGATGTGGGAACATAATAGCCCAGCCTCTCAACTCTGGGCAGGGACAATGTATGGGATCCAACCCATACTGCAGAATACACCATAGGGTCAGGCTGTGGCTGGAATTCAGAAACCTCTTCTTCCCCTACCGGATCCTGTTTTCGTTATTCCACTACAGATTTCCCCTAAGAGCACTCCCTCAATAAGTAAGTCACCTGCCTAAGAATCCCTAACTCAGGTGTTGCTATGAAGGAACTGATCTAAGACACATTTTATAGATGAGAAAATTTGAGACGAACAGAAGTAAAATTATTTGCCTAAGGGAAAGCTGAAATTTGAAGCCAGCCTGGCTCCTGAACCTGCACTTATTCACCATACTGTAATAGCCACCTGCCCAACGTCTTCTGGCCAGATTCCCTCTACCCAAGTAAATTCCTGCCTCAGAGCCTTTGAATTTCCTATTTTCTATTGGTGTGTTTCCTCTCATTGTGGCTTACTTCCTCAACTTGAGGCCAGTGCATGAAATTCATGCTTGGGTACAGTCCCTAGGCCTGGGCAGTGGTCAGGGCCTATTGGGGCCTTCCGGCTGGAGCCTCCCTTCCCTGGCTGCTGGCTAGGGCCTTCCTTCATTCTGTGCCACCCCATGGTGGCCAGTGCACGTCATAGCAAACGATTGAACTCCCGATCTCCCTCCCGAGGGGACACTTTGCATATTAGCTTTTTATATATATAGAGGCCCAGTGCACGAAAATTTGTGAACTTGGGGGGGGGGGGGCGCTCCCTCAGCCCGGTCTGTGCCTTCTCACAATCCGGAAGCCCACGGGGAGCGGGCCTAAGCTGCAGTCTGGCCTCCCTCTGCAGGAGGCAACTAGGCGGGCCAATCAGGGGATGGCGCTGCCCCCATCACCCCACGGCTGGTCTCCCTCTGTGGGAGGCGACTGAGCGGCTGATCAGGGGATGGCGCCAGCCAGCACGGCCCTGCCCCCCCTCCCCCCTCCCCCCTTGCCGTCCCCTCCCTCTGCCTGCTGGCATGCACCTTGGCTGGACTGGCACCGCCTGCTCCCTGGCTCCACTGACTGGTCGTTCCGCTGTTTGGTCAATTTGCATATTACGCTTTTATTATATAGGATGTTTCAATTATATCCTCGAGGAGAATTTCCCTGGCCTCAACCATCTTACCTAAGAAAGCAACACTATTTATAACCCTGCTTTAGTTTTATTATAGCATTTAATACCTGAAATTTTATTATGCTTACATTTGTGTGTTTTCAGCACTCACAATAAAATGCAAGTTCCCTGAGGGCAGGAAAGTTGTCTGGCTTATTTACTGCTATATCCTCACTGTGTGGTAACATACCTGGTACAGGGCAGGAGCACAGTAACCATTTGTTGAAGGGAAATGAATTCTTGTCTCAGAACTCTTACAGGGCTTTGTAAAAATGTTCTTGCATGTTCTTAACTAAGAACATAGTTATTTACTGTTTATTTATTTATTCTGCAAGCATATATGATCTTAAAGGACAGAAACTATGTTTTATTAATTTGGGGTACATAAGAGGCATTCAAATAATGACACTACCTCTAAAACTCCAAATATCAACTGCAGCTTGTCTTTCCATATAGTGACTAATGTCAGGATTTCATATGAATTATAGTATAATCATAGTATGAAAAAATACATCACATTTAATTTATAAAGTATTCCTGGGCATGTTACAAGAAATTATAGTAAATATAACTAGGTACTTATCATTTTACCTTTATTTTTAAAATATAAAAAAATAGACTTATTTTCAAAGAACTATTTAAATATGGCTTTCAAAACCACAATGTTTTATTTACAACAAATAGATGGTAGTGCAATAGCCGTCATGGGTGTTTATGATAAATAAAAATATTAGCATTATTCTGGCATCATTTTGGGGCAGAACTTTATATTTATAGATATTTACAATGACTCATGAAGTAGGAAATTAAAGTTTCTCAGCTATATGCAGTGTGTCAACAAACACATCCCAGTGATTTCAGTATCTGTATAAGTTGATCTATTTGCAACTCCAGTAAGTGATTTATATGCTAAAGGGCTGACACATCTGGATTCCAGTTGGTTTATAAAATTTAAAATATAGTAGGTACCCATGCCAAAAAATAGTGTGATCCAGGATTACATTTTAAATTATAGAAGAACCTCTGGAAATAAAATCAATGGTGGAATGACAATAGATGTCAGATATTTCTCAAATTGGGAGAAGTAAGTAACTTCTCAAATTTCTCTAGTTCATATATTCCAATTGAATTAAAACTAAAGCACATGTACAGCAATTCTGTTTTTCTCACCAAAATGGTCTGGATTTGGGCAATATCTTTCCCATCAAATCCTCAAAGTTTAATCTACCCATGAAACAGTGATGACATTCTTACAAGAAGCCATTTTCTTGCTTCAGAGGTCAATTTTAAAGCTAATACAGGCAAATGAGTTCAAAAAAAGGACATTCATCTAATCCATTTAGCAAATGCTGCAAAACAGCTTCTACGTGAACAGTGGGGAAATCTGTGAAACTCTCTACTTGATGTCAGCTTTACTGTTGTGATAATGGCAGGCAGTTTAGGCAGAGGTAGCCAAGTCCCACATACATGGGGAAGGCAAAAGCAGAAAAACATTGTGAAGATTTAGTGGTTTTTTGACTTCTGATGATTACAGAACCATTTTGTTTATGAGCTTTACATTTCAAACACAAAGGAGCATGTTGCTGCCCTGGGCAGATGTCCTGGACTTATCTTCTTTTTGCTCACTTCTTCTCTTCTCTAAGGTCAAATAAAAAATGTGACACATTTTCATACACCACAAAGGTAATACAGCAGGCTGGAGTCACTCTAATCAAATTGGGAGCAATTCCTTTGTAAAATCCACCGATGCCTTCTTTCCTTTAGAGGGAAAAATAGAGACATGCTTAATTTCCGATATAGCTAGGCTGCAGATACAAAAGTTTAACTGACATGGGGCATGGAGCCAGCAATCAAACCTCACTGCGATATAAGTCCATGTTTTCAACACCCTGAAGTAATGTAGTTTATGAGCCATTTGTAGGGGCTTACATTCCTTTTATGGGCTGACTGAGGAAGAGAGGACAGGGACACCTCAAAACTTAACTGAAAAGTGCTTTAACGATAACCATCTTTTAAATGCCTTTAAAGGTATAACATGCAGGAGTATTAACTGATCTAATGTAGGCATTAAAAACCTTGTATATTATATAAATGCAAGACAACAGTAAAGATAGCATATACTAAAATAAAACTTTATGTCCTTATTGCCTAAAATAGGAATATGGCCTTGGATCTTGTCACTTAGATTCTTGATAAATATTTACCAAACTGAACTTAATTTAAACATGTTAAATATTCTGCTCTGGCCTTTTAGAAGTAAAGGTGAATATGAGGATGTCTATCTATAACAGTCTAACTATTCGCATGCCAAAGAACAAGCATTTCTTCCATACATGGAGACTAGTGCAATAAGCCCTCATTTAATGTAGTCAATAGGTTCTGCGACTTTAAGTGAAATGACACATCACAAAGCCAATTTACCATAGGCTAATTGATATAAACAAGAATTAAGGTCCTATGGCATCTCATCGACATTATAATGAAACAAGGTTATTCGAGGACCTGTTATATTTGCAAAAGTTATGGTGCCCATAGCAGGTGTGGGGCCTTCTTAATTGTATTAAACAAGGTCTTTTAAGACTTCCTTGAATATAGGCCATTCAAATATTTTATAACATCTAAATTTTGTTTTATTAATTTGTCAAAACACTTTCACAGATCTCATCTGATTTTTATCATCACCTTGTCAGTCTAGATGTTCTAATTTTACAAATCAAGCCTTAGAGAGATTAAATCCATGCTCCTCTATGCAGTAAATGGGAAGTGGGGAAGCAGGGGCCACCAGCCATGTGCTCACCACAGCACACTGGCCTATGCTATAAAACTAATGTCAACTGGACAGTCTGATTTGCAAGCTACCTCCTAAGAGCCATTTTGATACGCCACATGCTCTCACCTCCACGTCTTTGTGATAACATCCAACACACCCTTGTAAGACATGTGCTGATCCTGAAGACGAGCTCTCACAACTTGATATGGGTACGTTGCTGCTACAGCGAATATTTTGGATAGTGCTGCAACAGATATATATTCTACTGTGCTCTAAAGTGACAACACAAAACATGTCTTTCTTTAGACAGGATTTCTTTAAAAATATAAACATACAAATTATGTAGGAAAACAAACATTTAAATAGATCCGAAGTGAAAAATACTATTGCCCCTCTTAACACAAGTTTTGAGCAATTAAGGGTTTCTATTTTTTTTTTTTTAATATTGGTTTTTATTGCTTTCAGAGAGGGAGAGGGAGAGATAGAAACATCAATGAAGAGAGAATCATTGATCAACTGTATCCTGCATGTCCCCTACTAGGAATCGAGCCCACAACTGGGCATGTGCCCTTGACCCGAATCAAACCTGGGACCCTTCAGTCCACGGCCGACACTCTATCCACTAAGCCACACCAGCTAGGGCTAAGGGATTCTATATTTAACATTTGTGTCTCATTAGCCTATAAAATATTTAACTAAAAGTTAAATTAGAGAGAAACCAAGATGGCGGCATAGGTAAACACCTGAAATTGCTGCCTCGCACAACCACTTCAAAACTACAACTAAAAGACAAAACCGACATCATCGAGAACCACAGGAAGGCTGGCTGAGTGGAAATTCTACAACTAGAAGGGAAGAGAAAAGCACACTGAGACTCAGAGGAGCTGCGGAAGTAAAGTGCAGAGGTACTGAGGCGCTCGCACAGAGAGGGCTGGCAACTGAGTACGTGGCTGTTTTTTTCAATCGGGAGGGAGACACAAGCTCCCGACTGCTCTGAACTCCAGTTCCGGGCGAGACCCTGGGGACCCAGATTCATACGGGGAGATATTGGACTGTCTGGCATTGGGTGGAACTCGAGGGCGGCTTTCTCTTAGAGGTGCTTGCAGCAATTACCATGGGACACTGAGACCCGGGGGCTTCTTAGGGCAGGGTTTAGGATCAGCCATAGCTGTTTGCTTCGACCTGTTGATTCCCTGAGACCCTGCCACACCCAAGCTGTGTGCAGAGGCTTTTGCATATGAATAGCCTGGCCCTTTGAATTCTAAACTTACATAACAAACTGCAGCTGAGCCAGTGAGACCCAGAACATCCAAAAGAAGGCCCAAGGCCCCACAGCAGCTTGCATTGCTTCACAACTGGGCCTCATCTGGGCACCTCCAAACCCCAAACAAAGAAGAGGAATCTGCAGATCTCTCCGTAGCTCCTGCTGGGTGGCCTCAGGCAGAGGCTAAATTTGCACCTCCTTGGATCTCCCAGTGGTCAGAGTGGGATCATCCAGATTACAACTCCTCAGATCCATAAGGGACACACTCAAGGGGCAGACTCAGTGAGCACCAAAGCCCCACTGAAGCAAGTCTTGCCCCATAAGGGTGTCTCCAGCATAGAAGTTCTCCCAGCGTAGGCACAGCTGATCCTCACAGCCAATTGGCCTGGAGGTCAATTCCTCCCAGTGATACCAACAACAATCAAGGCTTAACTACAAGACTGCGCACACAGCCTACAAAGGGGTGCACCAAGAGTGGCCGCCTCAAGTAATTGGGGAGGCTGAGCCACTGGGCCCTATAGGACACCTAGCACACA
Source organism: Plecotus auritus (assembly GCF_963455305.1). Taxonomy (NCBI): domain Eukaryota; kingdom Metazoa; phylum Chordata; class Mammalia; order Chiroptera; family Vespertilionidae; genus Plecotus; species Plecotus auritus. The sequence continues at coordinate 15,481,633 of NC_137777.1, forward strand.
AAGCCACTCTATCAACACAGGAAAGTAGCCAAAGTGCGGAGACAAAGAAACAGATCACAAATGAAAGAAATGGAGGAAAGCAAATGACTGGATATAGAGTTAAAAACCACAGTTATAAGGCTTTTCAAGAATTTTCTAGAAACTGCCGATCAATTTAGTGAGACCCTTGAGGATGTGAAAAAGTACCAACTAGAAATTAAGCATACACTGACTGAAATAAAGAATAATATACAGAAGATCCAACAGCAGACTAGAGGATCGCAAGATTCAAGTCAAAGATTTGAAATACGAAGAAACAAAAAACAGTCCTGGCCGGTTTGGCTCAATGGATAGAGCGTCGGCCTGTGGACTGAAGGGTCCCAGGTTCGATTCCGGTCAAGGGCATGTACCTGGGTTGCGGGCACATCCCCAGTAGGGGGCGTGCAGGAGGCAGCTGATCGATGTCTCTCATCAATGTTTCTAACTTTCTATCCCTCTCTCTTCCTCTCTGTAAAAAATCAATAAAATATATATATATAAAAAAAAAAAAAAAGAAACAAAAAACACGCAACCGGAAAAGCAAAAAGAAAAAAGAATCCAAAAATATGAAGATAGTGTAAGGAGCCTCTGGGACAACTTTAAGCCTACCACCATCCGAATTTTTGGGGTGCCAGAAGAAGAGAGAGAGCAAGATATTAAAAACCTATTTGAAGAAATAATGACAGAAAACTTCCCCACCTGGTGAAAGAAATAGACTTAAAAGTTCAGGGACCGCACAGAACCCTAAACAAAAGGAACCCAAAGAGGACCACACCAAGACACATCATAATTAAAATGCCAAGAGCAAAAGACAAAGAGAGAATATTAAAAGCAGCAAGAGAAAAACAGTTAGTTACCTACAAGGGAGTACCCATACGACTGTTAGCTGATTTCCCAATAGAAACTATGCAGGCCAGAAGGGAGTGGCAAGAAATATTCAAAGTGATAAATAGCAAGAACCTACAACCAAGATTACTCTACCCAGCAAAGCTATCATTCAGAATTGAAGGTCAGATAAAGAGCTTCACAGATGAAAAAAAAAAGCTGAAGGAGTTCATCACTGCCAAACCAGTATTATATGAAATGCCGAAGGGTATTCTTTAAGAAGAGGAAGAAAAAGAAAAAGGTAAAGATAAAAATTATGAACAACAAATACATATCTATCAACAAGTGAATCTAAAAATCAAGCCAATAAAAAATGTGATGAACAGAATAAACTGGTGAATATAATAGAATCAGGGGTATATAAAGGGAGTGGACTGACAATTCTCGGGGGCAAGGGGGAGTCGAGGGTGCGAGAAGAGACTGGACAAAAACCGTACACCTATGGATGAGGACAGTGTGTGTGGAGGGGGTAAGGGCAGAGGCTGGGGTGGGAACCGGGTGGAGGGGAGCTATGGGGGGAAAAAGAGGAACAACTGTAATAATCTGAACAATAAAGATTTATTAAAAATAAAAAATGAAAGTTAAATTAGTGGCAGAGTCAGTACTCATCATCACAACAATACTTCCAAAGTAAACATGACAACATTTCCATCTATTATATGCCCATAAAAATAAATAATACATTTTTTCCAGGAATCATCTTACCAACTGGGCTTCTGGTAATCTATTGATATGCTGATTATATTTCAACTTCAACAATTCATATGCCATAAACTGAAGGGCACCATGTGATGTTCCAAAGAGTCCAGGAACAAACCCCTAAAATGAACAAATAAAAAACAACAACAAAAAAAGACAATCAAAAAAAGCTAAACTAAGCAAATTCCCATAACACCACAGCTTCCAGGGAGGGCAGTAAGGAATGGGTGACCTTAATGTGTAACTTATGTGAAATGGTTACTCGACAAAGTTTTAAACAGTTCTCATTCTCACACCCACCCATGTTATAATACATCTTATGGGGACACACAGCTTAAAGTATAATTCCAATACTGTAAACTATATTTCACTTCCCATTAAATTGTTTCGTGCCTAAGTTTGGCTTCTTTTTAGAACTGACTACAGCTCATTCAGAACGGGGACAACAGAGGCAAGGGAAATTGCAATGGTCAATTATTACAAATGTATTGATAATAACTCATTACCTTATACAAGCCACGCACACCTTCATACTTATATATTTTCAGAAGTGTATCAAACATTCCTTGATATTGCCGCTGCTGGGCATTAACAACACTTTCGTACTGTAACATAAGGCGAGTTTTTGCTACCCATAATGGGTTTGTAATGCAGAGAGTCATGGCTCCTAAAAGCAAATTAGAATATGATTACTCAGCATACAGGTATTATACACACATGAGGCAATTAAACAAGGCTACTAAATTATATAATTTGAAAACTGAAATTATACTTTAATTGAAGGAACACTATACCGAATCATTTTAAACTATTAGAGATTTATACTTTTTCTAAATTTTACTACCCTGTGACAAGTAAAACCTTTGAAATCTATCCAGAGTAATCAATAAGAATACCTGCTTTTTAAGAAATTTCATGTGATCACTGATTAGTATAGTTAGATAAGCACATTTAAACTCTGATGTTCAAAGGTAAAGAGGCAAATAAAATAATAGTGAAAATATGACATTTTAAATTTCACACTGTCTTACCAGCTTGGGCAGCTGAGACAAGGTATTCTGTTGCCTCTAACCTTTCAGCTCTTCCTTCTGTCTTGTATGATTTGATGGCATTGTAACTAAAAGAATAAAACATAAAACATTAATAAGTATTTCAGTAGGTGTCATAAAGCAGTAAAGTCTGTTTTAAAGTGGTGTGCCCTAGTCAGGTTGCTCAGTGGTTGGAGCACTGGCCCATGAACTGAAGGGTCCTAGGTTCGATTACAGTCAAAAGTATGTACCTTGGTTGCAGACTCCAACCCAGGGCCTTGTGAGAGGCAACCAATTGATGTGTCTCTCTCATATGGATGTTTCTCTCTTTCTGTCTCTCCCCCTCCCTTCCACTCTGCTAGAAATCAATGGAAAAAATATCCTCGGGTGAGGATTAACAACAACAAAATCATAATAAATAATAAAATAAAATGGCATGTAACTTAATAATAATGCCTCAAGACTAAGTCAATGCATAATGCAGCCACAAATTGAGACCTTTTTCAAGAATGAATTTACTGGAATGGTTTACTGTTAAGACTCTGCCTCTCCTTTCCCCAAATATATATGAGTAGCAATAAAATACTTTAATGATACACTTTTCAATTAATAAAAATGACAGGGAAAACTATGAGGGGGGAAGGTGCAGAGGTGGTACAGTGATTGGGCACACAAGGCAAAAGAGACCAAAAAAGGCACCTAACAAGTATGTGCTAAACATCTATGTTCAGGTACTTGGGTTGGCAAGTCTAGTAGATAAAAAGATAAACTCTTAATGGATCCTTCCAGACTAACAAGGACCACAGGTGGCAGCACATAAATAATCATAATAAAAGATAACACAGGCAGTACCCTAAGAGACTGAGAAACTATTACTGAGATCACAGAAAGCTTTGTGTAGAAAGTGGCACTGGCTGAGTATGGAGACAGGTACAGTCACAATAGGGAAACAGATGAGCATGAGCAAAGGTCCTAATAAGGGTGACTGGGGAGACAGGGAAAACTGAGCCACACGTGAGTGGCAAGCTGACATTTGGGCTTTATTTGGCAGAAAACAGAAAACCACTAACGTGTTCCTGAGCAGGGGAGTGAAGTCAGCCTATTTTCTCCAACTCCGATTTCCACTTTCTTTTGAAAAAAGATTTCAGCGAAATAAATCTCTCCAAGGGTTAACAATACCATTCTAACGTGAAACAAGTATACTGTTTCAACAGATAAACCTTATATGGCTTGTTCTCAGAAACTCTCTTTGGAGAACCCATACAACTCCGAAATTCCTAATAGCGTGAATTTTATACACGTAGTTTCACTCTTCGAAGTATGTCTGAGAACTGAAAATAAAAAAAATGTAAACAATACTAAAGCTGAATTTTATTTTGCTTTCACTGAAGCAGCACGTGCTCCTCCCCTGCAGGGAGTTGATGCTCTGTGCCCACGCTTTCGTACACTCAGCAGGCTGACTGTGCCTGCCACAGGTGCTTCCTGTGGCTTCCTCAGTAAGCATGCAATAGCAGTTCTTTCAGATGTGATGCTATCTTACAGGTTAAGGATAAAGGAAATGGATGAGCTGGGAAGATGATGAAGTAGGTCAAATAAGAGGTGAGAAGGAACATGCCTCAAATTCTTTCAGCTAAGCACTGGCTTTTGCTTTCTGTTTTCAGCAGGGATTTTCCTGTGGTACATGTTCTTACAGGAGTCCCAAGATCTGTTCTCTTCTGCTCTTCCAACTTCATTATGAACCATAATGTATTTAGGTAAGCCATTTTCCTGAATTCTCACAGAAATGGCTTCTGTAAGAGTGTTTTTCCATTTCACCTCTTTGCCTTCTTCTTATTAAAAACTTTCTTCCAGACCAAATGCCTCCGTTAGCTAGAGCTAACAGAGAATGAAACAAGCCATTCTGTTCTTTCTGACCCTTCTAATTCAGAGAAACTGATTAAATGACTCATCTTGCTTTATTAACTGATATAGATCTACTCACAAGAAAAAGTAGAGTCCCCATGATAAACCTGCACCCCACACATTTGGGGTGACTCCTTGGTAAAGTCCCCGTAATCCATCAAGTTTCCAAATGGTAGTCAAGCAATGCACAATTCCTTTATATTTCGGTCTCAGTTCCAATCCATCACTCACTGCAGTAAAAGATGCACAAAGTCAGGTGAGAGCAAAGTTCAAGTTCTGATTCACATATTAGATGTCACACATTCATATAAAGGAGATAAATTCAGAAGAAAAGCATATTTAGGTAGAGGAAATTATTTTCCAGGATTATTTAATATTTTAAAAAACACATTCGTTAATTTATTCATGTTTTTATTGAGGGCATACTGAGCATTCAAATAATACTTTAGGAAGTGTTGGAGTAGCAGCTCTTAAATAATCAAGAAGTCTCTTAAGTAAATAGGTTTCAACACAAGCTTTGTAAAGATATCCAAGATTAAGGATTCAAGTGATCAAAAACATTACTCAAAAAATAAACTTACTAACCCATTCAGCCGCACCTGCCATTGTTTTACCTCCTATAATGCTTCTTTAGTCTAGTTTCACACTACACTCTCCTGCTTTTCCTCTTATTTCCTTATTTCTTTTTTGGCCACTATATTTCCGTTGCCTCGTGTCTTCTGCCCACCTTTCAAACGCTGATTTCTATCAGCAGCCTTTCCACTCAACAGGGATAGTCTCTCAACTACTAAGTAGCTTCAAATGCTGTCCCTGTGCCAGTTTCTACATCTCTAGTCTGGATCCATTCCTAAGCCCAGACCTGACTTCCATTTTTCATGGCATAAAAGATGTGTCAATCTGGCAGCTTCTTAACTTTCCGGAATCATTTTCATTTCCACCTTTAGCATTTTACCCTTTAGCTATACCAAATTACCCTACTTATGGTTTCTAACTAACAGCATATGCTATGGAATCAGGCTTACTGGGTTTGAATCCCAATTCTAACACTTACTGTGTGACCCTGAATAGGTTATTTGATAACTCTGTAACTGAGTTTTCTCACCTATAAAATGAGAAAAATAATAGAACCTAACTAAAAATTACAAAGGATTACATATAAAGCCCTTAAAATCCTGTCTGGCACATAGCAACCATTCAATAAATATTAGTTTATTTATGCTACTGGCTCTTATAATACTATATCAAAACTCAACTGTATACTATTCTTGTTATTGAACTCTGCATTTTGGTTCTTTGGTTAGGTTTTCAGGATATTTTAGAAAATTACTGTTTTTATACCTCATTTACATTCTTCTTTGTTGGGGCTCTCTCATCATTCCTGATGATTTAAAATTATAGCCCAACTTCTGCACCCATAGATTCAACCAACCAGGATAAAAAATACTTAAGGAAAAAAAAGTTATGTTGTTGCTGACATGTCCTATGTAATTAAGCCTACAATGGTTGCATCTGTACTGAAGATGCACAGACTTTTTTCTTGTCATTATTCCTTAAACAATACAGTATAACAACTAGTATTATCAGTAACCTAGAGATGATTTAGGGAGGCTGTGCATAAGTTATATGCAAATACTACATCATTTTACATAAGGGACTTGAGCATCTGGAGATTTTGGTATCCATGGGGTGGAGTGGGGGGTGGGGTGGAGAGATTCTGGAACCAATCCCCTGCTAATCCCCTGCAGATACTGAGGGACGAATGTGTATCATAAAGTTAGAAGAGGTCTCAACAATCACCTTACCCAGCCTCCCACCCAATACAAAAATATCTTCTAACCTGTATCATCCAGCCCCTGAACCACTTTCATTTCTGAGCACCACCAATTTGCCAGGCCAAAATCTGCTTCCCTGTAATTTCTATCCAACTTCTGATCTGCCCTTTAGATCAACATATAATAAGGCAGCTCCCTTTCCCACATGACAGTTTTCTAAATACATCAGGCTCTCCCCCACTCCCCCATCCTCCCATGAAGCTAAACTAGTTCCTCTAGTCATTTCTTATGTGAAATAATTTCTAATTTTTCTACTACTCTGGACATCTTTGAGTTTTAACTTGCATTTGACTCACGGAAATAGTCCAGGTTTGATTTAATGGTACATTCAAGACTAACACCCCCTGTCACTAGATACTATAATTTTATTATAAGGGTTTAATTTTACAAAAGCATAAAAACTACAGTATTAATGTTGACGGCCAAGCAACTATTTTGATTTCACTTATCTATTTTGCCAAAATTTCCTCTGTTCTATCACCATTTCATATGCTGTGGGCTTTATTATTACAAAGCCCTGCTATGTCTCCTAGATCTTTAATTTTGTCCTTCCACCCAATTTCAATGGCCTTATCTGTCACCCCAGCCCTACAGGTCTCCTATTACTCTCCCCATTTCATCAAGATTACCAATCTTCTTAGGTACCAAGAATTCCCTTTCCTCAGGCATGAAATGCTTATCACACACTTAAACTTACTAGGCAAACCACACTGTTCCTCAATCATTATCTCCACTGACATCTCTTCTGTTCCTAGACAAAAAATTTGCAGTAGACACCAAGTCAGATAGGCCAGCGCCCTTAGCCAAATCCAAAATTCTTTTCTTCATGTACAAGCCACTGTATACCAGGGATTCCTAGATGTAGTGGTTAAGTGTCAGAGGGTTTTAGATTACACTGCCTGGGTTCAAATCCCAGCTCTATCTTTACAAACCTGTGGCTTGGGCAAGTTGGTCAACTTCTATTATCCTCATCTGTATAATGTGGAAAATAAATTCAGTGTTGTTCAGAGCAGTCAGTGAGATAATGCACAGTTCACTGTCTTGCTCCTAGTAAATTGCTCAATGAACGTTATGTCATAATTTATTTGTGCATGCCTCAGACTCCATGGGAATTATATGCCACTGTGACTTTTCTCCAAAGGATAATACTCCAGAATTTTCACTGATTTTTCCTTCATAGAATGGCTCCTTACTTCCTGCCCAACTTTCAAAATATTAGTCCTTCTAGATAGGATCTTTGCAGATACAGATACAAATGGCTATCAGCAATCTATATATCTTTAAAAAAATATTTTTATTTATTTCAGAGAGGAAGGGAGAGAGAAACATCAATGATGAGAAAGAATCATTGATCAGTTGCCTCCTGCACACCCCCTACTGGGGACCAAGCCTACAACCTAGGCATGTGCCCTTGACGGGAATCAAACCAGGGACCCTCCAGTCCACAGGCCGACACTCTATCCACTGAGCCCCAGTGGCGACCACGACCCTGAAAGAGCACTCTCTCCAGAACCAGAAAGCAGACCCCCATCGAAGAATACTGCACAAGAACAGGAGAGACAATGATCAAAATCTCTCGGATGAGACAAGGGCACCCAACAAAACAGGTAAGATTCACCAGAGGAGCTCATCGTCATTCTAAAGTGTTTCAGGGCTCTGAGGGCTTAATACGTTCTGGTGTCTCTGCTTAAATCACTCGCTTCACCTTCTTAGTAGTTCTTATTCTATCTTTCTCTGAGTGTCGCTGTAATCTATAATAATAAAAGCATAATATGCTAATTAGACCAGATAGCCGAATGTCCTTACGGACAAAACTCTGGCAGCTGCAAGGGCAGAGGGCGGCCGTAGCAGCGGTGGGGTGATGGGGGTGGCATGCGCCTTCCCCTGATCGGCCTGGTCGCCTCCTGCAGAGGGAGGCCAGACTGTGGCTTAGGCCCACAGGGAGTGGGCCTAAGCCATCAGTAGAAGATCTCCTGAGGGCGCCTGGACTGTGAGAGGGTGCAGGCTGGGCTGAGGGACCCTGCCCCCCCCCCCCACACCCAAGTGCACGAATTTTTGTGCACCAGGCCTCTAGTCTTCTATAATAATAAAAGCGTAATATGCAAATCAACTGAACAGCCAAATAGCAGAATGACCATCCGGGCGACCATGCTATGGCACGCACTAGCGCCAGGCCAGCCAAGGTGGGTGCGATGCAATTGGTGAGGGGGCCCCACCATTGCCCCATGATCACCCCACAGAGGGAGGCCCAGGCCACTGGCCGGGGGGGGGGGGGGGGTGATCAATGGAGGGGGAAGGGAGGGTGGTGGCGGACATGGGCAGCGCCAGGCCAAGGCAGGTGTGGGCAGGGGGCGGGGCCTGCCAGCAGCTGAGGGAAGCTTGGGTGCCAGTTGCTGGGGGAAGGAAGGCCTACTCTTGCACAATTTTCATGCATCGGGCCTCTAGTCCTAAAATAATTCCCAGGGATCCCTTTTCTGCCCCTGCTGGGACCCTGAACTACCTTCTAACTAATCTCCTGAAGCCTTATGGAAACCAGGGCAGGAGAGTTTTACGACTCTTATGTTACAGGACCTTCAAAACTGCCCTCCAGAATCACTCAAAAAATTTAACCAAAGAACAAGCTCTCTCTCATCTGCACCCTAGTTTGGGACAAATTTCTTCAAGGAGATTTCCAGGATTGCACATACCAGGAAATCCAGTTATACCTAGAGACCTCCTCTTTTAAGATGAAAACCTGAAGCATTGAACCCCTCCTATTAGCATCTCCCCTCCTGTCAATTCCTTGCATGGCAGGAGAAGGGATGGTAATTCCCTAGTCACTAGTCTCTCGATTCCAATAATTACAGGCTGTTGTTGTTCCTTGTGATTAAGCCCCACCAGTGGTCGGCAAAGTCATTAGTCAACAGAGCGACAAACCGCGGCTCGTGAGCCGCAGTTTGCCCACCACTGCCCTAGTGAACACCTCCAGAACCACAGAGGCAGGGGAAAGCCTGACTGGATGCTGGATATGTCATCCTCACCAGAAACCCCCTCAAAATACAACACTGCGATCCTGTATCTGGTGACTCCTGGATTAAGGCTATGACCTCTTCCCGCACTCCCTGAAGGCCTCCCCTTTTCCTCCGAGTTCGGTGGGAGAAAAACCCTCCGTTTCTCTCTCACATTGATGTTTTCTTCTCTCCCTTCCCCTCTATCTACAATCAATAAACATATCCTCCCCTGAGGATTAAGAAAAAAGCACTTGGATCCTACCTACCTATTCCTTACCTATAGTGTGGACCTTGCACCATGCCTGCTGGAGATGAGCTGACAGTGTGCACTAAGCACGTGCATTTTCCTCTCGGCGGGGCTACGGAACACGTGGCTACCCTGTGCTTTCAAAGAACCTTCCACCGTGAATGTTTTGCCCGTGTTGAGGGCTATGCCCATAATGTGACAATCCCTTTATTTTGCCAATCAGGCTTTGAGTCCCACTTTGTACACCAGTGGGGACTTTTCGCTGACTTTCCTACCTATGCTCCCCATCCCTTACTCTTGGGGAAGCCCGGCGACGGCGGCCAGATCTCCTTACCAGGCCCCCTTCTTCCCATCTAGTTCCAGGTGAGCCCGGACTGAGAGCAACTTCAACGCTCGCCTCTTAGTCAGGAAGGAGCAGGGGAGATCAAGGCCTCCTTCTGCACCTTTTTCATCCTGTTGGGGGTGACAACAAGGATCAGGAGCCCAGAGTCAGCGCGGGTTCTTACCGGCGAAGCGTATCTTCACTAGGTCCAGCGGGTGCAGCGCGAGGTTGGACAGGACCCCGCCGCTCACACCCGCCACCAGGTTCTCGTACCGGACGTGGCGGAACACCGTGCTCAACACCGACGACCCGGGCGCCGACTGGTCCTGGCCCGTCATTGGCTCGGGGCCTGCAGGTACCACCGCGCCTAGGGCCGCCGAGGTGGGACGAGATGCAGTGGCCGCCACCGCGGCGACGGGCCCCCCCAGAAGCGGGAACAGCGGGGTGCTAGCCCACTTCCGGGACCGGCGCGCGGACTCGGACGCACGAAGCCCAGGGATCTGGCAGCAAAAGGGGCATGACAGGGGCGCAGCCGCGAGTCGCGCCGGGGGAAGAGCGTGCGGGAGGTGGGGCGTCGCCTCGGGCGAGTCCCCGCCCAGCCTCGCCCACTGCTGCTGCCAGTCGGGGCTGAAGGACGCGGACCGGAGCGCACAGAACCGCCCCTGCCTAACCTCTGTTGGTAGCTACGGAGCGCCGCGGGGCCCAGCCGAGGAGGCGGTGTCGGAGCCGCGAGAGACACGTGACAGGAAGTCGTCTAAAAGAAGCGGAAGTAGCATGTGCTAGGGGAGGGGGCGGTACCCGGAACCCAGAGGGGAAGGCCGGTGGAGTGGGCGAGCGCTGGCAGCCACCATGAAGGTGAAGATGCTGAGCCGGAACCCGGACAACTATGTCCGCGAAACCAAGTTGGACTTACAGAGAGGTGAGGCCGGTTAGCAGGGAGCCCGCGGCCTGGGTCTGGCCTCGCTTCCACGGAGGAGGGCTGGCGGGGACCCCGGCGCTGTGGTCTCTTTCTCTCCCTGCCCTGCTTTCGCCAAGGTGAACTTTTTACAGATCGGGCAGTGGGACTTGGGAGCAGATAACTCTCTTGAAGTCCTTTTTAAAAGAACTGGGTCTGTGGTTGTGCGGAAGTTAGCTACCTGAAGAGTGCTTCCGCTCCTCTCCTCCCCCGCCCCCTCCCCACCAGGGCTGCTCTAAGATTGTTCTCAGGTTCCAGTTGTTGAAGAGTGCAACTTGAATGAGCCACGGTCGTGGATTGAAGGATTTAACAATTAAACTGTCTCCTTCAAACCTTACTGCTGCTCTAACTTCTGGCCACTGTGTTACTTAAAATCACCTACGTCTGAATGTACGAAGAGATACAGGTGAGACAAAGCCATCAGTTTTATGAACAACTCCTAGAATTGGAAATGGTTAATGAAATTAATGAGTTTTATTTATCCGTCCTGGGCTCTTACCCCATTAACATGCTGACTGCTTATGAATTATATTATTGCTCATGATATCTAAGTGACAAGGGACCAACCAAATGTCAACAGACTATTATAAGTGAATATAATAAGTTCCAGGGCCTTAAGGCAAAAATGAACTTGGGGGTCATGTCATCAGAGTTTGAGTAAGGGAGAAGGGATGGGAAATGAGACTGGAACAATATTTCATTATTTTGATTGAATAATGAAATAGAGGCTATCAGTATACATACGAGCATTGCTAAGAAGGAAATGTCTATTCACAAGATGCTTACAGGTTAAGGAACAAGACAGAAATGTTTCTGATATGCATTAGGTTATGTTACTTGAATTTGACATTGTCTCTACGTCTTGAATCTGGTTTCATCTTCCTCTCTAGTTTTGCCTTCCTCGCAAGTAGCTTATGCTAGTATTTACTCTTGCAGTCTGGGTGCATTTTAGGCATCTTAATGCAGGAATGAGTGAATGACTGGCTGGTGATGGAATCTCAGTGTTAGGAGGGGATTAGTTATCTGATCTTGTTAAAGTTCTTACTTATTTTCTACTAGAGGCCTGGTGCACGAAATTCGTGCACTTGGGGGCGGTGGGGTCCCCACCAGTGCATGATCGGGGCCAGGGAGGGACACAGGAGGTTGGCCAGTCGGAGAGGGACTGTGGGAGGGTTCCAGGGTGTGTCCGGCCCATCTTACTCAGTCCTGACTGGCCGGACCCCAGCAGCAAGCTAACCTAGCGGTTGGAGCGTCTGCCCCCTGGTGGTCCGTGCACATCATAGCGACTGGTTGACTGGTCGACTGTCTGCCCCCTGGTGGTCAGTGCACGTCAGAACGAGTGGTTGCGGGACCTTAGCATATCATTAGCATATTATGCTTTGATTGGTTGAACGGATGACCAGACACTTAGCATATTAGGCTTTTATTATGTAGGATATATCTTCCTATTTTTTTATACTTTATGATGGAAGTGTTAACAGTAGAATGGAAAAATAAATGTATTGGAGCTCTGTAAAACATAAGGAAGATATTTGTTACCTCTCCATTCTTGTTTAACTGTTATTTCCTTGCAAATTTTGTGCAGTATCCGTATCCTTATTTGAGTATTTTTATTCATTGACCTGGAGTGGGCATCAGAGATTTTAGTATTTTTAAAACTCCGATGGTTATTCTGATACAGTTGGTTAAAATACAGATGTCTGAGAAAAACTTAATATATGCCATGTGTTTGTTAGTTATGATATCCTTGGTGCTTACAACATATGGCAGATGTTCCATATATATTTATAGACTATTGTTGACTGAATGTATGAATTTAGAGGTGGGAATGATTGTAGTGATTTAAAACATTTTATAGAAGACATGAGATTTAAGCTGAATATTTTTAAAGGATACATATGGTTTAGATCAGCCTTGGGCAAACTATGGCCTGCGGGCCGGATCCGGCTGTTCTATCCGGTTCTCTTGCTCTCCCCTCCGCTCCTTTACTTTGAATTTATATTAGTTCACACAAACACTCCATCCATGCTTTTGTTCCGGCCCTCCGGTCCAGTTTAAGAACCCATTGTGGCCCTCGAGTCAAAAAGTTTGCCCACCCCTGGTTTAGATAGTTAGGATGTAAGTTGGAGTACATTCTTGGTGGGTAGAAATGACTTCTACAAGTACTCAAGAATGGGAAAGTTAAAGGCAGTTTTAGATGACAGTGAATAAACTGGTTTGGCTGGAGCTTGAAGCTGGAGAAAGTAGGTTGGGACCTCATTGTGGAAGACCAGAAAGGAGTGTGGACTCAGTTCCATTGGTCAGAGGTCTGTAAAATGAATGTACTGTGCTATCCATTGTGGAGTAGGAAAAAAAAATAATTCGATTTATATTTCTTATCTTACAAAATAAATTAATCTTTATTTAGATAATATTTGCATTGACACTGACATCCTCGTTTCAGCTATGTGTTAAATAGCCACAAGTTGTATGTGGTACTTCAGGTAGCCCAAGAAAAGACTGGGGGGTTGGCAAAAGTGTGCTTGCTTCTACCTTTGGAATAGTGCAGCATATTATTACACTTTACATTTATTGGGGGTGACATTATTTTATATAACAAAATCTTTATAATCTACAGTGATGGGGGGGGGGGGGCGGTAGGAAAATCTGTTTTCCTGGAGAGGTTCCTTGGTAATATATGGCAAAGTTCTTAGGAGAGTTGGGGAACATAATGATGAATTAAGTATTTTTAAATTTCCTGAACTTTTCTGTAGCTATGAATACTAGGTAGGAGTTTTTACTTGAAAACATACACACATAACCTGCTACTTCAACATCCATTTTAATGATTAGTGATGAGTAAGGAAGTAATTCCTTTTTTTCTTTTTCTTTTTTAATTTTATTTTTATTGTTGACACTATTACAGATGTCTCTGTTTGTGATTGTGATTCCTTTTCAAAAACATCTTGTGCTATGGAAGATCATTTTGAAAATATTTAGAACTATTTCCATCATTTAAAAAAAATTTGTCCTGAAAATGCTGAAAGTGTTTTTTATAAAAATTCATTTTTTACTACTCGTAAATATTGGTAAACAATGATCTACCTTGTTCAGGTTTGGTTCTTTTTTAACTTAAAATTATTAAAATGCCAAATAGTTGTAGGAACAGCTATAGACATCAGAGTAAGTGGAAATTTTCTAGACATATCTTAAAAATAACCTTTATAAAACTGGTGAATGGGACTATAATTAAATATACTAAATAAATATAGCCAACTATGGATGCCTTCTCTTTGGAACTGCTTTGTGAGTGCAGGTATCCTCACTTTGCACAGTACCATGTTAACTCTACTGTGGGAACCCCTTTTCACGTCCCGCGTGGTTCAGGGTTCCGGTTCAGGGTTCGGGTTCTGGAGAAGGCCGCACACAAATGAAAAGAGACTTGGAAAAGTATTAATTTGGAAATATTGGGGGCCAGGCGGGAGCCCAACTCTAGTGGAAGGACTACCCTTTGCTCTGGCCTTGCAATCCCTTTTATTGAGACTATGGGATACGCCCATAACCTTTAGGCAGGAAATTCCAATAACAGAAATTTACATAGGAGAAACAGGGGGAGGCTGCTTCAGCTAACAATGTTTCAACTAAACAGTGAGTGATCAAAACAATTAAGGTTGTTGACCAGCCTTCCCAGTTTCCCGTCCACATCCTTCCATCAGTGGTAGAATGATTGGCCTCCGGCATCTCCCCCGTTTCTTTCCTTAAAAAAAAATTTACATCTGTAGACCAGAAATAAACACATAGGAACAAAAAATGTTTGAGTCCCAATTTCAATGTTCAACAGTTCTGAGTTCCAGTTTCAATGTCCAACAGTTCTTTATATGTACATGTCAGCAATGACATCTGGATGGTGAACAAATGGTGGTAAGGCAGGTCTGACCCTCTCTGGTTTGGTCCTGGGCAACCTGCTGCGTCACACAGCTGCTGACTGCTAGCATGGCAAGGCATCATCAGCGTCTTCCGTCTCTAGATTGTTTCTCCTCTTTGTCTTCATGGCTGGAGGATTACTGTCAATTCCTCTCTGTTGCAGGAATCCACATGGTCTTGGAGTTGTTTTCTGAAAATATACAAACATACTCTCGACCAAACGTTAATAAAGGAATCTTTTCTATAAATTTTACTTGGATCCTTTTTATTTTTTGCCCAGACGATTTTCATTTGGCCTATTTTGATACCATGTATGTTTTTCATTGGTGTCTTGCTGTTAGCATTACAAATGAAAATGAAAATTTTTTAAAGTAAAGATTTTCTAGATGTAATTTTCTTGCAGAATATTTTTCCTTACATGCTATTTTTCCACTATCCCCCCCTTTTTTTTTGATTAATGGAGGCTTTTGGAAAATTTTTTTATAAATTTTGGTTAATACTTCAGGAACAGCCTCTTGTACAATTAAATTTTCTGTCAAATTTAATACTTTAACAACAATTTTAGTTTACTCTGTAAAAATTAATGGAAAGGATTATATGCATCCTTGAGAAAGCCCTGAGCACTCCTAGATTTAGGTTAGATTTAGATATAGGGCAGTCACCATTAGCCACTTCTCTGTTGCTTGGGTCTCAATATGAGCTGGGCCAAGTCTCTTGTTTGTAGCTGGATCTCAATCTGAGCTGGGCTCTGTTACCTGGGTCCCGATCTCAGCTGGGCATGGGAAGCGAAGCAGCCATGGGGGCAGGAGACGTCCCTCAGAAGGGGTGAGGATTCAAGCCCCTGCAAGGCTGGGGGGGTGAGGGACTGTGCCCCACCTCTGTTGATCCCCAAGTTCTCTCCTGATGGCCCCCTGCGACTGTGCCTGTCTTAGGTTGCCCCTCCCTTGAGGAGTCTTACCCGTCATTGACTAACCAGCCATCCTCCGGGGCCAAGCATGGTGATATGAGGTTCAGTTCTGTCTCCTTGGTAGCCTATGCCCCTATGGCCTCCACGCCCAGCACTTGCCTTGGATCCTCTCGCCTGCTGGCAGGGTCCCGGCACTGATCACATATCTTGGGGAACCCAGGTTTCTTCTCCAGAGAGGGCCCAGCTCATGCCATTGGGACAGAGACAGATCCATGGTACCAGCCACCATGAGGCTTCAACTTCAGCATGAACTGAAAACTCAAGCAACAGCTATGGGCAATTGGATTGTGAGGAGAGGGTCCCTCTTAGCAAATAAGGCAAGAAAGGCCAATATAGGATGCTCAAGTGCCTTCCCAGTGAGGCTTTCCACACAGTGGAAGGGATTAAATCCTTTCATGTCCTTTTAAATTGCTGCCAAACATAAAAAAAAAATTAGATTTTTAAGTTTGTTTGGATTAATTGTTCAATATGCTGTTGTAAAATATCAAAAATTATAATGACATTGTAGAATAATACCATGCAATTTTCAAGTATATTAGATCTGTTTTAAAAGGATTTCCTTTAAGCAGAGAGAATAATTTTCTTGTATTACTCTGGGCCCTTGGAGTTTTACAAGAATCATCTCTGTTAAGGCCTTGAAATTTTAACATGGAAAAAATGATCAAATATATATATATATATCCATATATGATTTAAAGATTATAATACTTTTTATAATTATTTTAAGATACCAATTAGATTTTAAACTAGTTTTTACATAGAAAAATTTTGGTTGGGATCACAGAATTAATCCTCTTTTTTAATTAGACCAATAAGTAATTTATTTTGAATTCCTAATTGTTTTCAGCGAAAACACATTTTTTTTCTCAAAAATAAGTTCTTATACTTTAGACATTTAATTACCACAACTATATAATTTCTCCCAATTTAATTTGCACTTTGAACTTTTAAAGCTGGCAAGTCAAACATTTAGCAGTTCCTAGATTAATAACAACATCCTGCTTACTTTGGGGCAAGTTTCAGCAACAGATCTTGCCGAATTTCTTTTCATCCTTAAAAGATAGACAGATCTTAAATTTTTTCTTTCTTTTTCGCTTTCCGAAGTAATAACTAACACCCAGTTTGGCCAAGATTTGCATTTCCCTGCGAGTTCTTTTATAATTTTTAAATGAAACCTTAAGTAATCTCATTGCAGGAGAGCGGATAGCCTTGCCCTCTCCTGCCACCTTTGAATTTCTCCACACCAGAGGTGGTTTTTGCAGTGGAGTTTCATTTCTTATTACAGATTTTAAATTCCAAATACCAATTAAGATTTTAATTTGAATAAGAAACCACATTATTTTATAACCTAATTCTTCCCCATTAGCCTGGCTGAAAAAGACGTTCCCACCCTACTTACAGATCGCGACTCTGCAGTTAGTCCGTGGGCTTTGCGTGCGGTGAACATCCCTCACCTTTTTCTAGGTGAATTTTTTCCTTGCCTTCGCTCTTAGGCGTAAAATATCTCCTCCAGAAGTCCCGAGTTCAGGCGCCAGATGTGGGAACCCCTTTTCACGTCCCGCGTGGTTCAGGGTTCCGGTTCAGGGTTCGGGTTCTGGAGAAGGCCGCACACAAATGAAAAGAGACTTGGAAAAGTATTAATTTGGAAATATTGGGGGCCAGGCGGGAGCCCAACTCTAGTGGAAGGACTACCCTTTGCTCTGGCCTTGCAATCCCTTTTATTGAGACTATGGGATACGCCCATAACCTTTAGGCAGGAAATTCCAATAACAGAAATTTACATAGGAGAAACAGGGGGAGGCTGCTTCAGCTAACAATGTTTCAACTAAACAGTGAGTGATCAAAACAATTAAGGTTGTTGACCAGCCTTCCCAGTTTCCCGTCCACATCCTTCCATCAGTGGTAGAATGATTGGCCTCCGGCATCTCCCCCGTTTCTTTCCTTAAAAAAAAATTTACATCTGTAGACCAGAAATAAACACATAGGAACAAAAAATGTTTGAGTCCCAATTTCAATGTTCAACAGTTCTGAGTTCCAGTTTCAATGTCCAACAGTTCTTTATATGTACATGTCAGCAATGACATCTGGATGGTGAACAAATGGTGGTAAGGCAGGTCTGACCCTCTCTGGTTTGGTCCTGGGCAACCTGCTGCGTCACACAGCTGCTGACTGCTAGCATGGCAAGGCATCATCAGCGTCTTCCGTCTCTAGATTGTTTCTCCTCTTTGTCTTCATGGCTGGAGGATTACTGTCAATTCCTCTCTGTTGCAGGAATCCACATGGTCTTGGAGTTGTTTTCTGAAAATATACAAACATACTCTCGACCAAACGTTAATAAAGGAATCTTTTCTATAAATTTTACTTGGATCCTTTTTATTTTTTGCCCAGACGATTTTCATTTGGCCTATTTTGATACCATGTATGTTTTTCATTGGTGTCTTGCTGTTAGCATTACAAATGAAAATGAAAATTTTTTAAAGTAAAGATTTTCTAGATGTAATTTTCTTGCAGAATATTTTTCCTTACATGCTATTTTTCCACTATCCCCCCTTTTTTTTTTGATTAATGGAGGCTTTTGGAAAATTTTTTTATAAATTTTGGTTAATACTTCAGGAACAGCCTCTTGTACAATTAAATTTTCTGTCAAATTTAATACTTTAACAACAATTTTAGTTTACTCTGTAAAAATTAATGGAAAGGATTATATGCATCCTTGAGAAAGCCCTGAGCACTCCTAGATTTAGGTTAGATTTAGATATAGGGCAGTCACCATTAGCCACTTCTCTGTTGCTTGGGTCTCAATATGAGCTGGGCCAAGTCTCTTGTTTGTAGCTGGATCTCAATCTGAGCTGGGCTCTGTTACCTGGGTCCCGATCTCAGCTGGGCATGGGAAGCGAAGCAGCCATGGGGGCAGGAGACGTCCCTCAGAAGGGGTGAGGATTCAAGCCCCTGCAAGGCTGGGGGGGTGAGGGACTGTGCCCCACCTCTGTTGATCCCCAAGTTCTCTCCTGATGGCCCCCTGCGACTGTGCCTGTCTTAGGTTGCCCCTCCCTTGAGGAGTCTTACCCGTCATTGACTAACCAGCCATCCTCCGGGGCCAAGCATGGTGATATGAGGTTCAGTTCTGTCTCCTTGGTAGCCTATGCCCCTATGGCCTCCACGCCCAGCACTTGCCTTGGATCCTCTCGCCTGCTGGCAGGGTCCCGGCACTGATCACATATCTTGGGGAACCCAGGTTTCTTCTCCAGAGAGGGCCCAGCTCATGCCATTGGGACAGAGACAGATCCATGGTACCAGCCACCATGAGGCTTCAACTTCAGCATGAACTGAAAACTCAAGCAACAGCTATGGGCAATTGGATTGTGAGGAGAGGGTCCCTCTTAGCAAATAAGGCAAGAAAGGCCAATATAGGATGCTCAAGTGCCTTCCCAGTGAGGCTTTCCACACAGTGGAAGGGATTAAATCCTTTCATGTCCTTTTAAATTGCTGCCAAACATAAAAAAAAAATTAGATTTTTAAGTTTGTTTGGATTAATTGTTCAATATGCTGTTGTAAAATATCAAAAATTATAATGACATTGTAGAATAATACCATGCAATTTTCAAGTATATTAGATCTGTTTTAAAAGGATTTCCTTTAAGCAGAGAGAATAATTTTCTTGTATTACTCTGGGCCCTTGGAGTTTTACAAGAATCATCTCTGTTAAGGCCTTGAAATTTTAACATGGAAAAAATGATCAAATATATATATATATATCCATATATGATTTAAAGATTATAATACTTTTTATAATTATTTTAAGATACCAATTAGATTTTAAACTAGTTTTTACATAGAAAAATTTTGGTTGGGATCACAGAATTAATCCTCTTTTTTAATTAGACCAATAAGTAATTTATTTTGAATTCCTAATTGTTTTCAGCGAAAACACATTTTTTTTCTCAAAAATAAGTTCTTATACTTTAGACATTTAATTACCACAACTATATAATTTCTCCCAATTTAATTTGCACTTTGAACTTTTAAAGCTGGCAAGTCAAACATTTAGCAGTTCCTAGATTAATAACAACATCCTGCTTACTTTGGGGCAAGTTTCAGCAACAGATCTTGCCGAATTTCTTTTCATCCTTAAAAGATAGACAGATCTTAAATTTTTTCTTTCTTTTTCGCTTTCCGAAGTAATAACTAACACCCAGTTTGGCCAAGATTTGCATTTCCCTGCGAGTTCTTTTATAATTTTTAAATGAAACCTTAAGTAATCTCATTGCAGGAGAGCGGATAGCCTTGCCCTCTCCTGCCACCTTTGAATTTCTCCACACCAGAGGTGGTTTTTGCAGTGGAGTTTCATTTCTTATTACAGATTTTAAATTCCAAATACCAATTAAGATTTTAATTTGAATAAGAAACCACATTATTTTATAACCTAATTCTTCCCCATTAGCCTGGCTGAAAAAGACGTTCCCACCCTACTTACAGATCGTGACTCTGCAGTTAGTCCGTGGGCTTTGCGTGCGGTGAACATCCCTCACCTTTTTCTAGGTGAATTTTTTCCTTGCCTTCGCTCTTAGGCGTAAAATATCTCCTCCAGAAGTCCCGAGTTCAGGCGCCAGATGTGGGAACCCCTTTTCACGTCCCGCGTGGTTCAGGGTTCCGGTTCAGGGTTCGGGTTCTGGAGAAGGCCGCACACAAATGAAAAGAGACTTGGAAAAGTATTAATTTGGAAATATTGGGGGCCAGGCGGGAGCCCAACTCTAGTGGAAGGACTACCCTTTGCTCTGGCCTTGCAATCCCTTTTATTGAGACTATGGGATAGGCCCATAACCTTTAGGCAGGAAATTCCAATAACAGAAATTTACATAGGAGAAACAGAGTTGGAGGCTGCTTCAGCTAACAATGTTTCAACTAAACAGTGAGTGATCAAAACAATTAAGGTTGTTGACCAGCCTTCCCAGTTTCCTGTCCACATCCTTCCATCAGTGGTAGAATGATTGGCCTCCGGCACTCTACCAGTCCCACCCTTTGCCCTGCTCACAGTGACATGCCACAAGTCACATCTGTTAACCAGAAAACTGCAAAATGAGGAATTGGTTCTGGTATGTCCGTGGTCCCAGTAACACAGTACCATCGATTAGCAAGTTCTGCCTGTATCTTTCTCAACTGTGGTAGCAATTAAAACCAGACATTGTAATGAAAACCTTTGAACACTATTCAATTAAGATTTTAAAAAAACAACATCTTTAATCACATGCTCTCACTAAGTAAATATCGTATACATCTATATGGTTGAGGGGGAGAGATCTGCTTAAAAACTCTGTTACTAGTGAGTTTGAAGACTACCGCTGCAGGGAGCTTTGAAAGTTTTGAGCATGGGAGCGACATGTAAAAGGCCGTGTTTTAAAATTATTAATCTGGCGATAGTGTAAACTGCCACCAAATAGAGTCGGGATGATATTACAGTAGTTCAAGTATAAAGTAATAAGGGCCAAAACTAAGTTAGTAGAAGTAGGAAAAGAGAGGGAAGATTGAATAAGAAGTAATTCCGAGAGAGTTTGAGTAGGACTTTAAGTTTTGGCATTCTTCATCGTCGGATGTGGAAGATGGAATACGTAAGAATGACTGATCTTTAAGCTTGATTGAAGGTTGGGTACAGTACTGGTGATGTAAGAAACTTCCACACCTGTAGAGAATTTTTATAAGAATTTATTTGAGCCAAACTGACAATTGCCAGGAAGCAAAATTTCAAATGCTCCGGAGAATGACAGTTTTGCAGTTTCTTTTATGAGTTTGAACAAGATTTTGTGCTCTCTTGATGGTAGTTTATGCTCATTTCAAAGGTTTGTTAACCTAGATGCACAGAAACAATGGACTGGGCTTGCTTAAGGCAAAGATGAACCTTTTACTAAAGAAGTCATGTGTGGGGTGTGACTACACACCATGACCTGTCCATTTGGGAATTTATGACCAGGTCACCCTGTGGGTTTATCTTGTGTAGAATCTCTTTTCTTTTCTTTTTTTTTTTTTTATCCACAAACCATTATTATCAGGGAGTCAAAAAGAAGTGACAACAGCTTTGGCCAGTGTGGCGCAGTAGGTTGGAACGTTGTCCCATGCACCAAAAGGTTCAATTCCTGGTCAGGGCACATAACCAAATTGCAGGTTTGATCCCTGGTGTGGTTGCATGTGGGAGGCAACTGATGGATGTTTCTCACATCTCTCTCTCTTTCTCTCTGTCTCCCTCTCCTCCTTTCCTTCACCTCCTCCCACTCCCCCTCTGTCCTTCCCCCCCCCCCCAAAGATACATTCACTTTTAGACACTGAGGGTTTTTTAGACATGTGGGCTTCAAATGATTTCCTAAGCATAATTATTAACTGAAACAGCCTGTTTGGCAGCATAGCATAATAGTTAAGAACACTGATTCTGGAGCCAGACTTCCTTGGTTTGAATCCTGACTCCATCACTTCATAGGCAACTTACCTCTCTGCGCCTCAGTTTCTCCATCTATATATAAAGTGGGAAATAGTAATAGAACCTAAGCCATAGGGTGTTGTGGAGATTAAATGAGTTAATATAAGAAATTTGCAAAAGTGCCTGACACATGGTAAACAAACACCGAAAGTGCTCAATAAATAGCTATAATCATAATCACAACAGTGTATGCCTGACACTACAGTGATTACCACTGGAGATTAATAATATTCCCTGCCCCACAAGTTGCTTAGTGTTCAGTCGGGCAAACATTTATCATACACTTGTTTTGTGCGTACAAATGAAGAGTACAAGGGAAGGATGTAGTGGAGGGCCTGCCCCTGAAAGCTTACAGCCGGCTGAAGGTGTAGTAGGACACATAAAAGGGAAAACTGTGTGTATATATAGGGTGTAATTATTTTGCAAAATATATGCATTCCATGATTTTTTGGCAGTTTTGGAAAGGTTTCTAGACAGAAGGTCTTCCACTTTTGTATTCTTCACAGTGCCAGGCATAGAACAGTGTCCCTAACAATGGCTTACTGCATAACAAATGGAATGATTAGCTGAGGAAGACCGCGGAAATATTAAATGTGATTTGTTTTATTAAGAGGAGTCATTCTTATTTCAGTTCCAAGAAACTATGATCCTACCTTACATCCTTTTGAGGTCCCACGAGAATATGTAAGAGCTTTAAATGCTACCAAACTGGAACGGGTATTTGCAAAACCATTCCTTGCTTCTCTGGATGGTCACCGAGATGGAGTCAATTGCTTGGCAAAGCATCCAAAGAGCCTGGCTACTGTCCTTTCTGGGGCATGTGATGGAGAGGCAAGTGTCACTCTAAACATTGATATTTTAAGCTAAAAATAATTAATGTTATAAATTCCTTCCTTTAGTTTTGAGTTACCGTGGGTTTTCATTGGTTTTATTTCATTTTTATATATTTTGTTTTAATTCTCAGGAATGAATTAGTAATTTCAGTCGTTTTTTATCTAAACCCAAGAAATTAAAAAGGTAGTAGGTGAAGGCTTAATTTCATAGTAAATAATGAAACATGTTTATAATAAAGATATTTCAGTGTGAGTTTTAATAACAGGATGTTATTAATGACTCAACACTTATTTTCCACTCTGGTAAAAAAAGCTTTGAAACACTTTAAACTAGAATCAACAGAGTATTTAACAGATGGGATGTTTAGCCTGTCCATGTACTTAATATTAATTATTGCATTATTACAATCCAGAGGATTTTGTTTTTAGCTATCCGGTAGAGTGATTCATAGCTTTTTTCAGTGTTGAATTTAATTTATTTTTTCTTGGAAAATGGTCCTGTGCCTGAACATTTTATTGAAATTACAGTTTATTGAAATTTCCTGATGTACTTTATCATAGGTCAGAATTTGGAACTTGACCAAACGAAACTGTATCCGTACAATACAGGCACATGAAGGTTTTGTACGAGGAATATGTACTCGTTTTTGTGGGAGTTCTTTTTTTACTGTAAGTATAATACAATTACGTTATTAACTCTTTTCAACATGTATAAGACTGATCTAATTGAGTATTTTCTAAGTTCATGTATTTCTTCCAGGGCTCTTTTGGAGTTTCACAATGCAAAATAACTTACTAAAACCTTGAAAACTACTAATTTTCTTTATGTAATCCAGCCTTCCCAATGCTTTTTGATTTTTTAAATAAATTACTTAATATAATAGTGAACTAATATCCTATAGGACACTGAGAAGTAGGATTAATGCAAGGTGAGGCTAGAAAGGTAGTTTATTTTATTCTGGAGGATTTTCAGTGCTAGGGATGAGTAAGTTGTATTGTGTCAGTGGAAAATCATGGAAGAAATAAATCATTGTGTATGAGGGGAGGTAAGATATACATAACATAAAGTTTACCATTGTAACCATTTTAAGTGTACATTTCAGTGGACTTAAGTATGTCACATCACTGTGCAATAATCACCACTATCCATTTCCAGAATTTTTTCACCCAAACCAGGTCATATTATGCATTTTAGTTTTATAACTTGTTTCACCTAATATCTTGAACATTATCTGCCACACACCCAAGTCTAAGTTACCATAGTTTCTTGTCTTGGTTTAGGCTAAGGTGCCTACTATCAATACTTCTTTACCATCTGTACATCTATGAGCACAGTGATAAAGCAAATGATGACTTAACTAACATTATGAAAGTAGTTTTGACCTCATAGATCTCTGAAAAATTCTCAGGGTCCTTCAGAGGTCTGTAGTCCAGTTGGAAAACCACCAACGCAATAGTTTCTGGAGTTTTGTGTCAGGCATAGAAGGACTTTATTCATGCCAAGATTACAAAAATGTCTTCTCTCAAGATTTTTATGTGTTTTCATTTTTCACATTTAAAAGTATTTGGAATTTGCCCAGTGATGTGGCTCAGCGGTTAAGCGTCAACCCATGAACCAGGAAGTCACCGGATCGATTCCTGGTCAGGCACATGCCCAGGTTGTGGGCTGGAGGCAGCTGATCCATGTTTCTCTCTCATCAATGTTTCTATCTCTCTCTCTCCCTTCCTCCCTTTCTAAAAATAAATAAAAACATAATTTAAAATAAAAATATAATAAAGTATGTGGAATTTTCTTTGTATATCAGGCATCAGATTAGTTCAAATTTTTAAATGGTCACCCTGATATCTAATATCATTTTATTAGAATCTACTTTTCTCTCTAATTTGCAATGCCATCCTATTGAAATATTGTGCATTCTTGCAATTATATGTGACCTAATTTTGTTCCTACTCATTTTATTTTGTTCTACTCATGCTATTTTATTTTTACTTTATGTGCTATTTGTGTTTGTTACAAATCTTTATTTAGTATAACAAGGTGAGATATAACTGCATCAATAATTACGATAGTGGCTGAATATCGTATGTGTTATTTTTAAAACTGGAGATGTTTATAGTTTGATGTATATGTTGGCAAGTTTAAAAGTTATAAATGTTCGTTATCATCGCCATAATAAATATTTTTAGGTTGGTGATGACAAAACTGTGAAGCAGTGGAAAATGGATGGACCAGGCTTTGGAGAAGAGGAAGAGCCATTGCATACAATATTAGGAAAGGTACAAAAATAAGTTGACCCATACTTTGTCTATTAAAATTCTTCTTTTTTCAAATTATTTTATAACTTTAATTTACAAAAAAGATGTAAATAAGAAATCAAAGACTTTAGGCTGTAATAAGTAACGTATTTGAAGCAATATCTAATGCAGTGGTGGTCTTTTGCAGTTAAAGAATATGAACAGTTCTTCAGTGTTCATTGTAGTACACTGAGAGGGGAGTGGGCCTAAGCTGGCAGGTGGACATCCCCCAAGGGTCCCGGACTGCGAGAGTGCGCAGGCCCGGCTGAGGGACTAACCTTCCCCCCCGACCCCCAGTGCACGACTGTCGTGTACTGGGCCTCTAGTTGTTAATAATGCCTGAAACAAAATTGGTTTCATAGAGGCTTTTCCTCTAGAAATTCCAAAAGATTTTTTAAGTATTTAGTCTTACTCCTACCTCTGTGGTATGGGCAATTAATTCTAAAATTGTGGGAAAGTTTGTAGGCCTTGCTTTCATGAATAGAAAATAATTAGAAATCTGCAGGTGCTGCTAAGAGTTCTTAAAAGCTTAAAGTATTGGCTAAATATTTCCCTCTAATTTGCTTTCAAACATTTTTTGCCATGAAGTACAAAGGCACACTTTAATCTGGACCTGAATAGATTAATCACATATTTTAAGTGGATAATATCAAATTTATGCGATTGTATTGCTTTTAATAATATTAGTATCCACCCTCACCGATTTCATTTTTCTCTCTAAATTTTAATCTGGTTGTTGGTATCTGTGTTTCTGTCCTAGGAGTCAGTACTTTATGTGGAATGAAGTTTTTAAGAAGTTACCTTTGTATTTCACTAAATCCTTCAATACCCAATGATGATTTTAAAATTGCTTCAGTGGTATATTTTCAAACTTAACTAAATGCATCTCATGTTAACTTTTTTCTTTATTCCCAGAATGTGTGATAAAGACACATCACTCCTTATGGTACTGTTTTCTCCTTTAAGTAAGGGCTTCAAAGAAGTTTCTTTGTGAACAGGATTTTTTCGCAAAAAAAATAAAAAATGAGAGGTTCGATAAATATATTTTTTAAATTATTCTGTAGACATGACCTATCTGTAACAATCTCTTTGCTTTTAAAGACAGTGTATACAGGAATTGATCATCACTGGAAAGAAGGAATTTTTGCCACATGTGGACAGCAAGTAGACATTTGGGATGAACAGAAAACCAGTCCTATATGTTCAATGACCTGGGGATTTGACAGTATAAGTAGTGTTAAATTTAACCCAATTGAGGTAATGTTTCTGTTTTGAAATATTTTTTGCTTATTGTTTCCTTATTAACAATTTCAGCTCGGTATAGGAAACTTTTAAACATGTTATATAGCATTTTTTCTGAGTTTGGATTGTATTTCTCGCATTTGGTCACTTTTCCAGATTATATCTGAGTTCTGACACCTTTGATCAGATCTCAACATATTTGCCTGCAGTTTAGTCCCAGATAACAGTATTTAGCTCCGTTAGAGGAGGGTGGGTGTTCATGGGGTTCAAATTCAAGCAAGTGCTGTACTGTGACAATTCACTTTTCTTAGACCTTCAACTCTCATCTACCACAGATTACATCATTGTACCTTTAGGAAAATGTTAATTATTTTTTTTTATTTTTTTTTTGTGGTTAGACAAGCATATATTTTACAGAGTTGTCCCCTGATATTTCAAATCTCTCCCCCCCACCGGCCCGTACATAGCTATTACAAAATATTTTTTTCTTCCATTGATCTCTCCCCAACCACTCCCACCCCCCTAGTACCTGCCCTCACCCCCCTAGTGTCTGTGTCTATTGGTAATGCTTATATGCACACATACAAGTCCTTTGGTTGATGTCTTTCCCCTCCCTCTTCCCCTGCCTTCCCTCTGAGGTGTGACAGTAGTTCGATGCTTCTCTGTCTCTGGATCTATTTTTGTTCATCGGTTTATGTTGTTCACTATATTCCACAAATGAGTGAGATCATGTGGTATTTATCTTTCTCTGACTGTCTTATTTCACTTAGCATATGCTCTCTAGGTCCATCTATGCTGTTGCAAATGGTAAGAGTTCCTTCTTTTTTACAGCAGCATAGTATTCTATTGTGTAGCTCTGTGGTCGGCGAACTGCAGCTCGCGAGTCACGGTTTGCCGCTCTGTTGACTAATGAGTTTGCCGACCACTGACCTAGACTCTTGATTCCAATAATTACAGGCTGTTATTGTTCCTTGTGATTAAGCCCCTATCCCAGTGGTCGGCAAACTCATTAGTCAACAGAGCAGCAAACCGTGGCTCGCGAGCTGCAGTTTGCCGACCACTGGTGTAGCTGAACCACCGTTTTTTAATGTTTGTCTGCTGATGGGCACTTAGGCTGTTTCCAAATCTTAGCTATGGTGAATTGTGCTGCTATGAACATATATGCTGCTATGCATCTATCCTTTCTGATTGGTGTTTCTGATTTCTTGGGATATAGTCCTAGAAGTGGATTGCTGGGTCAAGTAGGAGTTCCATTTTTAGTTTTTTTAGGAAACTCCATACTGTTCTCCACAGTGGCTGCACCAGTCTGCATTCCCACCAGCAGTGCACGAGGGTTCCTTTTTCTCCACATCCTCGCCAGCACTTGTTTGTTGATTTGTCGATGATAATTTTTATTAGGTCCCTTAGAGGTTAGAAGGAGGAAAATTGAGCATTATTTTCTTTAATTATTTGTAATTAATTAAGCACCAATGCTTCATAATAATATGTTAGATATTGTGTTGCATGGTAATTAGTTATATTTTTCTTTTCTAAAAATATGAATTGTGATTCCTGATTCCTTCCAGGTCTAAGGGAAGAGTTGGAGATTGGCTGTCACTGTCAGGTCCACATTTAGGAAAGGAGACTGCCCTGAAGGCTAAACTAGCCCTTGGACTCCAGAGCTTTCACGGAGCCTTTTTTGAATATATGACTATAGGTGCATCGGTAGAGATGCTTTTTCCTATAGAAGGAAAAGGACATTGCTTTCTTCGTAAGCTGACTTTTGAAGTTATTAAGAGAATATCATAGTAGTGTAAGAGAAAATCCTGATATGCAAGTTTTACACTCTCAGAGACCCACAGTTGACAAAAGGAGGGTAGAAAGGCCAAGTCAGAATAGCAAGGCATAAAAATTGTTTGAGATGCTGCCCTGTGATGTGAGCTTGGCCTTGTGGTGCTGCTGAGAAGTCAGTCAGAGACCCTCTTCCTGCCCCAGGACGTACCTGTTGCCAACGTGCCTTTGCACCTGCCTTTGACCTTGTATAATCCAGAGTTCTTCTCTACATTGTGTATTTTTAAAATGAGATTAATTATATATCTTCCAGTGTACTTCACAGATTTGTTGTCAATGTAAAATGTGATAATGTATGTGAATATTTTTAAGAGGTGCTATCCAAGTTTCAGATGGTGATGTTACTACTTTTTTTTTTTTTTTTTTTCTGAAGGAACAGACAGGTATTGATTCTCTGAGGGAAGATCTTTTGCTTCTGTGTTTTGGTGAACATCTGTGTCAGAAGAACTGATGGGCACTTCTAAAATTATAATTATTAGACATGACCTACGACCACGGCCATGTTTTTCAAATTTGTCTCTGTAACACTCTGTTCAGCTGTGTGTGGTTTTTTTCTGTTTTGTTTTTTTAACCTCATGAACTGACCTAGTGGTAAAAGCAAATGATGTGCATGCCTCTTATCCTGTATTAAACTTAATGGAAAGGGCATGTTGTTGTGAACAAATGGAGTGTATTTGTCTCCTCCGGTTATTAATAAGTTCTCAGTTAAAATATTGAAGCCTAGAATTCTACTAAAGCCAAAAGTTTATACTAAACATTACCCCGTTTTACAGTGTGAAAGTCAGTTTTCAGTCCAGGTAGAATTTCTGCTTTGCTCAGATCAAAGTCTTTATATACACCAGTGGAACCTGGTCAGACCTTGAGATGATATAATGAGACACCAAGAAAGGTTGAGGGGAGTCACTAACTAGGAGAAAGTCTCAGAGAGGAAGTGATTTAAAAGGAGTGTTTTGGAGGTCATGATGTGTTTTATTTGAACTTTGTACACACATGCAGTAGGAGCTGGCCTTGCAGATATTTAGTAAATAAGTCTTGTTCGTCTTAACACTTGCTCTATGAAGCAATTTGTAGGCAGAAGCCAAGAGTTCTTAGTGTCAGGAACCCTGAGTGAGGGGGAATGGTGCTACAAAGGGTGGGGTCGCGGCTCCATTGGTAGCTAAAGGACTTATTTTCACCAAATGCCACGGGTTGTGTAAGTACCTTGCACATTTATAACTGACTTACAAGTGAATATTTGAAACACCGTGAAACAATTAAAGGATAGGCCTAATTTATACAGAGAGCTAATATACCTGAGCACATGTTTAACTACTAATAAAGTAATAATTTATATAATTAGAAAATAGTGTCATGCAGCTATTAACTCTTAAATGACACTGCTCATTGCTGCAGTTACAGTAACATTGACGTATTTCCACATTGCAGTGTGTATTGGTACAACTCTGAAAAGCAATTAGCCATAAATATTTTAATGCTTTTTGATTCAATAATACCTCTACTGAAATTTTTATCTTTAGAAAAGCTAAGTGTGGCCCTGACTGGTTTGGCTCAGTGGATAGAGCGTCGGCCTGCGGACTGAAGGGTCCCGGGTTCTATTCCGGTTAAGGGCATGTACCTGGGTTGCAGGCACATCCCCAGTGGGAGGTGTGCAGGAGGCAGCTGATCGATGTTTCTAACTACCCTCTCCCTTTCCTCTCTGTAAGAAATCAATAAAATATATTTTAAAAAAAAGAAAAAAAAGAAAAGCTAAGTGTGTGAAAGTGTTTAGCGAAGTGTCATTTATAATACTGAAAAATAGAAACAGGTCTAAGTTGAATCATGGATAAGTAAAATATGTTCTGTTATAAAACAGAATACAGAATTATCTGTATGTTATCACTGGCATCTAAAATATATACATGGAATTTTACAATGAAAATATTTAGGTTGCTGAGATTATGAGTGATTCATCATATCCTCTTAAAATGGACTTTAATGTTTTAACTTTGTATCCCAAACATAAACATTAAGTGTAATTAAATGATTTGTTCACTGAATGGACATGGTTTGCTGCCAAGCCTGGCTTTTAACTGGTGATTGTTGTACTTATTTTTAGACATTTCTCTTGGGAAGTTGTGCTTCTGACAGGAATATAGTACTATATGATATGAGGCAAGCTACTCCTCTGAAAAAGGTAAGTTTCAGCTTGTCTTCGGCTTTACACAATTGTTACTGCGTTCCTTGGTAAATTGAGTGACAAAATAAGGAGCAAATGTTTCTTCAGTGTTAAAAAAAATTCTTTTTCATTGAGATGTTATTGGAACCCAAAGTGGCATTCTCTCAGCTCCCTATTATTTTTTAGAGACCCTTATTTCCTCTAGGGACTGAAACCTAGTTGTCTTTGTGTCTTCCATAATACCAATAAATTTTAGGCATCTAGTTATACTTATTAAATTGTAAGTTCTTTAACTGAAAGTATTGCATCTCTTTATTTCAGGCCCCATGATTACCATATGACACATACAGTATTTTATTCCAGAAAGTTTTATAACTAATTTATATAATCAGCTTTATTTGTTTAGTTGCAGGCTGACAGGTACTAGTTTGGCATTTTATTTAGGCAAACATTATCCTGTTCAAGGTGACAGATTTCCCAATGGTGCTAAGTACTAGTAGTCATTCCAGGAGTTAGATACCAAAGCTAATAGAACCTCAGACTAACTCTAAAGGGAGAGAAATATTGTCAGTAAAGAGAAGAGTGCCAATACAAGAATTGTGAGCATATAGGAAGGGATAGACATCTTTGATGTACCATGAGTACATTGTCATAGTCCACAGGTAGAAGAAATGCTTTTAATATTTTTGTTGTTCCTCAGTCATTTTTATAACATGTAGTAAATGTCAAAATATAAAAAGTAGAGTATATTCATTGATGTTTGAACTTGATAAGTTGTGGTAACCTTTCCAAAGTACCGCTTTAATCATTTCACTCATTCGTGTCATGTAGTGGGAAGATCCTACATGAACTTGGGTTTTAGATTTTAAACAGTAACTTAATCTGTGTTTCTTCTGTAATTTGGTGATATTAATTACAACACAGCACTTTGGTGAGAATAAAACATGATACTTTAAGCAGTTAGCAGAAGGCTAACTTGAAGTACTAGTTAAATAAGTAGTAGTTTCTGCCCCCTCTGCCTTGTATTCTCAATGTTTGCATGGTGTTCCATTACTTTTAGGTTTAAGACAAGAGTTGTAGCCTGGCTTTCAAAACTGTCCAAAATCTGGTCCCAGTATATATTCCATTTATGTATTTGTTCCAGTTAGTATAAGGACATATAGATAGGGCTTGTCAAATGCAGGTCACCTTGATGGATGCAGAGATGCTATTTTCTAGTGTTTCTTTGTTCTATCTACTAGACTCCTAGTATTTCTTTCATCTTTTCTCTCCTAAATGTATAGTTTTCAATGAGATGGTACTCCCTCACCAGGTGTATTTTTGGAAATGTGGGAGGGGCATTTTAGAGACTGCTAGTGGCATTTAGTGGGCAGGTGCCTGAGAGGGTAAACATCTTACAGTGGGCAGTCACAAACAGCAAAAGATTTGCCTACCCAAAACGTTCCTGTTGACAAGCTCTCTAATATACTCTTCTTCACAGGTTAGTTTAATCATGTCTCATTTTCGTGATTAAAATGTAAGTTATTTGAGGTCAAGAGACTATTAAACGTTTGTATATTTTTCAATATTTACAACTTTGCCTGTATGTTCAGGAAGCAATTATTGGTTAATTTCTTTTCCTATTGCACCAAGTCGAGTACCTACATAATAGGTAGTTACTAATTAATGTAAATATTCGCTTAAATTAATGAAAAAAGGAGAAGGAGATGAAATTGGGACATGTACTGGTATTCATTTTGGAGGGAATGATTTCATAGTAATAGGTTAGGTTATGCTTCCTTTCTCAGGTCATCTTAGATATGAGAACAAATACAATTTGTTGGAACCCTATGGAAGCCTTCATTTTTACTGCAGCAAATGAAGATTACAAGTAAGTTTTCCTTTTTTAAAAACTTACTTATTTCTATCAGAAGTGGCTCATTTGTATGTCTTACTAATAAGATATGTTTTCTACATAGTATTCCTCTATATATGTTAGAAAACTGTCATTTGTTTTGCTAATATATATGTTATATTTATATTTATATTTATATTTATATTTATATTTATATTTATATTTATATTTATATTTATATTTATATTTATATTTATATTTATATTTTTCCCAAATTGGAGAAGAGCTTCGTAGAAAGTATTCTTAGTTTTCAAAATGATGCAGAAAAGGATAGTAAACTAAGACCTGTGGACCAAATTTTATTTGCTGCCTATTTGTATAAAGTTTTGTAGGAATACTAGAGGCCCGGTGCATGAATTCATGCATGAGTGGGGTCCCTCGGCCTGGCCAGTGATTGGAGCCAATGGGGCTGATCAGGGCCAGCCAGCTGGGGGAGGGGCGGTGGGAGTGGGGGAGAGACTGCGGGAGGTTGGCCAGCAATCTGGGCCAGACTGTGGCGGGAGAGGGACTGTGAGAGGTTGGCCATGGGAGCGCACTGATCAGCAGGGGGCAGCTCCTGCGTCTGCCCCCTGGTGGTCGGTGTGTCATCATAGCGACCAGTCATCTGGTCCTCATTGGTCACTTAGGCTTTTATATACATAGATAGCCACACTCCTTTATGTACTGAATATGGCTGCTTTTGTGCTATCATGCCTAAGTGAAGTAGTTGCAACAGAGACTCTGTGGCCCACAAAGCCAAAAATGTTTATCTGTCTCTTTACAGAAAAAGTTGGCTGATCTCTGAATGACTGAACCATACATGTCTTAATAGAAACTAAAATTATCTACCTACAAAATTTGTAGCTCTTCAGATAGCTGGTCCTCATATAGTCATGTTATCAGCTGTCACTGTTGCTTCAGTAAGACAAAAGGAAAAATACAGTTTTAGTCTTTACCTTAGTATTTGCAGATATATTATTCTGTGACTCCATGTAAAGGTTGATCTAGATGGATTTTATAATTCCTTGTATATTGCTTTAAAACTTGAAGCATTTCACATTGGCTCTCTTATTGTATCTTTGGAGTATCTCTGTAAAGTGGGTAGGACATGTATGTAGTGCTATGCATATGGTAGATTTTTCATATGTGTGTGTGTGAGAGAGAGAATGTGCAAGCTCGTCATTGGGCTGAACTTTAGATCTTCTGCATTTAAATCCTTTGTTCTTTCCACTAGTTGTGAAAGCTCAGAAGTAGGAATTATTACATGATGTTTCACTGGTACCAACTAAAAACATGTATTTTGACTTTCTGTACTAAAAAGAAGCTCACTCGGACTCTCATTAACTAGCAATACCAAACCAAATTAAGTGAAGCCCTTTTGGGCTTTATTGACATTTTGAAATTAAATGGCCTGGTTTTAGTTAAAGGCAATGAAAGCATGCCCTGTGGACCCAACTTTATTAAGGTTTCTAAAGTGTGTCCTAATTGGCTATTTTGGCAAGATGAGTACAGAATACAAAACTGTGGTATTCTTAGGGCATTGAATCAGTGTTACATGATGTCAGTATTTCTTAGTACTGGTGATGTTTATCTTGATCACTTAGTTAAAGTGTTAAAGTGGTATCTGCCAGATTTCTCCACTATAAAGTTATTCTTTTTTCATTTTGTAATTAATATATATCTTTGGGGAGATAACTTTGGGGACATAATTATGTAGATATCCTATTTCTCCTCAAGCTTTTGCTCACTAATCTTAGCATCTTCAAATGTTTTGATATTAGGAACTTGGTCACAGTGATACTGTGTGACTATTGTCCATTGTACATATTGGCTCATTTGAAGTACTCATTATTCTTTTAGCTAGTCATTAAGAATTTTTAAACTTTGACAATCATGGAGTTATTATTTTTACCAGTTTTGCACAAAGTATAGTTTTCTAATTTTAGTACACTCTTTGAAAAGCAGTGCTCACTCATATATATCACTGATTGGAGAATAAATTGGTGCAACTTTGTTAGAAATATGTCATCTCAAAAGCCTTAAAAATGCTCATGCCTTTGGACTTAATAATCCTACTTGCAGGAATCAGTACAGATTTAATTGCAATAATCTCATTCAATCAAAGATTAAGTCTCAAAATTCAAATATTAGAATTTCATTTAAGAATTACTAATAAATGAATTTAAACAAATTATAAATTATTTTAATTTTAAATAGGCAACCATTAAATTATTTTCAAAGATTGCTTAATGGATAAATGCTCATAATATGCTACATGAAATATCAGAATACAGAGCTTTATTATTATCTCAATTGTATTAAAAGTATACATTTAATTTGCATGGTGAAAAGATTAGAAATATACTGTGCTGACTTTCTTGGGTGGTAGAATTAAAGGTGAGTTTTGTACTCTGTACTTCTTTGAAATTTCCACATTTTCTACAAGATTTATGTCTGTAAGGATAAAAATATGTAAGTGTAATCTTAAGGAATAATAAAAACTGGTATTTTTTCCTATGCCTTACCTGCTGTGTGAAGAATTGAGCTGTTTATTTAGATGTGCATTATTTAGCTAGAAGTCTTACTTTCACTAGTGTCTCTTAGTACTGCATCTGCTGCTTTATAGAAATTTGTATCTAATAATTAAAATCCTTTTACAGCTTATATACTTTTGATATGCGTGCACTGGACACTCCTGTGATGGTGCACATGGATCACGTGTCTGCGGTGCTGGACGTGGATTATTCTCCCACTGGGAAGGAGTTTGTGTCTGCTAGTTTTGATAAATCTATCCGAATCTTTCCTGTGGACAAAAGTAGGAGCAGGTATGTTGCCACTGATAAGCCACCTATTTTTATTTTCTTTTTCCTTGTCTCGGTCATTGTTTATCTTTGTTGAGAGGTTGGTTGTGATGGGGCTCACACCCTGGTATTGTGACTTAGAGTACCAACTTTCACTGCATCATCTATGGGCGAAACAGCCTGCTGGCAATTTCTTTCATTAAACGGGATATTTACTTATATAATTTGTTGATATAAAATTTTAGAATTATTTTTAAATGTTTTATAGTAAACTTTTACAAATAAAAACTATTTTTTAGAGCAATTTTAGGTTTATAACAAAATTGAGAGGGTGGTACAGAGATATTCCATATGCCCTTCACCCCATATATGCACGGCCTTCTCCATTATCAACATCACTCACCAGAATGTTACATTTATTACCAAGGTGAACCTACTTTGACACATCATAGTCACCTCAAATCTATAGTTTACCTTCGGGTTTACTCTTGGTGGTGTACATTGTATGGGTTTGAACAAATGTATAAAATGATATATCTCCATCATTATACCAAAATATTAAACTTTAACATTTTTTTAATTTAATAGTAAAGAATTTCTAAGTTTTAGATAAGAACTTAGATATTTGATAGATGAGAACTTGGATGCCATTTTAAGGTTTTTGTGGATGTTTTAAATATGTTTTTATTGAATTCAAAGAGAGAAAGAGAGAGGGAGAGGCAGAAACATTAATGATGAGAGAGAATCATTGATCAGCTGCCTCCTGCATGCCCCACACCGGGGATCGAGCCTGCCACTTGGGCATGTGCCCTGACTGGGAATTGAACCATGACCTCCTGGTTCATAGGTCGATGGTCAACCACTGAGCTATGCTGGTTGGGTGGACAGGTTGTTTTTAATGTTTACCAAAGTGTGATTGAATTTCCTAATACTTACATTCATTACGTGGCCAAGGGGTGGATGGGGCATGTGGGGAAACGGCCTCTTAAATATGTAGAGATTATCCCTAGCCAATGTGGCTCAGTTGATTGAGTGCTGACCTATGCACCCAAAGGTTGCTGGTTCGATTCAGGTCAGGGCACATTCCTATGTTGCGGGCTTGATCTCCAGTAAGGGGCGTGCAGTAGGCAGCCGATCGATGTTTCTCTCTCTCTCCCCCCTCTTCCTTCCTCTCTCTAAGAGCAATAAAAACATGTTTCTTTAAATATATAGGCTGTAAGAATTTAATCTTGTAAAAGCAGAGCATTGAGAGGATAAGAAAAAGCAATCTAATCTATTTTCATTTTAATAGGATGTTCTTTCTAACCATTTCCCCATTTTTAGAAGTAAATTTATTATGGTTTATGTACATGTTCATTCAAGAGCTCAAAAACCTATCTGTTAAAAATAGTGTAAAAGACTAGTTTTGTGAGTGTACTTCAGGGATACCTTTATAGATGTGAATGAACTCTGTTTGATTTGGTCATCATGTATATGTTTTCTCTTACTGGGTAGTTTGCTGAGCTTATTTCTTTCCACTCAAGTAGTCTGCATTTTGAATAATTTTTAATCCAGATGTGGAAAATTTATTTTTCCAGAAGTCTCATCTTTTAATTTTTTCTGACCTTGTCTTTTGCTTTTTAATGCTCTTCTTCACACTTCTTAATATAGTATCTTCTGTGAATTCACTTAGCATGTTTCACAGTCTTTCCAAATAGGTATGATATTTGACAGCTCAGTTTATTGAATTATTCTTACCTCAACTCATTAGACACTTCTATAGCCCTCCCTTTTCACACATGTCAAATCAACTCTCACTTCAATTATTTAAGCTTTTTAAACAATTTGACCAAAACATAAATCAGATATTAGGATCAACATAGCAGGATGTGTTCTTTGAATCCATTGCATTTATTTTGTTTTCCTGAAAAATAAAAAAAGAAAAGTATGATGATTGACCAGAATTGATTTGGAGGGTGGGTGGAGGGTTTTTAAACAACAATCCATTTCTTACTGTTAAAAAATTGTCAGCTTCATAGTATTTTATTTGTGTTATATGCCTTCCATTATTTTGTGAACTTTTCTGGGCATCTGGTTTTACTTAGTTTGTTTATATTTTTCTTATTGCACTGTAACTTCTTGAAGATAGGAAAAATTTTCAATTCCCCAGCACTTAGCATAAAATCTTGTTTGGTTCAAATGAATTTGAATTTCTCTTATATTATCTTAGGACTCAAAAATGGTATTCTGATACTTGCTGGGCAGTGGTTCAAGAAAATCTGTACCAAAATCCTAGGGGTTTTAACTTAATTCCTCTTCTGCAGGGAAGTATATCACACAAAGAGAATGCAACATGTTATCTGTGTAAAATGGACTTCTGACAGCAAGTACATTATGTGTGGATCTGATGAAATGAACATTCGTCTGTGGAAAGCTAATGCTTCTGAAAAATTGGGTGTGGTAAGAGACCCCATTCTCTTTTATTGTCGAGTAAAGCTAATTTCTAATTTTATTGGATACCATATTGTAAAGAGAATTTATTTGAAATGCTGTAGGTATTTTGATCAAATTGGCATAATCGTAATAAAAAGAAACGCTGTCACTAAAATGGACAAGGCTGTATAGAGATTTACTTTTTTTCACGTTAAAGGCATCTTCAGAGGCCTTTGTCAATTCAGGTGTTTGATAATGTTTGAGCCTTCTTGATTCTTTGTGTCTCCCTCGGGGTAGGGAGAGAAGATTTAGGGACTGGAAGCTCACAACTTAGAACACCTATTTCTTCTGATAGATACCTGGCCGATTAAAAGGCGGCAGGTCCCTTTGAGGTCTTTTAACATTACACAGTGAAACACATAACTTTAAAAAAATACAGAAAGCTTCAGACTGTAATAAAGATTCAATGAAAATACAACAAATATCATTGGCTAGCTATCTCTGGGTAATGGGGTTATGGCTATTTTTGTTTTGTTTTTGATGTTTTTCTAAATGTCTCATGTTTTATCTAAGAAACATACAGAGTATTTATATCAGAAACATATTAAGTTTAAGAAGGAAAGGTTAAGGGTGAGTTATTTTCTGCCTGGCCCTAGTAGGAAAATCACAAGATGATAAGAAATAATTAAAGACAATTCTATTTTAGGTTTAATGATTGCTAAGTATTACACTCTAGGTTTCAATTCATTATTAAATGTTCCTCTAAATCTTATCATCCTTAATATTGTTAAAGACTAGTTATCACAAAATCAAACACTTATTCCTTTCTGTTCAGTAGTTGTTCCTACAGGAAAAAAACATCCGAGTGATTAATGTAAGTGGTTCTTTGTATGTTTAGCTCAGTGGTCCACATAACCCTGGTCCCTCGGCACTGCTGTTTTTCATTTGGTGGCATTTGTCTACATTGTAGGCATGCAGCCTAAAAGGAAATTCAGTGCTCACAGAGCTGGTACTACTAACATAACCTTACAATGGCAGTTTTGGTTGCATATCATAAAAGTGTAGTTTTGGGGGAGATTTTTGGATTCCCCCCCAGCTTTATTATACTGAAGCAAAACAAAGAACACACCATTTATTAAAATATCAAAATGCATTTTTTTCAGCTTACATCACGAGAAAAGGCAGCCAAAGATTATAACCAGAAGTTGAAGGAGAAATTTCGGTATCATCCTCATATAAAACGTATCGCTCGTCACCGCCATCTACCAAAACCGATCTACAGCCAGATTCAAGAACAGCGCATCATGAAAGAAGCTCGCCGACGGAAGTATGTTCTGGGGCATTTGACTTTTTCTAATTCACCCCCCACCCCCAATATTGTGAAAAACAAACAGAAACATGCCTTTCAAGGGACTAGTTCATGTGCATTAGAAATATTTTTTATTTTTTTTCCTAATAAGCTGGGGAGCAACAATCATATAAGAGTGTGAGAATTTCTAATACCTATTTTTGAGAATATGTTTAAAGGGCAGACAATGAAAATGACTTTTATCAAAATAAGAAAATTCTTCTGCTCATACTAAAGGACGGTTATAAAGAGACAATGTCTTTAAAAATGATTTCTAATGTAGCTAGAATTAAGAGATATTGTGTATTTTCAAAGATAAAGAATGCCAAGAACTCATAGTGCACATTTCATAAATAAAAATTTTTCTAATATGCTTCATCATAACATCTGGAATCTAACTTTTTTACTCTAACGCAGAACTCATCACTATTTCCTGTGGAATATTCTTCTCTTTGCAGTTCTTGAATTCATGCAAAGTATTATAGAAACTCTAAAATGGAGCTCTTTTTTTTTTTTTAATTGTACTAAACAAAAGATTATTTTTCTATCTTTGGGTAGATACTGGGCTTGAGTTTAAGTATTTTAACAATTCTGCACATTTTTTAACTTATAAAGGACACTGATTAGTAATAAGAGAACTAGCAAGTAATTAGGATAACAGAAGTTTATTTTTTAGCTATTTTTTACCTAATCCATGGTGAAAACTTTTCTTTTTCATCAAGTGGTTTTCCAGTGAAAGAAAATGTTTTGTGATTTTTCTGAGAAAGTTCTATTTGTTTAAGTTTCTCATAAACTTGCTTATATTTTATATATTTTGTCTTATTTTCAGGGAAGTGAATCGCCTCAAGCATAGCAAGCCTGGATCTGTGCCGATTGTGTCAGAGAAGAAGAAGCACATAGTGGCAGTTGTGAAATAATATTTGGTATTCCTGCCAATACTGGCTTATTATTACTTGTTACATTTTGATTTGTAAACTCTACAAATAAAAAATACAGTTAATCCTTGAACAACGTGGGTTAGAATTGGCTGGATCCACTTATATGCAGATTTTTTTCAATAAATATACAGTTGTTTCTTCATATTCCTAGTTGTACATCCATGCATTCAACCAACCTTAGATCAAAACAGTATTTTCTACTTGAGATTGGGAATCTGTGAATGTGGAGAGCCAACCAAAGTTTTATGTGGACTGCTCATGGGTTCAGCACCCCAACCCCTGTGTTGTTCAAGGGGTCAGCTGTACTAGCTCTAGTATAACAGATGGTTTAGTTATATTTGTAGAGCTTTACCATTGCTCATTTTAGCTACCCTGAAAAATTATATGTCAAAGGTGGCCTGGTTGATAAAACTGTGCAACATTTGATCCTTGATCTGCTTATTTCCTGGAAGACTACAGAGTATTTGCAAACTAACTTATTTTTTCTGTTAGAAATTGCAAATATAATTTTACACTCTGATCTATTATTGTAGACACTGTGCATTTAAATTTACATTTAAGACCAAACATCTCCCGTATTATCTTTAATATTACTTTGAATAATTATTGCAATGTTTCTTGCTAGGATTTTGCATAACATGTAGAAGAATTATGTCAATACATTTTTCAATTTAATTTATTTTCTGTACTTTATATTTGGCCTTTTGAAGCTTTCAAGATTAGCCTGCATTTCTGTAACTTTCATAAATGATGATAATTAGAATTATGGTCAAGTCACAATAATAAAACATCCTTTTTCTCAGAATTGTAACTTCGATCTATTCCTGCTAAATTATTTCTCTTCAGTCTCACTAAGACATCAATAGTTCTTTGTGACATAGGTTGGGTTTTTGTGTTTTTAAATCGTCAGCTTAGTAAACTCTATTATAGGTATATATATATATATATATATATATATATATATAAAACTAAATTTTAAGGAATTTTAAGTGAAGACATTTAAAAATCCAAAGGAAAAATGTTATTTAAGTATACATGTATTTCTAGTATAAATATGAAGGGATGCACAGGGATGTAAAGATCAGAATGTGGAGAGTGGAAGGAGGATGCAGTTAAGGTGGGATACACAAGAGACTTCAACTCTTGGCAAGGTTTATGTCTTAAGCTCTGTGTTCATTCTATTATTTTTATGCTTTCTTGGATATCTTAAATATTTCATCCATCTTTCATAAGGCTAAGAGATCGACCATCTGTCTTTTAATCCTTATGATCTATTGTAGGCTTCAAATTACTTAACTTTCAAGGTGAACCAAGTTCTCTTGTGAACCTATACTGCTATTAGTTTGGGTGTGGTTTCAAAGAAAATATGCAAATGATGATCCATAAACATGAGCATGTATGCAAATACTGATCCATAAACATGAGTGTGTGTTCGAGTCCTTTAAAAATATATCTAAACAAGATAAGACATGCAAGAGATTTGTTAAAGGGAACTGAAGGATGAAGAGGAGGGAGCAGGAGTAGACGTGGAGAGCTGCCGTCTGTACCCTAGGCTTGACTCCTATGACAGGAGAGCAGGAAGGAAAGGGGACTTGGTTGGAAGAGCCTCAGACTGCAGTGCAGTTATAAAAAAGGGTGTGCCAAGCTGATGGGATGTCCTCAGGCCAAAGTAGCTTGTCAACAGATACCGATGTGCGAGAATGGGCCGGCACCAGGACCCTCACTGTGCTCAGTCAGTGGCAGGACGCAGCCCCGGGGAAGCATGGCCTTGCAGTGAATGCAGTGGTGAGTCCAGAGGGGTGCAGCCTGGACTCAGTTCACTTTGCTTCTGCAGCCAATTCTCTTGTAGGAATTCTGAGCAGACAGTTTCTATGGTTGCACAATCCAGATCCACTTCTTACAGGTTTGGGTAGCAACTCTTCCATAATTCTCATGTACCTCTCAGAAGAAGGAGTTTGGTCAGATGATTGGTATCCCCTTTCACTGAAGAGCCAAAACTAGTAATCATTGACTCTGTCTTCCATCATCCTGTCTCTTTAGCAGGTCTTGGTGGCTTACCTAATGGTGTGACCCAAACCTTTGCTCCTGAGGTAGCTGAACCCTTAGAAATCATACACTTCGCAGGCTGGGTTGCTACTTATATTTATTCAGAGTTGTAGTGGAGCAAGGGAATACCAATAGGCACCAAAAGGACCACCTATGTTCTGTGCGTATTTCTTCAGCCCGC
The DNA here is from genome assembly GCF_963455305.1 of Plecotus auritus. Classification (NCBI taxonomy): domain Eukaryota; kingdom Metazoa; phylum Chordata; class Mammalia; order Chiroptera; family Vespertilionidae; genus Plecotus; species Plecotus auritus. The sequence goes on from NC_137777.1 coordinate 15,523,801, forward strand.
CCCCCCACTCCTGGTCAAAGTCAATTACACCAGCGAGGAGGGTGACTGCTCTACTAGCCTGCTGGTCCCTGGACATTAAAAGTACAAAGTGCCTTGCCCTAGCTGGTTTGGCTCGGTGGGTAGAGCGTCAGCCTGTGGACTGAAGGGTCCCAGGTTCAATTCCAGTCAGGGGCACATGCCAGGGTTGTGGGCTTGACCCAGGTTGGAGATGGGCAGGAGGCAACCAATCAGTGGTTCTCATCATTGATGTTTCTCTCTCCCTCTTCCTTCTCTGAAATCAATAAAAATATATATTTTTAAAAAGTACAAAGTGCCTTGATGACAGTCATAGTAGGTGGTTCAGTAGAACTTTCGCTGTGTTCTCTAGCAAGAGTGTGCCCGCTTTGGCGACGAATACTTTCAATGCCGCAGAGCCCAGAGTTTTAGGAATGAAAAGCAGAGTACTTCAGTCGATCACTGGCAGTGATGATAATTGGAGTCATTCCTCTCTCTGGGTTCTTGGACTGATATAAAGGTTTGTGATTCTATGTATACACGGCATCCCCATAGCATGTTGCACCTGAGCTGGTCTTTGGTAGGCCTTTTAGTGATCTATGAGACTATATATTTTTTGGATTGCATGTATGTAATATGACCAGTGGCTCCTCTGGTTGGGCCCTCTCTCTCCTCATTTGCTATGAAGTAGGTCCCCTGGGTGAACACTGCTGAGAGGAATTCATGCCTGTGAATTAGTCACTCCATTAATACCCATATAGTGGTGCTACTGAGGCCTTGTGGCTCTAGGACAGGGGTGGGCAAACTTTTTGACTCGAGGGCCACAATGGGTTCTTAAACTGGACCGGAGGGCCGGAACAAAAGCATGGATGGAGTGTTTGTGTGAACTAATATAAATTCAAAGTAAAGGAGCGGAGGGGAGAGCAAGAGAACCGGATAGAACAGCCAGATCCGGCCCGCGGGCCGTAGTTTGCCCAAGGCTGCTCTAGGATGTGGGGATATCAGAATAGGTGTCCCTGTGAAGGATGAATTGCTGGCCTTTTTAGGATCAAAGGGATCCATTGTAGTCAAGTTGACACCAAGTGGCCTGTTCTTCTAAGGAATAGTGCCATACTGTGGGCACAGCATTAGTCTCTGCTGCTGACAGGTTGGACATTCAAGGATACAATAAGTAGGTCAGCTTTAGAAAGGGTGAGTTCATCTTTTGGGCTCATTCATAGCCTCTTACTCTGCCAGAAGCCATTCCATCTATGTGCCCATTGTGTCTTCCAGGCTGGCTAATGTCAGTTGATGAAATCATTGTGTCCACTTGGTTATTCAGTGCCTCTTCTACGGTAGACACTTTCTGGTGGACATGAACATGTTATTTAAAAAAATTTACCCACTCCCTCATGTCCACCCATGTACCTTTACCCCAGCCAGACCTTGTCTCTGATGTAGCCCATTTTTCTTCCACACCCTGATCAGAGGGCCAGCCATTGACCGCTGCTCAGGAATCTCACCTAAAGCCACTTCTACATAAAATGATGCTTACAGATCTGCTCTTTGGGAAGCTTTTTCCCTCACCACTGCCTTTCAAGACTGCCCCTTTACATGCCTATAAGGCAACCACGGTCCATTGGCATCTCATACCCACAATTTGAACCACGCCAACCAACCCATTGGTAAACTAAGTTTGGACATTGTCCTCCTTCAGCTGGTTGTACCTCCCCTCTCCTACTACTGCAAGTGGGAGGAATGGCACTGATGCAACTATGGTAGGTGCATAGAGGTCTGTGCTACCTGCTCATACAGCTTATTTGTGCCCTCGGTCTTGATTGGGCTCAATGTCAGATGTCCCATTTTTGTCTTCTAATGGACTGCTGCTGAGCTCATACAACTTTATGTCTTGGTGGCTCTAAGCTTAATTTATAATGAGCAGTTCTGGACACATGGTTACCTGGTACTCATGGTCAAGCATGCTGTGTCTACCAGAGCTCAGTAACATGCTATTTCTAAAAAATTATAATTCTCTGCCACAGATGGTGGGGTCTTGCTCTGGAATCATAGTCCTATGATGTGATTATCCCACTGGGGCTTGCCATAAAGTCCACACTGCATCCTTTCCCACCACGGATGCTTCCTACACCATCAGGTCTGCTGATCTCGTGGCCCAAGCTGCAGGGCTGCTTGCACCACAGCCTGGACATGCTGCAGAGCTATTTCCTGCTTTGGGCCTCAAGCAACACTGGTAGTCTTCCATAATATCCAACATCAGGCAGAGCAATCAGTATTCCTAGGTGTGAAATATGTTGCCTGCAGAGCTCTAAGGGGCCTACCAGGCTTCCTTCCGATGCAGCAGCTATATTTTGGAAGAGCGTGGCATGCCCCTGATCGCTGCACCTCTGAAAAAGGGCAGATGGCCGAACCTTCACAGGATTGACCTGTGTATTACCAGTGCTTCCAGCACACTAACCATCTCTTGCTTGTTTTGTCCAATCAGCAGGATGTCATCCAAGTAATAGATAAATGTCATGTTCTGGAGGATGTCCAATCAGTACAGTTCTCTTTGGACTATGAGAGAGTACAGGAGAGTTAGCAGCCCTAGGGCAAAATTAAATATATATTGTTCATTCCATTCAAATATGAACTGTGTCTGATCCCCTTTTCTAACCAGAATAGAAAAGGCATTTGCCAAATCAGTAGCTGTATACCATGTACTTGAGGCCTAGCAATGATACTAGGTCTAGCATAGCAACTGATCGGGGCGCCTACTCTCTCTCTCTTTTTTTTTTAAAATATATTTTATTGATATTTTACAGAGAGGAAGGGAGAGGGATAGAGAGTTAGAAACATCGATGAGAGAGAAACATCGATCAGCTGCCTCCTGCACACCTCCCACTGGGGATGTGCCCGCAACCAAGGCACATGCCCCCGACTGGAACCGAACCTGGGACCCTTCAGTCCACAGGCCGACGCTCTATCCAGTAAGCCGAACCGGTTTCAGCCTATTCTCAACCATTTACAGTGGCCTACGTGACAGTCATTCTCCAGAATCCATCTGGTTTGTACAGAGGTCAGACTGGAAAATTAAATGGAGGAATGAAAGAGAACACATCTGCTCCCTACCCCCATCTTTTAGATCCTTAGTGCCAGTGCTAATCTCCCCTATCCTATCCACCCCAGTGCAATATCGTTTTTCATTTAATATCTTGGTTGGGGTGGGATTTAGATGATTTTTACTTGTTTTTCCTCACTATTACAGCTATGGCTCTACAGGTCAAGGACCCAGTATGGTGGTGATTCCAACTCTGTCATTCCCAATTACACATTGGGGAACTGAGGAAATGACAACAGAGTATGTCCATGGACCTACTGTAAGTCCAACTTTAGATCTCCATTTATTAAGTGACCCCATACACTGCCATTATAACAGTGTCATGATGACTCTTCAGGTGTTTTGGAGTCAAATGTCAGCTTAGACCCGGTTCAATAGCCTTTGAAATATCTGGGGAGTCCCCTTTCCCCGTGCAGTTACCTAAGTAAGTGGACATAAGTCCTATTGAGGAACCATTTTGGCATGTACTTGTGGGTTTGCAAAGTCCTTTCTCCTAGGGATTGAGCCACTTCTTCACTCAGTGGTCCCACATATGAAAATTGGCCCCGGTCTGGGAACTGAGCAAGGGATTATGCCTTTTTATTATTTATTTTATTTTCTGTTAATCCTCACCTGAGGATATTTTTTCCATTGATTTTTAAAGAGAGTGGAAGGGTGGGAGGAGAGAGAGAGAGATTATTGTGAAAGAGACACATTGATTGGTTGCCTCCCGCATGCGCCCCACCCGGGGCTGGGGATTGAGCCTGCAACCCAGGTATGTGCCCTTGACTGGATATTGAACCTGAGACCCCTCAGTGCACAGGCCAGTGCTCTAACCACTGAGTTGCACCAGCCAGGGCAATGGTGCCTTTTTATTGTAACTACACTCGAACCCCTACTCCCCATTCTTGCCTTTTTTTGGTTGTAGATGTCATGGGGTATCCTCACTGGATATCCATTTATTTTCTCTTACCTCAAGGACACCATGCTGTAACTAATTTCCACAACTCCCTGAAGACTGAGGCTCTTTAGCTGCTTCTCCAACCTCGCTGATCATTACAGCCTCCTGGCTTCTAAGGGTTAAACACTACCACATGGCTTCTATTACTGGCATGTGTTTGGGAGCGGGAGCAATGGCATGATCACCTGGAATTTAAAGAGCCCAGCTCTGTGACTGCTCCCTTACCATTAGCTCTGGCCTCCAGAGGAAAGCCAGCACTGAATTTTTGGGTGTTAGCCCTCCTCTCACTAGCATGTTCCTCTTGACCTTGGTGAATGATGTATCTTTTAGGCTTTCCCATGGGACATAATCTGGTAGTCTTCCGGCCTGGCATAATATATCCATCCAGCATACCATCTTCCCTCAGCTCTTCATTTCTTCCTGTACAGGCTGCCAGGGTAACACAGGTATGTTCCGTTTTGCTCAACATTGACCAGCACTTTCTCCAGGCTTCTAAGAGCCACCTTAGCAGTGAGTTTGCCCCATCCCCTAGGGTGCTTGCCATAGTGCTAAATCCCATGACATAAGTGTCCCAATTGGATGCATTCCTCCTTTTTTTTTTCAGTATTACATTCCTGCCCCCTTGATCAATCACCCTCAGAATTCAGTTCTACCGGTAGTTACCTGGCTCCTGCCAGTATGCACTAGCAGGGGTCCTCAAACTGCGGCCCGCGGGCCACATGCGGCCTGCCGAGGACATTTATCCGGCCCGCCGGGTGCCGCTGCCTGTCCTGCTTAGCAGCCGACTCGTCCCGGGCTCGCAGTGCGCATAGGAATTTGTTCATAGTTTTTTTTAAAAACTATAGTCCGGCCCTCCAACGGTCTGAGGGACAGTGAACTGGCCCTGTTTAAAAAGTTTGAGGACCCCTGCACTAGTGACTAGCTAATTCTCACAGCTCCTTTGTGTTAATGTCTTTCCTCTCTTGTCAGGCCCAGTATAACCTCAGCCAAGAAATGCTGCAATTTAACTTTAGTTTCTGGCCCTGCAGCCCAGAGTGTAGGTGGGTAGAGCTCCCTATCTTGCAGGGCAAAGCCTTTGTGTTATCTTTCCATTGGGAGCAGTGCTAGCTCTTACTAGAAAGGCGGGAACCACCTCTCCAAGTTCTAGGGGTACAGAGAGGCTTGCAGTTCCTAAATCCTTGGAACATCCTTGGAGATCTCCCACCTCACATTTCTAAATCCTATGTTTTCCCTACTAGTGCCCTGTTTTGAGCAACACAGACCTCCACTGGCTGAGTATTTAAATGTCCCAGGAGCTTTGCAACTCTCATTATCAAATCCTATGTCTGTTCTTCAACTTTGCATTTTTACTGACGGAGGTAAGGACTCCTTTGTAAGCCAGCAAAGACTCTGGTCCCTGGCTCTCACACTGGGCCTTGAATTATTAATGGCCCTCAGTTTTTCGTTATTCCTTTCCAGGGCACTGGTGCAACTTAATAACCAGCAACTCTGCTGTCTTTTTAGGCATTGTGCCCCTTGAATCTTTAACATGCTTGAATCATCACAGCCGTGAGGGTAGTTCCCAGCATCAGAACACCTTCTGAGGTCAGCACCACTGAAATCTTCAGCAGTGGGACCACTCAGGATGGGTCTATCTTTTCCCAGTTGGGCAGTGAGCGAGCCTATCTCCAAACTCCAACTTGACTACCTGTTCTTTTGGAACCATTCCTATTTTCACCTGGGTCTTAAGAAATGGACACCAAAACAGGATTAGGCAAGCAAGTGATGTATTGGAGGGTATTGTGAAGGATAAAGAGGAGGGAGCCTTCCAGCTGTCTCGTAGGCTTGACACCTGTGACAGCAGAGAGGGGAAGGAGAAGGATTGGGTAGAAGAGCCTGAGACTACATGCAGTTTTAAGAAAGCTGTAGCCAAAGCTGCCTATTAGAGAAGACCTAAATCCTACAGGGATGGGCCAGCTCTAAGACGCCTTTTGTGTTCAGTCATTGGCTGGGAACAGCTGAGGCAAGTGTAGCCTTGGCGGGATCCCCAGGGGTGGGTTACAGCTGGGGTTCTTAGTCAACTATGCCCCCTACAGCCATTTCTCTTGAAGGAGATCTCAGTTGCATTTGTGTGGCTTCCACAGCTACTTACTTTCATACCCATTATCATTATGATTCATTGTCTTTTTGTATTTCTGTGTAGGAAATCTCACAGATTTAATAAGTGCCCAGTAATTTTTTCCTTATCCTGAATTTCATGTAAGTGAAGTGCATTTCATTTGCAAAGTGCTATTTAAAATATTCGTCTTAAGTGATAGTCACTTTAAGTGATATTAACTAATATTGGTCTCAGCGATATTATCATTGAATTGGAAGTGACCATGGGAGAGAAAGGAGCCAAGCTCAACACGTAACAGTTGGCACATAGTGGGTGCTCATTAAATGTTTGTTGATATAAGAAAAACCCAGACTGTGCTCCTGGTAGAATATTTACTATATGTTTTCATAACTTAAATCCTTTTCTCCTAATTCCTTTTCCTCCATAAGCCTAAGAATGCAGAATATCCCTATTTAAGACAAGTGCCTTCTTAAAATATTTTGTCCTGAAATATTAAAAAGTATATTGCCCTGAAATATTAATTTCACTAACACTTTCAGGACGCCTTGCTTGATGGCTTTAACACCTTGAACTTCCTCATGAAGAAATATATTCCCCCAAGGGTTCCTTAATCAAAACATCACATTAGATTTGTAAAAAAGTTTTATTAAACAATTAGGATTTGTAGGGAATATAAGCCCAAATCTTGAGTTTGGTAAGATGGTAATATACATTTCTCAGTATTTGTAATTTTAATTTAAAACTTCATTTGGATTTATGTCCACTTGCTGTCACAGTACATAGAATCCCAAGTATACAAGTTTCAAGCTCAAATATCCTAACTAATTAATTAGAATAAATATATTTGAATCTAGTCTCAATTCTATAAGGAAGTAGATCAGGAAATTAATTTATAAAAAGCAATCTTATTAATTAGATTCAAGGTGAAACTTTGAATAGCATTATTCATTCTGATTTACAATTAATAAACTCAATTTCTATTGTAATGAAGAAATTTCTTATTCATCCATCATGGCCATTCAAATTACTATCATTCAATTTATGAGGAAAAAATGTGAAATATTTTCTAGGTTATATAAATATATATCTAAAAATAATTTTATTAATCATGTTTTGCTTAAATAAGGCAGAAGGAAGTAATTACTTCAAATCTGTTCATATTCCATAATAACCAATAATGCCTGTAATATGTGACATTCTCACTGAGAATCATTATTTAAAATGGATATATTAAGGTTGGTAAACCTACACCTTCACAATGCCACACCCTAGGCAAACAGCAATCTTGACAAAGATGCTTGCTTTGGTCTATCCTTAATCAATTATAATAGAAATTGTGTTTATTAATTGTAAATCAGAATGAATCAAAGTTAAGGGTAGAGCAAATAACAAATACTGGATGGTATTTGTTATTTTGAGTTGGCCATTGGAGGTAACTCCTGGGCAGAATTTCTCTGCTGCCCTAACATTTCTGAAAGCCTTGGCTGACATTCTACTCTTTTATTAAAAAAACACTTTAGTCAATTATCATAAGTAGTGTGCATTGAGCGTTTGTCCTTTTACTGACTGCCTAGTATCTATTTTGATGGAATCCGTACTGTGTGATTTGGGGAAGTGATAGGCAGACACTCCCTCTCCCCATTCCCTTGTGGGGAAAGCCAGTTGGATGCTCCTGCCCAGTGCTTTGAATCTGCGGTTAGTGAAGCTATTATGCAGGGACAGTTTTGAATTGACACATGTTGGTGCATCCAACAGCAGCCAAGGACAGCAGTGGCGTTCACATCCATTGTGACTTCCCAAATTGACCATTCCTGCACTGGGACTTCAGCCGGGTTCCTGCTCCCTCACCTTCCCTGGCTCCTATCAGATTTCCAGACGTGGAGTCCAGCCTTCCTATCCAATCTGTGGTCTATCTTATACATTTTCAGCAAATTCCTTTTCTGCTGAAGTTAGCAATAGTCAATTTGTTTGTTTGCAAGAACAAGTATATAGCACTTGGCCAATTAATGCATTAGGAAATTATCTTTTGGAAGTTACATTAGAAAGGATTCTCACTTGTTGGTTTTTCTTAAGTAAATGTTGCCTTTCTGGGAATTATTATTATTTTTTTTTCAAGAAAACAGTTGAGTGGGACCCCTACAACAAAATGGTAAGCTCTGTACAATCTATTGATCTGGATAGCTTGCTTATGAACCACCTCTTCTGGTTTGGATGGGGACTTTTTTCTCCTATTGGGGCTGTACATTTCCCTCTCTATTCCTTTGTGACCCTGTCTTGCTTTTCTCAAGACCATTTTTTCTCATCTCCCAATTCCTGCACCTCCCACATTTCTGCCACTGAACCACCGGTTAGTCCCAGTTGGTCAAGAAAGGTGGGGGTCCATGGACCACAAAGGATGGAGATTCAGCAGTCAATGTCTGGGAAAGAGAGAAGGGCCGGGAAGGAAAGCTTATCACATTTCTACTCTAGTAAACTTCACTATTCTACATTCTCTGCCCACTTACTGTTTTCTCTTGAGGCAGAGAAATGAAATGGTTAAAGGTAAAAGGAAAGAAAACTTTCTTGTCACAACTTTTTATCCTCAGTCCCTTATTTCCAACTAGACTGCAAGGAACTTTGTGTTGCTAATTGTTGATTTCTCAGTATAAACAGAATCTGTTGTATCATAGATGCTCATCTGAGTTGGTTGAATAAATGGATGAATCTCTTCAACATTATTCTAGCTATATTAAGGCTTAAAAGGATTCTTATGAGCTGATTTGGGAACTTATCCACAATTTATAACTTGTTCTCTTAGAAAGTATATTCCAAGAGTTAAACTGTGGTCTTAACAAATAAACATTTGCAAGACAATTTTAGGAAGCTTAGGGACTGCCCCTCCAATAGAAGAGTGTTAATGTTGGCAGTGATGACAATAAGTAAAGGAGACCTCAGCTCAAAGTTGATTTATGTTTATAAAGAAAACATTAACATGAGTTTAATATAGGAATTGACCAATAACTGTTCTCCATTTAAAAATATGTACTCAAATTCTGTCTTCAGAAGTAAATCCACACCAGATAGCACGTGTTCAAATCCGGACTTTGAAAATCACAAGGAGTGTAACCTTGGGTAAATTACTTGACTTCTATTCTTGACTGAGTTCCCTCATCTGTAAAGTGGTAGGGTTGTTAGGAGAATTAAATCAATCAATATATGTCAAAAACTTAGAATAGCACCTGGAATATAACAAATGTTATGCAAATATATGCTATTATCATTTCTTAAACAGACTCTGTGCCACATTGAACTAGGAAAGTTAACCTTGTGAGGATAGGGCTTATGTTGTTCTTATTTATTTTGGTTTGCCCAATGGCTAGCACAATACTTAGCACTAAATAATTGTACATTAAATATTTGTAGCACAAAATCAAGAATGCCTGAATGAGTGGTTATTATTTGTTAGAATCATCATAGTGGAGGATAGCAGAGAAGGGACCTAACCTTTACTGAGCAATTTTCATAATCCTCCTCTCCTTATCTGATAATGGAAGGACTGTTGTGAGATTTCAGTGACAATAAAGTGCGTAAAAGACTTATTTCAGCACCCAGCACAGCAAGCTCACCAATTACGGGCGATTATCTTCTCTGAGTTTGAAAGCGAGTAGTTCTCTTTCTCTGGTTCCAATATTAGGTTCTTCGTTTTGCCTCTTTGGCTGTCCTCCTTTATTATGGCATTTGTGAAAAGATGATCTTCTGTTTTATCAACCTCTGACTGTTGTTATAAAATCTCTATGAAAGACCAGCTGAGTCCTCTGCCTTCAATATTAGCCAATACTTTTTCTATCCAGAGCTTACTCCATCCTACGGATATTGAGAAGATAAACGGAAATGATTAGAATGTACTTTCCAAGTGTAAAGCATTGTGCTACAAGAGTTTGCTAAAGGGGATTAATATAGCCAGAGATCTGCAGAAGTATATGAAGACTCTGTATATCTCTTAACCTTTATGTCTAAGATCATAGGTACGATAGAAATCTGTAAGTAGCATGTAAAAGCAAATTTATTAAAGTCTAGGACAGCTGCATTACCCAGCTGTACACAGCATGTTCTTTCTTCAGATGCTGTGATAAATGAAGGAAATGGTTGCCACAGAAATGGTTAAACTATGCCCTTTGGCTAGTACCGTGGTTGGCAAACTGCGGCTCGAGAGCCACATGCGGCTCTTTGGTCACTTGAGTGTGGCTCTTCCACAAAATATCACGGCCTGGGTGAGTCTATTTTGAAGAAGTGGCGTTAGAAGATTAAGTTTAAAAAATGTGGCTCTCAAAAGAAATTTCGATCGTTGTACTGTTGATATTTGGCTCTGTTGACTAATGAGTTTGCCAACCACTGGTAGATTAGAAGTCCATTTCAACCCAGGAGAAGAGAATGTATTTTGCCTTTAAGTGATATTCATAGACTATTTCTATCACAGATGCAATACAAGTTATTAAAACTCAATGTTAAACCTATAAACATTGCACTTTATAAAGATTTTGGTACTTTTGGTAAAACTTATTTTAACACTTACCTGAAAACCTTAAAAGCTGCTACTATCTCTTAGTTTTGGGAAATGTAATGTAAAGTTCTTACCTCTGCGATATTATTAAAATCTTCCTTAAAATCCATTTTATCACATAGTTGGCTTCATTTTCTTTGAAGTTCATATTTTATTTTTGAATCATTCATCAGAGGCAATATGTAGTATTGCAAAGGATGCACCAGCACAGGAAATGCTTTGAAACATGGAAAAACTACTTAATAATAACTCCTAGGCATCAGTTAGCAGAAAGCTTTGTGGGTGGTAATATTCAGATCCCTCTGTAGTCGTTTCATCTGTTCTTCAAAATTAAGAGTCATTATAAATACACAGCCAGAAAAATCTCCAAGTTGATGCAAGCATTTGCTGCAGGGAGAAAATTTGTCAAGGTTAAGCTTATTTTGCCTGGTTGGGTAAGATAGGTTCTGTGGATAACAAGGAGGAAGCTGGATATTTTTTGTAAATTGGATGAATTTGATGTCATTGTAAATCTGACCACTGCTCCTTGATATTGCTGCATAAATCTAATTTTTCAGGTGTGATAACTTAAAAGAGATTTGTATTCCTTAGGGAAGTAACAATTTCCCTCTTTTCCTGGCTTTGGGTATTGAGTCACCACCTTCCTTTGCCCAGGCCAAGGATTAGATAATTGCTTCCTTTCCCTATGATGGTGGTGACTATTTATATCAGTGTGTGTGTGTGTGAATGTGTGTGTGTAAGTGTACAAGTTTAATTAGGCATTGAAAGGGAGGAAGAATAGTGGAGAAGAAGTACCTTGCTAAATATCCTGACCCAGGACCCCATAAAGTTCTAAATTTGGGTGAGTAAATGATCATGTAGCTCGTTTTCCGTCTTCCCCCTCCTCCTTGCCTTCATTGTCTTTCTCTTAAACATAGTAAAGCCAAATGAGTCAATACGCCATGAAGATCTATCAGAACCAGAAAAGGAAGGCCACAGCCCAGCCGGCATGGCTCAGTGGTTGAGCATCGACCCAGAAGGTCATGGTTCCATTCCCAGTCAGGGCACATGCCCAGGTTGCAGGCTCGATTCCCAGTGTGGGACTTGTGGGAGGCAGCCGATTAATGATTCTCTCTCATCATTGATGTTTCTGTCTCTTTCTCCCTCTCCCTTCCTCTCTGAGGTCAATAAAAATATATATTAAAAAAACACACACACCACAAATCATTTAAGGTAGAATATCAGTTTTTTTGTTTCCCAAGATGAAATGAAAGCTTAAGCGTCATACTTCCATTTAATAATAACTCATAGTAATCAGTTAGCAAGATAGGAGTCATACATTGCCCATGTTCTTGTTTATTATGCATAAAATCAGATATTTCTTTAATGTTTGTACAAGGAAAAGCGTGGCAGTCGTTGAAATATGACAAGCCTAAAACCCATTCCCCAACCTCTTCTCCATTCCCAGTTCTCCCCTAGAGAGGCTAGAAACGCTGAATCTTTTCTTTCTACCTCCCTTCCAGTTAGGGGTGGCCATGTGAACCATACTGGCTCTGGCTAATGTGGCATAAGCAGAAGTCTCCTGTGAGGTTTCAGGGAAAGCTTTTCTTTCAGAATAAAGGGACAGATGTGGTTGGTGCCAACTTCCTTCTCCCCACACAAGCCCCCATCCCTTTTCTAAGTATGGTGGAATGGAAAGATAGCAAAGTCCAGGGCCTTTGATGACATCATTCAGCAGGAGATCCTACCTCCTGTCACCGGCCTTCTGATCATGAGACAAATACATCCCTATTGGTTTAAGCCACTGTAAGTTTGATTTTCTGAATACTTACAGCTAAGAAAACATCCTAAGTGATGTAAGACTTGGTTTGAGTTTCATTCTGAGAACCACTCCCCATGCCAAGGGATAAATTAATACTTTCCATTTTATTTCTTACCTATTTTGGGTGAGATTGTTCCATCTGTAGTAATCGTTATAAACTTTTAATTTCAATTCAGTAAGTAAGCTGGACTTTTCCAAAGGATGGAAGGGAGATGATAGTTTGCAGTTATGCGAACATGAGCATGTTATCCAGATGTGTATGTAACATAGTTCAAGAATCATGTTTAGGGTGATAATAACTTTTAACCGGTTTGGGAAATACCAATTGCAGATCAGGAAAGAGCAAATTTAAAGTTAATCCCCCAATCCTCCTCCCATTTTTAAAAATCCTTACCCTCCATTGATTTTTAGAGAGAGTGCAAGGGAGGAAGGCGGAGGGGAGAGAGAAAAAAGCATCAATGTGAGTACTGGTTGCCCCCCACACTCGCCTGACCCTACCAGGGCGGGGGATGGAATAACCCAGGTAATGCCCTTGACCAGAAATCAAACCCTTGGCCCTTTAGTCCTCAGGCTGCTGCTCTAACCACTGAACAAAGCCAGCCAGGGCTAAAGTTAATCCCCTTTACTCAGGAGTTCAGGTGGCTCGTATTAAGGCATTTAATGAAACTGACTTCCGTAAAGTAAAAAGCACATCTTCCATGTAAGAATTCTTAGTTTTTCTACCCAAATTCTGTCTCTCTCTTAGCAGACTCGTCTGTTCGTGTAGAATGATGTGAAACTTTTGTACAGCACTTCTCCTGTCGACTCCCCAGTCCTCATTAGTACTCCACAGAATGGTAGATGTGCTTCTATAGTTTCTAAGCTGTCAGCTGCAATGCCACATATCTGTCAGCTCCATCACCTGACACTATCAAGTTCCCCACGATCTCCCAGTCACTTCAGATAGGCCGTTGTGTTCAAATTAATGTCACTTGTTCTGAACCCATTCTCCATCAGTTATGAGGAAACAAAACTAAATAATTTATACTGCTATTTAACAGCTATCAGCTAACCTTTGAACATTCACAGTCATAAAAAGGATTTCCCTGTAAAGATAGCCTTCTATGATTCTTTGGAAAATTATTTCAACTCAATGGACTATTTCCATCAACAAAAGTCATTGATATAATGTTGCATTCGGTTGATTCTGGCTTCAAATTTGCATGTAAGATCATTCAATAACAATCATCAACTGCTTTTTGTTTTAAATTGAGGTTAAATTGACATAACATAAAATTAACCAGTTTAAAGTACATACAGTTCAGTGGTATTTGGTATATTTATAATGTTGTGCAACCACCACTTTGATCAAGTTCCAAAACATTTTTTTTAATATATGTTTATTGATTTCAGAGAGGAATAGAGAGGGAGATATGAACATCAATGATGAGAGAGAATCATTGATTGGCTGCCTCCTGCATGCCCCCTATTGGGGATCAAGCCCACAACCCCAGCATGTGCCCTTGACTGGAATCAAACCCGGGACCCTTCAGTCCTCAGGCTGACGCTCTATCCACCGAGCCAAACCAGCCAGGGCTCCAAAACATGGTTATCACCTCAAAAGAAAACCCTATACCCATCCTCTCCCTCTAGCCAAGAACAACCACCAATCTGCTTTTTGCCGTAATAGATTTACCTGTTCTGGATATTTCATGTAAATGGAATCATACAATACCTGATCTTCTGTGGCTTCTTTCATTTAGAATAGTGTTTTCAAGGTTCATCCCCATCATGGCTTGTAGCAGTACTTTATTTTTTGACTGAATAATCTTCCATTGTATTCATATGCCACATTTTGTGTATCCATTAATTCACTGATGAACCTTTGGGTTGTTTCCACCGTTAGGCTATTGTAAATAGTGTTGCTACAGATATTTATGCACAAATATTCCAGTATCTGTTTAAATTCTTTGAGCAATGCATCTTGGAGTGGAATTGCTGGGTCATAAGGTAATTTTATGTTTAGTTTTTTGAGGAATCACCACACTGTTTTCCATGGCAGCTGCATTATTTTAGGTACTCACCAACAAAGTACAAGATTTTCAATTTGTTCATATCCTTACCACTAATAGTTTTTTTTTTTTTTTTTAAAGATAGCCATCCTAGTGAATATAAAGTGGCATCTCATTGTGGTTTTTGACTTTTATTTCCTTAATGATCAATGATGTTGAGCATCTTTTCATGTGCTTCTTGCCATTTGCATATCTTTTTTTTTGAGAAATGTCTGAAGTCCTTTGCCCATTTTTTAAATTGGGTTGTTTATCTTTCTGTCATTGAGTTATAAGATATATACATATATTTATTCTGGGTACAAGTCCTCTTTTGGATATGTGATTTGGAAATATTCACCTCAGTTATATGGGTTCTCTTTTCAGTTTTTTTATAATGTCCTTTGATGCATGAAAATTTTTAATTTTGATGAAGTCCAATGTATTGGTTTTTTTTTCTTTTGTTGCTCATGCTTTTGGTACCAAATCCATTGGCTAGTCCAAGTTTATGAAGATTTACCACTGTGTTTTCTTCGAAGAGTCAGCATCAAATGCATTTGTGTGATTAGCACAGCATGACTGCTGAAAAGAAAAGTAAAAAGAAATAAAGTTTATGGACTAAACCTGCTCGAGAGAGAGCTTATCTAATGCTAAAGACTTTTTGTTTTCAGTACTGTATAATTAGAAGTTGCTTCTGGATTCTGCTACCTAAACTTCTACATTGTGCTCTCGGAATCTAATTAGCAGAGATTGTTAACCGAAGGCCAAGTGAGAAAAAGACAACAAGGAGGTCAGCATAGTCCTTGGAAGATAGCAGGTGGTTCTATGACAAGATGCCAAGCTTCTTACCAAATGAAGGCACACAGCACAAACCAATCCCTGCTGTGGTTCAAAATATTTTACCTACAACATACATTCATTTCATTTCTTAAACAGCTCCATGTGTGAATATCTTTTAATGAGTATCAAGGCAAAGCCTCCACCAGTAAGATGTGAGACACAGCTTTGAAATGAGGAGTAGGATGCCCTCATAATGCTGTCCGACATGCAGGGCCAGCCTTTGGAAAACTGGACTACAGATTCAGTTTGTCTTAGACAAAGAAAGACAGGACAGCCTCTGACCAACCCGGGCCCCACATACGAATGACTTTCTTGGCAGAGTCTCCATAGATTTTTAGATTGGCAGGTTGAGAAATTATTTTTTTTATTTTCTACAAAATTGTTCAAGTTGAGGAGGAACTCATTTATTCTAATCTAACTCACAAGAGGCTGCTTTCGGAAAAGATGCCAATTTCAGAATTTACAGTGGGCAGAATTTCTACCTGCCCAGATGCCCCCAGTGGCTGTTTGCTGCAACTTCTCTCTCTTAGTGGTAAATTCACTTTAGAAAACAAGTTGTTGGTATTGCATTTTGGTAGAAATTCAGTAACAGTGTGTGTGGCAAGTCCAGATAGTATGGATATTTACTTGACCCTCTCTACTCACAGAATCAGGGAACTTACATATAAATATTAGTTGATTTTCCCCAAAGAGTTTCTGTCTTTCAACAGGTACACTGTTCTTTCCATATACAGCTGTTCTCTTTGATAGGTTGTAGCCTGGATAAAAGCATATTCAGAGTATCTGAATATGGAACATTGCTCTATTTAATTTCTCTGCAACAGTTCCTTACAGACCAGGGAAGATCTTACTCTTCTATTAATAATGTAAAGCCCTATTCATAAATGGCTACCCCAGCTTACCCTTTGAGTAATCCAGTAGTCTCAATAACTTAAAAATAAGTCTCTGAGCCACCCATGGAGAAGAAAGTTAATGATGCATTTTTCCTGCTTTATTCTCTCTCAAAAAGTAAGAAGGAGCCTGAAAAAAAAGTGAGTGCATTTAGCACTTTTCTTCTTATACCCCAAACTACAACATTACTGTGGTGTGGCTCAGTTGGTTGGAACATCGTCCTACACACCAAAAGGTTGAAAGTTCGATTCTGGGTCAGGGCACATACCCAGGTTGTAGGTTTGGTCCCTGGTCGGGGCGTGTGTGGAAGGCAACTGACTAATGTTTCTCTCTCACATCAATGTTTCTCTCTCTCTCTTGCCCTCTCTAAAATCAACAAAAACAAACAAATAAAAATATCCTCAAGTGAGGATTAAAAAAAAAAAACTTTACTGGAAACAATCAATATATATCTTAGGGTTTCCCAGAATGGGTTCTGTGTGTCAGCAGTAGTACACAGGTTGATTTGAGCTGTCACACAGATGGATAGCTTTTATTTTTAAGGTTGTACATTTACTGATATGTTATAAGAACCTCAAACTGGCTTAGCAAACTCATGATGTCATATTTACTATTGCTTACAATGAAGCTGAAGTGTGAAAAAACGATAAACTATTTTAAAGAATTACATTGAGTTATATTAAGAATTAATTTACGTTAAGAGTATAGGTGGTATGAGGATATGTTAAAGTTAATAAAGGTAGTACCCAAAGACTAAAATTTGAGAAACACTGAATTTATTTCAGATCTTATATTAAGTAACAAAGTTTTAGAAGCATTTATGCAGTATGTCTTGATGGCTGATTTGATACATCCAACTAATCGTATTCTATTCCCTGTCTTCTACTTTGACTGGTTAGAAATGCTTACCCTGACTCAATTGCTTAACAATACAAAATATCAGCTTAATTTGAGGGGAAAAAATGCTTACTATGGCAAGCTGTACATGGGACATCTTCTCCCAATTTCCCTTCTCATTCAAGCATTCAGATTCAGCATTTATCTATAAACGCACTCCCTTGTGATTATGCCTCATCCTAACTTTCTCTTATCAGCAGGTCAGCCTTGCTTTCTCCAGGTCTTTCTTTCTGTTCACTCACTCCTGAGCTGCAGCTCTCCTGAAACTTCCACTGAGCAATTTATTTTCCTATCTGGCACCAAATATACATTATTTTCCTTATCCATGACATTTTTATCCACTCTTCTTCCTGGTTTGTTCTGCCTCCTGCAACACTCCGTGCAAATGATGACAACAAAAATAGTTAGATGTAATTACTGGCTATTTTTATAAAACTAAGTGTAGCTTGCCCATGTTCTATTCTAGGTATATTCTAACGAAATAATTGACATTGGTCCTCTGAAGTCAAAGTGTCCTTCCCTCTGGGGAGCTGGATAAAACGAATGTCAGCTTACTTTCTGCCTGCCTTTTATTAGGTCTGAGGTAGACTCCCAATACTTGGGTTATGACAGCACAAGAATCTGAGGCATTATCACTGAGTAGGCTACAGTTCTCTGAGAAACCCATGACTTTGTTAATCAAACTAAGAGACAGTGGCTCTATTTGGTACATGTTTCCAAACCACTTAAAGTGAGTCATTTCTGCAGATGCAGTCTTTTCCAATTTTTGTTAGTTTAATATGGGAGCTAACCTTTTCCTGACCTCAGCCCCACATTTTGGAGCTTTCTCCTATTTGGAGCCTTAATGAATTACTGCACTTTTCCATGTCTACATCCAGGCCTTAGCCTAAGCCCCATGATAGGGCCTTCCTGTCTTAATTAGGTGCCCCTATGGAAAGTGATCTTGCTAAGCGAAATAAGCCAGAGAAAGACAAGTATCACATGATCTCAAATAGACCCAAAATCATAGAAGCATGAACAGACTATTGAACCTCAGAGGGAAGGCAGGGGAGGGTGGGTGGGAAGACATCAACCAATGAACTTGTATGCATATATGCATGACCCAGGGACACAGACAATGGGTGGTGAGGGCCTGGAGCAGGGAGGAGAATGAGAGCAGGCTGGAAGAGGTTAATGGGGGAAAAGAGAGCCTGTAACACTTTCAACAATAAAGATTAAAAAATAAAAACCACTGAAATCCAGTGTAAAAATGAAGCATGAGTAAGGATAAGTACATTTTCCTTCAAATCAGATTTTCCCAATGTCAGAAGTTAAACCAAGGAGACACATGACCAAATATTTATTCTCTATCTTTCTATCACAATTGTCCCATTCCCCTACAGATAAAGTTTTTATTTTTTCAAATTTTAGCTTGATTGGGGTATAATTGACAAAATTGTAAGGTACTTAAATGCATATCATGGTGATTTGATATACAACGTGAAAGGATTTCCTCCATCTAATTAATTAATACATCCATCACCTTACATATTTATCTTGTGTGTTTTGTTGTTTTTATATTGGCATAAATACTTAAAAAATCTTTATTGTTGTAAGTATTACATATGTCCCCTTTTTTCTCCCATTGACCCCTTATAGCCTATCCCTGCCTCCCGCCACCCCGCATCCCAGGCTTCCACCACCCTATTGTCAGTGTCCATGGGTTATGCATATATGCATACAAGTTCTTTGGTTGATCGCTTCCTACCCACCCACCCATTCCTGCCTTCCCTCTGAGACTCAACAGTTTTTGTTGTTTTTAAACAAAGCTTCAAAATCCAGAGGTTCTCAGAGACAGCACAAAAGTTTGACTTGGGGATGTGGAAGAGATTAAAATGAAGTGACTTTGTGGTAGAATCAGATCTCTAAGTAAAAAGATGAAAACAGGGCATATGACACTGTGCTATCTCAGAAATGGGAGACCCGTGTCAAGTGTCAGTACTCGATGGCACCTGGCTCAGGGACAGCCATCCACCAGATAAGACAAACCTAAGGATACTATCCTGGGCTCTTTATTTAGTACCCTACCCCATGCACTGTAGTGGGATAAAAATTCAAGGAGGAACTCACAAATGAGAGAAAAAGATGATTCGTATTGCAGGCAATAAGATGAGAATCTCCTAAACATGCACTTGGCCCCAGGGTGTAGATAGAAACCATTTGCACATACAAGCCTGAGGGAGCAGGTGGGGTGGGTAGGGGTGATGGATAAGGCTTCTTTTGAGAAGGGAACAACCACATTAAAAAGCTGCCCCACACCCAGTGGCTGAGTGTCAACCTAAAAACCAGGAATTCACGGTTCGATTCCCAGGCAGGGCACCTGCTCAGGCTTCAGGCTCGATCCCTGGTATGGGCATGCAGAAGGCAGCCTATCAATAGTTCTTTCTCATCATTGATGTTTCTATCTCTCTCCCTCTTCCTTCCTCTCTGAGGTTAATGAAAGACATTAAAAAACAAAACACAAAACTGCCACACTTTTTCTTCATTCTCTACTGTTTCCCAGTCTTTTTAAAAAATATATGTTTTATTAATTTTTTTACAGAGAGGAAGGGAGAGGGATAGAGAGTTAGAAACATCGATGAGAGAGAAACATTGATCAGCTGCCTCCTGCACACTCCCCACTGGGTATGTGCCCGCAACCAAGGTACATGCCCTTGACCAGAACCGAACCTGGGACCCCTGAGTCCACAGGCCCATGCTCTATCCAGAGCCAAACCAGTTAGGGCCTGTTTCCCAGTCTTGATTTCATACTGCTTCCTCCACATCTTCCCATCATGGTATTAACAACTGCCAAGTCTCACATTAGGAAATTGTTGAAAGAGAGCCACACTATGATGGATACCTAAAACCTTTCATCTCCAAGGCAAATGAATGAGAACTCATGTTCCCCCTCCGTCTTTCTTGATTATTTAGGCTGTTTGTAGTCCTCATAAAAATGTCCCTGATGTTCACCTGTAACTGTTCCCTGTCCCTGTTCAGACACCATGTTCTCTGCACGACATCTATACTGAGTACCTGAAAGACACACTCAGTGGATATTCATGGAGAAGGGCCTGCAAGTAGGTGTGATCTCTGCCCCCTGGTGTCTGCAGCGTCCAGTCATTCTAAACTCTCTCACAAGCCCACACTCATCGTTTGGCAATTCATTTTCATAAAATTAGTTGTATTATTCTTACTTGCTTATATGGCACCTGGAATTTCGGCCTCCTGTGCTCTGCCACGAGCGAGTCAATGTTCTCAGCCCATCTCTTTTTGGAAGTCTCTGTCTTCCCTTGGATTCCAATGTTCGTTGTTGCCCTGTGATAGCAGCTTTTTGGTGGGTTTAAGGAAAGGGTGATTATGTTGATCACCCTGCCTTTTCTTTTTATTAGGGTGGAGATAATGTTCCTTCCAGCTCTCTATATCCCAGATGGAAGTGGAATTATGTTTACTTTTTAAATATATTTGATGGCAGTTAGGATACGCATGCAGCTAGTTCTAAGGAGTAGTTACAAATGTAAGACACAAGACATGAAAATTCAGGTGTGATTTGTAGATGTGACTGATCATCAAAGCTGAGCAAATAGGTACTTTAGGGAAAGAATATATTGGCAAAAAAAAAAAAAAAAAAAGAGCTGACGGTTAGAGGCACAGAATGGAATCATTGAACTTACAGTAAAAAGGATAATGTTTGTGTATATGTGTTTGATGGGAAGTGGTCGAACAAAATAATAATTATACTTTCTTTAGAGTCTGCTGTCTGATTTCCTGCTATCTGTGCCTTTTCGTTAAGCAGAATTGTTGCTGGAGAATCATCTAAAGCCTTTCCTCTCTTCTTTCTCAGTTAGTTAATATTAATACCTTCTGGTTTTATCAGCAA
The DNA here is from genome assembly GCF_963455305.1 of Plecotus auritus. Classification (NCBI taxonomy): domain Eukaryota; kingdom Metazoa; phylum Chordata; class Mammalia; order Chiroptera; family Vespertilionidae; genus Plecotus; species Plecotus auritus. The sequence continues at coordinate 15,544,824 of NC_137777.1, forward strand.
AGAAAGAAATCACCATTTCTTTTATTTTTTTCTTTAAATTTCTTTAATTATTTAAAGTGGTGCTGCTCTAAATAGCTAAAGGCTAATTAAAAAGACCAACTGGTGATTCATTCATTTCCTCCGCCAGAGCCACATCTCAGCCCAAGGACTCGGGGTGGCAGCAGCGTGAGGTTAATTCTGGAATCACAGGCTGCTTGCTTGAGAACTGTTAGTTTCACTACTCATCTCTTCTGGGTGGGGAGCTCCCACTGTTTGCATATACAGAATGACAGATGAGAATTTGGCTTTCCATTTGGAATTGGGTATTTGAGCAAAATTAAGGATGGTGTAGGTAGGGTGGATTAGGTTGAAAAGAACTCCACTCTGATGAAGTTCTTAAAATATACATACACATAGACACCCACGAGATAACAAGTCATTGTTAAGAATGTAGTAAATCACCAGACATCTGCAATGTCCTACTAGCTTTCCAGCAATAGCAGCAGACATAGCATGATAATTAAAGTAAGTAAGGCTATGGACTCTGAGTTTAAATCCTGGCTGCATCACCCACTAGCTGTGTAACCTTGAAAATGGTTTGATCTCCCCGAGTTTCAGTTTCCTCTGATGTTATATAGGGGTTCATAATCTTAACTCATATTTGTCGAGTATATGCTATACACAGTGTTTACTCACTTATTCATTTATATTTTTATTTTGAGAGTGCATAAAATTCTTGATTTAGAACAATAAAGTATATGTATATATCTTACTTATTTTTGATTTAACAACTTGGAAGAAGGGTCAGAATATTCAGACTTAAGCACAAAAAAGAGGTGGAAAACACAGAAGACAGAGTAAATCTAAATGTTCATACAATAGATTTGCATCAAGCAGACTAATACTAAAAAGTCTTCCTTTTTCACTTGTAAATTCTCTTATAAAAAAGATGTTTCAAGGAATCATCATTTTTGAATAAGAGCCAAATAAATTTTATAATATTAATTAGTTTTAAAAAGAAATGCTTGTTTAAAATTTTTTTTAAATTGATTTATAGAGAGAGAGGGGGGAAACACTGATGTGAGAGCAGAACATTGATTGGCTGCCAACCCAGGCATGTGCCCTGACCAGGAATGCAACTGGCAACCTTTTGGTGCAGGGGATGATGCCCAACTAACTGAGCCACAACAGCCAGGGCAGGAAATGCTTGTTTTCAATGTAACATTTGCTAAATAAAATGATTTGAAAAAAATATATCACTTGGAAATTTTCATAAGGAAATATGCCATTAAAAAGTTTCTCAGTCTACTTAAGGTTCTTAAGGAATCAACAAATTTATATTTCCAGGTATATAATTATGGAAAGTATATTAATATTTTGAAGACAAAAACGTTTTAATTTAAAATGAGTTAAAATCTGAGAAGATATTAAGAAATATACTAATAACAATTAGTGTAGTCATTTGAAATTTTCATCAAATTCTCAGCTTTATTTATAACTAGAGGCCCAGTGCACGAAATTCGTGCATGGGTAGGGTCCCTAGTGGCTGCTGGCTGCCAGCTGCTAGCCGGGGCCTCCCTTGGTTCCGCACCACCCCCTGGTGGTCAGCACATGCCATAGCAAGTGATTGAACTCTGGTCGGTCGAACTCCTGAGGGGACACTTTGCATATTAGGATTTTATATATATAGATAATGAATTGGTAGGTTACTAATGAAAAATCATTGCTTCATAAAAATTACAAGTCAATTTGGTATTTAATTAAGAAAAGATTGGTTATTTGCACACTTCTCTTTTGTACATTAGGATTTAACTGTTCACAATCTGTCTTTAAAGAACAGTTATGGAGGAAATATTTGACTTTTGGAGTATAATTTATTTCACTCCCACTCCTTCCCTCTGCTTAGGCAGGATAATACTCTTACTTAATCACATGATATAAATTTCTCAGAAACAAAATTGAGCACGTACCTTGGTTGCAGGTTCCCCAGCATTGGTCAGGGTGCATGTGGGAGGCAACCAATCAATGTGCCTTTCTCTTGATATTTCTCTTTCTTTTCCCCTCCTCCTCCCTTCCTTTCTTTCTAGAAAAATATCATCTGGTGAAAATTAAAAACAGAAAAATTTATTTAAGCCAAATGGACCAGGGGAGCAAGATCTCAAATGCTCCCCATTATATTCAAATTTAAATTTAAGTTTTTCTATGAGTCAAAGCATTAGGAGTAAACAAAGGCCTCACTCATTTTATACACTATTGGAGAAAAAAGGAGTTAAAAACATGACCTACGACCTAAGTAGCTTACAATCTTCCTGGTAAAGCATTAAAAAACAAAATAGTTTTTATCTGCACTCACTCTAAGGATAGAATTATTTCAGTAATAGAAGACATCTGTGTTGTAAAAGCTAGAGTAACTGGAAAATACCTCATTTTCGATGAGATTTGAACTGAACTGAATATGAGACAATTTAGAGAGGAAAGCAGCAGGGTCATTTCAGCAATATACTGACACTTGCATAGGCATTAAAGCAAATGTGCTTGGCTTGTGGAAGAAATGTCTAGATAGATGTCCCTATCTGAAATGAGTGTACGTTTTAGGCAGTACTGGGAAACAAAATTTATACAAGTAGAATAGAGCTGAACTGTGGAGGGCTCTTATTTCTCAGAAAGAGAAGCTTGGCCTTGATACTCAAGGCAATGAAGATTCTTGAGAGGCTGAGTAATGATATGATAAAAATAATTATTAGAAATATTAATCTGATAACCATCCTATATAATAAAGAGCCAATATGCTAATTAGACTGAACAGCCAAATGACCATCCAGACAACATTCTGGACGACTGTCCAAATGACCTTCCAGACGAAGCCGGGGCTGCAAGGGCCAGCTGAGGCTGTGAGGGCCGAGCCCCTTGCTTGAATTTTGTGCATTGGGCCTCTAGTATACAATATAGATTGAAGTAGGGTGGTCTATATTAGGGTAAGAGCAGTGAAGAAGGAAAGAAAAAAGTGAAAGTAGAGAAAATGGTTAAAATAGTATTTAGGGATAGTACAGATACAGCAGAGGACACCCAGTAGAGAAAAGAATCAAAGGTAGTTCTCATTTTTTCTAGCCTACGGGCCTAGAAGGATTGATAGAAATGCTCTGGGCAACACAGTTAATTGGTTGGTTGAAGCTAATGAGAACCGTATTTCTCCATCCTTTACGTACCTCCTGAGTATAATCTCTTCCCTTCAAATGCAGGAACATTTTATATACATTAAGATTTTTTTCACTCCAGTCATTTCTTATATCATTTTTTCCAACTGTATTTGTAAAGACCCAACCCACAATTCCCCCTGATCTCAATGCTATTTTTCTTTTATTTTTAACTCCTCTAAGCTTTCTTCTTTTTCTATCGCTCAATGTTATTTCAACTCTACTAAATCTCATACTCCCAATTATTACTAAATACTTGAAATCATTATCTTTGTACCAGCCCAGCACAGTACAATGTGGAGTAGAAGTAATCATCAGGCACCATGGGGATCTATAATTAAATTGATGATGATGGAAATAGCCAAAGATCTTCCCAGGTCTTTAGTCTTGTTTTGCTGAGATTTTCCTCATTATTTCACTATCTCTGCCTCTTAGGGAAACCACACAAGTTGACATTTTTTAAGAGTAATCTTATAAACTTGGTAAAAATATCATATGCTGTGTCACAACGCCATGCCCTTTTCTTATAAAAGCTGAAACACAAAACCATCTGAAGTTCATTCAGTGAAAATTCTTGAAGGAAAATCTCTAGGAGGAAAAGCCAAGTAAATGACCCTAATTCTCTCACCTCCATTTTCATCTTCCCTTGCGAAGACTTTTACTCTCCCACTTTGAATTATGCTGGGTGACAAACTCTGGTCCAAACATGAACCACAGATCCACCCTTGGTTCTCCTTAGAACAGAATAAATAGGTGGCCACTTTGAAAATTTTACTAAATATTAAGATAGAACAAAATATTAAAGAAAATCATAAAAGTATGTTTTTGATGAGATAATTATAATCATACAGCAACCTTAAAAGATTAGATCAATTTTACAAATATGGTTCCCTTTCCTTTCATCTCCCTGCCTCTATATAACAGGGCATCTCATTTGCCATTACAAAAGAGCCATTTCATGTCATTCTTGGACCAGGATTTAGGAGCCTGATTTAAATGTCTCAGACTAACTAGTCTTCTCATGCACTTCTAGCCTGAGATACATACCTACCTTATCCATAGTGGATTATTGGATTTTTACAATTCACACAATGAGTTATCCAAACATTTCTGTCTGAAGATAAAACTGCCAACTTATTGAGTCTGTGGGCAAATGATATAAAGGGTTATTATAGTCATCATTACAAAATGACTTTAATCATATCATTATAACACATGCACAGTAACAATTGAGTAGTTCTTTCCTAGAAACACATATGGAATGAAGAAGGAAAAAAATTAGTAACCTTGTAGCAGAAAATTATGACCTTCTATACTCTGAGCTAGGAAAGAGTTTAATCACTTTTCCTTTTTTCTATAAAAAATAAAATTAAGCCCAGATAATTTGGCTCAGTGGTTGAGTGTTGAACCATGAATCAAGAGAGTACTAGTTTGATTCCTGGTCAGGGTACATGCCCGGGTTGCCAGGTTGCAGGGTCGATCTCTAGTGTGTGTGTGTGTGTGGGGGGGGGGGGGGGGGAGGGGTGCATGCAGAAGGCAGCCAATCAATTTGTTTCTCTCTCATGGATGTTTCTCTCTATTCTTCTCTCTCTAAAATCAATAAAAACATATTTTTAAAAAAGGAAATTAAATTAAAAGAAATTAAAATTAAAATAAAGGTGAGCTAGAATTTGGAAAAGTGATGTTTCATCAGTTCACCTAGCCAGATAATATTTAAAAATTTTCAATACTTATGTTAACAATAAAGCTAAAAAGAAAAGGAAATAAATATTCCTCAACATTTTATTTATTTATTTATTTATTTTTAAAATATATTTTCATTGAGAGAGGGAGAGGGAGAGAGAGATAGAAACTTCAGTGATGAGAGAGAATCATTGATCAGCTGCCTCTTGCATGGCCCCAACTGGGGTTGTGCCCTGACTAGGAATCAAACTGGTGATCTCCTGGTTCATAGGTCAACCACTGAGCCAAACTGTACGGGCAAACATTTCTCTCTCTCTCTCTCTTTTTTTTTTTTTTTTTAATATATTTTATTGATTTTTTACAGAGAGGAAGGGAAAGGGATAGAGAGTTAGAAACATCGATGAGAGAGAAACATCGATCAGCTGCCTCCTGCACACTCCCCACTGGGGATGTGCCCGCAACCAAGGTACATGCCCTTGACCGGAATCGAACCTGGGACCCTTCAGTCCGCAGGCCGACGCTCTATCCACTGAGCCAAACCAGCTAGGGCCAAACATTTCTCAACATTTTAAATGAAGAAAATCACATTTTTCTTTCAAGTGTCAGGATTTTAGAGTCAAAGCATTGCCTATCAATTGTTGACTTATTGGCAGGGCTTAGTGATTTTAAATTAAATTCAACAGATATTCAGTGGGATAGAAGGCACTATGTTAGATGATAGGTGAAAAATAATAAGAAGGCTTTTCACGTACCGTTCATTATCCAGTGGGAAAGACAGAACAAGCATTAGGAACATTACCTAGGAATGCATGTTTTTAAGGTTTGAAAAAGAGAAACTGCAGTGGTTATTTGCATACTTATTGTTTATTGAATCAATTTTTAGAAATGAGTTTTTTCTTAACACGTTAATAATTCTTACCTCTATACTTTGCTATGTTGCTCTGGTGAATTTAACTTTATAAAGCTCATTTCATTTAGCATTATTACATTTAACAGAGAAAAAGGCATTAGGTGTGTGCTAATGATCTCCATTTATAAATAAAATATTGTGTCATAATTAGACAGCTGGACTTGCTTTCTTTTGAAGTGATTCAAGGAGAATTTTTCAGATCAGTTATATTTGAATTAAAAATGTGAATTAAAAATTAAAATACCAGGCAGCTTCAAATCTATCAACAACAGTTGCACTGTGAAGGCTTTATTAGATATATATTAGATACCCAAATTTCAAGTTATAACATTTCAGTAAAACACATAATGTTTGGTTTTCATTAATAAAATATTTTGTATAGAAATAGCAAAATATTTGTCAAAATGGTGGGTCTGTCATCACTTCCACTTGCAAAGGATGAAGACTGTCAATAATAAGTCCTGTTTTCAAGAGCTTCTTGGATTCTAATAGAGAAACAATAGGTAAAGGGAACAGTTGTGAAATAAATGAGTAGAATATGTTTCCTCTGATATCACTTGAGGGAAAACACTTTGGAAGATCCAAAGGAAATAAAAAATTTAGACCGAGCCTTTCTGGGCGTGGCTCAGTGGTTGAGCATCGACCTATGACTCAGGAGGTCATGGTTTGATTCCCAGTCAAGGAACATGCCCAGGTTGCCGGCTGGATTCCCAGTGGGGGGCGTGCAGGAAGCAGGTGATCTGTGATTCTCTCTCATCATTGATGTTTCTCTCTCTCCCTCTCTGAAAGCAATAAAAAATATTAAAAAATTTTTTTTCTTACTATGGTTTCTCATAAGAGTTAGGCTTATCCTCTTTGCACGCCCACTGAATTTTATAGATACATCTCTTGTAGCATGTACCACAATGGATTATAAGTATTTGTATGTCTCTATTACTAGACTGAACTTTTTTGAGATAGACATTATTTCTTACACAGTTATGTCTTCTCAATAGTTCCCAATACGTGCTTACTGTTTGAATGTTTCAGAAGTGAGTATTAGATAATGGTAGTTAACTTTACAAGAGGAACACCAAAGCCCCCGAAGTTGAATGACTTTCCCAAAATTATGAGCATGGTGACACTTTCTCTGTATATACTAGGTACCCCACAAAATATCCAGCCAATAACATGATACACTTATTTCTCTCTCTCTGGTATTTGGATGACATAAATCTCCTTTGATTAAGTAAAGACTAATAAATTTGGATTATTCTTGATATCTTTTGCTAATCTTTTCCTCACCTTTCCTTCGTGGGAAATGACAGGACTCTTTTCTATCTCCCTTTCAGTTTAGTGTTATATGACACTAATCAGAGATAGTGAAGTAATTAGGGATGCAGTACCATCACTACACAGCTGATAGCAAGCTTTGCATCTCCTTTCATCAGATCTAGGATGTGGTTTCTTGAATTTCACTCTGTCTGGCAGAGTAAAGAACATGGATGAAAGCAATTGGATCAGGCACCATCTAGATAAGACTAAAACGATCCTCATGGGCAGAGGGAGACATTTGAAGTATATACAGCGGCCAGTTCACATTGTAGAAGATAAGCCCACCCTTCGTTGCTGAAAGCACAAATTTGTGCAAAATCTTGGATTGCAGGCTAGTCCTAAGTGATTAGATTTTTGGCTGAGACTACTACAATCACCTCCCACATGCTTTCAAATAAACAACTATCACCTTTTCTTATAGTTGGGAAGCTTGCTATGACTTTTTCTTCTTGCACTTTGTCAGCCTATGTAAATAATGTCTATATTGATTATTGTGCTTGTCTTATAAATCGTAGGCAGTTTGATCCATTTTTGCCATGAATCTTCACTAGAAGATGGGCTTGATATTCCGTTTAGTTAATTCTGGGTTCCAGCTGGGATCAAGAGTAATTTACTCTTTTCTAATGAAGAATTCATTAATTCTATTTCAACAAAATTTATTTTTGTTTTTAAATATTTTTTTTTTATTGATTTCAGAGAGACAAAGGGAGAGGGAGAGAGAAATAGAAACATCAATGATGAGAGAGAATCATTGATTGGCTGCCCCCCACCAGGGATTGAGCCCACAAGCCAGGCATGTGTCCCAACCTGAAATCAAACTGTGACCTCCTGGTTGATGCTCAACTACTGAGGCACGCTGGCTGGGCTCAACCAAATTTATTAAATGTCTAGCATGTAGTATGGAAATACAGGATGGTTATGACATGAACCTTTACTCTAGGAACATACTGTTTGAATTTTATAGATTTCCTATACCCGTTGCATATTGCTCATTTGAGCCTAATTCATATTATACTGAAAATAGCATGACCATAAAATTTGAGGTGCAAACTGGAATACTTTTGAGAGTGAAAGGAGTTGCAATTAGTAATTACACATGATCAACAGATTAAATGACTGCCCTGGGCCAACGGGAGAGCGTCAAGCAAGCTGGAACACAACTAAACACCAGTTTCTGTTATAATTGTTTTTTCACATTTTAAGTATGATAGTTATTAGGGAGCAGATAGGGTTACATATAACTATATTATGATAGCTATTATATGCCAGACACTAAAGTAAAAGTGTATTCATATTTAGTCAGGGAAACAGAATATATTCATGTAACTATTTAAAGCAATTGTGTATAGTGGCATGGATATTGGACAAGGAGCCAGGAGACCTAGATCTGAAAATTTGCCTTGAAATTCAATCTCTCCTTTGTTCAAAATACCCCTCACCTGAATAAAATTATACTTATTCTTCATAGGATGGTGTGAGAAGGTGGTAAAAAATGTGACAGCAGCTAACAAGTTATCAAATAGTGAATGCCTGATAAAGGGCTGAGTTTGCTGATTTCCTAGTTTAGTGAAAGGCAGCCAGAGTGGAAGTCAGAAACTTATTCTCTTTCTAAAAACTTTCATTATGAAGAACTTTTACTATGACCAGTTTTGCCCCATTCATACCCATATCTATAGTGTTTTGAAGTAAATTAAATCTCAGACATTATATAATCTCATCCATGGGTATTTCTGTATGTTACTAAGGATTCTTTGTTTTAGCATCATCACAATATCATTATTAACCTAAGAAAACAATAATTTCCGATTATCATCAAGTACATAGTTACTGTCCAAATTTCCAGTTCTCTTATAATTTTTCCATCTTTTTTCTTTAAAAAATCAAGGTCCAAATGAGGTCCATGAATCCTTGTGTTTAGTGGATGTCTTTTAAGTTTCATTTAAAGTATAGATTCCTCCTTCCATCTCTTTAATTTTTCCTTGCTAATATATTTGTTGGAAAAATTAGGACTTGTCCCATAGCATGTTTTGTAGAGTGTTCCATAGATGGCAGTCCCGTGGTGCAGTTTGATGTGGTCCTCTGTTCTCAGTATTTCCCATAAATTGGTAGGTGGATCTAGATGTTCAAATAAGTTTTTATTTATTTTTTTTGGCAAGAGAACTTCACAGGTTGTGTTTTGTTCTTCTACCAGGAAGCACATAATGCCTGGTTGATGGTCTTTTATGATATTAGCAGCTGTTGCTATTTTATTGACATTTAATCCATTTGTTCATTAGTGGTTTTTAATTTATTTCTGATACCTTAAAATTAACTTTTTTGTTTTTAAATATTTTTAATTGATTTTTAAAGAGAGAGGGAGGGAGAGAAAGAAAAAGAAATATCGATGTGAGAGAACACTGATTGGCTACTTCCTGCAGGCTCCCCTCCCCCCCCCCACCACCACCGGGGGATCCAGCGGAAACCGGGCACGTGCCCTATGCCTGACCAGGAAACCTTTTAGTCCACAGAACTATGCCCAAACAACTGAGCCACACTGGCCAGTTTTTTTTTTTTTTAAACTTATGTAGTGTTCAGAGTTGTAATTAACATGAAGATGTAATTAGTAACATCAGTTATGCCTATATGTCCCAACTTCTAATATTGTCCTATTTCACTTTAAAGATGTGCTCACTGATTGCTAGGAGGGAACAAAAATAGAAATAACTTTATAATGCTATAAATGAAAGATGATTAGAATATGGTTTTCCCAGATCCTTTTAATATAAATGGCTCTATGATTTTTATGACATAATAAGAAATAACCTCCTAATTGCTAAATACACAAGAAGTAATTAATAAAGCTTATCTACAGTAACATCCACTAAATTTTTCATTACTTCTTGGCTTCAAATCCCAATAATTAAACCTCTAGCTTATTTTCTAGGAACAAACAATGTATACTTTCTCCAATGCTGTGCTCTTTTGTTATCACTAATAAAATAGTTATTTTAATTTAAAATGACAGTATGGTCCTATAACCATAGCTAAGCACTTTGAGTTGCTTTTCCAATAACACTGATTAACTTTTGATGAACCAGTCATATTCTTCCACCCAGTTCCTGGTTGAGAAATAACATGTTATCATCTGACAACTGGCAAAGATTAACAGTCAGCTGTGGCCATTGCACGGTGACTCACCCAGGGATCTAAACCATGACCTTGACCTCATTATCATGCTATTATAACCTACTGAGCAAAATAGAATTCTGAAGACAGGAAGTAAAAAATTCTGCTATTTGTGTCTTCAAGCCTACACCATGCACATCTGTGTCCTTTCAGTAATTCCTTTAGCAGGTGTTTTGGATATGGATGAGGAACCAAAGGCAGGCTATTGTCCTGAATAGCACAGCTGATCATGTCTGTTCTCCGGCTAAGCAAACCTCCACTGCCTGTCTAGTGACTAGAGGACAAGTTCAAATTCTTTAGCACAGCATATAAGGTGGTAACATAATTTTGCCACAACCTATTTCTCCAGCTTTATTTCTTGCTTTATTTCCCTGCCTCCCTCTCTTCACACTCCAAAAACAGTAATTTTCTCATTATTTTGTGACTGTTCATGTAACTGTGCAGCATATATTTATTGAGTCCCTATAATATATGACAGTTTGATTGGCTCTGGGGAAACGAGAGTAAAAGGCCTATTCCTTGACCTGCCCTTAAAGATTTCTTGATCTAGTTGAGGGGACAATGAAATAATTGGCTACAATGCTGGGTGATAAGCGCTATCTGGAAGCAATGTATGTACCGTGACTATGGCATACAGGTAAAAGGAGAAAGGGAGGAGGAGCATATGGTGAAGACAAAGAAGTTAACTGAGTTATGTGAGAGTAGGTAAGGTGATCTAAGCTGAGGGAATAGAAAATCAGAGAGATAAGAAAGCACACATTCAGTAGTTGAAGAGGGAGATGTGTTGGTAGTCTGGACTGGAGATAAGGCTAGAGGTAGGCAGGAGCTGAATCCCACATGAGAGTTTCGATTTTAATTCTCTGTGCCGGTTTCCCTTTCCAGTATGATTTTTTCTCTTTCTCCTGTCTAACCAATAATGATGACACATCCTCTCCCCAGAAATTCATTCAACAAGTATTTGCTAGAACACCTATCATGTGATATATTCTGTTTTAGTTGCTTGGGCGTACATTAGTAAAAATCCTGCTCTGTCCACCTGCTTATATTCTAGTAGGGGGAAGGTGACGATCAATGATAAACATAGTAAGTGGTAAGTGCTATGAAAAAAGGAAAAGGATAGGTAAGGTAAAGGAGATTGGAGTGACCAGGGAGTGGGTGGGGGCAGTCTGGAGTAATTAAATAGGATGGATAACTGAGCAAAAATTTGAAGAGTGAGCCAAGTGAATATCATATTGAAGAGTGTTCTAGACAGTAGCTCTTCATGCTGTGTTGGGAAAAGACTATAGAGCTGTAAGGAAAGAAGCAGAGAGATCTGTTAGGAAAAAGTGTAGGAATGCCAACCATCTATGCATATGTGTGTGCAGAAGAGCCATACTGATTCCAAGCATTGTGAGCCAGCCAGATAACTAAGCAGAGTACTGAGTCCTCCGTAAATTCTAGTGATGTGACTATTTAAAAAATTTTAATCCTCACCTGAGGATATTTTTTTCCATTGCTTTTTAGAGAGAGAGGAAGGGAGGGAGAAGGGAGAGAGAGAAAGAGGGAGAAGAGAGAAAGAGAAACATCGATTGGTTTCTCTCCAATCGATGTGGGAGAGACACATCTTTTGGTTGCCTCCTGCCCAAACCTTGACCAGGGCCAGGGGTGGAACCTGCAACCCAGGTACGTGCTCTTGACTGAGAATCAAACTCGAGGCCCTTCAGTGCGCCAGCTGATGCTCTAACCACTGGTCAGGGGGTGATGTGACTGTTTTAGTTTAGATATGCCTAACCACTGAGAACCACTGGTCAGGGGGTGATGTGACTGTTTTAGTTTAGATATGCCTCCTATAACTCACTTTAGAAATTACCAGTAAGTAGCCCTTACTCTTGTAAAAGCGAAAGTCTACAGCAGTGGTTCTCAACCTTTCTAATGCCGCGACCCTTTAATACAGTTCCACATGTTGTGGTGACTCCCATCCATAAAATCATTTTTGTTGCTACTTCGTAACTGTAATTTTGCTATTGTTATGAATCGTAATGTAAATATCTGTGTTTTCCAATGGTCTTAGCCGACCCTGCTAGTGGTTCTCAACCTGTGGGTCGCGACCCACAGGTTGAGAACCGCTGCTGTAGAGCCTAAGACCACTGGAAAACACAGATATTTACATTACGATTCATTAACAGTAGCAAAATTACAGTTATGAAGTAGCAACGAAAGTAATTTTATGGTTGGGGGTCACCACAACATGAGGAACTGTATTAAAGGGTCGCGGCATTAGAAAGGTTGAGAACCACTGGTCTACAGACTCACAGGTTTCAGAAGCCGGTGCTCCTATAGGAACTGAAGGATTTGTATTTTGGAATTAGTCTATGGCCCGTCAAGACCTTGAGAATTCAATGAAGATGGCCAGTGACTTACAAAGTTAAATAAGAACAATGTAGTTTTAAGTTCAAATGTGTCTATATATTTGAGGGACATGCCCAAGTAAAACCATAATGCCATACAGGACACAGAGAGATGTGATAAATATTTTGGGTAAAATAGCAAACCAGAACAAACAATACATCTCTAAGGTCCATATTGTACTAAGATCTAAAGATAGATATTTTGGCCCAGCCAGTGTGGCTCAGTGGTTGAACATCCACCTATGAACCAAAAGATCTCGGTTTGATTCCTGGTCAGGGAGGATATGTTTATTGACTTGAGAGAGAGAGATTGGTTGCCTCTGGGATACACCCCAACCAGAGGCTGAACTGGCAACTGAAGCACGTATCCTGATAGGGAATTGAACCCAAGACCTTTCAGTATAGGGACAGCACTCCAACCGAGCCGCACAGGCCCGCACTCTGTGTGGCAGTCTATCTATGTGATATGGAAGTTTTTATTTTGAGAAGGTGTATGAAGATTTTAAGATATATTTACTCCTAAGGATTCCCTTTAATAGGAAAGACACAAATAGTTGTAGTAAAGAAATGTAAAAAGGAAACACAGTAATAGTAGTAAGCTTATGCATTTCTGCCTCAGTCCTAGAAGAAGTCAGATGTCCCAGGAATACCTGCTCATGCACATGGCATTTCAAATGCTGGCACTTTCGCCAGACGAGTGAGAGCCAGTAGGGGTGCAAACAGACAGCTGCAGGCACGCCAGGCTGTGCGACTGGTAGAACACAGTGCAAGGCCTAGGATATGACTCTCTACTGTAAAGGAAGCCAAAACTGTCCAGTTTGCACAACCACTTTTAAGTTCACATTTTATGTACTCGGAATAACCATGCTATTTTAATCTCAGAGTTTCAGCCTCAGAGTAGGATGTGTATTCTGACTTCTGTTTCTGCTTGGGTTGATAGTTGGCTGGGGAATGGAGGTAGTGTTACTTTAAGTCTGGCTCAGAAATAGTTGAATAAGGTAGAACATTCCACCTATCCGTTTGATTATTTTTAGTTCTGCTCTCCTCCTTTTTAAAGGAGCTCTCAGATATTTTAGTGGCACAAAGGGTTTCCTAGGCTAAAGTCATAGGTATGCGTACTTACTGGTACTTGTCATTGACTATTAGTGGGAAGGAAAGTGTGACTATTAGAAAACCCAACATTTCAATTTTAGGTTAAAAAAAAAGCTCAGCCTCCCTAAAAGTGTTCTTTGTGCTTGCCCGTTTCTCCTCCATGATCTATTCTGCAATGCACATGGTGTTCTCAGCCTTCACTATACTTTAGTCACTTGGAAATTTTAAGAATATACCCATGACAAGGGTCCTAACCTGAGATTTGATCTAGGGTTGGATCCAGGTGGTATTTTAAAAGTGACTCGGGTAAATTTTTTTTTTTACTCAAGTAATTTTAATGTGCAGCTAGGGTTGAAACCCCCTATGGTTTCAAGCTGGAGTAAAAAAAATATCTAGGTTCTACCCATCCGGTGTGGCTCAGTGGTTGAGCATCAATCTATGAACCAGGAGGTCATGGTTCAATTCTCCATTCAGGCACATGCCTGGGTTGCGGGCTCAGTACCCAGTGTGGGGCGTGCAGGAGGCAGCCCATCGATGATTCACTCTCATTATTGATGTTTCTCTCTCTCCCTCTTCTTTCCTCTCTGAAATCAACACAAATATATTTTTAAAAAAATCTAGATTCTAGATGCAGTGCTGCCATTTACTAGCTGGCTGATTTTAGTACCCAATTTCCAACAGGACGATGAGGTTGGATTAGAGATTTATAAAAATTTTCTAACTCTACCCTGGCGGATGTGGCTCAGTTGGTTGAGTGTCATCCCATGATCGAAAAGGTCGCCAGTTCGATTTCTGGTCAGAACAGCTGAGTGATATTTCTCCCTCTATCTCTCTCCCTCCCTTTCTCTCTAAAATAAAAGAATACAGCCCTAACCGGTTTGGCTCAGTGGATAGAGCGACGGCCTGCGGACTGAAGGGTCCCGGGTTCGATTCCAGTCAAGGGCATGTACCTTGGATGCAGGCACATCCCCAGTAGGCGGTGTGCAGGAGGCAGCTGATCAATGTTTCTAACTCTCTATACCTCTCCCTTCCTCTCTCTAAAAAATCAATAAAAATATATTTAAAAAAGTAAAATAAAAGAATACAAAATATTTAAAAAAAATTTCTAACTCTAAAACAAAATTAAATAAATTGAGTTCATATGGTATCATCTAATATGCTCAGCTCCAAAAAGATGAAAATGGAATTATGTGGAGTATGAGTTTGATTTGAATCCAGTGAGTAATAATAAAATAAAATAAGCACTTAAATAAACTTTTCCCTCTTCCCAGTTATAAGGCATGGGAGAACAAAAACATAGAAATTTAAGCTTAGAAATCACAAGAGACTCTAGGGCTGCTTTGTCTGTTCCCAGCTCTTAAATTGGGAGCTAGTCAGATGGTACCTGGGGAACAGAGGGAGGAGGGACAGAACTGACTACACATCAAGAAGGTAAATATAATATAAACCCTAAAGGCCTTACATTACTCATCAGACCATAATCTGGCCTGGCACTGTAACAGGCCAGTGTGGAAGGCGGGGTAGGGGTGTGTACATATACTAACCTCCACCCCTCACCCCCAACTCTGTCATCTACTGCGCTTCCTGAGAGCACCCAGGAGAGGAGGTGATCCCTGGCGACCCATCCCCAGCCAGGTCCACCCCATCCTCACCTCTACCCTTCTCAGCCTGCTCCCTGCCCTGCCCCGCCCCATCCAGAGGGTGGTGGGGCGGCACCCAGTCCCACTACCTTCTCCGGGAGCTGCTTTTCCAGATGCCCTGGATCTCTTTCCGGAACCCATGCATCTCTGTGCTTTGAAAACCAGACTCTAACCCGGTCCCCTAGCTTCTGTCTCCTCTCTAGACTGAGCTCGCCTAAAGGGGCCACAGACCGAAGCCCTTGGCCCAAGCGCCAGCTCACACTCAGCCCCCGGTGATCCTCAGCCCTTGTACCCTCACAGCCTACCTCTCCCGGGCAAATCCTAAATCTCCAATCCCCACTTCCCCACGTCTCTATGTCTTCCCTTCAGTACCTCTCCGGGCATCCCCCCTCCCGCCCCCCGCCCCCCGCCCTCCGCCCTCCGCCCTCCGCCCTCCGCCCTCCGCCCTGTTTTCCAGAACTTCCTCATTCCCTCCCCCCCCCCCCCCCCCCCCCGTCGGGCACCAGGTCTTTGACATCACCTGAGCTTCCTGCTCGCTCACACCTCAGCCTTGCTCTCCACCCAAGTAACCCCATACAACTTCCAACCCTGACATCCAGGACCTCCCCGAACTGCGCTCTCCCTCCCTCCAGGACCCCCTCCACGCGCTCAGCTCACACTTTAACCTCCAGCCCGACACCAGGGCGCTCTCCTCCCCCATTGTTCCCTCTTTTCCAAAACTGTGGGCGCCCTTACTTCCCTGTTACACCCCATCTCCGGATCTGCTATCCCCCCAACCCCTCGTCCCCACTCCTTTACCTCCCGACTTGACCCACTGGGCGCCCCCATCCAGCTCGCCGCCGCCCCCCTCGGACGCCCCCTCCCGCTTCACTTTCTCCACACCTCGGCCCTCAGCCCTACCCCCTTCCCTCCCAGCCTCTTCCTGCCGGGCCCCAGCCACAGATCGCACTCGGGAGGGGTGGCCGCCTCCCGCGGGGCGCCCGTGGGGCCTGGGCCTGGCTGCCGGGAGGTGACGCGGGCCCCGCGGGAGGAGCCGGGAGGCGGAGGGAGGAGGCGGCGCGGGCGGCGGCGGCGGCGTAGGGAGCGAGCGGCCCCGGCGCCGACTCCACGGACTTAGGGGGCGGCGGCAGCGGAGGGACCTCGGACCGCGCGTGATGTGGGTGGAGAGGCACCCGACTCGGCGAAGCGTCCGAGTTCGCTGGGGCCCGGGCGTGGGCGGCCGAGAGGCCCTGGCCCCAGGACTGTCCGGCGCTAGCCCTGGTCGTCCCTCCTCCGCTTTCGCTTCTCTGCTCTAGCCCCGAGGGTCCCCGGCCCCGCGGCTCCCCTGAGAAACCAGCCCCTGCGCCCCCTCCACCCTCCGCTCTCGCCTTGGCGCCCCGGCGGCTCGCTGCCTCCCGGCGCTCGGGGCGAGTGGCGGGGACTCCCCGGGCTGCTGGCTCGCGGCCGCCTCTTTCCCCTCCGAGGGGCGCGCGCCCCCCGCCCCCGCCGCGGCCGGACACACTCGCGCGCCGCCCTCGCGCCCGCTCCCTCCAGTCACCCCACCCTTAGTCCCCGCCACCTTACTCCTCGCCCTCCCCGCCGCCCCGCGCACGCCGCGTCCGGCCCGGCCTCCCGCGCTCCTCTCACCCGAGCCGCTCACTTGCAGCCCTGCGCCCCCGGAGGCTGGAGAGACGTTTCCCGGAGCGCGCTCCCCAGCCTCCCTCCCCCTGCGCCCGCCCTCCCCTCCCCCCGCTCTTTCTTTCTCGGGGGCGGGGGGCTGTCGCCTCGGATTGAAGGCCATTGATTTGTATGTATTTGTCCCGGCGCCGGAGGCTGCCCCAGCCGCCCGCGCGGGTGCCGCCACCGCCAGCGGAGTGGCCTCCCCGCGTCCCTAGGGCGGTCAGGCTCAGCCAAACATGTCGGCTCCGGTCGGGCCGCGGGGCCGCCTGGCTCCCACCCCGGCGGCCTCCCAGCCGCCTCCGCAGCCCGAGATGCCCGACCTCAGCCACCTCACGGAGGAGGAGAGGAAGATCATCCTGGCTGTCATGGATCGGCAGAAGAAAGAAGAGGAGAAGGAGCAGTCGGTGCTCAAGTAAGAACCCAGCTCCATCTTCCCGCCTCCCTCCCTGCCCTCCGCCCCCACGGCGGCTGCCCCGCGGCCGCCTGCGCGTCCGGGATCGCCGCCCTCCCTCCCGCCGGCTGCGCCCGGGCCACGAGGCTGCCGCCGGCCGGGCTGCTTTCGGGGTGTTAGCGCGGGGCTGTGTGTCGGGGAGGGAGGGCGCCGAGGCCGGCGGAGGCGAGGGTGGCGAGACTTTGGACGTGGTCATTTTCCCGAGCGTCCTGAGTTCCCCGCGGGCAGGCTCGGCTCCGGGGCCGGCCCGGGTAGGGGCTGAACCCGGCTCCGCGCGCCTTCCTGGCCGCCGCCCCCGCGCGGAGCCGGGACTGGGGCGACGGATCCAATATGGCCGTGCACAGGTGCCCGAGCCGGACCCGCGGAGACGGGCGGGGACGCGGGCGCCGTGGGCCCTGTCCCGCGCTGCCGCAGGGCGGCTCTGCCCCCAGCGCTGGGAAAAGCGGAGTTGCCCACGGTCGCCGAGGGCAGGAGGGCGGCGGCGCGGGCGAGGGGCCTGTGCTCTGGGTGCCTCGGGTGGGTGTGCGGCCGTCGCCATCTTCAACCTCTCCCCCGCGGCGGGCTCCAACACCCTGCGCTCGGCTGCTCTTCCTGTTTGCAACTAGTAAATCTGTTTAATCCGTAAGAGACTCTGAAGAGACTCCGGTTCCTACCATGACTGCAGTTTGGGATGCTTCCTACGTGTGAAGTTCCATTCACACTCACAGCCTGGCTGCCGGGGTCTGGCCGCGGGGGGAGCGGGACAGCGGCGGCCAGGCGTCCGCTCGCGGCGGTAACTTCAGCACCAGGAGCTGTCCAGCTAGAGCTGGGCGCTGCTTGCTCGTTGGTCTCCAGCGAAGTGATTTGTTTCTACAGGTTTGCTTTCAAATGCTTTGCGGTGATTTGATTTCTCAGTTACGGTGAGAAAGAGATTGTGCAGAAGATGTGTAACCTTTTTATGTTTTTCCCAAACTCAACTTTTTTCTTTTTACTTGAATTTTCACTAAAAGATGAACTTAGGACAGTTTCTATGCCGAAGTGGGGCCGTTCTTTTGTGTGTTATCAAATTTACTTTCCCATATTCTCCACAGAAACACACCACGGAAAGTGTAGAATTCCTCTGTGAAGGAACTAAAACACTAACCTCTAATTATGTAAATTTAAAAAACAGGTTGTTGAATTCAATAGTCTTTTAAAAAATGTATTTTCTCTTCCCTACGAGTTTATTTAAAAAAAACAAACATTTCTTATTGATTTCAGAAAGGAATGGAGAGGGAGAGAGAGATAGAAACATAAAGGATGAGAGAGGATCATTGATCGGCTACCTCCTGCACCCCCACACTGGGGATCGAGCCTGCAACCCAGCCATGTGCTCCGACCGGAATCCAACCGTGACCTCCTGGTTCATAGGTCGTGCTCAACCACTGGGCCACACCGCCAGGCCTTCAGTAGTCTTTAATACACGTATAAAGAAATAACTTTCTGCTGTTATAATTACATTATTTAATGAAAAATATTACTTTAAATAATTTATGATAAATGCGTCAAATATTTGTACATGTTTGAGAAAAATCCTATTTATCAAAAGATACTTAAGGACGAAGAGCAAATGTATTTCTCACATATTAACTGAAATGAAGAAGAACTGCTTCAAAGATCATTTCTGGGTTGAACTACTTTTTGGGACTGTGATTTATTAGTAGGCTTGGAAATGAAAAAGATGAAGAGATTAAAGTAACTTATTTCAACTAACAGAAGAATAAAGCATTATTTATAAAAGCTTTTTGAGCATGTTCCAAACTTTACTATATATACTGACAATACCAAGAGCTGGACATTCAGATATATTAATATATATTTTTACTATATTGCTATAAAATCAGTATTTCCAAAATGATGCTCAAATAAAATAGTTTTATTTATTTGACCCACATATTTAGATGTAGAATGTATTTTTTATTTCATTATAGTATGCTAAATAATAGCACTTATTGGGAAATTCACTATAATTTCAAATTAATTTATTGTTCTAATATATAGAACTTTAAATGAACTTTTGAATATTAAATTAAGAGTTACTCAAACAATATACTAGAAAAAAGTTGTGAAAGGGTTGGCTATTCAGGTAGTTACACATAAACGTACATGTAATACAATTGTGCGTTCATATCTTTACAATTTAGGGAGAAACAAATATCTAAATGTATTCAGTCTATGAATTTACATTGATAAAAGTATATTCATATTTATTTTAAATATATATTTGCATTTCTACCTAACTTAGTCTTGGGAGAGGTCATAGCTCAAAATGACCTACATGGCTTCAGAATTATTTTTGTTTTCACTTAAACAATAACTTATTTGGAGGTCAAGACATAATATATTTCAAAATTTAATTATATATGTTCTTTAAAAGTGCTTTTGTCTCTTGTAACAAAGTAACAGTAGGCCAGGAAAATGAGAAAAAGAATAAACTATATATATAACCATAATAACAAGAGGCAAAGCATTTTTAAGAATTTGACAATTTATTAAGTGATATATTATCAATATTGGATATTAAATTTCACATGCTGTATATAAGAAAAAATACGAGTATTCTTCAATGGCTACTATTCCCATTAACTTTTAAGGGACACATATCTGGTTGTGACTATACTATATCCTTTGTTTCTCTTCAGTGATATCCATTTAATTTCATGTTAACATCTATTCTGAAAGAAGGTCATGGACAGAGAGAAATAAACTGAAATTCAAATTCATATCTGCTATCTTTTAACAACTATGTTAGAAAAAAGGTTTGATGTGTGAAAAATTGGAACTATCTGAAAATATTTTTGCATGATCTGTGAGTTTCTATGTTATGTTAAGTATTCATACAAAGTGGGGGGTGTGCATTACAAGATGATATATGGGAGTACAGGAAAAAATATTTAAACTTACATTTACATTTCTATTTATATTTGAAAAAAATTAAGCTTTACTAGTAGTTAATATATAGATTGACAATATTAAGATACATATAATTTAGATATAAATATTTGTATATTAAGAGGTTCAGGCCTGAGATATTTTTAATGGGGGAGGTGAGAGCATTATAGTAATCCCTTGCCTTGGGAGCCGGAAGAATGAAAACTATTTATATTTAATTGTTAGCAATGTCTTCCAAGCCTAGCTGAACATCCACATACCTAGGAAGTTCTTCTATCACCATCAAACAATACCATTTTACATGTGAGTGAGATACTAGAATTTTGGAAGCATTTTTATATATCGATAGATCCCTAAATAGATCAGTAATTCCTTTTTTTACCCTCATATGAGTTCCATTAATATTTTTAGTTTGGATAACTCAATCTATCAAGTTCTACAATGTCCTTTTACTGATTAATGTTTTTAAGGCTTTTAGGTTGTTTTTCATGACTGTAAACTTCTTGAGGGCAAGAATAAACTTACTGGAGTTTGTGTTTTACAGCATCCTTAAATACCTGTGCATAGTAGGTACCTAATAAGTAATGTTGATTTGACTTGTGGTAATGTTAATGAGGTAGTTTACCAATTTTGTTGGGAAAATGGAGAATGATTTTTTTTAAAAGAAAAACATAATTTAAAAGTTTCTGTTTTCAAGTGAGGCTTTTTTTCCTTTTTGGTATGGTACTAAGAAAAAAAATAGAGGAACACAAATCCACTGAAATCAATAGAAAGGTATTCATTCAGTAAATATTTATTGAATTTCTACTATGTGCATATCACAGTCTTTTAGATGGGGTGTTTTTGTAACAAATTAGAAATTATGTTTCTTGATGTGTAAATTATCTTTTCTTTGATCTCAGTTTAGGTTTTCTGTTAATGTCAAAGCGATAATTTCCTTCCCAAATAAAGGAAGATAATAAGTAAAAATTTTCCTGATAGAACAAGGTAATAATTTAGCTTATATTTAAAACAGATGAGCAGTTCTACATTTTTTTAATAATTCAATTTTAAAAGTGCTTTCCAAAGTCAGTTTGTAAGCTTCTTTATTTATTAGGTAATATATGTAAACTAGTAGCCCGGTGCACGAAATTCGTGCAAATTAAAAGGGAATTAATTAGAGGAAATATTTTAATATTGCTATTCACGTCCCCTGGCCTGGCGCTGGGCAGGGAGGCAGCCTCACGTCCCCGGCCCAGCACCGGGCTGGGAGGCAAACTTACGTCCCAGGCTGGCACAAGTCCCCGCCCACCGATGCTGCAAGTCCCCGCCCACCTGCACCTGCCTTGCACGCAGCCTCCTGCTGTTTGGTTGTTACGGTGTCGTGGCGTGATGACCATTTGCATATTAGCCTTTTATTATTATGATAGTGCAAAGTTTCTTACGAAATTTCTAACTATTTTCCCTAGTCAGAGACAGCTACTGTTGCCAAGTATATTGTATAATCTGCCAGAAAATTCTGTGTAGAAGAGTAGATATGTGTATATATAAAATATTTTGTGTTTGTGTGTGTGTGTGTGCACATGCATGTATGGATATATGTGTGTAAACATGAAATACACAAGCGTGTCCTGAAAGTTTACTTTTAGAAGATAATTTCCACACCTGTTAATATATAGTTGCCTCATTCATTTTAATGGCTGCATAATATCCCATTTTATAAGTGTTCTGTAATTTCTTTAACTAGTACATATTTTTGGGTAAGTTGATCCTAATTATTTTGCCATTAGGAAAAACACTATGTTAAATACCTTTGTACATATATCATTTTCCCATATGTCTGAATATATCACTGGGATAAATTTTTAGAAATGGAATTATTTGGTCAAAAGGTCAGATTATTTTAAATTTTAATAAACATCACCAAATTTACTTTCAAGAGGAAGTATACGTAAGTGACATATACTAGGGAGACTTTCCAACATCATTGCCAATTCAGTGTGTGGTAATCTTTGCCAATATTTTGGTGAAAAATATGCCATTGTTGATTTAATTGCAGTTTTCTTATCAGTGAGGACCTTTTACATTTGTGTAGAGACTTTTTTGTTTCTTTTTCTATTGCTCATTTTTAATGATCTGTAGAAGCTCTTTATATGTCTTTTGTTTTACAACCTTGTTTGTGCCTTGTTTTACTGGTCAGGATTTAAAAAAATGTATTTGAATTTATTACTTTTTGTTTTATGGCTTGGGATTGGCACTATACTTAGAATGACCTTCCTCATTCTAATATTTAAAAAGAACTACCATATTTTCTTCTTATCGCTAAATGAAGATTTAAGAATGTGGCATGTCAGATAAATGATGTAAATTATGCAGACTTTTAAATAAAAATTGTTATATATATAAATAACCATGGCCATTGCCAAAAATTGAAAACCTATAGTTTTTAAGGATTCAAAATGCATTCTAAGATTTTAATTGACATTTTCTGAGAAAGTACCTAATAAATTCTTTATATATGCTCTATATTTTAAAGTAACTAGGACAATTAATACCTTCTTGTTGACAATACATATTGACAAAGAACTGATTAAACTGTGTGATGAAGAGGGAGGTAATCGAGGCAAGGGTGATGGACCAGATGGACTTGGACCTCAAACTTGCCAAGTAATAACTAAGTTCTAGCTTATGTCATTAAACCCTCTGAGCCCATGTTTCCTCATCTGTGTTATCAGACTAATACTAAAACTCCTGTCTCCATCCCCCAAACTTTACCTTTCATGTGTAAAAGAGAGTCAGTGCACGGTCCAGAAACTCACTTGAAGTGGTTCAGAAAGTCTGCAGCAGAAGGTTTAACCTGAAACGAGTCAGTAGAAGAGACTGGAGAGAAGGCAAGGATCAGAGCTTAAAATACTTCATATGCTGTTCTTTCAATTTGGGTTTAATCCTGAAGGACTGTGTTCCCAGTGGGTGGTCCATTGTAAGTGGATGGATATAAATGTGTGTTTTTTTGAATGAATGATTAAATCTGGCATTGCCTAACAGAGTGGACAGCAGCTAATATCTCAAGAAATGATTACCTTTGGGATTTAACGGTCACATTTGTAAAGAACTTTCATTGTTTACTTCTCTTGGACAGGAGAGCTATTGGCTATGGTGTATACTGTTAATTAAAGTAATATCAAGCAGTGGGCAACAAATGAAATCACTGAGAACAAAATATATTTAATAAATATTTTCCCATTAAAAAACATTTCATTTAATAAACATTTGTTTAAGGATGTGAGGGTTTAAGCCACCTTTTCCTAGTGCTAGTCCCCCCCTTTTTTGCTATGGTGTGGAGTATTTTTCTACTTGAAATAGTTGTTAACATTTTAGAAACCATCACCAACTGCAGTTTCCTTGAGCAGTGGCGATGGTGGTATTGCAGGGGTGGAAAGCTAAGTGGATCTTCAGAGAGAATATGTGGAATTGGATCATCTTCTAGGTATGCTTGAAAAAACACACCCAGAATTTTAAAATCAAGGGGACTTGAGCACAGACATTTAAATGGTCAGCTAGTACAGCAGGGTATGCACCTTGGAGGACAAACATCTTTGACCAGGTTCAGTTGATATGTAGCTAATAAAGAGTATAAAGAATATTAGCATAAAGAATATTAGCATAATAGGCAGTGCCACTCTTCTAGTATGTTAACAAAAACAAGTTAACACGGTAACGAAGTTAAGCCAAAGAGTTGAACCAGAAGGTGCGTGTAATCAGCTGTTTCTTCTGAGGTAATCTATGGCTAAGATGGCCTTAAGTCAGAGATTCTTTGCTCTACCCGTACCTCATGTTTAGTTTCTTATAATATTTTCCCCTTACTTTCTAGTCACGCTCTGACAGCGAATTCCTTTCTATTTTTGTTGATATAATAATGAGAGCCATGACACCCCTAGAGACAGTCTTGTTGTGGTACCATAGTTGTCTTAGCTGAGATCTGAGAAGGAATATGTGGAACTGGGAGAAAGAAGTGGAAATTCTTTGAGAGTAGTATTCCGTTTTTATCTTCAGACTTTTCCACGCAGGCTTTTCTTCGAATTTGAATATATGTCTTGAATTGAAAGAAGGAACTAACATTTGTTCAGTGTCTACCAAGTGCTAAGATGTAGGTCGCAAAGCTTGTAAGTACCAGAACCCAGATCAGTACCTAGATCGTCATAACTCCAAAACCCATTTTTTTTTTTTTTTTTCCATCAGATTGCTGTTCAGTCTTCTGGAAAACTTAAAGTGAAGAGCCTAGTGCTTAAGGGCTTGGACTTGAGTCAGACAAATGTGGGTTTGAATCCCAGCTGTTACTTGGTAGCTGTGTACCCAGTGTGTTTGTCTGTAAAATGGGGATAATAACACCTACTTCAGAAGCTGTTATGAGGATTAATTGAGTTTGCATTTGTAAACCCATTAGAATTCCTAGTTCATAATAAATACCATTGATGGCTATAGAGAATATCAATCTAGTTTATCATTAATACATACTTTTATGAACCCCCAATTTTTAAATGCCTGTTGAAAGGACATCGTTACTTTCTTTAATAAAGACCCAGATCTTCCAATAGTATTTCTTGTATTAGTTTTCTACTACTAACAAGCTTAGTGCCTTAAAATAACATGAATTTATTATCTTACAGCTCTGTAGGACAGAGTCTGACAAGGGTCTTACTGCACTAAAATCAAAGGAATTGGCTGTGTTTCTCTCTGGAAGCTAGAGGGAGAGGATGTCTCCTTGATCATTTAGGTTGTTGAAAGAATTCACTTCTTTGAGGTTATGTGATTGAGATTTCCCATTTCCTTGAATGCTGTTCTAACCTCCTAGAGGCCTACCTCTCCCTAGCGCTTGCACGTGGCCTCCTATATCAGTGGCCTCCTTTATCAGTGGGCATCTCTCTGCCCACAGCTGGGAAAGATTTTTCTCCTTTAAGGATTCATATGATAGATTGGGCCCACTAGATATTCCAGAATAATCTTTCCCACTTAATCACTTAATGTGGAATCCTTTTTCGCTGTGTAAGAATACATATTTAACGTTCCTGAAATTAGAATGTGAACATCTTTGAGGGAGCCATTATCCTCTGTACATTTCTCAAGTGAGTGGCACTTGGGTATATGCTTTTTATAAAGTAGAGATTGTTGCCCTGGCCACAGTGGCTCAGTGGTTGAGCATCAACCTATGAACCAGGAGATCACGGTTTAATTCCTGGTCTGGGCACATGCCCAAGTTGCAGGCTCAATCCCCAGTAGGGGGCATGCAGGAGACAGCCATTCATTGATTCTCGTCACTGATGTTTCTCTCTCTCTCTCTCTCTCTCCCTCTCCCTTCCTCTCTGAAGTCAGTAAAAGTATATTTAAAAAGAATAAACTAGAGATTGTCCTCTTATTTTTTAAAAATGTATTTTGCATTCAGAGATACAAATTCCAGAGTGACATCTCTGAAATAATATTTTGCAATGCACTTTTCCATGGGTTCATAATACTTTATTGCCCTCAAATTACTGCCAATCCGCTCTTCACTCTTTATTTATTTAACAATTTATTCCTGAATTAAAATGTTGTTCTAACGGGGGAGACGGGGTAGGGTTGGGGGTCTGGGGACCAGCATTATGAATTATTCTTGGATCTGCACATCAATGCTCTTCTTAACTAGTCATTTTCGTTAATAATTGTATTTATTTTTATAGAGGAGGAATAAATAATATTGTCATAGACTAATATATGAAGAATTCTTGAAATCTTTCCAAATGCAGTATTTTTATTACCATTTAAAAAGACTCAGCATGTACTGTATATTGCAGGATGAGTAAATAAAGATTTGGATTTAACCTTTTGACAAGAATATGGTTTCTTTTGGAATGTTTGGTTGAAGAGCCGTTTCTTACTCTACAATAAGGGTGCCCGTTTTTCTTTCTTATAGTTATTAGCCTAGAAGTCTGACTTAATGAAAAGGTATAGTATGTATTATGACTTAAACTTTATGTTAGTATTTAAAATATAAATTGTCTTAGGTATATAAAACATTAAAAGTAGCTATGAAATAAAGTAGAAAAATGGTCCAAGGCACTATATAGTGTTATGTGATCGGATACACTAGACATCAGAGTCCAGTCAGGAGACAAACTAAAATAGTAATTTGAACAGAAAAATTTTAATATAAAGGATTAACCTATAGCACTAAGCAGCCACCTCTCTTAGGGCCGAGGCCCAGTACACAAGCAAGGAACAAACTTGGGAGAAAGCCCTCTCCCCCCATGGCTAAGGCTGAGATTCAGCCCCTGTAGGAGGGTGTGGCTGTGGCTCATTGCTGTCACAGTCTGGGGCAGACCAGCAGGACATCATCTGTGGGGGTGTCAGTGGGGCTTGCTGAGAAGCTGGCTGGAGCGCTCAGGAAGTTCACTGGGAAGCCACCCAGTGGGGTGTCAGCGAGACTTGTTGGGATCCTGCCTGCTGGAGTGCTGCTGAAGCTGTTGGAAAAATGCCCCCCATGGGGTGCCGGTGAGCCCTGCGGGGAGGGTGAGTGCCACCAGGTGTCCTGTAAACTCCTGGCAGCCAAGCATCCCAGAAAAGCTACAAAGCACCCAGAAACAGAGAGCAAGTAGCCCCTTATTCAGTTAGTGTCCCTCTGGCTCCCTCTACTGACAAAGCTTAACATGGTGCCAACTGGTAAAGAGGAAATAGTCCAGATCCAATGTCACAAAGCAGGACGAAGAAGGTTGGGTTTGGCGCTGAGAGGCAATACATTTATAAATTTACAGGAGGCTGTGCCATCCCCAAATATCAGTAGCATGAAACAACATAGGTTTCTTTTTTCTTCATGCTATCTTGTTTTCTCCGGCTCACTTGGGATCTCTACTCCACATCGTCCTTAGTCTGGATCACAGGCTGATGGAGAAGCTGTCGGGCATTGAGAGCAGAGGAAAAGAGGGACTGTGGTAAATAGCAAGTTGTCTCTTAAAATTTCCCCTCAGAAATAGGTATACTATTTCTGCTCACATTTCAGTGGCCAAATCAAATTACATGATTATGCCTACCTGAGGGTAGAGAAGTGCAATTCTACCATTTTTGGAGGGAGAGTCAGATATAAATTAAAAAAAAAAATAAGATTGACAGGATTGGCATTAGAAAATTTGGCAATCCCTAGGATAGTTACTTAAAACTCTCCCTTTAAAATTTTGTTTTTATTTGCTTTGCAGTTTTTATGAATTTTAGTGAAAAGTAACATCAACATAAAAATTGGTGTCACACAACGAAGTTGAAAACAATTTTAAGCAGCAGGGAAAAATATTTTTGAAGGTTAGATACAAACAGCCTTTATTTTTATAATTTTGCATTAACTCATATTTACGTGCTACATGAAATATGGAATGTCC
Source organism: Plecotus auritus (assembly GCF_963455305.1). Taxonomy (NCBI): domain Eukaryota; kingdom Metazoa; phylum Chordata; class Mammalia; order Chiroptera; family Vespertilionidae; genus Plecotus; species Plecotus auritus. The sequence goes on from NC_137777.1 coordinate 15,572,587, forward strand.
CTTCATGCAGAGAAAAGTTGTTTCATTCATGCTCCGTCTTGGATGGTGATAAAAACCAAGATTTAGAGATCTGGGTTAGGGTCCCAGCTCCATCATTTATCTATCGTTTGTTTGGAAATAAAAAAAATTATATTTAATGTTAAGTTATGTAATGATTGGCATATTAATTTCACAACGATTGTGTTAAATATTTACAATCACCTATTTTTGTATGTCATGTCAAAAAATCTGAATTTACCTCATTGACATATTTGATTAGAGTGAAAAGTTTAGAAATAAGATTATGATAGGGTCTATTATGTCAATAAATTCTTTTGAGTTAGTGTCAAAAAGTCTAATTAGTGTTAGAATTGTCACCAGTGGATTTCCACTGGTATTGCCATTCTGTGCTCTTCTGTCTCTATACTGGGCTTTCCTTGTATTGCTTGTACCATCTTAAAATCAAGTTTAAACCATCCCCTCGTTTAAAGGCCTCTTTAGACTTCCTATTGCTTGGTAAATTCAAACTACTTATTTTTGCTTACAAGGTCCTTCACAGTCCTCTCCAACCTATCTTTCCAGCTTCATCTTCCACCTCTTTCATAAATCTTTGAGCTGTAATAACATTTTCACTGTTTCTGTAGCATTGAAGTAAGGAAGGGGGATATGTATGGAATAAATAATTCAGTGACTTAATATAAAAACTTATGCTAAAAACACCTTTTGAAGAGACTCCGATAATGATAAGGATACAGAACTCTCATTATTCATTTTCTTCAGCTTCAATAGGAATCTTTTGGCATTGTTTTGGAACACATGCTTCCAATCTGCCACCAGATTTTGCAGCAGGAATTTATATAACCATGCCACAGCTCACAATTTACCATATGTTTCAATATTTCCAGTGTTTTCAAACACTCTCTGTTTCCCACCCTTTCCAGTTCACATTTCTTGGTTTTATCCTGGCTTTTACTCACAATTTCCATTCATTTCTGTGATTCATGAATAATCTCTGGTATAGCCTTCCAGTTTAGAGTCAATTTCTATTCTGGTTCTCTTTCCTGGACTCTTTACTAGACTGTTACAAGCAATGCTTAATCCTCAGTTTAGAACTGATTCTAGGCCTACACCCAGCACTCTAATCTCAGTTCTTGTTTTTATGGCTTTGCTACTTGTCTTTTACCTTTGCCTAAAGTTACTAGAGTCAGAAAGATTATTATTTCGAGTTGGGCTGGCTTTTGTAACAATGTAAGATAGTAGTTCAAGTAAAAATTTCCCTTTTATTAATCATGTTTTTGTCTTGATAGAATATAGGGGTATTTCTGTAGTCTAAATCTAATCAGTTAAGGTAGCTTTATAAGTAGCTGGATCTCCCCCCCTTCCTGTTTTTTGTTGTTTTTTTCAATCTTTATTGTTGAGATTATTACAGATGTCCCTCTTTGTCCCCCCATTACCCCCCTCTCCTCAGTTCCCACCTTGCCCCAGGCCTTCACCACCCTATTGTCTGTGTCCATAGGTAATGCATATATGCATATAAGATCTTTGTTTAATCTCTTCCCACCCCCTCACCCCCCTTCACTCTGAGAATCGTCAGTCTGTTCCATTTCCATGTCTCTGGTTCTATTTTTTTTTTTTTTAAATATTTTATTGATTTTTTACAGAGAGGAAGGGAGAGGGATTGAGAGCTAGAAACATCGATTAGAGAGAGAGACATTGATCAGCTGCCTCCTGCACACCTCCTACTGGGGATGTGCCCACAACCAAGGTACATGCCCTTGACCGGAATCAAACCTGGGATCTTTCAGTTCACAGGCCGACGCTCTATCCACTGAGCAAAACTGGTTAGGGCTCTGGTTCTATTTTATTCACCAGTTTATTCTGTTCATTAGATTTTTTATTCATTTATTTTGATTTTTAGATTCAATTGTTGATAGGTATGTATTTGTTGCCATTGTGTTGTTCATATTTTTGATCTTTTTCTTCTTCTTCCTCTTCTTAAAGAATACCCTTCAGCATTTCATATAATACTGTTTTGGTGGTGATGAACTCCTTCAGCTTTTTCTTGTCTGTGAAGGTCTTTATCTGACCTGCAATTCTAAATGATAGCTTTGCTGGGTGGAGTAATCTTGGTTATAGGTCCTTCTATTCATTGCTTTGAATATTTCTTGCCACTCCCTTCTGGCCTGCATAGTTTCTGTTGAGAAATCAGCTGACAGTCCTATGGGCATTCCCTTGTAGGTAACTAACTGCCTTTCTCTTGCTGCTATTAAGTATCTCTCTTTGTATTTAGCCCTTGGCATTTTAATTATGATGTGTCTTGGTGTGGTCCTCTTTGGGTTCCTCTTGTTTGGGACTCTCTGTGCTTCCTGGACTTGTAAGTCTATTTCTTTGACCAGGTAGGGGAAGTTTTCTGTCATTATTTCTTCAAATAGGTTTTCAGTATCTTGCTCTCTCTTTCTGGCACCCCCATAATGTGAATGTCGATACACTTGAAGTTGTCCCAGAGGCTCCTTTCACTGTCTTCATATTTTTAGATTCGTTTTTCTCTTTGATCTTCTGGTTGAGTGTTTTTTGCTTCCTCATGTTTTAAATCATTAATTTCATTCTCAGAATCTTCTACTCTACTGTTGAATCCCTGTACATTATTTTTCATTTCAGTCAGTGTATGCTTAATTTCTGACTGGTCCTTTTCCATTGTTTTGGAGGATTCTAGAAGATTCTTGAGTAACCTTATAACTGTGGTTTTGAACTCTATATCCAGTAGTTTGCTTTCTTCCATTTCTTTCATTTGTGACATGTTTCTTTGTCTCTGCATTTTGGCTGCTTCCCTGTGTTTGTTTCTATATATTGGGTAGAGCTGCTATGTCCCCTTGAGTTGGTAGAGTGGCCTTGTGTAGTAGGTGTTCTATAGGGCCCATTGGCTCAGCCTCCCCAGTCACCTGAGTTGGGAGCTCTAGGTGCACCCCTTTGTGGGCTGTGAGTACAGTCTTGTTGTAGTTGAGACTTGATTGCTGTTATCACTAGGAGGAATTGACCGCAAGGCCAATTGGTTGTGAGGACCAGCTGTGACTACAGTGGGAGAGCTGCTGTGCAGGAGACACCATTATGGAGCAGGACTTGCTTCAGTAGGGCTTTGGTGCTCACTGAGTTTGCCTCTTGAGTGTGTCGCTTATAGATGTGTAGAGTTGTAATCTGGTATGTTCTGACACTGACCACTGTGTACACTGGCTCTTGGGTCTCCAGGGAGGTGCAAAGTCAGCCACTGCCTGGGGCTATCCAGCAGGAGCTCCAGAGAGATCAGCAGATTCCTCCTCTTTGTATCGGGTTTGGAAGTGCCCAGATGAGGCCCAGCTGTGAAGCAAGGCAGGCTGGTGTTGGTGCCGGGTCTTGGGCCTTTTATTGATAGGTTTGGGGCTCCCTGACCCAGCTGCAGCTTGTTGAGAGATTTTAGCTTTAGCAAGGACAAGCCATTCATATGCAAAAGCTGCTGTGCACAGCTTGGGTGGGGTTGTAAATTGGATGAGGTGGGGGTCTCAGAGCATCACTAGGGCAGAGCAAGCAGAAATGGCTGCCAGTCAGCCCCATGACTGGCGGGGAGGTCCTGGCATAGCAATAATGATTCCTGTGAGCACCTCTTCTAGGAGAAAGTCGCCCTCGCGTTCATGCCAGATGCCAGACAGTCCAGTTTCTCCTTGTATGTGTCTGTATCCCCCAGAGCCTCATCCTGGTGCTGGAGCTTAGAGGAAGCAGGACCTTGTAAGTTCAGTTTGTGTGCTGGCCTTTTAAGAGGAGCAGCTGGGTCTGCAGCAGCCTCTGTGTCACTGAGCCCCAATCCACACTGGTTTTCACAGCCTGTAGTTCTTACTGCCCACAGGGACTTCTTTTCCCAGCTCTGAGACCCTGGGCTGGGCGTCTGGTGTGGGGCTGGGACCCCTTGCTCTTCCGGGTGGCCTCTGCAGAGACATTCTCCCTCCCAATTAAAAAAGCAGCCCATGTGGGTGCCGGACCAGCCTGTTCCGCACCTCTGCACCTCTCACCTTCGCAGTGTGCTTTCTTCTTTACTTCTCTAGTTGTAGGACTTCCATTCAGCCAGTTTTCCAGTGGTTCTGGATGATAGTTGTTCTGTATTTTAGTTGTAATTTTGATGTGGTTGTGGGAAGCGGTGAGTACAGGCGTTTACCTACGCCGCCATCTTACTTTCTCTACTGAGTTTAGTCATATATCATTATTTATTAACTAGAGGCCCAGTGCATGAAATATGTGCACTTGGGGGGTGTTCCTCAGCCGGGCTGTGCCCTCTCGCTGTCCGGGAGCCCTTGGGGGATGTCCGACTGATGGGGAGCGAGCCTAGGCCGGCAGTCAGACATCCTTTGTGCCACCGCTGCTGTGCTTGCCAGCTGTGAGCCTGGTTCCTGGCTGAGTGGTGCCTCCCTGTGGGAGCGCACTGACCACCAGGGGGCAGTTCCTGCATTGAGCATCTGCCCCCTGATGGTCAGTGCGCGTCATAGTGACCGGTCGTTCCGCCATCAGTCTATTTGCATATTAGCCTTTTATTATATAGCATTATATAGGACTAGAGGCCCGGTGCACGAATTCCTGCATGGGTGGAGTCCAGCCAGCCCGCCCTGATGGGGGCCCATTGGCCGGGCTGGCGGGGAGGAGCAGCTGCGGGTGCTTAGCTGGCCTGCCTCCCCCATCAGGGTGGGGGGAGAGATTGGGGGTGGGGCCGGCCAGGGGGAAGGGTCATGGGCAGTAGGTGGCTGGCCCCGCCCACGATCAGGGTGTTGGGGATCGATCAGGGGCAGGGCCGGTGAGAGGGGGGCCAATCGGGGCCCAGATCAGGCTGGTTGGCTGCCACAGTGCGCGTCATAGCCATCAGTCATTCTGGTTGTTCCTCCGATCCGGTTGCTGGGCTTTTATATATATAGATTATTGTATTTTCCATACAAACAACTGTAAATCTACTTTTTTCTACCCTGTATACAATTTTATATTCTGCTTAGTACTTTATTATAAGTGCTTTTTACTTAAAAGGATATCATAAATGTTTTTTCCATGAATATATATTTTCAATCATCTATCTCATCACCTGTCACATGTCATGCATATTCAATTAAATGGGTTCTTCTCCATTCTTATTTTTAACACTTGAACAAAAAAAATTTTAAACATTCCACTATTTATTTATTTTTCTATATTTTGTTTTTATTTCTGTCCTGGTGTCAAGCTACATGTGGGACACAGCCTTATTTTCTGAATTCTAAAATTTCACTTATAGTAGGCAGCTGTGTTAATATCATTTCTCTGGAGATTTAGGGATAATGATAATGAGGTGGATAATTCAAATATAATTATACTTTTCCATTCTAAAAATTCTCAGTTCATTTTTACCCACGTGGCTTAGAATTTATGGGCATATTATTAGCCCTACCTTCTTTTTGCTCTCTCTTTTCTCTATTTCTTCTCCACTCTCCAATATTATTAATTTTTATGTATATCATATTAGCTATGTTTTTTTATTTTTTTCTTTCCATCTATTCCCTTGGAGCTTCCATTCCATTCTGCAGTAGCTTATCACAGTATTTTGTTAAATGTACAGTTTTACCCTAAAGAAAAAAACCTCCAATATTTTTTGTTAAAAATACTTTTTCTCCACTCTGTTGCATAGGTTTTTCCACAAGTTTTGGTTTAGTTGCTTTTGGTTTGTCTTTATGTAATTTATTCAACTGTAACTTCACTTGAATAATATTAAAATATGGGCAAGAATTTTACTCTATCTCCTTAAGAGAAAGGTTAAGGAACACTAGGTTGATATTATAATTAAATTTTACCAATATTTTTTGGGGGTTTGAATGGAGAAGAGTGATCACTTCATTGACAGACCCTCTTGAGATATATAGCTCCTTTATAATAGTCTCAATAAAATAGAAAAAGATTTACTAATCTTTTGAAAACAGTGTTGTTGTGATTCTTGTGGCCCAAAGATGATGTTTCTAATGACAGTGCATTTTCTATTATATGTCAGGTCTGATGCTAAAGAGGGTGGGGCCACAGTAAAATAGTAATAAACTTGGTGGAACCTGTCTTGCATTCATCCTAATTTTGCCACTTGATACATTTCCCCATCCTATATAATAAAAGGCTAATATGCAAATCAACTGAATGGCAGAATGACTAGTCGCTATGTCACGCACTGACCACCAGGAGGCAGACGCTCAATGCAGGAGCTGCCCCCTGATGGTCAGTGCACTCCCACAGGGGGAGCACCGCTCAGCCAGAAGCTAGGCTCATGGCTGGCCAGTGCAGCGGCAGTGGCAGGAGCCTCTCCCGAGACTTCCGCAGCAGTGCTAAGGATGTCCAACTGATGGCTTAGGCCCGCTGCCCCTGGGGAGTGGGCCTAAGCCGTCAGTTGGACATCCCTCGAGGGTTCCCAGACTGCGAGAGGGTGCAGGCCGGGCTGAGGGACCCCCTGAGTTCACGAATTTCGAGCACCAGGCCTCTAGTTTATGAATAACTTCTTTGGGCATCTACTACTATCCTACTGTTTAAACTTCTTTCCTCAATCTGTAGCACATTAGAGAAAGAATAATCATTATTTCTCAAATGGCAAGTAATAATAAAATAATTTTAAATTTTCCAAGTGGCTAATCAAATAAAGTTACAACCATTGAGCAGATATTTATTTACAGGTTAAACTAGTTATTAATAAGTTATGTTTATGTGGAGACTGAGGACAGGAATTAATGTGTGATGATGTATCTCTCTATTCCTTTTTAAGGTTAGCACAGTGCCTGATTCATAGTAGTGCTCAGTAATGAATTAGTGAAGGAGTTAAAGACATTGTTTAAAGCATTTCAAGGTCCTGAATGGAGATACGAAAGGGTACAATGTCAGGGAATTTAAGTATAGTATTAGAAATACTCTGTCAAGCAAACTAGAGATAGACCCATAGACAGAGAGCAGGATGACAGCTGGGGGTGGGTTTGAGGGACTGGGTGTGTATGTGTGTGGAGTGATTGAGAAAAAAAGAAAAGAAAAACAGAAAAAACTCATGGACATGGACAACATTGAGTGGATTGGGGGGTGGGGAGGTGGAGAATCATATAAGGGGGTAAATGGTAATGGAAGGAGACTTGGGTGGTGAACACACAATACAGTGTACAGATGGTGTGTTGTGGAATTGTGCACCTGAAACCTGTATAATTTTGTTAACCAGTGTCATCCCAACAAATTAAAAAAAAACAACACAATCTCAAAAATAGTGTAAAAGCTGACCCTAAAGATAAACCTGAATTAATAATTTTGGTGTAGCCAGAAATAAGGATGTGAGGGGAGAGAGAGAGAAAGAGAGTGAGAGAGAGAAAGCACACATGAGAGATGGTTTATTCTTCACCACATAGGAGAAAGGGGGGCATGTCTTGAATCTGTAGTATCCATTCTTTGTTAATGTATTCCCTGCCAAACAGTGCAGGTTCCATTTTTAATTTTGTATTGAATATTAACTCACTTGCTACCTATTCTTTGCTTAGGGAAGATGTCCTTAACTTTGATTTTAACCACTTCTCTGGAAGAAGAGGGAGGACAGGAGACAAGAAAGTATGTGGTGGGGAGCTTTCATAGGGGATATTGCCCAAGGACTGAAAGGGACCTTGTGCATGCACATGTGTGTATGATGAGTTAGGACTGAATAATTCTGTGACCAGTGGTTATTTTCCTTATCTCTGTGTGTTGAATAAGCAAAGTAGATAAATTGAGGATGGACTAGTAGGCAGGAGCCTGCCAAATTAGGCAGGGACTTACTTATATGATGTGGCAAAGGACGCAAGACACTAGGGAGGAGAGGGGCCATGTGCCAGGGGAGGCCAGGGGAAGGTCAATGGGGGAGAAAAAGAGACATATGTACTACTATTTGTAATAGTACAGTTTTATTCTAAATATCATAGCAATTTAAGGGTACAGGATTGAGTGTATTTTAAAAAAAATATATATTTTTATTGATTTCAGAGAGGAAGGGAGAGGGAGAAAGAGCTAGAGTCATCAGTGATGAGAGAGAATCATTAATCGGCTGCCTCTTGCATGCCTCTTCCCTGGGGACTGAGCCCACAACCTGGGCATGTTCCGTGACTGGGAATCGAATCATGACCTCCTGGTTCATAGGTTGACACGAAATCACTGAGCCATGCCCTTGAGAGGATTGAGTGTATTGATGTGGGGTGGGAGAAGTGGTGATGGAGAGTGTTTTAGAGTGGGGAAGAAAGAGATACCAGGTTTCTGGTTTAAACAAGAGTTCAGTTTTGAACAAATGCTAAATTTGGTTTGTGATCTCAAGTGAACAGATGAATTTGTGTCTTCTAGACACAACTAGTAGATTAAAAAGAATGCTCTTAGATGAGTTAAAATATCTTGATGTTGTCTTACTGTTACCTTCTAAAACACGTACCAAGCTTTCCTTGTTTATTATGGGATAGCCAGAGGCCCGGTGCATGGATTCGTGCACATTGAAAGGAAATTAATTAGAAGGTGGCCGGTGAGGCAGGACTGGGCAAGACAGGTTGGACACGCCCTGGAGCCAACCTCCTGCTGTTCCTCCCCAGCTGGCTGCACCTGGGGTGGTGCCAGGGTTGGAAGGGCAACTGTGGAATGAGTGAGGTCCCTCCAGCAGGTGGGTCCCTCAGCCTGGCCTATGGGGATCAGGCTGAAACCGGAAGTCTGACATCCCCCGAGGGGTCCCGGAGTGCAAGAGGGCACTCTGCAAAGTTGCTGTTGCTTGGCAGCTCCTGTGTTGCGAGTCTGCCCCCTGGTGGTCAGTGCACATCATAGCTATCGGCCGGTCAGCCAGTTGCTTAGCCTTTTACATATATAGATGATCATACTTTTGAAATGATACATGAAATATATCCCAAGGCTATAAATTATAATTTACATTTTAATTAAAGTTGTTACTTTGAGCCGAAACCAGTTTGGCTCAGTGGATAGAGCGTCGGCCTGCGGACTGAAGGGTCCCAGGTTCGATCCTGGTCCAGGGCACGTACCTTGGTTGCGGGCACATCCCCAGTAGGAGGTGTGCAGGAGGTAGCTGATCGATGTTTCTCTCTCATCAATGTTTCTAACTCTCTATCCCTCTCCCTTCCTCTCTGTAAAAACTCAATAAAATATATTTAAAAAAAAAAACTCAAAGTAACAACTTTTTTTTAAAAATATATTTTATTGATATTTTACAGAGAGGAAGGGAGAGGGATAGAGAGTTAGAAACATCGATGAGAGAGAAACATCGATCAGCTGCCTCCTGCACACCTCCTACTGGGGATGTGCCCGCAACCAAGGTACGTGCCCTGGACCAGGATCGAACCTGGGACCCTTCAGTCCGCAGGCCGACGCTCTATCCACTGAGCCAAACTGGTTTCGGCTACTTTGAGTTTTTGAGCTAAGATGATGTTGCCACTCAAGTGGTGAACTGTGGTAGTGTTTACAAAAATATTTTTTTGATATTGACATTTGTGGTTATAAAAAATAGTTTTTAATGAAATTATAGTTTCTGAGGAAAATATTGTTTTTTACTTGAGCTACTGATTAATTAAATTGAAAACATTCCAACCTCTTTTGCCATGTCATTATAATAAAAAAATGACATAGATACTATTGATATACTTAAGAACTAGGTCAAGAAGAAAGAAAAAAAATGAGAGGGGATAGAGAAATGGAGTGAAAAAAATGAGTGGACAAAAGAAACACAAAAAATGGAAAAATAGAAAAAGAAAAGGCTCAAGACACTGAAAAGTGGTGTAATTAGGAAAGCAAGAGCCTCTTTAAATATTTCAAACAAAGGGAATTTAATATAGGGAATTAATTACCAAAAGAATTGGTTGGTCTGGAGAAGCAAAAAGCGGGTGATGAATATACTGAAAGATTACCAACTGCAGGAAACCACTGCCACTTCTAGGACTGAAAATGAAATGGTGTTAAACAGAGCCCATAAGTACAGTGATGCTAAGAGTGTTGAACTATCACTGTTGCCCCTGGAGCTGCTGCTGCTTTGCAGAGAGCTCAAGAGCCAGTGCATCTAGTGATGAAAAAGCCTATAGTCTTGTTCATGATGCTGGACTCATCTCAGAGGATGCTAGTCACCCACCGCTACCTCTGCTGGAACTGCACTGCTGTTGCAGCAGCCAGCATTTGTATGATAGGTACCTGGCGCTGCTATTGCCGCTGGAGCCAGAGTCCACGATCAAACTTCTGCTGCGGTTCCTGGAATACTGCTGCTCTCTCCGTAGGAACGGGAAACAGGTGGAAGAAAATAAAGTGGGTTATCTTTTCCTGCTATCTAACTTTTTACCAGTGTTTCCCTGTGGCAGAACATAAGGAAACCAGCTATTAAGGGAGTATGGGAAAGGTAGTCTATATAGACTTCTAACTCCCTCTGAAGTAAAAGGAGAGCATGGGAGGGCAGGCGTGGACCTGAGGGCCAATAAAGAACCAGTACAGAAAGACGTTACAAAGTACTGCTTCTTCAGTCATAATAGAGAGAAGAAGCATTTTTGCAGCTTTCTAAGTGATGTAAAATACATAAAGACCCTTTATTTCTTCTGGTTAACAGAAAGATTAAGATACAGGGACCCATAGAAAACCTTTGAAAGTGAGATAGTTCTTCCTTGGGGTGTCAATTAAGTATGTTAGTTTTAAGCAACAAAAAATGGACCCTGGTTAAGTTGAGAAGAAAACATATTTATGATAAGAGTATTGGATAGTCGTCAGAAAGTGGAGTAACTAGACCCTGGAAAAGAGAGAAATTGGGATAGCTCTGGAGAAACTAATGGATGCCCTGTTTATGGTGCTACTTGCTGTTTATATGGATCAGTTCCACTATTTTCTTCTTAAGGGTCACATTATCAATAGAAAGGTTGATCTGCCCTAGCTTTGATTAGTTTCCCATCCTACATCAGAGAAGGAGGACATGACACCTTGATTGACAGCTACATCAAAATTACTCAATAGGTGAGGGCTAATTTGTCAAAGGAATTTTGAGGTGTTAAATACAGTGGATACTAGGCAGGCAAAAATCACAAGAATCTATTAACTGAGCCTAGTTTTAGATTAGCAAAAGGCAACTGGAAACCATCGCCAAAAATTCTTGAGCTCTTAATATGTAATAGGCACTCTGATCTCTTTTAATAATATGTTTGAGGAAGTTGTCATTATTATCCTCATTTTACAGATAAGAGGAATTGAGAGGTGCACTTCTGGTGATGGTGGATTAGGCAATTTGGACTAACTCTCCCACTGAGAACAACTAGAAAAGATGGATCCCATATAAAAATCATCTGTGTGAAGGTAATCAGAAAGCTAACCCATCAGTGAAGACTGTGGGGACAAAATCCTGGAGAAGAAGGAAACCCAAAGAGGTGAGCTGGGCACGTGAAGCCTTTTTCCCTTAGGAGAAACTTCTGTTTCCAGTAGAGGTGGTGGAGAGGCTAAGAAACGGAAAAGAGCGTTTGACACACTTATGGGATGTGGCTAAGGGAGTAGCAGTTTGAGTTCAGGGTCCACCAAGAAAGGAGATTTCCTGCTACATCCCCTAGCCTGGGGGTTAGAATCCTGAAGTGCTATGCCTTAGGAGTAGGTGAATAAAAAATAGAATGGCCCTAGCCAGTTAGGCTCAGTGGATAGAGCATTGGCCTGTGGACCAAAGGGTCCCGGGTTTGATTCTGGTCAAGGGCAGGTACCTTGGTTGCAGGCTCCGGCCGGGTCCTGACCGGGGCTCATGCAGGAGGCAACCAATCAATGTGTCCCTTTCACATTGATGTTGCTCTCTGTCTTTCTCTCTCTCTTCTACCCTCCCTAAAAATCAATGGAAAAATATACTTGGGTGAGGATTAACAAACAACAACAAACAAACAAAAAGAATGGTCTGCTTATAAATAAAACCTAGTCTAGAATCATTGATTGGGTTAAGGATATCCAGGATTGTTAATGACTGTAGCCACTTGTTTAAGCAAAAGTCAACCCTTTTCTGGAGAAAAATAACATCATCTTAGGCCTTAAATAATTTTTAGAGTTTTTTCATAAAATGTTTTACATCCACACAGAAATACCCGGACATACTGGAGACAAGACCATATAACTGAAACTAAGTGAAACAAAGGCCATAGCAGCAGACTCACAAGAGATTCAATGGATTTCTCAGACACTTAATGGATCAAACAGACAAAAAATTAGTAATGATTAATATGTTATACCTTATGACATCTATAGTACTGTGCCCAACACCTGCAGAATATATCGTCTTCTGAAGTGCACCTGGAACAACAAAGTTGACCATATACTAGATCATAAAGCAATTCTGAATAAAAATCAGATAATAGAAATACACAGAGTATGTTCTCTGAACACTACTGGAAATCAGTAACATAAGATAATTAGAAAATTCCCATATATTTAGAAATCAAGAAATCCACTTCCAAATAACCCAAGGATAAAAAAGAAATTACAAAGAATATTTAAAAATATTTTACCTGAATAATAATGAAAACACAACTTGTCAAAATTTGTATGATTCAGCTAAGTTCCTTTGAAGGTAATTGATAGAGTTCTGGCCATCCTATCTAATAAAGAGGGAATATGCAAATCGACTGTCACGCTGTCACAAAGATGGCGGTGCTCATAGCCACAAGATGGCGGTGCCCAGTCCCCTCAGCCCCGCCTGAGTCCCGCTTGTGCCTGCCGTCGGAGTTCCACAGTCCTTTCAGCCCAGCCGGGGGTGGGGGGGGGTAGCAGGTGCATGGTGCAGCCGGACCCGCCCTCAGCCCCCCAGCTGCCCAGGGCCAGCCTGAGGCACAGGCAAGCCTCAGATGTTGGCTGCCCAGCCGCCTAGAGCCGTCCTGAGGTGCAGGTAAGCCTCGAATGGCGGCTGCCCAGCTGCCCAGGGCTGCCCGAGGCTCAGGTAACCAGGGCCGACCGAGGCTTGCACGGCTAGCAGTGGCAGCAGCAGAGGTGTGATGGGGGCATTGCCTTCCTCTGGTCGCCAGGTCACCTCCCGCCCCTGAGGGCTCCCAGACTGTGTGAGGGGGCAGGCCGGGCTGAGGGACCCCCCACTCCAGTGCATGAATTTTCATGCACCGGGCCTCTAGTATATCATAAAAGAAGAATGGGTGAAAATGATCTAATGCATTCATCTCAAGGAAGTAAGATCAAAATCCCAGAAAATTAAGCCCAAAGAAAGCAGAAGGAAGGAAATAATAAAGACAAGAGAGAAATCAATGAAAAGAAAAATGAAAGTAAGAGAATATCAATAAAGAAAAGATGAATAACAACTGGTAAACACCTGATATCACTGATAAAAAAAGAGAGACGGTACAGCTAACCAGTATCAGGAATTGATAAGAGGACATCACTATAGACCCTGTAGACATCCTATATAATAAAGAGCTAATATGCAGAATGACCATCTGGACACCCTTCCAGACGATTGTCCGGATGACCTTCTGGACAAAGCCGGGGCTGTGAGGGCTAGCTGAAACTGTGAGGCTCTTCAAGGGCCGGCCGAGGCTGCAAGGGCCAGCTGGGGCTGCGAGGGCCAAGCCCCTTGCATGAATTTCGTGCGTTGAGCCTCTAGTGGTTATTATAATGTAACAAAAGAGAAATTCAGGTCAATTTTGGTTAGCCACCTCAATTTACTAACATAACTGAAAAGTCAGTTTTTATACTTTAATAAAAGTGAAAACAAGAGGTAGCAACAATCCTACCTCTTCCATCAGTTCTGTGGCCTTTAAGTTTCATAACTTCCATCATTTGTAAAATTAAGAGTCTGGGCTGGATTATCTCTGACTTTTCCCATTTTTAATGTCTATAATTCTGTTACTGGAAGAACATTTAATTTTTACTCACTTGTTGCATTATGAAGAAGCAAGTGACTTTTACTTTAGATTTTTCATGATTAATGAAATATAAAACTTAAGGGTTTGAATAGTACATGACCAATTTCTGCTAATTATGATAACGTTTTCTGATCTATGGTTGTGCCTTTAAAATTGTATCTGCTACAGATGATACATTTAGGATCAATATTTAATGTCACTTTAAATTATTTAAAAACTTTAAGAAAAAGTTTATCACACTTTGAACAACAGAATATTTACTATAGTGTTGATTGCTTTATTGGATTTAGGTAAACACTAGGTTTTGGAAGCAAAGTCGGTTTGGGATATTTCTTCTTTCAGCTATTAGTTTGTCCTTTAATAAGTTATTTACCTTGAGGGACAATAATGTAAAGTAATTTACCTCCTAGGATGTTGAGAATTGATTAAGAAACATATCAAATGCCCAATATAGTACATAGCCATAGTATTTGCAGTTAAAAATTATTTTCTATTCTCTCTTTAACAATACCGAGCAGGGCTCTCTAACTGAGGCTAAGGACAAGAGAAATAGAAATGACACGCTCTGCAATGTTCAGTAATTAGCTAATGTAAATGTAGGCATAAATATATACAGTAAAGTACAGTAATATGCAGCTATAACTATTAGGTACTTCTAGTGTTAATTTCCAATGATTCCTCATTAATTTCCAATGATTCCTCATTAATTCCTCATTAAGCCTGATGTGGTTGCAGGAATTAGCTTTGTTATGGTCCCAGTCAGATCATCTTTCATTTTTTGGCTCCTCATTGTCCACAAATATGATTTTCTGTTTCATTCAAATCTACTTCCCTCTGACTACATCGCATAGTTATGATTCACTACGTCTGAAATGTGGTCCCAGGAGTGAAGGAAAAAGTTTTCTAGGATGTTCTGGTTTTTATATCTCTTACTCCGTTAGATGGATTTTAGGTAGGGGTTGGCAAGTTACTGACCATGGGCCAAATCTGCTCTCTCTCTCTCTTTTTTTGCAAGACCTGTGCGATAAGAGTGGTTAAAAAGTCAAAAGAATATTTTATAACGCATGACAATGATATGGAATTCAGATTCCAGTGTTTCTAACGTTCCATTGGAGCTGTCTTGATTATCTGTTTATGTCTTGGCTGTTTTTGTGCTCTATGGCAGAGTTGAGTATTTGGGACAGAGCTGTGTGGGCACTCTTTTTCTCTTTGCATGCTGCTTAATCACAAATTGTTTGATGCAGTTAAAACTCCACAGCATTTTGAGTGCCATGTGTCCCGTTGTACTGTGACATTTAGTTCTATTTATTTTTTACTCGACAATGCATACTCATCATGTCAAAACAAGAAGAGAAAAGTGGATTTCAAATGTGTGCTTTTATAGCATATTGGAGTGTGGATTATTCTGTTGTCAAATAAGATGATAATGCATTATATTTATGTGTTAACACTATAGTTGTGCTAAAATAATACAATATATGTTGACATTACCATACTAACCACCCATCACAATATTCCCATCTAGGGAAAATGAGAAAATTTAAAATGGAATATGTATTATAGTAGAATCTCTTTATAAAAAGTAATAAGATGAAAATGTACTTTAATGAAAGAAAATTCCCAAATGGCTCATTTGTTAGCTAGTCCACTCACCTTGTGAATTAATTAAAGCACATTTATTTTACAGCAGCTGAAAAAATGTGTCCAGAGAAAATAAACTTGTTTAAAACTATTACGCCTTTCAATAAGAATCGTTTCTCAAAGAGCTGAGGACATTAGGAGCAACATCTTATAGTCAATTAAAAAACAAGGCAAATGATTTTGAGTGGTTTTCCTACTGAGTTGAGAGAGATTCTTGGTACTACTGCTCTGTTATTCATTTGAAGAGTCGGTGTTGAATTGGAAGTGATGAAGAATGAGCTTATATGAATAGTCTGTGGAACAACAAGAAGCAAGAACATTTTAAAAGAATTTGAGAAAACACCAATTCAGTACAACTGAAGTGGAATCTGCTATGATGTGTTAAAACTGCTGATGATACAAATTTGTATGGATTAGAAAAAGGCTAAGTTGGATAAATTTACAAAGTTTATGGACCCGGTGGGTGTTGCTCAGTGGTTGATGGTTCACCCATCCACCAACAGGTCACTGTTCGATTCTCAGTCAGGGCAAGTGTCTGGGTTTGGTTCAGCATCATCACATTTTTTTTTTTTTTGGCATCATTTGCAAAGTGTGGACCAGCTAGGAACAGCTGTAAACCGTGGACAGATCTAGAACAACTATTTTCCTCATTAGCTCTGAGTGTCAGAACTCCTTTTTCCCAATGACATTTTATCCTAGCCAAATTGTGAGAGATTAGGCTAGTGCAGTGGTCGGCAAACTCATTAGTCAACGGAGCGGCAAACCGCGGCTCGCAAGCCGCAGTTTGCCGTCCACTGAACTAGTGGGAGTAAGAGTAGTTGTGGAGGGATCGTAGAATTGCTTTCTCTTCCCTTGATGTTCAGCCTATCAGCCTACTAGCTCACCCTGGTCATTTCAAATAGTCTAGCAATGAGCTGCACTTTTAGAAAGCCTTCTCTACACTCGTATTCTAAACTCTTGACCCTGATATTAGAAACCACCAAGAGCCTTGTTCATAAATGGGATTTTTCACTCCCTAAGTGGCACATCAGGCTCAAACACCTGCCTGGGACTTTACTGTTGTAATGTTTGACGCCATCATTGAGGTGATTTGCTTTGAGTACCTGCAGAGTGTTGCCAGAATTCAGCATTGTTTGACTAGGCCCCAGGAGCCAGTGGTGAACCTTGGCCATCTGGTCGGCTTCCGCATTTTCAGTTCTTGCCAAACAGTGAGGCAACCATTTGGTTCATTAGCAAGGGACAATGAGTTAGGCGTTCATGTAGCTCAATGTGACAGTATGAGTAGGACTTTAACAATCTTGTGAATACCACAAGCTTAGACTGAAGGAGAGAATGTGAAAAGGCCTAAGAACCAAAGTTCAGGAAGGGGCTAAAATGTATAGAGCCGCAGACATTGTGTTAGGTGCTTTACAGGTATCATTTCATTCCCTTGTAGCCCAAGAAAACCTGGGAGTGAGGTGCTACCATGCTTATTTTATAGATTTATAGATGACACTCAGAGATCAAGTAATTCAAAATAGTAAGCAGTAGATTAAAAGCCCAGTCCGTCTGTCTTCAGTCTGTCTTCAGTACTTGACACTTACGATACCATTGACTCAAGTAGATACCTTAGCAAAAGAGAAAAGGGCAATAATAAAACAGCAGTTTGGGACACTTCTGACTTCAGTTTCATCAGAATTGTGTTTTATTGGGGAGACTAACTGTGTTTGATCCAAACTTTTTTCTGGGAATGGAACTGCAGAGAATATCCTGATCTCTATTTTTGTTAAGTTGTAGGAGGTAGCACTCTTGACTTGCCATAGTAGAAACACACAAGAGCATTTTGGTGGGAATGGGATTGAAGAGAAATTTTACAAAATTTAAAATACACACACACACACACACACACACACACACACACACACACACTAGAGGCCAGTTGCATGGAGAGATTCGTGCAATAGGCCTTCCTTCCCTTGGCTTCCAGCACTGGTTTTCCTCCGGCACCCAGGACCCAGGCCTTCGCTCCGGCCGGAGTCTGCCATCTTTGCTGCAGACTCAGGCCGGAATCTGCCGTCTTCGTCTGCGCTGCGGCCAGAATGCCGCTCCTGTAGATCCCTTTGCCCCCCCGCCCTCCCTCTCATAGCAGGCGTCCTGCCCCGCCCAGCCACTCTGCGCCTGGAACAGCTGGGCGGCTGCCATCTTTGTCCTTCTAATTTGCATATTCCCTCCAGATTGGCTGGTGGGCATAGCGAAGTGATGGTCAATTTGCATGTTTCTCTTTTATTAGTGTAGATTTGTGTAGATGTGCTTTATGGTAGAGGAGGCTTAAAAGTCTGCATGTACCTAAGAAAAAGCAGTAAGAAAGAATTAATACAATGTAGAAATTATGAAATAATCTCAGATATATACTGGTTAGTCTTTGAGTAATGTCTATTTTTGAGTTGTAAAGTTTAGAAAAGATAAGACAGTCTACCAAAGGAAAGTCTCAAATGTTGTCAATAGGCAGAAAAAAAAATACCGAATAACAATTGATTTATTAATTCACTCGATTCATCAAACTTTTATTTCCACTATGTGACATCATCTTTGCTTGGCACTGGGAAATACAAAAATGAGTAAGACATGGTCTTTGTCTTGATCTCTCTAATCCCAATTTTCTCATCCATAAAGTTAGTTTATAATACTTAACTTTAAAAGATTTTTTTGTGAGTTTTAAATAAGAGAATATATTTAAACTAGAGGCCCGGTGCACGAATTCATGCACGGGTGGGGTCCAGCTGGCCCGTCTTGATGCGGGCCGATTGGGGCTGAGCCAGTCGGGGGTAGGGGCTGCGGGTGGTTGGCTGGCTGGCCCCGCCCCTGATTGGGGTGGGAGGGGCGATTGGGAGCTGGGCTGGCTTGGGGGAGGGGCCAAGAAGGTTGGCTGTCTACAGTGGGTGTCATAGCGAGCGGTCGTTCTAGTCGTTCTGGCATTCTGGTCACTGGATTTTTATATATATAGATTCTTATAAAATACTTGGCTACATAATAAGGACTCAATACCATAGTCTAGAGAAGAGAAGTGAACAGTGATTATAATTGTAACTGAGAGATATAAAAATGCTATGGGTATAACTCCTTAGAGCAGATGGCATTGAATCCTGAAGAAGGCTGAACAGAATTGGGAAACTGATTTTTCGACGAGAAAACTTAGAACAGTTCAAAAGATATCTCACCGAAGTTCTACTTTGGGGATATTCTTGAGGATGTGACAGTTTTGGTAAGTCTAATATTTTTTACTAAATATTAGTTCTCCAAATTCTCTACTCTACTATTGCAGTGATTTAAGATATTGGGATGTGGATGTTAAGCCTGGTTTGTAAGCATCTGATCTTAATTAAATTAATTTCCTTTGCTTCAGTCTTGTCATATAAAATGGGGATAATAGTACTTTCTTCAGAGGGTAGTACTTAACATGACTGAAATGGCAAGCAGTCAGTAAAAAGAAATAATTATTATTTTTAATAATGTATTTAGTAGTTGCAGAGTAGTTTCATATTGCTGCTTGATTATAGTCTTTGCCATGGTTCTTTCTTTAATCTTTCAGCTAATGAGGAAATGCAAAGGTTGGTCTCCTGTGGCATATTTTTTTTTTCTATCAAACGATGGGAATGGGAGATGTTTAGCAATACAGTAGTAACCCTGTGACTCTGGTTGGCTATGTGATATATTTTGGTTACTTGCCAAAAAAGCTAACATCAGCCCTGGCTGAGGGGGCTCAGTTGGTTGGAGCATCGTTCCATATACCAAGAGGTTATGGGTTTGATTCCTGGTTAGGGCACATACATAGGTTGCGGGTTTGATCCCTGGTCAGGACATGTACACAAGGCAACCCCTCAATGTTTCTCCTCTCTCTCTCAAAATCAATAAAAAACATATCCTTGATGAGTATTAAAAAAAAAAAGTAACTTAATAGAAATTTAAGGTCAAGGTGGTCAGTTTTCGTGTTAAGAGAATATGTGGTATTGGGTTTATTTTAGTCCCCTAGAGAAGGGAAAGTAATTTTATTCTTATTTTACAGATGAGGAAACAGACTTAAATATGAGAGTTGACATCCAGAATCATACTGGAAGAGCCAGGACTTGATCTGTGTTTTATGGGTTTATATCTGCCTCTTTCTTCTTCATAGGAAATTTTATTTATTAGCTTAGTCAGTATACGCTCTGTCCAGATAAAGTAACCCATGAAACTCAGAGTAATATTCTCCAAGTTATATTTTCTTTATGTTGTTGACAAGCCACTACCAGGCAGTTGGACACGTCCTCAATACTTTTTCCTTCATTCATCAGATACATATCTCTGCAGGAAAAAAATGATGTTGATAAAGGTTAGGTCCCCAGGGTGAGACAAAACAAAACAAAAAACTAACCCAACAAGTAATGTATATTTTTTAGCAGGATTTCTTATTTGTTCATTCATTGGAACATTATAGTATTTCAGCTATAGTTTTAAAGCTATAACTTAGCTTTTGTGGGTCTGCATGGGGATCTGAAAATACTTCTAGAGGAATATGCATTTTAGGTTACAAACAATCAATTTAAGAAAGATAATTTTGGAATATCATCTATTTGGAAACTGGAGACAGTCTGTACAGATTCACTTTGGATTAGGGGTACAGGAAATACAAATCAAGACAGAAATGCTACCTTACATTAAAAGGTTGGTGAGGGTTAAATGAAATAATATGTGCAAAGCACCTAACACAGTGCTTATCTCAGTAATTGATAGTAGATTCTCAAAAAGTGATCGCTCTTTTTTCTCTTCCTTTCACCCATGTTTCTGATCCTTAATGATTACAAACAGTACTTAATATTATCTCTATTCTGTCTCCTGACTAGGACAAAACTAGGTTAATATCAAACTGCTAGCCAATGTGTTGTCAAAAGCCTTTAAAGGCTCTTAGCTGCCTTTGTTAAATAGTCCATTCACTATTAGACTATTAACTCACTATTAGACTGTTAACTCTGAGTAGACTATTAACTCCAAGAGTTTAATATTCCCATTTCTCTTTGGCATTCTCAGTCAGGAAAAATGTCCATCTGTGTTCCTTCTATTTTTCTTCTTCTTTTCCCACCTTTAGGCAAAATGAAAAGAGGAAGCATAAATTGTATATTGGTGTTAGACATTATATTTTAAAACATCATGATTTTAACAAATATTTATCTTATCACATACTGTGTCCCAGCACTGTTCTAGAAATATGGGACATGCAGTGAATGAAGCCATCAAATAAAATACCTCAATCATTTCTTCCCCTGGTGGCTTTCTCATTCTACATTAACTATTTCCCTATATAATGACGGCAACAATATCTGGCTTCATACGCTTTCGCTTTTTTCAACACTTTTTTAGTTATAACTCAGACCTAACAGGCCACAATTATGAAAGTGTACACAAGTCAATTTAGGTATAATATTTAGATACTGTAGAAGGAGTACCGAGAGTGGGTAACCTGTGTTCTGGTCGTAACTCTCCCCTAACTGAATGCGCAGCCTTGGGCAGGTTACTCTGCAGTAACGTGTAAAATTAAAATGTAAGATTGGAGTGTCTCTAAGGTTTCTTCAGCTCTAAAAAATTTCGGTGATTCTAAAGTTTTAAAAAAGGTATAAAAAAAGTAGCTTCTCTGTAGAATATGTTCTTGTTCTAATGATACTGTCACCCCAGTGAGGATCCAGAATTCCAGCCTTACTCTTTATAAGTTAAGACTATATCACCTATATCAAATACACTGAATGAGAATCAAGGAGACTAGGTAAAAAGGCTGCTAAGCCAAAAATCCTTACATCTTTGCAGTTTCTCTGCTTCAGTATTTCCACTTAAAAATTTCTCATCCTGGATGTAGATAAGGATTTACCACAAAATATGATCATGCAGTATTCTCCTTTATGATACCTACCCCAAATCCTCGATATTTTTTTATTGATTTCAGAGAGAGGAAGGGAGAGGGAGAGAGGGATAGAAACATCAATGAGAATCATCGATTGGCTGCCTCCAGCATAGCCTACACTGGAGATCGAGTCCCAACCTGAGCATGTACCCTGACCAGGAATCTACCCGTGACATTCTGGTTTCTTAGGTTGATGCTCAACCATGAACCATGCCAGTCGGGCATACTTACCTATATTTTAAAAGAAATTTGATTTTAAAATAATCTTAAGAATCTTAGATAGTAAAAAGGAAAACGAAGCAGATAAAGACAAAAGATACTTTTAAAAATATTTTTAGCCTTAAATTTTTTTTTTAATTTAGTCTAGATAAGACCAAGCTTATTAACACAAATGAATAGAACAACTGGATTGATGAAGGCGGCTTAAAAATTCAATAACAAAAATACGAACAATTTCTTTAAAATATGGGTAGAGGAATGAAATAGACATTTTCCCAAAGAAGGCATACAAATGGCCAACAGTCCATGAAAAGATGCTTAACATCTTTAATCATCAGGGACACGCAAATCAAAACCACAATGAGACATCCCCTCACACCTGTTAAAATGACTAACATCAAAAAGACAGGAGATAGCATGTGTTGGCCTGGATGTGCAGGAAAAGGGAACCTTGTGCAGTGACAGTGGGGATGTAAGCAGGATATTGAAGACAGATATGCACTCTCAGTTTTACTGCAGTATTGTTCAAATAGCCAAGATATGGGACCAATCTGTGGGTCCATCAGTGGATGACTGGATAAGGAAGATACACATGAACATATACCCACACACGCGCACACACAGTGGAGTATGACTCTCGAGAAAAGGAAAATCTGCCATTTGTGACACTATAGATGGACCTTGAGGGCATTATGCTAAGTGAGATAAATCAGACAGAAAGAAAAATACTGTATAATACCACTTATGTGTGGAATGCAAAAAAGCTGAATTTGTAGAAACAGAGTAGAATGATGGTTACCTGGGGTTGGGCGTGGGTAATTGGAGAAGTGTTAAAGTGTACAGCCTTGCAACTAGAAGATGAATAAGTCCTGGGGACCTAATGCACAGTACAGTGAATTATGAATAATACTGTATTACATACCTAAAGTTGCTAAGAGACTGGATGGTAAATGTTCTCAACACAAAAAAGAAATGACAATGTGATGGGATAGAAGTATTAATAATGCTAATCATACTGCACTATAAATGTATAAAATCAACAAGTTGTGTACCTTAAACTTTCACAGTGTTATATGTTAAGTATTTTGCAATAAAAAACCAAAGTCTTTGTAATTTCTTACTTTAATAAGCCAATTAACTAGGGAAAATTTTTAGATTTCAAAATTGTAGAGTATGAGTGCTATATAAATTTAATGAAATCTTAATCATCTAAGTTGGTATTTTTATTCTCTTAATTTGTTACTGAAATTTAACTTTGGCTAATACTTTGCCAATCAATATAGGTGTTCACCAATTAATAGGACAGCTATTATCACATAGACCTTTTAAAAAATTTGTTTGGTGGTACATTTGCCTAATGATGGAACTGGATTGAATAGGTTTTAGTGATGAATTGTTAGATGGTGAATTAGTTCTGATCATATATGTAAATGTCTGACTGATTCTGATAAAATTAAATCTAACCTCAATTTGAACTTTCCTTTTTAAATTTGTTACATAATTACTGAATCTTATTCTTTTCTAAAAAAAGAAAAAAGGAAAGAAAAACCATTCAGTCATTTTTCAAAGATGTAGCTTAAACATTGCGAAATGATAATTACTTTGTAGTAATTACATAAAAAACTTATTGAGCTATCTTGGAAATAATTTTTTTTTATTAGAAAGGATAAGGAAAAAGGTAACTAAAAAGTTAGCTTCTTGTGATATAAATCTTAATGTATTTTTTCAACTAAAATAACGTATTTTCACAGGATAGTTGTATGCATGACCTATTCAAGAAATTAGGAAACCACTTGGATCTGCAAAGAACTAGAAAACAGTGTGGCAGACGTTAAATTTGATTCTAAATTCTGGCAGTGGAAAATTACCGAATAGATAAAGAACATATGTTTATTTACTTGGTAGAGCGTTTTAATAAAAATAGGTCAAAATAATTGGTAGGAAAGAAATGCTAATTCGTAGAGCATAATAAACAAAGACCGCCCCCCCCCCCCCCTTTTTTTTAAACTAGTGAGTTGTAGTTGCATATAAAGTTCTAGTTCTCTGATGGCCCCGGAGAACACATGTACTAGCACAGTCCCATGCCTTTCTGCTCTCATGCCTGAGGCAGCCAAAAGCCAGGAGCCTTTTTTCCTTTCTGGCATAGCACACTATTTTATGTTGGCCTTGCTTCCTCTTGTGTGCCTGTGTCTGCTTTCCCTTCTGGCTCTGGCTCCATTTAACCTCCTGATTCAGGTTCTGCTTGTTTTCCTGGCTCAAGCTGTGTTTATCTTCCATTCTCCACTTCCTTTGTCAGCCCAGTGGGTCCCACACCTCCTGCCTCTCTGGCCACTTAATGGTCATTTCCTTTTCTCTGCTCAATATTTATGCTTACCTTCTGGCCCTAATTATCCCTCCTCTTCCGATTTACTCTTCTTTGCACTCCTTTACACATAGAATTATGATTTGAAACCTACAGGTTGACCTAATATACATCGGCATATATATAAAGGCACCTCATGTATGACTATTTTTTAAAAATCTTTGTTGTTGAGATTATTACAGATGTCTCTCTTTTTCCCCCCTATTGCTCACCTCTATCCGTTCCCGCTGTGTCCCAGGCCTTCGCCACCCTATTGTCTGTGTCCATAGGTAATGTATACGCAAGTAAGATCTTTGTTTAATCTCTTCCAGTCTCCTCACCCCCCTTCCCTCTGTTCCATTTCCATGCCTCTGATTCTATTTTATTCTGTTTATTAGATTTCTTATTCGTTTATTTTAATTTTTAGATTCAGTTGTTGATAGGTATGTATTTGTTGCCATTTTGTTCATATTTTTGATTCTTTTCTTTTTCTTCTTCCTCTTCTTAAAGAACACCCTTCAGCATTTCATATAATACTGTTTAGGTGGTGATGAACTCCTTCAGCTTTTTCTTATCTGTGAAGCTCTTTATCTGACCTTCAATTCTAAATGATATCTTTGCTGGGTAGAGTAATCTTGGTCATAGGTCCTTCTATTCATCACTTTGAATATTTCTTGCCACTCCCTTCTGGCCTGCAAAGTTTCTGTTGAGAAATCAGCTGACAGTCATATGGGCATTCCTTTTCTCTTGCTGCTGTTAAGTATCTCTCTTTGTATTTAGCCCTTGGCATTTTATTTATGATGTGTCTTGGTGTGATCCTCGTTGGGTTCCTTTTGTTTGGAACTCTCTGTGCTTCCTGGACTTGTAAGTCTATTTCTTTGACCTGGTAGGGGAAGTTTTCTGTCATTATTTCTTCAAAAGGGTTTCAATATCTTGCTCTCTCTCTTCTTCTGGCACCCCCATAATGTGAATGTTGGTATGCTTGAAGTAGTCCCAGAGGCTCCTTACACTATCTTCATATTTTTGGAATCTTTTTTCTCTTTGCTCTTCTTTGGGTGTTTTTTGCTTCCTCATATTTTAAATCATTAATTTGAATCTCATAATCCTCTACTCTACTGTTGAATCCCTGTATATTATTCTTTATTTCAGTCAGTGTATGCTTAATTTCTGACTGGTCCTTTTCCATTGTTTTGGAGGTTTCTAGAAGATTCTTGAGTAACCTTATAACTGTGGTTTTGAACTCTATATCCAGTAGTTTGCTTTCTTCCATTTCTTTCATTTGTGACATGTTTTTTTATCTCTGCATTTTGGCTGCTTCCCTGTGTTTGTTTCTATGTATTGGGTAGAGCTGCTATGTTTCCTTGAGTTGGTAGAGTGTCCTTGGGTAATAGGTGTTCTATAGGGCCCAGTGGCTCAGCCTCCCCAGTCACCTGAGTTGGGAGCTCTAAGTGCACCCCTTTGTGGGCTGTGAGTACAGTCTTATTGTAGTTGAGACTTGATTGCTGTTGGTATTACTAGGAGGAATTGACCGCAAGGCCAATTGGCTGTGAGGACCAGCTGTGACTACAGTGGGAGAACTGCTGTGTAGGAGACACCCCTATGGAGTAGGACTTGCTTCAATGGGGCTTTGGTACTCACTGAGAATGCCCCTTGAGTGTGTTGCTTATGAGTGTGTAGAGTTGTAATCTGGTATGATCTGACACTGACCACTGTGTACACTGGCTCTTGGGTCTCCAGGGAGGTGCAAAGTCAGCCACTGCCTGGTGCCACCCAGCAGGAGCTCCAGAGAGATCTGCAGATTCCTCTTTGTATCATGTTTGGCAGTGCCCAGATGAGGCCCAGCTGTGAAGCAAGGCAGGCTGGTGCTGGTGCCAGGTCTTGGGCCTTTTATTGATAGGTTTGGGGTTCCCTGACCCAGCTGCAGCTTGTTGAGACACTTTAGGTTGAGCAGGGAAAGGCTATTCATATGCAAAAGCTGCTGCACTCAGCTTGGGTGGGATTGTAAATTGGATGAGGTGGAGCTAACAGAAAGCTGCCAGTCAGCCCTTGGACTGGAGAGGTCCCAGCATAGGAACAATGATCCCTGTGAAAATGATCTGGGACAAAGCCGCCCCTGAGTTCATGCCCTAATGCCAGACAATCCAGTTTCTCCTCATATGTGTCTGTATCCCCCAGAGCATTGCCCTGGTCCTGGAGCTTAGAGGAAGTGGGACCTTGTAAGTTCAGTTTGTGTGCTGGCCTTTTAAGAGGAGCAGCTGGATCTCCAGCAGCCTCTGTGTCACTGAGCCCCAATCCACACTGGTTTTCACAGCCTGTAGTTCTTACTGCTTGTAGGGACTTCTTTTCCCAGCTCTGGGACCCTGGGCTGGGCGTCTGGTTTGGGGCTGGGACCCCTTGCTCCTCGGGGCGGCCTCTGCAGAGATTATCTTCCTCTGGATTAAAAGAGCAGCCCACGTTCGTGCCAGACCAGCCTGTTCCGCACCTCCTACCCATCTCAGTGTGCTTTCTTCTTTACTTCTCTGGTTGTAGGACTTCCATTCAGCCACCTTTCCAGTGGTTGTGGATGATGGTTGTTCTGTATTTTAGTTGTAATTTTGATGTGGTTGTGGGAGGTGGTGAGTACAGGCGTACCTATGCCGCCATCTTCCTTTCTCTTGTTTTTTTGCTTTTTTATTTTTATTTTTAAAACATTCTATCTCTGATTAAAACTGTGATCTTGGAGATATAATCTATATATATAAAAGCCTAAGCGACCAATACAACTGGTGGACCAAACGACCGGGAGACCATGACAATGCACTGACCACCAGGGGGCAGATGCTCAATGCACCCCTGGTGGTCAGTGTGCTCCCACAGCCAACCTCCTGTGGCCGACCAACCTCCCATGGTCCCTTTTCCCCCCTTCCTGGGCAGCAGGCCCTGATCGGGACTGGATGAGACTGCCCCTATCGGCCCCGCTTGCCGGCCAGGCTGAGGGACCCCACCTGTGCATGAATTGGTGCACCGGGCCTCTAGTTTAAACTATATGAACTTTAGTTCTCAATATGTTAGATTGGGTTTTATTTAAAATAATTCCATCTTTATATGTTGTGAAGATTAAATGAATTAATGTATGGGATAGCATTTTATAAACTTTAAGGTACATTTTACTTAGGTAAAGAATTCTGTCAACTTTTATGCTATTATATGACTACAATCTTCCCATTGTTATTTAAAATTGCATTAATCAGTATTCAATATAATTGGATTCCTTTTTTTCTTGTTGATTTGTAGGAATTCTTTGAATAGTCTAGACATTAAGCCTTTTTAATTTTACAGAATCTTCTCCCACTGTCTTACCTATCCATTATGATAGGTGCCCTATGTTGTCTTTCATTAAACAGACATTTTTAATTTTAATGTAGTCAAATGCACACTATTTTTTAACCTTAGTGTGATGTTAGAAATCTTACTTCATTCTAAGATGTCAATAAGATGTTTTTCTTTATTTTCTTATGTTAGTTTTATCTTTCACATTTAGTACTTTGGGTTTTCTTTTTCTTTTCTTTTTTTTTTAATACTGTGAAGCAGGGTTTGTCAAACTACAACCCACAGTTCATATCTGTCTCAAATCTGGCCGAATTTTCGTAAAGCTTGTGAGCTACAAATGGTTTGATAATTTTAAATGGTTAAAAAAAGCGGAGAATAACCATACTTCATGATATGTGAAAATGATATGAAATTCAGTTTTTGGTGTTTATAAATAAAGCTATTGGAACTCAGCCATGTTCATTTGTTTGTATTGTCTATGGCTGGCTGTTTTTGTGCTAAAATGACAGAGTTGAATAGTTGCAACAGAGACTAAATAGCCTGAAAAAACATAAAATATTTATTAGATGGCCCTTTACAGAAATAAAAATTCTGAACCCTGATGTTAAGTAAGAATATAATTTCACTTTTCCCCTCTGGTGAGTTAGTTTCTATGACAACATCAACCACACGTCCCCTTTTTTTCCTTCCCCTGATTTGTGAAACAACCTCTTCTCTGAGTTTTGTTTGTGTGAACCACTACGGCTGTGTAAGTTTTAGCCATTTAAACTATAGGGGTTCTCAGAAGCTGGGTGATTTTGCAATTAGCCTTAACTTTGTCTATTCTGTGTTTACTTGATCATTGTTTTTCTGTTTATGATTCTTTTAGGCTTTGAGAAAATTCCTTCTTATACCCTTGTGCACGATGTTTATTTCATGTGATAAATCTGCCTGGAGGTAGAGGTCCAAATTTGGTGACCTCCTTTATCTAGTTTCTTTTTTTTTTTTTTGTTTTTAAGGTAGAAAAGCACCTCTGGTTTAATATTCATGACTGCAACAAAGACGTGAGTCAACATTTATTGAGAGCCCATTATGTGCCACTCATTGCACTACGTGTTTTTATAACATTCCAAACATATAGGAACGTTTAGAGAGTAATAAAACATATGCCATGTATTTTCATCCATTACTTTCTTGAATCCTAATGACCACTCTGTGAGGTGGAAATGGAAATAAAATGGTTAAGTAACTTGCAAAACAGTGAACATTGGAGCTAGCAGTATTCAAACCCCAGTCTGCTTGACCTCAGAGTCTGTACTATTCCATATACAATTACTGGTAAATTGGGAGATCATGTTGTTGCTTTCTTAACCTCCAATATGTCAAATCAAATCCCTCATCCTCATTTACTTTGAGAGTGTCTTGAAGATGGAATACGGATAGTGTCTTTCTTTATTCCTTTTACTAGTACGTTTTTTTCCGAAAGCCTCATTATTTTGAGTTCTCTCATATGTTGTGACAGCAGGTTCCTTTGTCAACCATCCTGTTCAGAATAAATAGCCTGCGCTATGCCAGCATGATTTATTGCAGCTACTTCCTTTCTTTATGTCTTGAGTAATTTTATCATAAGAGGATATAAAGTGTTTTAGACATGTGCAAATGCCTGCGTGACTAGAGCCGTTCACCTGGCTGCTTGGCCAGCTGCCTGTGGACAGTGCTCCATTTTGGTAGCAGAGAAGAGAAGATAGAACAAATTAGGTTTCTCAAACAAGATCCATACCCCAGTGTCATCAGCATTTCTCCTCTAATGACACCCACAGAGAACTGCCAAAAGATATCAAAGGATCAGAGAACGTATACATAAGGTTTATTTCTGTTCTTTGAGCAACTCTGAGTTATTGTGACGAGGACAGAAAGAACTTGTATCGACGGATAGGTGTTGCTAATTGTAAATCCCTTTTTTTGGGACTTTGAAAATGGATTTTAT
The DNA here is from genome assembly GCF_963455305.1 of Plecotus auritus. Lineage (NCBI taxonomy): Eukaryota > Metazoa > Chordata > Mammalia > Chiroptera > Vespertilionidae > Plecotus > Plecotus auritus. Next base: position 15,601,821 of record NC_137777.1, read on the forward strand.
ATCTATACTAGAGGCCCGGTGCACAAAATTCATGTACTCGTGGCAGAGGCACTCAGCCCGGATTGTGAGAGGGCACAGGCCAGGCCAAGGGACCCCACCAGTGCAGGATTGGGCCAGGGAGGGACACAGGAGGTTGGCCAGCCAGGGAGGGACTGTGGGAGAGCTCCAGGGTGTGTCCGGCCCATCTCGCTCAGTCCTGATTGGCTGGACCCCAGCAGCAAGCTAACCTTCCAGTCGGAGCATCTGCTCCCTGGTGGTCAGTGCACATCATAGCAGTTGGTCAACTGGTCAACTGTCTGCCCCCTAGTGGCCAGGGCACATCATAGCGAGTGCTTGAGTGGCCTTAGCATGTCATTAGCATATTACGCTTTGATTGGTTGAATGGCCGACCAGACTCCTGGACATTTAGCATATTGGGTTTTTATTATATAGGATGTGAAAGATTGTTTAATATTTAAACTGCCTATAAGCATGGAGTACACTGGGTGGTTTCTTCTTTTTTAAATCAGATGGTATCTTAAAAATATTTTACATATTTAATTATGAGAAACTGTAATTACATTACAGAAGATTTGGAAAATACAGGGAGAATAAAACCACCCACAATCTTGCCACTCTAATAGATATACTAATAATATTTTGATGCGTTTTTTAATCTTTTGCATTAAAAATAACAACTTAGAGCTAATCTCCAGATATCTCAACATCTCTTCTGGTTGAAGACTATATAATTTATAGTGTTGATGCCAAGGAATTTCAAAATGTGTATGCTTCTGTCATTGAATATATTTATTTAATCAGATATAGATGCCTTTCTAAGGTGGATTGATTTTGTTGCCTTGTTCATTGAGCTGTTAATTCTTGGAAGCTACTATGGAAAACTAGTTTCATGATTTACTTGGTTTTCTCAGTTGTAAAAAGTAATGACCCCCTTCTTTGTGAATAATTTTTATATTTTTACGAAATATCTTTTCTCTGTAAGTCTCTAGAAATTAATAGTATTTAAAAAATGCCTGATGCTATGGCAATTCATATTTTTTTGATTTCTTATATCCAGACATTAAATATGTCATTTGTTTTATTTTTTAAATAAACAGTTTTTACAGAGTAGACAATAATAAATTATTAAAATATTTGATCACCCTTACACCATATACAACATAGGGCAAAAGTAGGCTTATAATTGTATGTGAAAAGAGTTTATTCTTGTATTATTATTTATTAATTACTGTATTATTTTCTTATTTATTTATAAATTGAATTTACTGGGGTGACATTGGTTAACCAAATTGTATAGGTTTCAGGTGTACAGTTATAGAACACTCATTTGTAGTTTGGTGTTTTCCTTCTCCCACATTGAAGGTTAGAGGGGCATGTAATTGGATAGTCACCTTACTTGGCTGGTGTGATTTTGGTCAAACCCAGTCGGTTAGACTCTGGTAAAATAGTCTCTCTTGACTGTAGGATTGGTAGGAGAGTAGAGAGTCCTGGGAGTATTTCAGAGAGGTTACTTCCCCTTCCACCTGCTGGGTGTGGGAGGAGATCTTTATGTGCTCTTTTCTGTGAGCAACTGGTAGGGCTCTTGGAGGTAAAATTTGTGGAAGTGCCCAAGACTGGGATCCCTTGGAATTTTAAAAGTTCCATCTAGTTGACGAGTCTACGGCAACTGGGCAATTACAGTTAAAAGTGTTCCTACAGATACTGGCTCCAGGGGTGGGCTTCTGTTCCTGGACTGTCTTCTCGGTCAGTTGTGATTCTCTACTCGTCTGTTTCTCTAGTTTTTAGGGCAGACTTTGCCCTGTGAACCTACATTCTTATGGCTTTAAGAATTACTGATTTTCAGTTTGTTCAGCTTTTTTTTTTTTTTTCTTGTAAGGATAGGAGTAAAGATTTCCAAGGTCTTCACATATCAGACTGGAAACTGGACATCTCATACTTTTTTTGAAATGCAGAAATGTAGAAGCTCATTGCTAATAATGTTAGTGTATTGTCAAAGAAATATATAATTACTTTTTCATATTACCAGTTCCTAAGTTATTATCTCAATATGAATTTTAACTATGGTCAGATACTTTGAGATTTGATTTTATCTAAAATGTTGGTAAAATAGAGAATAATTTTATACTCGTGATTGTATTTAAAGACAGGATAAATGTTTATGGTGCCATATTATGATACATATTTGGGAAGCTGATACAAATGTTCACATATCTTATATATAGATATTTTACAAATCCCAGAAATAATTCCTGAATTGGTAATTAAAATTTTTACATCTATTAAACTTTTTTCAAGTAAAGATTTGAAATGGGAAACTGATTTGTAGATTAATATCTATTTATGATAAAAACTTTTTGTCATTAAGAACATGATTCCTTTCAGAGTACCACTCAAGATTTTTTAAAAATAAATAGTTCTAATTTATACATTTATTTCAATATTTGTTTTTTTTTTTAACATACATATTATTTGGTGAAGGGTAATCTTGAATTGTTCTCTAGTTTGATGAGCTGGTATAATAATCTTTCTTTGTCATTTGTTTTAAAATGTTAATAAATTTTTTGTTTTATTCTCAAATACGATGATAACTTTTCTAGATAGAATCCAATGTCAATAGTTTGCTTGTGTTTGTTTGCTAAATATGATATTTAGTGTTAAATATAACCTTTTATACTAATTAATTATATAATTATGTACATACTAAATGATATGGCTTTAGCTTTAGGCTAAACCTGTTACACTTTTTGAAGTATATGCAGACTACAGAGGATTTTTTTTGTCAATATAAAGATACATAATTACCAGTTATATTTATTCATTGGGATACAAAGATGTATAAGGGTATACCTTTTCATTTATTGCTTATAGCATTATAAAGAAGAACACACTGGAAAAGAAAATAAATTTGATTTAAGGAGAATTTAATTAAGAGTATTAATTTAACTTCCTAAAGAAAGTCCTAGCTATTGGTGTCCAGTTTTAGTTACCAATTCTTAGTCTTTCTTTGGGAAAGTAAAAGCTAATCAACTCACAACTGAGTCATAGGTTTGCCTCCCAGGACCAGTCCTAAGCAGAGTGTGGGAGGCCAAATTTCAGAGGCATCACTGCACTGTGTCTGATCTTCCTCTCCCCTTTGGACATCCAGTGCTCTTTCAGTGAAGCACTGAGTTGGTTATGGTTGAAATGCGTTTTTAGTTTGTTATAGTTACATGAATAATTTACTTTAGCTTATGAATATTTTAAATTTAATATATGTACTTATTTTGGTAGCTATGTTTAGGTAGATTGGAAACATTCCCCTCTCCTCCGTTTCCTTTAACTGCCCCTTTAAGTAGTAAATACAGTCATTTGTAAGGCATTAAAAATACATTTATAGAACCTTACCTTTTATTTAAAATTTTATGCCTTCAATTTACATTAATGAAGAAATTTTAAAATTAAAGAGGAAATCCATTTATCTTCAGTAAAGCAAATGTAACTGTGTTTAATGTGGTACCTTAAAATAATTATTTTAAAAGCATCAGTATCAATAAAATATGCAGAAAACGTGAGGACTAAATTATGAAATCATTAGAACAGCAGCAGAGTTTTAATGTTAGTCCTCTATTAAGAACAAACGCTTCAACTTCTGTGTTTTTTTTTTTGGTGCCAAATTAATTCAAATGGTTAATCCCAATATATCGCAAAGCACTCAGCTTTTCCATGTGACAGACCTCAGCTTTCATGTTTTTTATCGACCACAAATCTGTAGATAGAAATGTCTGCCTAGTACCGTGCACTCAGTTGTGCAAACTTATCTTTTTAGGGTCAAAGAAGAACACAAACCACAACCGACACAGTAAGTAAATGTCTAAAGAGTGCAGTGGGCTTGACTTCTGTACCTTGGCCATACTCTGCTTCCTGCGCCCTGGATGGTATTAGCTTACACTAATACTGGAGAGGCTGCAGCTGGTGTGTCTTCTGCTTCCTGACGCTCTGGCTTGTGACACAGCTGCCTGCAGTTTCTTACTTCATCCACATACCGACTGGATGTAGTTTCCTGCTGCCTGCTTGTGGTCTGGTTAAGTGTTCAAACTGAATTTCCCTACCTTCTGACTGCCCGGGTCATAGCTGGGGCTCCCATTTCCATTGGCTGCAGCTTTTGTGCCTGTGTATTTTTATTATTATTCTGGGTAAGAAGACATTGGACCTACCTTGTTATTCCTTTGGTTATTCAGTCACATTATTTGCTTATTTAAACAGGTGGTTTCCCTTTAGTGGGATCACTGAACTGGTAAATAACGTCCTTCAGCCCCAGCAAAAACAGCAAAATGAAAAGGAGCCCCAGACGTAAGTAAGCTGATCTGCATAGACTAAATCTTATCTCTGATAGTATAACATACTCAGGAGTATATGTTAAAAGACTGCCCCTGGAATATTATCCCGTAGAAATGAAAATGGTTAGGTTATGAGTTTGGTACTTTATCCTTTGATTATCCCATAGAAATCTAAAAGGAATACAAGGATCATTTATAGGGAAGTAAAAACAAAGAGATAACTCTCCCCCCAGCTTTAGTATAAATAAATGTAAAATATATTTATCCAACAAAATATCTTTCTCTAATCATGCAATATATTTCAAAGTATGTTTCCCCCCCCCGAGAGGACATTAAGCGTTATTAATTCCCAAATGCAATCTGTGATCAAATAGTTTTGGAGAGATTCTTTAAAAAAAAGATTAAGCAGTTTTCATTATTGTATAACTTCTTAGTTTTTAAATGTGCTCCAAAGGTGTTAGAACATACAGTGTTTACTAACTTATTGACGACTGAGTCCTCTTTTCATTGAACATTTCAAATTACGTTGTAACATAATTTGGGAAAGCAGCAATTTATTCTCACATTGACCTGAAACATTAAAAAAAAGGCCCATTCCATTTATTTTATTTATTCTTTAAGAAGTTGTTCACACATATCTTTTTAACGTTGTACAAGTCATATTATTTATGTTGTGGATTGGAAGTAACTCTGAGAATGTGAGAAAGACTGCACATATTTAAATTCCAGTCTCCCCATGAAAACATCCATTTTACTCAGAAATGCTCTTACTATCCAGCCTCTACACTTTTTAAAGTAGGAGTTATGTTTACCGAGAAGATGTTTTGGTTGTAAGAATGGGCAGATTGGAAAGGACATGAACTCTAGAAGAGAATGAGAATGACTGCCAGGGGCTCTCAGATGAAATAGTTAGAAAAACATTCACTTTTTGCATGTAAGTGCAAACTAGACGATAAACATCTTTTTGTCTAGTTATCTCCTCATCCATTTTATATTACCTTGTATGCATTTTATTTAAAATTATGTCACTTCTTCAGTTTCAATTGAAGTAAAACTATGTTGTGAAGTAAAACTATGTTGTAAAACTAGTAGTTGCTATGTAGTTCTAAAATCAGAACTGTTGGTGTATATAAAGCTAGTTGAAGTCCATCCCGGGTATCTAACAGAATGCCTGATGTAATGGGAACTCAATAAATATTTCCTTACAACTGATTTACATGTTTTATCTTTTTATGATATAACTAGAGGCCTGGTGCATGAATTTGTGCACGGGTGGGGTTCCTTGGCCTGGCTGGCGATCTGGCCCAATGGGGGCTGGCTAGTGGTGGCGGGGGAGGGACCACAGGAGGTTGGCTGTGAGAGCGCACTGGCCACCAGGGGGCAGATCCTGTATTGAGTGTCTTCCCCCTGGTGGTCAGTGTGCATCATCATTACCTGCCGGTTGTCTGGTCGTCCGGTTGTCCAATTGTCCGGTTGTCCAGTCGTCTGGTCGTCCAGTCATCTGGTCATAATGGTCGCTTAGGCTTTTATATTTATAGACCAGCCGTGGGCAAACTATGGCCTGCGGGCTGGATCCGGCCCGTTCGGCTGTTCTATCCGGCCCGCGGAGCCGAAAGAGCGGAGGGTTCTCTTGCTCTCCCCTCCGCTCCTTTACTTTGAATTTATATTAGTTCACACAAACACTCCATCCATGCTTTTGTTCCGGCCCTCCAGTCCAGTTTAAGAACCCATTGTGGCCCTCGAGTCAAAAAGTTTGCCCACCCCTGGTATAGATAATAACAGAGACTTATTTGTAAAATATAGAACGCTTCTCTTTCAAGTGGCAACTCAGAAACCTAAGCTGCTTCCCATGTTGTTGGTAAGCCAGCTGAAACACATAACCACCAGGGTTGCTGCATCAGAGAAAGAGAGAGAATGGAGTACTCACACTTATTCTTAATTGTATAAAGCAGGAAGTGACATAAGCCACTTTTGCTCACAGATCATTGCCCAAACCTTGTCACAAGGCTCTTAAATAACTGCAAGAACCTCTAAAAAGTCTTTCCATGTGCTCGTGAAGAGTGGCGACTTATATAACGAGCAGTAGTAACATCTATTACAGTTATTTTACATTTGGTTCTCTGTTATTGCAACGAGATGGAAATTTCAGGATGCCAAAAGGTAAAGATTTGCCAAAAGAATGCTACTATAGCAAGGGTATCTCCAATATTAGCCCTAACTCCTGGTGCTGACGTTTCTACTGAAACTGTTGTAATGACTTGGCATCAAAGTCTAATTTTATAAGACGGAAGATTAGGTTTAATAATATGAAGAACATTTGAATACATAAGTGTTTTCAGAAGGAAGGAAATTTGTATTTTTTTCAGGGAACACATTAAATTTTGTCGGGGATTTCAGGGAGACTTACTACATTCTCTTAGGTAACAGTGAAAGAGGAATAGATTAAAAACGTGATAACAATGAAAATCTATTTAGGGCATACTGAGAAACCATTAGTTGATCATGAGATATGTCAGAGTACAGTAAAAAGAGAGGAACCGTGAACAATAATTTTTAAAAGGAGAAGCAGAGATATCAGAAGTCATGCTTCTGTTCTTAGGTGGAAGCTATCTCCTTTGGTTTGTCATCTGCTTGACACAGAGTAATTGGTTAGCTGTTTCTCTCCAAAGAGCATTAGCTTCAGAGGATTCTCAAGACACTCCTATTTAAACTCTCCCGATGAAGCAGATTTCCAACAGTCTAGGCAACTTTGCGTCTTTTTAGTGCTGAAACATGAATTTAAGCATCAACATTTGGAGGCTTTCACTGACATGCTAATTGTTATTATGGCATTGCTGTCTTTTTCATTAAGACTCTGGGCATTTTTTTTCTCCTATATTTTCCAGAAGACTAAATATTTAGATTTTTGGTCATAGTTTTGGAAAGACTGATTGTACTGGTTGATAATAAGACTGGGTGTATCATGGATTTCATTCTGTACTTAATCATGTTAACTTGTAATAGCTGCATTCAGCCTTGGGCAAACTACGGCCCGCGGGCCAGATCCGGCTGTTCTATCCGGTTCTCTTGCTCTCCCCTCCGCTCCTTTACTTTGAATTTATATTAGTTCACACAAACACTCCATCCATGATTTTGTTCTGGCCCTCCGGTCCAGTTTAAGAACCCATTGTGGCCCTCAAGTCAAAAAGTTTGCCCACCCCTGAGGTGAAAATTTTAAATGAGAAGCCTATTATTAATTCACTAGAGGCCTGGTGCATGACATTTGTGCACTGGGGAGGGGACAGGGGGTCCTTCAGCCCAGACTGCACCCTTTAGCAGTCTGGGAGCCCTCAGGGGATGTCTGACTGCGGCTTAGGCCCACTCCTAAGCTGCAGTCGGACATCCTTAGTGCTGCTGTGGTGGTGGGAGAGACTCTCACCACCACGGCTGTGCTCGCCAGCCGTCAGCCCAGCTTGTGGCTGAGCAGGGGAGTGCACTGACCACCAGGGGGCAGCTCCTGCATTCAGCACCTGCCCCTGATGGTCTGTGCGTGTCATAGCGACTGGTTGTTCTGCATATTACCCTTTTATTATTTAGGATAAGGGAGAGTTGATGGATATTCAATGGGTTGATTTTATTGTTTTGAAGGCTAATGGCATGGAAACTGAAGGGTCTTTGAGAATATTGTGAATTTAATTTTACTTAAAACATTTTACTTTTTCTTTCTTTTTCTGAAGATTGAGGATGATATAGACAAAAATGTTTTATTATAAGCCATGTGTTTCTTATTGATGCTTGACTGGTCCAATCAGTTGATAATGCAGTTGTGAAACAAGTTACAAGGCCAAAGTACTATATATTCTGGAATATATGTTGCTCTTTATTTTTCTGAAATCATCCCTGTAATGAAAAGACATGGGTGGCTTTCTTTTTAGTGTTTATAAAATCTATCTTATTCTGAGAAACCCTCAATTTCTTTAGTTTGATTTACAAAGTACTTCTTGGAGAAGAGGAAATAACCTCAAACAATCATACCTACACCTATTGAGATTACAGTTGTCCTCCTTATCCAAGTTTTTGCTTCCTGGTCTGAAAATATTAAGTGGAAAATTCTAGAAATATTAAGTGGAAAATTCTAGAAATAAAGTCATAAATTTTAAATTGTGTACCATTTTGAGTGGTGTGATAAAGTCTCATGCTGTTCACTTTGTCCTGCCCAGGATGTGAATCAACTCTGTCCAGTATATTCACACTGTGTATGTTACCCACCCATTTAATCACTTTAGTAACCATCTCAGTTATCAGAAGAACAGTGCCAGTGTTCAAGTAACCCTTATTTACTTAACAAAGTTCAAGAGTATTGATGCTGGCCCAGCAGGTGTGGCACAGTGGTTGAGCATCGACCCATGAACCAAGAGGAACCTGGTTCGATTTCCGGTCAGGGCACATACTTAGGTTGCTAGCTCAATCCCTAGTAGAGGGTGTGAAGGAGGCAGGTGATCCATGATGTTTTTCTCTCGTCGATGTTTCTGTCTATCCCTCTCCCTTACTCTCTCTCTAAAAATCAATTAAAAAAAACATATTAAAAAAAGTGTATGTTGGCAATTTGGATTGCTAAAGAGAAGCCAAAAAGTGCTTTTTTAAAGTGAAAGTGTGAAAGTTCTAGATTTAGTAAGGAAAGCAAAAAAAATCATATGCTGAGGTTGCTAAGATCTACGGTAAGAACAAATCTGTTAACTTGTGAAGAAGGAAAAAGAAATTTATGTTAGTTTTTCTGTTGCACTTGAAACTGAAAAAGTTATTGGCTACAATATGTGATAAATGTTTACTAGTTAAGATGGAAAACTCATCCAATTTGTGGGTGGAAGACATGAACAGAAAATATGTTGCCATGCCCAGCTGGTGTGGCTCAGTGGTTGAGCGTTAACCTATGAACCAGGAGGTCATGGTCCAGTTCCGGTCAGGGGACATGCTTGGGTGGCAGGTTTAATCCCCAGTAAGGGGGGGGCCGTGCAGGAGGCAGCCGATCAATGATTCTCTTTCATCATTGATGTTTCTATCTCTTTCTCCCTCTCCCTTCCTCTCTGAAATCAATAAAAATATATTTTTAAAAAAAGAAAAAGAAAATATGTTCCCATGTTGTATCAGAAAGCATTGAGCCTATGGGAAGACTTTAGTGAGGGGTCCCCCGAAATGAGTGACACCAAGCCATTTATTGTACATAAGGGGTGATTACACAGATTCAGGAATAGGTTTCGACTAAAAAATACAACAATTACTGGAGGAGAGAGAGAGAGAGAGAAAGAGAGAGACACCATATTCATATAACTTTTATTGCGGTGTGCTATGATTGTTTTATTATTAGTTATCGTTCTTAACCTCTTACTGTGTCTGGTTTATAAATTAAACTTTATCAAAGATATGTATTGACAAAAACTTAGTATATGTAGGGCTTGATATTATCTGGTTTTAGAACTCTACTGGGAATGTATATCTTGTACTGTACCTGATGGAATCTGTGAAAAGGGAGATAAAGAAATTTAGCATCAGTTTAGAAATTCTCAGTGGTTGGTGCTGGAAGTTGTAGTAAACAAACCTTTAAAGATTATTGTACAAAAGTAGTAATGTATATTATTAGTTTATGGAGATCATGAAAGCACATACCTATCAGATAAATGAGAAAATAACAGCAACAAAAACCCATGTGGCTGGGTATAAAATTGTTGGAACAGCAGGATTACCACGAACTAACAGATTGAAAGTTTAGTTTTCTCAAAGAACTCGGTGAAGAAAATTGATTTTAGAAAGCACTGAGTTCAGTGAGATGCTTTAGTGATGATGGAGACATTGATGTAGAAATAAAAAAGGAGGAAAAGCCATTTTTCCAAATTATTACTGTTGTGTTTTTTTATTAAAATTTTTCTGTTTTTTTCTTTGTTTTGGTAATATGTCTTTTAAACATTCATTTGTAATAAAAGTTTTAAATTAAGTATGAGTATATCTTTGACTCTTTTATTTATATCAAGGATTGATTTGCAGAATATGGCCTGTGGTTCAAATCCTGCCTGCCTGTTTCTATAAATAAAGGTTTATTGGAACACAGCCAAGCTCATTTGTTTGCATGTTTTCTATGACTGCCCTCACATCCCACCAGCAGATTTGATTAGTTGTGACAGAGACCCTGTGTCCACAGGGCCGAAAATATCTATTTCTGCACCTTTATAGAAAACGCTAGCTGACCTCTGATTTACATCACTGGAAGGTTATATATTCAAGTTGACATACTTAAGATCTTTTAGACCTTTCATTGTGTTTGGAGTTTGGTTCTGACAGTGTTGTTCTGGAGTAGGAACGAAAACAAAAACAATGAAATGGAATACAGGGTCCATAAGTAGACCTAGGCACATGTGGAAGCTTAGTATGTGACAGATTGCCATCATAAATCAGAAGAAGAAAGGATAGACTATTTAATGGTCCTGGGAAAATGGAATCTCTATATAAAGAAGTTTGAAATTCTTACATCATCTACACTAATAAAAGAGTAACACGCAAATTGACCGTACCTCCGCTACGCCCACAAGCCACGCCCACCAGTCAATCAGTAGCGAGTATGCAAATTAACCCAACCAAGATGGCTGCAGCTACTGAGCGAGCAGGAGGCTTGGGTTTCCCTGGCAATGGAGGAAGCCAAGTTTCCCGCCCGCTCTGGCTGGCCCTGGCCTCTGCTCAAGGCTACAAAGTTTCAATTATAGAAGATAAATAAATCCCAACAAAAATGGCAGCAGCCACGGAGCTGGAGAGAGCAGGAAGCTTGAGTTGCCTCCGGTGATGGAGGAAGCCAAGCTTCCTGCAGCCCTGGCCTGCCTTGGCCTCTGCTCAAGGCTACAAAGTTTCAATTATAGAAGATAAACAAATCCCAGATACCAGGACCTCCACTTGGGTTGCTGGGGGTCATGGCCGGCCTGCAAACCACCACAGGCCCCTCGCCCAGGCCGCCCCATGCCCCAAGGGAACCGCCACCCTGATCCAGGACACCCTTCAGGGCAAATCAGCTGGCCCTCACCCATGCACCAGGCCTCTATCCTATCTAATAAAAGAGTAATATGCAAATTGACTGTCACTCCAACATACAAGATGGCTGCCCCCATGTGGTCAAACATGACTGCCCCCATATGGACACAAGATGGCCAGCAGGGGAGGGCAGTTGGGAGGGACCAGGCCTGCAAGGGAGGGCAGTTGGGGGTGATCAAGCCTGCAGGGGAGGGCAGTTAGGGGTGACCAGGCCGGCAGAGGAGGGAAGTTGGGGGCGACCAGGCCTGCAGGGAAGGGCAGTTGGGGGGGACCCAGGCCTGCAGGGGAGGGCAATTAGGGGTGACCAGCCCTGCAGGGGAGGGCATTTAGGGGCAATCAGGCTGGCAGGGGAGCAGTTAGGCATCCATCAGGCTGGCAGGGGAGTGGTTAGGGGGTGATCAGGTTGGCAGGCAGAAGCAGTTAGGGGCAATCAGGAAGGCAGGCAGGCGAGCAGTTGGGAGCCAGCAGTCCTGGATTGTGAGAGGGATGTCCGACTGCCCGTTTAGGGGACTGGCCTAAACGGGCAGTCGGACATCCCTCGAGGGGTCCCAGATTGGAGAGGGTGCAGGCTGGGCTGAGGGACACCCCCCCCCCCCATGCACGAATTTCATGCACCAGGCCTCTAGTATCACATATAAAAATAAACATCACATCAATTAAAAGCCTAAATGTGAGAGGCAAGATAATAAAGCTAGTAGGAGAAACTGTAGAATTATTCTGACTTGAAGGTATGTAAGGATTCTTTTTAGAGCCAGCTACTGGGAAATCACACACCATGAAGGGAGAAATTGATGTATTTGACTACATAAAAATTAAAAATTTAATTTTGTTAATTTTTGTTTAACAAAGGACACAATGTTCAAAATTAATGGTCGATTGTCAGACCAGGATATTTGTGCCCAGGTGGCATGGCTCAATGGTTGAGTGTCAACCTGTGAACCAGGAGGTCATGGTTCGATTCCTAGTCAGGAAAAGGGGCATGCAGGAGGCAGCAGATCAATGATTCTCTCTCATCATTGATCTATCTTTCTTTCTCTCCCTGTGCCTTTCTTCTCTGAAATCAATAAAAAATAAAATTATTGCCCATGGGCCAAATCTAGCCCACTGTTTTTTGTTTGTTTTTTTTGAAATAACTGGTGAGTTAAAATGGTTTCTATATTTTAAAATAGTTGAAAAAAATTTTATAATATTCTGTGACTATAAAGTGACATGAAATTCAAATTTGTGTTTACAAATAATGTTTTATTGCGACACAACCATGTTCATTCATTTATATTTTACAAATGGTTGCTTTCTGGCTCATACTTTTTACACATTTATTTCTGTAGTCCATTGATTATAGTTCTGTAATATATTGAGTTAGTTTTAATATAAGATGTGAGGTAGGAGTTGAAACTCACTTTTTCACACATGAATTTCCAGTTACTTTTTTACACATGAATTTCCCATTGCTTAAAAGACTGTTTTTTTTTTTTTTTCTTCTCTAATTCATTATCTTGGAACTTTTAAAAAAAATGACCATTTAAATAGTGAACTGTTTTTGGACTCTATTATTTTCCATTGGGATATGTGTTTTTCCTTTGCCAATGCCATATTGACTTGATTAGTTGTGTAGCTTTGACCGTAAGCCTTGAAATCAGTTATTGTTTTAGCCTTCTTCTTTTTCAAAATATCTTGCCTATTCTAGGAATTATGCTTTTCCATATGAATTTTAGAATTAGCTTGTCAATTTCTTCAAAAAATTATGCTGAGATTTTGTGATGTCCTTGAATCAATAGATTGATTTGTAGAGAATATCTTTTTTCTTTTTTTGTTGTTAATTTTCACGTGAGGTAGATATATAACTGCATATGTTTTGCAAAATTCACTGAAGTGTGTATCTCAAAGGGGTGAATTTTACCGTGCATAAATTATACCTAAGAGAAAAACTGACTTCAAAAAGTTCGTTTCACAGTGCTAACCTTAAGTCAGTAGGTAAATTAAAAGTAGAGCTCTATGAATGAGCCCTTATTATCTACTTAATCACAAAGCATACTTTCTTTTTCACACAAACCAATGAATTCAAATAGCCATGTCATTGATCTTTAGAGAGTGGAAGGGAGGGGGAGTCAGAGAGAGAGAAACACTGATGTGAGAGAGACACATCAATTGATTGTCTCCCGCAGGCACCCCGACCCAGGCCAGGGATCGAGCCTGCAACCTAGATGTGTGCCTTGATCAGAATCAAACCTGGGACCCTTCAGTCCTTGGGCTGATACTCTTAATCACTGAGCAAAACCAGCTAGGGCCATTTTAATATTCTTTACAATAGAATAAATAGTTCTCTGGATGACTGTAGACATGTAAGCTGTGTGATAGTACTTAGAGACATCACTGTACAGGAGTTCTGATTGGTGCATAGTCTTCAATAATTACAAGGAGTTACTTGAATGAAACTGTTGTCAAAGCAGTAAGACTGCATTTATGCATCCAGCATTTTCAGGATTGTTGGTACCCTGGGCATATTTTTCTCAAATAATCTTGCCTCTTGTTATTACAAGGCCTAACTTTCTCATGTACACCTTGTTGACAGTACCTTTGGTAATAACACCCAAAGTTGTATAAAGTGGGGATGATGGATTCTTCTTTACATTCTTCTTTACACCAAGTATTGGCAGGCAAAAGGTGGCTTTCAGTTCAGGATGTGTTTCATGGGCCTTCTCGAAACGTAAGCCCATTGGCCTAATGCATCTTCCATATTTAGGTGGTTTTTGAGTAAAGCCATCTCCAACAAAGCACTTTAGTAACCATCCTCTTCCACACGTTTCTCTTTCTCTTTCTTGTTTGAGTAACTTTTAATACCTCTGTTTCTCCCTGAGCATGAACTTTGGGCAGAGGGACTTGCCATTTTCCAGCTTCCTCTCTGTTTTTGTTTAATCACTGGAAAGTACTTTAGCTTGGACTGTCCCTCTCTGTCCAGTAGGTAGGCAGGAACTGCTCCTTGTGGAGTCTTTTCACCATTCTTTTGTTTGGTGTTTCTCTTTTTATGCATCTTGATCGTCTTTTTCCTTTGCATTTTCTCAGCCTGGCGCTGTTTATAGTAGAGCTTAGCCTTCAGACCAGCCATCTTTTTTGCCTTTGAACATTCATGAGCCTCTCGACCTTCCTTCTTTCTCTTCTCCTGGTAATCCAAACAATATCCATAGCGTTTATGGTGTAACTCAGTATTCTTATTTTGTGGCATGTTTTATATTTTTAGCATTTGCATTTGACTCTTAGTTTCTGCTTTTAATACCCCATCTGTTTATGTGTTATCCACCTTTTTCTATATATCTTTCACCTTAACAATTTTAAAATTTATTGATGAGAGAGGAGAGAGAAAGAGAGAGGGAGAGATAGATTTGTTGTTCTACTTATTTATGCATTCATTGGTTGATTATTGTACGTGCCCTGACTGGAGATTGAACCCGCAACCTTGGCATATCAAGAGGATGCTTTAACCAACTGAGCCACCTGGCCAGGGCCTACCTTAACAATTTTAATTATATAAATGTCTGTGTCTGATAATTTCATCATCCTTGTCATCTCTGAGTCTAATTATATTGGTTATTTTATCACTTGGCAATGGGTTTTTAAATCCTTGTTATTTCCCCCAGGGTCTCATGGGTTTGAATTGTGTTTATGCTTTAAAGTGGGCATGACTTTTCTGTCAGACCATTAATGTTGGGGATTAAATCACCAGGCAAGCCAGGAGTTCACATAGGTTTGGATGTTGTTGTTTTAATCATTACCTTTAGTGCACCGCAGTCTTCAAATCCTGTTAAGAGTGGGTTACTGTTGCGTTGTGCTTAGTTAGGATGGGTGCAGGAGTACCAAGAAGCCACCAGTCATTTCTTCTACACTCACATATGTGCACCCCCTAAAGGATTCTTTGTTAATATGCTCTGCTCCCAATGTTACTCATGAGTAACCAGCGGAAGCCGGTGGCAAAGTGCTTGTGAGTGTGAACTTACCCCTAACTATTCCAAATTGTCATGTTAGCCCACGCTTGGCCATTAATAATTTGTTACAGTTTTCACTGATTTCCTCTTGCCTGCCTAGATGGTGGCTACCTCCTACTCCTGTGCTGTGCCTAAGGTGAAAGGTGCCCTTGTTACTCTTTGGAGGGGCTTGCCACTCTTTGGATTTAAACTTATATGTTTGCCTTCTCAGCTCTCTGATGGGCTCAAGAAAAGTTGTGATTTTGTAGCCTTTGGTCAGTTTTAGAACCGGAGTGACATTATTTATAGTTTTGTAAACCCTAAACGGAACTAACTATAGTTTTAAAACATTTTCAATTTTCCTTATAAAAACAATGGAAGTGAAAGTTATATCACTATTTATTTGTTATTTTTAAAATATATTTTTATTGATTTCAGATAGGAAGAGAGAGGGAGAGAGAGATAGAAACATCAATGATGAGAGAGACTCATTGGTCAGCTACCCCAATGGGGATCGAGGGCCCCCCTCCACCCCGGCATGTGCCCTGACTGGAAATTGAACTGTGACTGCCTGGTTCATAGGTCGACGCTCAAGCACTGAGCCACACCAGGAGGGCTATCACTATTTATTTTTAACTGGACTAAATAATACCTTTTCCTAGATACATATTTTTCTTATTCTTTCATTTTATTTTTAAAGTAAAACTTGGCCTTTTATTTGCCCCACCTTATTTTGTAGGATCCTAATATCTCACAGTGTTTTTATAGCCAACTAATGTCCAGACGGTTGAACAGATTTAAACAATTAGTGAGAGCACTCATCCAGTGCATTCCCCTCTGTCTGGATTCTTAAGATCACTCCAATTCAGATCTTGTCTGAATGACTTGAATTTCATAGGTTTTGGTTTCACTGTGTAAGTCAAATTAACAGCCTTTATTTTGAAATTAAACTTTGCAAAATAATGTTGTAAATATTTTAGAGTGTATGGTTGAAAATATATTGCAAATAGTAGGTAGAAATTTTATAATTATAATAGAAATATCTCCATAGACATATATTGAGTTAATTTGGCCTTACATTAATATGTATATCAGAAGGCAGAATTAGTTGCAACACTTATGATATGATGTGCCATGTAAGATGTTATTCCATTATCAGAAAATTAAACTTTTATTCTTACTCTATGGATTTTTTAAAATTTTTTTTTAATTTTTATTGATTTCAGAGAGGAAGGGAGAGGAAGAGAGAGAGATAGATACATCAGTGATGAGAGAGAATCATTGATTGGCTGCCTCCTGCATGCCTCCTACTGGGGATTGAGCCCGCAACCCGGGCATGTGCCCTTGAGTAGAATTGAACCCGGGACCTTTCAGTCCGCAGGCCAATGCTCTGTCCACTGAGCAAAATCAGCTAGAGCTCTATGGATTTCTTTGATAGGAAATTCTGTCCACAGAGTGTAGTGGTAGTTTTTGTTTTGAGACCATCAGGAAACTAATTTTTCCTCGCTTGTTTTCTTTGCAGAAAACTTCATCAGCAGTTCGAAATGTATAAGGAGCAGGTGAAGAAGATGGGGGAAGAATCACAGCAGCAGCAAGAACAGAAGGGGGATGCCCCCACCTGTGGCATCTGCCACAAAACCAAGTTTGCGGACGGATGTGGCCATAACTGTTCATATTGCCAAACCAGGTTCTGTGCTCGGTGCGGAGGTCGAGTGTCTTTACGCTCAAACAAGGTACAGAAGTGAAAATCATACGTAGTAATTCTCTTACAGTTAGGCGTATTGTGAGCAAGTGCAGAAGACAACTGAAATTGATATTCAGATTAGCTAGTGCCTTCGTTTTAGTTAAAAAAAATTAAATTTTTTTTTGAGTAAAAAATATATTTGCTTCATTTTTTATGTCCTTTACCTTATGATTTGGTTTAGAATGTGGAATCCTAGACTCTCTAAGATGATTAATAGAATTTAGAGATCTAATTCCTTTATTTTGCAGGTACAGCAAACTCAGATCCAGGGAGACTAAAGTTCCTTTTTAAAGCCACGGAACTGACTCTAGCTTTTCCATTGCCACTAGTTTATAAAGTTTGCACATACACTTCCTTCTGAGAGGAAGAGGCTGCTTTTAGCTTTGAGATTCTGTGTTTCATAATTTGAAAGCTTTTCAAGCTACGTTACCTTTTTATTTTTGTCTTAACATTAATGAAATAAACATTAGACTATGGAATTTCAAGAAGAAATGTTAAGGATGTTTTTCATACTTATACTAGATTTTTGGAGTTTATCCATCCACTTTAGAAAAATGTTAATGCTACCCAAAGAATGTTTGTTGAAATCAGCAAAGGCAGTTTTAAAAAAAAATTTATCTCCTCACTAGTATCTTATCAACCAGTTCTTTATTTATATGGCTTTAAAATAGGAAGCTGATATCTTTAAGTACATAGATATAATAGTGGTAATTTTGTTCCCCTGTGTGATTTCATTTATCCATTTTCTCATTGCTCCCCTTTTCTCATTGTTTTGTTTTCTCATTGTTTTATTTCTATTAATTTTTCACTGATCTGAAAAATTATACTGATTTACTGATTATATTTCTGTTTTACTGATTATATTTCTTTTTCTTGATTAGTTGTATGGGCTAGAAATGCCAGTACAATTCTGAATAGAAGTGGTGAGAGCAGACATATCTTGCCATTTTATAAAAAATGTGTATCTTTAAAAAAAACCATTATTATTGAAAGTATTACAGATGTCTTTCTCCCTCCTGTTGACTTCCTCCACTCCGCTCCAGATTAACAGACATTGAAGCATGCAACAGACATATCCTGTCTTGTTCTTGATCTTAGGGGAAAAGCATTATCTTCACTATTAAGAATTATGATTATGTTAGCACCCTAGCTGGTTTGGCTCAGCAGATAGAGCGTCAGCCTGTGGACTGAAGGATCCCAGGTTTGATTCCGGTCAAGGGCACATGCCTGGGTTTTGGGCTCGATCTCCCACAGGGGGCATGCAGGAGGCAGCCAATTAATGATTCTCTCTCATCATTGATGTTTCTCTCTCTCCCTCTGCCTTCCTCTCTGAAATTTTGTATTGCTGTGCCTTCAAGCTTTCTAATCTTTTCTCCAGCAATGCCAAATTTTGTTACCATGTAGTATATTTTTCATCTTAGACATTTTAGTTTTTATATCTAGAATTTCACTTTGGGGCTTTTTTATATCTTTCATGATCTACTTAACTTTTTGAACCTATAGAATATACTCTTATAATTCTGTTGGTGTTCTCCTTTGCTAATTCTAGCATCTCTGTCAGTTTTGCGTTGGTTTTGATTATTTTCATTACATTGTGGGTTTTCCTGACTCTCTGCATCCTTGATATCGTATGTGGATGCCAGGCATTGTAAATTTTACTTCGTTGGGTGCTGGATGTGTTTGTGTTACTATAACTCACCTTTAACTTTGTGTGGGATGCAGCTATGTGGAAACCTTGGACACTTTTTTGTATTTCTTTTATGATTTGTTAGATGAATATGGAGCAGTGCTGAGTGTAACACTAATTATTCTCTTCTAAGATAAGGCTTTCATGAGTACTATAATCAATGCCCCATGAATTATGAGTTTTCCCAGTCTCGCTGGTGGGAACATCCACTGTTCTCTTTAATCCTTCTAAATGACTCCACCCCATTCCCACTGCTAGGTGTTTTCTCACATGCATGCTCACCGATCATTACTCAGCTGACTTCTTGAAGGGGCCCTCTGCCGATATCTCAAGTGAGTTCTCTCTCCGTGTAGCTTTCTTTTCTCTGGTAACTTGCCCTGTGACATGGGGCTGTGTTTCCTTCCTCAGGCTCTCCGTTTTAACCCATTCAAGTCAGGATGTCCGCTAAGCTGCACTTCAGTTCCTCTGTCCTGTTTTGCTGCCTGAAAAGTCTTTCAAAGTAGTAAGCTGGGACAGTTGTAGAGTTTATCTTGCTTGTTTCCCATCTATCACTGTCTTTTGTTGTCTTATATCCAATTTATTGTAAACCATTCTTTCATGTATTTTGTCTGTGTTTTTTTTGTTTTTTTGTTTTTCTGTTGTTTGTTTTAAGTAGGTGGAGAAATCTAGTCCTTGTTATGCCATTTAGGTCAGAAGCAGAAGTCTCTTATGACACCTGATTACAGTTTGCTTGAAAATATATTTCTTCATTTCTAACACAGGTCCCTTTATGCTGAGCACCGTTTTTGTCAATAAAAAGTACAGTGAAAAATTGGAATACCCCTTGAAGATCTGTTGCAATTTAAACTACTATAAAATTCTGTATGTTGTGGATTAGTCTGAAGGAGATGGTTAATAGGAGGAGGAATGCGCCCCACTCTTCTCATATTTTTTCTTTGATCTGAGGAACGTGTCAAGGGAGTAAAACATAAAAAATAGTCTAGAGTTTAGCTCAAGAAAGATAACCTGGATTTTTAAATTAGTTTTTCTACATTTTCATCGAGGTAAGAAACCTGTCATAAGAGTGTCATAATTTACTTGGGATAGTGTTCCTTTGAGTGATAGGTATAAAGGTTGTCTATATTCTAAGTGAAAGGAGTATTGAGTTCAATTTCTATCCAGGTGCCTGATACAGTAGAAGAAGGCTTCAGCTTTGAGTAGGTGCTGAATGCATGTCTTTGATTTATCATAGCCCTAAAGGACTAAGCCCAATTAAATTTGGTCACACTATTTTAATGAAGTAGAATAATGAGAATACCAATATTTTATGGCTTACAATGTAATTATAAAGCTATTTAAAAATTAGGTTAGTATCCTTTTAAGAATAAAGATAAAATAATCTTGTTTTAATTTTGAGGCTCTTAGATATGGAGCCATCCTTAAAAATTAATTAATTCTTTTGAATGTATTTGAAAATAAATGGGGTATGAGACATAGAAATTCCAATGCAAGATTTCATGGAATATTGTTTCCATTTATTTCCTTTTAAGATGATACGCCCTTAATAAGAGCTATATATTTAGTCAGATTTAAAAATGATGACTTTATAAAGGAGAAATTATTTTGTAATCATAAAATGATGACTGTAGTAGGGAACTCATTATGATAATTTACAATGAGGATAATTTTAAACTTCAATGTGTGGCAACATTAAGTTTTTGTTTCCTTTACTTTTTGGTGCAAAAATATGTTACCATCTGCTTTACGGTTAATCTAATTTTGAAATATAAAGAACATACAATTTTCAGAATTGTATTGTTTAATTTATAAATGTAACATGAGATTTTCTATCATGAATTATCAGATTTGAAGCAGAATGAATTATAACTTTATAATGACTATAAAAGTGCTGCTTAAGTGAGTCCTTTAAAATATATTGGTACATGTGTTTTCAGTATACCAGACGGTAAGAATGGAATGATAATAACGACATGCTCCTTTGTAAATGAGTCATTAAGTATCATTTATATGAGTGGTTTTAATGACTAATATTTAAATTATGCATTGAGAGATAAAATAATGATTAGAGTAGTTTTTCAATATTGTAGGCAGTTCCTTTCCTTTTTTAAAATTTCAAGTCACTGTGTTTACCCCAAATCTGTAGCTAGTGTGCTAGTGCAACATGCAGTCATTCCCCCTGCATCAAAGGCGAGCATATCGTATGAATTTTCTTTTAGACCTCAGAGAATTTCTACATTCTGGTATACTGGGAAAAAATTGGACAGTCTTTAGAAGAGGGTGGCGTTTGTTGAGAAAATTAGGAGAACCAGGTTTAATTCCTGCCATGGTATTGTGTGACTTATGTTTGATGTGTCACGTCATGTCTTAGTGCTTCTGTGTTAAAATCTGTCAAATGAAAGCATTAATCTAATTTATACGGTGTTTTTTTTTTTTAGTTTAACATTTTATGATTTTTAAATGAATACTTGTTTACTCATGAATTCTTGAAGTACCTGAAAAGTACATTTATATAGCCAAATAATGTACCAGTTAAACAATTTTTAACAAGTAATGAAGATTCTCTGAATCTAGCACATTGTATGTTAAGCTTTGGTTTTTAACTTTTCCCACATTTATATAACATGGGAGTGTTGAGGACACCACTGTTTTAGGAAACTATATTTATAGGAATTTGAGGAATAGGTAAAGTTAGGAAAACTCAGAATTATATAATTTTCAGGACTATTATTAAGTAAGAGGTTTCATCAGGTGGACCCTTAATTTAAAGCTTTTAAACTGAGTAAGCTAGAATGTGTGAGATTATTAGAAAATAGCTGTAGAATTTAAAAGGAAGCGAGAGAATTGTTTCCCCTCATTGATGTGCAGAATAAGGTAATGACTCTGAGTAATAGTCCAACCTGTAGAATCTTAGGAAACTTTATACCTCCTAATGAATATTAGTATTTTGGAAGGAGGCAAAATAATGTATTAAACGGAGCATAAAGGGATATATTTTCATCTTGTAAGCTTGTGCTGCAGCCACATCAGCACAAGTTCTGAAGTGAGTCTAAGTTTGAATCCCATCTTCAGCACTTACTAGTTGTGTGACTTGTCCAAGATGCTTAATCTCTGCCTCAGTTTCTGCATCTGTAAATAGAAATAATAGTAGTACCTATCTCACAGCTTATTGGTGAAGATGAAATTAATATTATATGAAACACTTAGATGTATACTTGGCACATAGCAAGTGCTACAGAAGTGTTTTGCAATAATTTTTATGGTATTAGATTTCTTTTTACTTACTGTATATGTCTGGTATCATGTAAGATGCTATCACATATATTTTCTTTATTTAGTCAATCACACTTGTATATTGGGTTAGTGTGTTCCTTATTGCATACATAAACTGCATCTGCCATAATGAATATGTATGTAAATTATATAAAGCAATATTAATCTTTGAATTGAACATTTATTTTTTTCACACAGAGACTAAATGTAAAGCTGGAGGAAATATCCAGATTATTGAGGTTGAAATTCACTTTTAAAGAAAGTACAGCTAAAATTC
The DNA here is from genome assembly GCF_963455305.1 of Plecotus auritus. Lineage (NCBI taxonomy): Eukaryota > Metazoa > Chordata > Mammalia > Chiroptera > Vespertilionidae > Plecotus > Plecotus auritus. The sequence continues at coordinate 15,624,124 of NC_137777.1, forward strand.
AAATTACCCATATGTTTAAAATAAAAATATTCCTCCACACTAGGTTATTATTTGTATTTACATGAGATTTTAATCAGTCTTAGTCTTAAGGTCCTTGATAATATTTTATATTTATACATTACCTTTCATTTTCATGCAACTCAATTCCACTTTGATTATTAATAAGTTTAATATCATGTTTACAAATACAATGAAACTTCTTACAATTGTATTACTAAAAACTGATTAGAAGACGTATCCATCCTTTTGTTTTGAATTTCTTTTCTTCTGAAGGTTTGCCACTTCAAAGAGCAGTGTCATCATCCTCATTCTTCCCTTTTCCTTTAATAATTTCCTTGAGAGATTTGTTCACTCTTACGGCTTCAAATACTACATATGGGCTGATAATTTACAGATACTAGCTGGATTATTTTTGAGCTCCAAATCAACCCATATAGCTGCCTCCTGAAAATCTCTGCTTAACAGACACCTCAATTCCATTCTCCCCAAAGAATTGTCCTCTCCCCCTCTCAGTTACCTAAGCCAGGTTCTGGAAGTGCTTCTCCACTTCTTCCTCTTCCTTAATCAAGTCTTAAGGAGCCTTACTTCTCAGTATCTTCTCATCACGCTCTCCATTCCTCATGCTCCTTCTATAGTTCATACCACTCTGATATTTGTCTCTTACCCCAAATATTGCAACAATTCCTGGTTGTTCTCTCTGCTTCCAGACTCATCTCCTTCCAATTAGTTTGCACATTGTAGCATAGTGAACACTCAATAAATGGTGGCTAATAAGCCTTATTTATAAATCATATTGTAGGTTTTATGTTTATTTTTCTATTGAAAGATAAAGATTGTGATGGCAGTATTATTTCATGTATATATTATAGCTAAGTTTTTCATGTATATGTTATAGCTAAAATTGAACTAGTATTAATCTATTAAAAGGAATTAACTAATAGCAAATTTATTAGTTATAACTTCAATTAAAAAAATTCTGCCATGTGAGTTATTTTTATCAAAATGGTATGCTTCTAAGATTTTGCCAGGAATTAATATAGTTAATAAAGATTTTAGTTCCAACATATCATTTATAACCTAGTTATCCCAAGCTATATGTTCCAGACATGCCAGTCTTCTTTGTGCTTTTTGCATATGCCATGTTCTTTGCATAAAATATTCTCCCTCACTGGTCTTGCTAACATTCTCTTCATTCTTCTTATTTTTTTTTATTTAAACATTTACTTTCTTATTTATTTATTTATTTATTTATTTATTTATTTATTTATTTTTATTTATTTATTTTAGAGGGAGGGAAGAAAGGAGGGAAAGACTTGTTGTTCCACTCATTCATTCATGCATTCATTGGTTGCTTCTTGTATGGGTCCTCACCTGAGATCGAACCCACAGCCTTGGTACATCTGGACGACACTTTAACCAACAGAGCTTCCCTGCTAGGGCCTTGTTAAAGCCCTGCTTATATCTTAGAAACTTTCTCTTAATCCTTTCCCCAAGTTCTGGTATAGCCTCTTTTATTTGGGTTTTTATAATGTTTTATTATTCCCTTGCTTTCTAAATATCTCTTTGTTCTGCATTGACTTATTTCTCTCTCATTACATTTAGTTCCTTGAGGGCAGAAACTGTCCTACTCATTTTTTACGCCTGAGACTTCTGATGTAGTGCCTGATACATATATATAATGAATGCTCCGAAAATGATTTTTGTTGGACTAAATTGTTGTCAATAGATAGATGTCCTTGACTGTGTACTAGTACAATAGTTAGTATATGATCTTTAGGTCTAACATTTGTAACAAAGCAGTCCAGAATACAGTAATGTAAAGAATGCAGTCCTATTTCTTCTATGCAATATCCTATATAAGATATAGAGCCATATGCCAGACACTGTGTTGAGGGTTTTTTATTTTATTTAATTCTCATAAACCCTATAAAGTTTTGCCGATAAGGAAGTACAGGCTTAGAGAGCTTAAGGAAATTGCACAAGATATACAGCTAGGAGTGCTATTTAAAAGGTGGAATTTTAAGATAGGTCTTTTTAATTGCAGAGTTTTCCCTCTTAGTCACAAGTATTCTACTGCCACCCATATTGTAGAGAAAGTGAGCCTCAAAACACATGATTTTGACTTTCAATTGATATGTTTTTGTGATATATCAGGTCATTATTATTACATCATCACTTTTACTATAGTATCATTATATTTAACTGGAGGCCCGGTGCACGAAATTCGAGCAAGGGGCTCGGCCCTGGCTACCGCTGCTGCCTCGGCCCTTACAGCCCTGGCTTTGCCTGGAAGGTCGTTCCGCTGTTTGATCGTCCGGCTGTCCACTCTAGTTAGCATATTATGCTTTTATTATTATAGATAAAGGGAAATGCAATAATTGAGTTTAATTTTATTATATCTAATGTTCTTTTGACCAAATCCTGTGTCTTATAATTTTACTTTTCACGTTTATAATATTTATTTTCCTCATTTATAATTTTGGGAAACTATGACTCAAAATTATCAATTTTAATCAGTAACATATTATCTTTAATGACTTTATATATTCTTCTTGTTATAAAGCTAGGAGACTCCTAAATTAATGAGACAGAGATGACTTTTAGAAGTATTATGCATAATTTACATAAAAATACACTTTGTCTACTACTTTTGCTAATATGTGATGAAATTAAAGGTAAATAGTGATGCAGTGTTATATGGTTTTGTACATAAAGTCTTTTACCTTAACATGTTTTAGTTTCTCTTTGAGTTAATTGAGTATTTAATTAGGATTTCATTTGTGGAAAGAGCATTCTCCTTTTTCAGATGTTTGGGTATTTAATTGCTTTTATAGAAATTATTCTAATTTATGTGTCTTAATACATTCTAGCATATAGTGTGCTCTTAAATTTTTTCTCTTAAAAAGTTTAGATTTTAGTAAAAATTTAATTAGACTTTTTTAGAATTTTTATTTCACTAACTTTAAACTCTTATTTGTTTTAAGAATGGAATTAATTATTTCTTTTTGTTTTGTCTTTTCTGTCCTTTCTAACTTGCTTTCGTGGATATTCACACCAGGAGGACAAAGTGGTTAGAGTCTTTTTTCTGTCTAATATTATTTTTTTCTTGTTGTTGTTATTGCTAATTTCAATTTTATAGCTATATTTAATTTATATATTTTAAGTTGTAGTGCATGATAATCACTATACATTAAGATATTTTAAGCATGCTATCTGATTTTACTGAAAAACATTTTATTATGTTACAGATAAAAAATTGATTATTTGATCCTTAAAGAGGCCTGCTTCTTTAGAATTTAGTATTTTTAAGGAGATCTTATAGCATTTTTTATTGTGTTAAGAATTCTTTTAGTCTTACAATATTTTCCTAAAGTCATCATTGTACTGGTCAGAGTTTTTAAAAGAAGCTTCTAAGTATAAAGATTCAGTATTTGTAATAATGAATGAGTCACAATAACATTGAACATGGATTTTTCTGAAGTATCTATATACAGTTGAGTATGAGTATTTAATATATTTTTCTTTTTCTTAATGTGTTATAGAAATTGGTAAAATGTCTATCTTACATCCTCATATTAAGTATTAGACTATTATAATTTTAAAATACTTAGGTTTAGAGGATTCAACTCCAGCCTAGGTTTTAATATTCTGCCCATATTTGTCCTTAGAGGTCTGATTTGGATTTGCTCTAGAAACTAGTGACTTGCTGCAAACACAGATAAAATCTTTCTATTCTGATTCTTTAAAACAAAAGTTCAGCTTTTTATTCTTTACATTTTTTATAGGTCTACTTGGTGTGTGTATGTTATAGTATTTTATAACAAACTTGAGATATTGATTACAGCAATGAGTAGGTGGGCTGCAGACAGTTCTGAGAAAAAAATTGCAGGGGTTATTCTTTTCTTTTTTAAAAAATTCGGATTATTTTTGATGAGTCAAACTAAACTTGAGGTCTAAAAGTTTTGCCAAATTCAAATTGGCATAATACCCAAAGAGGACACCATTCAGCTGAGGTCTTCTGATCAGTGACTCTTTTTTTTTTTTTAAATCAATTGGAGCCTTTTTATTCTCCTCAGTCTTCAGTTACTAGGTTGAGGATAATGTGGGCGGTGGCAGATATTGATGTGATTTTAGAATGAAGCCGCTGAGCAAAAGATCTTCAGGTTTGCTTGCTTCGTTTCCTTTGTTTGTTTGACTTTTTTACCTGTAGGAATTCTATCAAAATTTTGAGGCAGTTTTGAAGGTTAATTGCTGTAGACATGTCCCAGACTGTGCATCCTCCTCAATCAAGGGCAATGCTCTAGAGCAGCGGTCACCAACCTTTCGGACCTCATGGATCACCAGTTGGCGACCTTCTACTGGCCAGCCTTACTAGCTGACTCTAAAGTAGTGCCATTCACATAATTCAAAGCCTTTTTTTTTCAGTCTACTTATCTTTATTTCTCTCTTTTTTTCTATAGCTACTTTTGTGTCTGTAGTTTTTATAATGAATTCTGACACCTATCCCAGATACTAGGTACTTAATAATAATTCAGCTATGATTTTCATTTACTGACAAGATTTTGTAATGTAACAGTCTATATTTTATACCAAGGATTGACTAACATGAAATGATGCTAATTTTATGTGGCTTTGGAACGTTGTAAATAAAATTCAGTAGGTCTTTTTATGACACTCTTTATGCAGTACTGTTCAATAGAACTTTTCATAGTGATGAAAATGTTTTATGTCTTGCCCTAGTCAGTTTGGCTCAGTGGATAGAGCGTCAGCCTGCGGACTGAAGGGTCCCAGGTTCGATTCTGGTCAAGAGTACATGCCCAGGTTTTGGGTTTGATCCCTGGGGGGGTCGGGGGAAGCGATGTACAGGAGACAGCAGATCAACGATTCTTTCTCATCATTGATGTTTCTATCTCTCCCTTTCCCTTACTCTCTGAAATCAATAAAAATATATTTTAAAATCTTCACCATCTAATACAGTAGGCTCCAGTCGCATGAGCTATGTGGCTAGCGTGGAGAGGAATCGAATTTTTAATTTTATTTAATTTTAATTAATTTAAATTTAAATAGCCCTCTGTGGCTAGTGGCAAATGAAACCCAAGCCTGGATAACAAACATTCTATCTATTACTATTCAACCCCTAAGGCAACACCCTGCATTCATATTAGCAGAATGTTGTGCGTACTAGCAGTGGAGATGAAAGTTGTACAGAATGCAGGAAAGATATATTTGCCAATGTCATCCTATCTAATAAAAGAGTAATATGCAAATTAACCATCACTCTGTTATACCCACAAGCCACGCCCACCAGCCAATCAGGAGTGAGTATGCAAATTAACCCAACCAAGATGGCTGCGGCCACGGAGAGAGCAGGAGGGATGCTTGGGTTTCCCCGGCGATGGAGGAAGCCAAGCTTTCCGCACATCCTGGCTGGCCCAGGCCTCCACTTCAGGCTACAAAGTTTCAATTATAGAAGATAAATAAATTACAACAGAAATGGCTGCCACCACGGAGGTAGCAGAAGGCTTGGCTCCGCTCCAGGCTACAAAGTTTCAATTGTAGAAGATAAATATATCCCCGATACCAGGGACTCTGCTTGGGTCTCCAGGGGGCATGGCCAGCCTGCAAACCACCATAGGCCCCTCACCCAGGCCACCCCATGCCCCAAGGGAACCCCCACCCTGATCCGGGACAACCTTCAGGACAAACCAGCTGGCCCCAACCTGTGCACCAGACCACTATCCTATCTAATAAAAGAGTAATATGCAGATTGACCATCACTCCAACACACAAGATGGCTGCCCCCATGTGGACACAAGATGGCTGCCACAAGATGGCCAGCAGGAGAGGGCAGTTGGGAGGGACCAGGCCTGCAAGGGAGGGCAGTTGTGGATGATCAGGCCTGCAGGGGACGGCAGTTAGGGGTGACCAGGCTGGCAGAGGAGGGAAGTTGGGGGTGACTGGGTCTGCAGGGAAGGGCAGTTGAGGGGACCAGGCCTTCAGGGGAGGGCAGTTAGGGGTGACCAGGCCTGCAGGGGAGGGCAGTTAGGGGTGACCAGGCCTGCAGGGGAGGGCAGTTAGGGGTGACCAGGCCTGCAGGGGAGGGCAGTTAGGGGCAAACAGGCCGGCAGGGGAGCAGTTAGGCATCAATCAGGCTGGCAGGGGAGTGGTTAGGGGGTGATCAGGCTGGCAGGCAGAAGCAGTTAGGGGCAATCAGGAAAGCAGGCAGGCGAACAGTTGGGAGTCAGCAGTCCTGGATTGTGAGAGGGATCCCAGATTGGAGAGGGTGCAGGCTGGCTGAGGGACACCCCCCTTCCCCCGTGCACGAATTTCGTGCACCGGGCCTTTAGTCTGTTTATAAAAAGACCACTTTAATGAGGATCTTAAATTATTTCTTTTTCTCTTTTTACAACAGTTATTAGTTCTCTTATCCAGTAGCTCTTGAGACAACAATAAATAAAAATTGCACTCATTGTTGGCAGGTTATTAACCTTTATTGTAAAAAAAAAAAATAACGTTACTAATGGTAATGTCGGTGAAGTAAAAGGTGTGGAAGGATGATACATGTCCTGCAGTATTTCTCACGTCTCAGACGCATAAAGGCCACCTGTGGGGCTGCAGTTGCAGCGGTGATATTCAGAGCAAGGTGCTCTTTGTTCCCACTGCTGTCTGACGCCTTTTCTGACTTCAGCACCTTATCCGGCTTCCATATCCCGTGCCTACGTTCCTGCCCATTGCTGTTCTCATGTGGTGTTGCAATTGAGTGTATACTTAAAATTTGAGTTTTTCGTTATAGTATCTTTGGTTGTTCCGTTTCATCTAGGCAGTAGCTGCGTGGAGCTGCATTTTGGCAAATGCTGTCTAAACAACAGTAGATAATTTGCTTTTGCATTTTTATTTACTCACATAATAACATGTATGTGGCCTTAATAAAACTGTATTAGAAACTGCATATAACAGCTCTATCCGGGCCAACTCTTATAATAAAATCACAAGTTTAACTACTTCTACTTTTCTGTTTCTTTAATGGTAAGCCTGATTGAATGAAATAGACATTCTTTGATATTACTAAATTTTCCCTGCCCTCAACCCAACATGAGCAGGTGAAATAATAAAAAAAAAAATAAAGTGAGCTAATTATTTTAATATTTTTAATAACAGCATCATAAAACCAAAATTGAAGTGGGAAGATGTTAAATTGGTTACTTTGATTTAAGCTTCAATATTACTTAAAAATTTTAAACTTGTGTCTTGCATATCAAATGAGCCTAGAATAAAACTGGCTGCATCAGGCCAGGGGATTCTTCCTCTCTCAACATCGGTTTTCCAGTTTTGGTCCAATCACTTAGTATTATGAGAAACTAGAAATTAAGACAAACCGTTTAGTTAGAGAATGTAACCATCATGTCTTTATTATCTATTCCCCACTCCTCTGTGCATTCCAGAGGTTTTCTTTATCTGTGTCTCCGGGACTGGTTGTCTCCAGTAACAAAATATAATATTTTTCCTTAAGCCTCCTGGCTCAGAGTCTATTTATTGATATAACAGACAAGGTCTTTAAGTGCCATAATCATATACCTTAGGATCTGTTCCTTTTGTAATGTTTTTTTTTTAATTAAATCTTTATTGTTGAAGGTATTACCTATGTCCCCTTTTTCCTCCCACTGACCCCTTCTATGAGGGATGTTCTGTTTTATTGGATGGTGGAACTAGATTAAAATGTGCATAGACGATAAAGGTGTGCTCCTGTGTGGAACCCTCCAGTGCTTTATTGCAACAGACTCCCTGGATCCAGATAATCTAAGAGCCTGTCTGAGTGTAATTAACCTGGTAGCTGACCAAATTGGATTTCTAAGAATAGCTCCAGGTTAGCTGTAGCCACGGCCAGAGTAACTGCCTGGCCTTTCAGTGAATAGGTAGTGATTCCTCAGGGACGTGTGTCTGCTAGGCAGGATGGGCCCTGGGAGCTGGCTTTTGTGTGGAATTTATTTTTAGGTGTTTATCATGAGAGAATTTGCTGAGCGGTACGTGCGCCTCTTTAAAAAGCCAGCACATTGTGTTTCTTGGGATTGAGGGTATGCTTATTTAGGTGCAGATGGCACCAAGTGAGGCTAATTTTAACTTAAAAGCATCATATTAGAATGCATTGTGATGTGGAAAAATCAGAGACATTAATAATTAAAAGTTAGTGTTCACTAGGAATGCACTGAAAGTTGCCCATATAAATAATTATCTTGGGTATTTCTTAGTAGTGGAATTGCTGGGTTATATAGTAATTCTATGTTTAAGTTTTTGAAGAACTGTCAAACTTTCCCACAGTGATTGTACCATGTGACATATCAGTCATCAGTGTACAAGTGTTACAGTATCTTACATCCTTGCTAACACTATTTTCCTTAAAAAAAAAAAAAAAAAATGACATCCATTCCAGTGGGGGTGAAGTTCTTTTGGGTTCAGTTGTTGCTACCACTGTCCAGCACAGCTATGGCTGAAATCAAATGTGAACCAAGGAGATTTGACACTGAGTCCCAAAATCATCTGCTACATGAGGCTTAAGACAGAGTTCATATGAAAAACTTTATGTCCCTTGGTTATAAAAGACTGAGGTTTGAATTCTGGCTCCATTGCTTTTCAGCTGAAGACCTTGTCTATGTGACTTAACCTCTGTCATCAGTTTCTTCCTTTATAAACTGAGAGGAATTTAGTGTGGATTAAATGAGATAATAAATACACAACAATTAGAAGCGTGCCTGTAACAGGAGGAACTAAAAAATGCTATTTATTGTTGTTAGTAGCAGTGACAGCAGCAACATATTTATCACCTCTAAAACAGAAAAAAAATGTGGGTCCCTCCGCCCCCATAAAAGACATAGTAAGATTCTAAAATCAATTAGGATATTTCACAAGTAGAACCTTTATTGAACCAGTTTGGAAACCTCTGAGATGTGCTATACACATTTTACTTTCATTTAAATCTTTAAGCAATTTTAGTGTATATAAAACAAATTTAAAATAATTTATGTCAGCATTTCGAATTTTAAGTAAATATTTTTATCAGAAAAATATATTTCATAATAATATTTGAATTTGGAAAGTTCTTAAAGGTTACTCTTTTAGAGATAATTTTATGAAACTTACGGTATTTGGGTTGTAGAAATTTGCTAAGCAAACAGATTTATATAATGATTGTTCATGTAATAGACTTATTGTTAATGGTTACTATAGTAATTCACTCATTCCTTGGACACAGCTTGGTCTTTTCTAGGCACTTGGAATATAGCAGTGAACTAAAATAGACAGTCTAATTAAGAGATGCACATAACACATGAGATAAATAAATAATAGAAGATGTAAGTGTCCTGGGGAAAATTAAAATACTTAATTTTGAGTGGTGTAGCCATTTTAGTTTCTGTGGCCTTGAAAAGTGACAGTTGAATACGACCTGAAAGAGCTGAGGGAGTTAGCATGGCAGATATTTAGGGTCCGAGCCGTCCAGATTGGGGTAATAGCGGATACAGAGGTCCTGTGTTAGGAGCAGGCTGGACCTGTTGGAAGGAGAGCAAGGAAGTCAGTGTGGCTGGAGCAGAGCAAGTGGGTCACGATAGTGAGAAACAAGGTTAGCGTAAGATTGCAGAGGACCTTTGGGGTCATAGAAAGGACTTCGGCTTTTATTCTGAGCAAAATGGGGAGTATTCAAGGTTCTGACCGAAAAAGTGACATGATGCGACTTATATTTTAAGACACTTCAAAAGGTTTGTTGTCACTGCTTTGTTGCGATCGATTAATGAGAATGAGAAAGGATGGCGCCTGGGAGACCAGCTACCAGGTTGTTGCAGTAATTTAGGCAGGTGATGATGGTGACTTAGGCCAGGGTAGTTTGTGGTGGAGGCGGTGAGATGTCATCTCGGTGAATATGTTTTTAAAGTAGAACCAAAAAAAAAAAAAAAAAAAAGTTCTGGTGGAATGAATATATGTGGGATTATGGGAGAAAAAGATTATCCCATGATTTTTGGCCTGAGGCAAACTGGGAAGTTGGAGAGTTTCCCTTAACTGCTATGAGTAAGACTGGATGGCACAGTTTTAAGGTGAAGGACTGTAGTTCAGTTTTGGTCACGTTAAGCTTGAGATGAATTAAATACAAATTCTCTGAAGCTTTGATATATGCTGTGCTTTTAATTTTATGATGTGATAGTGTGATAGTTTACTTTTGTAGAATAGTGAGTCTCCCTTGGGTGGGCCAAGTTGGACTTGTTCTACGTTGAACCTGCTTTAAAGTAGGTCAGACTACTGTATATGGTTAGTGATGTTATTGCCTTTTAGTAGTTACAGGAGCAAGAAGAACAATTTGCAAAAGGAAGTCCATGTGGGAGTCCATGGCTTCTGAAAATTTACTTGCAAGAAACCATGGAAGTTTCCAAATAGTCTTGTCCATGAACCTTAACATTTTAAATAATTACTAGCGAGAATCAGAGAAACAGGTAAATGAAACTCTATACTTAGGACGCTTTCTCTGAAAAAATGCCCATCCCTTAAAATTTTTCTTTCCTAAGAGTGTTCTAGTGATTTCCATATCTCCATATTTTTGGTAGTATTTCCTCTGTTGCTTCTAGTTTTACACTTCCAATTCTCTTCAATTTGGATAAAGCATTATCGTCTTTATCACCTGTTTACTGTCATATAATTATGTTCTGGCTTTTGTTTTTTTATAAGATGTCCTCTTTAGGAATAGAGAGTTAGGGAAAGGAGGGAGATAAGGGGGAAAGAGAGAGAGGGAGGGAGGGAGAAACATCGACGTGAGAGAGACACATCAATTGGTTGCCTCCCACACATGCCCCAGCAGGGGCCAGGATGGGGCCGAAGCTCTAACTGATGAGCCAAACTGACTGGGTGAATATGCTTTTCATTTTATATGAAATCTTCTCGGTGAATACGCTTTCTATTTTAAGAAAAATTGAACTTGCTTAATTTTACTTTCGATTTATTTAAATTATTTTGTAGTTCTGTAATTTATACATCATAAACTTTAAGTTCTTTTAAATGATGAAAAAGAACACTGTTAAGTGATAGTACGTTTATATTTACTCCACTGAATCTTTAATCAGTTAATATGCAATGGAAAATAATTATTCTAATTAATATCATCACATTTTGTAATGTGAATAGTGATACTCTTTCAACTCATTTTAAGATTTTATTAAACTTACAGTTTTAACTGAAATTTTATTTTTAGGGAAAAAAGTGGATTAACAAAGTGGTGCAAAATACAAAGCCTTTGGGCCCAGTTTGACCAAAGTACTAGAGCACAGACTAGTGAGCAAATGTGGTAACTGCAGAAATGTTCACGTTCCTTAATCTTGCTGGATAGACCTGCTGCCTTAAAAGTTGTCTTTTCTTTAAAAATCACTTAAAGACACTTAAACTTAAAATGCAATTGTGAATTAAAATAAGATTTTAAAAGCCAAATATTTATTATGAATTCCTTATACTGATAATAACCCTATACAGTTAAATTCTTTTCCATGATTGATTTATTTTGGCAGCCACTTTAGTTTTTTTTTATAAAATTTAATTGAGAACAGGAAGTTTATAAAATATCACATGCTTTGATGAAAAGGAAAATAAAACCAACACTACAAAATATGTACAGATAACTGGTTACCTTTGATATGACTGTCTGGCTACCGTATACGCACCCCTTCATAAACCCGCCCTCCTTCCCTTGGAAGTATGCTATATTGTATTTTAAAAATTATATTTCTATGAAAATTCACTAATTCTCAGTTAACTAATATGTTTATGTTAAATATACATTAACTTTCAGTATAATTATGAGTATCAATAAATATTTTCACTAGTCTAATTAACCTTCATTGGTCACTAGTCTAGCATACCTAGTTATATATTCTAATCTCCTCCCCCTTTTTCTTTTCCCTCTTGTTCATTTGGAAATATTTAAAATATAGCAAGACATTTAGAGGATAACACCAACCAGTTATACAAGTCTTAAAACTTTTCCATATTTTTTAGAGATACAGCAATTACCTTTAATACTTACCATTACACACTTTTTTATTTGTGCACTTTAACTTCATACATATATGCGGCTAAACCATATACAGTATTATTTTGCAAGAATTTTTGACTTTATATTATAGAACACACTGTATTTTTCTGAAACTTCTTTATATTTTGAGAATTATCTCAAAATTAAGATTTATCTAAATATCTTTTATTCATTACTGCTGAATATAATTCTTCTGCATGAATATGCTATAGTTCATTCATTTTTATGTTGATTTAAGTTATCTAAATTGTTTTCCTAAGGGACATAGTACTCAATAAATATACCTGTTCATGTCTTCTTGTGCCTACGTGAGAATTTCTCTAAGGTTTCTGGGTCATAGACTATTTAGGTAGCCATTTCTAGTTTCACTAAATATTATGGAATGGCTCTCCAAACTGGTTGAAAATAATTTACAATCTTGAGAGGAATATTTGTATTGGTTCCTTTACTTCCTCTCTAATGCTTCGTGTTGTCAGACTTAAAATGTTGCCAAACAGATGGGTGTGAATAGTAACTCATTGTTTTAAATTTGCATTTTCTGACTGATGATGTTAAGCACCTTTTTATTTGTTTGCTGTCCATTTGGGTTTCTCAGTGGAATTGTATATTCATTCTTTGACCTATTATTCTACTGTGATGTTAGATTTTTCTTACCGAAATATGCTAGTTCTGCATATATTCTGAATGCATATTCTTTGTTAATTGTAAACATTCCAATAAAATCTCTCAGACTGTTTTCTCTTTTTCACTTTGTTTATTCTCTCTTACTATTGTACTGTTCAAATGTTTAAACATCTTGATACAGTAGAATTTATCTTTTTATGTACTTCGTGCTTTTTATATTTGAGTTAAGAAATCTTTTGTTTTTCAGACTTCATAAAATTTGCCTGACATTTGTTCTAAAAGATTCATAGTTTTGACTTTCATGTTTTAGTGTTGAATACATTTGGTATGGATTTTTTATGTGGTGTGAGGTATGAATCTCCCTCCCCCCCTCCACCCAGCATGGAAAACCATTTGTCTCAGTTATATTAATTCAACAGTGCATTTTCCTCCGCTGATTTGTAATGTTAACACTGACATATGCGAGAGTCTGTGTCTAGAAGCTTTCTTATGCTCCATGTTCCATTTACCACCTCCCTGCTGATACCACAATATCTTAATTTCTGCCACTTCATAGTAAGTAGAGCAAGTGCACCTCAAATTGTTATTTCTCTTGAGAATTACCTAGAGTTTTTTTCTTATCTTGGCTCTTTCATATTCATTTTAGAATTAGCTCGATAAATTCCTTGGAAAAAAGTATTAGAGTATTGATTAAAATCGTATTGAAATTTATAGATTTAATTTGGGCAGACTGACGTTCTTATGGTATTTTGTCTTCTCATCCCAAGAGAGTGTATCTTTCCACTTACGTTAGTCTTCTTTTAGACTCTTGTATATTATGCTTCTTGGTAACAGATATTTAAATTTTTTAATTAAATATTTGTAGTTGGTTATTAGTGGTGTACAGAAATGCTGTTTATTTCAGACTATTGATTTATTTACTGTTAAAATTAAAAAAATTGATTTCAGAGAGAGCAAGGCAAGGAGAGGGAGAGAGAGAGAGTGAGGGAGAGAGAGAGATAGAGAGAGAGGGAGGGAAACATCAATGAGAGAGAAACATCTGTTGGCTGCCTCTTGCATGCCCCCTGTTGGGGATCGAGCCCGGAATCTGGGCACGTGTCCCTAACCAGGAATTGAATCTTCGACCTCCTGGTGCTTGGGACTACGCTTAACCAACCGAGTGAACCACACTGGCCGGGCTAGTCTGTTTATTGTTGATTTACGAAACTTGTCAAGCCCCTTATAACTTTTAATATTTGTAGATGTTTTTGGATTTTCTATCATTATCAAGTGGTATTAAGATAAGGACAGACAGTTTTATCTTTTTTCTTGTCTCATGTGGGATATTTACTAAGCCCGTGTCTCCAGGACAGTGTTGAGTAGTAGTGATACAGGGGATTCTTAATTCACTCCTGACTTTATTTTATTTTTCTTCATTCCTGACTTTAAACAAAAGGCTCTTCCCTTTTATTCTTAAGTATAAAATAGGGTATAGAATTTTTAGAGGTACCCTTTATCAGGCCTTACTTTTCTGTTTCTTGTTTGCTAGGTTTTATTTTCACATGAATGAATCTTGCATTTTATGAATGCTTGAATAGTTTTTCTGTACCATTGATATGATCACATTTTTCTATTTTAATCTATTAATGTGGTGAGTTACATTAATATATTTTCCAACATTGAACTATTTTTGCATTTGTTGAAATCCTCCCTTTGTCATGGTAGGTTTTTTCTTTTGTTCATTTCTTTCTCATATACAGGGTGTCCCCCAAAAATGTATACACACTTCAGCAGCTGATAGCTCAGTTGATGTTTTTTCTTTTCAGATTTAACCCATTGGAATGAATAATTATTCAAAGTGTAGATTTTTTTTGGGGGGGGGGGCACTGTATATTTGAAATGCAGGCTTTAATTTGTTAAGATTTTAAGATCTATGCATCCATTTCTATATGTGCTATTGGCCTATAATTCTACTTTGATATTGTCTATGGGAGGCTGAAAATGGCCCCTCAAAAAATATCCATGTTCTAATCCCTGAACCTGTGAGTAATCTTAGATAGAGGGAGGGGAAAAAAGCATTCTTGCAGATGTAATTTAATAAAGATCTTAAGATGGGGAGATTATCTGGGGGGGGGGGCCCTAACTGTAGTTATTTGTATCCTTGGAAGAGGGTGACAGAGGGAGATTTTACACACACACACACACACACACACACACACACACACACACACACACACGCACATACACGTGCACAGGAGAAGGTGATATGAAGATGTAACATGGAGAAATTTGAAGATGCTTTTCTTGAAGTTTGGATTGATGCTGCCACGAGCCAAGGAACGGAGGTAGCCCCAAAAGCTGATGGCCGAAAGAGGCAAGGAACTGATTTCCCCCAGAACCTCCTGAAGGAGGGTGGCCCTGTTGACACCTTGATTTTGGCTCAGGGATACTGAATTCAGATGGGGACTTCTGGTCTCCGTAACTGTTAGAGAATACATTTCTGTTGTTTTAAACCATCAGTTTGTGGTAATTTTTTTTACTTCGGCCATAGGAAACGAATTCACTGCCTTTTTCTGAGTTTGCCATTAAAATCTTTCCAGTCCTATAAATTGAGTTGGGAACTTCCCCCCCCCTCCCCCCCCCCCCCCCCCCCCCCCCCGCTCCAGATTAGTTGAATACATTTGAGATTATTTGTTCTTTCAGTGTTTGGTAGGAGAGAAATGTGAAACCATCTCCCGCCCCCCCTTTTTTTTTTTTTTTTTATGGGAAGAGTTTTAAAAAAGTTTTTGCTGTAGTTTTTTTTCTCCTCTCTCTCTCTCTCTTCCTTTACCTCTCAGCATGTATTCTTTTCTTATTAACTTTTTGTGTGATTGCCTTCATGCAGTGTCTGGGTTGTCCAATCCAAGACCAGGTCTTCAGTAGTGAGCTGGGATCTTGCCTCCATCTTGATATTGAGTAATATTGCAAATTAATATATTAGTGATACTTTTTACAACACTCATCATAAGATGTATTTGATGGTTAATTTAATTGGTTAAATAAAGAGTTCCATTAATAAAACTCCTATTTTATTCCCATATAAGTTAAATTTTGTTCTGTTGATACATAATTTACCTCTGACAGGCATTAATTATTTCATAGCCGGTTAGTGAAAAGTCATCTCATAACATGTATATGTGCTTGCATTTGTGAGACATAGTTCAGTATCGTCGATTTATAAGTTAAGTTTCTGTGTGTATAAGGGCTTCAAGCGAAAGTATCAGTCCCTTGTACTGCTTGGGGTAGATTTAGGCTTCCTGAGCTTTAAAGATGAACAAACTATTAATCCAAGAGTGGGAGGAGACAGGAAAGAAGAAAATAAAGGTAATTGGGTGTTAGGATATGAGGAAAAGAGCACCCAATATGGATAGCCCAGAGCAGTGGTTGGCAAACTGCGGCTCATGAGCCACATGCGGCTCTTTGGCCCCTTGAGTGTGGCTCTTGCACAAAATACCACAGCCTGGGCGAGTCTATTTTGAAGAAGTGGCGTTAGAAGAAGTTTAAGTTTAAAAAATTGGGCTCTCAAAAGAAATTTCAATCGTTGTACTGTTGATATTTGGCTCTGTTGACTAATGAGTTTGCTGACCACTGGCCCAGAGCATGTGGAAAGAGTAAGTGTTAATATGTAGAGAGTCTTTAATACGAATCATATATCATGCCTTATACTCATTTATTTTACACTAGATGCCTGGTGCATGAAATTCGTGCATGGGGGGAGGGGTGTCACTCAATACAGCCTGCACCCTCTCTAATCTGGGACCCCTTGAGGGATGTCCGAGTGCTGGTTTAGGCCCAATCCCTAAACCGGCAGTCAGTCATCCTTCTCACAATTCGGGACCACTGGCTCCTGACCGCTCACCTGCCTGCCTGCCTGCCTTATTGCCCCTAACTGCTTCTGCCTGCCAGCCTGATCGCCCCCTAACCACTCCCCTGCTGGCCTGATTGATGCCTAATTGCTCCTCTCCCGGCCCAATCGCCCACAACTGTCCTCCCCTGCTGGTCCGATCACCCCCAACTGCCCTCCCCTACAGACCTGGTCACCCCCAACTGCCCTCCCCTGCCAGCCTGATCGCCCCAACTGCCCTCCCTTGCTGGCCTGATCACTCCCAACTGCCCTCCCCTGCAGGCCTGGTTGCCCCCAACTGCCCTCTCCTGCAGGCCTGGTTGCCCCCAACTGCCCTCTCCTGCCGGCCTGTTTGCCCCCAACTGCCCTCCCCTGCTGGCCTGTTCATCCCCAACTGCTCTCCCCTGCTGGCCATCTTGTGACAACATTGTGGCAGCCATCTTGTGATGACCCCCTCGTTTGACGCCACCTAGGCTTTTATTATATAGGATTACTATCTGCTAGGTGTTAACAGATGAAAACAAAACCCATAGCATTTCCAGGTCTTATTCTCATTTTGGACTACACAGGAATCATAGATTAACCTAGTTCACACTGAGGTAAATTGGCAAAGCCGATCATGACCTCCATTGGCCTATCTAGCTACTCTGAGGAACACACTTGTAACTCATTTTACACTGAGCTGGGAATCTCTGCCCCAACCAGTGGTTCTCTAACTTCATCAAGCATTAGAATTACCTGTAGGATTTGGCAAGCCCCCTCCCAAACCTACAACAAACAAACAAACAAGGAAACAAAAACCAAAATATATTTCTGGGTCCCACCCCAAATTTCTGATTCAGTAGGTTTGCACGTCTAATGAGTTCCCAGGTGATACTGATGCTGCTGTTCCAGGGATATTCTTTGAGAATCTGCTCTAGAAGAGGTTACGTTACCGGCTTACCTTGTGATAAATAATAAAGCAGCAATAGGTTGTTTCTGCAGATGATCATGATTGGCTAATTGTCTGACTTTCATCATTTCTTTTTCATTGTCAATTACCAGGCAGGAAAGGTTGTTATTCTTGACTATCGAGTGTTACTTATTCTAGATAAATTCATATCACAGAATCATATAGCATGTATTATCACTGTATCATGAATAGTAATTGTTTAAAATAAAGAGAAAAGTTGAAATCCAAACCTAATTTATTTGAACATAATTTGTGGCTCTATATTTAATGTACCTTTCACTTTTAAAAAAGATCTGTAGTACCTAAATTTGTCACAAGATGGCATTGAAAGGCTGAAGATTTTGGTTGAAATTTGTGTTTTGAAACCATTAATGGGTTAGATATATTTTTATTTCATGTGTATTCAAACCAAAAGAAATCTGAACTACGAGGTATTCTTTAAAAAATGGAGCGATATTTTAGTATTTTCCTGTAAAACACTTCCTTATTTAGTTACAAAAAATAAAATAGTCAAATACATTGACACTATTGATGACTAATTCTTTCAAGAATCTAAGAAACATAAATCTTACTGTAATAGCATCAAACATTTTATTATGTATTCCCCAGAACCGTGGTCGGCAAACTGCGGCTCGCGAGCCACATGTGGCTCTTTGGCCCCTTGAGTGTGGCTCTTCCACAAAATACCACGGCCTGGGCGAGTCTATTTTGAAGAAGTGGCATTAGAAGAAGTTTAAGTTTAAAAAATTTGGCTCTCAAAAGAAATTTCAATCGTTGTACTGTTAATATTTGGCTCTGTTGACTAATGAGTTTGCCGACCACTGCCCCAGAAGGACTTCACATAAATTCAAGTTAGTAATTATAGAAGGTCTTACTGTTCTATGACTTATAGAACTTATTATGCATAAGATGATATTAATCTTGCCTGCAATGAGCTTTAAGTTTTAGTATGGGAAAAAAGAAATGTATATACAATTCAAGAGAGAACAAAATAATAAAAGTGATTAAATACAATGTTGTATAATACGGAATTACACAAACAATATGAACTGGAATAATGGGCAATTAAACAAATAATTGAAATGGTATTTTACAAAAGTATCCTTGTATCAGTTGAAAATACACTATGTTGAAATTTTATTTTAATGATTATATTATCATAATTTATTTAAACCATAAGGAAATGTTTAGCAATATGGAGAGTTGTGTAAGATTAAGTATTTGACATAAATAAAGCATCAGTCACTCACTTGGAATATGAACTCACCTTTTATTTTATGAACATGTGATTTTATTTTTTTCTAATTGAAAAAATATTTTTCAGAGGAGGGTGACAATTTTCTGGTCACACAGATGTTATTTATGATATTCCTGGATTCCTGGAATCTGAAAAACATATCTGTATAAAAAAAATCAAGGGTAGAAAGGTGGTTATTAGGGTATTGGGTTTGGGAGAAAAGGGGATATGCTGTAAAACAGTATAGATTTTGAGTGTTGCAAACTGAACAAGTTTTGGAAATCTGTTTCATAACAGTGTGAATGTGCTTAACACTGTTGAACTGTGCACCTAAAAAGTGCCCGACTAGCAACTATGAGCAATTAATAGGTTTTTACTGAAGATCAACAATGTTCCTAGCTTTATTTAGCTACTAGAGGCCCAGTGCACGAATTCGTGCATGGGTGGGGTCTGGTTGGCCTGCTCCGGTCAGGGCTGATCAGAGCCTGGCCAGCTGGGGGGAGGGGCCGAGGGAGGTTGGTCAGCTGGCCCCACCCCCAATCAGGCCAGTTAGCTGGCCACAGTGCACTTCATAGTGACTGGTCGTTCTGGTCATTCTGGTCACTTGGCTTTTATATATATAGATTAGGAGCTACTTAAAAGAAATAAAACCTCCTTAGGAAGCCTATAATATAATTGGTGATAGAAGATTAACTTAATATACTAATATAGTAATCTACTGAAAGTCCAACATATATTAGGCATTGTGTTAGACATTTATTTTTTATTTTCTTTATTGTGGTGACTTTGGTTAATAAAATTATATAGGTTTCAAGTGTACAGTTCTATGATACATCATCTTCAATCCTCAAAACCACACAGGAAAGTTAGTATTATCATCCTTAGATCCATATTTTATCAGTTAGGAAACTACCTTTTATCAATATGAATATTTAGTTGATATGAATACCTTGTTGAAGTTTGCAAAGTTTCTAATCTTCGAGTTGGTATTTAAACCCAAATCTGTGGAGCCTCAAAATCCATTTTCTATATACTGCACTATGTTCCTAATTTAAATAAAAAATAAAGAATACAATAAACAACTATTAATTTGTTTGGTATTTCTACTGCCGGTAACCATTATCTATTTTATATAATTATTCTGGCAAACTTTAAAGAGAGGATGTGTGATTTAATTAATGGCAGCTGTTAATCTAGATTACATTTTAACTTCAGGAAGAATCACCTTAGACTTTTTTTGTTGACTTGAATTGTCTCTTTTTTTGTTTGTTTATAACTTTTGGAAACACTCATTTCTTTTCCCTCTGTATTCATGTGCAGGTTATGTGGGTATGCAATTTGTGCCGAAAACAACAAGAAATCCTCACCAAATCAGGAGCCTGGTTCTATAATAGTGGACCTAATACCCCACAGCAACCTGATCAAAAGGCTCTCCGAGGACTGCGGAATGAGGAGGCGCCTCAGGAGAAGAAAGCAAAACTGCACGAGCAGGCCCAGTTCCAAGGACCCTCAGGTGACTTATCTGTACCTGCCGTGGAGAAAAGTCGATCTCATGGGCTCACAAGACAGGATTCTATTAAAAATGGGTCAGGAGTGAAGCACCAAATTGCCAGTGACATAGCTTCAGACAGGTAAACATTTTGCTTCATCTTTAGGTAAACATCATTATTTTTAATCTTTATTTCAAACAGAAATAAAAATACATGAAATGTTTAGGCAACCAGTTGTCGAAATGTAATGTCAATGTCCATATGTTTTGTATACATGATGAAAGTGATGTTTAGGACTTTAGCTATGACAGGTTTGAATAATGTCAGGTTTGATGAGGGGGAGTGTAAGGTTATCAGTTTTTCCAGAAAAAGAAGTGAAATAAAACAGGGAACTTAGATAGGAGTTTATTGTCAGAGGGGAGAAACTGGGATAAGAGCAATGAGAATGAAGAAGAGGCTGGATTGATAGGACTGGTTGGAAGTGGGGAAGAGAATGGGGAAGGTTAACATTATTTCTAAAGGATCTACCCTGGGCTGAAGGATGAGGTGGTTTTCCAAGCAGGTGAATATAGATAAAAGGGTTTTATGAATTTGATGTATCCGTGGCCTAACTCTGTTATTACTATTTTGGCTCAATTTTATGGCCTTTTCCTTGACAAAAGTGTTAGACTTTTAAAAATAGTGTTTATGGTTCTTATATTTCCCACCTTTGGAAGGAGAAGAATGAAAAGATTTGCAAGGGTAGATTATTTTTGTAGTCCATATTTCTATTTTCGAATTAAAAATTTTAAGGAAAATCTGGCTTATCCCATATGTATTATTCAGAAACGGCAGGTACGTTTCTGGGTGAACAAATAGGAAGTCATGCATTTGTGGAAAAACAAATGTGAATTGTACTTACAGGGTGGTGGGTTCTGAACAGTGTTAAAACAGGAAAGGTAAGTGGGAGTCCCTTCAGATGGTGCCTCAAGCCGTCACACAGATGTGTTGCTAATGTCTTGGAAGAATAACAAAATGATGATGCACCAGTTTTTTGTTGGTTTTTTTTTTTGCAAAAGTAAAACACAATGTAATTCTATCTTTGGAAAAGGCCATGGTGATTTCATGGCTGGAGTACTATGAACACATCTCAGTGCAGAATCTCAGGAACCCAAGAATTTTAAGGTAGGAAGATCATCTTAGATTGAGAACTTAAGCCTGCAGGGGAGGACAGTTGAGGGGAATCCAGGCCTGCAGGAGAGGACTGTTGGGGCAGGGACCCAGGCCTGCAGGGGAGGGCAGTTGGGAGGGACCAGGCATGCAGGGGAGGGCAATTGTGGGCAATCAGGCCAACAGGGAGGGCCGTTAGGGGCGACCAGGCCAGCAGAGGAGGGCAGTTGGGGGAGACCAGGCCAGCAGGGGAGGACAGTTGGGGGGGACCAGGCCTGCAGGGGAGGGCAGTTGGGGGGGGACCAGGCCTGCAGGGGAGGGCAGTTGGGGTGGACCAGGCCTGCAGTGGAGGGCAGTTGGGGGGGACCAGGCCTGCAGTGGGGAACAGTTGGGGCGGGGGGACCCAGGCCTGCAGGGAGGGCAGTTGGGGGGAACCAGGCCTACAGGGTACAGCAGTTGGGGGAGGACCAGGCCTGCAGGGAGGGCAGTTGTGGGCGATCAGGCCATCAGGGAGGGCAGTTAGGGGTGACTGGGCCACCAGAGGAGGACTGTTGCGGGGGACCAGGACAGCAGGGGAGGACAGTTGAGGGGGGACCAGGCCTGCAGGGGAGGGCAGTTGGGGTGGGACCAGG
The DNA here is from genome assembly GCF_963455305.1 of Plecotus auritus. Lineage (NCBI taxonomy): Eukaryota > Metazoa > Chordata > Mammalia > Chiroptera > Vespertilionidae > Plecotus > Plecotus auritus. Next base: position 15,646,131 of record NC_137777.1, read on the forward strand.
CCTGCAGAGGAGGGCAGTTGTGGCAGACCAGGCCAGCAAGGGAGGGCAGTTGGAGGGGACCCAGACCTGCAGGGAAGGGCAGTTGGGGGGAGACTGGCCTACAGGGGAGGGCAGTTGGGGGGGACCAGGCCTGCAGGGAAGGGCAGTTAGGGGTGATCAGGCCAGCAGGGGAGGGCAGTTAGGGGTGACCAGGCCAGCAGGGAAGGGTAGTTGGGGGTGACCAGGCCGGCAGGGGAGGGCAGTTAGGGGCAATTGGGCTGGCCGGGGAGCAGTTAGGCGTCGATTAGGCTGGCAGGGGAGTGGTTAGGGGTGATCATGCTGGCAGGCAGAAGTGATTAGGGGCAATCAGGCAGAGGCAGGTGAGCGGTTGGGAGCCAGCAGTCCTGGATTGTGAGAGGGATGTCCAACTGCCCTAAACGGGCAGTTGGACATCCCTCTAGGAGTCACAGATTGGAGAGGGTGCAGGCTGGGCTGAGGGACAACACCCCACCACCCCCGTGCACAAATTTCGTGCACCGGGCCTCTAGTTACAAATATAATAAGAAGTTTCTCTGTAGGGAATGGTGAAGGATGAAGCAGTGTTGGTTGGGACAATAGCAGTATCTGTAAAGTGGCAGCCATAATGGCCAAGGTATATGAGCTTAGATGAAGAAAATGATGTTAACCAATGGAGGTAGGATTTTAAATGAATGACTTAATAAAATAGATAACATTGGCTCATTCTTCAAAACAGATAGCTACACTAGATCGTCTCCTTTGGAGGTTAGAAAGGTAGGTTTAGGAAGAATAAAAGGAAATACTAAAATACTGGGTCACATAATAGTTTTTAAAGCTTTAGAATGCATATCATTAGGAAGTTGTGGATGTTAAAAATAAGTCCAACAAATTTATGAGTAATTCGTCATTGTAGGACACTAGAAACATAGCACAAATCTTTGAAGAATGTGGTATTAAGAACAAATATATATCCTCCAATATTATCTGTTAATACTTGTTTCTTTGACACAGTACTAGCCTGAATAAACAGTACAATTCGACGCATTGTGGGGAAGCTAGATGTAGTTACTATTTTTCCTTTAATCTTTTTGCCTACTGCCCCTGGCTGCCATTACTAATAGAAGCATACTTTAGTGACTCATTGTATTCTATAATTATGTCCTTCCTTTCTTTTTCTAAATATATTTTTATTGATTTTAGAGAGGAAAGGAGAGAGGGTTAGAAACATCAACGATGAGAGAGAATCATTGATTGGCTGCCTCCTGCATGCCCCACACTGGGGATTGAGCCTGCAACCTGGGCATGTGCCCTGACGGGGAATCCAACCGTGACCTCCTGGTTCACAGGTCGATGCTCAACCACTGAGCCACACCAGCTGGGCCATGTTCTTTCTTTCTGAAGCTCGCATAAATCAAACCAATAGCTCCGCTTGTGTATAAGAAATACTTGTAGTCAGGGAAGAAGTTAGAGTTTAATATCAAATTTGGAAGTTACACCTAGAAAATGGAATTGGTTATAATTTATATAAACTTTTGGAAGATAGATTTTCTTTCAGAATAATTCAATTTCCTTACTATAAACAAAAAGAGCATTTGTTTTACTATTTTTAAATGCAGATTCTATAGTAGTTTATTAGGCATGTACCTATAAACCCTTTGAATTCTTTCCCCGGGAGCAGGGGGTCTACAAACTATGTTCCTGGAGCTCTATCTGGCTTGCGCCCTGTGTTTTTGTAAATAAAGTTTTATTGGAACACAGCCACAACTATTTATTTACTTATTGTCTGTGGCTACATAGACTCAGCTACAACTCCAGAGTTGAGTATTAGTTATAAGAGGCCATATAGCTCTCATAACCTAAAATACTTACTCTCTGACTCCTTACCGAAAAGTTTGCCACCTCCTGCCTTAGAGAGTAAGTAGTTATTTATTTTATTTATTATTATTTTAAAATAAGTTTTTATTGATTTTAGAAGGAGAGGAAGGGAGAGGGAGAGAGAGATAGAAACATCAATGATGAGAGAGAATCATTCCTTGGCTACCTCCTACATGCCCCACGCTGGCAATCGAGCCCGCAACCCGGGCATGTGCTCTGGCCTGGAATCTAACTAGCAGCCTGCTGGTGCATGGGACTATGCTCATTCAACTGAGCCACACTGGCTGGGCAGTAGTTATTTTAATGCTGTTGAAATTTCTTCTTTCTTTACTCAGTTTTTTTGTGTTACTATTTAAATCGTTTCAGTTAAGCCTGTTTACTTATTCCCCTCCCTCTTCCCCATCCCTCCTCCTCCTCCGCTCTGCCGCCTCCCCTCCTCTCTTCACATCTCTCCCTTCCTCCGTCTCTTTTTGTCTTCATTTCTCTCTCTCGTCCTTCTTACCAGAATGGGTCTTCTAGGAGTATTTAAGTTGAAAAGTGAAATGGAGCTACTGATAAGGAATATAACTCCATTTTAAAGTATTACTAATAATTTGTTTCTTCATACCATTCAAAAACCATTTTAGTGCCCTCAAAAAGAGAAGCTTTGGTTCAATTAAATTTAAATCTTTATGGACCTAGAAATATAATTGAGAAATAGAAAAGTACGTTATGTTTCCTAATTTTAAGGAGCTTTAGTTTAATGTTTAACTACCTGCTACAGTAGTTTTGACCTATTTCTGACCTTTTAGTTCTACAGGCGCTTTCCTCATAGATGGTTAGAATTAATTGAGTTAATAAATACCAACTTGACGCAAGACCTTAGCTTTGAGTTAATGAATATTTACTTAGTTCCTTTATTCATAAAAACGGCAAGTGTTTATTATCAACTTAAATGCAAAATATTGTTAGATATTTTCAAGTGTTTTTTTATTTCAAAATAATTTTGAAATAATTATTTTTTATGTGCAATTTGCTTTTACCCTTACAATGTCTACCATGAGTGCCTAGTGGTTTCTCAGCCTTTAAATTACATGCATAACCTGGCGATCTGATTAAAATATAGATTTGAATTTGGTAGGTCTGAGGGAGGACCCGACAGTCTGTATTTCTAACTAGCTTCTAAGGGATGTCAACACTGCTCGTGCAGACTAGGAGCAAGGCACAAAGGCATCTCGAAATATATTAGGGAGGGAAACACCCCTGGCCTTTCATAGCTTAGTGGCAGTTGACCTCTGTAGCACTACCCCTGAGAGGCATAACACAGTGACATTTTGTGATTCTTAGAGGCAACATAATTCCACATTTGAGTATACTGTCCTGCCACACTTATTTAGTGGGGGACAGAGGTGGAACCTGGTGGCAGGTTGAATACATTCATATAGCTGCAAGCATCTGGCTCCTTTATTATGATATATCGTAAATGCCCAAGTATTTACTTATTTAAATACTAGAGGCCTGTAGCACGAAATTTGTGCAAGTGGCTCAGCCCTCGCAGCCCCTCGCAGCCCCGGCTTTGTCCGGAAGGTCATCTGGAAGGTCGTTTGGCTGTTGGGTCTAATTAGCATATTAGCTCTTTATTAGATAGGATGCTTTAATTATTATAAACTACGTACCTACTTTCCATTTATTATAGTTACACATGCTTAGCCCTTGTTCCACTATATTTATTGAGTGAGCAATCTTTTCTTCCTACTGATTTGAGATGCTATTTTAATCATGTATATTGATTATTATATGTTAGGGTATATTTATAGATGTTCTGTATTGTTCTTTTGACCAATGTGTTCAAAGCTTATATCTAGTTTCAAAAATCCCATTACCGTTACTTAAGCAAACTCAACTTTTAGTTATTGAAAGCAAGAAATTTGGCAACATGAACTTTACTAATACATTTAATTTCATAGTTATTTAACTGCAATCTGCATTGTGGTATGTATTGGATTATGCAATGAGTACATTTTGAAGAAGTGCGAAGGCCCTGGTAAGTGGGAAGATTTGTTTTTAACAATAATACTTCTAGTTTTATAGCTTGGATATATTAGTGGTCAGAGTGAAAAGGAAAAGAGAAATAGTAATTATGATAGGAAGGGAGAATGAAATATCCTTTCCCCATAATACATTGATGGAAACTGCACTGTAAGTCAAATGACAAGGGGTCCTTTCAACTTTTGAAATGATTACTATGTGTAAACCTGTATTCATTATTTTTACCACCAGATGGCGAAGTTGCGCCCTAAAAGCAGAACTTCAATTCTGTGATTATATAATTGCAGAGGTGGTTATAGACCGATAAGTGAATTAAGTTGGTACTTGTGATTGTGAAAAACAGGACTTCTTGTGTAACATTGCTTTTCCTCTTGAAATATGATATATATTCTCAATTGTTTATCTCTAATTCCGAGATCTCCATGTACCAGACTTGTATTTACATCTGGAGGTGTACAGTCTTACCTTCCCCCCCCGCCCCCACAAATACTTCAAAATCAAAATATTCTGAGTTGAAGTACCTATTTATTCCCAAGTAGCTTCTTTGTCATTCCCTAGCCTTGCTGATTGCAACATCAGTTCTTAAATTAAGATACTTAGGTATTTATTTTCTAATCCTCTTCCTCTTGATTTTCATATTCAGTTAGTATTTTCTTAAGTTTTTGTTTAGTTCCATCTCTATTATATCTTGTGTATTCCACCCTTCCTTTCCAATGTGGATATTGTCACTGCCCTTTTATGCATTAACCATGTCTAGCTTTCTTTCCGGCTTCCTGCTTCCCAGTTTATTTGCTTTTCTTCATATTCTATGTCGTTTCCAGAATTATGATTTTAAGTATGCTGAAGTCATTTATTTTCTCATTTTTGAGGCCTTCCCGTCATTGATTGGCTGCCTCCTGCATGCCCCCCACTGGGGATCGAGCCCCCAACCCAGGCATGTGCCCTGACCGGGAATCAAACCATGACCTCCAGGTTCATAGGTCGATGTTCAACCACTGAGCCATGCCGGCTGGTCCTAAATTTTACTTTTCTTTCAAAGTCCAACTCAAGTATCCCTACTTACACGAAGCCTTCTTATTTTCCAGCAAGAATTACATTTTTGCTTATAAAGGAAACGTTTATGTGTGTAATTCCTTTATCAACTGGAGGGCATACTGTCCTTTACATCTTTGTTTCCGTACATGCCTAGTTTAGGTTCTAGAAATAGTAGGTATTCATTGAACATTTTTTTTCCTTTTTATTGAATTTATTGGGGTGACACTGGTTAACAAAATCTCACAAGTTTCAGGTGCACAAATACACAACACATCACCTGTACATTGTATTGTGTATTCATATCCCACGTCCAATCTCTTCCCATCACCATTTATCTTCCCTATACCTGCTGCCACCTTCCCCCACGCCCTTCTTTTCGGCAGACCCCACACTGTTGTCCGTGTCCATGAGTGCTCATTGAATATGAGTTGAAATAAATTGAATCACCGAACTGACAATTAGATAACCAGGTCTTTCCCTTATCTTTTACCTATTACAACTGTGCTGTGTTTACAACAATTGAATTTACTTGTAGTATCCAGTACAGTATTTTTCTCTGCCTCCTAGATTAAGAGAACTAAATTATTGGTTGTTACATATAAGATTTATCTCTAGAATTCTGCTGTTTTTTAGACATCTGCAGTGATGATGGGCATTTTAAGTGCTTTAACATTTTTCAAAAGAAATTCTTTTATGCCTGTTTGCTTTGACCCATCATACTTCAGTCTGACTTCAAAGAATTTGATTTAATACCTTGCTCTTTTCTATTTTCTACAATCTATTGGGTAGACTAACCTATACTGCAGTTTGTCAGGGCCAAATCCTGGCTTATAACCTGTTGTCCCAGCATAATTATTTAGTTTATTTTTAAAAATTTATTTAAAAAATTGCTTATTTTTTATTGAATTGATTGGGGTGACATTGGTTAATAAAATTATACAAGTTTCAGGTGTTCAATTCTATAGTACACCTGCCTATTGTATTGTGTGTTCACCCCCAGCATAATTATTACGAGCACACATTTGACTCTCTTGGAGGATTTCTATGTGATATCTACTGAAATTACTGCATAGTAATTCTTAGACTTATGAAAAGTTCTCTATGGAACTACATTGCAGAAAATATTACTTCCAGTTACTTAGCCTACAATATTTATTGAGTGTATACTTTATAATTGTAGTTTATATAGAGAAGTACAAGACAATAGAAGATGTTCTGTGTCATAAGAATTTATAATCTGATAAGTCCGGATTAATGATGTAATTATATAAACATAACTATTTGAAATTGGTGAAAACTAACATAGCAAAATATAACTTAGAAATATATGGAACCAAGTAGGGTAATTTGGGTTTTTTTTTTTTTTTAATAATATGTTTTTAGTTATTTCAGAGAGGTAGGGAGAGGGAGAGAGAGATAGAAACATCAGTGATGAGAGAGAATCATTGATTGGCTGCCTCCTTCACACCCCCTACTGGGGATTGAGCCTGCAACCCAGGCATGTGCCCTGACCAGGAGTTAGAGAGAACTATATTTTCTCTCAATTTCAACTCACCTTTATAGCATCAGCCTGTACCTTTGAAATAATTTCAGTGACCATGCCTCTATGTCTCTGTCTGGATTTGGTGACTTTTTACTTTTCATGCAGAGACATTTGATCATAGTTATTTTCCTTTGCCTCATAGAAGTTTCACCTTTTAGTCTGCTGTCCTCTCGGTTGGTCTTTCTTATTCAAAATCTAAGGGAGTTAATTCTTTTGGAGTGTGACTTTCATATATTGATCACGTGAAGTACAGTAAGTCCTCTCTTAATGTTGCCAGTAGGTTCTGCAACTTTAAGGGAAACAAAACATAATGAAACCAGTTTTACCATAGACTAGTTGATGTAAAAAAGAGTTAGGTTCCTACAGCATCTCCTCAGTGCTATAGTGAAACAATGCTGAGTGAAAGGAACGGAATGAAAGGAGGCTATTTGAAGACCTGCATTAGTTGCTTTTCAGTCATACTTCAAATATTATAACCCAATACCCATTCTCCTAATAGTGATATTTGACTGACTGAGACTCTATTTACTACTAGTTCTTGAAAGCATCTATAAATTATTTTTTTAATAAGCTTCTTTTGAGTGTCATATATTCCCTTATAAAACTATATATAGTTGTGCTTTGGTATTAATAATTATAATTTCATAGTAACATTAGAAGGAAAGTGAAGCTAGAAACACAGTAAGATGGGGTAATTTGTTAGCCAGTGGTGGTGGTTTTGCTAGCCAGCTGCATTCTTTTTTAAGCTTTTGCTGATAAAATCATTGGTTAACACTGAAATTACTATTTTTGAGACTCCCTAATTTATTCCAACACTAATGTGCATCTTGGATAACTCAAGTCATTCATACATTAAAAGTATAAAATGTAATTAATTATAACAAGTTATTAACTAATATTAGCATATATGTTCATATAATCCTTTCTCACTGATCTTACAGATTTATTGGTAGCAGAAGTATATGTGTGCGTCTGTACAGTGGACTCTGGGAGTATATTGCTTCTAGTCTGACTTTTATGGCAATATTAATGTTATAGACTGCCTTTTACGGTCTCTCACCCACCTCTCCCCTTACCGCTTGGCTCTCCCGTTATATACCAGGTGAAGCAGTTCTGATAGTGGTCAAGGATGTCATGGGCAAGGCTACAAAATGGGACTGTCATACTGAGGTGGACAAGGGTGAGGGTTGGCGAGTGTAAAAACTGTGTTTTAGATTTTTTAGTAAAGTGAATAAAGTGGTAACAAATGGAACTGATTTGAGGTAAATGCCTACTTGCATTTTGTTCACTGCATATTTTCATCTTTTATAGCTGATGGGGTAGGACAGGCCTGGGATGAAGCAGTTGGGAAGTGCCCTTTGGAAGCTCAAAGAGACCAGACACTAGATTTGTCTTGTTCAATACTGAAGCTTAACGAGCAAGAATAGTCTTTTTAAGGCTCATGTAAGGTTTAGCATATCTCACTAGAATTAAAAAACAGGGAGTCGGGATCAAAGCTTCAAATGCAGATAAAGTTACATTTTCTTATTTGACAACTTTAATTGTTCAAGGATTTAGGCATCTAAATTTATCAATCCATAATAACATGAATTAATGGTTCGTCATGGTGGAGCCTTAGAAGTCCTTTATACTCATTTGCACTGTAGCATCTGTGCTTATATTCTCTGCCTTTCTGCGTGTTACTATAGATAAGCACTCCCTGACCTAGCTTTGCATAGCACCCGCCTATTTTTATCTACTTAAGAATATAGCTTCTGCAATTCCCCGAAGTTGTGAAAGTATAGGATTGGGTGGGGGAATAGTTAAACATTTACAAATATAAATGATTATAGTTCGAAATTTCAAGCTAAATGTTATGGAAAGCTGAATAACTTGAATAATTTCTTCAGTTTTAAATTTCACTCTATACGGGGAGCCATGACTACTGCTTATTTGTTTTAAAATGAGAACACTACTTGCAAAAAAGTAAATTACTTACCTTTTATCACGTGTCAAATATAAGAGGAAGCAAATACAAAAGGCAGCTGAGATTAGAGCAGTGGTTCTCAAATGTTTTGGTCTTGGGACCAGTTTGCAATCTTAAAAATGATTGAGGACCACATAGAGATTTTGTTTATATGGATAATGTTTATGGATATTTACTACATTAGAAATAAAAACAGAAAAGAATTAAAACATATCTTAATTAATTTCAAAACAACAGTAAGCCCAGTGCATTTTAACTAATCCTATCGAGTGGATAGAATTCTATGTTGACCTGCAATGATTTTTACTCTTACCTCAAATGTGTGTGGAAACCTATGACTTGCTTCTAGCTAGTAGACGATGGGACAGTCACTTCTGTGATTGCATTACATTGTGTGAGTCTATGTCTTAGTCGGAAGCAGGAGAGGCTTCTGCTGGCTTTGAAGAAGTAAGCTACCATGTTGGAAAGGTCTGTGAGCGAACCATATTGCAGGAAACTGTTGGGGAGTTTCTAGGAGCCGAGAACATTCCTGGCTGACAGCCAGCAGGTAAACGGGACCTAAGTGTCAGAGCCAGAAGGAACTGAATTCTGCCAACAATCACTTGAGCTTGGAAAAAAATGTGGCCTGGCCAACACCTTGGTTATATCCTTTAAACCATGCTTGGACTACAGAAGCTGTAAGATAAAAAGTGATATTTGTTGTTTTTTTTTAAGCCATCAAGATTGTGGTGACTTGTTTTGCAGGAAGAGGAAACTAATAGAACATATTTCGAAAAGGAAAGGAAAACTTAGTGAGAAAACTGGCATTATTTTACTTTCTTTTGCACATCCTTTTAATGTATGATCTAGTGGAAGACAGCTGGATTCTTTTACCTCCTGTATTCAGTTTCTTGGGATAGCATGCATGATGTAACTTCTGGAAAACTCCGCTGTATACCCATGAGAGAATGAGAGTTCAAAAGGCAAGTAGCATTTTAGTGTTATTATGAATATAGGTTTGACCTTGCAGATTCTAGTGACCTCTCTGAGGTCACTAGACTGCATTTTTTTAGAATTGCCAGATTAGAAATTTTTAGTAGTCTCTTATTCCATCACCAATAGAGTATTTAGTTGTATATGGGCAGGATTATATAAGACAGACTAATCTATACGGAACTCTCAGCTTCCTTGCTTTTTTTTTTCACTTGATTTCTGGGTATGCCCTTGAGTTTGTCCATGTGGTTTATTTCCTCTGCTCGTCATGGTGAGCAAAGGATCTTTACTAACTTTGGTTTCTAGGAGAAATAGGTGGCAAAATGTTGAACAGGTAGTGGATTGGGACAAGGTTTTTGTTGAAATGATCCTGGCATCTTTTGACGGTAGCATTTGCCTACAAAGGTGCTGTAGCCATTGAGAGATTTGATTTAAAACTCAAGAGGGGTTTTTTAAATGTTTTTTTTAAAATTTGTATGACATTTATAGAAATTGTCTCATTTTATTTTTAGTGATATATACTCATTTTTATGTGTGTCTATATGTATGCATCTCTTGGTAATGGTAGTAGTGGGTCTTTCTCTTGTTTTTATTTTAATTTTGTGTGATCTCTTTTATCACTAGAAATCCTGAAGAATGACTTAGTTTCAGATATCTCAAGATAGCTCAATATATAACGATTTTTGTTAGGAACATTAATACAGAGTCATGCAGATTTCTTTAGTAATCCAAGGCTTCTCTAATTAAAAAAAAAAGCAGCAAAAATAAATGGTGTAGAGCAGTGGTCGGCAAACTGCAGCTCGCGAGCCACATGCAGCCTGTGAGCTGCGGTTTGCTGCTCTGTTGACTGATGAGTTTGCTGACCACTGGTGTAGAGAATAAACATTGTTGCTACCTATAATGAAGTATTTTTATTTCTGTGAGATATACCCACATGTTTTATCCCACACAGTTGGAAGTTGTAAGGTGTGATTTGGAGCATTTTGTCTGGAAAGATCTTTCAAGGTTGGTTTGAAGGTTATTGGTGGAACAGTTCTCACTGTGCTTACCTAATTACACAGTGCTTGAACTGGAAAATTAAACTTAAGGGTACCCTCCCCCTCTCTACTGATGCAATCCCCTGCCACTTTTTTCTTTTCAGTTCTTTTTTTTTTTTTTTTATTATAATTCCACCCGAGCAGTTTTTTTTGTTTGTCTGTTTCTTAGGTACTAGTTTTCAACTTATTTTTCCTCAATAGTATTTTCAAATTCTTCTTGAAATTTCTATTTATCCAATCTCTTTAAAGTTCCTCGGAGTCTCCTTTTTCTGTGCATGAAAACTGATTTGTGTTGATAGAGCAAGATTGACAAATTTTATTTATATCTCAGAAAAAGTTTATATTTTTCGTACAACTAAGACGGCAAGGCTATGGAATATATGGACTCAAAACTGTTGTGATGTAAAATAACTTCTGTGATATATATCTGAAATTCATTTATCTAAATTATTTGACATGATTAAAAGTTTTGAGGCATGATTAAAATCCTTGTCTGGAAAGTAGTAAGAAACCTGTTTTTTTCTGGTTGACTTTGCTTAATAAGAATCAGAGTCATATGAGTAGGGAGGATTATAAAAGTTTGATCTTTCTCATTTTAGTATTTCCCCTAAATATATTTTGATCCAGTGTTTATTCTCTCAACATATATGGGATTTGGAAATTATGTTTATTTCCGAAGTCTACATTGACCTTCTCATTTGTATTTTCACAGCATACTTTCTCTTTTACATTCTGGGACACTTATAAACTGTAAAGTTAGTTTGCATTTTAAATGAGAGCATCCATAAGGAGTTGCTGAATGTCAAAGACGTGGTAGTATTATGTAAGGAGTACTGGCCTGAGAGGAAGGAGATGTGCATGCTCATTCTAACTCCATCACCAACCACCTGCACCAAAAAATGCATCTTACTTCCTTTCTGCAAAATGAAGGAGCTACTATTCTATTCTAAATGTGCTAGGATACCATTGTTTAACATGGAGCCTAGGGGGGTGTCCCACTGACAGCCTTAGTGCTGCCATGGAGGCTGGAGAAGCTCCTGCTACCACCTGTGCTCGCCAGCCATGAGCCCGGCTTCTGGGCTTCCGGCTGAGCAGCGCTCCCCCTGTGGGAGTGCTCTGACCACCAGGGGGCAGCTCCTGCATTGAGCGTCTGCCCCCTGGTGGTCAGTGCGCGTCATAGCCACTGGTTGTTCCCGGTCATTTGGCCTGTTAGGGTCAACTTGCATATTACCCTTTTATTATATAGGAAGGATTCTGTTGTGTAGAGAATGGTTTGTGGGGGTAAGAATTGAACCTGAGAGAACTTAGGAGTCTATTGACGTAATCTAGGAGAGAGTTGTTGGTAGTTCGAGCTAGAATTGTAGTAACAAGATGGAAATGTTGGTGGATTTATGCTTCATTTAGAAGGTGGAGTTAATAGAAATAACTTCTGTTAGATTGGATATGTGTGGTCGGGCATTAAAGAAAGAAATATCTTCTAGATGAATCATGATGTTCTAACCACTGAACAACACCAGCCAGTGCTCTGTGTCCATTTTTAAAGGGCAGGCATATCTCACTACATATTTTAAGTTGATAGGACTGAATCAGAATACATGTAAATTTGTGTGACTTCATTTGCATAAGGTCTCCTGCTTTGGCTGAACCAAGACTAAAAAGGGGAGAAGGCTGATGAAGGAAAGTTAGAAGATATCTGCTCCCAGTCCTTTTTCGTGGGTCCTATAGAATGAGTGATTTCAGGCTAAAAGAGCCTGAGATCAATTGGAAAGCTAACGCAGTAGTCAAAGAAAGACATTGGTTGGCTTGGATTAAAGTGATCACAATAAGATGGAGATAAAGGAGCACTAAAAAAGTACATGTTGAATCAACAAAACACAATGATTGATTTGCCACAGGGGTGGGAGGTGGTGTTATGGAGGTCAAGAGAGAAGTCAAAAATGACTCTCAGATTTCTCTCTTAAGTAACCAAGCATATAGTCTTAAAACCTGCTGAGACAGAGAATGCTAAAGGAGGAGCACATTGAGGGAGAAGGAAGGGGAAGATGATGAGTTGTAGAATTTAAGTAGCATGCAAGATAGCTAAAAAGACAGATGAGTATGCAATTGAGTGTGTCACTCTGGAGTTCAGAAGAGAGTTCTCAGCTGAAGATATAAATTCAAGAAGCATCAGCATATTAGTAATAATTTTAACCAAGAGAGTAGATGAGATCACACACAGAAAGTTCAAAATGGGGAAGGGAGGAAGATGTGTGTGGCGGGGGGGGGGGGCGGGGGGGGCAGTGCATTGTAAGAGAAAAGAGGAGCAGCCACAGAAGTAGGAGGGAAATCAGGAGAGTTTGGTAACCTAGAAGCCAATAAAAGACAGTGTTTAGGAAAAATGACCAATTCAGCGTTACATATTCTGTCATCTGGAATTTGAATAATTACTGCTTCCCTGCATCCACATATAGTGAGATAATATTTTGCTGTGTTTTTAGTGTCTTCATTTTCCCGCTTTTTCATGTGTAATGACTAGAAGGAAATTGCTTGAAAGAAAGAAATTGCAGATGGGAACTCTTGGTGGCCAGTATTATTGCATAGTATTTTATTGTTCCCGTATTTTGCTAAACACGTTTACAGTGGTGCCAACGATTATTATTTCCAATTTTCTTAAGATAACAATGTGCAGTCAGTACTTCTTTACTGAAGAAACTAGGGACACTTGGAAGTTATTAGGTAGTGGAGGTGCCTTGTGAAGACATTTTGCAAGCTTAGGTGTGAGTGCTTGGCGTCCCAAGGCTATAACTATCCCTTATACGGTGGTTCTTGGTGAATGAAGCTATTAGAGATGGAGTTGGATCTTACTCATATTCATATAGCTCCCTGACATTGTAGTGTTGCTTTCAGTGACTCTCTTGATAGTTATCAAGGGAACATATGCTCAGAACTCACAGTCATGAGACTGGAGAGACTTAACAAATTGTGTTTTCAGAGATTTTGGTTCTCTTTCCTCTAAACCATGGATATTTGTCAGATAGTCACTCTGGACATTTTGCTTCTTGAGCTTAAATCTAGGCTTGGCACTCAATAACCTAACTCTTGCATCCAATGGGAAAGATCTGTCTGCTGCTGCCGGTTTGTAGGTATAGGAACTGCTTTGAGACAGCATGGAGGGACCTGGAGAGTATGATGCTAAGCGAAATAAGCCAGTCAGAGAAAGATAAGTATCACCTGATCTCACTCATATGTGGAATCTAATGAACAAAATAAACTGATAAACAGAAGCGATACAGAGACATGGAAGCACGGAACAGACTGATGAATCTCAGAGGGAAGGGGGGCAGGAAGATATTAACCAAAGAACTTATATGCATATATGCATAACTCTTGGACACAGACAATAGTGCGTTGAAGGCCTGGAGAGGGAGAGGGGAGGCGGGGGGGGGGGGAGGGGGATAAGGGGATATCTGTAATACTTTGAACAATAAAGATAAATTAAAAAAAAAGAGTTGCTCTGGCACTGGGCTGTTGAAGCAACCCTGTAATACCTGTCATAATAATGCAGCTCACACCCCAACTCCCGTAGGGTTAGCCCTCACATTTCTGGTCTAGAAAGAGGAGTCAGATGATAACGATGGCGGTGTGGCTTCATACATTTGTGGAGCTTTCTCTGTTCCTTTCTGAACTAGATGGTAGGAACTGGGAGGTACCTGTTCTGTAGCAATGGTCAAAACTAGATACAGAGTTCCAGCCCCAGGAAACACTACAGGATTTTTTGTACATCAGAAAACATCCGAGCTTCAACATGCTTTTAAAACCAATGCCGTATGGTCTCACTAATATGTGCAATCTAATGAACAAAATAAACTGACCAACAGAATGGAACCAGAAGCATGGACACATGGAACAGAGTGTCCACGGGGAGGGGGTGGGGGTGACCGGGTAAAGAAGGTGAAGGGATTAGCTAGAGAACATATATGCATACCCCATGGACACGGACAATAGTGTGGTGAAGGCCAAGAGAGGGAGAGGGAGAGGCAGAGGTGGGTGGGGGTGGGCAAAGGGGGAGGAGAGGAGGACACCTGCAATAATGTCAACATTAAACATTTTAAATAAAAATTGTGAAAAAAACAACATGTTATGAAAACTGCTGTAGGTATTTTGAACTAAACTTTTCTGATTTTTATTTGAAATCTTTAGATTTATAGTGGGCTTATTTGGGTCTGGGCTAGTCTTTCTTCTGAACCTGGATGTACTGTGCGGCCCACACTGAGCTGAAGTGGCTATATACCATTGCTGATGGATATAGGTATCTTTATTGAATGCCCTTTCCTAACCCATTTTGGAAATTTTGTCACCTGCCTTTTATTTCTTTGCTTATTTGTTATCCCTGAGATGAATGGGTCTGTGGTTTTGGCTTAGGGAAATATTATAATGCCAGACTTTCATTTGCAAAATATGTAATAATTCAACTGGACCATAATTCTTCTAAGCCCAAGATTTTTAAAAAATATATTTTTATTGATTTCAGAGAGGAAGGGAGAGGGAGAGAGAGAGAGAAACATCAAGAGAATCATTGATTGGCTGCCTCCTGCACACCCCCTACTGGGAATCGAGCCGGCAACCCGGGCATGTGCCCTTGACCGAAATCGAACCTGGGACCTTTCAGTCCACAGGCTGACGCTCTATCCACTGAGCCAAACTGGCTAGGGCTAAACCCAAGTTTTTAATGAGTCAGATGCTACAGATAGTGGAACAAGAATAATGCAATGGAAGAGTGGTGCAGTTATTTCAATTATGTAGGAAACACTACGGATCTATATTTTAATAAGATGAAAAATTTCTTTAGCATTTTAGGGGTTTTGTTATATGTAGATTATATGTATTATATAATCATGTGGTTTCATTAATTGATCAGCTATGTTTAGATGTTTACATGTATGGAGCATTATAATAGAAAAGATTTGTTACTCTTAAAAATTCAAAATAAAGCCAGACATCTTTAAAACTGTAAAATTTAAGTTTTCTCATGAAAGTGACGTTTGAGCCCCTAGGGATGAAGAGGAGCAGGTGAAAGCTGAAGAAAGCGCTTGGGGGATGTTGAGGGTAGGAAGAGGAAGCTGACCATAGTGCCTGTTGTGCAGTGAGACCTGGAGAAAGGCAGTAGCTACATTGTTTGCTCTTCCAAAGGAGCTATTTTAATGCTCATTCCAGTGATGTTTCCCTTGCTTAGACCATTTTGGAAACTATTCCTGACCTTGCCTTCAGATCCCATTTTGAAACACAAAAGAAATTTTCTCTTTAAAAACAAAGAATGTTTTGCTGTGTAATCAACCTCTTATTTAATAGACTTGCTTCAAAAGGGCTTTTGATTATTTATAGAAATTGAACCTACCCATTGTGGGGGGGGGCGACACACACACATATATTTGTTTTATCACAGATAGTATGAGCTTTGAAATTAGGAATTTAAAAAATGTATTTATTTCAATTTATAGAAATTGATCTTTCAGAAATTTTGAAATGTTTGCTCTAACCGAAATATCCTTGATTGATCATTGGCAAGTGGTTTTTCAGTTCATCTATAGAGACTGGTCTGTTCACAAATAGATGTGTGTATTTATGTGTGTATGTATGTGCCCGTGTGTATGTGTATAGAAGAGAGAAAGATAGGAAGGAGCATTTGAAATGGAGTCCACAGTTGAAGGCCTTCATTCAAATCTTTTACAAGCTGTGTGATCTTCAGTCCCCTACAGCTTCAATATGATTTTATTTATATGTGAAATCTAACGAACAACATAAACAAACAAAATAGAAACAGACTCATAGATACAGCAAACAAACCAACAGCTGTCAGAGGAGAGGGAGGTTGGGGGCTGGGTGAAAAAGGTGAAGGGATTAAGCAAAAAGAAACCACAAAAAAAACTTGTAGACACAGACAACAGTATGGTGATTAACAGAGGGAAGGAGAGGGGAGGAGGAGGTAGGAGAGGGTAAAAGGGAAATGAGTGGTGTTGGAAGGAGATGACTTTGGGTGGTGAACACTCAATACTATATGCAGATGATGTATTATAGAATTGTACACATAAAACCTATATAATTTTATTAACCAATAAATTCAATAAAAATTAAAAACAAATTTAAAAAAATTACAGCAACATTACCACCCACTCATGTTTTCTGGATATTAAAAAATAGATTTAGAAGTACTTTGTAAACAAAAAAAATACTTTATGTGTGTATATATATTTTACAAAGATTAGTGTGTACCTATAAAAGTTATTGCTTAAAAAATAAGCAAAATAGCAACACTTTTAATTGAGGACAAACCCATAATTGGACATCTTAGTTTATAAAAAAATTAGTTGTTTAAAATTTTATGTTATAGAATATTTATTTTTGTGTCATTTAAAAATGTGTATTATTACTTGCTTATTTTGTATTGTTCTTTTTTGACATGTTTACTCATGTCAAAAAAGAATTCACCAATTTAAAAAAAACAACTCCTTAGTGTATTTGCATGCCTATTTATTGATAGTGGTATGTGTACGGAAGGGAAGAGAGGGAGTTAGGGCTAAAAGTTGAGGTAAAAGAGAAGGGGTTAAAAGAGATTCATCGGTTAAATAAATGTAATGGTTCAGGAGCAATTAAAGATCAAGAAACATTCATCTGTATAAGTGTGTTGATTTTTAAGATTTGGATTACACACTTCTAGAACATTTTTTTTTTTTTTTTAGTAGAAAGATGGATGCACCTGGATATAGAATAACCCAAGATTTTATCTAAACCAGAACTACTGGTTGAGAAGGGAGGGTAATCTGGGGTCTTCTTAGACTATTGGAGCCTCCAGCAAACATCCTTTTCTGAAGAAAGCTATGGCCATCATTCCTGAAATAAACGAATAATGGCGATGAAGTCTCACTGGCGTTAGTTGTGTTTTTTGAATTGTGGGAATGTTGATATTCATGTGTGCTGCTTAAGTGATTTTCAGTTGATAGGGTTTTACATGAATAATCATGTAGTCACTATGTATAGCCTTTAAAAAGGGACATTATTGACTTTTCTTAGAAAAAACACATAAATGGAGACATCTTAAAATTAAATAAGAAATTAAGATGATTTCCACATGTTTCTTTAGAAGAAGTATGGCATTGTAAATGCAGGCAGTAAAAGCTCTATGGCCGATCATCTTTTTTATTGCTTCATGATATCAAAGGAGATACCACTTATTTTCAGAACGCTCTGGCCCTATGCAGCAGCTTGAACACTGAAGAGATCCATATACTCTGTTGCCGGAGTTATTTCTTTTTCAGGGAAGGAGAGAAGGGTCGGAGAATGCATAATTTCTCTTCCTTTTACCTGGTGGTAGCATTGAGACGATACCTTGTCCCCATTTTTATTACTTAGACTTTATTGCTGGCAGCCAGATGTGCTGAAACTCCTGACGACAGCATCTATTCATTGCGTGATTTTAATAGGCTTAGAGAAATATGAGTAGAGTACATGAAAGCAGCTCAGCTTCACACTTCAGCTGGGGAAGCCCAAAAAGCTCACTGCTATTTAGAATTCTTGCTACAGTCAGGAGAAAGCCGAAAGCTGCTCGGGTACTGAATCTTCTACGACTGAATTAGAAGAATAATGACTGTACAATTAACTACCAACCTCTGCTCATTTAAGCACAGTTTTTACAGAGCTCAGGAGAAATATGGAACTTGATTGGCATGTTTTTATTTGACAGTGTGTGCAAATAGATGACTTTAAAGACAGGTGGTAAGGAAAAATAAGAGAAGAGAGAGAGAGAGAGAGAAAAAAAAAAGAAAGAAAATGCAATTTGAGACATTGCGCCAGGTCTGCAATTCTGTTTTATCTCATTTTCATGGGGTTTTTTCATCCCCACCAAATATTTTGCAAAATGAGCTTTTTGGACAAACGCTGAATAATACAAGGTAAGTAAAGCTAAACTATATTTTCTTTTAGTATTGGTATTTTCAGAATACTAATCTTATATGTCAGTAAAAATTGTTCTGTGTTAAAATGTTAGCATCATAAGGGTGTTGTCTTTTTATCTGAAATATACAATTTTATGTAGTGTTCTAGTGTTCTTAATTGATTTTAGGAAGGAAAACAAGCTTACTTCAAAGCACAGAGCATCTTAAATTTAACTAGGTTGACCTCTGAAACATGCAGGCTGTTTCATGATTTCATTTTCTAAGAAATAAAAGGATTAACTTAAAATGCCTGACATCTTTCTCTTTGTGATCATGGCAGTTATTATATTGCATATATGGGGATGGGGCTATATAATCATGCGTGATTTGCTGGACAATGTGAATTAGCAGTTATGCATGCTCTTTGTAAAACATGCGGAAGATGTTTCCTAGGTCTGAGATATTTCTCTATGCAGGGATCAATAATCACTTTTAAACAGGCTTTATCATGGAACTACTAATAATGCTTTGTATTAGATTGGCTAGTTTGGAAAGATGCTTTGTTATAAATTCTATTGCTTTTCAACCTGATCTTTTTTTTGTGTGTGTGTGTGTGGTGAAGGTTGATAAATTCTGAACATATGTTTTGGATGGTTTCTCTAGCTTATGGTTAAAGAGATAGCCTATTAAAGAATGCTTCTAAAATGCAGTTTTGTCATCTAGTTTTCCCCTCCTTTAAGTTGCTTGTCTTTTGAGAATTTCTAATGTTATTGCCTCGTATAGAAATAAACCCCCATTTTAACTAAATACGTGTGGGGAAAGACTGAGAAAGAAATGATAATGCATTGAAACCTTCTGGAAATCGAGGGAAAACTAACAGTGCACAGAATATTGAATGGTTTTGCAGATCTCTTCCTTTTAGGGTCTTTGGACAATGTGAGGCAGCCTATTTTACAGATGAAAAAATACCTATTAGCAGTGTATGTTTTGATTTTACAAATGTAAAGAAGGCTTTATAAATTTCTAGGCATTTAAAATATTTACCGATGATAAATATACCTATGACCTTTCCATTGAATATGGAGCAGCATGTCTCCTTTTATTAAAATTTCACATCTTTCCCCAGTACAGTTCTGTTCAGATAACTAATTCTATTTTTTTAATATTTTGTTTTCAGACTACTGTAAAATATATAACAGCATGTGAAATGCTATGATAGGTTATCTATAGTTTCAGATAGAAAGATAGGGGGTTTTCTTAGCAATATAATATTTAAGTGTATGATTTATGATAAAAATAATTTGTATTGATTTAAATATGGCTTTCTTAAGAATTCCTTGACCCAAAGCTACTAGAGTTTTAGGATATGTACTCATCCCTTATAAATATTCTCCATATTTGATTTCTCTTTTTTTTAATGCCAAGAATTTATGTGTTTAAAAATATTAGGGCTGGGTATATATTCATTTTAGGAATTGTGCATAGTATGGAATTAATTTTAAAGTAAATGTTACTAGGTTTAAAATATGAGAATATCTGTTTTTCGAGGGACTATGTGCACCCCTATTAATTCACATTTGCTTTGGCCACAAGTTTCTTGTAGCACAGTTGTCATGCTTATAATTGCAATGCTGTCATTATTAACACTCTGGAATTTTATGCTGCGGTCATTAAATGTTAAATTGTGGAGTTTCTAAGGGTTCTGTAAGACCAGTCTTATTTAACTTTTTTTTAACCTAAATTATCTGAAACAATTAATCAATAAAGAATTTATTCTGTTTTAGGGAAAAAACCCCACTTCCTATGTTCTTCACTTCTTGGTCTTCTAAAAACATATGACTTTTCTTTCACATGTAGATCTATTGATCTTCATAACGAATCAAGTACTTGATTTACTTACAACGTAAGTCAAAACCAATTTAAAAATAGCTATTATTTTAGAAGTGTGAAGAGTAAAAATAAATTTATAAGAATGTACAGTTAATAAAGCCTCCTTCCACATATTTTAATGTTTTGGTTACTTCGTGTTCAGGTCAGACACAATGGTCTTTTAAAATTATTATTCTGCTTAGATGAAAAAAAAAAACAACACAAAAAAACCCAAATACCTAAGCATCAACATTTCAAGTTAGCATAGAATCAGGAAGTAAGATTTAGACTTAAAAAAAACACCATCCTTGAAGAAAAAAAATGGAAGAATAATGACTTAGTATGTCATCAGAAGATGCTATTTTACAACTTAACAATTTTTCTAAGTAATGAGACTTTGAACTTCATGGACTGGACATTATGCTTTTGAGATCTGAAGCATCAATTATATAAGTGTCACCTCTGGAAAGAACAGTTTGGTTATTACTACATGAATAGTTCTCATTTCTTTGGACTAGTTGAAATGGAATATTCAGTATTTGTATTGTGACATTAATTCCATCTTTAGACTGATAGAAAATAATATCAGGGATATGGACAATTAGGTTATATTTTCTTCTGAATTGCTTTCTAGGAGAAATTACTAGAATAGTATTATGTATCAGTTGTAGACAACGTATTATCAAAAGAGGACCCTTTCACGTAGTTTTCTTGAGACTTTTTCTAGGTACCCAATCTTATCCCTAAATCTGCAACCCAACCTTCATCAGGTTGCCAGATGACAGGGAGATTTAATTCTATGACATATTAGCAATAAAAGATTAAG
Source organism: Plecotus auritus (assembly GCF_963455305.1). NCBI lineage: Eukaryota > Metazoa > Chordata > Mammalia > Chiroptera > Vespertilionidae > Plecotus > Plecotus auritus. Next base: position 15,667,186 of record NC_137777.1, read on the forward strand.
ATGAAAATCTCCCAAAATAATTTCTCCAAAAACATTTCCAGATTCAACTTGCAAAGGAGCAAAGATTTTAAAGATCTCAATAATATTTTATGTATCATAAATCACTAAACTGGAGATTAATATAGATTGTTAAAGCATTTTACTACCTAATGTATAATTGAAATTTACTTGTGAGTGAAAATCATTAGAATATTTTAGGCTAACTTTTTGTTGGAAACCATTTAGTACAACCCCTATGTTTCAGACTGAAAGTTTTAAACTTATCCTCTTATCATTGTGGATCATGAGTACCATTTTAGGGCATAAAAGAGGTGGCAGGATATCCTGTGTTCTTTTACAGTTAAAATGAAACAACTGAAGGTCCAGCAAGAAAAAAACCACACACAGTGTCTGTGTCCTGTGGCAATCCACTTGATAGGTTTTGATGAAATGCCACTTTAATTTAAACTCTTGTTATCAAGTTTTCTTACTGTAAACTCATTTCCTCCAAAATAAATTAATCCGGACACAAAGATAATTGCTTTTATTGCCAGTAGAAAAGTCCTCAAGTATTAAATTCATTATGAAATCTAAGTTTTGCAATATTATCTTTGGAAGGAAACATAAATATTGGGATGCTAGAGGTGTATTTTTAATACAGTTCACTGCGTTGAGTAATCAATTGCTTTGAACATTACTCAAAAGATGATGACTATCTTTTGTGATAAAATTTCTGGAAAAATGTACTTAATACCTCCCAAGTTTCCCCATTTACTGGTTTTTAGTAATCTTTCTTGTACCGTGAAGAAATACGTATTTTCTTCCAGATGTAATTATTTCTTTGTCGCCAAATGTGTGAGAGTGAATTTGCTGTGCTGGTTGGCCACGCAGGGGCATAATAGAACTTGATTTACTCGGACCAGATATTAAAGACAGTCTTTCTCTCCCTTCGTATGTATGTGCAGACTTTCATATTAAATGTAAGAGTAAAAAAACTTAGTAGACCAAAGAATATTTGGATTTGTAGTAGGTATTTTTAATTGTAAGTAAGTTAACCTTAAGTTCAGGTTTGTCTGAACTAGTCCTAGTTTATGCCTGCTATCTTCCACTCTTTATTATTAGTAACACTTTTGTCTCTCTCAAAAGTGTATTGGACAATAAATTATGTTCTCATTATAAAAAGACATGGAAAGCTTGAAATCACCTCGTGTAAATGGATTCTTTTCCACTGAAACATTTTCACAGTTCTAAAACATTAATATTACTTAAAAATAGAAATATAAAACAGTGTTATTGAATTTGTAAAATAAATGTTTAATAATTTAGCTTGGTAGTGTTTTTTGTCAGGAATACTTAATCATTTACACAGCGTTTACTATCGCTTTTGTAAAATTATGAAGCCATCAGTATGTGTTCAGGATTTTTGGCTCAGACACCTGTTATTTATCATGGCACATTATTGGCTACTTTGACATTGAAATAAGAGCATGCTTACTTTTCATAGCTCTGAGAATGCTATACTCACCGTGTGTATTATTTGGAGTTGGTAGGAGTGCAACACAATCAATATATCATGATTGGAACATATTTCATAAACAATCTGTATTCTGAAGTATAGAGCCACCCAGTAGTCTGATACATATGCACAGATGCACACAACATGCATGTATTATGCACATATATAAACCTTGTTAAATGTATAATAATTATAAATATAAAAATTATATACTATCGACATAAAAGGTTATCTTAAAAGTATATATTTCCAATTAAAATGACTTAATTCATAGGTATGTATATAATTACTATTTTTACTCAAATCTTTATTATGGACCTTAGCTATATACACAATTATTAATCTAGATACTTAATCTGATACTGACAAATAATCTTTAAGTATTTTCCTTATTTAAAGAACTTTTTATAAAGCTATTGCTTTTGTTGATTACTGACAGGTAAATGTTAACTGTACTTTTTTATTATAAACTTTTATATGATCATAAAAGATCTTGGAAAACTCAAGGAAGATAATTACTGGTAAACTTCTTTCTGTTTAATTCTGGCACTATTAACTGAATAGTAAAATGAATTGATTTCATAGATGCTGAATAGTAACTGAATAGTAAAAGGAATTGATTTCATATCCATTTACGAATTACAAAGATTCATATACACAGCAAAAGAATCCCTAGGACTGATTCATGATTTGAGTTTGGCTTCTGAATTTGAGACATTTTAAGTATATCAGAAATGTGTGTGAACACTCGCTTTGGACAAAATGGAAAAAGCCATTGAACTTTAAAATTGTAGCATCTTCAAATTTAAAGGCTCTTTTCCTGCCTAGTGCTTATTATTATTATTTAATATATTCTCATTGATTTCAGAAAGGAAGAGAAAAGGAGAGAAACATCAGTGATGACAGAGTCATTGATCGGCTGCCTCCTGTATGCCCCACACTGGGGATCAAACCTGCAACCCGGGCATGTGCCCTACCCTGGAATTGAACCGTGACCTCCTGGTTCATAGGTCGATGCTCAGCCACTGAGCCATGCCAGCTGGGCTTGCCTAGTGTTTTTCAATCTCTGCTTTTGGTTTGTTTTTATCAGAGAATACTTTCTTCAAAAACTGACTCAATATGTAAAGCAGGTAAAAGTAGAACAGCTCTGGTTTAGAAATTGGGACATGGGGCCCACTTTGGACTCTAAGAAACACAATTTTTAGCTGATTGCTTAAATCAAATTCAGGAGTTCTTACTTAAACTCCTTTAAATTTTCCATCTCCTGTGTGACCTTTGAAATGTCAGAGACAGAGGTGATGGAAAATGACAAGGAGAGCTGCCATGTTCCATCAAGGATTGACTTATGCCTGATTCTTCTGCAAATATTGTGGTAGCTTTCCCTTGTCTAGTGTCGGGACTCGTGTTCATGTCTTGCGTTGGCTACTTACTGGCTGTGTGATGTGGTAAAGTCGCTATACCATGAGCTTCTTGAGTTGGGGATTATATATTCATTAACCTCTGAGTTTCCACACTTAGCCCTCAGGCTTCTTCCCAGTCAATGCCAGCTTCCCTCAGCCTCTAAACCCAAATATTGTGGGGTTTTTTCCTACTATAAATGCACTCTGTCTGTTCTAGAACTTTATATAATTGAAATCATAAAGAATATACTCTTTCATAAAAGACTTAGCATAATTTTAAACATCCATCCATGTCATTGCATGTATGAATAGCTTTTTCATTTGTATTTATTCCTGAGTAGTATTCCATGTACAGATATACCACACTCTCACTTTTTGTGTGTATGGTGTGAAGATAGAGGTTCAAGATTTAGATTTTTCTCAATTTTCAGTGTTCCATGACTATTTAGTGAATAGAATTAAAAGACGTTCTGCACCCTATTGGATTGTTTTGTCACCTTTATAGACAAATAATGGTATAAGTGTGGTTCGCTTTCTGGGGTATCTATTCTGTTAAGAAGATTCATTACTTTATAAAACACTTAATATGAGTGCATCACATAATGGTTTTCTATTACCACAAGTGTAGGGGGTTAAAACAATACCCATTTATTATCTTGCGTTTCTGTAGATCAGAAATTCAGGTGGGGGTCATCTGAGCTCTCTGCTTAGGGTCTCCAAGGCTGAATCAAGATGCCAGCTAGCCTAGGCTCTTATCTGGAAGACCATGGCAAGAGCCCACTTCCAGATTCGTTAAGATTGTTGGCAAAACCCAGTACTTTGGGTTGTGGACTGAGGACCCTGTTCCCTGGTGACTCTCAACTTCTAGAGGCCTCTTGCATTTTTTAGCTCATAATTCTGTTCATTTTATTAACTTGTTTTTAAAAATATATTTTTACTGACTTCAGAGAGAAAGGGAGAGGGGGAGAGAAATAGAGACATCAAAGATGAGAAAGAATCATTGATCGGCTGCCTTCTGCACGCCCCCTACTGGAGGCCAAGCCTGCAACCGGGGCATGTGCCCTTGACCGGAATTGAACCCCGGGACCTTTCAGTCCACAGGCTGACGCTCTATCCACTGAACCAAACCAGCTAGGGATCATTTTATTTTATTTTTTTATAGTAATTCCTTTTAAAATTGAGATGTACTGACATATAGTTGTAGGACTACAACATAATGATTTGATACATGTATACATTGCAAAATGATTACCAAAATGAGTTTAGTTAACTTTCATTACTACAGTTATTATTTTTTTTATTTTGTGATGATAACTTGGAAGATTTACTCTCGCAGCAACTTTCGAATATATAATACAATATTGTTAACTGTAGTCACACGCTGGACATTACATCCCAGGACTTATTTATCTTCTAACTGGAGGTTGTAGCTTTTGAACACCTCTACCTTTACCAGTTTCACCCCCACCCCCACCTCCCTCTGTCACCCATCTATTTCTTCTCATATTTATGAATTTGTGTAGTAGTCTTTCTCTGTCTGACTTACTTAACTTTCAGCATAATGCCTTCAAGGTATATCCATGGTGTTGCAAATGGCAGAATTTTTTCTTGTTTATGGTTGAATAATATTCAAATATTTGAATATATATATATGTATATATACATGCTTTATAATCATCTTTCTAATAATAAATCCTATTTCCTTAATCCATTATCCATCCACAGTCACTTAGCTTGCTTCCACATCTTGGCTATTGTAAATAAACTATAGTGAACATGGGGGGTATAGAGATCTTTTAGAGCTAGTGTTTTTGTTTTCTTTAGAAGTGGAATTGCTGGTTCATATGTTAGTCCCATTTTTAATTTTTTTTCTTAAAAAAATTTTTTTTTATTGATTTCAGAGAGGAAGGGAGAGGGAGAGAGAGATAGAAACATCAATTATGAGAGAGATTTATTGAATGGCTGCTTCCTGCATGCCCTCCCACCGGGGATCAAGCCTGCAACCCTGGTGCCCTGACTGGGAATCGAACCATGACCTCCTGGTTCATAGGTCAACGCTCAACCACTGAGTCAGCCCATCTGGGCCTATTTTTAATTTTTTGAGGAACCTCCATAATGCTTCCCATAGTGGTCCAACCAATTTACATTCGCACCAGCAGTGCACAAGGGTTTCCTTTTATCCACATGTTTGCCAACCCTTGTTATCTCTTGTCTCTTTGATAATAACTATTCTAACTAACAGGTGTGAGATGATATCTCATGGTAGTTTTGATTTTCACGTTCCTAATGATTAAATGATGTTGAAAATCTTTTTTGTATGCCTATATGCCATTTAGTATCTTCTTTGAAAAAATGTCTATTCAGATCCTCTGCCCATTTTTTAGTTGGCTTGTTTTTTTGTTATTGAGTTATATGACCTCTTTATATATTTTGGATATTAATCCATGATCAGATATATTATTTTGCAGATATTTTTCTCTCCAAAGGGTGCCTCTTTATTTTGTTGATGATCTCCATTGATGTACAGAAGCTTTTTAGTTTGATGTTCCACTTGTTTATATTTGCTTTTGTTGCCTTTACCTTTGCTGTCATATTAAAAATCATTGCCAAGACTGATGTCAAGGAGCTTACTGCATGTGTTTTCTTTAGTAGTTTTATGGTTTCAGGTCTTAGGTTAAAGTCTTTAATCCATTTTGAGTTGATTTTTGGGTGTGGTGCAATATAGTGGTTCAGTTTCATTCTTTTGCATGTGATTGCCTAGTTTTCCCAACACCATGTTGTGAGGAGTCTGTCCTCTCCCCCTTATATATTCTTGGCTCCTTTGTTACAAATTAGTTGTTATAAATGAACTAGAGGCCCGGTGCATGAAATTTGTGCACGGGGGGGTATGTCCCTCAGCCCAGCCTGCACCCTCTCCAACCTGGGACCCCTCGAGGGATGTCCGACTGCCCATTTAGGATCGGGCCTAAACGGGCAGTCGGACATCCCTCCCACAATCCAGGACTGCTGGCTCCCAACTGCTCCCCTGCCTGCCTTCCTGATTGCCCCTAACTGCTTCTGCCTGCCAGCCTGATCACCCCCTAACCACTCCCCTGCCAGCCTGATTGATGCCTAACTGCTCCCCTGCCAGCCTCTTTGCCCCTAACTGCCCTCCCCTGCAGGCCTGGTCACCCCTAACTGCCCTCCCCTGCAGGCCTGGTCCCCTCTAACTGCCCTCCCCTGCAGGCCTGGTCACCCCCAACTGCTCTCCCCTGCAGGCCTGGGTCCCCCCCAACTGCCCTCCCCTACAGGCCTGGTCACCCCTAACTGCTCTACCCTGCAGGCCTGGGTCCCCCCCCCCCCCCCCCAACTGCCCTTCCCTGCAGGCCCGGTCGCCTCCAACTTTCCTCCTCTGCCAGCCTGGTCACCCCTAACTGCCCTCCCTGCAGGCTTGATCACCCACAACTGCCCTCCCTTGCAGGCCTGGTCCCTCCCAACTGCCCTCCCTTGCAGGCCATCTTGTGGCGGCCATCTTGTGTCCACATGGGGGCAGCCATCTTTGATCACATGGGGGCAGCCATCTTGTGTGTTGGAGTGATGGTCAGTTTGCATATTACTCTTTTATTAGCTAGGGTAGTGTTTTTTTCTGGGCTCTCTATTCTATTCCATTGATCTATCTGTGTGTTTTATGCCAAAACCTTACTGTTCTGATTACTATAACTTTGTAATGTAGTTTGAAATCATGAAGTGTGATGCTTCCTGCATTGTTCTTCTTTCTCTCAAGATTGCTTTAGCTTTTTTGGGATCTTCTGTGGTTCCATATAAATTTTAGCGTTGTTGTCCTAGTTCTATGAAAAATGCCATTTGAATTTTTATAAGGATTGTATTGTATTGGGTAGTAGAGACATTTTAGTAATATTATTTCTTCTAATCCATGAGTATGAGCATGGAATATTTTTCCACTTAGTTGTATCTTCAAATTTTTTCATCAATATTTTATAGTTTTCAGTGTACAGGTATTTTATCTTCTTGATCAAATATATTCCGAAGTATTTTATTCATTTGATGCCATTGTAAATGAGATTGTTTTCTTAATTTCACTTTCTGATAGTTTATTATCTATAATAATTAAAGTGTAATATACTAACTAGACCGGATAGCCGAACGACCTTCCAGACATCCTTCTGGATGAAGCCGGGGCTGTGAGGGCCAAGGCAAGCCACCACGGCTGCAAGGGCTGAGTCCCTTGCATGAATTTCATGCATCAGACCTCTAGTTAGTATATAGAAATACAACTGATATTTTTATATTGATTTTTTATCCTTAAACTTTACTGAATTTGTTTATTCTAACAGATTTTTTGGTGGAGTATTTAGAATTTTCTATATATAAAATCATGCCATTTTAAAAACGAGATAGTTTCCCTCCTTTTTGATTTGGCTGGCATTCATTCATTCATTCATTCATTCATTCATTTATTGCCTAATTACTCTGACTGGGTCCTTCAGTATTATGTTGAATGAAAGTAGTAGGAATGGGCATTCTCTTTTAGTTTTTGATCATAGAGGAAAAGTTTTCATTTTTTCACTGTTGAGCGTGATGTTAGCTGTGGCTTGTCACATAGGGCTTTTATTAGGTTGAGGTATCTTCTCTCAACCCTCACTTTACTAAGAGTTTTAAAATCATGACTGGGAGTTGTACTTTGTCAAATGCTGCATCTACTGAGTTGATCATAGAATTTTTATTCTTTATTAATCTGGTGTATCACTTGGATTGGTTTGCAGATGTTGAACCATCTTTGCATCCCTGGAATAAATCCCATTTTGTCATGGTATATCATACTTTTAATGTTTGTTGAATCAGTTTGCTAATATTTTGTTGAGGATTTTTGAATGTATGTTCATTAGGAATATTGGTCTGTAATTTTTTTTGTGTGTGTATGTTTTCAAATTTTTTTATCTCTATGAATTTTTATTTGCTTTTCATCATTTACTGAGAAAAAGAATGTTAAAACTTCCAACGATGATTAAATATTTGTCTGTTTCTTTTATTAGTCTGTCATTTTTTTTGCTTCATGTATTTTGTTGTTCTGTTTTGGATATGAATTCTAATCTAATAGTTTTTAGCAGCTGTTTCTTATGCTCAGTAAATGTGATGCTCTCTGCCTGGGCATCAGTTCTTCATGCTATGGTTGGGAGATTGTTTGTAATCAGAAAACTAGTGTGAAACTTACCTGGATTGTGAGAGGGATGTCTGTGCAGGGATTGGGCCTAAACCAGCATTCGGACATCCCCTGAGGGGTCCCAGATTGGAGAGGGTGCAGTCTGGGCTGAGGGACACCCCCCCACCCCGTTTACGAATTTCGTGCACCAGGACTCTAGTTTATAATAATCTAATAAGCACCCATGTACCTACCATCCCAAACAAGAGCTGGAACCTTAGCAATAATTTACATCTAACCATTTGGTTATCTCATCCCATATTCCCAACTCCTCCAGTTTATGCCAATTATATTGAGTTCCACATTCCTTTACTTTCTTTATATATTTATTAAAAAAATGTGTACTGTTCTGTTTATATCCAGTTATATTGAGTTCCACATTCCTTTACTTTCTTTATATATTTCTTAAAAAAATATGTACTGTCCTGTTTATTTCCAGTTAACTTTAGTTTACTTATATTCCATAGTGTGACTATATCATAGTTTTTAATCCACTCTCCATCTATGAGTCTTCAGATTGTTTCTAAATTTCTGCTATTGTGAAAATGCTGCTATAAACATATCTCCTGTTGTAGATATGTAAGAGTTTCTCTTGGATATATTCCATTCATATGTTCAATTTTAAGAGATAACATCCAAGTGTTTTCCAACAAATTGGAAAGTTCAGTGAATTCATAAATGGGAATGAAATGATTCAAGAGCCAAACATTAATTTAAAAAGCTGGACAATTTTAACCATAACTGCCACTGGGAGGTGCAGTCATAGAATAAGTGTATTAAATGAATACACTCAGAAGTTTTTCTACCCTCCCTTCTCTCCTCCTCCTCCTCTCTTTCCCGCCTCTACTCTCTCTGATTCCTGCAAGGTATAAAACTTCTCAACATCCGTGAAGGAAGACCTTTGATATAGGCAGGAGTAGCAGTGATAGAACAGGCCTTAAAGAATGCAGGGTCTAGGCATGCAGAAGGCAGCCAATCAATGATCCTTTCTCATCATTGATGTTTCTATCTCTCTCCCTTCCTCTCTGAAATCATTAAAAAATATATTTAAAAAAAGAATGCAGGGTCTAGTATTTTCGTGAATAAAATCTCTAGATTGCTGAGGAAAAACCGTATTGTCTGTAATGATATTAAATTCGGGTATCTGGGCTCATCTAGGTCCTCAAAGCTGTCACTTGGGAATTTACTTATTCTCAATTAATTAGGTACCCCAAATCCCCTCCCCTATACACACTTCTGTCAGGGAAAGAATTTCATCTTGATTTTTATCTCTGGAAATAATTAATACAAAACCTCTAAAACTTGTTTCCACATCTGAAATTGTTGCCTCTTTTTTTTTTTTTACTAGCTCTGAAGAAGAAACTTCCTTACTTTTTCCTCTCATACGTGATGTTACTTTATGAATTACCTCTTTCATTTCGACGTTTACTGTTGAACACTGAGAAAACTAGACTTGACAATTTTCTCTCTTGGTATAAGTCTCCATTATCAGCAACAAGACGCTAGCACGTAATTGGAGTAAGATTTTCAATCCTCACAGCCTGATGGTGTCTATCTCATTGCCTCTAGCTGCAGAGATGCAGGTGAGCCTTGTTAACCCAGTCAGCCAGACATCTTTCTCCATCAAATCTTACAGCTGGTTCAGAACTCGCTCGGCACCTGTTTAAGATTCTCAGCCTGCTTTCACCAAATTTTTTAAAATCCTGTTTGTGGTTACATTGGATTATACATCTGTAGACATTTGAGGGTTGGCATTAAGAAATAGCTTTATGTCTTATACTTATCTGATATTAACATTACTTCTAGTGCAGCTATAATTGAAGTAAAAAATAAATAAAAACAAGGCCCCAAAATGTTTGAGATTAGGATATTTAGAGAAATAGAGCTTAGCTTCATTTTATGTGGGTTCATAAAATCTTGCATATAAAGCAAAATCTTAGTTTTCTTTTGACTTTCATTATATTTTCAGTGATTTGTTGAAACTTGCACACTGTAGACAAAACTTAGCTATATCTTTTAAATTTTAATCTGGAACCTTGACCCTTGTGTAGGGATTAAAGTTTGCTAAATCTTCCCCCCCCTCCCCGCCTTTGGTTGATCTCTTCTCTCCCTTCCCCTCCCTCCACCTTCCTCTGAAGTTAACAGTCTGTTCGATGCTTCTCTGTCTCTGGATCTATTTTTGTTCATCAGTTTATGTTGTTCATTATATTTCACAAATGAGTGAGATCATGTGATATTTATCTTTAAATCCTTTTTTAAAAATATTTTTTTTCATTATTGATTTCAGAGAGAGTCAAAGAGAGGGAGAGAGAAACATCAGTGATGTTAGAGAATCATTGATTGGCTTCCTCACACATGCCCCCTACTGGAGATCGAGCCTGCAACCCGGGCATGTGTCCCTGACAGGGAATCAAACCCTGACCTCCTGGTTCATAAGTTGACACTCAACTACTGAGCCACACCGGCCGGGCTAAATCCTTTTCTAATACACTGAGTATATATAATTTTCTGTGACAAGTTAAAAAGCACCCATTTGAAACAAAGGCAGCTATCAAGTACTTTTAATTTATTTTTCAACTAATTTTGTTAAGTACCTACAATTTGCCAAGTGCTTTATAGGCGCTGAGCGGGGAGCTGGTGGAAGAGAATATCAGGATGTCCATCTTTGGAGGACTTACACTGTGACGTGTCAACTTTCTACCAGGAAAATTTGGGTTCAGAGGAACCATTCTTAAAGGAGGCCTTTGGTCTCCCCCTGATTCTGCCCTAATGGAGAAGTCGCTTGCAGGTGACTGACTCGCTTTTTAAGTTTGAGGACTAGAAGTCAAAACCTTCATATTTAATTAATATTAGTCTTGAAGTCTACTTGCTTCTGGCTACCTTGCGCTTGAAAAATCCACTTCATTAGAACTTACACTAAGAGTTAGAAAAAGAAAAAGAAAACTTGATGCAAGTTGCTTTAGACCAGAGCCTGTCAGGAGTTAAGCCTATAAGGTAGTGGTTCTCAACCTTTCTAATGCCGCAACCCTTTAATACAGCTCCTCATGTTGTGGTGACCCCCAACCATAAAATTACTTTCGTTGCTACTTCATAACTGTAATTTTGCTACTGTTAATGAATCGTAATGTAAATATCTGTGTTTTCTGGTGGTCGTAGGCGACCCTGCTAGCGGTTCTCAACCTGCTGTAGAACCTAAGACCTTTTTCTAACTCTTATCAACGGCCACAGGGTCAACTGCAGTGGTAGGGGACAGAGTCAACTCCTTTTTCTCTCTCACCTCTATGGTCTTATCAACTCCTTTTTCTCTCTCACCTCTGTGGTCTAAGTGCTTGGTCAGTAGCATCTGACCCTCACTCCTGCAGAGTCTTAGCTCCTTGTCATCATGTCCTTGTGATGGATTCCCATTTATAGTGGCATGATGACTTGCAAATAACACGATTATTATCCTGTGGATACTCTGAATGCCAGGCGTGTCCTCCTGCCCCCATTCCGTAGCAGCCATCTGACCTCCTCACAATGATCAGGGGCAGTTACTCCGGCCGGTGTGCTCATTCTTTTCTGGCACAGGAAGCACAGAGGGAGCAGGCTGTAGCCATTGCTGTTTTGTGTCCTGAAGGAGCAGTCCATGCTTTGGGAGCCAGGATCTCCAGAGCCTGGAGCAGCGGTGTGGTATAAATTTCCCACGTGGATAACGGCCAGTGGTGGTTAGTGGGTCACTCTTACTTCCACCCCTGGATCCTGACCTGTGTATCCTTCCTATTGGGGACACAGCGACATCTGATAGCCAGAGACTTAAGAAGTATACTGTATCCTAAAAGATAGTGTCCCTTCCTTGCAGGATGTCTCCTACAACCTGGAGTCTCAGCTGCATGCCTAGCAGGACATTCTACTGTTTTATCAGGCCGAAAGGTTCTGGACGCCACAGTACGTGGTAGGATCAGTGGATTCCATGGTTGATATCCTGACTGCATTACCACCACAAAGACATATGTCCTTTGCTTGGTCTGAAGTTTGTTATGTGGTATCCCATGTAGGTAAAGCAGACACTGTGAGCACATGCATAGTGGCACTTCGAGGTACTCTGGGCCGGAAAGGCAAGCCCGTACCTGTAATCCTGTCTATACCCGTTGGAATGAATTATTGACCCTTACAGGATAGAAGCAGTTCTGTGTAGCCAATTTATTACCGAATGTTCAGTTGGTCTCTTTGAAGGATGGCATCATCTTGGAGGGATCTGTGGCTGCCAGGTCAGACATTTATCAGGAGCAGGAGCTTTCTCAGTCATGAGGAGAGTAGAATGCACTGCTGGGTACATCCACGCTTACATATCTGCCACCATGGATTTATTTCACTGGTGGGGGTGAGCGTGGCTGGGAAACAGAGGTCAGCTGGCATGTCATGACCAACCTATGGGTCTACTTCATTATTTAATGCCTCTTTTGTAGCAGATGTTCTCTGTTCACAAAATGTGCAATGCAAAGGTGCACACACCTTCAGCTCACTCTGGTAGGCCCACTCATGCTCCTCTATATTAGAACTTTCTGTCCCTGATGTTTCAGACTTGCAACTCCTTGTCCTTGACCTTCCAATCTTGCTATTTTTTTTTTGGCCCCTGATCAATCAATCAATCAATCAATCAGATAGCTATTCACCACCATCCATAAATCCATATATATATATATATATATATATATATATATATATATATATATGTTCTTCTCACACAAAATGGATAGCTAGATGTACTCCCTGAAGCTCCACCTATTGAGATTTCCCCTCATCTCTGCTTTTCAGGGCAACCTTGAATGGGGTTGAGGTCCAGCAGCATTCCATTCTTAGCTTCTGCTTACATACTGAGCTGGCCCATTCATTCTCCAGGCTCAGTCTTTTTCCTTCTTCTTCAGCTACGCTCATGTCCCCCTTGCTCCCCACAACTGTGTTTGTCCCAACTTGGTCAATGGCATAGTTCCTGAATTCTCTGAGGAACATAGCCAGAGTGTTTTCCTCTTACATAGCAGAACTATTCCAGCATACACTCTTCACTAGTCTTTTGAGTCCTCCCTTCACAATTTTCCAGGAAAATACAAGCATCTTTACTTCATTTAATGCACACCACCACTTTTTAAGTGTTCAGGAGCTATCTGGTTGCATATTAATACTATCTGAGAAGGGCAGTTGCTGAGGGAGGGTGGGCAGTGCATGCCAGCCCCATCACAGCAGTTGGAGGAAGGATTTATAAGCCTGGTTAAAGGGATCTGGGAAAGTTTTCTCATTTCATCATCCTCGGGGTTCCTACGTCATTGACAGGTCAGTAGGTTTCTTCTGGAGTGCGTGCCATTTGGAGTCCTGTTACCGAGGCTGCTACGTATGCTATCTTGGAGGAAGGATCATCTTCCAATGTAGCTCCCTGGTGCCTGCTTAGTTCTCCAATGAATGTCAAAGACCAGCTGCTCTGGTTTTTGATTGAGGGTGAAGAAACTGATGCCCCCCTAGTTTTGGTATTTTTGCCTTGTGTGGACACACGTACTCTTTCCGCATCACTGTGACTTTCTAATTTTACCTTCCACTGTGTTTCCTGTTAACAACTCTAAGAGAGCAGAGCTAAGAGAGTAGGCTTGGAGTTTAGTAGGTAAGTCATATATTTTTAATGTGAATGATTGAAATGTACTGGATCTTCCCTGTTGTACATGGCTTCTTATCTGAAAGTATATTTAGAATCCTATATTTTTTTCTGATCCGGTATCTACTGCTGGATAATTAAAGTGTATTAGTTATATGATTTTCTATATTAAATCTATGTTGTCTTTTGAGTGAGGCAAACTTTTGGTAACTTTCAGAAAAATGTTAAAGAACAGCCTAGTTATTTTATTTATTCGTTTTGTCAGAGTTTTGTAAAATTAATTATAATGTCTCATCTTACTTTATAGTTTTACATTACAAATTGTTTACTGTCACATCTGATGTGAATATTTTTATATTCAGGCATGAAGGGTGCTCAGACAACAACTCTTTTAATATTTATTTAAAGTTTTCTTCTTTATGAAGTAAAATGTTAGATCAAAAGGGAAATAATAAATGCATAGTCACAGTCAAATAGTTGTATGTCAGTTTTCTTATCAATATTTTTTTAGAGCCAGGAAAATTGATTTTAATATGGTTGTGAATTCTCTGTTGGTATGTGTAATACATTTTTAGTAAGAATTATAAGCTATCTTTATTATATGTTTTGCTAGTTATCTGTAAGTTGCTCTATAATTTTGATAATCTTAAAATATTTTTAATGTCCAAAAAATTGATAATGTTATGAGGATGGTTCCTTGAAATAAGAGTAGAATAAATAATCTATTAAAAATAATGTAAATAAAAAAGTTGCATTCTACGTAGTTAGAACAATGAGCTTTCAAATGTGTGACCAACAGTTGAGTATATTTTTTTCTTTTTTGCATGTTCATAAAATAGTTTTATTTTAGTATTCTTGCAATTGCTAACTGCAGACCAGTTGCATATGTTTTTGTGTGTATGCTTGTGTGTATATGATACACACAAATGCAACCTAAAAGGTGAAAATTGAAAGGATGACATAGTTTTCATCTGAAACAAATAAATTCAAAAAAATTATTTACAATGATGCCCAAAGTAGGACTTAATTTATGTTGTGATTTCATTTTCTGTAAATATTATTATTAAAATTAAAAAAGAAATTAAACTACAGCTTATATACAATATTATGTTTGTTTTAGGTGTAAAACATAGTAATTAGACATTTATATAACTAACAAAGTGATCCCCCCAAAAGGCCAAGTACCCATCTGACACCATACATAGTGATTACAATATTATTGACTATATTCCTTATGCTGTAGTTTACATCCCCATGCCTGTTTTTATAACTGGCAGTTTGTACGTCTTAATCCCTCCCCCTTTTTCACCCATCCCTCCAAGACCCCTCCCATCTGGCAACCATCAATTTGTTCTCTGTATTTATGAGTTTGTTTCAGTTTTGTTTGTTCTGTTTCGATTCCAAGGGAAATCATATGATACATTATTGATTATACTGTAAGGGCATATAAAACATGAAAATGTAATTGCACGTTTAGGAAAATCGTTAATTATTTCATGATTTAGCACCAGAAAGAGCCAAGAAAAGATCAGAGACATCGGGATGAGAGCTCCCTATACCTCCTGTGCACATGCTGCGAGACAGTGGGTACTGAGAGCAGTCTCCACGGCAGTTTCTAAGATGGGAAGGACGCTAAAGACTTTTCCCCGAAAAACATTTTCTTAGAGAGTGAAGAGGGTACTTTGACGGTAAGACCATGGTCCAACTTCCAGCAAGACTGGATCCTGTTTTTTTCCTTATGGCATAGAAGTTGGTTCACATGAGAGGAATCGGCACTAATAGAAGTAGGAAACACAGCAAGTGACAAACACATTATACAGGATGGATAGAAGAGCAAAAGACTCATAAGTATTAATCAATTGAATACACACAAAAATGGTTTTCTTTGAATTTTGAAAGTAAGATGACAGGTAATATTAAATTAGTAATATTTAAATTGTACAGTTTACAAAGCATTTTTTACATGCAAGTTTTAACTCATACAGTAATCCAAAGCTGTATTTTATCTATGACGTTTGCATTGGAAGGGCATCGAAGACAGTTTTATTCGGAAGTTGTCATGTCTGCTTCACAATAATAATTTTCTGTTGTAACTGATTGATTTGTTAGGAGCAAATTCTCATGGAGTTTGAAAAGAAGAGATAAAAGAGGGCAGCAGTAAAGAAGAGAGTTGAAAAACCTTTACAGTTTATCGGGATATGTCTAAAAGCATTCATTTTTAAATAGCCAAAACACCAATTCTACTTATGATAAATAAACATTAACTATTTCCATTAATAGTTTGCTTTACCATTTTTGTCAGGTCTACTCAAAAAGCTTTTTCAAGAAGTTGAAGTTGAGTTTTCCCCCCTGAAGGTATTCATATAATAAGTAGAAACTTGAATATTCTTACATTAAACTTTGAGTCTCCTCCCTCCGACCCCAACCCATATCTGCAGACTCTCTTCTTAGAAGTTTGATAATAGCTAACAGAGTCCTTTAATCCTGTTGTATAACATTTTACTCAGGGGAATTCATGAGTATTGATTCTGTTACCAAAGTTAGTAGATAAAAAAACCAGGTAAGTAGTCATTTGTTTATATATAAACCCAAGCTTACAAATATATGCTACCTTTAACGAAGTCACCAAGGACATGGCTTAGTGCCTCAGAATCTTCTATTGAGCCATTTTCTTATTTTGAAATTGAGAGGACAGGATTTGTTGAAATGCTTCTTCAACCGATTGTGTATCACCATGCTCACTTCTTTTCATATTTCTTTTACTCTTATACAACCTTTTGTTCATATTATAACATTTTCTTCAACATTTAGTTTAATTTTTAAAGTAATACTGATCTTAAAGGTCTTCATTTACCAGTGAAGCTGACGTTTTGCTTTGGAATATACGGGTTTATTTTAAGATGTGTGTTTACATGAGATGGTGTATTTCGGCCTCTAGTTTCATTTCACAGTAGATGATGATCCTCAGTTTCCTACCTAGATATCTGAATATTCACTATTTTTAATTTTACTGTAAAATTATTATTATGCCCTATTGTATTTATTATTTTTGGAGTTACACTTAATTGAAAAAACACACACAATAGTTCACAGATCACAAGGGGTGTAGGCTCTCTCTGTGATCTCACAAGTACCCACTACTAGACTCTCACGTATCACTCGATTCCTCTACTATAGATTCTTCTCTGCTATCGTAGCTGTGAAATGAAAAGCTCATTTTTTTTCATTGCTGTGTCAGGCAGCCTAGTGGCTCAGTTCTGGACAAAGAGAACGTGGTTTGCTAGTGCAGCCTCTCTGGCTTCTCTGTTCTTCCTTCCTGGCACCTGCCAGAAATGCCCGAGCTGCAGAATCCAGAGCGCAGAACTGTGGAGCAGTGCGTTCCCGAGGCTCTAGTGCTCTGCTGGCATCCTCAGTGCCGCACCAGCCCTGGACTGGCTTCCTGTGCCAGCCCAGTAAATACCTCTCCTGTCAAATGCTCTTTGATGGATGTCCTGGGACTTGCAGCCAAATGCAGTTTTAACTGATGATTGGATTAGCTTCTAAAGATGAGCTTCAAAAATGTTTGTACGTTACTGCTAAGACAGGCCTGAGACATTGTTCTGGCTAGGCCTGGGTAACCTTA
The DNA here is from genome assembly GCF_963455305.1 of Plecotus auritus. Taxonomy (NCBI): domain Eukaryota; kingdom Metazoa; phylum Chordata; class Mammalia; order Chiroptera; family Vespertilionidae; genus Plecotus; species Plecotus auritus. The sequence continues at coordinate 15,684,523 of NC_137777.1, forward strand.
AGAAAGCCTTACTGGTAAGAGATGTATTTTATTAGCATTTTTAATCCCAGTCATGTCTAGCACAATCCTTTTTGGCTAGCAGGAAATGAGGACGTGTATGAAGGAATAAGAAAATTGAGTGAAAAGCGATCTATGTTATTGCGCACTGCTTACAATCAATTTTAATCTATACGTTCTGATTTTGATTTTTAACATTAAGGGCATATTTTACCTGTAACATTTTTTTTTACTCAGATCAGACTGTACATTATGTTTTTAATGAAATTATTTTATACACTAAAATATTAATATTAAAAAAGTAACTTTAGCCCTAGCCAGTTTGGCTCAGTGGATAGAGCGTCGACCTGCAGACCGAAGAGTCCTGGGTTCGATTCTGGTCAAGGGGGCATGCCTGGGTTGTGGTCTTGATCCCCAGTGGTGGGGTGTGCAGGAGGCAGCCGATCAGTGATTCTCTCTCATCATTGATGTTTCTCTCCCTCTCCCTCCTCTCTGAAATAATATATATATAGAGTAACTTCAGCCCTGGCTGGTTAGCTCCGTTGGTTGGAGTGTTGTCCCAATGCTTGGGTTCGATCCCAGGTCAGGGCACATCCAAGAATCAACCACTGAATGCATAAATAAGTGGAACAACAAATCTGTGTTTCTCTCTCTCTCTCTCTCTCTCTCTCTCAAAGAGTACATTAGAGAAATCTAAATAATATAATTATTTGTATAAATAATGTTTGTTTCCAGAAAACCAAAAAAATCTAAGACTCTATTTCAAAATAGCCAGGAGAATATTAGTTTATAAAATTGTCAAACCTCTGCCCTGGCCGGATGGCTCAGTTGGTTGGAGCATCATCCCATACACCAAAAGGCTGCAGGTTTGATTCTTGATCATGGCGCATACCTAGGTTCGATCCTCAGTTGGGGCACCTACGGAAGGCAACAGATTCATGTTCCTCTCCCGCCCTCCCTTTCTCTCTAAAAAAACAAAACAAACCAAAACCATATCTTTGGGTGAAGATTTAAAAAAAATTTAAAAATAAAATAAAATTGCCAACTTCTATCCCAGTGGGTCGGCAAACTGCGGCTCGCAAGCCACATGCGGCTCTTTGGCCCCTTGAGTGTGGCTCTTCCACAAAATACCACGTGCGGGCGCGCACGTTCAGTGCGATTGAAACTTCGTGGCCCATGCGCAGAAGTCGGTTTTCGGTTCTCAAAAGAAATTTCAATCATTGTACTGTTGATATTTGGCTCTGCTGACTAATGAGTTTGCCAACCACTGTCCTATCCATAGTAAGAAGTTCAGGAACCCTTGAACAAATGAAAATTGCTGATTACATTATTATGTTTATTAATTACTAGAGGCCCTATGCACGAAATTCTTACAAGGGGCCTGGCCCTTTGCAGCCGCGGCTTGCCTCGGCCCTCAGAGCCCCAACTTGTCAGGAAGGTTGTGGCTTTCCGGTCTAATTAGCATATTACATTTTTGTTATTATAGATTAGTTAATGTTAATCAAATTTTTAAAAGTTTGTGTTACATATTTATAAAATTTGATATCCATTTTGGTAGTAATATTTGGATCCTATATACCTTTATTCATTTATAAAGGAAAAAGCTCCTTAAATTTTAAATACTAAAGTGAAAAAGTGAGCTTTCCAACTTGTTTTAATGTTGGGACACAGAAAAGCATTGGATTATAATGTAAAATTAGGAGAATTAAGTTAAAGAGAATCTTAGCACAGGGAATATAGCTGGGCTCACCTTAAGTCAGACACAAGTTGCTGAAGTTACCTTGGTTTATTTCCCCTAGCTGGGAAGTGTGGTAAAAATTCTACAACACTGTGTATAGTATTACGGGGTCCTAATTTACAACAGCATAGTATACAGTCTGATGGGATCCGTGTAGAGTAGAATTAGAGGGGATCTTACAGTTTAGTCTGAATCTTCCATTTCATTGAGAAGACAAAACAGAAGCTCCCTAAGGGCATTTTTGTCATTCGTGCATTTGTATGAATGGGTTCAGTCCGAGTGGTTCTGTATAAAAACAGCTGAAATAGATCACTGTGTCTTGAAGAAATTTTCAGCATCGAATAAGCTTAACTAACTACTGCACATGACGGGTTGGGATGGCATGCGACTCTGAATATTGTAATAGGATGCGGAGTGTGTCTTTTCCTGTTGCTTTGAGAAATAGAGACTGGAGCCTAATGTGAACAAAAATCGTTCAACGGAAGTCCTGACAATAACTGGGACCCAACACTTCTTTCGAAAGCAAGAAACTGGTAGCTACCTCAGCTGTCACCTTTCGGGGAATCTTCGCTTTCAATAGCAGGAAAGAGGACTGGGGAAAGGGAAGAGGGGTGCCGGAGCAACTTGACTAATGAATCCGGAGCCTAGTGGGGAGTACAGTGGCCTTCCCCTCCTTTTTCTATCCCATTGGCAAGGAATATTCTATTCTCTGTAAAAACAACACCACAAGGGAGTCTTTGAGCTGCTTGCAGTGATTGGAGGTTGTGACAGCAAGGGGATGATAGTGTCCTGTTCCATGGTCAGTCGTCTATTTAGTTGGTAGAGTTATTGATCTATCCATCCTTGTGCCTGTTTCAACAGAGGAAATGATAATCGAAAGAGAGTGGCGATTAGGGAATGCATGTTTAGAGCAGCCTGCATTTCCATGTGTGGGGTGACGGTGTAAGTCTGTTATTCATAATTGGAAGGTTATATAGCAGTAACAAGCAACTCTAAAGTCTCAATGCTTAACCTACAGAACTTTAGAAAAAAGTTTACTCTTGCTCTCGTAGAGTGTGGTATCGTGTGGTACTGTGGGTAAGGGTGACTGACTCGCCAGAGCAGTGCTTCCCATGTGTTTCAGCGACAGCAGCGCTTCATCCTGCGGCTGCACCGCCCAGTGCCTGTGGGCGGAGGAAGAGAGGCGAGATTTGGGCATGGGCTTTTCACCACCTCGGCCCATGATAGACTCTCCTTCAGAGCTCGCCGGACGGGATCGATCTCTTGGCTTCTCCCAACTGGAAGGGAGATGAGAAGTTCAGTGTTCTGTATGCCCAGAGGGAAAGAAAATTTGATATCAAAGGACCCTAGCAGTATCTTCCACAATGTATTTCCTACGGGTCAAACTGACATCATTGAAGGTGGCTATCCTTGAGCTGTTCTAGATGTCATTATGGGATGGGAAGGTACATTCAACAGAACTCAGTTGAATGCAGTGATTGGAGAAAAATAGTAACATTTTACTATTCATTCCCTGGCGAGCTGAGGCAACTCACTAAACTGCACACAGAAGCATGGAGTGTTGTAATGAAGAGTACAGGTTCGGGAGTAAAACAAACTGCGCTCTGCCATCCCCTTATTTTCTTTCACTTGAGCTGAGTTTTACTTTCCTTATTTGTGCAAAGCGAAGTATAATAGAACTTTCTTCATGGAGTTGTTTGTGAGCGGTAGAAGAGATAGTATAGTAAATCACCAGGCATGCTATTTAGCAGAGAGTCTGGATTCAATAAATGTTAATGGCTGGTGTTTTTGTTAGGCATTTGGGACCTTAGAGAAAGGGTGCATTAGGAGTAAATAAGGATAAAGAAAAATATGTGGGAAAATATGGTTGAAAAATACTTTTAAATTTAGTATTTCTCCAGAGTTCAAGGAAACTTGCTTTTTATACTGTGTGGTTGCTGCATTCCCAGTAAGCAGAAACATCCGCCCAAAAGCCTTTCGTCATTGAGCGCTAACTGTGTGCCACACCTTGTGTGAAGCACTGAACACTCAATTTTTATTACATTTCTTATTCCGCTTAATAGATCAGGAAACTGAGGTTAACAACTACTACTGATCACAGAGCTAGATTTAAAACTTACTCTGCCTATGTTTTGTTAAAGTGGTGATCAGATTTTCATTCTTTATAAGCTGCTATAACTATAGTACAGTTCCATTGTGACAGAAGACATAAGAAAATGATGTAACCTATATAACATCCCATGTATAATCATAATTAATTAGGCATATAGGTTAAGGCCTTAACTGCAAGTACTTACTTTTTTAAAAACCCAAATGCATTGTTTTATACTTGTTAGTTTCCCCAGCTGTTTAATTGGCTCTAAGATTGACCGTTTCCCTGTATCACGTACTTTTCATGTACGAGGAGTGTTCACATGCACACAGTGTTTAAGAGCGTCAGCCTGGGAGCCTGAAGACCTACTGTGATGTCCTCCAGACAAAGACAACTAGGAGCACATCTCTAGTCAAACAAAAGTTGGGTTTTATTATTATTTTTTTAGAACAAGGGAGTTCACATACCTTGTGAAATTATGTAGTATCTCAGCAAGAAGGGGTGAAGGGAAGCTTGCAATAAGATTTAGGTAGGTATTAGGTAATTTGGGGGAGGACTGAAAGAAATGGGAATCTGTGTTGAGTTGAATGCTGTTAGAAAGCAGGGCAGTTTGAGTATCTTCATATTTATCTAGGAGGTGGGAAGAATGGAAGTGTTAAGTTGTTACTAGAGAAGAAGCAATAATCACTTTTGCTGCTGGGGAGGGGGATGATCGGTCATTTTGGTTGCACAGTTTCTTTGCCTTTATCTCTGCTTAGACTTGATGATGGAGTGGTATTGCTTTTGCCTTGTTCCGTAATGGTCACAGAGAGTCCTTGTCTGGTGTTGATATTCTGTGAAATTGTTTACATTTGTCAGGGGCAGAGCATAACTGGGCCATCCACAAGCTGAAAGCTGAAAGGGCAGCTTTATATTCCTCCTCTGTCATGTTCCAGCTGTGTAATTTAAGCAAGGTAAATACATTTGGACTCAGATTACACATCTGAAAAATGAGGATGGTGATAACAATACCTACTTTATTGTGAAAGATGAATGAGTGGATACATATAAAATGCCTAGAATACTACCTGGTATATAGTCAGTCCTCAGTTTAGCTAAACTACGACCAGCACAATGATAACAGTAATAACCATAAAGCAATAGTTCACAATATTCTTTATCACACACATGTATTGAAGCACTTATATCCACTATAGAAATATAATCTAAGTAGACAAAGGTGCTCATGTTGGCTTCTCTTTTGTTCAGTGATGGAGAAACACAACCAGATTCTTACGTTCAGTATCATGTATGATATATTGGACAAGAGAACATATATTTTCCTAAAAACCCTTTCCTTTTCCTGTATTCTACATTTTAGTCATTTAGTCCTTCAAGAAAAAAAAAAGTAGTCAACTTTTGTTTTGCTCTTTTTCCTTAGCACCTATATCTACTCTGTCGGAAAATTTCACAGATTTAACCTCCTAAATATATTTCGTTTTATTTCCTCCCACTGCCTTAGTTAAAGACTTCATAATTTCTTACCAGGATCATTGGAATAAACCAGTTATTCTTCCTACAACTGCACTAGCTCCTCCTGCTCCTTGGGTTAGTCAGCAGACTATTGCATGATTTAACTTGCTACCACAAATCTGATGACCTCCCCTTTGCCTATAGGATATAAATCCAAAATGGTTAGCGTGGTACCTGAGCCCTTTCTAAATTTTGACCCAACTTTCATTTCTGGCCTCTTCTACCACTTCTGAGTTTGATCCTGATTTTCTATTTCTACTTAATTGTTTTCAGTATTTTATTTTATGCCATTTGAAATATTTCTTCAGGGGATTATGATGCAAATTATTCTAATAAATGAAATAATGTAAAAGGGATTTTGTAGAACACAAAAGTCTAGAAAAATGAAAACACAAGAATAGTTTTTTGTGGATACCTCAAAGTGTAGATTCAGTTATATAATATAGTGCCATCTAGTGGTAACTACTTTCAATTTTCTCTATGTGACTGACTCACTGGGGAACTTGAAATGCACAGTTTGACACCCTCTTTCCCTGCCTGCTGTCATTACACTGACCATTGGATCTTTGAAAATCATACTTACCAAGGTTTTTTAAAGCTCTAAAACATTCTGATTTTATAAATACACTTAAACTCTGTTACAACATGCAACTCAAATAAAAGAGTGTAGGATCTGGGGGTAGAATGCCATATTCAAAGAATTGCAAAGATTTTTCATGTGTCATTAAATTAAAACTTGAGGAGTTTTGTTTTCCTATTTTTAGTTCTTTTGGAAAGTAACATTAACTCTACAGTTGTCAGTGATAGCTGATTAACTAATCATTGCATTCTTTTCAGGCTCTAGTTTAGCTGAGCAGTGTGGTATAAGCAATTGTATGCTGGTAAATATTTAACAACTAGAGGCCCAGTGCACGAATTTGTGCACCAGTGGGGTCCCTCGGCCAGGCCTGCGGGATTGGGCCGAAACCAGCTCTCCAACATTCCCCAAGGGGGTCCCAGGTTGCGAGAGGGCACAGGCCAGGCTGAAGGACCCCACCAGTGCAGAATCAGGGCCGGGGAGGGATGTGGGAGGTTGGCTAGCTGGGGAGGGACTGCAGGAGGGCTCCAGGGCGTGTCTGGTCTGTCTCGCTCAGTCCTGATCAGCCAGACCCCAGCAGCAAGCTAACCTATCGGTCGGAGGGTCTGCCCCTTGGTAGTCAGTGCACATCATCGTGAGCGGTTGAGCGGCCTTAGCATATCATTAGCATATTACGCTTTGATTGGTTGAATGGCTGACTGGATGACCAGACACTTTGCATATTAGGCTTTTATTATATAGGATCACTTCTCCAAAGGGGGAAAAGCCCTGATTTGTAGCATTTGCAAATATTCATGATGTAAATATTTCCAGCATGGCTGACTGATTTAAAGCCATCAGTGTGACATCACTGAACACAGAGTTAGGAGGAGATAGATGCTGGCAATAGCCTGCCTCTTGGCTCCGGAGCACCACTGGATAAGGAAGAGTGTAATCCGTGTTACACTGTTCTGCTTCTTTCATTTGAAATCACTCTCCCCTTTGCTATATTTTATTTTTCAACATGCATGTATTTTCTGTTTCTAGACCTTTTTCACCTATGGTGGCCTTTTATTTACTTGTTTATTTTTTATAGAAATAGCAGCCAGGTTACAAGTCTCTCTCTGCCCTCACTATTGCCTTCGGCTATCTATAGCAATACATATGTGATTATGTATCTCATAACCACAAAGACTTAAAAAAGGAGTGTATGTTTTTCTCACGTAAAACCTAATCTGGAGATAGACAGTTCAAGGATGATACCACTGCCCAAGGAAGTCCACAGAGATGGGCGCTCTTCGTTCGCTTACTGTCCTACTACCTGCAGTGTGTGTCTTTCAAAGTCACGGTTAAAAGAGGCTGTTGAGTTATAGGCAGCAGGACCACATTCCAGTCAAAAAGGAGGACGGGCAAAGTATGAAAAGTGTATGCCAGCTGGGTTTATCTCTTTTCATTAGCAAGAAGTAGTTTTTGTGGAAGCTGTACCTGGTAAACTTCTACCTAAATCTCATTGGTCTGAACTGTGTCCCATGGCCACCCCCAACCACAAGACAGCCTGGGAAATAAAGTGTTTTAGGATGGGCACACTGTTGCCCTGAATAAATTTAGGATTCTATTTGTAAGAAAGGAAAGAGATTGGATATTCAGGAGGCAACCAATAATGTCTGCTACATTCTCTTTTGCCTTTGGTCGTGGTTCAATTCTATGAATTCTATGAAGCTGTAATTCCTTACTACAATCCCACCAATTTAGAGTTTAAGCAAAGTATTATTTTGAATGCTCAATCCTCAAGTCCTGTGTTCACTAGCGCTGCTTCAACTTAACACAATTCTAGACTTCGATGTTCTAGGGTTTGGATAGGAGACCCTCCTTCCTTACTCCTGTGTTTCCTCCATGTGGAGAGAGCTGCACGGAAATTACATTCCTGGCTTTCCTGAACTCCCTGCTCTACTCTACCCTTGGGGACCAGGAAGTGAACATAAGTAATATTTTCTTTTTCTTTCCTCTTTCTCTCGGGAACAGGCTGCTCCCCAGTTCTTGCCTTAAGTTTTACAGGGACAGGATATAAAATAAATAGTCTTAGTCCAGTGTTATCTGTGCCTGGATAGGAGTGTCTGTATGATTATGAGGCTTGGTTATAGGATGCTCACTTCTACATAGATAGAGGACGGTTCTCTAATTTCAGTTTTATCAGCAATAGAGGTGGCATTCCATGGGTCATCTATCTTCTCTATTTACAAATTAGCTCAGAAATAGGGTGGGGGCTAGTTTAATGCAAATTACTTTTATTTTTTAAAAATATGTTTTTATTGACTTCAGAGAGGAAGGGAGAGAGAGAGAGAGAGAGAGAGAGAAACATCAGCAATGAGAATCATCAGTTGGCTGTCTCCTGCACGCCCCCTACTGGGGATTGAGCTTGCAACTGGGCATGATGTGCCCTGACCAGGAATCAAACTCTGACCTCCTGGTTCATAGGTGCACATGAGCTCAATCACCGAGCCACATCAGCTCGGCTAATGCAAATTACTTTTAAAAAGCAGTGTGTTGATGTTGCTTGAGACATGTTGATTTGTTTTTAGCACTTTCTGGCCTTAAATGGAACAAGCCATAATTATTACATGACTAGTGGCCCAGTGCACAAAATTCGTGCACGGGGGTGGCGTTGGGTTGGGGTCAGGGGAAGGGTGTCCCTTAGTCTGGCCTGCACCCTCTCCAATCTGGGACCCCTCAGGGGATAAGCGGCAGTCGGACATCCCTCTCACAATCCAGAACTGCTGGCTCCTAACCGCTCGCCTACCTGCCTGATTGCCCCTAACTTCTTCTGCCTGCCAGCCTGATTGTCTCTAACTGCTCCCCTGCTGGCTTGATTGCCCCTAACCACCTCTGCCTCAGCCCCGCATCCGGGACCCAGGATTCCCTCCTCCAGCCGACCACAGGCACCCGGGATCCGGGCTTCCCTCCCTCTGGTCAGCCATAGGCACCCAGGCCGGCTGCAGCCGCAGGGGATGGTGGGCAGGTGGCTTCACCTGGACTGCAGCTGCAAGTGCTGGCTCCCGGGACCGCGGGGTGGGCGGCTTCTCCATCTCCCAGGCCACAGCCAGCCGCAGGTACTGGTGCCCGGGACTGTGGGGTGGGTGGCTTCTCCATCTACCTGGCTGTAGCCAGCCGCAGGTGCTGGTGCCTGGACCGCAGGCGGGTGGCTTCTCCGTCTTCCCTGAGATGCAGTGTGGGTGACTTCTCTCGCTGGCTGCAGCCTGGGATCATGGGGCAGGTGGCTTCTTCGTCTCCTGGGCTTCAGCCAGCCTTAGGCGCTGGCGCCTGACTTCTCCGACCCCCACAGGCCCAGAGCAGTGGGGGCGGGGGTGTGTGTAGGGGCTGCTGCCATGTTTTCAGGTTAATTTGCATACTCACTCTGATTGGCTGGTAGCGTAGCGGAGTGACAGTAATTTGCATGTTTCTCTTTTATTAGTGTAGAAATTTAATACTAAACATGTAATCTTGTGATTTTTTTATCTCAGAAAACATTTTGATCTTGTAAAATTACTGTTTTTAGTGGAAAAAAATGGAAATACTTTAAAGAAGCGGTGACTATGGAGTACATAAGGGTCCCAGCTTTCTTACTTGTCAATGTACGTGGAAACAGAGTTCACGAACTTGTGACAGCTGATGGGAAAGTTTCCTGTGACCTTAAAGTCTGTCTCACAGATTCTGTGTTAGTCAAGAAGACTTCAGGTGCAAGGAATAGAAAACCCAACTGAAACCGGCTTAAAACATAAAGGGAATTTATTGGTTTACCTGATTGAAAACTCCAGAGGTACATGTTGAATCAGGTGAGGGTTGATCCTGAATTTCATGTAACATGGACCTAATTTCTTTCTATTTTCAGTTGTCACTAAGTAGATTTTTGCTCCATTTTGGGAGAATTCCTCCAACTCATGACCCTAAATTGACTTCTAGTAGCTCTGAGGTCACCTGAATCCTCACCCCTAACACAGGGAATCTGTGCCTCGGCACCGTCAGGCAGATGTCTGTAAGAGTCACGTGGCTGGCCCAGCTTCGGTCATTGTGGTAGTTATTATGCAGGGATGTCCTCGATTCAATCCAAACTACAAAGCTGAGGACGGAGGAGACAACCCTTCTCTTTTAAGAAAGAAGGAAGACAGATGGTAATGGGCCAAACAACAGATATTCCTTGCAGTTCTTTCCAGAATACATTTTCTATTTTCTTCATTCAGAAGACTTTAAGTAATCCAAAAATTCACCTATTTTTAGCTCGTTATATAACACATTTTTAGAGAATAGGCATAAATTAAAGGTTAAGCAGTTAAGTTCACAATGTGGTATTATTTTCTATCAGGTATTTTTAAGACTGCTGAAGAAACTTTGCTATAAAAGTGGTAAAAAAGAATAATTTTTTTTGGGGGGGGGATTTATATTAAAAAACATGGATACATTCAAAAGGAAGTCCTAGCTCCAGTGTCTAAACGGGGCATCTCATCATCCTCAGTGTCTCAAACAAGCCTTTTCATTGATCTCCCTCTTGTAATGTGGTGTTTAAAAGAGAACATCATGTCTTAAAAGCACTTGGTGAAATTTAACAGCCTTCTGTAACAAAGCTCAGCCCCGCCAGTGTCTTCCAGACATTATGGTTCTACTTATTTGGGGCCTTCCTTCAGCAAGCATCACTATTGTTGTTGTTATTATTATTTTTTTTAATAAAAGAGTGTGTGGTCTGACTCATATGTGGAATCTAATGAACAAAATAAACTGATGAACAAAATAGATCCAGAGACATAGAAGCATGGAACAGACTGTGGCATCTCAGAGGGAAGGTGAATGTGGGTGGGGAGAGATTAACCAAAAAATTTATGGGCATATGTGCATAACCCGTGGACACTGAGAATAGTGTGGTGAAGGCCTGGGGGTGGGTGGGTGGGTGGGTGGAGTGGAGGGCGTCAATGTAGAAGGAAAAGGGGCACCTGTAATACTTCCAACAATAAAGATAAATTTTAAAAAAGACTGTGGGGGACACGCTAGTAAGAGGTTTCAAGAACGGAACAGGTTCTTAAAGAGGTGTTTTATGGAAGTTTTGCTCTCTGGGGGCGGGCAATGCTATTTTCTCTACCTCGGTAAATCTTTCTTAAAATGCCCATCATGTTTTAATGTTTTTATGTGTGTAGGGTTTGGGGCAGACTTTCTGAGACTGGGAATGAAGTGAAAACAGTGATACCTCGAGATATTAGTGTATATATATATACCACTTTTGAAAACAGTCACTTTTGAAGACAATCTGCCAACGAGTCCATTTCATAGTGTTTTACTGGACTGGAAGTATGAACGAATCAAGGGTGTGTATCTTGAAGAGAATACGCCGCAGTCAATGGGGCTGACTGATGCCTCATTGAAGCAGTGGGACATTGGTGTAGGGAGCTAAGGAGCACCCACCTATCATGCTGGCATGCAGATGGCAGGTGCTGTTTTCTCTGCCTGAGAAAGAACGTTCTGGAAGATATGTTGGGTTTCTTTAATTGATTTAATTGAGCCGGATAGGAATTGCAGATTATGTAGACACAATTTATGTCAGTTTCTTCAGCTTTGTATCAATTATATGTATATAATGCTATGTGTGTACTTATTGGCACATAAACATATAGGAGGAGATACATAGGAAAAATATGTATTACCACAAATACTGGTATAATGAAGATTCCCACTTTTAAATGAAATACATTTTGTATGTTTTTTGTTTTGTCATGGTAATTGCTCCAAACAGTACTGTATTGATTTGTTACCATGAATTCTCTAATAAGAAAAATCTTGTTTAGCAAGTGCTTTCTTTATACCTGTCACTCTCTGAAATAATTTGATTGAGTTGTATTCTCATGCAGGTTAGTGACAGGCTAATTGACAGAGCTGCAGCTCTATTTTTCAAAGATTCTTGCTGTTCTGTTGCTAAGAAACAGCTTTTCTTTAACTCCTCATCTCTCCCTCTGTCAAGCAATGTAGTTTTCTCTCCATCTCTTAAAACAACCACTTAAATTCTCAAATCACTCTTACAAATGAACAAAATAGCTCAAAAGAGATTCAGTATTTCGGAGAGTGAAGAGGTTGATATTTTCAAGATTCATGCTTTGAAAGCACATCTTTTGCTTGTTTACTTAAGAGTAGCATTTTGGATATTTTGTGAGTTTATTTGTCATGGTAAAATACAAATAAGAAAAACAAGTAGTGTGAGTTTTGGCTAATACTGTGATGTTGTTTCTGAGATCTTCTGGACTTACCAGCTTGGAAGAATCAAAATCTTCTGTGGGATTTTTGTTTCAGTTTATTATGAACTATGGGATGTAAATGGTTGGACTTTATTATTGGTTAACATTCCTATGAAAATGAATTATCTTGAATTTTTATTGCATTTCTGCTTCAAGAATCTACTAAGTCGTTTTTAGAGATCCCAGAGGGGAGAAAGGCCTTTATTTGTCCTCACACCTCTCACAATCTCTCCGAGATCTCTACTTAATTCTGGAAATATTCTGTCTGAATTCTGCGCAAATGGTTGAATGGTGCTGCCACATCGACCCTCGTTTCATGTGAAATTCAGGAGACCAGAAAACAGGGCAGTGCTTTTGCAACTCCCCATGCTTCCCACACTGGCCTTTTCTTAGTTTTATTTAAGTTTATTAGAATACTTAAATTAAATTTTCAGAAGTGTAATAGTAACATCTAGATAATTCGCTTTAGGTATAAAGGGCACCTGTGGTGTTACCTTCTTTTCTGTTTTTATTTTTTGAATGATTAGAGGCATTGAGAGGTTAAGTGATAAATTAGAATAAGCAAAGCTTGATTTAAACTCAATGTCTAACCAACGTTTTAGTTTATGAAACACATTTTTTATAAAATTTCTACAGAAACTACTACTTTCTGCCCCCCATAACCCCTTTGGGGAAACATTCTCTTGAATAATTAAAAAGAAGTTCTAGAATAGACCTATTAAACCATCATCTTTCATTATCAGTATACATTTCATAGGAAAAGCAGTGTAGTAGACTTATCAATAACAAACACAATGAATTTTGTTATTGTAAAAATGTTATAATTCATATAGGAGAACACGGCTTACAAATTTCTGAGTCTGTGTGTTTTGAGTATATTGTCTAGAAATGCCTTGGACGTGGGATGCATTTGGTGTTCAGTATTGTGAGGCACTAATCAGCTAAGTACCATAATCCTCCTTACAGGGTACATTCTCACTTGACCTGGAGCTATATGCAGTCACATAGTAACAGCATTAAAGAATAATGTTTTCCTTAACAGGCCCGTTCCTAGAGGATTTTATGACTCCATCCGTGAATGCATGTTGTTTTATGTGTAACTTTTTAGTCATTGGCTTTTGAAATAAAATGATTGTAAGCAAACAGAGACATTCACATCATGTGATTAAGGATGGCTCCTGTGGTTTTGCTAGAGCTAGAAGGATTAAGCGAAAGCACCGCCTAGCCCTGTGTTCATGCATTTTTGTCAACATGATGCTTCGTGCGCGACAGATGTGCATTGGTTGAGCAAAAGGTAAAACTGTAATAATGTGTTAAATATTGTGATATGTAATAAAAGATACATCTGTTTTATGGTTTTTAATGAATATTAATGGTTTGATTTGTTAAAAGCTTTTTGTAGGACTTATAGGAATGGACCCTATATATTTCATGTTTTACAGGATTGTATACTTCTTTTAAATCCTTGATTTAATGTGTCTTAACAGCTTCAAATTTCACCATTTGATTGCAATGTTATGTTTAAACTAGATGGTTAGCATTTGCAATTGAATTAATGAGGTATCATTTTAGTGTATTTAGTAGTATCCATGCGGTAGAAAGCTTTAAAAAAGATGGTCTTTTTTTCAGATTATTGATTCTTTAAATGTCGTTTCTATTTTTTCATTTATAAAATGATAATTTTTAAAATGAGCTCTATAATAAAGATTATGAGTAAGACATTTTCATATACATAGCACTTAACTGTAATAATATAAAATTTGAACTTACAGAAATTACTAATTTTTAATTCTTCACTCTACTTTCAGTGTTCTTATGATTTTAAAAAATTACATAGGTCTTAAAAGTTAAAAACATGAATATTAAGACTTAAGTTTCCATCTAATCGTTCACTGTCCTTATAAAAGTTTTTACATGTTTACTGAATTATATTTTCAGAAACTTGATTATTTTATAGTATATGTATGGTCAGTATTGATATATACCGGTGGTATAACAACAGAAACCACATAGGAATGTAAATGTTGTAAATATTAAAATAGAAACTATGGTAAAAATGTAATGAATTACTGTACAGTATATGCATTGAGACTGCCTTTGGGAAATTGGGAAAGTGACTTTAATTGGGAAAGAATCTTTTCATTTAGAGTTTCCCATCAGTCAGTATAATTTTTAGACATGGAATTTTAAAGATTCTAATTGGTAGTTTCCTGCTTAAACTATCCAGTCAAGTGTGAATAAATAGCCAGAATATTTAGAGATATGTAGATTGGTGGTTAGTCCATATTACAACAGTTATAAACAATGAACAGAAATGCTTCTGATTAAAGTAGAAATAGTATATTTCTATATGAGATTTTCTATAAACTTGTTCCAATTAAGGTGACTATAATATAGTGAAAAAGAAAATGATTCTAACAATCTAGGTTTCAATAAAGAGAAGATGAAAAGGTATTAGGTTAATATAAATATATAAAGTGAATATAAATATATACTGATACCGTATTGGTCAGAAATTGGGATTGATAGAATGTATAGGCATAAAAATTAAAGCACTATATAATGCTACAAATATATTTTATTCTAAAGAAAGGCATAATTTTGGATTCTGCCTCTTAATTTTTCATAGTCTTTGAAGGATTAAGTGAAATATAATATCTTAGATGAGTTGCTCCATTTTTCTGAATTATAATTTATGGATTAAATACTGTTAAATGCTTCATGATTATTTAGGGAAGTTTATAAATTATCATTATATTATTTTACCTATAAAATACTTTCCAACTGAAAATAATAAATACTAAGGCTTGATTATAAAAACCAGTAGCAAAGCTAGAGATTAGAGATACAGTAGTTGAATTTTCATCAATTCTTGAAAAATATGTCAAAGTAGAATATACAGTAATTCACAATATAGTTGTTAAAAATTGTTTTGACAGGGTATTTTAATATTTTGGACTAACTAATATTAGATTCTTCTTTGTTTGGTAAGAATATTCTTTAGAATAAAATCTTACCTTACTTCTAGCATACCTTTAATATACTGTAAGGTAACTTAACCATATTTTTAGAAACCTAATTCCATGTTAAGTAACAATGACAATAGTTATTCCAATTTCAGAAATTGTGACCACTATTCTATTTTTACTTAAATCCAGTACAAATCAGTATCTACAGTATGATTCACATGTTTCAGGCAAATTTCATAATCTCTATAACAAAGTGATTGCTGGATTTAATATTGAATTCAATTTATTGAAGGTATTATTTTTAAAAAGCACTTACTAGTATATGACTTGCTAAGGACTAATTGTTAATATTCTTTTTACTGAATTATCTAAGTAAATATTCTTATTTATTAATAAAATGGAATATATTCCTTGTGTTATTAAAGGCTCAACTATACTTTATTTATATCCTACTTACTTTCAAAAATTCATGTTAATTCCTCAGGGACTGAAGTATTTTATTTTTTATTCTACTTCTGTCCTATAAGTAGATGTTAAATATATTACTTGATGTTAAATATATTACTAGACATCCCTAAGTTGCAAAGAGGTTTTGTTCTATTTAGTTGTAAAGTGATTGATACTCAGAATATATTTTGCCAAAGAAGTCATTTTATAAACAAGAGTTGGTTTTTGAAGCCCAACAAGAGCCAAATCCTATCTAATAAAAGAGTAATATGCAAATTGACCATCACTCCAAGACAAAAGATGGCTGCCCCCATGTGGTCAAAGATGGCTGCCCCATGTGGACACAAGATGGCCACCACACGATTGCCGCAGGGGAGGGCAGGTGTGGGCAGTTGGGGGTGACCAGGCCGGCAGAGGAGGGCAGTTGGGGGAGACCAGGCCAGCAAGAGAGGGAAGTTGGGGGGACCCAGGCCTGCAGGGGAGGGAAGTTGGGGGGAGCAGACCTGCAGGGGAGGGAAGTTGGGGGGAGCAGACCTGCAGGGGAGGACTGTTGGGGGGGGACCAGGCTGCAGGGGAGGGCAGTTGTGGGCAATCAGGCCAGCAGGGAGGGCAGTTAGGGGTGACCAGGACAGCAGGGGAGGGCAGTTGGGGGGGGGCAGGCCTGCAGGGGAAGGCAGTTAGAGGTGACCAGGCCGGCAGGGGAGGGTAGTTAGGGGCAATCTGGCCTGCTGGGGAGCAGTTAGGTATTGATCAGGCTGGCAGGGGAGTGGTTAGGGCAGGGGTGGGCAAACTTTTTGACTCGAGGGCCACAGTGGGTTCTTAAACTGGACCGGAGGGCCGGAACAAGAGCATGGATGGAGTGTTTGTGTGAACTAATATAAATTCAAAGTAAAGGAGCAGAGGGGAGAGCAAGAGAACCGGATAGAACAGCCGGATCTGGCCCGCGGGCCGTAGTTTGCCCACGGCTGGGTTAGGGGGTGATCAGGCTGGCAGGCAGAAGCGGTTAGGAGCAATCAGGCAGAGGCAGGTGAGCGGTTGGGAGCCAGCAGTCCTGGATTGTGAGATGTCCAACTTAACGGGCGGTCAGACATTGCTTAAGGGGTCCCAGATTGGAGAGGGTACAGGCTGGGCTGAGGGGACACCCCCACTCCTGTGCACAAATTTCGTGCACCGGGCCTCTAGTTAACATACTATAGAGTTACACTACTAATAAAAGTAGTTCTTTCCTTTCACTTGAGGTGCTGTTTACTGCCAGGGCACAAAAGGGAAAGGAAATAACTAAACTATTTTAGCAATCAGTGGGTTTCAATATAGAAAAAAAGAACAAGCCATGAAAAGTAGAGATAGTTTAAGGGAGAATTAATTAATCAGTTCTCTAATTCAACATGTGTTCTCTAATTCAGTGGTTGAGCACTTCGAATGTTTCAGCCTCCTTAGATACAGGTTGCCAGTCCTCATGAAGCCCAACATTTTAGAGGTATTATTGGTAATCTTGGATAGAAAGGCATAAGATTACCCAGGGAAGTTCAGTGAGGAAGAAAGTCACTATTATGTTGAATTTCCTTTAACATTTTCTGAAAATTTTTACTTCATTCATATGTTTATGTATAGCTACATAATTTCTTATTTAGCTCATATTGAATTTTACACAAAGTAGAATTTATTTAATCAAGCAACCTCTAAATAAAATTTAAAAAATTATTTTCTCATGTGCCATGTAAATCTGAGAAACACTAGAATTTTACTCTTGGAACAGTATCAATTTATTGATATTAAGTAAGGCTTATGAATGACTTTTACATTTCTAGAGACAGTCTATGTTTATTAACTTAGATTGGAAAAAATTACATATTTTTTTACATACCAAAATGTATTTGAATTCTTAGCATGAACTCTGCATCTAATGGAGGTTAGATGGTCAGTTTGAGAAGGAACTGATGCTTTCAATTTCTTCAGAGAAATTCTCATTTATCTCAGTATTTTAGTAAAGTCTATAGATATAACTAGCCAGTTAGTGAGATATGAATATGCTAAATATATTCATCTTGACAGGAGTATATCAGTATTTTTTTTTGCGATGCTTTAATCTTTCATTTAGGCATATTAACTTGATGAAGTTGTGGTATCAATATCATAATATCATAGTTCCTAAGAAATTGGAGAGTTTTAAAATAATTTAGCCTCTTGTCTGGCCAGTGTGGCTCAGGGGTTGACCCATGAACCAGGAGATTACCGTTGGATTCCTGGTCAGGGCACATGTCCGGGTTGCAGGCTCGATCCCCAGTGGAGAGCGTGCAGGAGACAGCCCATCAATGATTCTCTCTCATCATTAGTGTTTCTATCCCTCTCTCTCCCTTCCACTTTCTGAAATCAATAAAAACATATTTTAAAAAATGGGCAGAGGACCCCAAACATACTTCTCCCAAGAAGACATGCAAGTGACCAATAGATATATGAAAAGATGCTCAACTTCACTAGCTGTTAAGGAAATGCAAATCAGAACTACAATGAGATACCAGTTTTGTAGCTTCTGATTCCTAGATTAAAACCTTTCCTACTTGGAAAACCTAGAGTGACTTCTGTTTTCCTTAATGAACCCTAATTGATACATTGACAAACTGTATTGCAGATATGGGGGAAAAGGGAGCCAGGGACACAGAGGAGACTTTACAGGACAGGGATGCTGTTGCTGGGTTACATCATTCCACATGTATCTTTTCTCTGTTCTTGCTTTTGGGTCAAAAAATATTGTCTAAGAAATTCACAACTGTGCTCTCTCACATTGGTCATCTTTAAATTCAAGCGATCCCATAAATTCAAGTGATCCCACTATTTCATTATCCTGTTCATGTCTTCTGACACAATTTTCACAGCAGTTCTTCTAAACCTCTTCTGTCACATTCAGCATCCCAGTTTCATTGCTTCTCATGGCCAGTCGTTGACATTTTCTGAGTTCGTGCCAGAGAAGGGTATATTTTGTTGACAAAAAGTATTAACACTGAGTGTGACTGCAAGGTCCATCTGGCTGTATCAGTGTTAGAGGGGCAGATACAATTTATAGTATCTTCCTCTGAGGCTGTAAGGAATAGGAGGGGTCAGATGTGACCCTTGAGAAATGTCATGGAGCTGGCCTATCGTCCTTAATGAATGGAATAAGAATAGCAGTCCTTTCCGACTTCAGGGGTTTTGTGGTGAGTAAGTCATTATTGTCGGTCCTTATTTAAATTGCTTATTTCAAGTCAGAGCAGAAAGGAAGGGTTGGAGCTAGGATGATATGAGGAGGACTTAGAGGAACTGATGCTAGAAGCGATTTACATAGGTAGATGAATGAAAAATGATTTTAAAAGAAGTTTATCTTTATTGTTGAAAGTATTACAGATGTCCCCCTTTTTTCTCCATTGACCCCCTCCACCCCACTCTCCCCTGCGAGGCCTTCACCACCCTCTTGTCTGTGCCCATGGGTGATGCATGTATGCGTGTAAGTTCTTTGGTTAATCTCCCCCCCGCCCCACCCCCTATGCCCGCCTTCCCTCTGAGCATCGTCAGTCTGTCCCATGTTTCTGTGTCTCTGGATCTATTTTGTTTGTCAGTTTATGTTGTTCACTAGATTCCACATATGGGTGAGATCATATAATACTTGTCTTTCTCTGACTGGCTTATTTCACTTAGCGACCAACACTTAGCTTTAGTTAGAAAGTATTCAATTCTTGAGCCAAGTCAGTTTGACTTCATTGTTATTTTTTAAAATTTCTTTATTGATTGTGGTATTACATATGTGTCCTTATTCCCCCATCATTATTTTTTTAAGTAACTTTCATACCAAGGTGTGAGAATGGAGAGAAGGGAAGATGGAATTTTTTTAAAGTTTCTGAATAACAATTGGGAGGTAGCTGAAGCTGGAGCCAGGGAAGGAAATTAGAATAAAGGCTGTTTTACAGCAGCAGAATTTGTTGGTTACCTAAGTTCTGAATAAGTATATTTCATATGTAGTGTATCAGTGTCTTAATAACCACACCAAAAGTACCTTTTAAATTTCCTATTTGAACTAAATAGAATGAATATAAGTAAAACTTTGGTTTTGGCATGACTTTGAAATGAAATTTAAAACAGGAGCAAAAGAACCATTTGAATTTATCCATCACCCTCTCTGTGAATCAGTAAAGTGTAGAATTACTTAAACGTTGCTCTTCTCATCGTTTCTTCCCTTTGATTACTTAGGAAAAGAAGTCCATCCGTGTCCAGAGATCAGAACAGAAGGTACGACCAAAGGGAAGAAAGAGAGGAATATTCACAGTATGCTGCTTCAGATAGCGCAATGCCCAGATCTCCATCAGATTATGCTGACAGGCGGTCCCAGCGCGAACCCCAGTTTTACGAAGAATCTGATCACATAAATTACAGGGACCCCAACAGGAGGAGTCACAGGCATTCCAAAGAGTACATCGTCGAGGACGAGGACGTGGAAAGCAGAGACGAATATGAGAGACAGAGGAGAGAGGAGGAGTACCAGGCCCGCTACCGCAGCGATCCCAACTTGGCCCGTTACCCCGTCAAGCCACAGCCCTACGAAGAACAAATGCGTATTCATGCCGAAGTGTCCAGAGCACGGCACGAGAGACGACACAGCGATGTTTCCCTGGCCAATGCCGAACTGGAAGATTCCAGGATTTCCATGCTAAGGATGGAGCGGCCATCAAGGCCAAGATCTGTGTCGGAGCGTAGAGCTGCCATGGAAAATCAGCGATCCTATTCCATGGAAAGAACTCGAGAGGCGCAGGGGCCAGGTTCCTATCCACAAAGGACCACCAACCATAGCCCTCCCACCCCCCGGAGGAGCCCCATACCCACCGACAGGCAGGACCTGCGGCGTGCAGACTCCCTGAGGAAGCAGCACCACTTGGACCCCAGCTCCGCGGTCAGGAAGACGAAACGGGAGAAGATGGAGACGATGCTCAGGAACGATTCTCTCAGCTCCGACCAGTCGGAGTCCGTGAGGCCGCCGCCCCCAAAGCCTCACAAATCCAAGAAGGGGGGTAAGACGCGCCAGGTGTCCCTGAGCAGCTCGGAGGAGGAGCTGGCTTCCACACCCGAATACACAAGTTGCGATGACGTTGAGATTGAAAGTGAGAGTGTAAGTGAAAAAGGTAAGCTGCTCCTTTATGGGCACACGGCTCCCTGCAACTGATGAGGGTTCTTTGTTTCAGGTTGTACCTCCGAGTAGACATTTAAAAGTTAGATATTCACTACTTTTATTTAAAACGTGTGTTATTGGTGTTGGTCGTGTGAAGAAAATTTCCAGTTCTGAAATATAAAACATCCTCTGTAAGTCTGTTGATTTTAAAAACTGTTTTGTTTTGTGTGTTTTGTTTTTTTTTGCTTTGTTTCTGAAAATTTTCTTGCACTACTTGATGGCGTATTTTTATCGATTGGCTACGTAACCTTTTTTTGTGTTTCCTTTTAAAAGTAACAATATGTTTACTATAGAACATCTGAAAAATTCCTCAGAGTGTGAAGAGTGAAATATAAGGTATCCATAATCCTTTCCCCCAAATATAACCATTATTAACATTTTGTTGTATTTCTTCCCTTTTTCCTATGTATGTGTTATGATTTTTTTCAATTGATATCATATCACTAGTTTTTCTCAAGCCATTAGATATTCTTCGTAAGGGTATACCACAAACTAACTATTCCTTTACTTGGGGGCATTGCAGTTGCTTCCAGTTGTTATTATAAATGATATTATAATGGTCATCTTTATGCATAATTTTTGCCTATATCTCTTAATATTTCACAAATACATGTTTGTGCTTTGATTTTTTTAAGCTTTTACTTCAGATTAACATCCTGCTTTCCAAAAAGGTTATAACCCTCCATATTCCTGTCATATGCTTTCATCATCAAATAGGCTTGAGCTTTTGGGCTAGATGCACCATATCTGTGCTATTTGAATACACCACAAACAAAGCTATCTCATTTTAATTTGAATTGGATTGTGTGGTTGAATATTTTGTATGTAAATTGGTGTTTGATACCTTCTATGAATTATCATTCCATTTATTTCTTCTGCCCATGTTCCTATTGGGTATTAATTTGTTTTTGTCTTAATTGATTTTATAAGAGCTTTTTATTTGCTCATTTAACTGTCATCTGTTCCAAATGCATTTCACATTTTGATGTTTACCTACTAATTTTCTTTGGTCATTGGGAAATATTGAACATAATATAGCTAAGTCTTTATGTTCTTTGGTGTGTTTTTTTCTGTTCCTTTTATCTCCAGAAAATCTTTATTTATCCCCAAATTAGTTGAATATTTAACTCTAATTTCTCATGATTTTATTATTAATTTAAAAATTTTAAACTTCTTAATCTTTTTGTAATTTATTTGGGTGTACGCCAAAACACACCAGATAGGTGAGTATCTAACTTGAATCCCTTGTACCGTCCTCCGCCACCTCCACACACACAATTTTCTGACACTGTTGGAGGAATAATTGATTTCATGTTTATAAGAATGAATGGAGATCAATAAAGGAATTCAAGAAGGCAGCTGGATGTGAAATGAATATTGTATGAAAAATAATTAGAAAATATAAATGAGAAGGAGTTTACATTCTGAACTAAAAACAGAAAATGTGATTTAAAAGTAAATAATAAGAAACGAGGAAGGCCTACATGAAGAAAGCTATAAAACGTGACTGGGTAACATACAGGAAGAGATTCACTTCATGTTCCTAACTGGGAAGGCCCAATACCCTAAAGATGCATATTCTTTTCAGATTATCTCTTGGGAATAATAACACTTCAGTCATCATCTTAATTGGCTCATTGAAGTATTCTATTTCTAAAGTTATACTGGAAGGCGTAGACGAGGAAGAACTTAACTCTTTTACCACCTCTGCATCTTAGGTTCATTGGCTGGGATCCTATACATTAGACTGACAAAAGACACATTAACAAGAGAAAAACAAATTTATTATCATGTGCATTGCACATATATATAGAAGCACTCAGCCAGGAGAAACTCAAAGGGGTGGTTAGAATTTGGGCTTATATAACACAAGAACAATACATTTTTAGAGACAGGACAAGACAAAGGAAAATGACTTTCAGCTTCTAGGGCTGACAGGTTGTGGGAACTAATGGAAGATAAGGGCTAATTTTAGCAAGGTTTGTTATGTTGACTCCTGTGGTGCTTATAAGGTCAGGAGTTATATCCAGCGGTTAACTTCTGTCCTCTTGATAGAGAAGGGGGAGGGGTCCTTTCCAAACACATGACAAGCTTTTAGGCAGATGGGGAGAGGGCAGGGAGCTTTTCTTGTATTTGCTTCTCCTCGCCAGGCCTTCACTACCCTATTGTCTGTGTCCATGGGTTATGCATAAATGCATACAAGTTCTTTGGTTGATCTCTTCCCATTCCCCTCCCCACACCTTCCCTCTGAGACTCGACAGTCTGTTCCATATTTCTATGTTTCTGGATCTATTTTGTTCAACAGTTTATTTTTTTTCATTAGATTCCACATATGAGTGAGATCATGTGATATCTGTCTTTCTCTGACTGGCTTATTTCGCTTAGCACAGTGGTCGGCAAACTCATTAGTCAACAGAGCCAAATATCAACAGGACAACGACTGAAATTTCTTTTGAGAGCCAAATTTTTTAAACTTAAACTTCTTCTAACGCCACTTCTTCAAAATAGACTCTCCCAGGCCGTGGTATTTTGTGGAAGAGCCACACTCAAGGGGCCAAAGAGCCGCATGTGGCTCGCGAGCCGCGGTTTGCCGACCACTGGCTTAGCATAATACTATCCAGGTCCCTCCATGCTGTCTCAAAGGGGTAAGAGGTTTCCTTCCTTCCTTCCTAACTCCCTTCCTTCCTTCCTTCCTTCCTTCCTTCCTTCCTTCCTTCCTTCCTTCCTTCCTTCCTTCCTTCCTTCCTTCCTTCTACTGCTGCATAGTATTCCATGGTATAATTGTACCACAGCTTTTTTATCCACTCATCTACTGATGGGCACTTGGGCTGTTTCCAGATCTTAGCTATTGTAAATTGTGCTGCTATAAACATAGGGTTGCATACAATTCTTTCTGATTGGTGTTTTGGGTTTCTTAGGATATATTCCTAGAAGTGGGATCACTGAGTCAAATGGGAGTTGCATATTTAATTTTTTGAGGAAACTCTGATTCCATAATGGCTGCACCAGTCTGCATTCCCACCAGCAATGTACTAGGGTTCCCTTTTCTCCACATCCTCACCAGCATTTGTCCTTTACTGATTTGTTGATGGTAGCCATTCGGACAGGTGTGAGGTGATACCTCATTGTTGTTTTAATTTGCATCTCTCTGATGATCAGTGGCTTTGAACATTTTTTCATATGTCTCTTGGCCATCTATCTGTATGTCAGCTTTGGAGAAGTGTCTATTTAGGTTCTCTGCCCATTTTTAATTAGATTGTTTGTCTTCCTTGTGTTAAGTTATGAGTTCCTCATATATTTTGGAAATTAACCCTTTATCAGGTGTATCATTGGCAAATATTTTCTCCCATATAGTGGGCTCTCTTTTTATTTTGTTGATGGTTTCTTTGCTGTGAAGAAGCTATTTATTTTGATGTAGTCCCATTTGTTTATTTTCTCTTTGTTTTCCTTGCCCTCGGAGATGTAATAGCAAACATATCGCTATGAGAGATGTCTGAGATTTTGCTGTCTGTGGTTTCTTCTAGGATTTTCACGGTTTCACAGCTAACATTTAAGTCTTTTATCCATTTTGAATTTATTCTTGTGTATGGTGTAAGCTGGTGGTCTGCTTTCACTATTTTGTATGTACTTGCCCAGTTTCCCCAAAACCATGTATTGAGAGACTGTCTATTCCAATGTATGCTCTTGCTTCCTTTGTCAAATACTAATTGAGCATAATGGCTTGGGTTGATTTCTGGGTTCTCTGTTCTGTTCCATTGATCTGTATGCCTGTTCTTGTGCCAGTATCAGGCTGTTTTGATTACAGTGGCTTTGTAGATAATTTCATATTGGTTATTGTGATACCTCCAACTTTGTCCTTCTTTCTCAAGATTGCTGTGGCTATTTGGGGTCTTTTTTTGCTCCATATAAATTTTTGGGGTATTTGTTCTAGATCTGTGAAATATGCTGTTGGTATTTTAATAGGGATTGCATTGAATCTATAGATTGTTTGGTAAGACTCATTATTTTTTTATGGCCTAGAAATATTCCATTGTATATATATCACAGCTTTTTTATCCACTTGTCTGTTATGGGTACTTGGGTTCCTTCTGTATCTTGGCTACTGTACATAATGGTGCAATGAACATAGGGGTGCATATAGTCTTTCAAATTAGTATTTTGGGTTTCTTCAGACATATACACAGAAGTCGGATCTCTGGGTCATAAGGCAGTTACATTTTTATTTCTTGAGGAAACTCCATACTGTTTTCCATAAAGGCTGCACCAGTCTGCATTCCCACCAACAGTGTAGGGCAGGGGCGGGGGGGAGGGCGTTTCCCTTTTCTCCACATCCTCATCAATACTTGTTTGTTGCTTTATTAATAAGCCATTCTGACAGGTATGAGATGATAGTTTATTGTGGTTTTAATTTGCATTTCTCTGATGATTAGTGACATTGAACATCTTTTTACATGTCTATTGGCCATCTGTGTGTCCTCTTTGGAGAAGTGTCTGGGTCCTCTCCCCATTTTTAAATTGGATTTTTTAATTATTATTGTTGAGTTGTCTGAGTTCTTAATCAATTTTGGATACTAACTCCCTTATCGTATGTATCATTGGCGAACATCTTCTTCCATTCAGTAGCTTGTTTTGTTTTGCTGATGCTTTCCTTTGCTGTGCCAACCTTTTAAGTTTGATGTAGTTCCATTTGTTTACTTTTTTCTTTTGGTTCCTTTGCCCGAGGAGATATATCAGAAAAAAATATTGCTAAGAGAAATGTCAGCTATTTTACTGCCTTTGTTTTTTCTAAGAGTTTTATGGTATCTAGTCTTACATTTAAATCTTTAATCCACTTTGAGTTTATTCTTGTTTATGGTGTAAGAAGGTGGTCTAGTTTCAATTTTTGCCTGTATCTGTTCAATTTTCCCAATGTCATTTGCTGAATAGACTTGTCTTTACCCCATTGCATGTTCTTGCCGCTTTTGGCATATATTAATTGGCCATATACATGTGGGTTTATTTCTGGATTGTGTGTTCTGTTGAGTTCTCTCTCTTTTTTTCAATCCCTTCATCCCCCTTACCCTCCACCTTGCCCCAAGCAGTCTGTCTGCTCTCTATGAGTCTGTCTCTATTTTGCTTGGTGGTTCAGTTTGTTCTGCTATATTTGACTAACTCATCTGGGAAAGTTACACATGCATTGGGCTTGCCTTTTCTGCAGCTTGTGTGCGAATCTGCCTATTTTCCTTACTAGGATACATCCATGATAATTACCTCTGCCTTCTGGGAATCATGTCTTCTCTACATCTGTGCCTTGCATTTGACTATTTTCCTATCTGTCATATCGTAGTACTCTTGTTTGCTCACAGGCTTATCTTCCAAGCAGGGAGCATGCTGGTTTCATCTTACACATAACACTTATGCACAGCATCAGGCAGATAACAGACATGCAATAAACTTTTTTCTATCCTGAGTTAAATTAAATTGTATTAAACAGAATTTGGAAATAGAGGTTGAGAGAATATTGGTTTACAATGGTCTGTTTCACTGAGGGTTAAACAGATCTGTATGTTCTATCAGTTAAACCAGATTCTTATCAAACTCTTATCTGAAACCTAATAACTATTTCTGTTTAATGGCTCTTGCATTAATGATTAATTTTAATTTTTCCTTTCTCTTCTGCTAATCCTTATGCGGCATTTATAATTTAAATATTAATCCTTTGTAGTGGGTCTTCGTTCTTTTTTTTTTTTTTAAAGGTCTATGGCCTTTTAAGACCTAAATTCAAGTCTTTTTTTTTAAAAAAATAAATCTTTATTGTTCAGATTATTACAGTTGTTCCTCTTTTTTCCCCCCATAGCTCCCCTCCACCTGGTTCCCACCCCACCCTCTGCCCTTACCCCGACACTGTCCTCATCCATAGGTGTACGATTTTTGTCCAGTCTCTTCCCGCACCCCCCACACCCTTTTCCCCTTGAGAATTGTCAGTCCACTCTCTTTCTATGCCCCTGATTCTATTATATTCACCAGTTTATTCTGTTCATCAGATTTTTTATTCACTTGATTTTTAAGTTAACTTGTTGATAGATATGTATTTGTTGTTCATAATTTTTATCTTTACCTTTTTCTTCTTCTTCCTCTTGCTCTTCTTAAAGAATACCTTTCAGCATTTCATATAATACTGGTTTGGCGGTGATGAACTCCTTTAGCTTTTTCTTATCTGTGAAGCTCTTTATCTGCCCTTCAATTCTGAATGATAGCTTTGCTGGATAGAGTAATCTTGGTTGTAGGTTCTTGCTATTCATCACTTTGAATATTTCTTGCCACTCCCATCTGTTGAGAAATCAGCTGACAATCATATGGGTGCTCCCTTGTAGGTAACCAACTGTTTTTCTCTTGCTGCTTTTAATATTCTATCTTTGTCTTTTGCTCTTGGCATTTTAATTATGATGCGTCTTGGTGTGGTTCTCTTTGGATTCTTTTTGTTTGGGGTTCTGTGCGCTTCCTGGACTTGTAAGTCTATTTCTTTCACCAGGTGGGGGAAGTTTTTGGTCATTATTTCTTCAAATAGGTTTTTAGTATCTTGCTCTCTGTCTTCTTCTGGCACCCCCATAATTCGGATGTTGGTATACTTGAAGTTGTCCCAGAGGGTCCTTACACTATCTTCATATTTTTGGATTCTTTTTTTCTTTTTGCTTTTCCGGTTGCGTGTTTTTTGCTTCTTTGTATTTCAAATCTTTGACTTGATTCTTGCGTTCCTCTAGTTTGCTATTAGGTCTCTGTATAATATTTTTTATTTCAGTCAGTGTATGCTTAATTTCTAGTTGGTCCTTTTTCATATCCTCGAGGGTCTCGCTAAATTTATTGGCCTTTTCTAGTAAATTCTTGAAAAACCTTATAACTGTGGTTTTGAACTCTATATCCAGTCGTTTGCTTTCCTCCATTTCTTTCATTTGTGACCT
Source organism: Plecotus auritus (assembly GCF_963455305.1). Taxonomy (NCBI): domain Eukaryota; kingdom Metazoa; phylum Chordata; class Mammalia; order Chiroptera; family Vespertilionidae; genus Plecotus; species Plecotus auritus. The sequence goes on from NC_137777.1 coordinate 15,712,232, forward strand.
GTTTCTTTTTCTCCACATTTTGGCTGCTTCCCTGAGTTGATAGAGTGGCTTTGTGTGCTAGGTTTCCTATAGGGCCCAGTGGCTCAGCCTCCCCAGTTACCTGAGGTGGACACTCTTGGAGCACCCCTTTGTGGGCTGTATGCACAGTCTTGTTGTAGTTAAGCCTTGATTGTTGTTGGTATCTCTGGGAGGAATTGACCTCCAGGCCTATTGGCTGTGAGGATCAGCTGTGTCTATGATGGGAGAACTTCTGTGCTGGAGACACCCTTATGGGGCAAGACTTGCTTCAGTGGGGCTTTGGTGCTCACTGAGTCTGCCCCCTGAGTGTGTCCGTTATGGATCTGAGGCGTTATAATCTGGATGGTCCCACTCTGACCCCTGGGTACACTGGCTCTTGGATCTCCAAGGAGGTGCTAATTTAGCCTCTGCCTGAGGCCACCCAGCAGGAGCTATGGAGAGATCTGCAGATTCCTCTTCTTTGTTTGGGTTTTGGAGGCCCAGCTGTGAAGCAATGGGGCCTTGGGCCTTCTTTTGGATGTTCTGGGTCTCACTGATTCAGCTGCAGTTTGTTACGTAAGTTTAGAATTCAAAGGACCAGGCCATCCATATGCAAAAGCATCTGCGCTCAGCTTGGATGGGGCGGAGTCTCAGGGCAGAGCAAACAGCAATGGCTTCCCGTCAGCCCTGCCCTAAGAGGCCCCTGGGTCTCAGTGTCCCGTGGTAATCACTGCAAGCACCTCTGAGAGAAAGCCGCCCTCGAGTTTTGCCCGCTGCCAGACTGTCCAGTTTCTCCCCGTATGAGTCTGGGTCCCCAGAGTCTCACCTGGAACTGGAGTTCAGCGCAGTCGGGAGCTTTTGTCTCCCTCCCCATTGAGAAAGCCAGCCTCGCACTCAGTTGCCAGTCCTCTCCGCATATGTCTCAGTACCTCTGCTTCCTGCAGCTCCTCTGAGTCTTAGTGTGCTTTTCTCTTCTCTTCTAGTTGTAGAATTTCCACTAAGCCAGCCTTCCTGTGGTTCTAGATGATGTCCGTTTTGTCTTTTAGTTATAGTTTTGAAATTGTTGTGCGAGACAGCAGTTTAGGTGTTTACCAATGCCGCCACCTTGGTTTCTCCTCAAGTCTTTTTTTTTTTATTTTTTTCTTGATTTCAGAGAGGAAGGGAGAGGGAGAGAGAGAAACATCAATGATGAGAGAGAATCATTGATTGGCTGCCTCCTGCATGTCCCACACTGGGGATTGAGCCTGGGCATGTACCCTGACTGGGAATTGAACCATGACCTCCAGGTTCATGGGTCGACACTTAACCACTGAACCATGCCAGCCAGGCATGGGTCTTCATTCTTACAAATATTTTCAAAATAATATTCAACATATAACTATCGGAAGTCATTACAAATGCTACATTGAAACATTTACTAAATGTTAATCTTTCTCCTTTCTGAATAACTAACAATTTTTTTAATGAAATGTCATAAATTGTTGACCCTAAGAAGCAAATTTTTTCACTTCATAATATTTTGGAAATATATTTCTTAACATTAAATGCTTGCCATTGTATAATGGCAGCATTTTTTTCTTTCTAGTGAAATGTAAAATAATGGTGCATATTGTAATTGATAGCAATTTAGATGGAATGAAATAGGATAGCAAGGATGTATATTATATTAAGTTATATTATATATTTTACCTATCTGTCTACCCTCTGGAATTTAAATTTCTTGAGGTCCTATTTATACCCATAGAACATGGATCAGTTTTACACTGTGTAATTATTAAGATGAATTCTAAGGTATGTAATATATGCGGTTATTTAACCAACCACATGTTACTAAAGAAGATGACATTGGTAATATCAAGGGAGCAAGATTAAAAACATAAGCTAATTGTGGATAATACTTTATCTTCCTATTCCAAATGTTATTGTACATTAGCTAGCCTTGGTTTTGTTTTGGAGCTTGAGATGTGGTTTAAGTATACCTGGCCCTATAGATCTGCTGACTTCATGGTTTGGTCCCTAGCTTAAAAATTTTCTGCTTTCAGAACTGGCAATGCACTTGAAGCAAACTACTACAAACTTAGTGACTTAAAACCACACACATTAACTCACAATTTTTGTTGTTCAGGAGTCTCTGCATGGCTTAGCTGAATACTTTGCTTATGGTTTCAAGCTACAGCCAGGGTGTTGGCTGGGCTGTGGTTTTACCTGGAGGCTTGGCATGATGCTACCCGAAGTTTCTAGATAGTACCCACTGTTCCTCAAGTTTGCCTGATGTTCTTTGGGTGCTGCTCACTTCCTCAGGCTAGCAGAGACTATCGAGGCAGCGTTTTGTTAACAATAGGATGAAGTGACATCCCACTGCCTTAATGAGGAGTACATCACAGGTTGTGCACAAAGGCCTGAACACCAAGAGATGGGGACTTTGGGGCACCACCTTAGAATCAGTTCTCCACATACCCCAACATTGTCTCTGAAGCAACTCCATGGAATATAGTTTGAAACCATTGCCTTAGATAATATTCCTTATATGTAATTTTTTTTTAACCTTGGGCTTTGAGTCTCCTTTAATACTGATTATTTTGTTTTCTTGGAGGGGAAAAGACTTAAGTCTTATAATCAGTTTTAATGGCCATCATATAAGGAAAATTATATCCCAAAATACAGTTTTGGAACACCTGTCCTGGGAGAAAGGTTAGTGTTCCAACTAGGTTTGTGGAAGCTGTATGTTATATAATCCCTATAAAGAAGCATATTGTCGTTACTATATGAGAAATCTTGCACTCATTAAATCTATTTAATAATGTTTAACCCACAGTTTTCCAAACTTATTTGATTAGAGGACCTTTATATCACTCAGTCCTTACCATTTTGCAAAACCAGTGTTTCTTGTTGGAAAATACCAACATGTATAGCCTGACAAGTTAAAGAAGACAGTAAAATATGAAGAAGAGAAATAAGAGGGAAAATAAAAGGGGCATAGATGAGTTTTCCCAGTTAGAAGGAAAGTTATTATTTTACTAGAGGCCTGGTGCACGAATTTGTGCACGGGTGGGGTCCCTCAGTCTGGCTGGCAATCGGGCTGATCAGGGCCAAAGGAGGTTGGCGGCCGGGGGGAGGGGCTGCAGGAGGTTGGCTGGCCACAGGAGGTTGACGTGGGAGCCACTCCTGCATTGAGCATCTGCTCCCTGGTGGTCAGTACGCGTCATAGTGATGGGTCGACCAGTTGTTTGGTCATTCGGTCGCTTAGGCTTTTATATATAGAGATTTTAATAATGATGAAGATGATGATGATTCCATCAACATTGACATGACTCTATAATTTGCAAAGCACTTTCATTATAACTATCTTTTTTTACCCATCTTAAACATTTTTTAAATATTTATTTTTTAATTGCAAGTAGCATACAATATTATATAGTGATTAGAATTTATATACCTTATGAAGTGATTTTCTCAGCATGTCTGGTGCCATTAATTTGTTTCTGCTTTGTTTATTTTTTTTCTTAGATTCCACATATAAGTGAAATCATATGGTATTTATCATGACCATTATCTTATTGAAACCTCTCAACAATATGATATTTCACAGTTAATCTTTTTATACAGATGAGTAAATGAGTAAAATTAATGAGTGGAGTCAATACTTTAATATAGGTTTTTTTTTATGGCTCCAGCTATAAAATTCTTTCTGCTGCAACATGTTGTGACTTGATAAACATGGTTAAGTTAAAAATGAGGATGTTGAAGATTACATTTGTATATATAGTATGTAATTTAATTGCAAAACCTTTATTAACCTAAAGTAATGAAAAACAATGATATAAAATAGTTAAACTCTTCTATTCATTTAATGATTGTAGAAAAATTTTATAAACAGAATATCTGAAGGTTTTCCCCTCTATGTATTGAACACACAACACACACACACACACACAGACACACACACACACACACTATTGGGTTAGTTTATATTTTACAGTAGAGGTAATTGAAGGAGAAAAATCTTAGCCTAAGACATGAATCTTTTGATTATTTTACCAGGTTTCATATTTAAATTTGTTTAACTTGCACTAATAAAATCAGTGAATATCAGAGTTAGATAGGATTGAATGCATTTTTACTGTAACTTCCTAACTGAAGCACTGAGCTTCTCTTCCATCAATACCTATAAAGGCAGCAACACATTATTTCTGAATTTTAATTTTGAAATAATTATAGATTTGCAGGAAGTTGTACAGATATTACAAAGAAATCCCATGTGCCCTTCACCTAATTTCTTTCAATGGTTACATCTTTTGTAACTATAGTACAATATCTAAACCTGGAAATTGACATTGGAACAATGTTTATATAGTTCTGTGACATCTTACCATATACATGGATTCATGTAACCATTGCTATTATAAATACAGATTATTATAAAGATATTGCCACAAAGATCTTTTTTTGCTACCCCTTTATGGTAACACCCCCACCCCTATTCCTAACCTCTGCTAACAACTGATTTGTTCTCCACCTCTATAATTTTATCTTGAAGAGAATGTTATATGAATTAAGTCATACTGTATGCAACATTTTATGATTTTATTCATTCAGCATATTGCCCTTGAGGTCCATTTATGTTTTATGTATCATTAGTTTTTCCTTTTTCTTACTGAGTAGTATTCCATGGTATGGTTATACCACAGTTTATCTGTTCACCTGTTGACGGACATTTTGGTTGTTTCCATTTTTTTGCTATTACAAATAAAGGTATCTTTTTTGATGTAATTTCTCTTCATATGAAGCATTCAGCCTTTGACCATTAAGTATGATCTTAGCTGTAGGTTATATTCTTTACTTACCTAGACAAGTTTTCTATTTCTTGTTGTTGTTGGTTTTTCATGAATGTTTTATCAATTAATAGGATCATGTGATTTTTCTCTTATAACTTGTGAATATGATACCTTGATTTTCAATATTCAACCATCAATAAACCCCATGTGGTCAGTGTGTATAATTCTTTTTATATACTGTTGCTGACTTACATTTGCTAATATTTTGTTAAGGATTTCTGTGTCTATATTTATGAGGGCTATTGGTCTGCATATTTCTTGTTGTTTGCCATTTACTTTTTTGTTTTCTATTTTTCTATTTGTTTCCTCTTATTTTTTTAATTTTAATATATTTTTATTGATCTTCGAGAGGGAGAGAGAGATAGAAACATCAATGACGAGAGAAAATTATTGATTGGCTGCCTCCTGCATGCCCCCAGTGGGGACAGAATCCGAAACCCGGGCATGTGCCCTGACTGGGATTCGAACTGTGACCTCCTGCCTGGTTCATAGGTTGATCCTCAACCAGGGGCCCATGCCAGCCAGGCTATTTGTTTGCCTTTTAAATTTTTTTCCTTGCCTTCCTATGGGTTATTTGAACTTTTAAATTTACACTTTAATTCATCTGTAATGTTTTTGAGTATAATTTCTTTGCAAAGGTATTTTTTTTAATGGTTGCTCTAGATAACATATTACATATGCACAACTTATCACATCCTATGGGTTGACATCTTGTTAACATGGAGTAAAACATGGAGATCTTACATACTTTAAGTTATTTTATCCTTTCCTGTTTATGATGCAATTGTTTTAAAGATTTATTCCATGTATGTCTAAAAGCACATCAGACAATGCACACTTTTGCTTCAAACATCAAACATAATTTCGAGAAGAAGGAATGCCTATTGTATTCACCCATATTTTTGCTTACCGGGTTTTTAAATTAACTTTCCATATTTCCAGGTTCTTTCTTTTTTGTTTCCAGAACTTCCTTTAGCCATTCTTTTAGGGTAGTTCTCTGCTGGTGCCAAATTCTCTTAGTGTTCTTATTGTCTGAGTATGTCTTTATTGCTCATTCTTTTCTGAAAGATAATCTTGTCATATTTAGAATTCAGGGTTGACATTTCTTTTATTATCAGTAATTTGAGAATATTTTGTCACTTCATTCTGGCCTCCAACGTTTCTGATGAGAAATCCACTGTCATTCTAATTGTTTTTCTTCCCCTTTAGGTAAAATGTTGTTTCTTTTTTGCTGCTTTCAACACAGTTTGTTTTTAATTTTCGGTTTGATCGTGGTATGTCTTGGCACAGATTTTTGTGTGTATTTTTTTTATTTGGGCTTTATGTAGTTCCTTGAATCAGTAGGCTTACATGTTTTGCAAATTTGGAACATTTTCAGTCATATCTTAAAATACTTTTTAATCCTATCTTCTTTCTCTTCTTTTGGTACTACAATGAGGTGCATCTTGTGTTATATTTTAATTATGCTATTTTGAACCATTCATCTATATACATTTTTTTTAACTTTCTTGTCTCTCCTTGACTCTTCAGTTACTTCAATTTAATTGTAATCCCTCAAAGCCCCTGAGGCTCTTTTAGTTTTTATATATAGTCTATTTTCTCTCTCTCTTTTTAGATTGGGTAAATTATGTTCTGTTTTCAAGTCCTCTCTAGTTCTTTGTCTTCTCCATTTTGCCATTGAGCCCATCTATTTGTTTTTTCCCCCCCCTAGTTATTTTTCAAAACATTGTAAAATTTATATTTGTTGCTTTTTTGTGTGTGTCTTCTATTTCTTGTTCTAGAACTGGAAAGCCCAGCAACACATTTTTGTACTGCTACTAAAGGGAGGATATTTTATTTTATTTCTGCCCTTTGAAACTACACAAAATAAGAATATTAAGTAGTAAGTATTACAAAAGTAATGCTAGTAGGTTAGGACTATTTTCTATATGTTTTACATTTACCTTATTTAATTCTTATAGTAATTTTTACTCAACAAATGTTTACCTCTTGTCTACCAAATATGATAGTTTTTTTGTGTGTTTTTGTTAGTCACATATTTCATTTTAGCTTCAAGTGGTTAAATAGCTAGTTTCCCTTATTTATATAGGAAAGAGCTACATTTTCTTTCTTGGTAGGTTGCAGATATGGGGGCAGAAGAGAGATTTTGAGCTGAATTCTTACACCTTCACATAAACCAGCCAAGAAATTTCATTTGCAGTCTCCATTCTTTATTTAATTCAGTTCAGAGATTTATCAGTACTTTGTTGTGGAACAATAGTTTATTTTCAAAGGGTTATAGATTTTTCTGAGATACAAATACTCTAGGCTTTTTGGCTCACCATAAAATTATAATTGTCTTTTTCTGCCACAAAAAAAAGGTTGGAAAGCACTCTAGTTCACAGGTTGACGAATTTTTTCTCTACAAATTGAATTTAGTGTGTGTTAGCTCAGCTCGATTATTCTTTACAGATAAACTTTTTAAAGTAATTGTCTCCAGTGGTTCTCAAACAGCAGTGAGATCATACCTGGTAGGCGTGGTGAAACACCAATCGCTGGGCCACGTGTACAGAATTTCTGATTAATTAATTGTTAGGTGGTGCCCAAGAATTTGCATTTCTAACAAGTCCCAGGCGATGTTGATTATGTTATTTTGAGGCTTTCACTCTGTGAACCATTCATCTATACACACTTTTTTTCTACTTGTCTCTCTTCAGTTACTTCAATTTTCATTTTTATTATTCTACCCAGAATGCTTTTCCTGACATCTTTCTTGATCTTCAGGTTGCCAAGTCAAATACACTGTTGTGCCTGATGTGTAGGAATCATTCAGCATAGTGGGTTTCTCCTCTTGTTTAGGAAACTCTTGTTTCGTGTTGAGGTGTCCATCTCCCTCCTTCTATTTTTTCCTCTGAATGTTTTTTCTTAGTGTCTCTGTCTCTCTTCTATTTTTACTTCACCCTCCCCCCTTTTTTCCCTCAAACTCTAAATGTTAAAATTCCTTCTGGGTCCTCTTCTTATCTTTATTCTCTGATCCTAAGTGATCTGTCTACTTACTCCTGTGTGCTAGTACTAGTAATTCCAAATTTATGTCTCCAGCTCTGATCTTCCTTCTAAGCCGTATTGTAACTTAACCGAATATGCCCAACTGAATAGCTTATGGGTATTGCAAACAGTATAGCCACAATTTATCACTATGTTTAATAAATTCTAAGATGTATGTTTTTACTTCAAAAATCTATGAATCTTATATACGGTAACATCTTAGATTCTATGAAACAGAGTAATTCCTTCCTATTTCTTCCCTAATTCAGTGTTCTTCCTCCAGTCTTCTCCCACTCTTAAATGGTCTTTCCTTACATTCATTTGTTAATGCCAGAAACCTGGGTGCTATCCTTGACTCTCCAGTCATTCTTAAGCCTTAATTCTGCCTCCAAAGTGCCTCTCAGTTTTCTCTTTTCTTACCACATCTATTGCCAGCACCTTTGTTAAATCCCTAATCACCTGTCCCATGGATTATTGCAAATGCCTTTTAACTCTTGGCGTCATCCAATTCAATCTCTATTTAGTGCTTAGATTCATCTTTTAAATATGTAAATCAGTTTATATCACCATTTTACTTAAAGTCCTTCAAGGAATGAAATTCACAGTTCTTTCATGTGGCATAAAAAGGCCTCACTAAGCTGGTCTGTGCTGCCTCACCAGTCCCCTTTGGCATTATATTTGCCCTCATTCCTTTGGGTTCAGACACACTGGTGTCCTAGCAGTCCTTTTACAGGACCATGCTATTCCTGGAATGTTCTTTCCTCCACTTTCCATCTGCCTATCTCCTTACGTGTCCTTCTTTAGAGGTGTTCACTGACCCTAAATTTAAATTAGATCTTACTATCCTCGCTCTGTGTTTTAATTTCCTAAGTGACACCGAGGACTTATTTATTGTGTTTATCCCCACTCTGTTGTGTATCTCATCTTTTAACCCCATGCACTAGAGCTTAGCACAATGCATAGCAAATGAAGGGGATTAGTAAGTATTTTTAAATAAGTGAAAGTATGAATAGAGTTTAAAAAGATATATGTGCACATAGTCTAAACATAAATCCTTTTTCAAATGTAAGGCAAAGAAGGAGCATATAAGCATGGGAAGTAGATACTCATTCTTAGTTGTCAATGACACAAATTATCTGACAAAATTATTTAAATTTTTCTTTTTATGAGAATGTAATTTTTGGAAAATTATTTCACAATAATAAGTATTTCATAATAAAAGTAAAGTTTCTTTTATTTTTACTAATAGAAATTGAGTGTATCTCTTTTGTCACTTTCATACACAACTATTCTTTTGTGTAAGCAATTCTTTTTTTTTTATCCACCAAATATTTTTAGGAGGTTTCAGCATTAAAAATAATATTGTATTACACTCCAGGAACAACATTTAATTGCTTGGCTTTTTGTTATAGTGGTTATTGGCAAACCACTATTTAATTTCTGAAATGTTCTTTATGCTTTGGAGAATAATTCATGTCTGTAAACCAGCATGAAAAAGATAGCATGAGTAACAGTCATAACCGATAGTCTTTTTCTTTTTCAGAATATGTATTTTTTTTTCATTTCTGTTTATTATTAGCCTTTTCTCTTCTTTTAGGACCTTTGTTCTCTAGGGTCTGTCTAGAGATCATAAACTTGATATCCTACATTCTGTAAGTTTTACTCATTTGGAATCTTAGCTTTCTCTTGATATGTGTAGTGAGTGTTAGAGACAGAGTTCTTGAAAGCAGACAGTACCACCCAGTTTAAAATGTTGATAATGCCTTTGTCTGTCCTTTCCTTCGCCGTCTCCTTTACTGCACTCTCTTGTCTGTCTGACTCTCACAGGAGACATGGATTACAACTGGTTGGACCATACGTCTTGGCATAGCAGTGAGGCATCCCCAATGTCTTTGGTGAGACATGTGGGGCCTTACTATTTAATCTCTGTTATCATTTCACTTTTCCTTTTTTATTTACACTTTTGCATGTTTTCTTTTTTGTATCTTTTTTTTTTTTTTTAATCCCACACCTGTAGGGGACAGTCAAAAGGGAAAAAGAAAAACTAGTGAGCAGGCAGTTTTGTCGGACTCTAACACCAGGTCTGAGAGACAAAAGAAAATGATGTGCTTTGGTGGCCACTCTTTGGAAGAGGATTTGGAATGGTCCGAGCCTCAGATTAAGGACTCTGGGGTAGATACCTGTAGTAGCACAACCCTTAACGAGGAGCATAGCCATAGCGAGAAGGTACTGAGATTGTGGAGCCTGCCTTTTAACCTGCTCATTCGGTCTTCGTTTGCTCTCTGTCACTCATTCAAACAGAACCTAATAAAAGCACAGGGCATTTCAGGGGTCAATGTAGCATTTCCTAAGGTGCAGAAAAGAAAAACAAAACCAAAACAAACAAATCAAAATATTTCTTGCTTGCTTTGCTGTTTTTGTTGTTTGACGGCATACCAAAAAAATATAAATAAATAAATAAATAAGTAAATGAAATAAAAATTAGGAACAAAGGAATGTTTTGTCTATGGTCGCATGAGAGACTTTTGTAATGTTATTATAAACTACAAATACAAAGAATTTCTTGGATTGGCTTATTTGATTGCTTGTGTATATTTTCCTTGGGATGAAAAATTGTTAATAGTTTGAATCCCAGGCAAAAGGGAGCTAATTGGGTCTATTTGCACAGAAAAAGTTGTTTTTCTTTTTTCCCTTTCACTGTCATTTTGCTCTTTTGTTTTATTGTCATAGCATTTCAATGTAGCATTAATTAGTATCAGAACCATTGCTGCCTGCTTTGGTATTTATTATTTTTGCTTTTAGTGTAGTGAGACTTTTAAAATCTTATTACCATGTAGATGTGACTGACTAGAACTTGTCTTTGCCTGCTAAATTTTGCATGAAGATGTGCATGTTACTTTAAGATAACTGTGAAACGTGATTACACAAATCATTGACTTCGTTATTTGACATATAATTCATAATGGAATGGAATGGTGTCATGATTTCTAAAAGGATTAGTTCTGCCCTGAGAAAGAGATAAACTCCTAATATTTTAAAGGTTATATTTAACAATGGATACCATGGAATTAGCCAATAAAATCAACTTACTAAATAGATCAAAGACCTGAAGGACTCAATGAACCTCTAAAAAGTGAGAAATGTAATCTATGCCCACCTTTAAATTAGGCCTATTTCTCCCGGAATCAATTGGAAAGTTTTGGGGCATGTGTTTCTTGTAAATTTAATCTAGAAACCTATTTCACCAAAGCCCCTCCTCAGAGGTTTGACTTTTGTGTTTTATATCATTTGACCTTTTAACTTATATTGCAATAAGGTCTCTCAAAGTTTTCCAAAAGTGTTGGAAGATTAAATTTTCATTTTTAAATGAGTTTACTTTTGTAGAATTTCAGTCTATCTTTCCTACCTATGATTTTATTAATCTCCAGCATGTTATTAAATTAGGGTTTGAACATATTTTCAAGATTTCTTCAATTTTGTAAAACTACATAACTTCAGTATTGTGTCAAAAGACTGTAAGAATTAGAAGTAATTTGACTTTGAAAAAACTTGAGATAATAAAATTCAGGTTATTGGCATAATGTAGTAAGTCTTTTTTGATCAATGTTTTTTGATCAAATATTTTGAATGCAAAGTGGTTTGTGTAATCATAGTACAATGGCAATCTGGAATTTAGAGAGATTGTACAATAAGGGGTCACTTGTCATAAAAGGACATTAATTTTTTTTGTTTTTTGATGCAATGTCAGCACCCTGTGACATGGCAGCCATCTAAAGATGGAGATCGCTTAATTGGTCGTATTTTATTAAATAAGCGTCTGAAAGATGGAAGTGTGCCTCGAGATTCAGGAGCAATGCTTGGCTTGAAGGTATGTGATGAAATATGTAAGGTTTTGACTCTATGTTACTTTACAGGTTTATCAGAGAAGCAAATTCTTTCTACCTATACCGAATTAGTGGCTTTTCTTTCTATTTTCAAGAATTCACAAATATTTGCCCTTAATATCCATTTCTTATTTTTCAAGTTTTACTTAGGAAGTTTCCATTATTCTACAATAATACTTGTATGTATAATTTTAGAAATTATAATGAGTTATTTACTTGAATTCTAAATACAGTGCAAAAACTTATTTTACCTGTACAGTTTGTCCTTTATATCTATATCTGTGCTTATATTCTATTTATTTATTTATTTATAAATATATTTTTATTGATTTCAGAGAGGAAGGGAGAGGGAGAGTTAGAAACATCGATGATGAGAGAGAATCCTTGATGAGCTGCCTCATGCACACCCCCTACTGGGGATTGAGCCCACAGCCCAGGCATGTGCCCTGACTGGGAATCGAACCATGACCTCCTGGTTCATAGGTCAAAGCTCAACCACTGAGCCACACCTGCTGGGCTATATTCTGTTTAAGTGATAGTTTTATTCAATGACTATGCAAACTTGAGAAATGTAATATATGTATTACTTAGGAATATAATTTTTGTATTAGTGTAGCAAAATATGTGTCTGTTTGTATGTACGTGTGTGTATCTGTGAGAGAATACTGTTTGAAGTCTGGAAGCTCAAAAATGCTTATTTAGGAGATTTCATATAAATACTAATTTATATTACACCAAATACAGTTCTGTTTGATTTTTTGTGTGTGTTTTTTTGTACATCTGTATGGTGAATTAAAAACTGAAGTAAAAAAAAGAGTAAATGTTTTGGAGTTAGCCATTGCTATATAAAACATAGTGAGAACATAGTGAGAAATATTAGAAAACTATGGGTGTAAGTGGAATTGGGCAACTAACATTTATTGGGTGGCTGGCAACTCATCTGAGCACTTTATATCTATCATTTTGTTTAACACCCACAACAGATAAAAAATAAGCTTAGAGAATTGTCATAACTTGCCCATGGTCACAAGATGGAGATGAAGGTGGGATTTAGATCCAGATCTGCCCAGTATCGTGTCAGAGCAGTGTAATGTGATGGTTAGGAAGTCTTGGCTTGATATCTAGTTACAGCAATGATTGTGTAATGACATTGGTCTTAGCCTCAGACTCCTCATCTGTACAATGGGGATAATAATGCTTACTGAATTGTTACAGTAAGATTAAATATAGCAATATATAAACATTTAGTACAGTGTCTGACACGCTATAACACATCAATAATATAGTCAGTAATATTATTACTATTAAAACTTGTCAATTCAAAAATAAATTAAAAAAATTAACATAGAGATGTAAATCCAAAATATCTATACATTTAATTTTCAGAATCAAATATAGGAATCAATAATTAGTATTAACTGTATTGCAATTGAGTTTAATTCATTGCAGTTTGGGAATAAATATATGGAATAAGACAAATGAATGGTATTTTAATTCAGATATCTTTCACTCAATTTAGAAGAGGATAAGAACTATTTTAGTCAACAAAGTTAGTTACTATTGTTTGCTTGGCTTGCTATAAAGGTGATAATATTGATTGAATTGCAGTTAATGATAATCAAAACATTACTTTTGTTAGAGGCTACTCTTGTAGGTACATCTATGACTCCACAGCATTATTGGTAATATTTATATATATTTTCTGAAATATATACAGGAGTGGGCAAAAGTAAGTTTACCGTTGTGAGTACAAGAAGCACCATTTATTCTTGTATTATTATTTATCGTAGTATTTTTCCATGCGAACAACTGTAAACCTACTTTTGCCTCACCCTATTAATAGAAACATAAAAATAGAAAAAAATGGGATGCCAATGGTAAACAATTCTGAGGAGATTAAGTAAGTGTAATAATTTTCTCAGGAAAAATATATCATCATCATGCACATTATTAATGTGCCTAAAAGGTTATTAATGAAATTTAGGCAAGCTATCATAATTATAGTAAAACTAACAAGTATTTATATTATTGTGATATGTGAAATCTATAAAAAGATATATTAATTATATAGTACTGAAATAACATATTTTTAGAAGTGACAAAAGTTAAGAATTCTGTAATAAAGAAATTACAAATTGTTGTTTTTAAGGTATGCAACATTTTCAACAAATAATAGATTAAGTTGTAAAACATTTGGAATATGTAAAAAGCTTACTCTTGGGATATGTGCTCAGTTCATAATAACAACACTCTATTACTTAAAAAATATTTTAAGTATAGTAAGTTATAGTTTTAAAAGCTGCAAATTGTCTCCCTGGCCTGTGTGGCTCAGTTGGTTGAGTGTGCATTAAAGGGTCGCCGGTTTGATTCCAGGTAAGGGCACATGCCCAGGTTGCAGGTTTGATCCCAGGTTGGGATGCATGCAGGAGACAACCGATCCATGTTTCTCTCTCACATTGATGTTTCTCTCTCTCCCTCTTCTTTTCTCTCTCTCTCTAAAATCAATAAAAACATATATTTTTTAAAGTTTCAAATTGTCTAATTATTTTTTACTTGAATACTCAATCATGTTCATTGGAAGAAAGTATCTCTTACTCCTTGTCTTTATGAAACAGGTTGTAGGAGGAAAGATGACTGAATCAGGTCGGCTCTGTGCATTTATTACCAAAGTGAAAAAAGGAAGTTTAGCTGATACTGTAGGACATCTTAGGCCAGGTAGGTTTCTATCTTTGATTGTTCACATTTAAACTGTTAAAATTGAGTAGTTATGAAAGTAATCCTCAAATAGAAGTGATTTGACTAGTAATAAAGTGCTCATTTAACTTAAATAAATTTATTCATTAATGGGAAGTAATATTATTTCTTGAACCACATTAGATAAAAGGATTTGTTTGTTTATTTATTTTGCTTATTGATATTCCTACTCTCTTTCTAGTATTCACCTATTTTGTTTCCCATAAGTTTTAACTTAAAAAAAATTCCAACATAGTTTAGGAAAAAACTTCATAGATAAATGCATATTTCCTAAAGTGTGTTACTCCTTATCTCTAACGATTAGGAGAGATCATTGAGTACCTTGGAGAGGATTCAGTAAGATACTAAATGTTAAGCTTTTTACAAGAGAATTCAGTCAAAGTGCTCAGCCAGCTTAGAATGTAGACTCATGAAACCTATAAAGTGGCGACTGATCTTGATAGTTTCTCGGATTAGAATTTCTATTAGAATTAACATTTCTATGTCACCAAGATGGTGAAATAGTTCACTCCTGCCTTTGCTCCCTTTCCCAAGAAGAACTAACAACTATTCATGGACAAGACATCACAGAGAAAATCCTGGAGATCACAGAGATAATTGTTATGTAATTTTTTTTCTGACCTTTGGCCTTTGAGGTGAAATATACCAATCATCCTTGTCATCAAATTTTATGCCACTGGAGCTGTTCTCAGTATGTTTCCTATTTCATAATGGTGATTTTACTCTGTTGAGGTTATTGCAGCGTAAGATTCCTTTGTTTTGAGTGTATATGGGATTAGATTTTCTTTCTAAGGTGTACATTACTGATACACACAATAGGTGATGAAGTGTTAGAATGGAATGGAAGGCTGTTGCAAGGAGCCACTTTTGAAGAAGTATATAACATCATCCTGGAATCCAAACCTGAACCACAAGTGGAGCTTGTTGTTTCAAGGCCTATTGGGTAAGTTGGTCTGAGTACTTTTCATATGTATAGAGTTGACTACGTTAAACAAGTTATGAAGTGCAATCCAAAAATGTCTGATTGCTTTATCAAAATACATTATTTTGAGGACATTTCTTATAAGTACCGTGTGCTAACCGATTGCGCCACTGGAGCTCCTTGAGGACATTTCTTTTACTAAAAACACCTCACCAAAAATCATGGCATATCTATCTGTAAAGTTAATTACAAAAGAGGAAATATTTATCTTTTTATTGTTTTTATTATTTTAGTAACTTAGTATATGGTTGATGGCATTAGTAGAAGGGGACTGTAGTAACAATTACTTTTAAAGGAAGTTTCATGAACTATGGTCCTTTATATTGTGAAAATGAGGGTCAACTATATTCTGTGATTTTTATTTTTTTCCAAAATGGAGATTTCAACAAAGAAAGGTAAAAATATAAGCAAATGCCAGATACTCATTTGTTTTTATAGTTTGTTACCTATAGATTAAATCGACAATTTCCAAAAGTTGGCAATAAGTATAGTCCTTTGCATCTCTGTTATGAGAAGTACTCATTATCACAGTAGTCTTTCCTTTATAGAAGCTTATATTCTAAGCCAATGTAAAAGATATACTATAATTAGAAAAAGCGATTAAATATTATAAACTGACAGGAAATTATTAAATTCATTTTCATGGTAAAAGCTTTTTAGGGTAGAGGCTATAGAAATTATTTCTTGCTATGGAATATAATGCCTAGTTTTCATTCATTTAGGAAAAGATTGGACTATATTATTTTGTTATCTTTTTATCCTGTAGAAAATGACTTATGTTGGTAACTTAGTTTTTGAAATGTTCCTTTCAAAAGTAATGAATCTGGCACATGAAATTTATCTGTTTTTCATTTTGTCTTTTCAAAGGTTTTTATTATGTTAAAACTGTACTGTATCAATCTAGTATATTAATCAAATGTATTTCTTCATATTAAAAGATACTCTAAACATTTTTGTTTAATGTCTTAAATATTCTTTTATGTAATTTTCTGAATGATCTTAACCATTAATATCTACCCCTTTTGGCAAATTTCAAAGAAAATGTACGTTTTTTGTGTGTAAATGCAGTTATATAGTAATTTTGTAAGTCCCAACAAGGAACATGTTTACATTTTTCTCAGTGGAATTATTACATTTAAAAAGTTTCAATCAAAATCTGAATAATTAAATTTTTGTTTTGGTGATACTTTATTTGCATTTTATTATTGATTTAGAACAACAGCAAATAAAAATAAAGAATGGAATAGACTTACAATGTATCTATAAAACTTGTTGAATGCAGAAATTTTTTAGAATGGACAATTGTTTAGTGAGGCATATAGAAAATAAAGTATATGTTTTTATATATCTGCTATAAATGGGTATGAATTTCAATATTTTTAAAAGTTAATTGGTCTTAACCAAGAATATAGGTTGATAATGATGAAAATAGTAGTTGCATTAATTGTTGCAACAATATCTCGTTTTCCTTTTCTATCATTTCAGAGATATACCTAGAATACCTGATAGCACACATGCACAACTGGAGTCCAGTAAGTTTCATATATTCTAGAAGATAATGTTGTTAATAATGCCATTCATCAGGAGAAAATGAAGTATCCTGTTAGCCCCATTTTTACTCACTCTCCAATTTGTCCCTTCCCCTCCATTCACATCATTCATGCATATCTCTTCTGAGTACTGAACTTCACTTATGCTCCAGTAAAAGCGTCTAATCACTTTGGAACATTGTGGCTAGGAAAGTGGAATGACATTCTGTGGGCATTAAAAATAAAATTTAAGAGCTAGATGGTGAAGATGATTAAATACCAATGAAGAGCCATTGTTGTTATTCTCTATGTGTGATTGCCATTTCAGGTTCTAGCTCATTTGAATCTCAAAAAATGGATCGTCCTTCTATTTCCGTTACCTCTCCCATGAGTCCCGGCATGTTGCGAGATGTTCCACAGTTTTTATCTGGACAGCTTTCAGTATGTGATCACTAAATTAATTTATCTTTTTGGAATATCAAGTAGTGTTTTTCTTATATGTTGCTAGTTTTTGGTAAACCAAGTTTTTCTTAGAATGTAATTGTGCCTTTAACCATCAACTTTCTCATTCTTAGTAATTAATTGAAATTCAATTTTAATTATTTACCATAGTGCTTTCTTTATTAGAGTTAGGTTTCCTGTAATGTAATGAGCTTAAGAATTTGTGAAGATATCTACAATGTTTTTTACTTTAGTAATATTGTTCCAAAATTCAAGGTTATGATTTTTACTCAGTATCCTAAAATGACTATAAAGTGTCATGAACTTTTAAGGGAAATAAAAATTCTGCACTATACAAAGATGATATATTTAAGATAAAAGTAAATATTTATGTACTTTTCTCTGCTTTTCAACCTTAAGGAAATTTTGAGTGGGGTAAGAATATTGCTCTGAAATATAATGATACTTGAGATGCTTTTGTCAACAGACAAAATTAAGTACATGAGTAAATATATAATTGACTGCTGAGTACACCAGATGATTTTATATTAAATGATCCCTAATTTGAACATTTTATAATGTAAGTTAAAAGTTCAATTATGTGTTTTATGTCTATATGAGAAGAGCTTTGCAAATGTAAGCCCTCACTTTTTTGTTAACTTCTTCAGTTTTATTTCCCTTTTTAAATCATTTTAAAATGTTAAAATATTAAAATTTATCCATCTATACTTTAGAAAAATAAGGTCACTAAGTTATTAAACTTGAAACTTTATGGATATGAAGAACTATTTAGATACTCAAAATTCAGACAGTGAGTTTTGTATAAAAAGTATAAATAAAAACTAAACTATTCATGTACTAATATTTTAAGAGCAAAAGGAAAAATCTTTACTAAATAAGCTATAAAACTTCTTTTATATTATTAGGAGAAAGGGAGATGTTTGATTTTTACTGAATTTTCATTAATTTAAAAGATATAGCAAGTATAAGCACACTTAGTATATTAAAGTTTATTGAACAAGTCATTAGACATGTCTGTTCTGGGGGTATTTTGATCAAAAACATGACAATTAAAAATAGTTATTCAAGGAAAAAACTGAGCTACTGTTAGGAGATTGTAAATGTCTTACTAAAGTAAATTTCTTCTCTTTATTCTTTTCCTTTCTCTTTTATAAACAGAGTGAACTTTTCATTTGAGGACAATGGTCTTTTTTATTTTTCCACAATAGTAGAATCTTTCTCCTTATTCTCTTACATATATTGACAGTACGAATGTTGTTATTTATGGTTACAAATATATATATATGTCTTTTTTTCCACCATTTTAGGAAGTGGTAATAAATGTTAGTTGTTTTTCTTTTTTATGCCTGTGTTTAAATAGTTCATCTTTAAGTAATGTTCTGGGTATCTGGATGATGCCAGTATATA
The DNA here is from genome assembly GCF_963455305.1 of Plecotus auritus. Classification (NCBI taxonomy): domain Eukaryota; kingdom Metazoa; phylum Chordata; class Mammalia; order Chiroptera; family Vespertilionidae; genus Plecotus; species Plecotus auritus. The sequence continues at coordinate 15,731,106 of NC_137777.1, forward strand.
AATAAGTGTGTGTGTGTGTGTGTGTGTGTGTGTGTGTGTGTGTGTGTGTAGTTGGCTTCAGTTGGTGGAGGAGGAAGGAGTGGAAGTTATACTTCCATGATAAGTACCATTTTGTTACCTCATTTAAAATCCCAAGGCCCCATTACAAATTGGACTAGGAAAGATTTAGACACATTTCAGATTCTTCGATTTTTCCTCATGGTTCAAAATGAATACAGTAAAAAGGTAACACTTAAATATTTAGGGGAAATATAAACATAAAAGTTTTACTTATAAATATTTATAATGTTATAAAGTTATAGTATTTAAATTCATAAATGGTGCTGTTTTAAAATCCATATAATTGTAACTTTAAATATGTACCATTTTATCATTTTCTTATGAGTTAGAAGGAGTATGTTCCAATAAGATAATCTTTACAAATATAATATTTTTTGTGGAAAATCTAGAAAATATAGATAAATAAATAATAAAAATCACTTATAATCCCCCCACTAAAAGCTAATTACTCATATACATATAATTTTTAAACAAAACTAACAAATTCATGTATACTATTTGAAAACCTTTTTTTTCATTTAATAATATTGTACAGTTTTTCATTAAACCTAAAATTGCTTAAAATTATTTTAATACCTATTATTCCATTTTTAACTTAATTTGTTATAATGGGATATTTTGTTTCTCATTTATGTTATTATAAATAGCGATGCCATGAAAATTCTTTAATATAAATCTTGCATATTTTGTTAGGACAAAATATTTGTTGGGATAACTTTTCAGAATTAAAATTGAAATATGAAAGGAAAAGAAAATTTTACAGTTCTTGGGATCTATTGCCCAAATTTTCCCCCAAAATATTTTTGCCAAATTACCTTCAATTATCTATTTAAGAAATATATATTAAGGTCTGATTCCAGTTCAGCCATAATACTAGTAGCTGGGAATACAACAGAGAATAAGATGAACATGAATTTTACCCTCATGAAACTTAATTTTATACTTATTCTTTGCAGGCAGGAAAACATGAGCAATATACCCTTTGGATATAGTCTTTCCTTTTATATTTAACTAGAGGCCCGATGCACGAAGACTCGTGCAAGAATGGGCCTTCCTTCCCCTGGCTGCCGGCGCCAACTTTGCTCCAGCCGGGAGCCGCCTTTCTACCTTCCCACGCTGCCCAGAGGCCCAGAGCGGCTGGGGCGGTGTGGAACGCCTGCGTCATTGCAATGGCGATGACACAAGTGTCCCACTCCTGGCCGCTCGGCGCCTGTGTATGCAAATTAACCTTCCATATTTGTTGGGTTAATTTGCATACTCACTCCTGATTGGCTGGTGGGCGTCATGAAGGTACGGTCTATTTGCATCTTTCTCTTTATTAGTGTAGATCCTGTTTCTGCCAACTGGAGGCAATTTTGGTATGCTGTAATGATGTAGAGGTTGGAAAATGTGTGTCCACGTATTTCACCCTTTGGTAACACCCCTAGAAACTCACAAGGCAGCATCACACTTTCTGTATCCTTGCATTTTATCTTTGGGCATTATTGCTTTTGGTGAGAGTTTACCAGGCCCATAACTCATTTACATAATCATGACATTGCTAATGCCTGAGAAAAAAGATAATTTGCCTAATATGTGATCCGGCCTTCCTAATATATTCATGTCAGTTCAAGGACTGATATGTCCTCAAGTACAAAATACACATAAATGCAAATTGTTGTTTAAACTTTCATGTTCAAGGTTGTTGATGATTTTTAAAGTATTATGCAGTGTATTTCCTCTCCATGCTCGAATTGTGCTGCTGCTTGTGGTTATTCTAAGGCATGGATGGCTATGAAAGTGCCGTTAATGTACTTGGTGAGAAAATCAGTGTGAGTTCATGTTTATGACACCTGGACTATATGTTAGCCTTTTCACTGTCAGCACTCCCATGTAGACTTAAAAAAAAAAAGTGTCCTTTCATATTGAGCAGTTTCCTTCTTCAGAGAATTACTTTTATAATCTCTCAATATTTTTAAATTAATTTGCAGTTTTGGGCTACTTTTTTATAATTAAGATAAAAATTTAGCTCTCCTGTCTTTTAAAAGTGAGAAATGGCCCAGAATTCTTTTTTACTATAGGAATATACTGACTTTTTTTGACAATCTTATTTTACTTTAGGGCCTGTGGTTGATTTATGGTGGCAATGTTTCCCTGAGTTACTTTGTTTTAATATTTTTCTGACTCCATTTTTAGTGATGAGTTTGTAAATGCTGTACCTATCCATTACATATGCCCCTTTTTAAAGAGAATAAGTGACTGAACAATAGAGATACATCTTTTATATCTACTTAGAAACTCTATAGACTTTTTAAAACTCCTGCAAACTAAAGTTTTTTTCTTTGAGCATTTATCGTTCATACCTATTGCCACAGTCTTGTTATTCCAGAAGCATTGCTTAAAAGGAATGTCCTAAATATAGCAGCACAGTACATAGTAGAAAGTGACATTACAAGTGCAAAATAGTGTACAAAATCAAATTCTTTATTTGGATGAGGCTGAATTGTTACAGATACCAGGTATTTCATGTTTAAAATAAATGAAATAATGTTAATTACAAGTTGCAATGAAATACATATTACTTCACCATTCCTATGTGAAATATTCAGAATCCATAGAGACAGAAGCAGCTTAGTGGTTGCCAGGAATTAGGATGATGGGGGCACAGGGAGTGGTTACTTAACAGGTAAATGATACCCTATGGGGCGATGAAAAAGCTTTGAAAGTAGAGGGAGGGGATGGTTGCACAGCATTGTGAATGCACTAAATGCCTTTGGATCACACACTTTAAAATGATTTGTTGAATTTGAACTCACTTAAAAAAAAACTAATAAAATATGTTTTTATAGCCAAGTTTAAAGTGTGAACTTATGGGTGAAGATTATTTAAATTGCCATAGAATTTAGACAGTTGATTTCGGATTACCATGAGTTGTTCTTTTGAGATCATTTTAGAAGGTTGACAATGTTTGCCTTAAAGATTAGTTTACTTTAAAGTACTATTTCTTTTAAAGTAATTTTTTAGTTTATGAAGTAATATTTACTCCCACTACCTTGATATTTTTGGTGTAAAACAGGTAGAGCAGGTGAGAGGGCAAGGAAAATAGAACCTACTACTAAATAAGTACCTTGTTAGTACTTTTCTTTTTTCTTTCTCTAAATCCTCACCTGAGGATATTTTTACATTGATGTTTAGAGAGAGTGGAAGGAAGAAGGAGAGACAGAGAGAGGGAAACATCGATGTGAGAGAGACACATCGATTGGTTGCCTCCTGCAAGTGCCCCTCCTGGGGCCAGGGATCAAGCATGCAACCGAGCTACGTGCCCTTGACCAGAAATGAACCTGGGACCCTTCAGTCCTCTGGCCAACACTCTATCCACTGAGCCAAACCAGGTCGGGCATTAGCTCTTTACTTTAGCTAGTTAATCTATATGCATTTCATACATCTCTTCCCCATCAGCTGGAGAATTATCCATCTAGAGTTGTGCAGACAAGGGTCAGTAACACACTCCATATCTAAACATTTCTTTCTTCCTTTGGATGTGTTTCCACATAAAAAGGAAGACAGCTTAGATTTGGGAGTCCTTAGTTCTTGGAGAGAGAGAATGAGGATGACTCATGATTGAATGGTAGTCTATTTTTAAGGTCTTCTTTTCTGTAGGTCTTAGATTTATGTCTTACAAAGTGTAAGTCTGATAATAGGTAAATTGGGCACCAGTCCTCCTAGTCCCTATTAACTGCTTCCATATAGCAGGGGAATTAGACAAGAGAGACATCCATGAGAAATGTAAGGAATGGAATGGAATTTCGGCGAAAGAAGCAAAATTAAATGCCTTGAAATCCATTCCCAAACCCAGAGATAGGCATCTGATTCTGTTCCTGATTTAACTGTGGGCATGCCTTAATAAAGGCACACAATTCTGATTGTTGCGGTGTTTTTGTTGGAGACAGTTTCAAATGAAAACAAAATAAGTCAGAAGAGAATTGAAATTTGATTTTACTCAAAGAATATGAAATAGCGTGATTTAATCAGAGGTAGGCTCTATCTCCTACCTTTACAGTATCTTACCTTTTGTTTGAGTAGCCTTTTTCGTGGTGTTGTTCTGTTTCTCTTTCCTTATCTACAAATTGGAGATAGTGCTGACAACCACCTAGTGTTGTTGGAGGCAATAAACTGTCTGTAAATGCTTGGAAAAATATAGAGAACTATATAAATAAAAATAAATAAGATACGTATTTTCATTAGTAGGTATGATTATCTCAAGTGGTACATAATAAATGTCTGAAAATGGTGTAAATCCTTAAAGTGTGAATTACCTAATTAATCCAGTGCATTCCAGCATATTTTATCTGACTGTGTTTATTCTTTTAACAATTAATGCTAAGCCAACTTGACTAATGTTTTTTAGACTTTTGTTAGACATATCATTTTGGACAAGTCACAATTCCTTGTAAAAATGTCTTTTCACTAATAATTCTATAATGCATTCTTATGTCATTTGGACTGTGACTTTTTCTAGATAGTGTATTTAAGAGTGAAACCTGAAACTTTGTGGCTGTTGGGTTCCGTTTATAATTATTCTTTCAGAATTTATGAGACTGAATATGTTATTTTACATTAGGTCCTAATTCCTGTTGTTTTTATTGCACTTAAAAAACTGATTTTAAAATTCTAATATTTTATAGATTTTAGCATTTTGGCAAAATTAATTTATTTATTACATTGATGTACTTAATTTAGATATATACATTGTCATGGGAAAATTATATTGGAGGGGTAGTTGTATGTGTTTGTTTTTACTTTGGTCTTTTAGTTCCAGCGTGTTGTCCTTTTGGTTTTGTTTTATTGCTTTTTTCTTTAATTTTGCTTACCAGAGCCAAAGCCTTAGTAGAAGAACAGCGCCTTTTGTTCCTAGGGTTCAGGTAAAGGCCTTGTCTGCCTGATAGAAACTAAAGCTGTGTTTTAACCCTTATTTGTATGTTTTTGGAAAATGCGTAGTAGGAAAACATGTTTTGGTATGTTGCTCTAAGTCATATTATTGACTTTCAAATCATTTTATGAGCCAGCTTGTAAAATTCTGCATGGGGATTAAAATACAATAAAAATTTAAAGAGACAATTTTTGTTAATGATTTTATATGATGAACTGAATACTAAAAGTCATAGGTTCAAAGTGACATTTAATGTAGATTCTACTTTATATATGTAACATCGAAAGAAAAAACCTTATTTAACTGTTTATATTTGCCTTTATTGTGCAAGGTTGCTGTCTCTTTAAATCATTCATTATGTCACTTAACATTTACATTTGTTTGCATTTTCCAAACAATAACTCCTTGAGGAGATTGGCAAATAAATTTGTACCTTATTGAAAATATGAATTTTATGCCTATTATATATAAGGTTCAACATTTGGAAAGTATATTATTTTGAAAGAACAAAATCACAATCCCCAAATAAAATGTGTTTGGTTTATTTTGTTTACATTTTGTAATTGTAATTTCATTTAATTTTTCTGTAATAATTGGGTACAAGTTGTTTGCCTCTTTTCATTAGGAACCCCTTATATGGTAAAGTAATATCAATATAGTTTTTTTTAAAAGGTAATATTATGCTTTCCTTGCTTTGCTGCATGTATTTTTTTGTTGTTATTGCTGGTTTTGAGTAATGCTAATTTAGTTTAAATATTTAAAATGAAAATTGTTCTAGTTAATATTATATAGTATAAAATATTTACTTGTGCTACTCAGGTTCTGCTTAGGGAATTTAAAAACGTTTACATGGTTAAGCTGGAAAGCTGGAATGATAATTATGTTAAAACAATTAAAATAATACCAAGAGTTTTATTAATGAAAATGAGGTAAATATAAAGACATATGTCATTTTTAGAATTGTGAAATACATTTGTTATGGTTGGACAATCAACAGACATACTAACCATTCACTTAAAAAGCACAGATACAGAATTTCAAAATGAGATAAAATAATCTAGCTAATAAAATGATTATATTTTGATAGTGTGAACTGGATATGTATTAAAAACTTCTATGCAAGTCCTGTAATATAAAATGAAAATTGGAGCTATTGATCAGATGCCCAGTTTAAAAGAGTTTATTAAAAAGTGTAATTTTGATAAAAAATCATTACAATTAAAATGTGCCTATTTCATATCTATATATTTAAACGTTTATATTCTTGTAACGTTTAATTCAATAGGTTCTTACATACTATAAAAATATGAAAGTTATATGCCTAATATCTGTTTGTATAAAAATGAATATTACTAATAAGTGCTATTTCTTACTTTCCATGGCATAAGAAAATCTAAAAAGAATACTCTTTTTCAGACATTTGAAATATGTATCTCAGATGTTCAGCTGTAATGATTTCAAAGGAGTAAAAGTATTGCCTGTGGCGATGGCTTCAAGTGCTTAGTCTCAATCCTTAAAAAAAAAAAAAAAAACTCACAGAAATGAGCTTAATCTAATAATGATCATTGTTTCTTTGTTTCTTAAGTGTAAAGTTTATTGGAAAATTTTTTTTAGCTTTTTAGAGTTTTTTTCTCCTTAAGGTGTCTAATATTGAGTTTTTAATATCATAGAAAGATAAAGCAATTGGCTTTTTTATTTCTATAGACAATAGAGAATATCAGAAATTAATCTGGTTTTGATCACACATTTTAGAGGAACCATGATGCATGCTATCTGCAAACATCTGTTTCATGTCATACACAAGATACTCATTTCTTACAGTTTTGTTTTGTTTTCTCTTCATGTCTTTTTCCAGAATGACTTAGTCTTTTTCCCACTTACCCTCATCTGTATCTATGTTCTGATATTGTTAGGCAAGCAAATATGTGAACTTCTTTCTCCATTCAAATGTTAGAGGCTTTTCTTTCAGGTTGATCCCATAATCTAAGGCCATGGTTCTCAAACTGTAATGTCCGTGGGAATTGGAGGACTTTGTTAAAATGGTAATTCCTGGACCCTATTCTGATTCAGTAGGTGAGAGGTGGGCCACAGGAATTTTTAGCTTCTTCACAAATAAACCAGATAACCCTGATGCAGGAGTGAACCGCAGATTAGCTGGTCTGTTGAAAAGGTGCAGCTCTGTTATGAAAACTTTTTATTACAAAGCAGCAAGATTAAACATAAGGACTTAGCACAACTAAGAGAGTAGTAATTACAATTTTAAAAATTTAAATATTTCTTCTGTCATTCTATAAGAGGGCTGATTCTATTTGACAGGAAAAGAAAAACATATAAATAATTTTATATCCTCTTCTGGGCCATCTGTCTGTCTTCCTCTTCTCTTGCTCAGCTTCTCATTCTCTAACATACAAAGTGAGGGAGTCAACACGCCCTGTTAGCCTGGCCCAGACCTGACTGTCCGCTTTGGAGAAGAGGAGGAAGGACTGACATGAGATGTATATTTAAGTTTTGTAAATGACTGCAAAATGTCTATTCAAGTGAAAGGAAAAATTAAATAATTAACATATGTATATACACCATAAAAATATATAAACCATAAAATACATTTTCTACAAATACATTTTATTCCCAAATTTAAAATTTTTGATTCAATATCAATTTCAAGATAGTATCAAGTGAGTTCTGAACCAGTTTGTGGGTCAGAGCGAGTTATAGATCTTGACACAGTAGAATCAGCTAGCTAGGTGTGGGAGTGTGAGGTACGTGTGTGGGAGGTGACAGTAATTACATCAAATGAATTCTGCAGCTGGATCTGAAGTTCCAATTCCTAATTAAGGCATAGGGAAATTATTCACATTTCCACATCTCAAATTAAGACATCTACCCTTATTATTTTCTAAGGATGTGCTACATTTACATCACAAACAAAAAAAGAGACTTTATGTCGAAGAAAAACCCATTAATTTATTATAGTTTTAAATACAAACTTAAGGAGTCTATTGACTAAAGCTACTAGTAATTTACTGGTGCTTATAATCCTTGAAATGTCTTCTGCTGTGGAATTCCATAAAACATGTGCTTAAACATTCCCTATGAATGCCATATAAACAAGTAACTATGTATTCAGTTCATTTTGAGCATTTATTTGAGCTTACTATTGTAGGGGAGCCAAAATGACCTACAGTGATTCTTGCATAAAGATAAAACTCAGCAATCATTGCACAGACAGTCCTTAGTTATGGTAGTATAATTATTATGTGTGTGTTAATAAGCAATCAAATTAGGATAAGAAAATTCCAAGTAATTTATGAATCAAACCGACATATTTGGATTAATTCCTTTATTCATTGAAGTTATTAAAGCATATCCCTTTATTTTAACTAAATGCAATTTACTAAGTGAAATTTACATTATCTGCCAGTATTAATGTAAGAGAATGTGGTGAATGAAGATGGGGACATAAAAATTATGTTAAGGTAGTAAATGTTTGAGCTGACAAATGAATATTTTTGCTTTTCAGATAAAACTATGGTTTGACAAGGTTGGTCACCAACTAATAGTTACAATTTTGGGAGCAAAGGATCTCCCTTCCAGGGAAGATGGGAGGCCAAGGAATCCTTACGTTAAAATTTACTTTCTTCCAGACAGAAGGTAGGGATGTGAAATAAAAATAAACGTTTTTGAAAGTAGTGAGAAATGTTAGTAGCAATGAGTGTTTTTATTCTGTATCATACCTTTCAGATACTTACGAAGTTTAACATAAGCATAATGGTTCTTAGGATTCAAAATAGTGACAGTAGATACTTTGAGATTGTTTTTAAAATTTATATCAAATGTCTATTATATATATTATTTCATTGCATATTTATTTCTGGTTGTGTGGATTATTTCTTAAATAATATGTTTGTTTATCAAAATTACTAAAAATTGGCCTCCTTTAAATAAAATGTATTTTCAACACACTGCAGAGGCAAACGCTAGAAATGATTCTAAAAGGTACTACTCATCGTATTCCTCTATAATTTCTATCTTCTCTTGCAAAGATAATATTTCTTTAAATTCTGTAAAAGTAATGAGTGTACTTTTTATGTCACCACCCCATGTAATCAAGGAAATTTACCATTTGGCCCAGAATCAGCTTATTCAGGTGTCATCCTGTTGTGTGTCCTTGCTAATCAACATAAACGATACTGTTCTACCCCGATTTAAATAGAGCAATTAGGATTGGAGAAAAACTTATCAAAAATTATCTGCTCATCACCGTAAATTTCAGGCACATGAGGAATAAAAGAGATTATTCACTAGCATCACGGGAAAAGAAAGAAATGACGGCCCCAGGTATCCTCCCCCCATCGGTTCTGCATCCTGCCTTCAGGGCAGGTTGTTCTCAAGGTCTGCTCCTTTCTCTCAGGTTGGAAATGACTGGATACACTGTGATCTTAACTATGTTTCTACACTTTGGGGCCCTCATTTACTTAATTTAAGTCAGCCAGGTTGAGTTGGGTGCCAGAATATCCTCTAAAGAACAATTTCAGCCAAGAAAAAGATGAAAAGGATGAAAGACGATTAAGAAAGGCCTTACATTTTAGGATACACATTTTGAAAGTTGTCATAGAAATTTCTCAGGAAATATGTCAAGGGGGGACAAGATCTAAAATTGTCAGAAGTTATTTGCTATCGCATTTTATTTCACAAAGTTTGCTTGAGGATGGTTGTTCTCTAACAACTTAGGTTGTCTTTTGGACGGGGAGACGCTTTGAACTGGAATGGAGGAAGAGGACATCCATGACTAGAGTGTTAAATCTAGGTTAAACTTCAGTTTGCCTTATTAAATGGCAATCATATCTGCTGGGTTTGCAAAGAACTTCAGAGATTATCCAGTCTCCCTCCCACCCAGTACAGAAGAAATCCCTTCTGAAATAGCTGTTCTTTGAGAGCTTTCTTCACTCCTTCGGAGGAAGTCAAGGCTTGCTTCTTTTCCCTTTCAGATCGCAGTATAGACCATTCTTAAATTAGATAGCAAGGCTCCTACTAAATAAATGCTTTCTTACTGTCTTTCATGGAAGGAACTTTGTCTCTTGACAGAGTTTCATAATTCACTTTTTAATGGATGGAATATAAGTAGATGCTTTAAAATATTAGTTAAAATTTTAGAAGGACCGGAGTGAGGTGGTGAACATCACAATTTACTAGAGTTTTTGTCAAATGAGACTGGCAGTTTAAGTGAATAGTATATGAAGTGTCATTGGTTAATTAGCATTTGGAAGGTTTCCAATTGGGCAGTATGTTGAAAAAATTAGGAATAAGATTCTGTAGTCTTATTTAGATTTTGAGAAAGATAAAGTATTATCTCATGGAAAATTTTCAAACTTATTGAAATGTTGCTATTGTTAAGTCAATACACATAAGTGATATAACTATACAACTTACAAATTTTAGTAGTAATTTTAAAGATTACAACATTTGCAATTTTTGATAAATTTGTGGCAAAACTTTACTTGACCTCTTTCCTGAGAAATTTTACATTAATAATTTTATGGCAAATTTAAAATAAAGTTTTTATATAAGTTCATATATTCTAATTTTTTCATAGTGATAAAAACAAAAGAAGAACGAAAACTGTAAAGAAAACATTGGAACCCAAATGGAACCAAACATTCATGTATTCTCCAGTCCACCGAAGAGAATTTCGGGAACGAATGCTGGAGATTACCCTTTGGGATCAAGCTCGAGTTCGAGAGGAAGAAAGTGAATTCTTAGGAGAGGTATCTGGAGTTATGTTAAAGCTTAAACTGTTCGTGTCATCCCTTAATATTTTTTTTATATGACCGTCAATAAAAATCTATATTTTGAATATCTGAAAAGTAAACATAATTTATTTAATGGAATCAGTTTAGCTACTGTTTTAAGACAATTTATTGATGTCATAAAAAACTGGTTCTAATACTCTGTGACAATATTTACATGTTTATTCTTATTGTATTCTCATGTCTCATTGTTGAACGATAAGAGTTTCACAAATATATATTGCTGTTTTATAATGTGTGCATGTCATTTTAGTTTACTGAACCAATCATACTGCTTTTAGTTCAGTCATTTCGCCCTGGATTTTGTTTAAGCTTTGTAATATACCTGTAATATACTAGGCTCTGATGCTTCCAAGGTGAATGCAGCATGTTACTTCCTTCAAGGAATTTATAATCCACTGGGGATACAGATGAGTGAATAGGCAATTATAATATAGTATGGAAAATGCTGTTACAGAGTAATGCAATAGGAATATGTACATACTTGCTGTGCGAAGGAGAGGAATGTGGTCCAGGGAACGCTCCACAGAGAAAGCAGAATGTAGCAAAGTCCAGGGGAGTGAAATTTCTGAAGAGGGAATAACAAGACACTCGAGTTGAAGGGGTCTTGACAACTGCGCTGAAACTGGAAGGGAAAGTGGTAAGAAATGAGACTTGAAGGTTAAACTGGCACCAGATTGTGTCCCTTAATCCGTCACATTAAAAGGTTTGGATTTTATCCTGTGGGTAATGGGAACCAGTGATAGATTTTAAAAAGAAAATGGCTTGATTGCATTGGATTTGAGAAAAAATTTTTAGTGCAATGTGGAGAATTACTTAACTGGAGAGGGGCAAGATGAGAGGCAGTTCTTCAGCTGTTAACACACTAAGTTACCTGCTTTCAGCACTTTTCAATGTGATTCGCTTTCCCGAGTAAATAAAACGGTAACCTCATGGGAAAACCAACAATCCACAGAAATTTTAAACTGAATGTCAGTAGCGAAGTAATCACAGAGTAATAAGCCAGTTAGGAAGAAGGGTAGCATAGTTGTAAGGAGCAGCATCTGGGACAGCTGTCTGGGTCTTGCATTTGTGGCACGTCTGCTTCCTAGCCTGTGTCCTTGAGCAAGTTATTACATCTATTTCTCTCTTTTTTTTAAATTTCTTTATTGATTAAGGTATCACATATTTGTCCTCATCCCCCCATTCCCATCCCAAACCCCTCCCCACGCATGCCCCCACCCCCCTGTTGTCCGTGACCACTGGTTAGGCTTATATGCATGCATACAAGTCCTTTGGTTGATCTCTCCCCTTACCCCCACCCTCCCCTACCTTCCCTCTGAGGTTTGATAGTCTGATCGATGCTTCCCTGTCTCTGAGTCTGTTTTTGTTCATCAGTTTATGTTGTTCATTATTTCCCCTAGATGAGTGAGATCATGTGATACTAGAAATACACTTATAAGAACCTAAAACGAGACAAGCAATATTGGTTATGCTGAGAGGCAAATGAATCAGTCTGTAGTGAGTTTCTTTCTGGGCCAACAGCTCTTTTGAGTCCCAATTTCAGTGTCAAACAGTTCCTTATGTGTACATGTCAGCAATGATATTTCAGTTCTGGATGGCGGACAAATGGTGGTAATGCAGGTCCGACCCTCTCTGGTTTGGTCCTGGGCAACCTGCCATGACACACAGCTGCTGACTGCTAGTATGGCAAGGCGTCATCAGCATCTTCCATCTCTGGACTGTTTCTTTTCTGTCTTCAAATCTATTTCTCTTTCAGTTTCCTCTTCAACCAAGTAGGAATACTAGGAGTTAATATGAGGATTAAATAAGTGTATGTGTATGTGTCAAAATTTGGAATACAGGGCCTATAACTTTGAAAATGACTAGGGAAAATTTGGGAAGAATGAAAGAACTTAGCTATTTTGCTTCGTTACCTCCCATAGGTAAATAATGATTTATCACTAAATAGCAGTTCTCATGTTCCTAAGCATAAATGCTGTTATATTTGCACCTGACCCTAAAAGAAAATAAAAAGTTATTAATTTCTATGGACTGGTTTCCTGTTAAAATTTATTAAACATTTCTATTTTAAAATGCATATGTTTCATTTTTAAAAATCAAATGTTCCTATTTTGAATCTTTAGCAGCATATATTGAACAGAGTTTTATTTGATTCATGTTATACCTCTCTCACTTACCAGCTGATGTGAGCTTAGAGAAGCTCTTTTAAACCTTTTTTTAGCCTTGATATCCTTTTCTGTAAAAGTTGAATAACAAGACCAAACCAGTAGGTTGTTTTTCCCCAGAAAATTTAGGCAATATATAAGATGATTTTTAATACACATTAGACCCTTCTAATTTGATTTTCTCTCTCCATTTAGAGTTTATGAAAAGGCTAAATTAATGAATGAAAATGCTTTTAAATTATAAAATATATTAGTATTATTGTAGACTTTTAATAATAGGTGTTATTTCTATAATAGCAAATTCAACAGCCTCTAGTAGGTGATTAGTCAAAATAAATTTAAATATCTTAGATATTTAAAACTTTTAAATAATTAAGAAGTTATAAATATTTATCTTATTTATTGTCAAAACGTATGAATAACTTTGCAACATGACTTTGCTTTTGATCTAATAGCATTACTATTATATTTTAAGAGAATTTCTGTATTATTGGTATATAACAGTTTTTTGTCTCTTGGCTTTGTAGATTTTAATTGAATTAGAAACAGCATTATTAGATGATGAGCCACATTGGTACAAACTTCAGACCCATGATGTCTCTTCCTTCCCACTTCCCCATCCTTCTCCCTACATGCCACGAAGACAGCTCCATGGAGAGAGCCCAACACGGAGGTTGCAAAGTAAGTTTTCAGTAAAATTTATCATATCTTTACTGAATTATCTTGAATGATATATATGACATGGAATTTGAAGATATATTTATGGGTATTAGCAGGTATCTCAGTGTTTTCTTAGCTGTTATTGAAGCTTTTAATTGTTTGCTACACTAAAATGAGGTTATACCTATGCATAGTATGTATAGTCTGACTCCAAATGAAACAGTTATTTTTGATTCATTGATGAGTAATGTTATTCATTACTTTCCTGAAACATTAGTTTAAAAAGTGTATTTGGATGTTTAAGTCTTTATTTTTTTATATTCCTTATTGTTTTCAGTTAAAGTTGTGTAGCATGTTAAGGTAAAAATCTTCCTTCTTAAAATGACAGAAATCATTTATAAATTTATTATTTGATATTAACTATTTTTATAACATTTGAACTATAAAAGTTCAGTTAGTGATTTCTTTAATTTGATACTTCATTTTTTGTCTCATATCAACTAGATTCATCTCTTAAAATTCTCAAATAATTCTTTACTTAGTAAAATGTAATATTATCACCCTTTCACTTTTTAAAATAGAAAACATCATATCTATTATACTTTCATTCAGCCCATGACCACAAGTCTTCAAAGAAGAGTGAATGGAAACAAATTACTGAGACAAAACCAAAATGCTGCTGTTGCTAGGTGTAAGATAAAAGAGACATGATTTCATAATTAAGTTTTTCAGGATTTCAGCTATTTGGTGGATTTGGGGCCAATATTTCTTTTAATTCTCTACCCAATTGAATTTCTTTTCTCTTGGATGGCAATTACATATACACATACAGACCTCTAGATATTTTTTACTGGTGTCATGATTATCTTATATCAGGGGCAGATCTGATTCTTGACCAGTACTAGAAGCATGTAATCTTTATGCTCTGTAGTGTACCTGGCATATTAAAGTAATCATCATTGCACTGTTCTCCTTAAATCTCTCAATAACTTCATCTATGTTATCCCTCCTCTCTTCTGAGTCTGTTTAGAATGTATGTCCTAATTGTATAAACCATTATATGCCCAGTCTGTTTGATGTCATCAGATGATTCTAGTTTGCATGTCAATTGGAGCTAAGAATGCAGTTCCTGGCAACAAAGACTTCCTGTCCTAAGAGGGCAGGGATTAAAACAAGCAAAACAAGAAAAAAAGTTTGTAGGGTATTTCTAATATTGGAGGGCATTCCTAGAATGTTCAAATATTGCTATTTTAGACATCTTAGACAATGTGAGATCTCAATGCTTTATAACCTATAGGAACGCATTTATTTTCTGTTAAGTGAGTTTAGTCTATTTAATGAATAACAAAATGTAAGTAGACCAAACAAGTCATTTTTTTGAAATAGCAACACTGTTTTTATTTATCACTAGAGGCCCTGTGCACGAAATTCGTGCATGGGGGCAGTTCCCTCAACCTGACCTGCACCCTCTCCAATTCGGGAGCCCTCAGGGGATGTCCTGCTGACGGCTTAGACCTGCTCCCCGTGGTTCCCTGCTCTCTGTAGGGGCCTGCCTGTTCCACACCGTGGCAATGGCAAGCAGGCCCTGCTGGGTGCTGCCCGAGGGCTGCGTTTGCCTGCTCCCGGGTCGCCGCGGCTACGGCCCAACAGGCCCTGCTGCCTGCTGTCAAGCTGTGCGGCTGGACGGATGGGTTCGGCTGCGCCGCCCACCCTGGAGTCACTGGTCTGGCTCTGCCTGGCTCCCTGGGCCTTGCAGCAGCCACAGCCGCTGCGGGTCCAGCCCTGCCTCCCTCTCTGGCCCTTGAAGCAGCCTTGGCAGCTGCTGACCAGGCCCTCCCCCAGCGCAGGCACGCAGAGGCCCCTGATGCCCTGCCCCCGACACTGCGTGTGCAACCTCCTTCTGTCCGGTTGACCAGTTACAGCGTCCTGGTTAATTAGCATATTTCTCTATTTTATTTATATGTACATATAGATTATATGTTTTCTCCTTTTATTAAATGTTTTAATAAAGGATTCTATCGTGTCAGGTGTGCCTATTGCTGAGACTCATGTAGAGAATATATATATTAAAAAACAAAATATAACATGTTTATATATGTGATATATTTCCTAATTCACATGAAGATAATCTGCTTTAGCCATCAAAGTTCTGCTTAGTTCAGATCACTGCAATTTTTGCCAAGCATGATAAACATTTTAAAATTTTGTCAGGGGTTTGTTTTGCAATAAAACATATACATGGAGCTCCTGATTTATAATAATTTTTACTGTTCTGTCTTAGCCTATTTCTTAGAAAACATAACACAATTCAAAATTTAGATGTATTTGTCAGTTTGTGGATGATTTATTTCAAATTTTCTTCTCAAAGCAATAGAGAAACAGCTAAACTAATAGTTACAAAGGGATGTTTAAGATGTCTTAAATTATGTTTTCTCTCCATGAGTGTGGAAAATAAATAATTGGGTATACTTAATTTATTAGACAGTCCTATTAGAAAAAGACACATGAATGATTTTGGAAGAAATTCAAGTGCCTTTGTCTAAAAGCATCTAAAACAGACTTAACTTAGCTATTTCGACTTAGCTTTTTCTCCAGTACATTTTATCAATCAATATCACATCACTTACTTATATCATTTGATATTTAATATTAGTTTAAGCTTTAAACTGTTTAAGAGCTTTATCTTACACATTTCAAGAATAACATACCTACATCATGAAATACGTGTAAAGATATGTTTGTGAATTCATGTGACTTCCCTTTCTCTCTATTTCTTATTCTCAAGTTCCATTCAAAATCCTTCCATTAATTTTTCAGGTTGGTGAGAGATTATTATTTTTTCCTTAGTAATCACTAATTTTAATTATTGTTGTTTGCTCTATAGGATCAAAGAGAATAAGTGACAGTGAAATCTCTGACTATGACTGTGATGATGGAATTGGTGTGGTGTCAGGTAAGAATTTCATAAATGTTTTATAATAAGAAGGAAGAGTAAATTCATCATTATTTACCAATAGATAGATAGATAGACTGATAAAATGAGAAAGAAATAACTTGCCTCCTCATCTCACCAAAAAGAACCTTATGGTAATTTAAACTCCTGATTAGTTCTTATTGCTGGAACACCTGCACCAATTATTAGATTGAATATTCATATGGAAATATTTTAGATAAGTGAATTCTTTTTAATTTCCTGTTTTAAACTACTAAATAATAAGGATTCCTCTGTAATTTTGAGGAATTATTATATAATTAAAACTTCTTTACATACTGTGCTAACACTGTTAAAGAAAAGAAAATCTTTTTGAGATCACCAACATACCCAAATGTCAAATACTTGAATAAGTATTTTGAATTTTTTTTTTCATTGTTGTTGTATTGGTTAAGTATCAGATGCAGCTACTTTTGAAATTATGGCATTATAGTTTAAAATATTTGCTAATGTATTATTATAAATTATCTGATGATTTAAAATTTAGGTAACTAGCCTTTTTTTAAAAATAATAAATTCTGGGAAAAAATATATCACACTTTACTCTTTAATATTATAAAAATGTTTCTCTTCTTCTTCAAGGTAAATTAACCTAACAAATTTCAAGGGTATGACTAATTTTACCTTGAACAAAATAAGTTCTATTGCATGTAAAACATGCTACAGTTGCATCAATTATTGACAAGAATTTTTGTTTGGCAATTTTTGTTAGAGTCGCATCAGTTAACATGCTATCAAGGTACCTATTACTTTTTAAAAATTCCATGGCTATCTTTTAGTTTTTATTTTTGCACTAAGGGTGAACAATGTATTAATTTACTAAAATTGCAAAAGATAATTTACATGTTTTATAGTTTGTGAATTAAACCTCAATAAAATGGTTTTGAAAAATATTTCCCATAGTCTCTTGCTTGGGAATCATAACAATTTTCTCCCAAAAGGTATTCTGTTCCTTTAATAATTGATTTTTCCAGTGTTTTTAATCCTAAAAAATTTCCTTCTGGTTTTGAACTTCTTCATCTTGATGCCATTTTTGGCACATCTCAATTCTTTCATCTTCTATTTTCAGAATGGCAAAAATATGATCATTTTATTATTTTTCCATTCTGTTAAAGGAAGTGTATTTTTTAAAAAGAACTTTATAGGAATCTTTCATTATTTGGGTTAACACTGTCTATATTTTTTCTCCTTTTCTATTACTGATTAGTGTTTAGAAAACCTGAATAATTCAAAGTATTTACCCTGGGTTCATTATTTTTCAACATCAGAAAAAATCATCCTTGTTTCTACATTTTTCTTTCTGCCTATGTAGAGAGTAAATAGTGAATCATTTAATAATCCGTTGAGGAATGTATTTGAATATTTGTCATCCTTTTTTAAGTGTTTATAAAGCATTATTATGTCTTAGTATTATACTGTACCTTTACCATATTCAAAGGCTTCAGCTTCACCAACGTTTTACGTTTTTTCAGTAAAGTAGGAAATACAAAAGGACTTAGTGTGTAGGTAACTGTCATCTTAATCTTTCCACCTTAGATTATCGACACAATGGCCGAGATCTTCAAAGCTCAACATTATCAGTGCCAGAACAAGTAATGTCATCCAACCATTGTTCACCATCAGGGTCTCCTCACCGAGTAGATGTTATAGGAAGGACTAGATCATGGTCACCCAGTGTCCCTCCTCCACAAAGGTAAGATAGCATACACATTTTATTCGTAGGATGGTGTTACAAGACTACTTATGGTAAAATACCATGAATAACCTCTAAAGATAATAAATCCTTGTGGAAAAAGTGTCTTCAGGAGAAACAAAGATGCTATTGGATAACCTACATAATGAGAGTAAAATAAAAGATAGTCTTCTTTATGACTTTGGAAGACCCATGTATTATTTTATTGGAAGAGTTCAAAATTATAAACAGGATCCAGCTTGAAATCACTTACCAGTATTGAGCAGATCTAGTTATGACCAACTTATTATACTCATAAATGGTAGAGATATTGATAACTTAAGAAACAAGAAAAAAATAAACATATGATGGTGCTTTAAAATTAAGAACCATCATGCGAAGAGTTAAAGCTTGGAAGGATGGCTTAGTAAATCTGTAGCTCCAGGTCTTATGCCTCATGGAAAACTCTGATCAATCCAGGTAAGTACTGAAAGGCTTAATAGAATTGGAGTCATGGAAATAATATGCTTGCGATTAATAAATATGTGCATAATTCACAATTTGTATACTTGAATATTTAAAAATTTGAAATCTTTTGACATTTGAACATTATAACTCCTATTATAAATGAATAATTAACTTTAGACTTGGAATTTTTAATCATAATCTTAATTTGATGCATGGTATGAACCATCTAAGAGAATTGAGGTTTGTATTTATAAATTTAACTTATTTAATTTATAAGGATATTAAGTACTTAAAATATTTACTTAAGTTTAGACACTGAAGAAATTAAAAAGGAAATGTAATATATTAACTTCATAAACATACTTTAAAATGTTTGAAGATGTTGAGTTAACTAAGTTTGGCAGTGAAACTAAAATTATTGAGTTTTCTGGAAAGTAATTTCTTAAATGTGGTAGACTTCTCAATAGAGTGATACGATTAGGAGCTTATATAAAAGGCTTATTCTATCATGAAAAGGACATAGATGATCCAGACCAAGAATAGTAGCTTAAAAAATCATCATGATCAATTAGAAATACTTCAGTTTAGATTTTTTAAAACAATCATTATCTCTAAAATATGATCTGGCAATATATTATCTGTAAGCAACATGCTGAACTCGTTTTCTCCACACTAATCAATTTTTCTGATGGTATTTTTGTATCATTGAATATCACTACTAGAGATCTCAGAGTCATATATTAATAGCTTTGATAATCCTATTGCTATCCTTATCAATAGTATCTTAATTTTATGTCATATCTCTGTTCTAGAACTAATCTCCTAACTTCACTGTCAACCTCCAGTGGGCGTTTATGCCGTTAGCCAGAGTGACAACTACTTAGTTAAAACAAAAAACTTGGACTTGACAATGATAGTAATTTTTGTCTTTTTCTACTGTATTTATTAATAAACCTTGTTTGTTAGTATAGTAGACGATTATGATTTTAATATATTTAATGGGTCTTGCTATTTCAGTCGGAATGTGGAACAGGGACTTCGAGGGACACGCTCTACTACTGGCCATTATAACACAATTAGCCGAATGGATAGACATCGTGTCATGGATGACCATTATTCTCCAGACAGAGACAGGTGAATATGATTAAATACTCTTCTATCTTATTATAATCGCTGCCTTCAGGAAAGAGGTGTTACTATTAAATGTTTTCATTCTGAAATTTCTTAAACCCTTTGTTTTCTTCACAATGCCTACATTCATTCTTATGAGCCCCACATTATTAAAAAAACACACACACACAATAGTTTCTTTGGTAAGAAAAAAAATAGAATCATCTTGCTCTTGCAATTCCGGGCCTTTGTTAAGTCAAATTAGTAAGTTAGCAAATTTGCACATGAGATTATAATGATAGTCATAATGAAAATGAGGTGTTTTATTATTTTTGCCTTATAATTATTATCTATAAAAATACTTCCACGAGGCAATAGATTTTAGTCTGTTACATTCATAGGGAAATCAATGTGACTTCTATATATAAAAGTATTGAGAGAAGTCTGGTTTGTTTAGGAAACACAAAATCTGATTCATGAAGAGTTTCTTCCTCATGGCTTTAGTAAACTTTTTAAGCATCGTAAAGAATCATGCTGTTGATTGCTGTATTTGGAAGAATTCTCTGAATTTGCTTTATTAAATGTGACATACTTGGAATTAATTAATACACACATTAATTACTACTAATTTTTTAATTACGCAAATGGATTAATTCTAATTCATGGTTTGTTGTTTATAAAATAAAAAATGCTATGATATTTTCCCCAAACTATAAAATGGGTTTGAAATAAGAAAAGAAAACATAATTTACCATTCAAAGAATGTTGTGATAAAATAACAAGGGAACTCAGAAGTCCTTTTGTATGCATTCTAAACTAATTTTAGTAGAAATACTTGGGGGATTTAAATCAACTAATATGAGCTGTATCTGCCAATATCCATAAATTTGTTATGTCTACATACAGGGTTATATATTCAATTCATGCTTGTAATTTCATTTTTTTTAGCACATTTTTTTTAATAGAGTAAAGCAAGTATTGGCTTTTGAGTCTGAGACCTAAGAAGAAATTAGGAAGTTATTAAATTAATGTCTTTATCAGTGTTGAGTGAAAGTTAGCATAGTATATTATTTTCATTTGTTTGACTTTTTTTTAGTTTTTAAGGTCCTTAGGTGTAACTATAGGTATGCTACCTATAAAAATTTATACTTATAAGTGCAATAAGAATGAATGAAAGATAAACTATCATGATTAGGAGTTGGAAGAGTCCTGTGAGGGTGTGTGAATTATTTCTTTTGTCACATAATAAAATTTTAATGTGTTTGGTTATTTCTGGAAACTATCTGTATAGTGATTCACAAACTCATTGTTTATTGAAAGTGTAAGGAAATGAAGGGACAGAAAAGTCTGAAATGACTTGAAATCCTTCAAGTTTATGTTAAGTTTTTCTTATAATTAAAAATGGACTCGATATTTTCTCTAAAGATAATATGATCTAAATCTTGCAAAGAAGGATGGAATAAAATTAGCCTCTAGAATTATACTCACACACAAAAGGTGTCACTATCATGCAAACATATAATATTTTAGTAATATTTTAAGGCAAATGGCCCTAGTGTTAATGACAAAAAATTTGACTTAGCCTTGGTTATTACCTGATATAGTCATAATTGAAATATTATTTTTCGTGTTCACTTTATAACTTTAAGAGTCTTCTAGTTTACCAAAAATTTTCCAGTAATTCAAAGGTTTGGAGAAATTGATCTATGTGGTTTTATTACTCTCTTAGAGTGCCATATATTATTACTAGATCATAATTACTGTTAATTATGAGCTGTTTTAAATCCATTTTGAAATAAGTAAAATAGAATGTCATTTAAATAGGACTATAAAACCATTTGTAATATATTATTTTTGAGTTATCTGTGCAACCATTATTTCTTAACACAAGGAATCAAAACTACAGTATTATCCATGTATTCTATCATAATATTAAATAATGGGTTCTTCATTTCTGTTTATCCTACTGTTCTAAAATATTTTCAATAACAGAAAGAACGTAAAAACATTGTAATTTTTATGTATTATTTAATTGGTAAGGGTACTCTAGAACTCTTACAGTGAATATTCATCAACAGCATTTTATCGGGGCAATCACATAGTTGATTAAAAAGTCTAAAAGAAAATTTCCTTTGAAATAGTAAGTAAATTTAGGTATTTTGCATGGTGTGTTAACCTTTCTTGTCAGTAAGAGTTGATGCATTGGACTAGGACAGTGTTTTATTGAATACTTTGTCATGGTATTTGAAACCAAAAGGCATTGGGTTTGAATTTAGGCTTTTACACTTGCTAACCATGTATCTTCGGGGAATTAACCTCTTTGGAACTTGAGTTCCTCATTTACATAATTACAATAGTAGTACCAATTTTCACGGTTGTTGTGCCCACTGAATGGCACAGTGCCTCCAGTTGCACAGTATATACTCGGAAAACGTGCCTTACCCCTAGCATGTTCGAAGGATCTTTTGTCTTTCCAACAATTTACATTTTATGTGCTTATCAATTAAGCAGAAAAAAAGGGAAATCAGTCAATTCGTATGTTTTTGAAAAGCTATGTAGAGAATGTAGGACATGAGTTGGACCGTGGAAAATGAGCATGTTTATCCAGGTGAGAACAAGAACAGAGATACAGGGGCAGAACACACATGTGTGTCTGAAAGAGCCAGTACGAAGGATGAAGGACTTGAGGGCGTGTTGGAAAGTTATGCAGGAAGATAATGGCTTTTACATCAGTACATTGGGGGAGAAATGATGCTATTTGACATTCATTTATAGCATCTGGTTAAACTTAAGTGGTATAAGAAGGAGATATAATATTCATATTCTTATAGGTAACAAAAAATCATATATCAAAATTTGATTTGATCTTTAGTGCTCTGTGCCTCTTACTCTTTTGGTCTTGGTCAAAATCCTATTTTGTTGAAAAGAAAATAAGTTCTTTATAAATAATTTAGAGACTTGAGTGCAGGGGTATTAGCTGAAATGATGAATTGCAAAGGGCATCTTTCATCCGCTTCTCTCTCCCCTCTTACTTTTTGTATCATTGTTTCTATGGTAAATTGTGTTAACTGCTACAACTAGGAACATAATTTTCCTGGGAAAAACTATGTAGCTTTAGTGTTAGAAATTATTTTAAGAGCTTATGTGTTTACGTGACTTAATTTACTATTAGAATAAGTATGGAGTACTAGATATTATTGCTGTAACACGTTAGTGATATCCTGCAGTAAGAATTTTATTTATCCTAGATGCCAGAATATTTTGGGTACATGGAGTTAACAAACAAACAAAAAACTTGGATGGCCAAAATCTCTGGAAGAAAAGGTTTACCGAGCCAAATGCTATCCAGAAACGGACTAGGTCCTGCAGTGTGAAGCTAGCAGCAGCACGTCTGGGTAGAAAAAGCAAACACATTCGCTGTCCCGGAATTAACAGCTGGTTTTATGTGTTGAAGAAGAAGGATGAAAGTTATTTTGAAAGAACTACAGATAAAGGGGTGGGAGGAAGTGAAGTGGGGCAGTTCTAGGATAGGCGCACAGTCAGTAAGGAAGTGATATTTACTACTTTTGATTGGTTGTGGGAAACAGTCCTGAAAGTTCATGCATAAGCAGGATGCTGTGACATCTGGTGGTGACCACAGACCTTGATTCAAAGCTCCAGCATACAGTCAGGAATGTAAGCAGTCTCTTAGTAGGTCCACAGCTGTTAATGGGCTAAATATTCCTCTCTTTCTCTTACTCCCAACCACTGTAATTTAATGTGGGACCTCTCAGAATTTGTCAATACTTTTAGCATTATAAGAAAGAAATTATAATTAACAGATATGTTAATTCATAAACTTCAATTAATTCAATTAATACATTAATATTTTTAAGAAGAAAAATATCCTACTATATGGGTCTCTGAGATTCCTGACACACTTGAGCCACTTCTGTTTTTTATTAGGTAACGAGCTGGCAGAAATTGTCAAACCCATACCTACTTAGAGCCGTTTGGACCCTTTTAATTATCAACTATGAGGTGAAACACATCTCTGAAAGTTTGATAACATAGAGAAAGTAAATGAAAAGAGAATTCATTTTACAAAAACAATTTATTACATTTAAGGAACATATTTTAACATAGTTAAATCATACTGAGTATATTTTAGGAACTATGGAGTAGCAAAACATTAACAATATTATAGATAAGCAGAGAGTTTTGTATTAAATTGAGATTGTTGGAAACTTAGCTTTAAAAAAACCAAGGCTACTGGTTACTTAAGGGTATTATAACTTATATTCTCATTTTGCAATCCTTTTTGTGTGTCTGGTGGTTTCTAAAAGGGTATAATTGGGCTAATTTAATATATTGGAAGGGTAATTTATTATATATATGACTTTGTTCTGTCTTTAAAGATTATATTACTTAATAAGAATCAAAGAGTGTCTAGATATTGAACCAGTGATCTAGTTCAGTTCACTATTTGAATAGTGATATTTTTATCATAATTTTAGAATGTGTAATTTTATTTTTTGCTTTTTAAAAATTAGGTAAATTTTTAGATTTTTGTTTATTTCTTTCACAATAAATTACTTTCCTGCTCAATTTTTTTTGGAAATTTGGAACAGATGGGATTAAATGCCATTTTTAATGTAACTTACTTTGTTTAGCTCATGTATATATTCAAGACAGTATTTATTGCTTAGATTTTACAATATCTATTCATTTTGGAAGAAAAATAAGCATGGCTTAATAGAGTAGTGGGAATAAAATGTTTTTTATTTGTACCAAGTGGATGCAGCAAAAGACCTTGGATGCATCTCAGGATCTTGGTGGATTATTGGGGCACTTATTGAAACAGTATGGTTAATCCTATCTAATAAAAGAGTAATATGCAAATTGACCATCACTCCAAAACACAATTTGGCTGCCCCCATGTGGTCAAAGATGGCTGCCCCCATGTGGACACAAGATGGCCAGCAGGGGAGGGCAGTTGGGAGGGACCAGGCCTGCAAGGGAGGGCAGTTGGGGGTGACCAGGCCTACAGGGGAGGGCAGTTAGGGGTGAACAGAGGAGGGAAGTTGGGGGCGACCGGGCCTGCAGGGGCGGGCAGTTGGGGGGGACCCAGACCTGTAGGGGAGAGCAGTTGTGGGGGACCAGGCCTGCAGGGAAGAGCAGTTAGGGGTGACCAGGCATGCAGGGGAGGGCAGTTAGGGGTAACCAGGCCTACAGGGGAGGGCAGTTAGGGGTGACCAGGCTAGCAGAGGAGGGAAATTGGGGGCAAACAGGCTGGCAGGGGAGCAGTTAGGCATCAATCAGGCTGGCAGGGGAGTGGTTAGGGGGTGGTCAGGCTGGCAGGCAGAAGCGGTTAGGGGCTATCAGGAAGGCAGGCAGGCGAGCAGTTGGGAGCCAGCAGTCCTGGATTATGACAGGGATGTCCAACTGCCCATTTAGGCCCGATCCTACCGGACATCCCTCGAAGGGTCCCAGATTGGAGAGAGTGCAGGCTGGGCTGAGAGACACACCCCACATGCACGAATTTCATGCACCGGGCCTCTAGTTTAGTATAATATTTATAGGAGCATTTTATAATTTTCAGCAGAATCTCAAGGGGATCTTATGACAACATTAGGTTAAGAGGTATAACATTAGGTTAAGAGGTACAGAAAAGCATATAGTAAGCGTTTTCTAGAAAAACAGAACCAGTAGGCTAGATAAATAGAAAGACAGACAGATAGTAAGGTATTGGCTCATGTGATTATGGAGGCTGAAATGTTGCACTATCTGCTCTCTGAAAGCGGAGACACATGAAATTGTGGTGTAATTGAGTCCAAGTCTGAGGTCTGGTAACCAGGGGAGGTGATGGTGTAAACTCCTCTTGCTGGGGGCCAGAGAGATAGGAGATGTCCAATTCAAAAGTGAAGCAGGAAAAAAGGGAGGAATTCCTCTTTCTTCCTCCCTTTATTCTATTCAGACCCTCACCAGATTGCATGATGCCCACCCACATTGAGGGCAGTCTACTGGGTCCATTAATTCAAATGCTAATCTCATCTGCAAGCGCCCTTACGGACACACCCAGGAATAATGTTTCATTATTGGCACCTCTTGGATAGTTAAGTTGATGCATTAAAATTAACCAACACTAAAGGAAAAATAAAGTAACTGATGCTTGATGAAGGTGGTTCTTGCTTAATGTTTCCTTTGACATAGAGTCAAAATTAATCATAAGGCTCTTTAAGGAATCTATTAGAAATTAGAGGATGATATATATATTCTATGAATTTGAAATTTTAATAAGCTTTGAAGTTCACACATTTGCATTACTCATAAGTAATGTTCAGAAAAAAAATGTATTCCTTTTTAATGCAATAAATGTGAACACCAAAATTGTGAAATGTTTTTTCTACTTTATAAATCAGGAATGCCATTTTTTCATGTTTTTCCTGTTTTCTTATACTACATAGGTTTATAGTCTTCTGTTGACATTTCTAGAATGTTCCCATGATTGTGTGAACCACTGCTGTCTTTGGAGTGTAGGTTTACCATAAAAATGGTGTAATTCTGTTTTTACTTCAATTCAAGCCAAAATGAATGTATTGAGTGGGTCAACCACTGTGTACAAAGATTTAAAATAGACATTATCCTGGTCTAGATAAACAGATGATCCAATTAATTATAACATCTAATGTGTACCAGCAACTAGTTGGCATATACAATATACAGTATGCCAACTAATTATAAAAAAATAGATGACTGTGAGGCAGAATCATAATATTGCAACAGATTGGAAAGAAAATTACTTGCTTGTGTCTATTGGAAAAGTTTTAAAAAGAAGTTGGACTTTAATGATTGATTAGAATTTTGAAATTTAATGAAGAGGAGACAGAGGGCACAATGGGCATTCTTGGCAGAGTGACGTGAGCATGAACAAAATTTTGCCATCAGGAAAGCATGGCTTGTACTTAGAGAATTTCAGGTAGTCGCGTGTACCTCAACAAAAAGTTGTGATATGGGAGGTAATAGGTGGGAAGTAATAGGAGATGAAGATTCAGAGTTGTTTAGAACTCAATTTGCATGCCATTTTAAGGAATATGTACTTGTTTTATGATGTGGGAAGCCAATGAAAGATTTTGAGTAAGGTACCTACATGATCAGAAGCATAATTTGCAAACAATACTTCTCTAGACAGGGTAGAGAATGGATTGGATCAGGAGAGGGTTGGGCTCTGAAGGAAGGGAGACCTACCAGAAGGTTATTTTAATAGACAGAGTAACCCTGATTTAGAGTAGTGGCAGAAAAAAAGGAAAATGGGGGATAAATCTGAGTTAAACCAGCAAGGTTTATAAATCAGTTGAATGTGGACAATAAGAAAGGTGGAGGAGTTAAATTCTGAGATTTTAAAACTTGGTTTATTAAATAAATATTTAAATTCTTAGTTGAAACTGGGATTACAAGATGAGGAATAGCTGACATATTATATTAAGCTCCAAAGGGGGAATTAAAGAATTTTAATGAAAGTAGAAGGGCCTTTAGAGATCTTAGAGTCCCAGCTTCTGAAGAGGCACCTGAAGGTTGCCTGTTGTAGGCAAGGATGAAGTGGAATGGAAAGGGTCTAGGTCTCTCATTTTCTCTAGCCCCAGAGTCATTCTGATTTTACTGCATTTATATATATCTATTGGTTTAACTTAACATTTTGTTTGAAAATTAAAAGAAAATTTGAAAACTACTGCCCTAGCCCTCTCATTTCACAAATGTAGCACCAGATGTCCGAATAGGCAAATGACTTGGTCAAGCCTCACAATTAGCATGTGTTTTTCTGAAGAGTCTGCAGGACATTCACGCAGCTGTGTGAAGAGCTGAGAAGGCCACTGGAAATGTGTTGTGAAACCCAAAGAAAAATTAAGGCTAAAGCTAGAGTTTGCACCATAAGAACAAGTAATGTTATCTGGAGAATGTGTTGGAATATATGGAAGGTCAAGGTTTAAATCTTGGAAAACCACTACACCTAAGAATACAGAAAAAGGGAATCTAGTAGATGAAATGAATTAAGAAGCAAGAGACAAAGCCATATGTACAAATGTTAAGACACTGAATTTTAAATTAAGGAAGCCCTGAGCTTGAAACCCAGTTCTGCTACTTACTGTATGGCTATGGGCACGCACTCATAGCTCAGTGTCTCTGTCAGTGGGAATACTAGCACCCACCTCAAAGAGTTTTTATGTGAGGTAAATGGGATAAAGTAGACAAAGTTTAACGGAGTACTTGGCACATAGTTAAGTGTTAAATAGATATGATTTTTATAGCCAGAAAAATAGTGTTGAGAAAGCAAGAGTGTCAAGAAAAAGAAGTTGAAAATCAATGTCTATCTAATACCACAGATAAGTGTAGTATGATGAAGATTAAGAAAAGATTAAGGGATTTTTCTAGAATTTCACAGATAACATTCACAGGATAACTTAAAGAGAATTGTAGAGGCAAAAGTCAAGGAAAGTCACAGAGATGCAGTGGCTTGTGAGGAAGGCAAGTTCAGGTAAGCTTTTATTTTTAGGATTAAGTGCACTTGAGGAATGGTAGGTAATCTATCCTATATAACAAGAGAGAAATATGCTAATTATCCATTACGCCTTGATGTGTAATGACCAACCGCAAAATGACCAGATCACGGATCTGCAGGAGGGTGGGGCAGCGAACTACAAGCCTGCAAGCGGGCAGCGAAAAGCTACAGGAGGGGGCAGGGCAGCAAGCTATGACTGAGGGGGTGGAAGGTGGAGGGGGTGGGGAGAGCGACAGGAGGGCAGGGCAGCGGGTGGAGAGCTACAGGAGGGTGGCAGAGAGCTATTGGTGCACGGATTCATGTGCAGGGCTACTAGTATATATCCTATCTAATAAAAGAGTAATATGCAAATTGACCATCACTCCAACACACAAGATGGCTGCCCCCATGTGGAAACAAGATGGCCGTCACAAGATGGCCAGCAGTGTAGGGCAATTGGGAGGGACCAGGCCTGCAAGGGAGGTCAGTTGGGGGCGATCAAGCCTGCAGGGGAGGGCAGTTAGGGGTGACCAGGCTGGCAGAGGAGGGAAGTTGGGGGCAACTGGGCCTGCAGGGAAGGGCAGTTTGGGGGGACCCAGGCCTGCAGGGGAGAGCAGTTGGGGGGGACCAGGCCTGCAGGGGAGGGCAGTTAGGGGTGATCAGACCTGCAGGGGAGGGCAGTTAGGGGTGACCAGGCCTGCAGGGGAGGTCAGTTAGGGGCAAACAGGCTGGCACGGGAGCAGTTAGGCATCAATCAGGCTGTCAGAGGAGTGGTTAGGGAATGATCAGGCTGGCAGGCAGAAGTGGTTAGGGGCAATCAGGAAGGCAGGCAGGCAAGCAGTTGGGAGCCAGCAGTCCTGGATTGTGAGAGGGATGTCCGACTGCCCGTTTAGGCCCCATCCTACCAGGATCGGGCCTAAACGGGCAGTCAGACATCCCTCGAGGGGTCCCAGATTGGAAAGGGTGCAGGCTGGGCTGAGGGACACTTCCCCGCCCCATGCATGAATTTTATGCACTGGGCCTCTAGTATATATATATATAAGCCTAAGCAACCATTGCTATGATGTGTGCACTTACCACCAGCGGGCAGACACTCCATGCAGGAGCTGCCCCCTGGTGGTCAGTGTGCTCCCACAGTGGGAGCGCCTGCTCAGCCAGAAGCTGGGCTCATGGCTGGCAAGCACAGCTGCAGTGGCGGGAACCTCTCCTGCCTCTGTGGTAGCGCCACTGAGAGGCGGTGACGGCAGCGCAGTGGCTGAGGCAGGCACAGCAGGGCCAGGATGAGCAGCAGTGGAGCTGCACCCGGCCCCAGCTGGGGCTCCTCCCCATCCACCTGCCCCTTTGGCACTGCTACATCCCTCAGGGTCCTGGATTGTGAGAGAGAGCGCAAGCCAGGCTGAGGGACCCCACCCATGCATGAACCCGTGCACCGGGGCTCTAGTAGACAATAATGAATGAAGCAAGGTCATGTGGGAAGTGGAATGACAAGTAGAGGAATTTCTTCCTTTGGTGAAGAAGAAAAGGACAAGTGAAGATATAAATAATATATTTGCTCTATATTTAGAGGTAGAAGAATGGAAGTTGAGAGAGTTCAAGGTTGCTTTCTATTTTTTACTGAAAGGCAATGATCATCTGCCAAAATTAAGTGTTTTAAGAAAATAGCAATAAAGGTTTTAAGAAAATAGGAAAATTTTCAATTAGTGCTATGCAAAGAAGAGAATCACAGACTAAAGTCAGTGTGCTGCTTTGATGGCTATGGTGGACATGAGGCATGGAATGCAGCAGAGCCAATAGCATGCAATAAACATAATAAAAATAATGAATGGGAAAATGTCTAATATCCAATAAATTTAATAAATACAGTTAATCAGAAATGATTAGAATCTGTTCTTTACTAAATTAAATTTATAAAGAAAGCCTTTTAAGTTATTAATGCTTGAATAAGAAACAATTGCCTTATAAAATCTCCTGAGTATGACAAGTATTAAAATTTGCCTCTTTTATTATTTTCTTCTGAGCTTTCTGGTTATTTTACTATTTTTCTCTTCTCACCTTTCCTCCTCAAAAATTGGAAAGCATCTATTATTGTGTAACATTTTACAGATTGTGCTGAAGATGTTTGAGTAGTAACTGACAAGAATTTATTTTGGAATATGATTTATTTAGATCTCAATTTGTTATCTTTTGTTGTGTTTTATTTTAGAATATTTAGAATATTTTAACCTTTATCGCTGACATACCATATGGATATTGGGTAGAGAGAGCAAGCTTTCCAGTAACAATTTCATTTGCTTTGCTTACTATCTGCTTACCTTTTTTTAATCTCACTTTTTAAATGAAACGATACCTTTTCATTTCTTTCCTGAGTCTCATTTATGTTCTTGTTTCTGCCACGCTTGCAGTCACTTTCTTACTCTACCTCGCTCCAGATACAGTCAGACCATTGAACGTCATCACAGGGATGGCAGGTATACTTTTTCTTACAATTGAGTCTGTTCATAGAATTGCATGTGCCTGTCTAATAATGTGATATAATTCACTTCTACTTCTGTTTGATATATACATATGGTGATAATGAAATATGGGTGCACTATCCTTATAAAATAATAGAAAATAAAGCAATATAAACTCCTTGATTGTAGTAACATGTCAAAAATACTGCTTCCTTTGAATGAGTTAGGATCATACCTTTGATGAGTCTAAAATTTTAGTTTTCCAAGAATTGTAATTCTTGATTTCCTAGAAGGATCGGATACAGTTTAATTACATCTGGCTGACCACCTTCCTCAACAGAGTTCATTTGTACATATCTGGTTGATTTGTACATATCTGAACAACCTGCTTCCCTCCCTCAACAGTGGAGGAGTCAGTCCTGAAGTCTGAGGATGAACTGATTGGCTTATGGCTACCCTGTCAAAGGTGGCTGTAATCTACTCCTTGGTCGTCTTGTAGATTATTTTAGATCCATGGAGAATACTGGGTCAGTGGGAAAATCTTGGTTCATTTCTCATCTACCACCATTCCCCTTATATTGGAGGGAAATATCAATTACATGGCATTTAACAGAAGGGAGGATTAACTAGAAAAAGAGGGGAAAGAAGACCTATATGTAGCTTTAGGGATCTGAGCCAGTTCAAGGCCAACATTCTAAGGTCCTATAGGCAGAGAAGAGAATGGCAGCGATAATATGGTGGGTTCCGCTAGTGCAGATAAAGAATCAGATGCTGTGCTCAATCATTTCAAAGTGATTTGAGTTATGCGTGACCACTTTTATCCTATTAATTTAGTTAATTAAGAGTTAATAAAAATTACTGAAAAATAATGAGTAAATTTCTAAGGATTGAAATGATGTAGATAATTGTGGAAGGAAACATAAAAGATACCATTAACAATATAGTCCTAGTAATTCAAGTTTTGTGATGTCTTTCAGTAAATGTAATTAAAATTGAATGGCTTTCAGTTTATTATAGTGATTATTACTATATTTAATTTTCTTTTGCATTTTCTCAGTCCCTTTTTTTTGCTTTAATACTAAATAATTCTTACTTTGTTGTTATATCTTTTATTTTTAATATTGCTGTATGTAACATTTAGACTATTTTTTGGTTGCAATGATTATACATTTATCTTAAAAACATATTGAAATGTGGTTACATAACTGTCCTCATAATTAACCAAGACCTTTCTTAAGGTAGGTGACATGAATGAGACATTACTGATTACAGGCTTATTCCACTTACTCTGGTATCTTCATTTCACTGTAAGTTAAAACCATGCACCATATTTTTTACATTGTATATTTTCCTAATTTTAATTATCAATAAATAGATTATCTGCCTCATATTACTTATTTGTTCAGTAAATCAGCATGGATAGAATCAGTTCTTGATCATCTCTTGGTTGGTTATTAATTTCACAATACTTAACAATTCTCAACTTAGCTGGCCTATTTTGAAGGATATATTTCTGAATTGTTTTTTGTGTGCCATGATTTGGTTTGTGTCAGGAAACAGAATATTAATATTTGCATTAAAGTAAAACACAGATAGGAAAATCAGTCTTGAAAAACAAGTTTTCAAATAGCTTACTGTAAGGTTTGCTGTCATTTAAATGATTCAAATTCGTGAGTATGTGCATGGACAAATTGGGTAGATTTCGTAAGAATGAAGTTCTTTCGTTGCTTTTTAAAGTATTGCCTTTTATCATGATCAGTCTGATACATAGAAAAGAATGTGTGCACATTTCAAAACCTAATAATGAAATGAGCAACCACGAATCTACTACCCAAACTGAGAACCAGAGTATATGCTTATACACCTTGCATCTTCTGCAGGCTCCTTGCCTGTTGTGTTTGTGTGCCTCTTCCACAGAAGTAATAAAGGCTATACTGAATTTTCATTTTACATCCCCTTACTTTGCTTTTTTTTAAAAAGGGACTTGGATCATTTGTTTTCACTCTGCTAACTTTCCAAGTTACTCAATTCCTCTGACCCCATTTTAGTGCCCTGAGATTCTGGGATTACTGAAGATATGAAAGCTTACCTAATCATCTCCCCATTCTCCTACATATATTACCATAACATTCTATGCTTCTTGTTTTAAACTTGTGCACCATTATATGTAATGCAGCTTAGCACAACCGCCCATTGCCCTTCCATGTTAGTATCATCTGTTGATCTCTTGGTTATGCTATTTTAATTACTGAATTTTTTAGTGCCTGGCCTTAGTCTTCGTCATCACCTTGAGGTTAGAGTTCACCTGAATGATTTATTCAGCACCGACTTACTTCTTTGACTGTTTCAAATACGAGGGAGTGGACTTTACCTCCAATTCTGCTTCAGTCAGTCACTACCATGACCATACTCTGAGTCTTAAGATCATTTCAAATTGTTCTGCCTTTGAAATCTTAATTCAAATACTCCACTCTTGGACCAGAATTCCACAGGGTTCTTTTTCGTTCTTTCATTGAGTTACTTCTACCTCGTCAGTTCTTTTATGTTAATAGAGGAACTCTTCCCTCGTGACCTTTCAGCTTTCCCTGTTAGTCTCCACTGTCTTTACTTGCTTACATATACGGGTACTTTGAAGAGTTTTAATTAGGGGATGCCTATAATATATTCACTGTGGAATAATACTCTAGAGACTCTGTGGATGGTTGATTTGAGAGTAAAGGTTATGGAAAATAAAAGTATGTATTGGGATATTTGCCATGGTCGAGGACAACAGAAACTTTTTGAGGGCCTGAACTAGGTAAGATAGTAGATGGAGATATAGAGAGACAAGAGATAAAATCAATTAAAATCTATAACACCTGGTAAATAAAGGGGTTTGGATGTTGAGGGGGAGCAGAAAATCAAGAAACACTCCCAGTCTCATAGCTCGGGTAACTGGGTGCATGTGCTACCTTAACAAAGGTGGAGTTGGAGGTGTTAGAAGAGGAATCAGTTTAGGTGAGGGACTGTCCAATTTTGGAATTATTGAGAGGGCTGAGGGAAACCTCTAGCAGGGAGTGAAATAAATAACTTGAAAGCTTTAAAGAAGTTTAGGCTACATAGAGAAATTTAGAATTAGATTCACTACTAACAGGAAATAGCCACAAAAAACTGATGTAGAGAAATCAGATCATGGCATTGAACCATTTTTAAGGTTCTGATGAATGTTTGGAAGATTTGGGTTAGAAGGAAATCTGAATGTTGGTATAAGCGGTTTAGATGATCATCATAGAGTCTTGGATGGGTAATGAAGAAAAAAAGGCAAAGGGGATAATATATGTTGGCAGCATAGGTGGACCAAGGAATGAACAGTATCAAATGAAGATCAAGTGAAGTGGGAGTGAAATTCTGATACACCTGACAGAATTAATTATTGTAATCAGAGTTTGAGTTATTGGAGTTTAGTATTTCTGAGTTCAAATAGTTTCATTGGATTCTAAGTTCCATAGTATTTCCCCAGAAGTATTTGTGTGTGTGGGGAGAGGGTTGGTTGGTTGATACAGGGAAAAAAGGATGATCATTGAAGTTTGAATATTTTGTGGTTCAAGATTATTGAACAACTAGAGGCCTGTTGCATGGATTCATGCACTGGTGGGGTCCCTTGGCCTGGCCTGTGGGGATCGGGCCGAAACCAGCTCTCCAACATCCCCCAAGGGGTACAGGATTGTGAGAGGGTGCAAGCCAGGCTGAAGGACCACGGGAGGGCTCCAGGGCGTGCCTGGTCTGTCTTGCCCAGTCCTGATTGGCCAGACCCCAGCAGCAAGCTAACCTACTGGTTGGAGCGTCTACCCCTTGGTGGTCAGTGCGTGTCATAGCGATGGTTGAACCATCAAACGAACAGTCGGACACTTAGCTTATTAGACTTTTATTATATAGGATTATCTGCATGTATGTTGAAATCTCCTAGCAGATGGCAGACAACCAATTACCCAAGTTATCAATGACTAAGGGATAGTGATTGGAAGGTGGACAGATATTAGCAACTTGAATTAATAATGGATGTTACAGTGTTACAGCTAAGTGTCATGCTTAATTGAAATAAGGACATGTAAATTAAGGTGGGAAAGACTCTAGGGAGCCACCCTCTCCTGGATCCATGCACTATGAAATGTGAAGGAAATAAGTAGCTTTGTCAATAAGAGCTACACTGGAAGCAGAGTCTATAGGTTGTAAGTTTGAACTAAATGTTATTTAAGGTAGGGATATGCAGGAGCCATTCTGCAGAAAGCTGATGATATAAGGACCTTTGTTAACAATGAATAAGGATTCTTGAAAATACAGTTAAAAGAATTATAGGACATTAAAATGGTACAGAATAGAGTGCATGAGATGGAAAATTTAGAGGG
Source organism: Plecotus auritus (assembly GCF_963455305.1). Taxonomy (NCBI): domain Eukaryota; kingdom Metazoa; phylum Chordata; class Mammalia; order Chiroptera; family Vespertilionidae; genus Plecotus; species Plecotus auritus. The sequence continues at coordinate 15,766,305 of NC_137777.1, forward strand.
GAGATATCAGGGGAGAAATTGTCCTTACCCGTTACCTGATAACTAAGAATTACAGAGATAAGATGTTTAAATAAAAGTAATTTACCCCAAATATCCTCAGGTTATAAGTTGTTTTAGTGCCAAACTGGGAATTGGTTTGGTGCAGGGACTGAGTGAGGTTCTGGGAAGGGTCTGACCCAGACCTAGAGTAGTGCTGAGGGATGCCATGGAGTTTGAAGAGAAGCACTGAATGGTCTTATCTCTAGGTATTTGGAACCATGGCTAAGACCCTAATTAGAGAAAGGATTCTGACAAAGCAAGTGGAGGCACGGAAGGATGAGATTCCTGCGTGGAATATAGACGTTTTCCTACAGGTGCCCTCTGTGGGAAGTATTACTGAGACCCCTTAATAAATGTGATCAGATTCAAGTAACTCACATTTCATGAACTACCCTCCTTTATGCCTTATTTCATTGCATTATGACCAATCTCCTTTTCATCTACAAATATTTTCTTTTCCATCACTGCTACTTTTCTGTTTGAGTTTTTGACTGTAACCTCTCTTAATATCTCGGAATTTCCCTCCATTAATTTTTGCATGTTTCTCTTCCATTTTAATCTCTCTTACTTTAATGATTTTGTTTATTCTCAAATTATTGTTGAAGTCTTTTAAAAAATACCTTCTTTCTATCATGCCGTTCCTTTAAGTTATCTTAAGAATGATCTCTCCTCTCCTCTTCTCTCTTCCTGTCCCTGTCCCTGTCCCTCTTCCTTTCCCTTTCCCTCTCCCTCTCCTTCCCCCTCTCCCTCTCCCCTCCCTGTCTCTCCCCCTCTCTCTTTCATTTTGTGTCTTGGAGAGGGAGAGAAACTTCAATATGAGAGATAAATATTGATCAGCTGCCTCCTGCATGCACCCCCACCAAGGGATCAAGCCCATAACCTGGATATGTGTCCTGACCGGGAATCAAACCCATGACCTTTTAGTGTACAGGGTGATACTCCAACCAACTAAGCCATACCAACAGGGCTAATCCCTTCTTCTTCTCCTTCTCCTCCTTCTCCTCCTTCTCCTTCTTCTTCTCCTTCACTTCATACAAAGTGATCTAGGTCTATTGCCTCAGAACATAACCTTTCTTACTAATATTTTGATAAGTCCACAGTGTCAAAAAGCAGCTTATCTAAAATTAATGAAAAAGTGCCCAATGTATATTAAATGATTGGCCTAAACTGCTCCAACTTTAACAGATAATGAGCGTAGGTAGCATCAAATCCCTATGTGAGGCTGCTGAGAACTGATAGGAGACCTCAAGAGGCCACTTTTTGCCCTGCCTCTGTGATGTCTTTGCGTTTCTGGATGATAATATCTCCATGATCTCATTCTAGACACACCACAGGCATATCAGTGGGGTCAGAGATTAGCTTAGCTGCCTGCTGGGCTCTGATTTCACCCCAGGATCCCACTGCAGCCCAGATTGAGTCCCTGTGAATCTCTGCACAGGACACAGAACTCCAATAGTGGATGGATTCTTCATCGTGTCCTCCAAGTGCTGCTCTACAGTCGCCTTCATCTCACCCACTGCCCACGCTGGCCCAGGACCTTGCAGTACCTTATCTTCTCCACCACAGCCTTCCCATTTGACTCTCTTACGGTCTCATCTATCTGCTGAAATTTCTCCAGCTGTGTGTGTGTGGTGTGTGTGTGTGTGTGTGTGTGTGTGTGTGTGTGTGTGTGTGTGTTATCCATCTTTCCTACTATATCTTTAACATCAATCATGCTTATTTTAAATCCCCTATCTGTTAGTTACAACATGTGTCATCTCTGAGCCTGACTCTGTTGATTGCTTTGCCTCTTGACAGTGTGCCTTATTTTTCTTCATTTCTGGTGGTTCTAGTAATCTTTTGTTGACTGTTAGGTATCATGTAATCAGCAGTGACTAACGCAGATAGTATTTATGACTGAAAATGTGTGTGTGTGTGTGTGTGTGTGTGTGTGTGTGTGTGTGTGTTAATCGATCCTCAGTTAGCTACTTTTGTGTAGTATTTGTGTGATTTGGTCTGACATTATGAAGTGACAGCTAAGGGCAGCAGGCAGTAGTGTGTATGAGGAACTTGCACTATCCCCATTCCATTGTCAATGTAAAGCCAGCAAAGCAAACGGAAGGCTAAAGAATTGTTCAAAGTTGATCAGTGAAACTGTTGAACATAACACTCAGATATTCTAATGTGGGGACCATGCCCCATCACATTTACTCATATAAAGAATAACAGTGCATAATTCAGTCCTTTGATCTACATCTTTAAAATGTTTGGTATTTTATGGAATTTTTACGGATCTAGGAAGGGAAAACAGGGCCAAATCCTTGGTGGAATAACTTGAATTTCTTACAATTGACAAATGTTATTAAACTTTAACATCCATTGAAAATGGAAACTATTTATTTAGTAAAATAAAAATCTTCTAGATAGAAGTTGGTAATTATATTTTCTCTCAGGATTTTGAAAATATATATATTTTAAAGATGTATTAATTTGCTGCATTTTAATTGTTGGTAAGTAAATAATCCTGCTTATTCATGGTTTTGTTTCTGGTGGGGGTTTTTTTGAAGTAAAAATTAACAAAAGTTATAAATATTTAATAAGATACTCAAAACATTCTCAAGATATTTACATCTTATATGTTTCTCTGTGTGCATATCAATAATACATTATTGTATTTGACCCTATTATTCTTGAGGAAATTAGGATATTTAATCTTTTCTTCTTGCTGTTTCCAATAATTGCTATTTAAAAAATACTTCTCTAGAGATGAGACACTTTACTTCTCTTTCTGATGATAATTCATGCTTATGAGTAATAGTAATATGCTTTTCTAAATTAAAGCTGTCTTGCTGTCTCTCATCGTATGTTTTATTGACATTTTCCCATTTTAGATTGTTATTAATGTGGCTGACTCTAGATATTGCTGTTATTTTTAATAAGCTTAATTACTTTTAACATAAGACATAATTTATGTTTAACTGAACAGAAATGCCCTATGGAGAAATGCTGTCATTCCCAAGGATAAATTAATCTATCTTCCACCCAAATAATAAAATGTTCCTATTTGTACACAATATTTATTTACCGTGATTTCCATGGTGTTTTGTGTCTTGCAATTTCTTTAACTTTGAAAGCAATGCTAAACTAATATAAACTAGAGGTTTTTTAAAAGTTAAACTTTTACCTTTTACATTATGATGAACATAAAAATTATATAGTTGAGCCATATGATTACTTTAAATTATTTGTTACATTATACATATATGTTATATTAATTACCCTAAAATGTCTCATTTAAATATTTTATTATGTATTTCTTTTTTTTAAAGGTTGATTGGAATTTTTTTTTAAGTATTTTGTTGATTTTTTACAGAGAGGAAGGGAGAGGGATAGAGAGTTAGAAACATCGATGAGAGAGAAATATCAATGAGCTGCCTCCTGCAAACCCCCCACTGGGGATGTGCCCACAACCAAGGTACATGCCCTTGACCGGAATCGAACCTGGGACCCTTCAGTCCACAGGCCAACGCTCTATCTACTGAGCCAAACCGGTTAGGGCTATTTCTTATACTATGCAGTTCATGTTCAGACAATCCCTAGACACATAAGCTATTTTATCAAAAGTATAATGCTTCTGTTGTGTGAATCAGTTTACTGTATTACATAATGTGGGTATAGGGCAGGCATTTCTTACACCAAACCTGAGATTATACTTCTTGCCCCCAGAGAGACATCATTTTTTAAAGATTTCAGCTTTGGAAAGAAATAATTTCTTTATAAAAATAAAAACTAATTCCTAAACAGCTTTATTTTTTTACAAGTTTTATTTTTTAAGAAATCCTGTAAGGTTTACTATGGCATCTTTACAATATAAACATGAAATAAGACTGATTTAAGCATAGACTTCAGGGTCTGAGTTATATTTTAGGACAATTTTCACTGATATATCTGAGTATTACTTTGAAACTTTGCATTGTGCTGGTTGTTTTAAATTTTTGAGTAGTATTGGTATTCTTCTATCATATCGAGTGAGATACTCTGCATTGAGCTTATGTTGGTTTAGAGTTGTATCATTGTGATGGTTGATATAAGTGGTTATAGAAAAGAATGTTCAGTGGCCTGTTCTTCTTGCTATACTGCATAAATTCCTTGGACTTGATTTAAAATAGGATAAATAAGTAGCAAAAATTGTGAAATAAGCAGGAAGCTGTGTCAGATACTTGGAATTAAAAAAAAATCTTTTAAGAGCAACTATACTGAGGAAAAATGACTAAAAATAGCAATTTCACTGGATGATTATAAAATTATTCTTTCTTTAGAAATCCTCATCTCAATAACATCGTGCGCTATTATATGCTTTTAAAGCTGGGTGTAACAATTACTGGCTCTTGTTACAATACAATCAGTCAACGTGAATTAGCTCTGTTTGCAGAGAGCCATTCAACTGTGTCCTCTCCAAATGCTTGCATTTTGGAATAGCAGTCACTAAATAGGGCAGAGCAGTAATCTATTCAGGTAAATGACATGTATAAAAAGTGTACTATTTAAAACATATATTAGAAAATATAACCTCTTTATTTAAAGGATAGAACCATGACATATATTAAGTCACTTTTTGAAAGACAACAAATTATTTACCTAAGAAAGACTTAAATTTTTATGTGAGTGGTTCTAAACCTTTGGCAATCTTGTAAAACCTATGGCCACCTTTTTTGAATAATGTTTTAAAATGCATAAAGTAAGCCCTAGCTGGCTCAGTGAATAGAACATCAGCCTGTGGACTGAAGGGGCTCCAGTTCGATTCCGGTCAAGGGCACATGCCCAGGTTGCAGGTTAATCCCTAGTAGGGGATGGGCAGGAGAGAGCCAATCAATGATTCTCTCTCATCATTGATGTTTCTATCTCTCTCTTCCTCTCCCTTCCTCTCTGAAATCAGTAAAGATAAAAATATATAAAATGCATAAAGTAAAATAAAGTACACAAGTAGGGTTGCAAAGGAAATGACTTATATTGAAATGCAGACCCCAAGTTAAGAAACCCAAATAGGCACTAAAATATTTTATGCATTGTAAATGGTTTTCCATTATTTCCCACATTCCAGTTACTACTCTGTATTCAGAATTCACTATTTATGTTATTATCTTTAAATGAAAATTGGCGAAGTGTAGGTTGTCAAGCTTTATATTTCAATCACCTAAAAACCTGCTATGAGACTGGGCGTTTCATGAGACTTCGGCTTGGCTGCTTTCGATGCGCTCAGCAGTTACTTAGTTCTTGTCTAGTAAGACCTATTGTGGGAGCAGAAGTTACCTCGACCTTCTGTTGTGAAATCAAAATTTAAAATGTGGCAGCTTTCCATTTCACTTAACTGTGGTGGAGCATTTCAGGAATTTCTGCCTCCACCTGTGGTTCTTTTCATGTTTTACTTTTTAACAGATTTTTCCATTTCACACAATGGAAATCATATAATTTATATTATTTATGAAATGAAGAGACAATGTAAGTAAAATTTAAAACTGATTATAGTCTTCAAGCAACTTTTTCACTAAAGATATATATTTTTTTAAGGGATATTTCCTAAGGAGTGACCCATTTGCTTTATAAATAGCAGTACCATTTAAAGGACAAAGAACATAGCGACATAATTCAAATGATTCCCTGGATTTCACTCACAATGATATAGTCCAGTTATTAAAAATATAGTGTCAAAGAAGTGAAAGTGTGTATATCTTAACATTTCACTTTTCACTTGGAAAAACTGCTTGATGAAATCAGAATAAATCAAATTTTATATAAATAAATAGCCTGAATTTCTGTTTAGGTAGTCATAGATATTCCACAAAGTTTTGTTACTATATGTTTTATAATGAGATAATCCAATTATTAACTTAGGAAATGTGAAAATAATATTAATATTGATACTGTCTAAAAATAGGTTTTTAAGGAATCTAAGAATGTATATCCCTTTGATTCTAGTTATCTATTGTGATAAATATATTCATAGATATGTACACCAATAATCTAACAAATATTGAGCATATTAACTTCTAAAAGAAGTGTTTTTTCTAAAATAGTTATTTTTTAAGAATAAAAATAGAATTATGAGTTTTTAAACTACCAATTTGCCTTTTTCCCTTTTTTGACAAGTAATTGAATATTGTATATATATTTATGTAAAAATACCAAAATTATCTTAGGAAATAAATCATATTATGGTACATGAACTTCAAAATATTTAAAAACTACTTGACTTATATATTACCCTTGAATAAAAGTGTCAGATAATGATAAGATAAATTGTAGAATAAACCCAGTATTCAATTCCTAAAATGTCATTTAATCTATTGATCTGAAATAGTATGCCATATAATTAATTACATATCGGAAATTGTGTTCTTTCTTTTCTTATTTAATTTTAAATTGTTTGTGTTTCTTTAAAAAAAATAAGACTGAGAGAATTTATAGGTAAAGTGGACATCCTTGACACATTAGTCATGAGAGAGACTAATTCTTGCTTTACCATATATAATATATAAGCATTTCCATTTCTGTGGTTACAACTAGATGGGGAGGTAAAAGTTTGATTTGCAGTATATTTTAGATTATGTATTATTTAGAGTTCTAGAGTCAAAGCTAGTATTTTTAGGGTTGTCTCACTGATAATGAGGTTTGTATTAGAAAACATTCATTGGCCACATGTTAGATATAAAAGCATTATGATAGACTCCAGGGCTAAAAAAGAAATCAACAATGGTAGATTTCTCTAAACAAGGATCAGGATTTGATGTTGATTTATTTGTGGTCAAAGAGATCACATTATTTCAGAACCATTATTATTTCAATCAGTTCATACCCATTCTGAATTGTATTGGTTGGCATCACTGAATTGCACTGAGATAGATGCCATAGACTGGTGGATTCACCAGTTTTCTATACAGTGATTTTTCTTGTAGACCATGGTTAAATATGGCTACAGACTGCAAAGTAGCTCTGTTTCCTTAGAACATCTGGATTCTTCTATTTGAATGTTCAGGTGTATCAGTATACTATGATTGTGTTGAAAGTCTTTTCATATCTTATTTGGTGTAATAAACAGCCTTAGGGGTTTATTGAGAATAGTGCTTAGATGGTTTTTACCCACTCTTTTGAAAATGTTAGAAAAATTTACTGAATTCTTTTAAAGTAGAATACTTTACATATTTCAGATATTCCAAAGGGAGTCCACTTCGCAAAGCAGGCAGTTTTGTTTGTCTTTGAATATAACTGACCAACTCCTGTTATCTTCACTGGGAATTGCTATTTAAGGCAGATTTGGGTTCCTTCGGAAATCTTAAAAATTTAGTGAGAATTTGTTCAGAATATGTTGGGGAAGATAATTTTTTTCTTACATACGCAGTGATTTTAAACAGTTACTTTTTTCAAAATCAATTTGATGCATCATAACCAAATAGCAGAAAGGCACTAAAGATCAACTGAGCTGCTTTTTGACTAACGTTTCAGGGATTGTGAAGCAGCAGATAGACAGCCCTATCACAGATCCAGATCAACAGAACAGCGGCCCGTCCTAGAGCGGACCACCGCCCGCTCCAGATCCACTGAGCGTCCTGACACAAACCTCATGAGGTCGATGCCTTCATTAATGACCGGAAGATCTGCCCCTCCTTCACCTGCCTTATCGAGGTGAAAGATAAATCAATGAGACTAACTTCCCCTTTGCCCCACCAGCACACCATTTTATTTTCCCAGCAGCTAACTGGTCTCTTCTGTCATCCTTGGCTGATCACTTACAACAATCAATACTAACCTTCTCAGTGTTAGCACACTATTTATATTTAGCGGATATAATAGTGTGTGGCTACCATTGTAAAACGTTTAACTGTCCTGACTGCATTTGTTTTGTGATTTCTCATTTATCAGTAGTCCTGGGTAAATCCCCACATAACGCACCTCATGACTACCATGTTCTCCTACACAATGAGAAATTGTTTGTCTTCATTAGACATCACTGTTGGAATAGTCATCATAGTGACAAAAGTAGATTTTTAGTTTCTTTCTATCAATACTAATATCATGCATTAACCACTACCTTCTTTAGCTGAATTTTGAATTGTTCAGGGTTTTATTTGTAGTTTCATCAGATATTTTCTAATGAAGTGTTATCTATTATAAGCCTGAGTAAAAAGCTCTTTGGATCAAGGGAGAGAGGTTAGAGTGAAGAATTTGAAATCTGGTAGAAAGAAATGTAAGACATTACCTTTTACTTTTTTAGCTGCAGAATTCTCCTCTTACTTTTGTATGGGTAGAATATTAATTTACATTAATAATCCCATGGCTTTTACTGTAGGATTCTCTGTGCATGTATCTGTGTATGTACGCATATTACACAAAAGTTTAAACATCTTTGGCTGTTGAGATAATCATTCAGATATCCATATTGTGTCTTACTTTCCTAACCTTTCAATCAGCAGCTAAACCTCTTTTAAAATTGCATTTATACAGCTATCATGTGAAGCAAATGTATTAAAAGTATTTAACTCATTATATTGAAAGTGAATATTAATGTGTATCTCGTAGGTCTCATCCTCGTACTGGGTCTGTCCAAACAAGCCCATCAAGTACTCCAGTGGCAGGACGAAGGGGCCGGCAACTTCCACAACTTCCACCAAAGGGAACACTGGAGAGAAGTAAGTTTTATTTCTAATTATGTCATTTAGGAAATGCACATGGAAGCTAAGGTGAATCAAGATTTTTTTTGTACTACCTTCCTTAGTTTTCTTCTTTTGTTAACCGAATGCCTTAGCTGCATTTGCTAGTAATTAAATATTATATATTTTCCATTTAAAATGTGTAATATTTGCAGAAAAAATAACCTACTATTACTGCTCTTGCACATTTTGCAAATTTGAGTTAACGCATTTGAAGAAGTAAACGTAATGCTCTTGTTTAACAAGCAGTTGGATGATATATCTTTGCTACAACTAAGTTTATGTAATTGTTGATAGTTACATAAAGTTTATTAGTAACTAGCCAAATCAATTTTCACATACTGCAAAGGACTGGTTAGCTGATGCACAACAATGGTGATCCTTCTCAAAACTGGAGTACCAGAAAAAGGTAATCATGAATATGCAAAGAAAGATGCATGTTGTACTGATATTTTTAATACGTATTTTTAATACTTGTAAATTTTTGCCTAAGAAGCATTATTTGCTCACACACAGGTAAACATACCCGCCCCCCAAAATCTATAAATTCTTGGTTAAAGGACCTCTAAAAGCATGAGAAGATAGAATATAATAATTTTTATTGTTATTTTTTAAATGGTCCCTTTATATGGTAACTGGATGCGCTGTACAAAAAAAACAAAAATTCGCTGTACAAAAATTCAGTCACCATTTTACTTTTCTTTAATTGATGATACATTCTGTACCTTTGGAAATTTCTGTTGTTTTTAACCCCTGTGCTTTGGTTCCCTTCTTTGTTTTTTTATTTTATTTTGTTTTTCCTAGACAATGGAGTCAAGGAGATAGAACCTTGTGAAGGTCTGTACATAAAGGAGGGTTTGTTTTGTGCTGACAGCCTTTTTGGGGGGCTTTATAAGCAAAAAATAAACCCAACTGCAATTGATGTCCTTCCGTTATATAGACTTTTATATAAAATTATTTTGTTATGAGATTTCTGGCAAAGTATTTGACGTTTTACGTAGAAATGATGACCAGGAGTTAAATTTTTTGATCCAGTCAAGTAAGACTGCAAAGAGTTTAACTTCTTTTAATGGCAAGATAAAATTTCTTCTTTTTACAAAATTTAATTTGCCTTTTAAGCAGAATTCTGTTTTGTGCAAGACTTTAACCAAAGGTATCAATTGCAGTCTGTATTTATGTCATTGAGGGTGTACACCTAGTCTAGTTGAAGTTATCATCCTGCATTTCATTTTGTATTTATGGTGAGCTTTAATTATTAAATTTGGCTTTCTAGAAGAGGACTTTGTTGAATTAGGTAGTGATTGTGGTTTGCATTTCTTCCATCATTTCTCATGTTGTAGCAAGACTGCTTACAGTATAGCAGAGTTAAATATATGCTGGTTTATTGTCACAGTACATTATGACTCAAGAGAACATACTGAGTCATGATATATGACGTGTCATGCATTTACTAGGACAATAAAACATTTCTCTGCTAATTATACAATTCTGAAAATGACTTTGTAACTTTAAAGAATTAATGGTTTTATTTACTGAATAATCTCCAGCACATAGAATAATGCCTGGCACATTGTAGTCCCTCAATCAGTATTTGTTGAATGAATGCATGAAATATTTATATAAAAACTGAACGACTTTCTGAACAACTACTTCAAATAGTGTATAATGCACCACTACAATAATCTCGTTATTCTCTCCATATTTATATTCAGATTCATATTCCATAACCTATTTGTAACAAATTCTCAAACTGCATTGTATTTGGGCAGCAATACTTTTATTGCCCTATATAACTTGTTCTTGTTAGTTGTAGTTGGATGACTTATCAGCTTTCATTTTGTGGTTATTTGTGTTTGCTTTGTGCCATAATTTTTAACAACTCAATGCTTTTGTGACTAATGTTCTGTTATGCAGCCAGATAAAAGATTTCAGCAGCATTTTTGTACTTCTCAATTATTTGCGTAAGAATGGGGTATATCGTTTTAAAAGTACTTTCCGTAAGGAAAGTTCTATAAGATGTATAGAATTTTTGTCATTCCAAGATAGAATTTTGATGCTATTTGATGGCATATGAAGCCAGAAACATAGTTTATTTGACATTTTTTTGTAAATTTAATTTTAATATATTTTATAGCAATCAAATATTAGAATATGAATAGCTACATTCTTTTTAATAATAAATACAGTATACCAGAAAACTGACATGGAGCTGATACTGCAAATCAGGGTTGAGGAAGTTAAAAAAATTTTTTTTAATTTATTTATTCATTTTAGAGAGAGAAGAAGAAAAGGGAAGGAGGGAGGGAGGGAGGCAGGTAGGGAAGGAGGGAGGGAGGGAGGGAGAGAGGGAAGGAAGGAAGGAAGGAAGGAAGGAAGGAAGGAAGGAAGGAAGGAAGGAAGGAAGGAAGGAAGGAAGGAAATAAAGAAACAGGGAAGAGTGCTTTGCTGTTCCACTTACCATGCGTTCACTGGTTGATTTTTATATGTGCCCTGGCTGGGGATCGAACCCACATCCTTGGCGTACTGGAATGATGATGCTCTAACCAACTGAGCTACCTGGTCAGGGCAGAGGAAATTTCTAATGGGCTTCTCAACAAACATTCTATTTACTATCTGTTTTCTGCCCTATAAAAATTTTTTAAAGCCACAGTTTTCCTTTAATGTTACTGATTGTGGCTTTTACATTTTTACAAATAAGAGAGGAGAGCCAAAACTTCCCTTATTCTTTCCAGTTTGAAATAAAAGGGTTTTTGTTTGGTTTGTTTTGCTTAAAAGTTTGAATGGTTTTAACAGTGTTTTTATAAATGTTGATATAAAGACCAGTAGATACATGATTGTGTGATTTTCTTTAGCTTTAACGAAGATATATATCTCTTTAGAAGTCTTCAACTCCTAACTGAAGTAAAAGGGACGTAACTGAAAATAGAGTATCAATTGATAGTCTAAATCAGATTATGTTTGGATTCTCTCTAAAAAATTATAAGAAGTTATTTAATTGCATTCTTTTGGAATAAAAGTAATGACATTTTTATTTTTTAATCCTGTTTAGCGTCTAAAGAATTAGGAAGTCTTAATTTAATTCCTTTTTATTTTGGTTGTTATATTTCAGTCTATTAATGAAATTAATTTAAAACCATATATATATTCATCATGATAGTGGTATAGTATTAATCATCCCTTTGTCTGAGAACCAGAGAAAATAGGAACAATATAATGAAAGTACAGTGTAATAAACAACTGTAAGGCATTACTAATATATTTTTTACTTTCCCCTAACTTGGAGATATAGTGGCATTTTGTAAAAATAAAAGAGTTTATAATCTCATATTTTTTCTCTAGAAGAAAAGTTACATAATTTTATTTCTATAAGGATGCTTCAAGTCAATAGACAAATTTTTACACTGTTATCACCATTGTTAATATTTTAAGGGGCCACAATTTCTCTTTTACAAATCAAAGTGATTATAAAAGGGGACTGATCGTTTATTACAGGTATACTTATTTGTTTACATAACATGTAAGAAACTTGTTTAAAATAATCTTAGTTTTTAATAATCACTAATATATCATGAATAATTTGAAATGTTTTGTTTTGTTTCACTTAAGAGTAACAAATACACATCTCTGGTCTTTTTTTTTTTTTTTTTTTTTTTTTACTTTGACAAAAGCAGAAGTTAATGAAGAAACTGGGCAAGTGGAAGAGCAGGGGGGAGAGAAGCAGGGTGACGAGGTCAAGGCAGGTCTGTCTGTGTGTCTAAACGAAATAACTGGGTGTTTTAGAAGTCTGACTTGGCGTGTTTAAATTCATAAGTTAAATTTATACAAGAAAGAACCGATTGTTTCCCAGTGCTGATTTTAAAATAAATTGCCTGATTTTAAATGGAGAGATATTATATAAGCTATCTAGGTAATTTGACTGAATACTTAATTCACCCATTTGAACATCATCCTAATGTTTAACCAAACTAAAATTATAGGCAATACTTCTGACCATGATTTGCACTTATCTTTTATCCCAGCTTTACCTTCAGTTCATCTATTTATTTAAAAATGTCAATTGAGTACCTACTGAAATGCTACATTTTACCTTGTGTTATATTGAGTAAAAGTACATTGAAGTCTTTGCCTCCTCTTTGAAGATTTTGGATTTTGTGGAGGCAAAGTACAAGTGAATGTAGAGTAGAATATAAACTCCAAATTTTGATTATTAAAACTTTTAGAGACTACCATCATTTTATCCATAAAATTTCTCCCCTAAAATAAGCAAAATTAACTATAGGTGCCTTTTCTTCATCTCAGCTCAATATTACTTTAATATTTATTGGACATTATAATGTTCTCCCCTAAGAGTCCTCCTTCTCCATGGGTATGGAGACAACTTCATTTTGTTTTTTTAGTCCCTATTATACTTACATATCATAATTTTTGCCACTTCCTTTGTCAGAAGTTTTCTGAAATGGTAAAACTTAAAATATATAATCAGTAAATATTTTATATACTTCTTTTATCCAGTAATTACTATTTTAATTTGAGTTGAATCCTAATCTTACCTAAGCTGTTGTTTAAAAAAACTTTTTTTCTAGTTTCTTTGAACAATGCAGAATATCTTTAGATCTAATTTTATCATTTTTAACTCATCATCATTTTTTATTCATGAATAGTAGAGTGTATTTTATGTTCATTTTATTCTGTCCTTTAACACTGTGAAAGCAGTGCCTTTATGTAAGTTGTGCATGCGACGTATTTTCATGGATACATTTTTTAATGGTGTGTGTAGTTTAAGACAGAAGACTTCATAAGCTGCAGTTGCTAATTAATGGTAACTATTTTTAATGTTGTACAGATGAGAAAAATCAGCAGAGTACCTCTGATAATGAAAGCAAAGGCAAGTTTAGATGCACGGTGATGGAAATGTGTAACTACCTCTGTTACGAATTTCTAGTATACTGGCTACTAGAAAGTCACACCTCTTTCGTTTTCCTGAAATGCTATAGGAATAACATTTTTATGAATACTGTAAGAATGAACTTTATTTTAATTTAGCTGTGCAGTTAATGTTTTTTTATTGCTCACTCCTATATATCATATATTAGTTCATAGGAATAGCGAAAGGCTTTCACACTGCTCATCACTTAGTTACCACAGTAAAGTCATTTTTTGTTTTTTTAGGATATTGTTAGTTTGGGGACTTTAGCAGTAGTTAATATCACTTTTACTTGTTTTGACTTCACTAAGATCAAGAAGCCCATTTTTGAACTAGTTTGTTGCCTATACTTTCTTTTCAAAATTAAGTTAGTGAATTACACCAATTCTTAAATTAGCATAAAACCATAGCTATAATCTTCCCAGCTTTATAAAATGACTCATTATTCCTCATTTCATTTGTATTTTTATTACTTTTCTTATAAGATAGGAAGGACATACTTTACTCTTGTGTTCATCAGTGAGGTGTCCTGTTTAGTGCATGGATTTGCTTCCTAGTGTGTGATGTCATCTTTTGTGGTGTGCTTGACTTTTATTTGAGTTGTTAATGATATTAATAATTAATCACTATTGTCTGTTTTCAATGTTATAAAGACAATGAGGGAGAAACACCAACTCCACCTAATAATGGGGAAAAAGGCAAGTGTAATATGAAGTTAATTGTGCCTTTCTATATATTAAACATATTCAGTATTGACTTGTGATGTGCATGAATATGCTCTTCTAAGTTAAAAAAGCACAAGTATTAGTGCCAATTTAAGTTATCCAATATTTAATGTCTGCTATTTTACAATATATTTCTGAATATTAAATTTGTCTTAAAATACTTATCTTATTATTGGATTATAGTAAAATTTAATTCTATTGAAATATATGGCATTAAAATCAGAAGTTTTGCTTTGATGGTAATGTTAAGAAATAGATTCTAAGGAAAATAGTAATAATAATGTTATGTATTTAGAAAAACACAACATACATTTTTTAAAATTCAGAAATTGTTTTAAAATTAAACTAATTTAAAAATATTTCAAAAGCAGAATTTTAAAGTAGATAAGGAAATGAACTTTATGTGATGTCATCTTTTGTGGTGTGCTTGATTTTTATTTGGGTCATTAATGACATTAATATTAATCACTCTTGTCCGTTTTCAATGTTATAAAGACAATGAGGGAGAAACACCAAGTCCACCTAATAATGGGAAAAAAGGCAAGTGTAACAAATATTTATAACATTTGTAGATATTTCACAATTCTGTACACATGAATTAATATATTGTATAGGTGAGTAGAAAAGATGATTGATTTTAATACTTAGATTTAGTTTTCCTATAACTATTGATGACTTAATTCTGTAACTACTCCAAGTTTTCTCAAAAACAATAGGACTGTGCATGTTTTCTAGTGATTGGTAATAAAATATAACTACACACATTAATTTAGAATGTTAGTATTTGAAGTATTTACATAAAAAAATCAACATTAAAATTTCTCCTTATTATAACAGTTTACCCTTGTCATTTGGCCAAACCAAGAAATGAATAGTTTTATCTTTTAGTAATGTAGTTGAAATGTCCCTTCAGTCTTGAATATATTTTTTCTTCCCCATTTTCATCTTTTATAAAAAATGCCTATAATGTTACATGTGAGATCTAATTAGCACTAAAATAACAATCATTTTTCTTATTGTGGAATGTTAATTATTCATTAACACCTCTTCATGTATAAAATTCTTAAAACTGCTAAGATATTATAAAAAGGCAAGAATAATATAACAAAAGAAGCAAAATCAAATCAAGCATAATAAAATATGAATATTCTCTTTAAAACAAAATTTAAATGAGCTCTCAATGTATATTTACATATTTGTCATTTTTATCTATTTCTTGACCTCTATGATTTTTTATTTTATTATTTTTTTTAATTTAATAAATCTTTATTCAGATTATTACAATTGTTTCTCCTTCCTCCCCCCCCCCATAGCTCCCCTCCACCCGGTTCCCACCCTCCTCTCTGCCCTTACCTCCCCCGCACTGTCCTCATCCATAGGTGTACCATTTTTGTCCAGTCTCTTCCTACACCCCCCATACCTTTCCCTCTGAGAATTATCAGTCCACTCCCTTTTTATGCCCCTAATTCTATTATATTCACCAGTTTATTTTGTTCCTCAGATTTTTAATTCACTTGATTTTTAGGTTCACTTGTTGATAGATATGTATTTGTTGTTCATAATTTTTATCTTTACTTTTTTCTTCTTCCTCTTCTTAAAGAATACCTTTCAGCATTTCATATAATACTGGTTTGGTGGTGATGAACTCCGTTAGCTTTTTCTTATCTGTGAAGCTCTTTATCT
This sequence comes from Plecotus auritus, assembly GCF_963455305.1. NCBI lineage: Eukaryota > Metazoa > Chordata > Mammalia > Chiroptera > Vespertilionidae > Plecotus > Plecotus auritus. The sequence continues at coordinate 15,782,360 of NC_137777.1, forward strand.
GACCTTCCATTCTGAATGATAACTTTGCTGGGTAGAGTAATCTTGGTTGTAGGTTCTTGCTTTTCATCACTTTGAATATTTCTTGCCACTCCCATCTGGCCTGCATAGTTTCTGTTGAGAAATCAGCTGACAATCGTATGGGTGCTCCCTTGTAGGTAATTAACTGTTTTTCTCTTGCTGATTTTAATATTCTCTCTTTGTCTTTTGCCCTTGGCATTTTAATTATGATGTGTCTTGGTGTGGTCCTCTTTGGATTCCTTTTGTTTGGGGTTCTGTGCGCTTCCTGGACTTGTAAGTCTATTTCTTTCACCAGGTGGGGGAAGTTTTCAGTCATTATTTCTTCAAATAGGTTTTCAGTATCTTGCTCTCTCTCTTCTTCTGGCACCCCCATAATTCTGATGTTGGTACACTTGAAGTTGTCCCAGAGGCTTCTTACACTGTCTTCAACTTTTTGGATTCTTTTTTCTTTTTGCTTTTCCGGTTGAGTGTTTTTTGCTTCTTTGTATTTCAAATCTTTGACTTGATTCTTGTGTTCCTCTAGTCTGTTGTTGGGTCTCTGTATAATATTTTTTATATCAGTCAGTGTATGTTTAATTTCTAGTTGGTCCTTTTTCATATCTTCGAGGGTCTCGTTATATTTATCAGCCTTTTCTAGGATATTCTTAAAAAGTCTTATAACCGTGGTTTTGAATTCTATATCCAGTTGTTTGTTTTCCTCCATTTCTTTCGTTTGTGATCTGTTTCGTTGCCTCCGCATTTTCTTTACTTCCTGAGTTGGTAGGGTAGATTTGTGTGCTAGGTTTCCTATATGGCCCAGTGGGTTGGCCTCCCCAGTTAACCTGAGGTGGACACTCTTGGTGCACCCCTTTGTGGTCTGTGTGTACAGCCTTGTTGTAGTTAAGTCTTGATTGTTGTTGGTATCACTGGGAGGAATAGACCTCCAGGCCAGTTGGCTGTGAGGATCAGCTGTGTCTATGCTGGGAGAAGTTCGGTGCTGGAGACAGCCTTATAGGATTAGACTTGCAAAATTGCAAAAGCCTCTGTGCTCAGCTTGGATGGGGCGGAGTCTCAGGGCGGAGCAGACAGTCTTGGCTTCCCGTCAGCCCTGCCCTTGTGCGCACGCCTCCAGACCTCTGCCTTCCGTGACTCCCCTGAATTTCCGCCTGATAGTCCAGATTACCCCTGTAAGAGCGTGGGTCCCCAGGGGCTCGCCAGGAACTGGGGTTCAGTGCAGTCGGAACTAGGGTTCAGTGCACTCAGGAGCTTCCGACTCCCTTCTGCTAGGGAATGCCTGCGGTAACCTCCGCATTCAGCTTTCTCTGCGAGTACTCGTGTGCATGCGCACACGCGCGCGCCTCCAGACCCGCCGCGGTTCCCCGGGTGTCTGAGTCTCCGTGTGCCTTTCTCTCTACCTGACAGTCCTGACTCCCCCTGTATGAGCCTGGGTCCATGGGGTTTCGCCCGGAACTGGGTTTCAGTGCATTCGGAACTGGGGTTCAGTGCAGTTGGGGGCTTCCTTCCCCCTCCCGCCAGAGAAAGTCAGCCAGGCACTCAGTCGCCCTTCCTCTCTGCGCGCGTCTCCGTACCTCAGCTCTCCTTTGCCGCTCCTCTGAGTCTCAGTGAGCTTTCCTCTTTCCTTCTAGTTGTAGAATTTCCACTCAGCCAGCTTTCCTGTGGTTCTGGATGATGTCCGTTCTGTCTTTTAGTTGTAGTTTTGAAATTGTTGTGTGAGGCAGCAGTTTAGGTGCTTACCTATGCCGCCATCTTGGTTTCCATATCTCTCTCTTTCTTTCTGATCTTCGCCAGCAGCCAGGCTCTTCTTTCTCTCTTGACCTCTATGATTTTTACTTTATACCTGTGAAAGGATATGTTCGGATGTACTTAAATATATGACAGTGATCTGAAAGAGTAAATATGTATTCTTAAATGTTCAATTATTAGGGCATAACAAACTTTAAGAACATTTAATGCCATTTTGTATTTTAAGTGCATTCATATGTATCAGTCTATTCTCTGCTTCAAGTCAAGTCATTGCCCTGGGCCATTTGGCTCAGTGGATAGAGCATCGGCCTGCAGACTGAAGGGTCCTGGGTTTGATCCTGGTCCAGAGCACGTACCTCAGTTGCAGGTTTGGTCCCTGGCCTGGCATGGGGGAGTCAGCCAGTCAATGTCTCTCTCTTATATCGATGTTTCTCTCTCTGTGTCTCTCCCCTTCCCTTCCACTCCCTCTAAAAATCAATGGGAAAATATCCTCAGATGAAGATTAATAAGAAAAAAACAAAAACTGAAGACACTAAGTTAATGAATTTAACTGATGAGGTACTCTCAGCAGGGCTTTTTTTTTTTTTTTTTTTACATCTAGTTGGCCCTGAATGCTATTAAATCTTCCACCTCTAGACTGTTCTGCTGTCTTATTGTTTCCTTTGATCTTGCAAGTAAAGGGTCTACTGACAATGATTATTGGGACCTCAGTCACACACTCATTATTAATTTATTTTTTATGATCTATTTTAAAAATCTCTTCACTGCAGCACATCACTATTGTTAATGTAGACCAATCCTACTTGTAACATAGCGGGACCTAGAAAGGAGGTAATGAATAAAAATTTGAAAGATGAGAACTCTGTATATTTATACATGCTTTCATTTTTATTTAGTTTAATCTTTTGATTATCTACCTATAATTAAGGTATCTAATACATCCTCTAGCTGTTTTCTTTTGGAAGAGATAAATTAACTTTTTATTTTAAACCTCACAGCAAAGTTCGTAAGACTCTAGAGGTTAAAGGGATGTTACTATGTTCCTACTTCTACTGTATATTCTGAGTAAAAAGTAACTGTAAATTGCAGCTATAATCACGTCCAAGCATTGGGTTGAGAGGTGGACTTAACACCATCCTCTCTTCTGATTTAAAATGCAAAGAGAGAGAGAGATAGGAGTGAACCAAGTAAAGGAAGTCCTTGAAGCAGGAGAGAATGATCAGTAATGTGAAATGATCACTAGTAGGAAGTCACTGTAGTAGCCTGCGCTAAGAGCAGTTTTGGTGGAGTCAGAGGAGGTAGAAGCGATTAGAGGGATTTAAAAGAAGTGGAGAGGCCCGGGCCAGTAGCTCAGTTGGTCAGAGCATCGTCTCAATGGTGGACTTAACACCATCCTCTCAGTTCGATCCTGGATCCCCGGTCAGGACACATCCAAGAATCAACCAATAAATGCACGAATAAGTGGGACAAGAAAATCAATGTTTCTCTCCCTCTCTCTCTAAAATGAATAAATGGCGGAGAAAAATGGAGACAGTACGAGTTTGGCTGTAAAAGGAAGAAAAATAAAAATTTAGAGTTGAGGGGAGAGGTCAGGGGAACAGAATACGGGAAGGAAACTGTGTTCAGTCTTTGTCTTCTAAATTAAGATCTGTCAGTTTACTATGTAGAGCCATCTTGCCCCGAGTCATCTGCCTGTAGTTTACCAGGACACAGTGTTCTGTGGTCTAACTCCTAGATTCAGAGTCAAGACTTTTAGCTTTGGAAGGAGCCTTATAAATCTGTTAATAAAACGGCTTTCCTTTACTGATAAAAAGCAGAATTCTAGAGGCTAACTTCCTCTTACCCACATAGTAGCAGTCCTGACACGCAATCTCATGCATTTATGCACCGTGTCTTTTCAAATAAATGGCATCCCCCTTACATGGGTTCCAACCATTTATTTTTAGATGTTAGCCAGTGGTTTAGTTCAATTCAACCATTATCTGCTGATTAATGCCATTTAATTAATGCCAACTAATGTATTGTACTAGGTTGCAATTGAGGATGCAGTGATGAATAAGAGATATTCCCTGCTTTGGGGGAGTAATAATATAATGAAAAGAGCCGGTAAAACATATAGCATGCCACTTACATGAAGTATCTTAGGATTGTGATATCTATTCAGAGCCAACTTTATAAAAAACAGGTAAGTTTCCAGCAAGGTCTGGGTAGATTTTCAGCCCAAAATATTTATCCCACTACTTGTTATATTACTTTATATTCTGCTAGTCTCTAGTGGCTTAATTATTTTAATAATATAAAGCTTTAAGCTTTCCAGAATACTGAAATGCAAATATTTCTGAGGGGACCGACCAGAGCTATTATCACTTACACCTTTTCATGGGAGGAGGCAAGTTAGAGCCTGTGAGTAGAGAAAGTTAGATGTGGGGGGAGGGATGCTAAAAAATGTGGTAGGACACTGGGTACCTTGGGGGGATGGTAATGGTAGACTCTGCCTTGATCTAGCCCCAAGTTTACTCGAAAAAACATTGCTTGCTGTGTAGATATGCTATAAGTTTACTTTTTAAAAAATTTTGGTATATTTAAATTGCTTAGAACAATAGTTGTCACATAATAAGTTCTACATAAGTGTTAGCTATCATTACTATTATGTCTTAGTGATGTCTTGCTATAAATTTGAAAATTTTAGATTTACAGTCAAATTAAACCTGATTACGATCATCACCCTGAACCAGTTATTCAATACATGTTGTTCAGTAGTTTCTAGGAAATTAGTACTCTTAGTGAAGTAACTTGCATGAGAAACAATTCCAAGGGGGAAATGAATTGAATTGAATGGCAATGTAAGATATTGCATAATGTTCTAACAGTTAATTGTACATGTTTCAATATGTGTGTGAAAATCAATATGAAACTATTTAGAATAATTTTCTCTCAGTCAGAGAACTGTTTACACCATTAGGACTTTTCCAGTTTCGTAGTATCTAGAGAATGACGTTGAAGTCAATACTTGGGTCATGAGCTCAGTTCTACTGCGAAGTTTATGGCCTCTGGCAAGGCCTTTATTCTGTGGACCTCAGTTTCTTCTTCTGTAAGTAAAATATCCCATAAGGACTTTAACACAACTGAGTGTTTTTGGACTAATAATGTCAAAAGTCTCAAATAGTTTTGTTTCCAAACTATGGTTTATGTTGTTACTGTTGTTTGGTTGGTTGGTTTTAGAAACTTAACAGATACAACCTCCTAATTTGCTGTTGGTGAGTGAACACTGTTGGGATTATAGACTAAACCCTACCAAGTTGCCTATTAAAAAGTCATGTGCCTAAAGATGCATAATGAGACTAAAGGGAAATATTTTGCCCCTTTAAGCCTTAATGTACAGTTGCCTACATTATTTCAAATATAGATAACCTTATAAATAAGAAAGAAAGGAAGAGAGGAAGTGTGAAAAGGGGGGGGGGACTGGTTTACAAAGGAACCAAAAGTAATAATTTTGGCAGTCTTAGTAATGGATGCTTGCTTCTGTAGGCATTCTGGGAGTTGGATACCATTTAGGGTGGTAGGATTTGTAGATCCTCATTTTACTTTTTTTCTCCTCTTTTGCTCATTTTATTTCCTCTGTATGTCTAAAATCTGAACAGATTAATTGACTTGGGAAAGAACCCCCTTCCTCATTTCTTCCTGCAAAGGTTAGCCATTGTTCAAGCCATTTCATTGTCGACTTCCCAAATACAATTCTAAAGCCATCTTCTGTTTGTTGTTGAAAATAACAATAGGAAAGTGATATGGTACTAGAGAAATCACAGGTTTAGAACCTTGGTACAAGGCCTGCCTTAACAGTATACCAACTGCCTGACTCTAGGCCCTTATTCCAAGTTAGTTAATCTGAGAAGAGGCTCTCTTAGCATATGTCTTTCATTTTCATATGCTACTTTGAGAATCAAATGAGGTAATGCCTGCGAAATTGTTTGTAAACTAGGATGGCTATTCAGCTCTTATCCTTATTAATCAGCTCTCTCTTCTTACCTATAGAAACCACCTGATAGAAAGTCCTTTCTGTTTTATGGGATCAACTATGATGCTGTGTGTGAAAACACATTGAGACATATAGTGCTATATAAATATAATCTTGCTAATAATAGGAATTTGTACTATTTAAATCATAGTGTTGGCTACATGGTGTAACGAAGACTAGCCAGGTATATAGTTATTTTGTAGAAATGTGGGTTTTTAAAATTTCACTTAAAAAGCTCACATCCAAGTTAAGTCATAATGAGTAAAATTGTTCTTTAAATTATCCAATATGTATTAAATCAGTCTTCAAGCTTTCCATCTACAAATTAAATTCACAGCTGAATATTTACTACATGCATTTGTAAAGTGATAAAAGTATTAGTAAAAAAATGTATCCCCTAGAATAAATTTCTTTCTGTACTTGAATGGATTCATCGTTTGCATCTGAGGCATTTGATACATATTTTTTCAAGGTAATCATACCAATTAAATTGCATTATATATATCTGGTTTTTACTTTTTATCCTCCAGTAGTAAATACACACTATCATGAGCTAGCACTTTGTACTTAAGTTTTAATTATTAGATCTTTATTATCTAACATTAAGAAGACTTTTAGTTTTAAAATTACCACAATAGTCATTTCATGGACAACATTGTCCTTAAGGTGTTACATGATCAGTGATATTTTTTACTATTTTGTTTAATGTAACTAAAGCAACTTTCAAACAATTTGAACATTTTTCTGATGTAAAACTAGGCATCTTTTAATTACTTTAAATGTTTTATTTTAATTCTATGACCCATAAATTCAGAGAGGGCTAGATATGGGTAGCTCTTAATATTGTTTTTTGGGGTGACAAATGAATTAATGATTCACTAGTCAATTAGGAGTTATGGAAATTCTTCTAAATTCTAAGTGTCTTAATTTCATCATCTCTGGTATAGTTCCTCTTCCACAAAATCTGACTAATTAATCTAGAATCATAAGAAGCAAGAGCAACTGTAATTTCAGCACAGAAATAACCTTAGAAAATTTTAAGACCAAGTTTCTTACTTCCAATATACCAGATTAGTGGCCAGAGATGCTATGAAACTTGCTTAAGATTATGAACCTCGTTAAAGGCAGAAATGTTCCTAAAATTCACCATTTCTGGTTCAGGCTAGTAACATATATTACCTCTCCTATCAATCATTGATAGCCTTGATATTGGTCTTCTTTCTTTGTTGTAATGACTAGTATCTATAAATTTATGGCTATGGGGCTTTTTTCCCACTGGCATATACTTTCAACAAATACTTGTTAATTTCACTCTGTCAGCATAAGACAAATGACTCAAAGAAAGTCTTTGAAAATTAAAAATATTATGTCTTAAGAAACGTTTCCTCACACTTCAGAAGATACTTTCTGCCAATTTACAGATTGGTGGACCCATTTCAAAACAAGCCATTTCTGCTTCTACGTACTCAATCTTATTTCAACAGGTAGCATGCCTTCTATTTCTATCAAATGATAAAAGGAGAAACAACGTTTCAAAATGACAAATATGTAGGATTTTAGAAAATTTCACTTTGAACAACTCTGTAGTGCTTGTAAAATCTTTCATATTGTTTTTGGTAGGAAGCTAAAAGTGCAGCTCATTCAGATTTAACAATACTAGTACTTTATTGTTAATGAGCTTATTATTTTCCCTACAATGGGAAAATGTGTTGTTTTTGTGTTACTACAGATTAACTTTGATTAAGGAACATATGAGTCCTTTGTTCTTATAACTAAAGAAGGCTATACTAAAGTCTTGGAATTTATCAGAAAATTTGTATACTCTTTAAAGGTTTTAAGATTTCTCTTCCCATTAGCCATTGATTGAAATATAGCATCTTTATCCAGATTGGTTACCATTTGGTAACCCTATATTGCATCTTTATCAGATTATTTACTAATCAGAAAATTAGGCTGTCAGCTACATACCCAGGTGTGACTTTATAAAATGCTCCCAAAGCAAGAGGTTTGTTTTCTTTCGGTAGCTGATTGATGTTGGACCTGTATAAAGTGTCTAATTATTAATAGCATTTAATAAAATGTCTAATTATTAATAAAGTCTAGGGGTGGGTAAATCTTATACAGTACTTACTGCAGTCAATTCTAGCAGTAGAAGTAATCAAAAATAGTAGTGTGTCTACAATAACTTACATTTGATGTTGCAATATAGCATATTTTTCCATTTTTGACAGTGATTTCATCTTCCTAGTTACATTTTTTAGCTTAATATTATAAAATGTTAGGATTCCACTATTTATGGTCAAAGATTAAAATGTACGTAGATAGTAACTGTCTATATGACTTACAGTGTAGATTTAGAAACGTGTGAACAAAAGTATAGGCCAGTATATACTTAAGTGTTTACGAATGCTACTATGAGAGGAAGGTTAAGTGGCAACCAGTGGCCCTTTTGATATGTGACATACAAGGCCTTGCATGATCTGGACTCCCCACGCTGCCATTTCATTTAATCTCATCTTCTACCACTTCCCCCCTTTCACCCTGCTTTAGCCCTGGAGGCCAGGATGCTTTTTTGAACATTTCAGACATGCTTCCACCTGAGGATATTTGCACATGCTGTTCTTCTGCCTGTACTGCCCTCTTCCCAAATAAACATACAACTCCCTGATTTCCTCAAGTGCTTTATCAAAATGTGCCCTCTTAGTGAGGGTTTCCATGACTACCTTGTTCAAACTTTCATCAGACCCTGAGCATTTTGTCCCCTCTTACCTACTTCATATTTGTCTTCTTAGCACTTATGAATATCCAAGCCATAAAGTATCATACTCATCTATCTTGTTTGTAATCTGTTTCTCCATTACAATATAAAGTTTATGAGAGCATGGATCTTTGTCTTTTTTGTTTGTTCTTATATCCCCAGGGCCTTAAACATAACTGGATTTGTGATAGGTGCTGAATATATATTGTTGAATGAATGAATATTAGGCCACACTACAAATAATTCTAAATAATCTTAAATAAGCCAGGTAACTCATATTCAATGATACTAAACTATTACTAATTTGTTTGACACCGTATCCCATAGCAAATACATTTTTCTATCAGTTAATGAAAGTACTAAATATGGTAGTAAAATAAATAGCCATTTTATCTTATCACATATTAAAATGTAATTTCTCTTGATGTGTATGAAATTTGTGCATTTTAATTTCATATACACATTTCATCACAGAAAACAATGTTTAGCAAAATATTCATTTCTAAAACAAATTAATATTATCAATATCAACTAAGGAAAAACGTATTTGTCAGATCAGTTTAATCATCATTTTCTTCATACCTTCACCCCATTCATTTTATTGGAAGTGAATTTTAGTGCTTTGGATTTTTAAAATCTATTTTAAAAAATTCAAATGTCACATTTGTATATTTAAAACATTAACTACACATTGCTGAAAGTTTATGGGAGAACTTAGGGGGTAAATCATTTTTTTAAATCCCTGAAGTATCTTTAGGTTCTCGTTATGAACATTACCTAATGTTTCTGACAAGCTCTGATTATTCTTTTTTATTCATACTAGAAGTTACATGGGAAGACCAACAGGAAAAGGTGAAGGGTACAATAAGTGATGACATACCATTGCCGCAAAAGAAACAGCAGTCAGAGCCAGGTTTGTCAGGATGTGGAAACGGCTGAAAGCATGAGAGGATAAGCATTGCATTTCATGCTTTGTAATACGTGTGTGCTTGTTCCTCGTTTCTCTCATTCTGGTGTGAACTTGATAGTTTGTAGAGCCTTTTTACATTAGAGTGGTGGACACTTTAAGATTTATTTAGAAAGTTAAAAGGAGCCACTATTTTATTATTAAGATTACTTCTTTAGGAAAAAAGTGACAAATGTAAGCACTAATGGTCATTTATATATTTGGTCCTTTTGACTCAAATTAAAGTACCTTCGTGAAGGGACACTTGCTTTCCTAAAACAGACTATATTGAGCTCAATATATTACTTAAATTGTGTCTATAGGCCATTCTTTCTTTTTCATTGCAAATGCTATTGAGATATTATACTTCGTATTGGTAATGATTTATTTACAACCTCTGATGCTAAAAATATTGCCAACAACAAGGAATAATAGCATAATATTTAACTTAATAAAGACTTTTCAAATCATTAATTCTACCAATGAGTTGAAATGAAGTGACTTTATTTTCCTCTCCTCTCTTTGGAGAGATAAGATTAATAGAAGACACAAATCTGAACAAGGATTAAAAGGAAGAAAAGCAGAGTGCAAAGACAATCAACTGAATAATCAGTATTATTTTTAATTAGTAATTGAATGAGAGTGAGAGTACATCAAAAATTACATTCAAAATTTTAGAAAACAAATGGAGTTTTTGATGATAATATTATTAAAGTGGACCCTTGTAATTTTTATTTTAAATATAGCACTATTGAACCGAAGGGCTATGTGGCATTAAAGTGTGCCTATAGTAACAGTATTAATGTGGTGACTCATTTCCTGTTAGGTCTCTAAAAACCTATATTTTAAAATCTGTCAATATATAAATTAAACTAACTTATTAACGAATATTAGTTGCTCTCCTGTTGTGTGCCAGGCATCGTGGTTGGCCCTGAGTTATTGGGGTAGATAAGATAGATGCAGTAATTGCCCTCATACAGTTTACATTCTGCAAAAATACACAAGCTAAAAATAATTATACTAATGATTAAGTTACTACAGTTGTGATATAGCCATTAAGGAGAATAGGGTACTTTGAGAAAAAGTATTACATGACCTAAGTCTAAAAAGCAAGGAAAAATGCCATAGCTCAAATGACTTAACCTGTAAATTCTCTTATAGTTAAAACAGTTACACACTGAAAATTTAATAAAATGAAATGGATTTTATATTGGGAAGTTTAACATATTCATAAAGTTTTAAGAAAATGTCTTACATGTTTGTTTTTAATCTTTAAATAAAAATCACTCCTTTTTAGAAAAAAGTAGTGTATTATATATTGGTATATTTAAGGTGATTTAAAAACTAACAGAGTATGTATAAAATTAGTTTTATGTTGTGATTTATATAACAAATATATTACTTTAAAACTGTCTCCTTGCTATACTGTGTGATGTGGGTTTTCCCTTGTCATGAACTATCTATTTGTTTGTCCTGTTTGCTCTCATGTCTGATTACATGGATGTGTTTGTGGCCATAGATATCTATGTAAATAAATTATATTGTACATTAAAATCATGAAACAATGCAATGTTTGGCTAAAAAAATAGTTTTAAATGTCACAAAGTTTTTTTAAAAAAATAACACCTTTCTATAATGTTAATTTTTTGTGTGTTCTTGTATATAGCATATATTTTTCTTATCACTTAGGTCCTCTAGTTAAATATAAACTACGAATATAATAGAGGAAAATTAATGTAATTAGGATGCCTTAATGTTATGGTTTAAAATGTTTATAAATTTTTTTATTTTGGCAATTGTGCATTTTCCTATATATTAGGAAATTCCTGGATATTCAAACTCTTAATGTCATGAGTAAGTATGCAATATGCTAAAGCCATGAATGCCATGTTAAATTTTAGTTTTTCATAAATATTTGCATTTATTTCTAAAATAAAGGTAAGATATGTATAGAATATGCTTAATTATTGGAACTTTGGCGTGATAAAAGAGGAGGAAAATAGTGGGACGTCAGGTGGGCGAATTACATTTCAATAACGTTTATGAGCTTGAGCTTTACAGAGACTTGTTTGGAGGCATTCTTTACTTTATATTTAAGTACATGTATGATATTAAAAATCTATTCATTGTACTCTTTAAAATGTAATTTTTATTCACTGAATCCAGTAATTGTCAAAGGGTTGTCATCCGAGGATTGTTGTAGGGAACTTGTGGTATTAGAAAAAGTTTGGGAGGACTTAAACCCAAACCTGAGATGCAAGGTTGGCTCTGTATCAATAGCATATATTGCTGTATTTTTCTCTTGCTGTGTTATGAAAGGCTATGCAATAAGAATACCTGCTAATCTGACACCGTTTTTATGATGTATACTAAGAGTAAAAAGATCACTTGTAATCTTTATTTTAAATATTACACTATCGAACTGAAGGGCTAAGGGGCATTATATTGACTAGAAAGTGAGTTAACCAATATTTGCATGGACTTTAAGTATTATGGACTGACTTTGAAGAAAAATCTTGACATCTCAGAACTACTCTATCCTAAGAAGATAACCAGTGAAAGAGGTGACTGATTTTCAGGGCCTCTGACTGAAGCAGTGTAGATGAGGATCCCTGGGGAAAATAATGGTGTTAATATGTTTGGTGCAAGCATAAAATACAGGCTTATTTAAAATCAAGTGATTTTAAACCCCAGGTGTTATGTATAATGTTTAGAGTAAATCTCTAAATGTCTTCCTCATGTGGAATGAGGATTAGATATTGTTTAGACCAGTGGTCGGCAAACATGTGGCTCGTGAGCCGCGGTTTGCCGCTCTGTTGACTAATGAGTTTGCCGACCACTGGGATAGGGGCTTAATCACAAGGAACAACAACAGCCTGTAATTATTGGAATCAAGGTAACAAAACATTCTTCATGCACATCAAGGATGCATGAGGATGGCAATTCTGTTGTTTACTTTTTTCAATGAGCAATCTGATTCTAAAGTAGAATCCTATGGTCTATAATAATGCAATATTTTTAAACATTGAAAACAAACTGTAATCTTATTGAACTTTATTATATTTACTTTGACTTTAGCTATTCTTATAGTAATTAGAAATGTATCTGAGAAAAGAGCACATTTGTACATAAAATATTTTATCTCATGTTTTTCTAAACTCATCCTACAAAAATGTCTGGTAAGAAAACTAACTCTAGTTAGACTGAATGAATGTTTTAGAATATACAGTTTCTCAGTTCCTCTAAGTGAGAGGAACTAAATAATTCAGAATCTACTTTGAGATAAATTTAAATGATTTCTAATTTTTTTGAAGATTAACTGCTCCTATTTATTGAAAGAATAATCCACCTTGAATTGTTATTTTCTAAGTGTAAGATATGCTACATTTAGGAAAATCTTGAATTAATGTAGCTATCCTTACTGTAGTTACCCTGAGCCATGACAACACAACTTACCTTGCTTTATCTTATCTGGAAAATATGTTTATCTGGAAGACTGAGGGCAGTGAAACAATTTGCTGAGTTGCTGTGTTGATTGTATAGTATTTTGGAAATTGAAAATATTCAAAGCCATGAGTTATGTTCTACTAACTATAACATCTTGTGTGCTTAAGTCACTAGGTTTAGCGTTATATGATTTGCTTAATATACAGAGTGTTTCAAAAACTGTATACACAATTTAACCGCTCATAGCTCAATTTTGAAATTTAAATGTATTTTATAAGCATTGCCTTTATAATTATTCCAAGTGTGTGTATCCATTTTTGGGGACACCTTATATTAACCATTACTTTTTCAAAATTGACTTTTCCATGTTGTATTTCTTATAGATCTATAACTGTAGAGAAGGTAGGGGCTTTTTTTCTTAGTTTTACCTTTAAAATGATACTTTTAAAATTTATCTTAAGGAAAAGTAAATATTCAAAGATACATTTTATTAGTGAATTTTATGCTTTAAAATTTTTTGAGTATTTTGATGTAACGGATGTAATTTTGTTTGTTTTTTTTATTCTTGAATAGTTTGATATGTTTTAAAAGTAAAAATAATTTATGTCAGTCTAAATCAGTATTCTAAATTAGTCTTCTAATTAGATGCTAATATGAACCATCTAGCCTGGAAAGAAGAATTAAGGTTGTCCCTGGTCAATATTAGGAGGTTGGTAATTTCTAATTATTTCTGGATTATTATAGAATAAATGTATTTTATTTTAGACGGAAAAAATATTGATGTAAAACAAAGTAAATATTTTGTACAACACAAATTAACTGATAGAATTTTGTAACTAAATCTACCGACATCTTAGACATAAATACAGTGTTCTTTGTTAACAAGCATGTTTTCCTGTAAGTAAAGGGAAATTCATGATTTATGAGTTAAATTGCTCATTTAAAGTTGGTTCAGTTTCCTCTGAACATACAGATAAATTTATAAGGCCAAATTTGTACTTTAGTGACTGTCTTCTGATAGGTTGTGCACTATAGTTGGAAAATTAATTATTTTAAACTCCCTCAGTACATGCTCTGTTTTCCTGCTGTGTTTAAAATTGCATTGCATATCAGACTTCAAGGACAGAATCAGAAAAAAATACCACACACACAAAAAACAGCTTAGGAATAGGAAAGAAGACATTTAAAAGATAAACTTTTTAGCAAGCTTATAAAAATAGGGAAATATTTTTAAATATTGTACCTTGCTTATTTTAATAGGTATAATTTATCATAAATGTTCAATAATTTTATGGTGTTGACAATTATGGATAGTTATAATTAGTTTTAATAGTCAATTCAAATACTTGGATTGAGGGATTTTTCAACAGATTTTTGTCACAGTGGAGAAGTTTTGGTTTGAAATCAGTAAACTTGCCAAACATTTGCGTTTTATATTCTAGGTCCGTGGTCGGCAAACTGCGGCTCGCGAGCCACATGCGGCTCTTTGGCCCCTTGAGTGTGGCTCTTCCACAAATTACCACGGCCTGGGCGAGTCTATTTTGAAGAAGTGGCGTTAGAAGAAGTTTAAGTTTAAAAAATTTGGCTCTCAAAGAAATTTCAGTCGTTGTGCTGTTGGTATTTGGCTCTGTGGACTAATGAGTTTGCCGACCACTGGGCTAGGTCTATCCTGATCTTTGTAGATACTTAGTTAGGCTTCATTTTGAAAGGTTCCTGCTCCGGAAGTAAACAATCTAAGACTCCTCTGATCTTAAAAAAGTATCATTATATGATCAATTTTTAATAATGTGTGAATGCTAATACACACTTAAAGTCTGAGGCTTCTCTTTCATTGTTAGGGATCTTTTTAACAAATGCTTGGTCCTTTGGGACATATGTTTACTCAAGTGCAATTAAATCTGTTAGTAGGACCAATTGTATGTCTGTTGTAAATGTTGATAAATGGGAACATTAACCAATCAACAAAGTTTCAAATAGCGTCATACACACTTGTTAAAGACTGCATTTATGGATAAAAATGCCCCTGGTATGTGCCTTTTTAAATTAAGTTGATTACAGATTATTTTTGTCTGAACTTAATACATTATATTGACAAGGGAAAATTTTTGGTTCACACAATTTTATATAAAATCAACATTATATTAATTCTCATGAGCTAATCAAGTATCTTAATGACACTGATTATTCTTCAGTAGATTGTTTTTATTGGAAAGACCAATACAGACGACTTTCTTATATATAAAATGTTATACTACTTTACTTGATTAAAAGCCCATTTTTTTCATAGCTTGCACCTTGATTGTCCTTAAATTTTAAAATATTTGTTCAGAAAAAGCTTGCTGTAAGTGATGAAATGCTACTTGAGTTATTTATGATACTTTATAAATGTCATCTATTTCAGTATATTATATGAAAATATTTTATTTCTCTTTTGTAGTTCATATGGTGGAATGAACAACAACAAAAAAATACTGGGCATTCTCCTTTATAAAGTCTTTATAATTCTTAAGTCTAAAACTAACATCCTGCCATAGATGTGACAGTAATGGACACCTAAGAGAGGGTATTCTTTTATTGTCCTTAATCACTCTACCGGTTGTTGGTTAAATGAACCATTGGAAAGAGTTCCCATTAGAACTACCATTAACAGCATTGAAAAGTAGAATGTTTGTGGCAAAGTAACTTTTAAGGAAAAGTGGGGCGATAGGAAGAGTAGAGGGCATGCTAAGCTTCTTAAGGTTCACTGAAGTCTGTGATTCATTACAATAACATACGTGAAATAAGTCCTTATATCTTATTGCCTTTTAAATAAGATATGGCTGTTCAAATAATATTAGTTGACTATGTTACTCTTCTTCTTTTTTTAAAGGCTGTTTTAATACAAATAGTTTATAATAAAAGCTAATCACAGGAAGACAAGAAATCCAAATAAAGTTTTTAATATATTTGGTATAACTGTAGGGTGTACATTGAGATTTTATGATTTAAATGAATATTATATCTGCTAATTAAAGTTAAATTATTTTTATATAAGACTAGTTAATATCTATTAATGGATCCTATCACATAAATGATGGAGAAATGACTTAATGGGCACTTCCAGTTGGTAGTGAGATCATTGTCAAATCTTGCCTTTTCATCCTTTGATGTAATAAAAATTTTGTATAACTTTCTTAAAATGTTAACGTACTGGTGCTAAGTGTTACCATATTCCTCAAAGAGAAAAAGCATTGGTGAATTACTTGCATAGTTATAGCATGTACCTCTTTTTAAAAACATTCTAATTAAATACTATATAATAAAATGTCAAGTTCAGATATCACCATGAGAATATTTTTTTGTTTTTTCCTTGTTTGACGTTCTATTTCACATGTTTTTGTTGGGACATATAGCATCTAGTAGAAAGAAAATTGGCCTGTAATCAGGAGACCTCTGTCTATTTCTGGTTCTGCCACTGAACTTGTTTTGTGACCTTGGGTAAGTCACTTGAATTCTATGTGTCTCAGTTATTCTCTAAAATTAATGATTGGTTTGAGAAGAATTTTGAATGTTTTGAATCCATATAACATGGAAAACATTGCTGCAGCGCCATTATAAAATAATCCAAGATATATAGGAAAATAGTAGGTAGAGAAAGAAATATTTGTTGTTTTTATGTTTTATACCAAAAAATATTTTCTTAGAGATGGAATATGTATAAGCAATTATTTTATCCACTTTATACCAATTTTATTTTAACATGTGAGGAAACTATTTTAGTAGTATAATAAATATGTCTGTAGCGGAATTTTGCATAGGAGAAATAATGCAAGATATAATACAATTCAGCTGTCTTATGATATTAATATATCTCTGATTTCTCTACCTTTTCTTTGAGAAATGGGTGGACTGGGGATGGGAAAAATATGGCATATATCATATTAATGTATGAGTACATTTCAGAGGACAGTACTGTTCTAGTGGTCACTCCTATGAACAGAGTCTGGGTTGTACTATAGTTATGATGAGACTTGGTGTCTCATTATGAATAGGTCAAAGATGTGCTTGTATAATAATCAAAATTACATTATTAAGTTTCAGAATGTGTTATCTTTTTCAGTTCTCTATAATTCATATGAGAATTCCTTTTTTTCATAAGAAAAGCATTTTGGTCATGTACGTTTTCCTAGTGGAAAGTTTTCATTTTCTCAATATTCAGGAAAAGAGAGAAATTTGTTATAGGAAAGAATGCTCTAAAGAGTTATAATTCCAATATACCAGTATTCAAAGTGCAGTTTGATACAAGATGGTCTTCTATAAACTATGATACAACTATTGCAGAAATGAATATGGTGTTTTTATTTAAGAATTTTGTGGTACCTGATTTAAAACTAAGTAGGTAATTGAAATAGGAGATTTCGGTTATGTTATGTTTATGTGTCGATCATACTAATACTAATTCACTAATATCTTTGGAAGAATTTTTTTTTTGAATGCTGAATTTAACAGACCTTTCCTGCTTTCAATCACTGTTTAAAATAGTCTTTTGAACTTCTCTACTGCCAATGGGGAAAGAGTGTTTCCAAAATGTGTGCCATATCTGTTATAGTAGATGTTGGATTTGGATGGGCAGATTTGAAGAGAGAAACATCAGTAATCGATGTGGTGTCTATAAGAACTTTCTTAATAAATAAGCATTATAAGGGAATCCAATCCAATAAAAATTTGCCTAAATTGAAGGTTAATTTGAATTTTTAATATTTATTTAAAGCCATATATTTCAGCTATTCTTCTTATAGGAATTTTATTATATTTGTTACTCTCCATCATATTTTTATGATAATATTTTGCTGTACTGAAGTAATTTAGTAAATATTGGCCTGATGACTGTACTTTATTTTCATGCATGCACTGATCTATTTGGGAAATTTAAAAAGCAAAAAATGTGTTGGAACTGTTTTTATTGCTCTCTTTGAAGATGTTTCAATTAAATTTTATTCTTTACATGATAATTAAAAATCCTAAAAGCATTTTCACTGATCTTAAATGGACTCAGTAACGCCTTAAACAATATGGTCACACAAGTAACATGGTTTTTATTCATGGTATCTTCCTTCAGCACCAGTGATCAGGATTGGCTGTCCACAAATAATTATAACCTTTTGATTCCTCTTTTTCTCTACACTAACTTTATTTCTCTGATCCTACTAACCCATAGTAGCTTAACCAATTCATCATCAGTTCTTCCCCTTTTTTATAGTATGTGTTTGGTTATATCTTTCCTACCATTATGCACAGGATTCTTTCTCAAAATGATGTGGGCTCTTTCCTTTAGTGTCACTTTTACCCTTTGAGTACATCCACTCACACCCCTCTCCTTTGTCTATGTCTGTCATCACACGATGTGGTCACAGAAGACGTGGACCCCACCAGGAGAAGGCATGCAGGTCTGTCTCTTCTACTGCTTTTCTCTGCTGTTTTTTCCTTTAGCTAACTTAACTTAGGAATTTTTACTATTTTTTTATTTAATTTTGCATTCTCTTCTAATACAACAAAATGTTAAACTCTTTTAGGTATTTTCATTTTAGGTAGTTGTATAGTCAACTTTTAAGGACAGCTGCTCCAGTTAGATGGATGAAAATTAAATGATTAATTTTTGTGTTATATACTAGAGGCCTGGTGCACGAAATTCGTGCACAGGGGTCCCTCAGCCCAACCTGCACCCTCTACAATCCAGGAGCTCTCAGGGGATGTCCTACGGATGGCTTAGGCCCACTCCCGTGGTTCTCTGCTCTCTGCGGGGCCTGGGGGTTTCGCTGCAGCCATGGAGATGAAGCCCCCATTCCCTGCTGTCCACTCTCTGCCTGCCGCTGCCATGCGCCATGCGAAGGAAGCCCCAATGTCCTGCAGTGTGCTCTGTCTGCCAGGCCTGGGGGCTTCGCCGACACCGACACACTAAGGAAGCCCCCAAGCCCTGCTGTCCGGGCTCTGTCTGCCGGGCCTGGGGCTTCCCCGCCATCACCCTGCGAACGAAGCCCCCAAGCCCTGCTGTCCGGGCTCTGTCTGCCGGGCCTGGGGCTTCCCCGCCATCACCCTGCTAACGAAGCCCCAATGCCCTGCTGTCCGCTCTCTGCCTGCCGCCGCCATGTGAAGGAAGCCCCAATGCCCTGCAGTGTGCTCTGTCTGCCAGGCCTGGGGGCTTCGCCGACACCGACACACTAAGGAAGCCCCCAAGCCCTGCTGTCCGGGCTCTGTCTGCCGTGTCTGGGAGCGGATCCAGCCTTGCTGCTTGGTCCCCACGAACCCCTGTGGAGCTGACAGGCCCCGATGCTGCAGCAGCGGTGGAGCGGGGAGGCTGGATCTGCCTCCTCCAGCGGCGGATCCAGCCTCGCTGCTCCAGCGGACAGGCCCGGACACTCCAGCAGCAGGGCTGAGGTGACTGGGCGCCGCCATTTTGTGGCTATGGGGGGCACCATTTTGTCGTGGAGTGACAGTTAATTTGCATATTACTCTTTTACTAGATAGGATAGAGAGATTTTCCCCCATAGCTGTGTGTGTGTGTGTATACATATACATATATATATATATATATATATATATATGATCAATTAGATTATATAAGTTAATTATAATTTGCTCTTCAACTTATTTTAGACTTAAAACTTGTGCTCCACTTTTTTTTTACATAATAACAAACGTATTTTATTTCTATCATGAGTTCAGCAATGTGCTAAACTGTGGAAAATACGAAAGACCTACATGCCCTAAGCTATCAGTATCATTGAGAAGTTAAAATATGCAGGTAACATGTTATGTTTGTGTGCCAATATGGGTGACTCTAACAAAGGTATAAAGTCAAATAAAATTTGTTTTAACTAGATGGCCAGAAAGGCTTCATGGAAGAAGTAACACTTAAGCTAAAACTTAAACATTCATTTAACACTCATTAAAGAAAAATTTTTTTTATTGCTTTTTAGAGAGAGAGTAAGAAGGGAGAGAGAGAGAGAGAAACATTGATGAGAAACATCAGTTCGTTGTCTCCTGCATGCCCCCTACTGGGCATGGAGTCCTCAACCACGGTATGTGCCTTGACAGGGAATCGAACCTGTGACCTCTTGGTATGTAGGTCGATGCTCAACCACCAACCCACACCAGCCAGGCCATTGAACAGTCATTTTTTAAGCACTTGCTGTGTGGTACTGTCCTAGGTGCTGGAAATAACAGGGCACAATACAGCCCCCTATCCTTGTGGGCTTTTCTAATGTGAGGCTAACAAGTAAACACAATAATATTACAGGTATAATGAGAAATTATATATCTATATATTTAACATTTTACATATATTAGTGGAGTCACAAAGTGTGATCACTTCCACCTGAAAAGGGTGGATATTAGTTCAAGAAAGATTTCATAGAAAAGATGACCTTTGAGTTGAATGTTAAAAACTAGAAAGATATTGGCCTCATGTGTAGGAAGCATTTCAGGGAGAAGAAATGATATAGGCAAAGTAATTCAAACAGGTTCAGAAAAGTATGCAGGGAGGGTTTCTGAAGATGGTGTAGGTTATTGAAGCATAAAGTAGGGGAGGAACAAGATCAGATGTTTCTTTCTGGAAGGATTAAAGCTATACTTTAAAAAATGTACCTGTGCACTATAAGCAGAAAGATAATTTATGAGGATAATTCATCAATCAGTTAAGAGATGATAATGAGCTGGATTAAAGTATCAATAGAGGCAATTGGTACATCAGAAGTTATTTAAAGGCTTAGTTACAGATTAGATATTATCAATGCAGGGAAAGATAAAAATCTCAGGTGACTGAATGTTTAGATAGATGGTGGTACATGTTATTGAGAGAGGGAACATAAGTTTTAGGGGAAAAACAAAAACTGTGTTTGGGAGTTACAAAATAGTCATGGGGATGTAAAGTATAGCATAGGAAATATAGTGAATAATCTATAATAATAAAAGCATAATATGCTAATTAGACCGGACATCCTTCCAGACGTCCTTCCTTCTGGACAAAGCCGCAGCAGGCGGGGGCCGAGGCAGAGGCGGCAGAGGCCCTTTTCCCCCCTCCCCTGGCCACGGCGGCGGGCAGGGGCTGGGGCCAAGGCCCTTGCATGAATTTCATGCATCGGGCCTCTAGTATGGTGCCAGGTGGGCACTGGAAATATCAGGGGGAACACTTCGTAGAGTAAATGATCGTCTAACAACTGCAGCCACTGCAGTAGTAGCTGCAGCTCTATGACACTGCCTTTTCTCCTGGCATGAGGAAGCTGAGGAGTGAGTTTTCTCAGTTCTAGTTGTAGGCCTCTAACACTGTTAGGTTGGGACTTGGTCTGTATTAACTGACACGGGAATTTAGGGTTCCACACATTCTCCTAAGCCTAGAAATAAATGAAGACAAGTGCATTCTGTTTCAAAGGAAATAAGAATTAAAGAAAGAATGATAGAGAAGGTAATAAGAGCTTCTGAAAAAAAAAAAAGGAATTAATTTTAGAAGAGAAAGGAGTAAATTTTATAACAAGCAACTCAGAATGGATTTCACTTGTTTAATAAAAGTTACAGGAAGTTAAGTCTTTTCAAAAACTTACTGGAGTTTGTGACCAATAAAATGTAATATCTCTATTACACTATGACATCTCTAATGAGTAAGTTGGTATTTTTCTCGTTAACACAAGCTATTAATAATTCAACCCAAATGCGATGGAAACATAATTTCATAAGGTTAATCTTTTCCCTGACATACTAAATTGAAGAATATGTTTATGTTTCCCACCACAGTCATAGGATCTTCATTTGTGTTAATGGATCCTCGTGTAGTCACTGAGGAATGGAGTTCATCACACATTGTGAAGCACCAAAATCATTGATTGTAGCCCTTGCAAATCATAATCAAGTTTAGTGAGCTTTATTAATGTTTACACTTTTTCTTCTTACTCTTACGAAATTTCATGTGACAAATATTTTTCTTTTTCTTGTTAATCCTCACCTGAGGCTTTACATTTACAAGTGTTCTATATTTTTGTAATGTGGAAAAAATTGAAAATAGTATCTGTAAAGAAGTTATTGCAGAGTTTCGTCCAGACTAAATAATAAAAAATGGTAGCTCTTAATTACTACAAAAAAAATTATATCAAAAGTTTATTTTAACAGACAGATATACTTATGTAGCTCTTTACTTATGATTTATGCTTGTTTTTAGCAAAATCATGGGTTTTGAATTTAAATTTAATATATCAATAATCTATAAACAATGAACTACTGAAGAGTTTAGATGATCTACCCGTATCTATTGGTTTAAAAATAGTGAGAAAATAATTTTAATGGTAGAGCTGAGCATTAGACTATACTTACTACCAGTTTCGTTACTTATTTGTAGCACCAGAAATAAGGCAAACTACTTAATCCTAGATACTTTTAAAAAATACATTATGCTTCCTTTGAAGAACAATCAAACAAAGTTATGCTTTATTCTCTATTGCCTTATAAAGAAACATGTTGGTGAGCAATAAAGTATGAGATTCAAAGGCCTGTGTGATCTTAAGTATTCATTGGTAAAAGAGAATTGATCATTTGTGTGTGTGTTTACTTTCAATCAATAGAAGAATAAAAACAAATGACCTGCCAAGATAAAAAAAAAAAAAAAATTATTTCAAGAGTAAGCAAATAAATGCCTAGAAAGGAAAACAAACAACAGGGTGAGCTCCCACTTTTCTCATGTAGGACTGAAGGGCTGTTTTAAAGATTAGAGACATTTTTTCAAATAGTGTATGGCAGGTGGCCAAAATAATATTTTTAACATTTTATAAATTATTCAAACTATTCAAATATCCTCTCTTAAATATTTTAACACACACAACATACATATTGCTCAGAATTATAGTAAATTACAGGTTTAATGTATAAATAATGAAAATGGGTCTTGATTAAGATAGAAATAAAAATCTAAAATAGAAACTATTAAAATCTATAATAATAAAAGCATAATATGCTAATTAGACCAGACATCCTTCTAGATGAAACCAGGGCTGCGAAGGAAGCCCAGGTCCCGGGTGGCTGGAGGGAAGCCGGTGCCCGCAGCCGGGGGAAGGAAGGCCTACCTTGCACAAATTTCGTGCATCGGGCCTCTAGTATCCTTATAAAATACCCAAATAATCTATTTGGCTATACTAGGCTCAAGTCATTCTCTAGGTATCATAATAGCATACTAAACTATTATATACATGATTAGCTTATATAAAGGGAAGGTTATTCCTGAAATTCTTATACCAGTGACATAAAAGTATTTCACATTCTAAAAATTCATTTGTTCAACAAATATCTACTGCCAGGTCTTATTCTAGGCATTGGAGAAGTTACAGTGACAAAGACAGGCAAGGTCTTTCTCATCATAAAAACTTACATTATTAGACAAGTAAATCGTCACTAACCAAGACAGGTTTATTTCATTTTTATTTTTTTGTTAATCTTTACCCATTGATTTTTAGAGAGAAGGGAGGAAGGGAGGAACAGAGGGAGAGAGAGAGGGAAACAGAAGCATCGATGTGAGAGAGACACATGGATTGGTTGCCTCCCACATGTACCCTGACCGGGGCTGGGGGTTGAACCTGCAACCCTGGTGCCTTGACCGGGAATTGAACCCTAGACCCTTTGGTGCCCACAGACCGATGTTCTAACAGTTGAGCCACACCAGCCAGGGCCAAGATAAGTGTAGATATTTATAAGTGATATTTGTGCTGGGGGGTAGGGGATGCAGGGGGAATGTCAATAGGGAACAAAAGGAGACATATGTACTACTATTGTAACTTTAAACAATAAAATAAAATTTAAAAAAATCCTATGTAGCCGATTATGACTTGGGTAGGGAAGGAGTTCTTTTAAATAGAGTAATCTAGTATTTTCTGAAGAGGTCATATTTTAATTAAACCAAAAAAAATAATAAGAAACCAGCTGTGCAAATTATCCATAAAGATCAATAAACAGAAGATAAAGCAAGGGCATTAAAATTCAGAAGAGGAGAATAATTTTTGGCTATAAATATTTTTCTGAAAATGCATTTAAGTATTGGTGACAGATAAGAGTTTTAAATAGTAAAGATTTGTAGTGGCCCTGGCCACCAAGTAGCTCAGTTGGTTAGAGCGTCATCCCCATATGCCAAGGTTGTGGGTTCAATCCTGTCAGAGCACATTCGAGAACCAACCAATGAATGCATAAGTAAGTGAAGCAAGAATTGATATCTCTCTCTCTCTCTCTCTCTCTCTCTCTCTCTCTCTCTCTCTCTCTCTTTCTCCATCCCCCCCCCCCCCCGTTCCTCTCTCTAAAATCAATTAAAAGAAGATTTGTAGAGAGGTGAATGAATAAAGTGTAGCTCTGGGTGCCAGTTAAGTTATGATAAAAATACATTTTTTAAATCTTTTGACTCTAAGGAAAGGGTACATATATTAAGTCAAGTTAGTAATCAGGTATCTATATAAAGAAAACATTGTGGCCCTGGCCAGTATGCTAAGTGGTTAGAGTGCCTGCCTGCCCACTGAGGGGCCCAGGGGGTTTGATTCCAGGTCAAGGGCACTTACCTGGGTTGCAGGTTCAATCCCTGGCCCAGAGATGTGTGTGGGAGACAAGCAATCGATGTGCCTCTCCTACATTGATGTTTCTCTCTTTCTCCCACTCCCTCCCTCCCTTCCACTCTCTCTAAAAATCAATAGGAAAATATCTTTGGTGAGGATTAACAAAAAGAAGGAAAGAAAGGAAACATTGATATAAACAGGTTGTAATGAAAGATAAATTAGTTTCATATGAAAGAGGGTAAGTTAGCATGAATAATGCTACTTTAGGGATAATTTTCAAGAGAATTTAAATTAGGTTGTAATTTAACTAAAGAGAAGGATGTTTATTTTTATCAGCCTGTATGAAGGCTTGAGGGGATGGCATGCAGGACGTGAGAGTAAGGATGAGGAATGGAATTAATTGTGTGAAAGGCACAGTTTAATGAAAAGCAAAACATTAATAAGTAAAAGTAATTGGATTAATTATGTGACATAACTTATGGGGGGAAATACAATTATAGGTGATAAGCAGAATGTGAAGGAGGTTGATAGCCAGTTCAGAGTAAAGGAATGAGAATCTGAAGGAATCTCTGAAAAGAATATTAAAGATTAAAAACAACCCTAATATAGTCTAAATTTGGGATCATCCTATCTAATAAAAGAGTAATATGCAAATTGACCGTACCTCTGCTACACCCACCAGCCACGCCCACCAGCCAATCAGGAGGGAATATGCAAATAAACCCAACCAAGATGACTGCATCCACAGAGAGCAGGAGGGAGGCTTGGGTTTCCCTGGCAATGGAGGAAGCCAAGCTTTCCGCCTGCCCTTGCCGGCCCAGGCCTCCACTCAATGCTACAAAGTTTCAATTACAGAAGATAAATAAAGCCCAACAGAAATGGCAGCAGCCACAGAGCTGGAGAGAGCAGAAGGCTAGGGCTGCCCGCGGCGATGGAGGTAGCCAAGCTTCTGCAGCCCTGGCCTGCTTTGGCCTCCGCTTAAGGCTACAAAGTTTCAATTATAGAAGATACATAAATCTCAACAGAAATGGCTGCTGCCACGGAGCGAGCAGAAGGCTTGGCTCCACTCCAGGCTACAAAGTTTCAATTGTAGAAGATAAATAAACCCCAGATACCAGGGCCTCTGCTTGGGTCGCCGGGGGGCGTGGCCAGCCTGCAAACCACCACAGGCCCCTCGCCCAGGCCCCCCACACCCTAAGGGAACCCCCACCCTGATCTGGGACACCCTTCAGGGCAAACCAGCTGGCCCCCACCCATGCACCAGGCCTCTATCCTATCTAATAAAAGAGCAATATGCAGATTGACCATCACTCCAACACACAAGATGGCTGCCCCCATGTGGACACAATATGGCCACCACAAGATGGCCAGCAGGGGAGGGCAGTTGGGAGGAACCAGGCCTGCAAGGGAGGGCAGTTGTGGGCGATCAAGCATGCTTGGGAGGGCAGTTAGGGGTGACCCGCCGGCAGAGGAGGGAAGTTGGGGGTGACTGGGTCTGCAGGGAAGGGCTGTGGGGGGACCCAGGCCTGTAAGGGAGAGCAGTTGGGGGTTACCAGGCCTTCAGGGGAGGGCAGTTAGGGGTGACCAGGCCTACAGGGGAGGGCAGTTAGGGGTGACCAGGCCTGCAGGGGAAGGCAGTTAGGGGCAAAGAGGCTGGCAGGGGAGCAGTTAGGCATCAATCAGGCTGTCAGGGGAGTGGTTAGGGGGTGATCAGGCTGGCAGGCAGAAGCAGTTAGGGGGTGATCAGGCTGGCAGGCAGAAGCGGTTAGGGGCAGTCAGGAAGGCAAGCAGGCGAGCAGTTGGGAGCCAGCAGTCCTGGGTTGTGAGAGGGATGTCCAACTGCCTGTTTAGGCCCAATCCCACCGGGCAGTCGGCCATTCCTCGAGGGGTCCCAGATTGGAGAGGGTGCAGGCTGGGCTGAGGGACACCCTCTCCCCCCCGGTGCATGAATTTTGTGCACCGAGCCTCTAGTAGGGAAATAAGGTGAAGCATTACACACACACACACACACACACACACACACACACACACACACACAGTTGGCCAAAGAGGAGATGTAACTTGAAAAGGAAAAGAAGGAAATGTTAAAAGGGAGGACACTGGAAAAAGATTTAAATGAGAGTGGAGTGTGGTGGTGGTGGTGATGATGATGGTGGTGGTGGTCTGTGTGTGTATGTCTGTGTCTGTGAGAGACAGAAGAGAGATATTTCATGAATAAATATTTCAGATGCTGAGTTTTGGAGGACAGACAATCTCAGCCATTTATTTTATGACTAAATAAATTTTCTAATAAGTAATAATTGAGAAAATAATAAGTCCCATCACATACAGTTTTGCTGATTAAGTGACATAATCACAACACATGTGAAGCTCTTTATAAGAACTTAATTGTGCAGGAACATCTAATACTAAATTCTAGAACACAAGATTTTAACTGTACTTTTCAAAGCTTTGTTACATTCCATTTTCTATGCCTCATTCAATAAAATTCTAGTCCAAAAACATGATTGAAGAAAAAGGAAAAGCTAGCAGAATGTGGTGATCAGTGGGTATCTGGGCAGGCAGGCAGGGGAGGACTGCCAACTGAGCAGCTTGAGGAACATTTCAGGCTGACAGATACTCTGTATATTGGTTGTGGTGAGGTTGCAGGACTATATACAGATGTCATAGAACTTTGCACCTAAGTACTGTGAATTTTGATTTATGCTAATTATGCCTTTATAAATCTGGCTTGAAAAATTATTGAAAATGCACAAAATTAAAATGAGTTGTTTTTATATATTACCTAAGTAGTCCTAAATATATGCCCAAACGTAGTTTGAATATCAGTTTCTTTGGACTCCAGTGAAAGTAGTTTATGAAATTTGTCTGTAACATCTCTTTTGAAGTATTATTTAAAGAATATGGCAGGGAGTTAACAGAGAAACAGCAGACAGCTGTAAAGAGTAACAGGTAACCTAAATATCTAAAATAGATTGTTAAGGTTTAGAACACAATTCAAAAGACTATTATAGCTCATAACTATGAGCCTCAAGGTAGAGAATAGTTTTGTAAGTTTCTAGAGCTTTTATGTTCCATTTAATTTCATGTTTCACTTATGCACATATGAAGTTCAGTTTTCCTGCATTCCTGGGAGCTGAGAAAGATACTTTTATAAGCAAACGCATTACAAAGAAAATCAAATTCTGTTTTCTCTTGTTCCAAATATGTCAGTTTCTAATGATCACAGTTGAAAATTTCTCAAAATTAATCAATTTGGAAATAAGTATCCCTCAAAATTTGTGTATCTTAATTGCATAGTTAAGGTTAAGTTTGTTCACACTTTGTTATTTATTTATTTTGTTAATCCTCACCTGAGGATATTTTTCCATTGATTTTTAGGGAGAGGGGAAGAGGGAGGGAAAGACAGAGAGAAACACCGATGTGAGAGAAGCACATCGATTGGTTGTCTCCTGCACAAACCCTGACCAGGGCCCAGGCCAGGGAGGAGCCTGCAACCAAGGTACGCGCCCTTGAACCCAGGATCCGTTGGTCCGCAGGCTGACGCTTTAACCACTGAGCCAAACCGGCCAGGGCAAGGTTGTTTGCACTTTAAAAGCAAATGCTTCTGTTTGCTCCAGTACTAATATAGATATAATTTGGCACATAATTTATCATTTTTCACAAACTTATTTCCATACTTCTTCTCAATTTAACTTATTCCAATATTTGTTATTCTCTGTATTACGTCTGTTTTTAACAAATAATTTAACATCGTGTACTTTTTATTAAGTTCTAGTATATAATAAAGTTTTAGTGTAAAATATCAGAAAATTCATTATAGGCAAGTGATTGTGAAGAAATAATCTTAAAGTAACAATTTTTAAAAATATATATATTTTATTGATTTTTTACAGAGAGGAAGGGAGAGGGATAGAGAGTTAGAAACATCGATGAGAGAGAAGCATCGATCAGCTGCCTCCTGCACATCCCCTACTGGGGATGTGCCTGCAACCAAGGTGCATGCCCTTGACCGGAATCGAACCTGGGACCCTTCAGTCCCCAGGCCGACGTTCTATCCAGTGAGCCAAACTGGCTAGGGCTAAAGTAACTATTAAACAGTTTGTTGTGTAGTTTCTTAAGTTCCACATCTGAAAAAACCTAATATGGAAAATCTTATAACATGCCAGGTCACTTTTTGTACTTAAGGTAAATTAAGTAATAAATGATTGCACATTTGCATTTTTAAAATTATTTAACATTTATTTTCAAAGCATTTTTTTATTAAAGTATAACAAAAACATAAGGTTTTCAAACTTGATAATTTGTCATATTTCACATAAACATACATTTTGTGATTTTTTAAAATAACACTTTTCTTTTAAATAAGATATAATCATTTTGGATATTTTATAAGCTCTATCTTAACCCAAATAAAAAAACAATCGTGTTTATATTTACTTCCAATAACCAGTGATGAATGCTAACACTCTGATGTATAAGCCTTAAATCTTTTCCATTCTATCTCTTTGTCTTTGCATAGGTTATGTACAAATATATTTTATGAATATTTTTTAAAGTATGGTTTATAAACAATAGTACTATATCTATCATTTAATCTGTTTTAGAATTATTTGCAATGTCTTTATTTTATGTAATTTTCATATGTGAATGTACATGCACACTACACTCATCATTTTTCATGGTTGCATAGTATTCTGTAGATATACCATAAGTGCAATTAACTAATCCCCTGTTATTGGACATTTAGAGTTTCTTTTCCTAAGCCTTCATTATTATCAAGCAATGGTATAATGAATGTACCAGTGTGTACATCTTTGCACACTGATTTATTTATTTAGGAAAGATCCTTGGGAGTAGAATTTCAGGTTAAAAAATATGACCACTGTGAAAGTCTCTTGATACACAGTACCGAATATATTGTATTTTAAAGTAATTTACTTTTTAGCTTTGTACATCAGGTACATGGGAAAACATGAATGTAAATAACCATTAATTTTTTGTCAAAAGCTAATATATGGCTGTCAATCTGAAAAATAACTTTTTACAGTTATTAGATATTGAAAAAATAAGATATTCAATAAAATCAAGGACAATATTTTCTTTTTGAATTGCACTGCCTTTGAAAATAAAATTATCACATGACAAAATACTAGATTCATACTTATTTAATGAGTCATTTCAACAATTTCTATTCTTATTCCTCTGACTATGGAAAAACATCAGTAAGTTGTTTTTATAGTCTACCCTACTGAATCTAGAAAATAAACAAATAGCCATGCGTTCTCCTGTGTAACTGTCACCTCTAAATGAGCCAATAGCAGATACACTGATTTTACATTTTTCTTCATTGCATTTAATTTGGCACTCACCTAACTCATGAATACATGAATTTGGCCCTTTTAACTGTTCATTTGGAGTATCTCATTTCTGTCAATGTCATTATTATTGCCTGGAATCTTGTTTTGTTTTGTGCCTTTTCCACATTGTTTGTATTTTCTTAGAAGAAAAGTTTGTAAAGTAAGATTCATTAAGGTAGGGGAGGGTGGGGGTAAGGGGGAGAGATCAACCAAAGGACTTGTAGGAAAGCATATAAGCCTAACCAATGGACACAGACAGCATGAGGGGGCGGGGAACGGGGGGATAAGGACACATGTAATACCTTAATCAATAAAGAAAAAAATAAAATAGTCAGGGGGAAAAAAGATTCAATAAGATAGTTAAATGTAATTTTTTCCTCTCCTCAATGGTTTGGCAAGAAATAGTTAATTTTTAAAATATGCTTCTACTATGTAAGTAATATACTTTTGTAATTTCAGTCAGAAAAATGCTACAGATAATATTTTGTTTTATGTTCAGATTACATTTATTATAAATACGTTTTATGCAAATCAATTAGATTTGTTAAAGATACACTTTATGGTGCTATCAATTGTTTGAATAGTTCAACAAAAGTTTTTGTTGGAAATCCTTCATTATTAATTAAAACTTAATATTGCACAAATGCTTTTAATTCTTAAATTTAACTGGAAAACAAATTTAATATGTATCTTTTAAAAGGTTAAAAGTTATAATAAATCCAATTATAAAATGCTAACATTTATTGATTATTTTATAAGTTCTTGATATATTATCTTTAAATATAATAACATAAATTTGTTTTCTAACTTCAGATTGTTTAGAGGCACATCTTAGTTTTGTGAAGACAAATAACCAAAGAAAAAGGAATTAAAAATAGTGTTATTTTCCTCAGAAACTCTCATGATAAATTGTTTTTATCTTAATTAAAGGAAGGCTTTTTCTTTAAGCTAACATCACGCATTTACCTAGAGATAGAAAAGGATGGGTAGGGGAGAAGGGAGGATGTTTAAAACTTACTAAGTTAGCTATGAAAATTTAGGGTACTAACTGATACAGTTTCTAGATAACAGTAAGATTCATAAGTTTAGACTTCCATGATGTCTGTGATTATAGGTTCACTCATATTTTTCTGAATTTTAGAGTTCTTTCTTGCAGCGTTGGTATTAGGTTTAAGAGCTTTTTCTCTTGAGATCCCCAGATTTGAGCATTTCATTTAAGATCACAAGTGTCATCTTCTGATCACTACTGTTCAGCCTCATTGTGAAATTACTGCCAAATCTGTGTCCCCACTTCAAAGAATTTGGGGCATACAGCTGCTTTGGGACCACAAAAGCTGTATGTGTGTGTTGGTAAAGCAAACAAGATGAATTCTGTGTGAAGTGTACTACAGAACTCCCTGAAGGGGTACTGATCTTTGTGGCAGACGTGAGAAATGAAACCTAAGCAACCACTGGCTTGCTGCTTGCTAATCGGCCCATTTTCTACTTCATGTCTGGATACAAAATTCACCTAGAACTAAATTTTTTAACTTGATTGTTTTAACAACATTATACGTATGACTTTCACTTTCTAGACACATTAAGTAGTCTTCTTTTTAAGTTTAAAATAACCATTGATTGGTTTAAGCTTATTGACTTAAGAACAAATAAAACTCTAAAATGGCTTATATATATCAAAGTAAATAGATAAAAAATATGTGATATGATTTTAGAAAACACATTAAATCAGAATCAACAAAATACTGGATTTTTAAAATTATGTGATATAGAATGGACCGGAGTTTCCAATTTGAGAAAAACATTTTGAGAGATTTATGAATTTCAGCATATCTACATTTGATTTTTGTTTTTGTTATCGGCCTTAAAATATTTAGAGTGGAAAAGAACAAAGCCTTTTATAATTTAAATTAGCATTATTAGGAAAGCCAATCAGACAGTTTGAATATTATAATTTAATACACTTAAATAGATTATTTCCTCAACAAATAGACAGAAATATATGCAAACTTTTGTTGTAAATGTATTTGTCCAAGAAGTGTGACTGTCCCATTAACTTCTTAATCACTTTTTATTATAATTTGAAAGGCTTTGACATTTGATGCTGAACATATAATGACTAATTTTTAGCATGCTTAAATTAAAGAATCAAATCAAAGTACTAATATGTCTTTTGTAATAAATGTAGTGTTATCACATATAAGAATGTGAATTTTAGAAATTCTTAGATAAATTTACCCTCTAAACTTGTAAGCCAGTATTTCCCACAATGTATTTTTGCCATTAGTATAGCAAGATATTAACAGATACTAGGTGAGGGAATAGATTCTGTGATCAAATGATTATGCGTCATTGTAGAATTTTTAGGACCTTTTGTATGCACATTTGCAGTGTAAATCTGAAAGATAGGATAGTGAATAAAAACCTGCTCTTTAACAATTTCACTTATTTTCCTTTTCTGTAAGTACAGCATTGGACATCCGAGTTGAAAGTTTAGAAATTATGTATTTCATTCCCCAGCCAGAGAATGAACAGCTCTTTTTCTTGCAATGATTTCTCTAAATTGCTTTTTCATTCCTCAGGGAAAGAAAAAAGAAGACTTGAGTTTGGTTGAAACCAAAATAATATTATTGAAAATATTATTTCTAGGTTATTTTTCCTTAGGAAAGAAGACCAGCAAAGAAAAATGAACTTGCTGGTGAAGAATTTTTTATGATGGATCTCGTTATCAATAGGATACATTCCTCTCCAAAGATATTATTGTTTGTGGAGTGTTTTCTTTGTGAGAATAGGTTGATGACATGTAGGAAAGGAATGGGATGGAAAACATCATCTGAGCCTAACAGGCATGTCGGGTTACTCTCCTAAGGATTAGCATCATAGGAGAATTTTAAGTTGTAAGTTATATGTATGTTTACCCAAGTTTGCTGACTATATATTCTCTAAGGTGGTCCCTTGATATTTCATTGGTTAAGGCTCTAACATTATTTTTCCATTTAGGACCATCTATAGATGATGATTGAGTCCGGAGTTGAGAGATGTGTTTGAGATTGGAATTTAGTTGATAACACATTTAAAAGGTTAAGATGCAAACTCTATTTACAGATTAATATCTCTCTTATACCTCCCAGTTATCTGTTAAATGTAAGTGATAAGATCATCATAAAAACCTGATTCTACAAAATCTCTAAACCATTACCAAGCAATATTAAACCAATATACTCTAACACAGGGGTCCCGCCAACTGTGGCCCACAGATCAAACCCAGCCTGCTGCCTGCTTTGTAAATAAGGTTTCATTAGAGTTGCAGTGGCAGAGTTTTGGCAGAAGTCATGTGGTATGCAAAGCCTAGGATATTTACTGTTGGGCCCTTTACAGAAAAAGTTTGCTAGCTCCTTCCAGCATGTAACCCATACTAGCTAGTAATCAGAAGGAACCTAATGTAGCTTCATCAGAGGTTGATATTCAGAAAATAGTTTAAATATTAGAAAAGACATATATTTGTATGTGTGTGTGTATGGATTTGTATGTATGTGTGTGTGTGTGTGTGTGTGTGTGTGTGTGTGTAATGTATTTAAACCTTTGTCAGTTGATGCTATTCATATTTAAAATACTATTTTCAAACTATAATATCAAAATGAAACATTCTAAAAAACACTTTCCAAACTCTCAAATTAGCTAATACTCTTTCAGTATACATATTTTTCAATGCCTGGATGGTATCCCTTGCTCTTGGATAAATCTTATCTTATTTTTATCTTATATATTGAGAATATCTCCTGAGGTACAAACAATTCTAAACTTGTATTTTAATCAATCAATAGATATGATACTTAACCATATTTCACATTCATGTCATGGAGGCACTCAATTGATTTTATGTGTCATTCAATTGATGTTAACATGATATGTATATTCCTGTTTTATAATTTGACACATAGCATAATCAATTATCAAATTTTTATTAAAATATAACTTAAAATGAACTGATTGCCTCACTTTATTGAATAATTGATTTAAATTTGCTGTTATACTTAAAGGTCATATAATGTATAGTCTTTATACATTACTTTATTTAGGATTTTCTTAGTCCTCTTTGAAACTTTTTCCCCTCTTTATATTATTTAATTAATTGATTTCTACTTAAAATTTGTTACTATCAAGAACTATCAGATATATAAATTTTTTAAGAATGAATATTAAAATGCCTACCTTTAAACAGGCACATTTTTATCCAGCTATCTTTATTGCAGTTAAAGTTATGATCTTAAGCAAGGGGTTATGTATGAGTGTGTTTACACTCCTACCTACACTCAGTGCATGTGCATTTACTTGACAACATTTTATTATAGTTACCAGCCTACTAAGCTATGATTATTTTTCCCAGTTTGAAATTTGTAGTATATAATTGAGATTTTGTGTTTATTTGTTTTTTTTACTTGAGAAATGGAATCTATAATAATAAGAGCATAATATGCTAATTAGACCTGAAGTCCTTCTGGACATCCTTCCAGATGACCTTTTGGACGAAGCCACGGCGGGCAGGAGCCAAGGCAGAGGCGGCAGAGGCCCCTGGCCATCGTGGCAGCGGGGGCCGAGGCAGCCACCGCTGTAGCGGGAGCCGAGCTCCTTGCACGATTTTCATGCATCAGGCCTCTAGTTTTCCTATAAAATGTCTTTAATAAAAATCACAAATATACTTGTAAAGCACTTTCTTTATATTTGCTAAAATTTGCTAACAGAACTTAGTTCTTGTCCTAACCAAACTTTTTAAAGACCCCCCCTGACTGATGTGTCTTGAGGTAGCACCTATTGTAGAGAGTATTAATCTCGTTTTAATAAGCTTACCATCTCACTCTCTCACCTCCTTAGTTTTTTCTTTTTCTGAAATGACTTCAGTAGTACTCTGTGCCTTTACTGTCATGATTTCTTCTGAGTAGTATTATTCTAAGTGCTTCTTTCTTGATCCCAGTTCTTGAAAATTCAAGTTCAAAATATATTCATAACTGCATCCACATGTATGTTAGGACAACCTGTTTTAATACATGGGCTAATCTTATTAGCCCAATTGTAAAATTGTATTTGAAACCAATTAAACTTAAAACTTTTCTCCAGTAAATAAATCAAGTCTTCATGTATTATAATCCAAAGTTTTTATGATAGTACGATTGTCAAATGTATGTGTTGTTAAATTATACTCCTTGACCTACATGTACCAGAAAGTGTTTTTTATCTAGTGAAGATTTGTTTGTCTTTTGTTTAAATTCATTTACATTTTCTTCAGATTAAAATTATTTAATATATTTAATAATCATGCTTTTATTTGCAAAATTGCATACTTTAAATATATCTAAAAATAATACATTTAATTTGTATATATTACCTTGAATGACAGTAATATATCAGCCTAGCATTTCTTCTTTTATACGTCCTGTAACTAGGGCTCACAAATAAGAACTGAACATTAATTTTATGGGTTTTTTTCTACTCGATAGGTGCTATGGATATAGAGGAGAGAAATCGCCAAATGAAAATTAACAAATACAAACAGGTAGCCGGATCAGATCCCAGACTGGAACAAGATTACCATTCAAAGGCAAGACATTTTTCTTTTTAAAAGTTGTAAAATATTCAGTTAATCATATGAAACCATTAGATTCTCTTAAACAGCTGAATGCAGATTAGTCAGACATGAACATATAATTCAATAGCCCCATGATATTATTAAATGCTGAAATTTATTATGTATGTGTATACCAACTTTTAGGTATAGAATTTGCCTTATATTTTAAAAAATCATTATATAATATAGAAGATAAAAGGAATGAAACTCATAGATGATCTGAAAAATAATTATTTTAGAATTTTTCATTTTATAAAACCTATAAAGGCTCTAACACCCTCAGAATATTTAAGAACTATTATCTTCTTATGGTTTTCCTACACACAAATAGAATGTTTTTGATTTTATAGTATTTTAACTGAATCTGGTTTATAAATGAGGTATTAGAAAAAAAATACATACTCATGAATGAGGTGGTGTAAGGAGTTCAAAAGGTTTTTTAGCAAGAGTATTTTTAAACTACTTTTTGGGAATAAGTTGAGGTGTGAGGTTTACCAAGGTAGTAAAAAAGTATTTCATTTCTCTTGCTCTTCATTGACTTTATATTTTAAAAATATTTTAAAGATATTATTAATGGCCAAAGTCATGGAAAAACTTGTTCTAACGTACCTATTTAAGAGTTAATAAAGGAATGAAAATCACAAACCTTACTCATAACATTTAGTTATTATGTATTCTGTGATTTAGTAATGTAATCATTGCAATCATGTCATATTTGTGGTTTATTTATCTGTGTGATAGAGAAGAACAGTTTGGATTTTTATATACTTACGTATATTTCATCCTCACCTCCTAAACCTTCAGTTTCTCTCCATTATACTCCATTCTTTGTTAAAGTCAAGACTTAAGTAAACATAGGTGCACATGTGCTAAGTAGAAGGAGTTTCTAGATTCTCTACTATATAACCTAGAAGAGGCAGAGATTCTTACATCAGCATCATCTTTCAAGCCACAATCTCTTCCCCAAATACGGGCACAGTGAACATACAATTGTTCATCACAAAATTCTGGTGTGCTGGGAATGGCACAGCCCGAAGTCAAGAGAGGTAAACTTAAGACAGACAAAAATAGCGTTGCCTTTACTCACTGGGTTCTGAGCGTCTAGAAATTGTCCTCTAAAATAAAAGTATGAATAACTTCACATAGGTTCGGTGAATTTCACAGAAAATAGTTTTTTAATGGTATATTTCAGATACATCCCTAACCTTTTGAACTTGGTATCAGAAGTGATAGCTGTGCCTTCCCAAGTATTTTTTTATATTTCTGACTTGGGCTATATAGGCCTGATCTTATGTGGCCTCTGTTATACTCTAACCTCTCTTTGATTTCATATAATCCTAAGACCAAGGCATGAAGTCCTAATAAAATAGGATATTAAAACTTTCATAAACATGTCTTCAGGTAACACAGATTTATTTTATTTCCTTGTTTATACCCC
This sequence comes from Plecotus auritus, assembly GCF_963455305.1. Classification (NCBI taxonomy): domain Eukaryota; kingdom Metazoa; phylum Chordata; class Mammalia; order Chiroptera; family Vespertilionidae; genus Plecotus; species Plecotus auritus. The sequence goes on from NC_137777.1 coordinate 15,819,257, forward strand.
ACTATACTTCAGGAATGTAGATAATTTTTAAAAATACATATAATACTTTCAATAGTACTGTCAATGAAGAAATGAGTATCAAGAGAAAATGAAGTCAAGACTAAACAAGGTAAATTAAAGTTTGTGAGCAAAATGCAATGTGAGATCTTAGATACCTGCTGTATGTGGAGCTTATACTTTGACCATGAGCTTCCTAACAAGCAGCAAAGGCAGAAAGAGAAACTGGGTTGGTTGTATGATTTACATAGTTAAATGCAATAAAGACAAGTTCCTTAGAAGCAATCACAATGATAATTCCTGGATACGTGACAGGAATTTCTTACAGGAGCGTTGACTAAAGAATGTTATAGGCACTACTCAAAGTATTTTTCAGAAAAACAAGTTTTGATTCCATTCCAATTTATAAATAAATGAATGCCTGAGGCTTCAAACTTACATAACTTTGACACTATTTATTGTAGGCTAGACAAAATGTAAGCCTTGGCCAAGGACTAATTATATTAAGCAATATAATTTCCTAAACATCCTCTATGGCAGTGGTTTTCAAATGGTTTTCCTGGAGAATCGGCATCACCTGAGGACTTCAGGATGTAATTCTCTATAATTATAGAGGGTTCTTCATCAGTCAAGGGTACATATAGATTTAGTTATTATTAATTTCCATACTAACAGTTCCTTAGATTAAAATTCTCAACAGCATTCTTTTCTTTTTAATTATGGATATTTAGCTTTATATTTTCATTCTTTTCTTCCTTATTTTGATAACAAGTGCCAATTAAAAGCTTGCTGTTGAGCTAAGTACTCTAATACATTATATCTAATTCTTGAAAAAAATCATTTAACAGATGAGAGAACAAAGATATAGAAAGTTTATGAAATCTACCCAAGTTTACATAGCCGCTAAGTCACGGAAAGCATTATTTGTAGCTAACCTGCTTCTCAAATGTGAGATATCAGAGATGGCCTCCGAAGCCTGAGACATGTGGAGCACATGCTGTGCTCGTTAGCCGTGTTCCTGAAATGCCAGTGAAACTGTCAAGGAGCGTTGATGTGATGTCATCAAGCGTTAGCCAAGTTTCTTTTTTAACTACACCCTGCACATTTTACATGGCATTGCCTCCCTGCAGTTTGCAAGCTTCTGCACTGATAGTTTGTAAGCAACGCTTACTAATTTTCTAAAAATCTCTTTAATAACTCACCATGAAAACCTCAGTAGAGAAATGCCTATTGTTACTGTTGTCCTAAGAATATTTTAAATATATGAGAAAATGAAAAGCAGAGCGTCTATATTTAATAAGAGCAGAAAAAGGCATTTGCAGATATGATTCCTGTTTAATCTGTGGATGATTTCTTGGGGTTTTTCCCCCTCAAAACAGAATTTAACTGTGTAGGCAATGCACCCTTTCATGTCTATTGCATTCTCCTTATCTATTCCACTCTTGGCAGATGTTCAAAGATCAACTTTTATTTTTTCTATAAAACCAACATTCTCTGCTCTTCAGTAGTTCAGAAAAATGGAATTTGTTTATTAAATTTAACAGAGCAAATTATAATTCAGCATAGACCAACAACCCTTCTGGGAGTTACATAATGATAAATTAATATAATTAGCAATAATTGAAAATCCAACCATGTAGATAGTATATCTGCAAATTGATATGGGGAATTTGATCATTTTATTTAAATATGATTTTTACTTTTTTACATTAGCCATATTTAATATTTTAAAATTATCCCAGAATGTATTTTTAACAGGGCAGTCCATAACATTTCAACAGAGACTGCTATACAGTTCATTGGTACAGTATTTATTTGGAACTCAAAGCCTATTTCTCTGTAGAACCCATGCCCTATATAAAATGGTAATAATATTCCCACAAAATCATCACAGAAATATCTTACCCCAATCATAAGCACTTAGATTATTATTTTCTGAGTTCTTATTTACCTCTCTAGAATTAAGTAATATAGCCTAAATTGCTCAGAAGTTTTCAAAGTGGACCATAAGTCCATACTAATTCATTCAACCATAATTTAATATATTGAGTTACTGCTGTGGGATCAGACAACTATGTAGCAAAAGAAATGACAGGTGCATACCTCATCCTAGGTACTGTCACCTTTTCACCCAGGCTTTCTGTCTTTTAGGGGCCTATTCCCCAATTTCAGAGGCATGTTAGAAGGAAAGCAATCAAACTAATTTACATTAAGATATGCATAAAACAACACACAAATAGTTTCATGTTTTTTTTTTAAAAAACACACATCCTGTAAATAGAAATAAAACTCACATGATTGAATTGTAGGCCATATCAATATACAAAAAATTTAAACAGGTAAAGACAAAGTGTTTTTGGCAAGTAGATAGCCACTGTTATATGAGCTGTCCCCTTTATTAGAGCTTAGTCTCCTCTCAACACTGAGAATACACATTAAATGCCAACCTTACATGCTTTAAATTGACTTTCAAAACACAGCCAATAGGGACATCAGAGAGAGGAGAGGAAACAGGTTGGGGCTTAGTAGGAGTGGCTGTTGATAGGTATGATGTTTGTACTTTAGACTCCAGGATCATCAAAGTGTCCCAGCAGTACATAAGAGTAACTTGGAGTCAAGCAAACTCCACCTGGGGACTTTGGATAGGTTTTTAAAATTCATTAAATAAGACTTTGAGATCTATTTCATAGGGCAGTGATTAGGATGAAATGAGATTATGTGTATTAATGGTTTAGCATTTAGTAGGATGCTCAATAAATGGTGTAGCTAATATTTGTAATTATTATTATCTTATAATAACATCAAATAGGCACCAGAAATAAATGAGGTCAAAAGAAATGGTAAAGAAATAATTGAACTAATAAAAAGGATTTCAGTGTAACTCAATTATTATTGAATGTTTCCTTTAGTCTCAAAAAGATTCAAGCAACGTAGATCTAAAAGGAAAAATGAAATTTAAAGGGAAAGAATTTGTGAATCTTCGAGGGATATGGAGATTTAAAAAAATAAAAGGAGAGTGGAACATAATATGTGATGAGGAATTACAAACTAAATTAATAAGATTGAGTAATTATGTTATTAGGGTTGATATTAAACATGTCTGGCCCTTGGGAGGTGGTTACCAGGTACACATGTGGGTATGGGGATTTAACAAGAAATGCAGTACTCCTTAATAGCGGGGACATAAACCGACCTGAAAACCGAAAGACTAAATTCATATAAAACAAATTTTAAAATGTAGATTAGATGGCCTTATACAAATTACTAAGAAGACACAAAAATACAGGCATTTATAGAAGTGAAGAAATGAAAGATATGCTATAATTTTATAGCAGTGATTGAAATAAAATGTTAAAGAGAAAAAAACATTTGCCTAAGCAGCAAAGTTGCGTTGCTGGTAGCATATGACACCTTCCAATAACGTTCTGGGTGAGCTAGGCTAGTGCCGCTGGAGAGAAATCTGCTGCAGCCTCAGTTCTCAAGCTGCCAAGAGACCCTGGTAGTCACATAAAACAGACACCATGCCAGTGTTAGACCGGACCACCTGATGAACAGAACAGGAGAATTCTCATAGGAGTGAGCTCCGTAACCCAGGTCCTCCTCGTAAGGTCCTCCAGGAGTAGCTTAAGATGTCCCTTAGAAGTAATGAAGCATCACTTTTTGGAATAGGTTGTCTACTGTTTCATGAACAGAGGTAGGATTCAGATTTTCAAAAAATTCCTGCTAGACTTAGTCTAGCCAGGTATCCAGCAGAAAGGTTTCAGTTTTTTAAAATAAGAATTAAGATCACCTACTCATAGTTTTCAGCCCAAACCAGGTCAAGAAACCTTACCAATCTAATTAGTGGCCGCACCAGGATTTCCGAGCTTCAGTTCTACTTTGTAAAATTTTTCTACTGTTGTGTTTATTTCTGCACAATCCTGCAATCAGAGAGCTTCATGTTCTGTACCAAAATCTCAAGAGAACCCAGCCTCCATGCCTTTAATTCGTCGCCTGCTGTGGACTTATTTTTTACATCATTACAAGGTTGTTCCTTTACCAAGTGTGTTTATGAAGAGAAATAAAACTAGATTTTAAAATCTAGATAATTAAACTATTAAGAGTTACAGTAATTCTAGAAGCGCAAGAGATATTAGTGCTAATCTTTATCATGACCTGATTTTAAAATCTTTAGTGTCACCTACAAAATCGACAAGTGCTAATTAAAAGCGAGTCATGGATTGAATGAAAAACTAAATAAGGTCATATTTTAAAAGACTTTATATCCTATTTTCTCTCTTCTGTGGTTTTTTTTCTTATTCATGTTTGTGAAAGTAGATTTCTCATTCATTAAAATTCACAAAACTAGAATTAAATAGTAACTAAAAATTTTCCATATGAATTTATATAATTTCTTGATTTATCTTTGAGATAACAAAAGGAAGGGATGATCAATATATCAAGGGAGGAGTAGCTGTTGCATGTTTAACTTCTTGCTATTGGTGGGCATTACTGTAACCATAGCAGCAACCACATTCACAGCACAGCTTCTAAAATCTGCGTGACAGCAATAGAGAGATAGAGGCAGTTTTGTTCATTATCCTTCAGCTTATTTTCAGTGATTATGACTGCAGAGTAGTGTTAAAAGTGTGGACTCCAGAACCAACTGCCAGGGTTCAAATCTTACCTTGGGCAAGTTAATTAACATCTTTGTGCCTAGATTTCTTATTCTATCAGACATGGTGATCCTAGTACCTACCTCATAGGATTGTTTCCAAGGTTAAATCCATATATATAACTCTTAATCAGAGTTTGGAATATAATAAGGAATAATTAAATGTTAGCTGTAAGATGATGATGATGATAATGATGATGATGATGAGGAAAAGAAAAATTGTCAAATTGTTTCCAACAGATAACGCACTCATACCAAAGCCCTTGGAAGTTCAGGCCTGTATTTTTTTCCATCAACAATCTATTAGATGTTGAAGGTAATCCTAAAAATATGTGGGTAGAAAGAGAAGAAAAGTAAAAATTAATGATAATTTTAAGAGTAAAAATTTATTTGAGTTGTCTTATTTCTATCAGTTTAGTCAACTTTTTATCTACCCCAAGTAATTATGCTTACCATTTCTACTCTCTAGCAAGCTGATAGTACTTCAACTTTAATTTAAAGAAAGAGAGAGAATTATATTTACATGTAATTTACACACACACACACCCTAAAGCTTTGAGCCAAAGGAGAATTTCTTTCCTCCATATTTTAGCTGATGGAAGCAACAACTATTCACTTCCTTTTTGTCCCATAATAATACAAATATACCTTGCTTTATGTTAAAGATCTACAGTTAAAATAATATTCATGGAATTTTAGAAATTTTGTAGTTTTATATGTGATTAATCTTTGAATTTAAAAGGTTCTAACTTCAGGGTTGTGTTTTTTGCCCTTAGTATTTTGTGTTAGTTTGCTAGAGCTGTCATAACAAAATGCCACAGACTGGGTAGCTAAAACAATAAAAACTAATTTTCTTGCAGTTCTATAGAGGCTAGAAATCCAGGATCAAAGTATTGACTGGTTTGGTTTCTTCTGAGACCTTCTTGGTTTGCAGATGGCCACCTTCTGGTTGTAGCCTCACATGGTCTTCCCTTTGTGTGTGTCTGTGTCCTAATTGTCTCTTCTTCTAAGGACACCAGTCCTATTGGATTAGTGCCCACCCACATGACCTGTTTTTACCACGTCTCCAAATACAGTCACACTCTGAGGTACTAGGAGCTAGGACTACAACATATGAATTTGGGGGTACATAGTTCACCCATAACATATCTCTACAAAGTAATTAGTGGTATTTTAAATACCAATTTCATACATTATGAAAGCATATTTGATTATAATATGAATATTGATTCTTAGGTAAATACATTATTTCAAACTTTCTGATTTCTTAAAATGTTTTTATTTCTCTCTTGATTTTTCCAACTACATTTTCTCGCGTCCTAGCAGATGGAATATATTTAGTTTTGTGTTTGCAAGTTTAATTTTAAAATTATTTTTCTTAATTTGAAATATGGTTTTCTTCTTAATTTTATGGGGACATTTAAGCATTGGTCATTCTTCTTTACATGTATTTGTGAATTGCTACCTTCTACTATATAACCACACATCACACCAGGAAATATAGAAAAGATATTTGTTAATGATTAAGAAGTCATTAAAGATGACTAAGACAACACCTTGTGTGTTAAAGAACACTATAAAATTGCAGGATAATTTTTAATTTCTTTTTTAGTAAATATAATGTTACTAAACATTGACAAAAGAAAGAATTTTAAAGAAGTTGCATTCAGCCACCTGCTGGTAAAAGGGTCAATCTATGGACAATAGCTGCTGTTGACAAGAGCAATAATTTTTTGCTATATACTGCCTATGGACACACAGTGGAAACAATTTTACTTTACCTCCAGCAAAAAAATAAATTTATGCATTGATCTTTGCTTTCATCAAGCCTCCAGAGTTTCTGGTTGCTAACAACTAAGGATACCCTACAGGGGATACAAGAGATGAATGTTAGTGGTCACCAAGAGGAGCGAGATATTGCTTTATAGAATCAAGTAGGATATGGAAAATAAGGAAGGAAAAAATGTGATAAATAGGGCAGAAACATGCTCTTCTAACTCAAATGTCATATAATCTAAAAAGATTAAGTATAGACAAAAAATTACAAGTATAAAAATATTGAAAACAACAGAAATGTGAGAACTGTACAGACTTTCTGAACCCGTGGCACTTACCACCTCCTAAAATACATATATCCCGTCTTATATGGCAATCATTTGCTTACTTCTTGTCTCTGGGTTAAAGTCTGTACTTGCGGAGAAGAGGGACTGTATCTTATTCATATTTGTCAGCTCTCCAGGGCCAAGCATTTTGCTTGAAGGTTTTAGAGCAGGTGAATAGTAAACATTTTTGTACCGAGGTGCGAACTAGATATGAACCTCAGGAGAAAGTTTAGGTAGGTTATGGCATGAGTCAAAAACAGATTTTCTAATGGGCATATGATTAGGTTTCTGTCTAGAGTTAATAACAATTGAGAGAATGCTGAGAAATGGAGGATGTGGGTTCTAATTCTGATTCTACCACTTAGGTGATGAGACTTTGGATAAATTTCCCAGCAGTTCTTCACAGCCCACCTTTTTTCTGTGTACAAATTGAGGGAACTCTGTGATCTGTAAAGTGCTGTGGAAATAGCTGGTTCTTTGGAGGCTGCTTTGAAAAACAACACTATTCACACTTTGGTTTTAGGCAACTCATCATTAATTAAGCAACTCATTTAACCTCATAGCATTGTCTTTAAAATTAGGTTTGAGCTAGGTTTTTTGTATTTCATTTCCTTCATCTAATGTTGTTTCATTAATTGATTCAATAATCTCTGATCAGTGTCAGGCTCTCTACTAGATGTATTCTCACAGGTGATTGAATTATACATTTTAAAATGAACTTCTGGCTTAATAATTATGATTTAGAGAATTAATTTATATATATAATGTTTTTGTCTATTACTTTACATGAAATAATTGGTAGCTAAATTTGAATAATACTTAAATCAAGACCTTTAATCATTTAATGCACTTAATCAACTAGAACAGTGTAGAGCCATCTACATTGATAATTTCTATTTAATTTGGTTAATTATAACTTGAACATATCTACAGTTTTATTATATGATAGCTTTGTTCATGAGCACAAAATTTTGTTGTAATTTTTCTTCAGTTGGAAAGAAAACAGAGACTATTTATTGGCAAAATAAATTCTCTAATGTTTTCCTAAACATGGAATTTTGATTATTTCTATTTTATCAGTTTTGAAGATGGTAAAATAATACTCCAATCTGGAAATAATATAGCTAATCTTGAAATATATCTCATATGAGAGAAGGAACTGTTGGCTGGTGATAACTTCAGAAAGTAGAAATATTGTATGTATAGAATTCGGGTATAGAACTCACCCCACTACATGGGAGTGCCCAGTAATGGTAGTTATTTTTCTTTATTATAACATGTGAGGTCGGGGTAATAAAAATAACAAGCCTGACAGCTGAATTCCATTCTGATGGATGAACTAAAACTCACCAGCTCTGTACAACTCCCCACGAAAACAAAGGAATGGCTATGATTTATTATTGGCCTTTCCAGATCATTTTCATGACGAGGAGTACTCACAGCGAGGCTAACAGTCTTCAGGGTCCAGTCATATAAGAACATGCTCCTTTCTAAGCCCATTTCCATTTTCTCCCAACACCAAAAATAAATAAATAAAGGATTACCTGGATGTTGAATTGAATGTAAAAAGGTTAGTTTATATGATATTGTTTTTTTTAATCATTTTAAAGTTTCACTTGTTTAAAATCTCCAACTACAGCTCTAGTGGTATTGTAGTGTTATTTTCATGCTGTTTTTGTATTCTGATTATTCATGCCTTTTTAGATAAAATTTTCAAAATTCCAGAAAAGGAATAAAATATTTATTTTAAAGTATATATGTAGGGGGAAAAATAGATACAGAAGCAAAGAAGCATTGAACAGACTGTCAAACTACAGCGGGAAGGCAGAGGAGGTTTTGGGGTGGGGGGCTGTAAGAGATCAACTGAAGGACTTGTACGCATGCATATAAGCATAACCAATGGATAAAAGACACTGAGGGGTGGCAGGTAAAGGCATGTACTGGGGGGAAGGGGAGGGTGGGGGGAGGTCAATGGGGGAAAAAAAGAGACATATGTACTACTATTTTTAATACTTCAAACAATTAAAAAAAACAAAAGGATTTATAAAGATGCAAAAAAAATAAAGTATATATGTAAAAAAGAAAACAATATATGACTATTTTAAAAAGAAATAACTTAGGTTCTAAATATGCTTGTCTAGTATCCCATTAAAAGTGAAATTTTTAAATGAAAAAATAGACTTTTATACTAACAAGTTGTATAATTTTAGTCAATTCATTTAACTTCACTGACTTTTAATTATATCAATAAAATGAGGAAACCAATGCGATATCATTTTTACCTTTAAGATATTGTGATTTATTTTTTTTAATGACTCAGTGGTGAGCAAATAACTAAAAGTATGTTTCAGCACCAAATAACTTTGCTGGGCTTTTTTAAGAAAGGTAGTTATATGAGTCCTCTTTCGTATATCTGAATATATTTTGTAATCTCAGGGCACATTTAGTAACTTTCTCTTTTCTGCAACTCAGAACTGCATACCTGGGGTGTCTCTGAAGCTGATCAACTATAATTCTAGATTCTGGTTCTGAAACATTAAAATAAAAAAATTGCCAGAGAAATAATAAATGAGTAACAGTAAAACAAAGAACTGAGAGAATGAGGAAGGAATAAAATGGGAGAAATGAAAAAATAAAGAAGAGAGGATGGAAAGAAGGAAGGAGGGAGAGAGGAAGAAAGGTATAATTTTTCCAATCTAGGAGTTCATAATCAAATTAGAGACACACATACATAAATAATGCTCATACAAAATAGGCTTTGTAAGTGATATTAAAAAAGTAATCCCTGCAAAGGAAGAATAAGAAGTATTCATTTGTTTGGAGAATTCTGTGACTACATTGCGGAATAATACGTGAGGTGAGGGACATATCAAGCAGTGGGGAGATCTTTAGCAAAGTTACAGAAGTACTAGAGGCCCGGTGCACGAATTCGTGCACGGTTGGGGGTCCCTTGGCCCGGCTGGAGATTGGGGCCAATCAAGGCTGCTGGCCAGGAGGAGGGCCTGCAGGAGGTTGGCTGTGGGAGCACACTGACCACAAGGGGGCAGCTCCTGCATTGAGCATCTGCCCCCTGGTGGTCAGTTCATGTCATAGCTACCAGCTGGTCGTCTGGTCATCTGGTCTTAATGGTCGCTTAGGCTTTTATAGATAAAGATCTGATGAGCACAAGCCACGCCCAAGGAGCAGCTAGCTAGCGGTTCCTTTGAATGGAAATACAGAGCAAACTGGGACACACATTAGGAGACAACATTGGAAAAGTGGCTGGGACAAGACTGTGGAGGGCTTTAAATTACTCAGTTAAAAATGTAGAATATTCATTTTACGCTCATGGGTTTTAAAGGAGGAGTCACTCAAATGAACAAATTTGAGCTTTGAGAAGATAACTTCAATGGTATATTTAAGATGCATTTGAAAAGGAGATTAAAGACAAGGAGTCCCATGCAGAGGCTATTGCTCTAGTCTAGGCAACAAATAATTGGTATTCCTTGCCATGTTTTGAGTATTGGCTCCATCCCAAATGCTCTGAATGCAAGCCCAGCTGAAGCTGCTCTGTCTTCTCACATAAGGAATAAGTAGTGGGCCTCTTCCAGATTTTCAACAGAATGTAATTATTCCTGCCCTCTCCTAAATGTAATGGGTCATTGTAATTCTCAGGCCCTTTCAAGTTTTTCAACACTCTGTGGTTACTCAGGCTATTATTTAGTCCTGATTCTCTTATACACAAGTACTTTGAGTTCCTCTGTTATTTCCTAAGGTATTAATATTTGATGGGAGCCCCACTTTATATTCCCAATCCATTAATTTCTGTTGTGTTCCACCTGCTTCAGATTCCCAGGACCTTGCTCCTACTTTTGGAATGTTAGCTTGCCATTCAATATCTGTAATATCCCTACCTACATCCTAATAAAAGTTATAAATATTCTCTAAAAAATAAACATCATGTGATGAGCCATATAATATTTAAAGATATTTAAGAAAGACTAAATATCAGGAATTCTTATGGCTAAGAAGTATTTCCTTGTGATATTTCTTAATTCTGGATAGGTTTCTAATCTGCAGGTTAAAAGAACCTTCTAGCCATAATAATGATATAAGTGTCTTAACAGTGACTCCTCTCTTCTGGAGAAATGAAGGGCTCATTGGTTTGGACTGGCAGCAGACAGTCTGTTCTATTCTCTCTGGGCTTGAATATAAATGAAATGTTATCTGTATCAGAATGAGATACTGTTATTAATACATTTGGGAAGAACAAACTTTGAGAACACTTCTTGATTGAAGCAGAAATTTCAGGAATAATCAGGGTATAAAAATGAATCTAACACCTGAAACCAACACAAAATAATACTGAAAATAAACTACAAAAATTAAAAAATAAATAAATTTTAAAAATGAATCTAAGACTCACTAAAACAGTGGAAAAAATTATGTTATATGGCTACATCTAAATTAATATATGGCTAAGTGGTAATACATATTATCTGTAAATTTAAAAATAACAGCTGTCTTAGATGTTGGAAAAAATGATATAGAAAATATTTGAAAGTTGTTTGTAAACCATAAAAATTATTCAATTTTTAATAATTATTAGTGTGTGGTTATCAATTTTTACATTCCTTGGTTTAACTTTTCTTGATGCCAAATATAAAACTAATTATAAAAAGTAACCCAGGTTAACAGCTTTAAGAATGAAAAACGATGAATTTCCAAGTTAGGTTTGGTGTTACCCTACCATAAGTAAATAAGCCAATTTACTGTCAAAGAACAATGACTTACTTTTAAGTGGGATATGGAATTAGGAACTTAAAAAGTTTTGTAGCTTTTTTCAAGTCAAGGTAAAATGTTTAAGATTGTAGCCGAATGATGATGAAAATTGAGTATCACAATTTAGAGCTTCTTTAGTTTCCTCATGGACTATGCCTAATTATTATCATGACAAATATTTTTTAAAAAGCTTACATTGGGCTCAGAGAAGAGACTTGCCCAAGATTACATAGTGGGGGAGTAGTTATACATTTATATCCTTCAACTTTATAGTCCATGGTCATCATGATATACTGCTTCTTATCATTAAAATCAGATGACTATATTATGGTTTTCATCAATATTGCTGGTTAAAGAATATCCCTTTATACCACGAGGACAGAATGTATTTTTCTGACACAGAACAGAATGAGTGGCTTACATTCAGGTTTGCATTCAGATGTTCATAACAAAAAATCTTAAAAATTATCTGAATAAATACAGATTTTTTTCCCCACAAACAAGGAATCTAATCAGTAGCTCTTAGCTGGTACTACACCCTGTTTGTAGAGCTTGTCTTCCAGCTCCCTGCTCTTGCTCCAATTCCAAAGAAAAGCCAAGAGGGAAAGGCAAATGGCCATACCAGATGAGTCAGCTCCCTGTACTCCGAAAACCCCAGGCCTGCTCGTGTCTCAGAGGCCAGACTCAAGTCAAATGATCACCCTGGTTACAAGGGATCCTGGAAAATGAAGTTTTATTTTGTTGTTGTTGTTGTTAGACAACCAAAGTAAATCTGGATTCTTTTAGTAAAGAACAAAAGGGGAGAAAGAATATTGGTAGGCATTCAGCAGCAACTGTAACAAATAAGTAAATGTAATAGACTCTGATTACCAATGTGAAAGACCAAGGACCAATTCTTAAGTCCCAAATAGCTAAAAGTTGAGATACTTGTTTCTATAAAATGAGCAATATTTCTTGACTGATTAGAATGGATATTATTGGAGGGGAAGTCAAAGATAACTTATAGATTTTTCAGGTTTTAGTTGGATATTGAGCCTGTTCAATAATGCAGGAAAGATAGGCAATACAAAAACAGTTAGCTTTGGGTAAAAGAGAATAAATTGGGTTTTGGCCACATTGAATTTGATGTACCTGCAAAATAACAGATGAGAGGTGTCCTGTTAGAATCTGGAAATACAGGTCTGAAGCTTAGGAGGGAGGTGAGGGCCAAAGATAAGAATTTAGTAGTCCTTATATGGTAGTTAAAATTGATAGATAGATAATGGATTTGATCACTTGCGGGGAATATGTATAGTGAAAAGAAAAGAGGGCTAAGGATTGAAATTTTTGGAAAATATAATTTAAAATCAAGTTAGAGAAAGCAAAGACAGCCAAGGAGATTAAAAAGGATAGGTGGGAGACGGGAGGAGCTATGAACGACATTATCTGAGAAGGCATTACGAAGTTTCAAGAAGAGAGAGGACGTCAACAACATTAGATGTAATACCAAAATCAGGAAAGAAGGAAACTACAAAGACACTACTGGCTGGTAAATTAGGATGTTCTTGGTGGTCTGTGTTTGTTTCTGAGATCAGCCGCAGTAAATGGTAGAATCGAATGGGTGAGACGTTACGGATTCTGAGGAGGAACGTGGTAAATGCACTTGTTAAAGGCAAACGCGTGAGCTCTGCAGCTGCCTGCGATCTCTGAGCCTGGGATTTTGTTGCAAAACGGGCATTCCCATCTCTGACAATCGTGAGAAACCCACAGAAATAAATAAAGGGTGACGTTTCTCAAGGAGCAACTTCTTAACAGCAGGCCTAGAGTTCCCGTTGGGCTAGCCTTTGGGAAAGTCATAATTGACTACTACCAAAAATCCTTTCTCTAAAAATACTCCAGGAAAGAAAAACTAACCTTGTAACTTTTCTTCAGACCGAGAGACAAAAGTATTGGCCTCTAGGCTGATGGCCACCCTTCCTACAGCTGTGGGCTGTTACCTCACACTGTTCTTGCTATTCCATCTTTCACGAGGACAAATTTACAGTTCTGATATGTTGTTGTCTTTACTCATTGTGTTCTCAGGAGTCTGCGTCCTACAAACAATGTGTGTATTCCTAAACCCCACACCTCGTGGTGTGCACCAACTCTGTGTATGGTGACCACAAGTAACTTGAAATCAGTTGTGATGGGAGCATTTATTCCTCAGAAATCAGCAATCAGAACTTTTCCCCGTTGGATAGCTGGTTGTTAAACATACACTGGTACACCACTGCATGTACTCCCCATGGAGAATGAAAGAATTAGGTGACTAAACTATTCAGTTGTGATCACAGTATTATGTACTCTGATTTGATACTTTATACTGGAGATAATACTCCTATATACACTGAGTGGCCAGATTATTATGATCTCTGAACGCATAATAATCTGGCCACTCAGTGTATATCCTATATAATAAAAGGCTAATATGCAAATTGTCCCCTCGACCAGGAGTTGGACCAGCAGGCAGGCCGGCCAACTGCCCAGGTTCCCTCCCCCTGGCCAGGCTGGCCGGACCCCACCCAAGCACCAGGCCTCTAATACACACACACACACACACACACACACACACACACACTGAGTAGCCAGATTATTATGCGTTCAGAGATCATAATAATCTGGCCACTCAGTGTATATTGCTCAGATAAAACAAGCATTCCATTCATTTTCATTCCTTCAGTGTTCATTGAGTTCCTACTACGTGCCAGGCACTGATCTAGATAATGGGAATATTAAAATAAGTAAGACGGTCATTATCCCCAGGGAGCTTATAATCTAGCAGGATGGGTGGATAGAACATAGGTAGATGAATGAATAGATAGGTAGGTAGATATAGATAGATAGATAGATAGATAGATAGATAGATAATAGAGGAGAGACAAAGACATATATGATAAAACTATCAGAAAGGTATGACTAAAGTAGTTTAGGAACACTCAGGGCAGTAATTCTCTTTGAAGGAATTAAGACTTTTCTAGCTGGGATTTCACTTGAAGAAAATTATAAGGCTACACCTTAAATTAACTCTCATTTTGCTGTGCCTTTCTGTCTTCTCCCTCCCAAGCAGAGACCTTATTGCACAATGCCATCTTTAGGAGTCCTATCTAAACAAAATTATCTCTGACAAACAGGTTTTGCTCAGTGCAGCATTTAAATCAGTCACTGATAAGAGACTTGGCTAGGACAGAGAAAAAATCACCGGGAAGTAACTCCTCAGAGAGAGTATCTACAGTGGTGGTATTATCAAAAGACAACAGCTACTCTCTCTGAATTATGATATGAAATAAAAATAGGATGTCAAGAAAGAGAACATTTTCTTGCTCACATGATTCTTTCATTGGCTACAGTGCCAAGACTCCCCCTACTCTGTTCTTATCTCCTCTATATCCCCCCTCCTCACCCCCTAAACACTGATATCAAAGGCCTTCCCAGAACTTCAGCCTCTCCTTGCTCTCCCAAATATTGTGTTTGCTCCAATTTTCCTCATATTTTGATCTATTCAATGTGTTTTCTCTCCAAAAATATATCAATAGTCCTACAAGGACATCTCCATGGCATACAACTTGATTTTTCTTCAAACTTGGGCTTTCTTACTGCCTAGTATTTTGCAACTAATCAATTCTTGGACTAGAGTTTTAGACAACAGATTACAATGTTCTGGTGAGATTTATTAA
This sequence comes from Plecotus auritus, assembly GCF_963455305.1. Classification (NCBI taxonomy): domain Eukaryota; kingdom Metazoa; phylum Chordata; class Mammalia; order Chiroptera; family Vespertilionidae; genus Plecotus; species Plecotus auritus. The sequence continues at coordinate 15,834,463 of NC_137777.1, forward strand.
ATTGAAGACTAGCAATGCTTAAGGGAACTCTTATAATTCCACCCACATGTTTTGTTTGAGAAGTTCATGTACAAAGCTCAAACAACCTGAGTTGCTCAGATGCTGTAGGGAAATCACTGGGAAATTACCTAATTAAAAATGTCACGTGAGTATACTGGAGAAAGTAACAATTTTATTTTAGAAATTTGAATATACTTTTTTCTCAGGAATATTATTCCAACATTTTAATTCAAACTTTTCTTTCAAAGGGGCTTTGCAGATATGCTGTTACTTTTCACTAATCTTAGGTACATAGGGAGGACATTAACTTCTCCCGGCCACTTAGAAACTCCTTAGCGTCTGGAACATCCTGAACACTAATAATTTCCTGTAAAATTTTGTAGTTGATGATCTGCTTAATAGTAATGGACAAAGCATCAAATGTTGTCGGGAAAAGCTTCCTCACTCTCTTACAAGATTTTAATGATCTCCAGTCAGAGCACTATTTTCAGCTGGGATTGTATAATCCTATGCAGGAAATCTTGTGTGTTTTTTTTTCCATTAAAGAGAATGATGAACATATCATTTATTGTTCATCTGTCAGCTATAAACTATTAGCTGCTAAGTCTTGATTGTTTATAGTGCCAGACAACACCAACTCTTTCGTAACTAAGTTAATGAACTTATTCACATTTATAACTCTTTACCTTGGTATAATAATAATTTAGCTGCTTCTACCCCACTATGAAAATATATAACTTTTGTTTATTGTACTTTAAGACAAGCAAAACTGCATTTAGGAAAAGCAAAAGAAATGAACCATCTTAAAAGTAAACACCAGTGTTAGGTCATTTATTACTTTGCTCTGGGCTTTTTGTGAATTATCTATATAATTTTGTGAATTATATATACTTTAAATATATTTAAGATAAGTTCTGAAGTTTTATTTATAAAAATATTTTTCTTATTATTTCTTACTTTCCATATTTCTCATTCTGTTGATCACGTATGTATTCTTAATGGAAACCTGAGCTATCCTCCAAAGGTAAACATGCTTAGCTGTTTAGAAGTGCTCAGAGAGATATACTTGGTTCAGGCCTTGAGCTGACAGCAGTGTCACCATCAAACTAGAGATTTTGCCTTGTTTATGAATTTTCCTTTATATGAATTTTTCCACTCAGTCTTTTACTTAATGACCTACTTTTTAGGTACTGCTATGTGCTAAGTACACTATTGGGTATGTTGAATCTTATTTCTCTTACTCCTCACAATAATTGTTAAAATGGGATTTATTCTTATCTTACTGGTTTGAAGGCTAACATGAGTTTAAATTAAATTAAATATCTGATTCTTAGGTGCTAAAAGAACTACAAAGAAAAAAAAAGATAAGGAAGACATTGTCCTGACCTTTAAGAACCTTTATTCTAATAGAGAGTTAGGAAATTATACATGAACACACACACACACACACACACACACACACACACACACATACACACACACACACACCACCTGTAACAAGAGGTATGGGATGAATTATATAAAAGGCATATAACTATAGTACACAGAATCATATCTTTCCTTAAATTTTGCACATCCAAAATTTTAGCTCAGTCAAAGTAGATTATCTGAGATGTCTTAGAGATATGTGCAGTGTACACCATGTGTATTTAAAAAACACACAAATTCTTTTTTTTCTTTATTAAGGTATTACATGTGTGTCCTTATCCCCCCATTGGCCCTCACCCCCGCCCCACTCACGTCCTCACCCCCCTGGTGTCTGTGTCCATTGGTTAGGCTTATATGCATGCATACAAGTCCTTTGATCTCTCCTCCTTACCCCCACCCTCCCCTACCTTCCCTCTGAGGCTAGCCTGTATGCACCTATGGATCGTAGCAGGTTCAAAAGTCATGACTGCCTAAAAAGACTAAGGCTAGAGTATGCATAGTCAGGTCCTAACTACTGAAATTCAGAAGTCAAGTAAGCAGTTAGGACGTAGAACCAATGGAAAAAGAACCAGTTGGGAGACCTGGGAGGCACAGGTTTCCAGGCGGTTTTGGTTATCAGGATAAAGCAGCAGAGAGGAAAATGGAAAACAGAGCAGCTGTGTCAGCTGAGAAGCGTCATATATTTCCTGCTGAGATAGAACTCCTCGTGCAGGTGGGAATTGAGTAATTCCCTGTAAGGTGGTGGGAAACGGATGAACCTGGCCAGATGGGGAAGGTGAGGCCTGAGTACATACCAGGAGTGAGTGGAAAAGTTTGGTTTAATGTTTGAAATTTGCCTTTTAAAAATATTTTCTGAAACAAAACTATTGGAAATGTGTAGAAATAGTTATATTTTTATTGTAGCTTAGAGCAGCCTTAAAGTAACATATTTATTGTTGGGTATTTCTATCTAATATCTCTTTTGATAAAGACATTCCTAGAACTGATACTAAGTCAGTGTTCAGTTACTATCTAATCATCAGCATCATCATCATCATCATCATTTGTCATTTATGAAGCACTTGTTATGTGTCAGGTATTTTTCTAAGTGCTTTGCATACATCATCTTATTTAATCCTTGCAGCAAGCCTAGGAGATGGGTATGATTGTTACTCACTTTATAACAGGTGCAAAATGGAATCACAGAGAGAATTACCCCAATATCACATAGCTAATAATTTGTATAGCCAGGATTCAGACCATTGATTCAGTTTCACCCCAGAGCAATTGCTCATAGTGATTATAATATTACCCTTACCACCTCCTAGAGTTAAACTTTAGGCTTTTTTATTTGAATTTAGATGATATTATAATTCCATGAACAAAAGCAAAAGAAAAAATATAATACCAAAACTACTGCAAAGAAAAAATTGTAATACCAAAACTGCTTATCTAGCCAATGCTAAAATATTTTAAAAGCTATAAAATCAGACGGCTTCTCTTTTTTATTATCAATAACAAGAATAAGAACAATAAAGCCCCCCAAATACAGAATAGTATCCATTAAACAGTTTAATAGTTTTAAATTTTTTCTTAAAACGTTCATTTATCATATAAATGAGATATCCAAAAATATATAAATAAAATGAAATATTTCCATTTATGTCTCTACTTGAGATCAAATTTATTGCTAATATATTTGATGAAACAAATACATATAGTGTGTGTGTGTGTGTGTGTGTGTGTGTGTGTGTGTATGCGTGCACACGCGCTAAGATAGTTAATGTTGACCCACCCATTGAAATGCTATTCTAGGCATTGGCTGACTATGGCCAAGGACATTTTCATTTAAAGTAAAATTTTTCAATATTTAAAATCTTTTAAGGCTTTGTGAACGCTCTGTATGGTTAGAAAAATCTCTGTTGCAAAATTGACAGATACAGATATTTCAGTCTATGTTTGAAGTACATATAATTAAAGAAAAATCTATTAGCAGCCCTGGCCGGTTTGGCTCAGTGGAGAGCATCGGCCTGGGGACTGAAGGGTCCTGGGTTCGATTCCGGTCAAAGGCATGTACCTTGGTTGCGGGCACATCCCCACTATGTGCGGGAGGCAGCTGATTGATGTTTCTGTGTCATCGATGTTTCTGGCTTTCTATCCCTCTCCCTTCCTCTCCGTAAAAAATCAATAAAATGTATTTTAAAAAAACCTATTAGCAGATATGCTCCCAACCCAGTAATAGCCATCAGGACTGGACAGTAATAATACTGGCTGAATTTTTTTACATTATGTCAGGTACCAGACAAGTATTACATTTGACCCTTGAACAACACTGGTTCGAACTGTTCAGGTCCACTTATATGCGGATTTTTTCAATAAATACAGTAAATGTATTTTTTCTTCCTTACTTAATAACATTCTATATTCTCCAGCTTACTTTATTGTAAAAATACAGTATATAATACATTTAACATATAAAATATGTATTGATTGACTGTTTATGTAATCAGTAAGGCTTCCAGTAGTTAAAGTTTGAAGGAGTCAAAAGTTATATGATGATTTTCAGTTGCTTGGGAGTCAACTCTTCTAACCTCTGTGGTGTTCAAGGATAGACTGTATTTCTAATTTTCAAAACAACCCTGCAAAAAAAGATATTATCCCTATCTGTATATATAAAAGGCTAAGCAACTGGCCGATGGGGGCGGGGGGGCGGGGGGGGGGGGCGGGCGGGGAGCAGATGCTCAATGCAGGAGCTGCCAAGCTGTGGTGACTTGGCAGCTGTGGTTCTCAGGTGACACACCCCAGAACCAGAGAGGAGGGAGTCCGATTCCTGGGTGCGTTACCTTCTTGCAATCTGGGATCCCTCGAGAGATGTCAGAGAGCTGGTTTCGGCCCGATCCCCGTAGACCAGTCCAAGGGACCCCACCTGCCAGAGACTCTGCTCACTCCACAGATGCCCTTCGAGCCACGGCGCCGCCCCAGGTGTGACTGGCGGGGGAGAGACCAAGGGAGGTTAGCTCCAGGGCATGTCGGGCCCATCTCGCCCAGTCCTGCCCCGCCGGCCACCTTCTAATTAATTTCTTTTCAGTGTGCACGAATCTGTGCACCGGGGCACTAGTTACTTTAAACAGAGTTTTAAAGGTTAAAGTATTTGCTCGATTTTACCCAGTTAGTAAGAGGTTGTCCTTACTCCAGGTTGTCCAGACTCCAGAGTCTACTATTTTTTTATATCCTAGTGTCATTAACATAAAGCATTTATGATGGCTTTTCATTTACCAGAATATTTGAACACCTTGCACCCTGGCTGTGCCATATAACCGATTATTTCATTCCAGGAAGTTTGAACTATTGTAAATAATAATGACTTTTTCTAGTATTTCTAGGATTCATCAAAATTCCAGTAATCTTTCAAACATTAAACTTTCTCTTTTCTCTTGGCTTTTCTAGAAAAAGTTAGTGTTTTAATCATTAGATTTTGTATTATCTCTAGGTTTTCAATGAAGCATAACGGATTTAAGAGAAAATGGGTTTCTATAAGTCACAGTGGCAACTTTATTATACTTTTTTCCCCCCAAATTTTATTCAGAAATAAAAATATTCTATTCCCTAATAAGAAGCTAAATGTTTATATTTCCCAGATTTTACCTAAATGTCCTTCCCCGAGGCCATTGCTGTGGAGAAACTATTTTAATGGCCTTCATTGGGGTGTGGTGGAAATGCTCTAATTGCCTGTGCTAAAAAAACAAAGGTTTCACGCAAATTGAATTTTTCTTTTAGGATAATTGCCATTCACTTTTGTTTTTATATGCAACTGAGTGGGGGTTTTGCAGTATCCCCTGTGGACAATAAAGTGCTGAAATAGGAGAAGCTAATAATTGCTCTGTGTGGTGATACTGACACCTTCTGCGTATTTGTCAATCTGTGTTAACAGTACCGATCAGGATGGGATCCTCATAGAGGGGCAGATAATGTTTCCACTAAATCTTCGGACAGTGATGTAAGTGATATATCTGCGGTTTCCAGGACTAGTAGTGCTTCTCGTTTCAGCAGCACAAGCTACATGTCCGTCCAATCAGAACGGCCCAGAGGAAGCAAGAAAATCAGGTGAGTAAGGGACTTTCGCAGGAAACTCTCCTAAATGTATATGACAAGGTCTTTATGTTTCTTTGGATAAACGTAAGATCCTCTGTTCTAAAGGCTAATGTGTGTCATTTGGTAATAAGAACTTCTGGGCATATTACTATTTTTTATTATATTTTGGTCTGCCTTTCAAACTTTCTGCACAGGCAAGTTTTATAGAACGCACAACTTTCTTTTACTAGATTACTTGAAATAATAGCATTAGTTGTTTTTTAATGTTTTCTATTTTGAAAAGTAATCCTATTACACAGTTATTGAGGTTAAAGTGACGGTTTTGTGAAAATTTGAATATTTTAATGTTCTAAGAAATGTGAAAAATAATATTTGGAGGGTTTTTTTCCTAGCCAAATATATTTCAGGGATTCAGGAAAATATTACTTTTTTAATAGGATACTCCTTATCCTCCTGAAACTGTTATAAGTGCATGGAAAAAATCCTCAGCCTCTCAAAATTTATAAATGCAATATTTATGTTTATATAAGCATACTCATGGAGTTTATGGGCCCCTGAGCTAAATTATTTTTACTCCTGTGTATCAAAAAAAAATCTATAATGAGGAGACCACAACTTTTTTCCATGCAACTCTAACAGGAAAATAGGATTTAAAGAACAATTATGATTGTGGTGCTTACACAAGCGCTGCTCTGGTATACTGGATAAAAGTTTCAACATTTAGAAGATGTCATTGTTATTTATGTTCTCATAGTGTTCATTTCCTTTCTGTTTAATTTTGTATGCATTTTTTCTTACTTTTTCTTTCCTTTTTGTGTTTATTTGCATGCCTTCCTTCAATGTGTGTTGCTTTCAAAGGCCAAAGGGAGTAGAAGAGGGAGGGAAAGAAAGGGATAAGCATGAAGAGATAGTTCATGACGTAAAGGAAGAAAGAATTAATGAGCATGTGAAAGGGAAAGAGATTACAAAAACGTCTAATAATGAGAAAACCAGAGAATCAGGAGACGAGGAAAACACACAAGATACACATGAGCAAGGGAAAGAAAAAGAACAGTGGAATAAAGAGGATTTGCAGAGGCGATTCTCACAAGATGATGACAGGTAAAATACACTCATTTTTGTAGACGTTTCCCATTAGTAACGTAGTCCTTTTTCCTACCTATGAAAACTATTTTGCCCTTTACATGTGGTTTATTTTCTTTGTGTTTTATCTATTTATATTCTAATACAGCTAATTGAGATGTTGGTAAAAATATTATCAAACAGATTTCTTAAATAGTCTTTCATTTGTATCCACTAGTTCTGAGAGTCTGGTTCATTGGTTTTCAAGTTATTTAGGATGAGCTGAATCAAACTTAAGTTTCCCTTTAGTTGTTTTTTTTTGGGGGGGGTGGGGGGGGCGGGGGTTAAGCATGAATTACTGTAATCTTTCTCATTTGTGGAGTCAAAACCTTTGAGAAGAAGATATGAAAGGGCTGAAATATTTTAGCCTACTTTATAAGAAATATTACATACCGGAAATGAATTTTTTAAAGGAGTAGAAAAATAGCGACAGGTAAGCTTTGTTCAGTCTCTGGCTCCTTGCCTCAGTTTTCTGGTGGGTTCTGGATCAAATTTGAGTCCCGAGGAAGATTGCAAAGCAGAACAGCTGAAAAGCGAGGGTAGATGCCCCGGGGGTCATTGGAAGGCATACTGGGTTAGGCCCCTCTCAAAATTCATTCAGGTCCAGAAACGGCCAGAGAAGGAAATGTGAACAGGGGCAAAGGCAGGCAGGGCAAAAACTCAAGCAGCAAGGCATAAAGCGACTCCGCGTTCCTTTTCATAACACAAGGCACCTCAGCATGAAGCTGTCTTTACAGTGAAGATGAGGTCAGCACAAGTCCCAGGGACGTCAGCTGCTGCCTGAGGAGGGGATTTCTCCAAGTACATTGATCTGAGACAGGATCGCAAATCATGTACCTTTTGGAGGAATTGGGGATTCTGGTATTCAGTCCAGAATTTGATTTTGTACAAAGTCTGCTTGATAAGGACACCCTATCATAAGCCATTTTTTTTTTTTTTTGCAATTAATAGATCTAAACCCAATCTCAGTTAGTGCTTTACTTATAATTAATGAGAAAGATAATCGGGACAGATGTTTACCCCTTGGGTATACAATGCTGTGGTTTGTATGTGATACTTTTTTTCTCAGCTTGGTATATTGAACTATACCTGCTCTATAAAAGTTTCTGTATAACAGACATTAACCTAATAATGAATATTAATTAGGCAATTTTGTGATTTGAGTCTGAAATATTCATTTCAGTTTGTCTTTTATCTAACTTTTGATAATTACATTAGTTTATTAGTAAAGACCATTTTTCTGATTCATTGGGCGTAGGATCATTTCATCATGAATTCACAGAGAAAAAAGCTTTCCAATTTTTACTGGGAAAGAGATAGAGTTTTCTTTCTTCTAAAGGCAGACCAGAATGTGAGTCTCTGCCGAGTTTTCTTTTGTATATACTGTGTAAATGAAAACACACCAGTCCGTGGATGTTTGCCTAGAGCCAAAAGCCTTTCGGGCATACCTGGCTTGGACAGAGGTTTAGAGAAGGTTGTAACCTTAAGTTCCCCATTTTCAATATTATTTTCTTCATCATGTTCTTCAGCAAGAGAGCACAGTATTTTGCAGGGAAAAGGGAAAGATGGTGGTACGTGCCTAGCGATTCGAGTCATTAGGCGCAGAATTCGCCTTCAGTCACTATAGGATGTTTCTGGAGACTGAAGAAGGCCAGGCTGATCTCTCCCGGGAACACATATCCCATAAGGTGGCAAGAGTGCCAGCTGCAGTTGTTTTAAGAAAATGGTGGTGTCACTAACTAGTGATTGCAACATAGGATCTTGAATTTGCTTTCATTTCTTAGAATAAAACTGACCATCTTTATTCTGAGAGGAAATAGGTTTGAGAGCTCCCAGTGTCATTTTGTTTCAATAGTTAATAAAAACGATCGTACATTGTTTCGACACTGACAACAACATATGTGCTTATACATTATTGGAATATAATCATATCCTATTGTACACCATTGACGTTTTATGCCTTTTACTTATCATCCATGTTTTTATAAAAAAAATTTTTCTGACTTTAGAGTTATAAAGTATTTATAGTACTGTTACTACTTAAAGTTGACATAGTGACTGCAGTGAACAAAATTGATTATAGTTGCTGTTTTTGTTACAGTATGCAGATCTCATTGCATGGTGCACAATTACGTTTTTTTTTGTTACAATAAGTTAAATTAACATAATGTCATCTGAATGTACACGTAGAAAAGGAATAGCAAAAAATAGATTCAGGAAAGTTCATTAAATACTTGAATATAACATTTTTTTCTAAGTTGATGATAATATATTCATATTTAGCTATTTGTAATTTATACACATATATATAGGTCTAGTAAAATGCCTCTAAATCATTAATGATGATATGGTGAGCTGTAGAAAATATGAAATTATATTTGCCATTTAAAATATTTTCTCACTGTGTATGTCTGTATTTTAAATTTTATATCTGTTTACATTTACTGATTATATACCAAATATATGTGGTAAAGCTGGCCTCAAAAAAAGGTAAGACATAGGGAACCAATGTTTATTTAGAAAATTTCTTCAGGCACAGTACTTAAAATTGGGGATGGAAATGAAATATCATCATACGTTTAAGCCTGAGACTGAAGCAGTTTCTCAGCCTTGGTGGAGGGCTGTGTAAGGGTAGCTCCGTATCCAAAGAATGGATCATGATACCTAAGCAAACTCACAGGACACTTGACAAAAGATCTGAAATTTGCAATGAAAGGCAGAAAAAAACAAATACTGAAAAGTACAGCATTGTCAGAACCAACAATGTTGGTAGATTTGTCCTTAAACTAGATTCTTACTCATTCTTCCAGACATAAGACAAAAGAAAAAAATTTAAGAAATTGGTTCTCTATAGGCATTTCTCTTTCAATTTTGTTGATTGTAATTGGTCTGTTCACATTTTCTATTTCTTCCTGATTCAGTCGTGGAAGTTACCTATTTCTTTCAGATGGTGCAATGTGTTGCCATATCATTGTTTTGTATAGTATTTTCTGTGGTGTCAGTAGTTACTTATCCTTTTTTCATTTCTGATTTTATTTATTTGGGTCCTCCCTGTCTCCCCCTACCCCCAAGCGTAAAAATTTTATTTTTGAGGAACTTCATGCTGCACATTTTCAGAGTCGCATAAGAAAGCAAAAATGTGATCCTCCCCTCATCTAGAAGTAAATAAGAAGAGCATAAAATTTCTTTTAAATCATGACACTTGGAAGTTTAGCACCAGCATCCAAAATGAACTAGAAAAGGGAACAGAAAAGCGTTTACTATATATTTCTGATTTCTTTGGTTGGGGTTCTCCCAGGTGGTATTAATATTTCTTCTTTCAATTTATATTACCAAAACAGTAAAAAAACAGGAAAAAAATATAAACCTAGTGGTTGCTGAAACTGGCGAGGTTGCGCTCCTGTCTTCTGTGCAGGCATTCGAGAAAAATCGCTGGAAACATCGGCTGACATTCTCATTTTGTACTTATTTCATGAAGAATAATCGTAAACATTCCAATGTCCACATCTTGGTTATTAGTCTTCCACTTTATTGCTTGGATGTGTCTTTGGTGTTGGCAGGGTCGTGTCTGCTTTTTGTTTCATTTTTTGAATGGCCATTCATTCTTTAGTTGCCTAGTGATGGTGAAGGTGCCTGGGGAACCTGGTGTTACTCAGCACTGCTGTGCTCTTTTTCTTGATGAGTCTGGTTGAAGGTTTATCAATCTTGTTTATGTTTTCTCAAAGAACCAGCTCTTGGTTTCATTGATCTTTTGTGTATTTTTAGACTTTTTTTCCCCTCTTTGATCTTAATTATTTCCTTTCTTCTACACATTTTGGACTTTGTTGTCCTTTTTGTAGTTCCTTTAAGTGTAAGATTAGATTGCTTATTTGAGGTAGAACTGAATTGCTATGAATTTTCCTCTTAGGGCTGCATTTGCTGTGTCTCATATATTTGGGGTTATTTTGTTTCATTTTTATTTGTCTCAAGGTATTTTTTGTGGTTTTTGTTGTTGTTGATTTCATTGTTTACCCACCCATTGTTTAGTAACATTTTTATTTACCCTCCATGTGTTTTTCTTTTTTTCTTATAATTGATTTCTAGTTTAATACCATTATGGTTGGAGAAGATGCTTAATATGATTTTAGTCTTCTTAAATTTTTTGAGACTTCTTTTGTATCCTAATTTGTTTTCTGTCCTGGAAAAGTTCCATATGCACTTGAAAAAATGTTTCTTCTGCTGCTTTGGGATGAAACTCTGAAAATATCAATTAAATTCATCTGGTTTCATGTATCATTCAAGGTTGCTGTTTCCTTGTTGGCTTTTTGTCTAGAAGATCTATCCATTGATGTCAATGGGGTGTTAAAGTTTCCTACTGACTTTATTACTGTCAGTTTCTCCCTTCATGTTTATTAATATTTTCTTTATATATTTAGATGCTCCTATGTTGGGTGCATAAATGTTTACAAGGGTTATATTCTCTTTTTGAATGATCCCTTTATCATTATGTAATGTTCTTCTTTGTCTCTTATTATAGCCTTTGTTTTAAAGTCTGTTTTGTCTGCTATAGTATTGCTACCACAGGTTTTTTTTCATTTCCATTTGCATAAAATATCTTCTTTCATCCCCTTAATTTCAGGATGTGAGCTGAAGTAGGTGTTTTGAAGACAGTATATATATGTGTCTTTTTTTCTTATTCATTCAGCTACTTTTTGATTGGAGAATTTAATCCATTTACATTTAAAGTGATTATTAATAGGTATGTATTTATTGCCATTTTATTGTTTAAAGAGTGAATTTTATGGTATGTGAATTATATCTTTTAGATTGCTCTAAAGAAAGTCTCTGTAAAAAAAGGGGATTTATAATCTGTGTTGTTTCCCCAATAATAAATATGAGAATAGTGTTATAAAATGTAAATTATATTTTGTTTATGGTTTAGTTTGTCGAGCATCTTTTCTTCTATTCCAATAGTCCTTAAGAACTACCTTTTCCTAAAATATTTATTTATCTCTCTTTTTAAAAAACGTTTACATACATTTTAACATCACCATGGTGCTAAAGATGAATAAAACACGTACCTTTTTCTCATGAAAACATAATGATTTTTTTACAGTCCAAAATTTATCCTTTGCACATAAATATAATAGTTGGCCTAAATTGTGAACTCTATGTATTGTGTGTTCTCAGTTTATAATTAAGCAAGCTATTCTCATAAAAATTTAGGAAAATTCTTGGATTAAATGTTGATTCTCTATCATATTATCTTCTATGTGTGGTAGACTATGCATGTGACTTCACAGTTTTTTATGAGATCACTGAAAGTGAGACATTTGAGATTTGGTCATGTATATGGTCTGAAGAGAATGAACATTTGAAGATAGAATATGTGAAGGCACAGCTATTCGAGTAAGAACCTAAAGATGGAGGATAAGCTAGAGTCAGAAGCGTAGATGGATGGGTTGGCTCAAATCAGAGGAAAGGCAGATATTAAAGTAGATCAGTTACTAGACAGGGAATTGGAAGGTAGGCTATTACTGCCTGATGGTCTTAATTTTCTCAAACACAAAAGAGACAAGAATATAACAGTTTGGAAGTTGAATTAGAGATTTGCTTTGAAGGTTTGTAACAATCACTGAAGGAAATAAAGTACTGACCAACGACAAATTAAAGGACTGATGAACAGTCCTGCAGATCCATCTGAAGTTTGGAGACCAACGATTTCAAGGTACACTAATGTGTAAGAGCAGTGTGATCATTTCTAGCAGCACTGAGCCAACCCAAGTGTAGAAACTGAGAAGTCAGTTTGTAGCATTTGTTGGGGAGTGAGAGTTTTGATAAATGTGGAGGTTGTTAGAAAAATAGCAGTGGAAAGAAATTGAGGATACTTAGGCAGATGTCCATTCTAGATAGGAAGGAAGAAAAGCGCTGACAGGAATTGATAGACTAGGAGAATATAGAGAAAAATCTAAGAATTGGAAAACTGTATGTTGTAGTAACAAAGCAAGTTTGGGGTGCTGGAAGTGTAAGAGGTTTTAGTTAGAATATGGCATTAAAATTTAAGATTTTGTGGTGGAGCTATTCTTTCAGTTGACTAATTCTAAGATAGGAGCTTTGGAATAAGTAAGGTGGGTAAAAAGAATAAATCTGAAGGTAACTGGAGATACATAAGTTTTGGAATTATTAGGCAGCTGGTTAGGTCTTCTTAATGAATATTTAAAGCTCATAGAATTGTGGTAAGATTGAGAATTGAAAAGAAGACTAAAAACGTCTAAGGAATTTGGTGAATCAGTCAGTGACCTTGAAGTCATCAGATGACGCGGAAAAAGGAGAGGTTTATATTGACATAGCCAGAAGCCAGAAGTTGTAAAGACATTTAAATTTCTCAATAAAAGTAGAAGAACAATCCTATATAATAAAAGGCTAATTTGCAAATCAACTGAATGGCGGAACGACTGATCGATGCGCACTGACCACCAGGGGGCAGACACTCAATGCAGGAGCTGCCCCCTGGTGGTCAGTGCACTCCCATAGGGAGGGCGCCGCTCAGCCAGCGGGGAGCGGGGCCTAGGCAATCAGTCAGACATCCCCCGAGGGCTCCCAGACTTCCAGAGGGCGTAGGCCAGGCTGAGGGACCCCCCCCCACCCCCACCCCAAGTGCATGAATTTCATGCACCAGGCCTCTAGTATTCAATAAAAAGTAGCCAGTAATCAGAAATATTGCAACCTATGAAGAAGGGTAAGTACTTGTCACTAGAAAGGACTTCGGGGGAAGCAGTGTATTCGGGGATGCACCAGGTTTTAGTGAAGACAAGAGACAGATTGAGTGTTGTATTGAAGTAAACGGGTTAGGAGTGATGAGTAGTAAGGGTGTAACTTTGTAATAGAGCTTTTACTGTGCTATTGCTGTCACCACATATTCAGGGTGGTCCTTTCAGCAAACTCATAATATTTCTACTGCAATACCACATCTTACGTAAATTTTAAAATATTTATACAATGTAATTGACCTTGTAATATAGTCATTATTAGCAATTTCTGTTAATTTGTATTTTTGTGGTGACTCATTATGCTATCCTGTTACCACACAGAAAGTCTAATTCAGAGATGCCCATACAGGTTCATTATTACTGATGAATCACTTTTGTTATGGATAAAATAGCAATTTATGATTATATCGATTTAAAATGTCGATTACATTTATTTAGTTTTATAACCCACACATGAGTGAAACCATATAGTTCTTAGTTTTTTCTGACTGACTTATCTCACTTAGCATAATATTCTCAAGGTCCATCTATGTTGTTGCAAATGGTGGTATTTCATCTTTCCTTATGACTGAGTAGTATTCCATGGTGTGTATGTGCCACATCTTCTTTATCCAATCCTCTATCAGACATTGATTTTCTTCATGTCTTAGCCACCATGAATAATGCTGCAGTGAACATAGGGGTGCATATATCTTTGTTTTCGAGTTTTTCAGGTAGATACCCCGAAGAGGGGTTGCTGGGTCACATGGTAACTCTATCCTTAGGGTGTTGAGGAACCGCCATAGTGTTTTCCAAAGTGGTTGCACAAGTTTACAGTCCCACCAGCCATGCATGAAGGTTCTTTTTTCTCCACAACCTCTCCACTGTTATTACCTGTCTTGTTGATAATAGCCATTCTAACAGGTGTGAGGGGGTATCTCATGGTACTTTTGATTTGCATTTTCCTCATAGCTAGTGAAGTTGGACATCTTTTCCTATATCTGATGGCTATCTGAATGTCTTCTTAGGAGAGGTGTCTGTTCTGGTCCTCTGCCATTTTTAAATTGGATTGTTTGTTTGTTTGGTGTTGAGTTGTCTGATGAGCTCCTTATATATTTGGAGTATTAACCCCTTGTCGGAGCTGTTGTTTGCAAATATAATTTTCCATTCCATTGGTTGCTTTTTTGTTTTGTTGGTGGTTTCCTTTGCTGTGCAGAAGCTTTTTAAATTTAATATAATTCCATTCATTTATTTTTGCCTTTACTTCCCTGGCTTTTGGGGTCAAATTCATAAATTTTTCTCTACAACCAAGGTTCGTAAGTTTAGTACCTATATTTTCTTCTATGTGCTTTATTGTTTCAGATCTTATATTTAGGTCTTTGATCCATTTAGAATTAATTTTTATTCAAGGGAACAAACTGTAATCTGGTATCATTCTTTTGCATGTGGCTTTCAGTTCTCTCAGTACCATTTATTGAAGAGGGTTTCTTTTCTTCATTATATGTTTTTGGCTCCTTTGTCAAAATTATTTGCTCATATACCTGTGGTTTTATTTCTGGGCTCTCAATTCTGTTCTATTGGTCTGTGCATCTGTTTTTCTGCCAGTACCATGCTGTTTTGGTTATCAAAGCTCTCTAGTATAACTTGAAGTCAGGTAGTGTAATACCTCTGACTTCATTCTTTTTTCTCAGGATTGCTTTGGCTATTTGGTATCTTTTGTGGTTCCATATAAGTCTGGTAATTTTTTGTTATATTTCTTTTTTAAAAATGACATTGGGATTTTGATAGGGATTGCATTAAATATGTATATTGATTTGGGTAATATGGCCATTTTAACTGTTGACTCTTCCAATCCATGAATATGGAATATCTTTCCATTTAATTGTGTATTCTTCAATCTCCTTTTCTTTCTTTTTTTAAATATTTATTTATTAAATTGATCAGGGTTTGTTGAGGAACCACCATACTGACATTGATCAACATGAATATAGGTTTCAGGTGTGGGTTTTTATGTTACAAGATCTGTATGCACTGTGTGCCCAACACCCAAAGTCAAATCTTCTCTTGTCGCCTTATATTAGGATAAATTGTTATTTTTTCTTCTAGGATTTCTCTCACTATTGTGAGACTTCATACAGCATTTTTACATATAAAATAATGATCATCATTAAGAGTTTAATGACTTAATCTGGACAGTGATTATAAAGGTATTGGGTTTATAATTATCTTTTCATTGAACACTCCTTTGTATTTATGTATTTCACAAGTTTAAGAACATGAAAACAGGATTGAAGGGAGAATAGTGCCAGGAACTGTCATCTCAGAATGGAACCAAGTTATACTTAAAGCACATATACATATAACCACTGTGTTAATATATATATTAATATATACACATGATAATTCTTCTTTAATAGATGCATTTCTTTGTGTTTTTCATAGTGCTTTTGTGCTCCAATTCTAGAGTGCTGATACCAAATTCTGTATATTTTTCAATAGAAAAATAATTCCCACTATCCAATTTTATTGAGAGTCACTACAAGGAATTTAAGCAATTCAATGATTGAAAAAAATTTACCATTCATAGCCTACCACAGTGTAATGTACAATAATGAAATATTAGCATAAAAAATAAAATTAAGACAAGAAAGGAAAATGTCATTTCATGATTTATTTTACATATTTTCTGTTCTGCAGTATTATAAATATAATCTAGTTTGTTAAAGATATGAATATGTACCTAGCAATTAAATTGTTCTGATACTATAATTTCAAATTTATGTCAAATTTGACTTCTCCTGGAAAGTAATTTTCATGTTCTCCAAGTGGGTTTAGAATATTCTTACTGTTATTTTAAAATTATTATTTACTTTTAAGAAAACAACAACACATACCTAGGAGAAATTCTATATTGGCATTTTAAATAGTATGTATTTCCACATATTCCCTTTATCTCTAGTACATTTATATAAGCATTTCACTTGCTAGATGCAATTTATTGAGGTTATGCAATTTGATATTAAATCAATACATCATATATCTTGCATTGCAAGGTTGCAGATAGCTTCAAAATAGTGAAAATTTACCTCTTTAGCACAAATTTAAAACATTGTAAGTTTCTAACAATGCTATGGAAACAACAAAAAATGTAAGTTAAATAGTGGAGAAAAGAACAAAAAGATACTGAAGGGGTTAGTTAATATATTTTGTTTAAGAAATATATAAATTGTGCTATAAAGCATTTTATTAGCCTTTTGAATAAAATAAAATCTAGTCATTGTGAGTATTTAAACCCCTTAGAGACCTGTTCATAAATTTAAATAGCTAATATTCCTGCTAGCCATAGAAAGATCTAGAACCAAATTATTTATTTTGAAAAATCTGACAATTACATTTTTTCTGAATTGATGGAATAGATATCTACACCTTAATCATCAGAGTTGTTGTGGAGAATGATAGACTAAACACTCAATATTCCTTAATAAACTAGGGTAAAATCTTTAATTGTTCCTCCTAACTGTATAGAAACAATTGCTTTTTTTGTTCAGTTTTGATATTTTTAATCATTTAGAATTTTCATTTACATAAATCTATAAGAAAGCCTTTTAGCCTGATAGCTTTTAAGCTTGAATTAAGGATTGCAAATTTTTAAACTTCATTAACGATGAGAACACCTGTGAGTCAATATTTCTTTATGAATTAAAAATAATTAGATGCATTGTCTCAGAATGTTGCTACATAATAGCTTACAATAATTTTTCTGCAATGGCAAAACGTGAATGCTTTTAATTTACATTCAATTTATTATAAATCCTAAAAGATAATAATGGTGTTTAAATTCTTACACTTTTAGCAAAATAAATTGTGTAGGCATAGCAGCTACCCCTCGTTTCCTTTTATTTCAGTAACTAGAGGCCCGGTGCATGAAAATTCATGCACTGGAGGGGGGGTCCCTCAGCCCATCTTGCCCCCTCTCACAGTCCAGGAGCCCTCAGGGGCGGGAGGCGACCTGGCATCAGGGGAAGATGACGCCCCCATCACACCTCTGCTGCTGGCAGCACAAGTCTCAGCCAGCCCTGGTTACCTGAGCCTTGGGTGGCCCCAGCAGGGCTGAGGGGACTGGGTGCCACCATCTTGTGGCTGTGGGCACCGCCATCTTTGAGGGTGGGGCAGTCAATTAAATATTCCCTCCTTATTGGCTGTGGGCGCCACCATCTTTGCGACAGCATGAGGGTCAATTAGCATATTCCCACTTTGTTAGACAGGATAGTTGTCTATTGAAGGAGATGAAGTTTCTTTAGTGCTTGATGTCTACTGAGTCATGTGGTTCCAGTATTTGCATATTTATTATTAAAATTACATACAAAAAAATGCCATAATGATCTTTTAGATGGTTGAGTGAAGAGGCTAGGATTTTTAACTTTAGTAGAGTAAATCTTTAATCATTCCTCCTAACTATATAGAAAGAATTGCTCAGTGTCTGGTATTGATCAACTAGAAACAAATTATCTGGAGTTATGGACCATATTTTACTCCCAAGCTCTACCAGAAATGGGAAAGTGACCATGGAAACTGCCTACACAAAGATAATTGAGACTTGTTCTAAAGGCAGCTCACAGCATTTTCTCCAGACTTACTAAGTTTAATTTCCATGGCTCTTTCAGTCACAGTGTTCTAAAACTAGTCTGGGCACCTCGCGCTCAGAGTCCTGCTGGTGCCAAGCGGGTGATATAAGTGATTAAAATCAGGTTTGAGGATGAGGTTATGTTGGGAATTGTGGCCAACAGGCGAGCACGTGCTCCCTTTGAAAGGGAAAGTGTGCTCAGCTTCAGCCAGTGGTTGTCACAGGAATGCAGGCAGTGTTGTCAGATCTCTAACTCCTCTGTTAACTTTGTAAACAACTCTTCTGGCTAAAGAAAGTGTATCGGTGGGCCGGGTCCACAGGTGGGCCACCTGTTTGCGGCTGAAATAATGACCCTGAGTTACTAAAAGTTCCAAGCAATCAAAACAGAAATAGTTTTCTTCATGTTGTTTTAAGTCAGAAAACTGATCATATGTTTTTGAACATCTACACTAATAAAAGAGAAAGATGCAAATTGACTGTACTTTTGCAACTCCCACCAGCCAATCAGGAGTGAGTATGCAAATTAACCCAACAAAGATGGCGGGTTAATTTGCATACACAAGTGCTGAGTGGTCGGGGCAGGGCGTTCCGCACCACCCCAGCAGCTCCGCGCCTCTGGGCAGCGTGGGAAGGCGGAAAGGCAGATCTGGGCCGGAGCAAAGATGGTGCTGGCAGCCAGGGGAAGGAAGGCCCATTCTTGCACGAATCCTCGTGCATCGGGCCTCTAGTTCTTTAATAATGTAAATACCAACATATTAGACAGAACATTATATTGTAAAAATATTCTTGTTAATGATTATCGAGAGAGAGAGAGAGATGTGTCTATGTTAGAAACTAAACTCTGGATCTTTGCCTAATTTACCTCAGGTAACAAGCAAAATAATAGGATGTTATATGGAATTGTTGTGTAAAATACTATAAAGTCCTTAACAGATATAAAAAGAAGAGCTGTGGTGGATTTTAAGTATCTAAGAGTGGAGCTAATTACAGAAATGTTAAATAAGTATAAATACATAATGTGGCCCATCTGGTAAACTGTTTTCTATATTTTATGACTATTTGGATTAAAGGGACCTTAAATTAAGCTTTATTGGAATTTCTAGAAAATACAAAACAGTTAAGTTGGTTCTAAAAAATAGTTTTAATAAAGCAGCTCTTTAAAATTCAAAATTAGCCTGGCTATTGTTGCTCAGTGGTTGAGCATCAACCATGAACCAAGAGGTCCCTGTTCAAATCCTGGTCAGGGCACATGCCCCGGTTTTGGGCTTGATCCCCAGTTGGGGTTGTGCAGAAGGCAGCTGATGGATGATTCTCTCTCATCATTGATGTTTCTATCTCTCTCCCCGTCTCCCTTCCTGTCTCTGAAATCTATTTTTTTTAGATCAAAATTAAATACTGTTGTTGATTGGTTTAGTGTTTACATGATACACAGTGAACTAGATTGAATTTTATACTTTCAGTTAGTAGTTTTGGAATTTTGGAAATACTATTTAATTTACCATTTTGTTTCTAACTCCAATAAAGTATTTAAATCCTAACAAGCATGACATTATTATATTATTCATTATTTGTAAATATAGATGACTTAAAAATCACCTTCTTTTTTCTATCTGTCTAACTTAAGTGTAAATAGTAGTCCTAATTTACTTTTTATATTTATTGTTTAAATCATAAAAAGTTTTTCTTATCTTACTTTAAGTATAATAAAACATTGTGTGAATTTAGAAAAATTCTATGTACAAAGTAGGGCAAAGTCAGTTTACAGTTATGAGTACACGAAATACAGTTTATTCTTGTATTATTTGCTATTGTATTATTTTCCATTTGAACAACTGTAAAGCTACTTTTGCCCCACACTGTATAGTAAATTACATCAATATATTTTGGAAATCTGCTCATGTTTTACCTTTTTTCTGATCTAGCAACTTAGATTTATTTGTACAAGTTTAATTCAGCTTTCCAAAATTCATCACACTCTACATATTAATATTTAAATTATATAAATTATATATATGAGCATACAGTGTGTATATTGGCATATATTCTGTATTTCATGGATATCTTATAATCTAATGTATTCAAGCAGGCTTACAGGCTTAGGGTAGTAATGGGACTTTAAAATTTCTGTGGAAATATTTTTGAAATAATTTATGTTTAAGAATTTTCAGAGAATGTAATTATGAGCAAAATAATCTACATTTTCTATTGACTGGTTATGTAGACTATTTTCTTGTGCTTTAATCAACAAAACTCAATATCTTAAGTATTTGGGAAATTTTTTCTTTTTCTTTCTTGTACTGAATTCTGAGATGTCTGCATAGCCTTATCAAATTTCAGGTTACCTCCAGACTGCCCAATATCTGTATACATTTACATATTTAAATGTATAATTTAAGGGAATTCTTACGCCACTGAATTGATTTCTTACTTTGGCATATATATTTTGATTATAAACACTGTATAGAATCATATCAAGGACATAGTAAGTAGAAATGAACAGTAGTTCTGGACAGAATATGCAATGACCTTCCATTGGCATTGCTCCCGAAAATTTCAGAGGAAATAGATTATGAGAAGGAAATAAAAATATTTCCAATAACTGAGGAGGTTATTCCAGTGATAGAGGAGTTTCCTTTTTTACCCTTCTCATCTGTTGATTATGATAAGAAATATAAAAATTTTATAATTCTTTATGTAGTATGAGAGATAAAGAACTTTATAAGAAAGATGGCCATGAGAATTCATAACTAAACCTTGATAAAAAAAAGTTCTTCCTCTTTCCAGTTGATAATTACAAGATTTTAAATTAAAGTTTCATGGTTAGTGTACAGGCATGCTATAAATCCAGATTTATTTTAATCTACATATATAGCAGTTCAGTTAAAGAAAAATGTTTGGCAAAGTACATTTTGCCCATAGTTTGAAGAGTAAAATTTGCAAATAATTTTAAAAATGTCCTAATATTCACTTATTCATTAGAGAGAGTAAAATTGTCCAAATGTTAATAAAAATATTATTTTTAAGTTAAAAAAATTAAGGTATGTTATTCACTTTTGTTTATTTCTAAATTTGACTTCTCAGTGTTCTCTCTGAAGTAAAATTCACAACACAAATAGCACGTTTGTTCTGGCCGTGAATTATCAAATTCTTCCTGACCGGTGCCTGTGAGCGAGTGCTCCCAGGCCAAGCTGAGTAAGGGCAGCTCAGCCATTCTGGCCTGTCACATTACTACAGTCTCACTCCAAATAAAACCCATGGTGACTGAAAAATTACAGTGTCCTAGAGCCCGCAAAAGTGGTACAACCTTTGTCCGGCCAGTGTGGATCAGTAGTTGAGCATTGACTTATGAACCAGAAGGTCATGGTTCAGTTCCCAGTCAGGGCACATGCCCGGGTTGTGGGCTTGATCCCCAGTAGGACGTGTGCAGGAGGCAGATGCTCAGTTATTCTCTCTTATCATTGATGTTTCTATCTCCCTCTCCCTTCCTCTCAGAAATCAGTGTGTGTGTGTGTGTGTGTGTGTGTGTGTGGTGACACACCCTTATCTGTTGCTTGAACAGCAAAGCAAATGCATGTATGGATAGAAATTTTGATTGAGGTTTTCTGTCATGTTAAATAACATTATTTCAAAGCTCTAATTTTTCTCTAGCATAGTAAAGCTCTTGTATTTTTAGACAAATATAGAGCACTTTGTGATGAGCAGAATTAATATCCAATAATTTTCTAATATATTTCCATATGTCATAGTATAAATAGCACTCAATTGGATAGTTTCTAATTCCATTTGGATGTGAGCACTCTGTAAGACCTGGGCCAAGTTTTTATGTTTCTCAATCATTTAGAAAACAAACCAACTTATCTTTAAGTCTCTTTCACCTACAAAATTCATATTTAGATCATTACATAATTTTAACATTTAAGCCACATTTTACTTTTCATCTAAACTCCAAAAAATCTGAGCTAGATCATAATTTATAACTTTAAAAAATGATTGCTTAATATTTTTGCTGTTAACCCAATAATATAAAGTATATTTATAATTATCATTTAATTCCTCAAGTTTGTTACTGACAATTTCTTGAAAAACAATCTAGGAACTTTTCATCTGTGTTTTATTTCTCCATTGGGTAATTTTGAGATGTGCTTCTCGACTATGATCTTCATGAGAGTGAAGACATACTAGTCATTTCTCTATCTGTGAATAAAAATAATAACTCATTCATTTTTTTTCTTTTATATTTGTTTCAGATGTACAGCATAGTGGTTAGACAGTTATATAAAATACAAAGTGATCCCCCTGATAATTGTAGTACCTACCTGACACCATACATAGTTATTACAATACTAGAGGCCAAGTGCATGAAGATTCATGCAAGGATGGGCCTTCCTTCCCCTGGCTGCCGGCACCGCCTTCATTCTGGCCAGAGCTGCCTTTTTGCCTTCCCACACTGCCCTGAGGCCCGGAGCGGCTGGGGTAGTGCAGAATGCAAGTGTCCCACCCCACCCCCAGCGGCTTGGTGCCTGTATATGCAAATTAACCCACCATCTTTGTTGGGTTAATTTGCATACTCACTCCTGATTGGTTGGTGAGTATCGCAAAGGTACGGTCAATTAGCATGTTACTCTTTTATTAGTGCAGATTACTGACTACATTCCCTGTATTTTATTTCCCCACAACTATTTTGTAAATTCTTACTCCCTTCACCCTTTTCACCCATCCTTCCCTCCCCCACTTTCATCTGGCAGCCCTCAGTTTGTTCAGGTTATTTGTGAATCTGTTTGTATTTTGTTTGTTTATTTATTTTGTTCTTTATATTCCACATGTAAGTGAAATCATATGGTATTTGTCTTTCTCTATCTGACTTATTTTACTTAGTATAATACTGTCCAGGTACATCCATTTGGTCACAAATGGGAATTACATTCTTTTTTATGGTCAAGTAGTATTCCATTGTATATAAGTACCACAGCTTTTTTTAATCCACATTCCTATTGGTGGGCAGTTGGGTTGCTTTCATATCATGGCTATTGTAAAAACATTGCAGTGAACATAGAGGTGTATGTATCTTTTCAAATTAGTGTTGTAGATTTCTCAGTATATATTCCCAGAATTCAAATTGCTAGGTCATAAGATAGCTCTATTTTTTATTTTTTTAGGGGACTTCCACACTGTCCCATTCTTATTCTGTGTTTCCTTAGATTAAACAAATAATTAACTAACTAAAAAGTTTAGAGGATATTTCTATTCACTATTTTGGTTCGTTTTATAGCATACAGTGTATAATGAAATTAAGCAATTATTTTTATTTAAAATTTTTAAAACACATTTTCTAGGGAAAAATACTGGGATATTAGCCTTACAACAGGCAGCAACAGTATAATTAAAACTAGAATACAAAAAAAGATGAGGGTAAAAGGAAAATACTTAAAAATACCACATTTTTCAGTGTCAAAACATTAGTTCCATTGCCCTGTGGGGGAAATAGCACTGCATATAGGTGTGTAAAAGAGCCAGTCCTTTCCCACTGAAATATAGAAAGAAATGAATGAGTAGATTAACCCAGTGGCCTTTCTTCTTAGCAAGTGTTTGACAGGCAAATGAACCAATTAACTTCCTCCCTTCTTTCTTTCCACTTCCATTTCTCTCTTTGCTTCTTTCCTTCCCTAACTCTTTTTCCAGCTGCTAATTTTGGCAATTGTGATAGTGTCCAGAGAGATACTGAGATGTATGAAAAACAGTTTTTACCGTGCGGAGGTCAAAGCGAATGGAGAACGTGGACAGCTAAATGATTATAATACAATAACTAAACTAAACTGCCAATATAAAAGACATACTTAATAATTAAATATTTTATAATTATATATTTTAAATGTTTTTTAGTTACACATATGAAGTAATCAGTAATTCCACAGTTTCCTCATGTAAGGAAGTAAGTGTAAAGGGAAGAATCTTGGGAGATAACAGTTAAGTTCTGAGGCACAAATTCACCTTCCTGATTCCACCATTCCAGCACATGCTACGTCATCTCAGAGAGTTACTAAGGATTCCAAATAATCTGAAAATTAAGTTATTTTAGTTTGGCTTTATGTTTTGACAACTTTATTTAACTTTATTGGGTTGACATTGGTTAGTAAAATTACTGTATAGGCTTCAAGTGTACAATTCTATATGCATCATCTGTCTATTGCATTGTGCACCCACCACCCAAAGTCAAATCTTCTTCCGTCACCACATATTGGACCCGCTTTAGCCTTTACTACCCCTCCTCCCCTTCCCTCTGGTAACCACCATACTGTTGTCTGTGTCTGTGAGTTTTTGTTTGTTTTTCTCACTTTTTCATTTGTTGCCTTCAG
This sequence comes from Plecotus auritus, assembly GCF_963455305.1. Lineage (NCBI taxonomy): Eukaryota > Metazoa > Chordata > Mammalia > Chiroptera > Vespertilionidae > Plecotus > Plecotus auritus. The sequence continues at coordinate 15,858,789 of NC_137777.1, forward strand.
TTTTGTATCCCACATATGAGTGAAATCATATGGTTCTTGACTTTTTCTGTCTGACATTTCACTTAGCATGGTATTCTCAAGATCCATCCATGTTATTGTAAGTGGCAGTATTTCATCCTTTTTTATGGCTGAGCAGTATTTCATTATATACTAATATATCTATCACATCTTCTTTATCCAGTCATCTATCAAAGGACACTTCAGTTGTTTCCATGTCTTGGCCACTGGGAATAATGCTGCAGTGAACGTAGGGGTACATATATCTTTGCGAATAAATGCTTTCAAATTTTGGGGGAGGTACCCTGAAGAGGGGTTGGTGGGTCATATGGTAACTCTATTCTTAATTTTTGGAGGAGCGCTGGACTAGAGAGGGAACACAAAGGGGGAAAATCCAAGACTATTGCAAAGAATGAATCAATAGGGTTTGATGATTTGTTGAATTACTTTATTCATTCAATAAATATTTAATCAGTGCTTATTAAGGGCAAGACCCTATTCTATATGCCTGGGATGTAGGATTGAACTAACAGACAAAGTTCCTGCAAATATGGAACTTGAAAATTGATGGAGGAGACTGATAGTAAAATATATTGGGTTTGGGATGATGCGAGTAGAAAAGGCAATAGTGTGTGGCAGAGTCCAAGAAAATGGAAACATGGCTTTACTGCCTGCAGAGCAAAATTAGGATTTGAATCCAGGAAGCAAGTGGAGATTTAAGAATCCTAAGCTTTGTGTGGTGACTGAAATGAGCAGGGACAAAGGGAATAGATAATGAGGTTAGTCCCGATAGTCTCAAAGCTGATAATGGAGGTGAGTCTGTGTTTGCTGGAGTCGGGGTTTCCTACCAGAGCACTAAGAGTTCCAGGGCCGCGGCCGTCAGGCACGTGTGATGGAGGGGTGATCTTTCACAAGCAGCTGAAGCGCAGGGGCAGGAAGAGGTAGAAAACTTCAGTGTTCCTACGTTTGGTAACTATGACTGTGGAAAGACAAGCTGGGAAGTTGAAAGTGTTATGAATTTTAAGCAGATGAAGAATAAAAGATTTTTAAATTTTTGAATTTTTAAAAGTAAGACAGGGACTTGGCATGAAGGTCATTGTAAAGTGAATATGCATATTCCTATGTCGATACATCCTTATAGTCTATTGAAAGGAAATAAGAACAATCCATGTTATTGTTATTGAAATCAATATTAGCTTCATGTTTAACTTCAGTTTTTAAAACTATTTAATAAAAGCAAGGCATTAATTATACCACCTGAGATTGTTGTAAACTGTTCCCAGGGCAGCCACTTACCTTTCCTATTACTGTGCATACTTTCTGATAGAGAACTTGGCAATCAACAAATTACTCTCTTCCTTTCAGAACCCCAAGAAGTGTGACTCTAGATAAAGTTTCTTGTACTGTTAAATAAATAAAGGAAAGAATGGATCATTTACCAAATGACACTATAGCTTGGTATCTTAATTTTCAGTTTGCTAAGGTCGTTGCATTATTGCCATGTTATTTTTGTCTAATGGTAATCTTTCAAAAATGTCTGATAAATTATTATGCAGTGGAGTAACATTTTCAAGCAAAGAAAATATTGAATTTCAATATGGGAGTGTCTAGATATTTGCCATCTGAAAGAAGATATTTAATTACCTTTTAAAATATGTTTATTTTATAATGCTAAGTTTCATTCAACCTGTATATGTTTTTATTTTAGTTAATATAGAATCATAGGAAATGAAGGGATCTTATGATAGTTTAACAACTAAAAAAAGCTTTTATTCTAGCTATAGGCAATACTTTTGAAAAGTCTGGTTCACAGAAAAAATATTAATGTCCTTCATTTTAGTATGGAATGACCCAGGTCATTTTACTTAAGCAATCTTTCTCCCATTTAAAAAACAAAACCTCAAAGAGTGAAATTTTACGCTAGTTGTAAATAGTTTTGAAGAATTGATGAGCATGTCAGGCATTATTTACACTAAATTTTTATTATGTGAATCAAGGGAGGACAGTAGGCTGAACTATAATAGTAGATGATTTTTTAATCACATATTTAATGTACAAAGTAGATCATTCTGTTATTTCTCAAATGCATTTTATTTAAGAATATGATATGACCAAATGTGTAAACCATTGGTGGAATACACACAAAAAATTTGCAAGTGATTATTAACTTATATTTTTTAAACCAATTTTAATATATAGGCCCAAGGATAGAGTGATTTAAAATTATTTTTAAAGCTCAAAATGCAAAATGGCTAAATTTTTTAAATCTTCTGTGGTCAGAAAGTATTTTAAATTTTACAAGAAAATGAGGGAATAATAATCAAATACATAAAGTACAATGAGATAATTTCCAAATAAAGTCTTTATAGATAAACATATGAAAAAATTCCAAAGTTGATTATCTATTATGTGGAATTATCAACCAAAGTGGACCTGTACAATTATATCAACAACTGTACCAAAAGTAACATTTTGTTTTTCTCAAAATTTAAAAATAGCCAGTGTATAAAGATAAAAGAAACATTAATGATATACAATCATTTCTGTGCTGAGAGAAAAATATTACCCCCCCCAATCATTCTTAAGTGTATGCTAGTCACAGTAACACAAACAACTGAACAGCAAAGCAATGCATTCTAGACCAGATTGTGTTTATGTAGGGACAGAACTGAGGCTTCAGAATAAGATTTCATTACAGAAATTGGTAAAAACATGTGTTGACAGCTCGCTGTCTGCTTTGACCGTCTGCATATGGTTGGAGGTATAACCTAAGCATAATGTGTGGTTCCTGGGAGATGGAAGGATTAGCTTAAATGGAAGAAGGAGGCCGCTCCGTATCAGTGCAGTGCTTTCTGCATCTGCATAGGAGCAAAGCGAGGGCAGCACCGGCAGCCACATGGCCTGCGTGGGATGGAGGACTGCTGTGAACTGTGCAGATGCACGGGGGGTAGTAGTGGCGTTTCTTAACTTATTATCTGAAATCACTATTATTTGAAGGCTTTAGATTAATTGACATCTACCAAGTTCTGCCTTGGATTCTACTTTGTCTTTATACTTTACTTAGCAAACTGGGTTAGAAGTGGTTTTAGAACAAACATCATGTCTTACATTTTTAATCAGCATAGCGTGTCCTAAACATGGTAGTGGTACAAGTAGTAGTTGTTAATTGGTTCATATCTATGTATTTCTAAAACAATTATTAGGAAGTTTTATTTTCCTCATCAGCAAATACATATTTATTGAGTACCAAAATGATTCTGAAACATACTAGATGCAGCTTAAAATTAAATTAGTATTTAATCATTCCTACATTACTCGGAGTATTCATTCACATAATGAATTTCTTTAATTCACTTACTCAATAATTCTTTCCTTAAAGCCACTTCGTGCCAAGTATCAGGTACTAGGCTGCTGAAGTCACTGACAAAGCGAACTATCCCAGCTCTATGAGAAGAGAGCAGACGATTGCAGTAGAGTTTTTATAGTGGAGACATAATAAAACCTTGAGAACACATTGTAGTTGGCATCCAAAAATTCATGATGTCGAATGTGATGTTGCCATACCAATCAGGGGTCCTCAAACTTTTTAAACAGGGGGCCAGTTCACTGTCCCTCAGACCGTTGGAGGGCCGGACTATAGTTTAAAAAAAAACCAACTATGAACAAATTCCTATGCTCACTGCGGGCCCGGGAGGAGTCGGCTGCTAAGCAGGACAGGTTGCGGCACCCAGCGGGCCGGATAAATGTCCTCGGAGGGCCGCATGTGGCCCGCGGGCCATGGTTTGAGGACGCCTGCGTTAGGTTCATGGAATGAGGGGGGGGGGGGGGAGCTGCCCAGCTGGCGCGCAGTCTTGCTACCAGAGCCCTGCTGCCCAGGCATCAGATGCATTTTGATGCTACCTGGCGGCCGTTGCCTATGCTAGTGAAAATACCAAAAATGTCGGTGATTCTGAACAGCCAATGAAGGCTTACCATCTTTTCCCATGGGGAAGTTGGACTGCTGAGTGAGACCGGCCAGTGGGTCTCAGAAACTGGCTGCTGGGTCCGCAGCATCAGCATCACCTGCAATCTTGTGAAAAAAGCAGATTTTCAGGCACCACCCCAGACCCACTAAATCAAAAACTCTGGGAATGGGACGGGGAACTCTGATTTAATAAGCCCTCCAGATAGGCCCTAGCCAGTTTGGCTCAATGGATAGAGCGTCAGCCTGCAGACGGAAGGGTCCCAGGTTTGATTCCAGGCAAGGGCACATACCTGGGCTGCGGGCTCGATCCTCAGTAGGGGGTGGGCAGCAGGCAGCCAATCAATGAGTCTCATCATTGATGTTTCTCTCCCTCTCCCTTCCTCTCTGAAATCAATGTTATATATATATGTGTGTGTGTGTGTGTGTGTGTGTGTGTGTGTGTGTATATATATATATATATATATATATATATATATATATATATATGCCCTCCAGATTATTCTGAGGCAGTCTGAAGTTTGTCCACCCTGCCCTAAGCTAAGCGGAATTTGTTTTCAGTTTTCAGTACTGGTCAAGTGTGGTGCCTAAGAGCATGCGGTTTTGAATCATACAGGCCTTACTGGCACCTTGGGCACACTTCATGGCCTTTCTGCGCGTATATCCTTCTGTTCATATAGTAAGTTCCTCTTTCGTAAGGTTATTCTGAGGATCATTTCAAATGAGGCACAATGTATGTGAAGGTCCTGAGGTGGAAACGTGCTTGCCATTTTTGAGGAATTTAGAAGAGGCTGAAAAGTAGTTTGTAAAGAAAAATGAGGTGAGGTGAAAGAGAAAGACAGGGCTAAGTCAGGACCTTGGAGACCTTGGAGAATGAGGGTGGGTTCCCGAGCTCCTGTGGAGGAAGTGGTATTTGTGAGGGGAGGCGTTCGTTGTTTTGTTATGGAGGGAAAGGGAGGGGATAGCGTGCAGAAGCGAGTCGTTCATCGACAGTTGGGAGATTAAAAAAAAAAATTCTTCTGATAACGTCTATTTTATGGATTTTAGGTTTACCCAAGTACAATGAGAAGACATGGAAGAGTTTTAGAAATCGAGGGACATAATCCAATTTATGTTTTAGAGAAAACGACTCTGGCTGCTATTATATGGAAAATAGAGCAGGGGCAATGAGGATGTATTGCAGTAAAGTAGACAAGAGTAACATGGACTTGGGTGGTAAACATCCGGAAGGGAGACATGGAAGGATATAAATTTATTTTAGGGTTAGAATCTGGAGGTTCTAATGCTAGATTGAGTAGATTGAGTGTGGGGATAAAGGAAAAGGAGAAGTCGAGGGCACCTCTTGGATTTCCAAATTAAGCAACTTGGTGAAAAGTTATACTCTTTACTGAAACAGGGAAGACTAAAAGGAATATATTTGATTAAAAATTAAGTTTTGTTTGGGACATATCAAACTTGTGAAATCCTAATCCTGTGTGACATCTGAGTGGTTATTATGAGTAGGCTATTGGGTAGACAGTCTGGAGTTAGAAAAAAGCGTAGTCAGCTAACTTAGATTTAGAGATTGTTGGGGTGTGTGTGTGTGTGTGTGTGTGTGTGTGTGTGTGTGTGTACATTGATACAAATATGGTGTTTATATCTTCTGATAGCTTCCATTTTTCCAATGAAATAAAAAGAAAAGTTATCCTGCTGAGAGGAAAGCAAAGGGTGGAGGTGTGAGTAGCATGAAGGAGTGCGGTGGTTATTGTGGAGTGAGTGGGAAGTAGAGTAACTTTAAGGCCAATGACAGTGAATTACAGTGGAATCCGTGTGTCCTGCTGATATTCTTTTCGACAATGCTCAAACGTTGAGATGTAGGGATAGAAGAAGCACATAATGAGAGTCACCAGAGGGTTATGCCAGTTGGATGTGTACGAAGAAGGCTGCTAAAATGTTGAGAGTGTTTGCAAAAGAGTGATTGAAATGATGGGCTGTGAAATCTAAGTTAAACGTAAGATAAAGGAGCTGATAATTTGAGAAAAAGTGTGGGAATCAAAGTTATAATATTGAAGGATAAGGATACCTGATTAAATGAGCTAGAAATAAAGGAGTAGAAAGCCTTGTAGCAACTCTCTGAATAAAGTTGGGGTATATTATCTCCATTTTAGGTAATGGTGTAACTGAGGAACAATTACTCAAGTAGTGCAGCTAAATCGTGAATGTGAGTCTCCTGGTTAAATTCAGTTGACTTCCCAGTAGATAATTATTTTTCCTACTAGACATACAAATCATAAATATTCTTTGTTCAAGATTAGGAGTCATTGCCCTTAACAAAGTGGAAATCCATACCCCCAAATAAGCATTAAAATAGAAAAATAAATTGTTCATTTTAGAACATATGTCTGCCTTGTCTTTATAATATTTATTTGCTAAGTATTATTTTATTGCTTTATATTTTCATATAAAGCAATGAACTTATTTTGTTTTGAGTGTTAATTGTATTATAGTTTTCATTTTTAATATTAAGCTTAATGTTTGTCAATGTTATCATTTGATTGCCTTTGTAAGGTTTTGCATTAGTCCATTTTATTCACAGAACAATAATTTCATAATTAACATCAAGGGGAAATATAATTTACATAGGAAAAAAACATTTTATTTCAAATATTTTTGCTGTAATCTATATATGTCATTTAACACCAGTTATCTAGAGCAGCATTGTCCAATAAAAAATATGAGCCACATATATAAGTTTAAATCTTTTAGTAGGTATATTAAAAAAAATAAAAACGAACAAGTGAGAGTAACTTAATATACTTTTTATGTTAATACATCCAAAATATTCTCACTTCAAATATTAATGTATGTAAAAAGGTTAATGAAATCTTTATTTTTGGAGGGGTATACTAAGGCTTCTAAACCAGTGTGTACATTGTACCTACAGTGCATCTCCGTTTAGATGAGGCGCAATTCAAGTGTTCATCAACCACATGTTGCTAGTGCCTACAGTATTGGACATTGCAGATCTAGACACTTCATAAAGTGTAATTCTACAGAGTAAAATACTCCGGGTCAAGCTCTTCGTCTGTTTCTCTTGAGAGAAGTGTGCTTTAAGAAATCTTGGTTAGGAAAGATACAGATTCGTTGGGAAGAAGAAAGAAACGCTGGTAGTTTTGTTTTGTTTTAAAGCAAGTAGACTATCAAATTTATACAAAGTTCTGGTCTTTTTTAATACAACAATCTGGTTGGTAATTCTATCTTTTAAACTCATCATTTTTCCATTAAACTTTTATATGTGACTATTTATTTAAAAAATATATATGACATACTTGTATTTATTTATATAAATTAGACTTTAAATGACTGATGGTAAATAGTTGATAGTTTCATTGTATAATAATCTATAGCATAATCACTCATAAAGTTCTGAGGGTTTATGATTTTTATTTTGGAACATAAGAATTTAAAATACAAGGATTTAATTGTGTAGAATATAATAAATGTTACATCTTAAATGTACATTTTAAATTAAAAATTTAGTATCTTTATTTACTATCAATTAGCAACATTGTTTTTAATAATTTTAATCAAAATTTTATTATACAAATATTTAGTGCAATATAAAATAATATCAACACATGTTTATCATGGGCTTATAATTGAAAACGGTAAGACATGTCGAGGTGAAGAAAAATACCTTGTTTTTATATTTGCATTTATACATTTAATTCATTATTTAGTCTTTCAAACATGAGTTTAAGAGAAGTGGCAGGTTATGTTTATTAAAGGAAAAGAGCTTATAACAGATAAATATCCATAAAAACAGAAGTGGCCTGTAAATATGCTAGGAGAAGTCTGTTTGAGACATGATATTTACAAATTGCTTACTCTCTCTCTCTCTCTGTTCATCTTTATTATTTCATTATGAAGAATAGGTTCATTTGAAAATGAAAGTGATTTGTTTCATAAAGTCCTAATTGTAATGGAAGTAATAATAGCCTTGAATATTATTGCTGTTAGTTTTCAACACAAACTTGAGAAAATATTACTGCCATGTTTCATGTGAACACTTTTGCCACAGTGTGTCCAGGTTAAGTGTCCACTCCTTTTTGATGGCCTCTTCATTGGCTACCATTATGTCTCTGGCCTCACTGAGCATTTTAATAACCTTTGGCTAAAGCAATAATTCAGCACTTAAACTGGCATTCTTTCCAGGCAGAAAGGGGCTTATAGGAAAGTCTAAGTTTGGGAGTGTTTTCAGGAGGATGATCTGTAACATAAAGAGAACTTCCCATTTAACTCAGTATTTACCAACAAAACAGAAGAGTAAGTTTATTTGCCTGGATTGTGTGTAGCATATCATTTAGTGCCAAAAGTGTACAACTTTTTCATTCAGTACTTACCACAGTATCTATAGATAATAAATGTCTGCTTAATTTACTTGTATATGCATTATTAATTATTAATCATATGCATTAATTATTAATCATTTCAAAAACATTTTCATTGAAATACATCTTTTCAAGTTTGAAATGATCAAAGGTATCTTAATTATTCACTTACATGAAGTCTGAAGGACCATTTCTTTGAGGCCACTGACTTCTCTGCTTATGTAAAATAGCTGCTTCGAATAAACCTACCAAGTTTAAGTGTTTATTTTTACTAAAGCCTCGAAGTCCCCATGTAATTGTAAACATATATAATAATGAGAGCTAACATTTAGCATGTGCTAAATGTTGTATTTACATGTGTCTTTTTTCATTTAATACTCACCACAACCTTGTGAGAGTTATTATTTTGTTAGATTAACTCATTTATTCAACAAATACTGTACACTTATCATGTGGCAGGCATTATTTTAAAACCTGGGATTTCACAGTGAACAAAAGAAGCAATGTTCTTGCCCCATGAAGCTTACATTCAAGTGGAAAGGTACATAATAAATATATGAGAAAACTGATGCTCAGAACAGGTAAAGAAATATTATCAAGGTCATGAACTCTTAAATGATAGAAATAGGATAGAAACCCACATCTGACTTACTTAGAACCTAAATTTAGGTTTTACCTCTTGGTAAAATTCTCAGATTTTGTTGCCTTGAATAGATCATATAATATTGTTGAGCTGCTTATATACCAAAGAATCAAGTATACAACTTTTTCTGTGAGGGACTGTGCCGTAAGCCTAAGAGAATTTGAAAACTAGAGGAATTATAGAAGCCACCGCCCCTGGCCTCCTTATCCACGGTTTCACTGTTACTGCTTGTTCCCTGTAGTCAACACCGGTCTGAAAATATTAAATGGAAAATTCCAGAAATAAACAATTCATACGTTTTAAATTGTGTGCCATTGTGAGTAGCATGATGAAACTGTGTGTCTTCCTGCTCTGTCCTGCCCAGAACAGGAACCAGCCTTTTGTCTAGCACATCCCCGCTGTATAGTGCTACCTGCCCTTCTATTACTCACTTAGTAGCCATCGCCTTAATCAGATCGACTGTCATGGCCTGGGAGTCTCGTATTCAAGTAACCTTATTTTACTTAATCATGGCCCCACAGAGCAAAAGTTAGTGATGCTGACAATGTAGATAAAGAGAAGCGGTAAAGTGCTCCTTTATGTGGAAAGGTGAGCATGTATATGTAGGGTTTGGTACTACCCACACCACAGTTCCAGGCACCTACAGGGGGTCTTGGGACATACCCCCTATGGATAAGGGGAGACTACTGTTATTTCATTATCCAAGTATGAAGAATTAGGCCTGTTTTAAATATAATTTGTTTCTCTTTGAAGCATGTTGATCAGTAACTCTCTTTTAAAAATACCGTTATGGGGGCAAACAATGTAAAAAAAACAACAACCCTATACAATCATTTTAATGATTACGCCAACCAAAGAAAATTAAAAATATTGATACCTAGAGAAGCATGGCTTTAATCTCAACATTCTCACTGTGTATTTTGCTTTGTTTATGTAATGAGGCCAAAAAGACAAGACTTCAGAAATTCCTAACATTGTGAAAAATATATTTTAGCTTCAGAGAAAAATCTGCCAATCTTTTTTTTTCTTGTTATTGTTTTTTATCTGTCACATTCATAATAATATTAGGAAAAACCCCAAACACCTGAGTAGACTAAAAAAATGGTTCACTTAACTTCCCGATGTTAGCTCTAATTAGCTCTAATTAGCTCTAATTCCAGCGGACTTCCTGGCCTTGAAAGAGCAGTGTGCCTGCTGAGGTACCGTTCCAGGGCAGGGACTCACTATCTCTGAAGGACTTAGAATCTGCGAAGAAAAAAAATAAGTTTAGATTTCTAACAAGCTGAAGGCCTTCCTTTAAATGGTTCCAAAACACACTCAGTGTACTGGTATATGACCAAGGCCATTGTGTCAAAATATTACTGTCCTTACAATCATTGAAGGAAGTTACTGTCTTTTGGTTCATGGTGGTTTCTGAGTCACATGTAAAACAAACTTGAGTAATGATGACTGGAACTTTGCCTCCTGCACAAATTAACACAGTATTTTAGCCATAAAAATGTAGAGGTTAGAAGTGCCTTAACGGTGAGCTTCACCATCCTCCCACGCTAGGTTAGGAAAATGCTGTCCAATGAGTAAAAGAGACTTTTCTGGTCAACCACTAGCAATGTGGTTTTGGATCTAGAAATTGTGACAACATAGTAGAATTTTAGTCATTTGCAAGCTGTTGGGGAATAAATTTTGGAGATTACAGGCCTTCCTGGTGCTTCTTAAACTATCCTATCTAAGCAGTGACATCCCCGGACTGCTTCTCACCATGAGACCAAGACCTAAGAACCTCACACATGGCTTCGTTACTAACGACTATAATCAAGGCAGATGTTTTTGATCCTCCCCCCCAAAAAAAATACTTTATTAATTAGCTAACCATTTCTTCTTAACTCTGGATATTAATTTTGTGGCAGACCCACACACTCACACCCTTCAATACATTTAGATACTATTCTAATACATTATAGTATAATGATAGAATGCATTTATATACAGTGCCTGCAGTAATGTTAATACTAACATTTTAAAAATTGTCCTCTCCAAAAAATCAAAGAATTAGCATGAGAAACCCAGATTTTACATAGGAAGAGTGATGTTTTCTTGAATGTTTAGCAATTAGGTTTTCTTCTAGAGAGGAGGTTACTGCAGTAGTCCAGGCAGCGGACATGTGGCTCAGCGCTGGGAGGTGGTGGAGATAGAGAGGAAGTTAAGGAAGAGCCTTGAGAAAGAATGGTCAGTGGCTTCAAATGTTCTCACTACATGTGGTAATATTTCTAGTAAAAGACTATTTTAAGTATCTATATACCCCTATATTTTCCTATTAAATGTAAGGTTCATAAAAAATAAAATAAAACTAGGGTTTCTTGGTATTAGAGTTGGTCATTGAAATTTCAATTATAAACTAAGACCATGCTCTTATGCAGCCATATTTGCATTTTACATACTATTTGCCAGTAAATTAATTAAGAGAGACTGTGTCGTACCATTTTGTATCCCATATATGTAGATGTTCAAACATTGGTTGAATAAATTATCACTACTTTACTAGCTTAAAATTGTAGATAATCATTTGAGTAAGTGAAATAAAGCTTATTCAATCCTAATTAGGATACTGATTTTAAGTTCCACATTTTAGGAAAGGAAGAATATTTAATATAGATAAAATTTTAATTAGGAAAACTTTAGACAGTAGCTGGATTTCTTACACACACACACACACACACACACACACACACACACACACACACAGCAAAGAATATGCCAGAATTAAAGAAATGGCACTTTACATCCACCCAATGACTGGCAACTGGTGCAAGCAAGTATGAGTTGTAGTGAGAGGTATTCAGTTAGCTCTCGGCACCTGCCTCCAGGAATACAGCAAAGGGAAGGAAAAAGGAATTAAGCCTTTCAAGGTTCTATAATGTTTGGGAGGTTGGCCAATCTCATTGGGTTTTTCCTACTCTGCCATTATTACTATCACCTTCTAACTTTTGAGCCCTACAATCCCTCTCTAGCACCACTTCCTAGCCCAAGATATAAATGCTTCTACTCTAAAATTATCTGTCTCCTTTCCATCCTTAAGTGTCTTCTCTGTTCCTGTGCTGCGGTTCTCATATTCCACTGTACTAGTTGCTAGACCCCAAGTATCTCTAATCACAAAATTCTGAGTCACCTCATTCTCTGATTCCTTGGGTGAGTTCTCTTCTAACCATCTTCCAGCTCTCAAACAAGAATATAATGAAATTCTTGTTAGGACATGACTATATATTTTGATAACAGTGCTACTCACAAACTCAGAATTTGTCTTTTCTACTTATGTTAACAGCCAAACACTTGGATCTGTTCATTCAAATCTATTAGTTAACACTTTTAGCCCTGTGGCCTGTAACCTTCATTTAATTTAATCACATACTTCTTTAACCCCTGATATGCTATTTAAGTCTTTGGGGAAATATTTACAAATATTTTACTCACCTTTCAGTACCTTTTGCCTAATGATTGACAAAACTAGATTTGCTTTTTTAAAAAATCTTTCAAGATAGCACGGCTGAGATAGCTATCAATTGGTTGGACGTCAGCCTATGAACCAGGAGGTCAGGGTTCAATTCCGCTCAGGGCACATCCCCAGTAGAGGGTGTGCAAGGGGCAGCTGATCCATGATTCTCTCTCACCATTCATGTTTCTACCTCTCCCAATCCTTTCCACTCTGAAATCAATTAAAAATATATATTTTTTTTAAAATAATTATTAAAAAAATCTTTCAGGATACCACTTTCAGTAACTATAAGGATGTGATAAAATAGATCACTTGCATTGGCAATTTTATATATTTTACTTTTAGAATACTAAATGTATAGTTTTTCATTGTTTTATAAAGCAAAAACTAGAAAATGTACATAAGACAGAAAGTAGAAATGTAGAAACTCTGTGTCTCTTTCTGAAACTGAGTATCCTATATCAACACCCAATATTACTGTGTAGTAAACTGGATTAGCTTGAAAGCCATGCTTACCTTTGGCCTATGGAATGAACTGTGTGTGTTGAATGATTTTCCTACGTCAAAGGAAAAGGAGTGCTGGTCTTTGATTGCTCTTTATTTGTTTCATTTGTTTCTTCCTTTTAATTTTTTTTCTTATTGCCAATACCTTTTATATTCATTTTGAGGGAAACAGAATCGAAAAAAAAGGACATTTTTTTAAAGCATAATTACCAACCAGAGAAAACTAAAACTACTTTTAGGACACTGTTCCCAGTGTCTCCATCTAGATCTTTTGCATTTATACTCCCCCCCCCCCCCCCCAGAATATAAAACTTTCTCAACAGACAAGTTACTTTTCTGCAAATCCCCTGTTCATGTTCATATTCTTACACAGGTGGCTGCTATATCATCTCAGGAACCCAGGTTTCCCAAACTACCTAATTTAGCAAGAGATGTTGCTTTATTATTTTTTTTTTTTACCTGAATTTCTTTGTTTCTCTGTGTGTGCCACTGAAGAGCCTCTGGCAGTTGAATTTGTCTGTGTCCCCGAGCGTTAGGGTAATTCCTTATTTAGCATGTGTGCCAGCCAAAACTAAGCTCAAATATCTGCTTCCCCTCTCCCTTTCTCCATGTCAGGAACATATTTTTTGTCAATTAATATTTATTTACAACAGCATTTTCAAAGGTACATTCTATTTTATTGATGGACATAACTTATTCAGACACCCTCTATAGTTGGACGTTTATGGGGTTTTCCCGTGTGTGTTTATTTTGCTATTGTAATCAATTCTCAATAAATATCATTCTTGCTAAATCTGTACACATTGCTAAGATTTTCCTGAAAATAGAACTGGTAGGTTAAAAAGTCGGCTTATTTTTCTAAACATTTGCCAAATTGCCCCTCAGAAATCTATCACTGGACCACCAGCAACATTGGAAATTTATCCTATTACTAGACCCTTTCAAATTCTGTCTTTTAAAGTAATTGGTAATGTAACGGGTCTTTGCTTGATGAAGCACAATGAGCATTCCAAATGACACCCATGTTTGCAGAGTCTTTGGGTGTTATAGGAGTATTCTATCAATCAAGAGCCCCAAAACTTTAAAATGTGTGGTTGATAGCTTGTTTGCTTTAGGTTTAGGTGAGGACAGTAAAATAAGCCAATAGTGATGCCCTCACATCAGTCTCCCTCCCTCAGAACAGCATTCCAGCGCAACTATTTATAAACTCATCCCTGGTGATCTCGAAGTTTCAAGGAGATGAAAAGTAGATCCATCTGAACAAAACTTCTAACAACCCTTTCTTGTAGATAATGCATTATCCAAGTTGCTAGGTTGAAGAGAGATGTACTTCCTTAAAACCAAATGGTAAAAGATTAACCTACACGCTGATTTATCATTCCCATTTAGTATTTTATTGTATCCCGTTTGACTTTGGCAAAGTTTTTTATGCCCTTTATATCCAACCATGAAAATTAAAATGCAAAAATGACAAGGTCCAGTAAGCCATATATTGTGAGTATATCTTTGACTTCGCTGATAGATAAGTAGGTGGGTTTTTAGAAATGTATGTTTGGGGTACAAATTCTTACCTAACAGGAGCACTGGGTTACTGTGACTATGGGCCCATGTTATTATTTTCAAGGCCTTTGCTCAACCAAAAACTTGGCTTTTTCTATGCCATGCCAGGCCTTTTCTGATGGTAGCGAACTATGAAAATCTTACGTTGCATTCTGTTCATTTGCTCAGAGTCCCTGGAACAGGAGATATCTAGAGGAGCAAAGCATTCACTAGTTAAAGGGGACCTTATAGATATTCCAGTTCACGATGTCTAATAGATGCTTAATGGAGGATGATGGAGATGATGGTGCTACTGAGAAAGAGGAAGAGAATAGTTTTTGGAGCTCCTGTGTCTGGCATTCTGCTTAGTGCTTACTTATGTTTTCTTACTTGTTAAGGAAACCAAACTCCAGAAAGGGAAACAACTCTCCCAAGATCAGTCACTAAAGCCAAAGAACAAACCAGAACTCATGACTCCTACTGTAGTCTACTCTCCCTCATATAATGCTTGTGCATGAAAACAGTTTTACACGTTTTAATCTCAAAGTGTTTCACTTTAAGTTTATAATTGCAAATATTATTTCTATCGATGCTGTTATGTATTTATATAATACATGTTTAACCTTATTTTATCTATTTCCCATATCCCTAATAATAATTATTGTAATTCCCATTTATTGAATGTTTACTTCAGACGTATTATCTCTATTATTGAAAACAAGGAAGGAAAATTCTAATTTTATAAATTAGAGGAAGTGGAGGCTCCGAGTAGAGCAATTAACTCTTGCAGAAAAAGCAAAGTTGGGATTCAAGCCCATGTCTATATGCCTCTAAAATGTTTTGTTTTTGTTGCTTATTAAAGAATAGCAAAATCAAACAAGCTTGAAAATGATCGATTTGGGTTTTATAAAAACATATACACTGTTCTCTTTGCTTGCTTCTCTCTCTCTTTCTCTTTATGCCTCATTTCTTGTTGAAACTAATGTGATGGTTAAAATAATACACTTTACTGTATTTTTTTAAATTTCATATTGAGCCTTTCCCCTCTTAAATCTTTGGAGAAAAATGTACAGACATTAATAAAATTAATAAGCTGTCCTATCCTTTTAGCAGACTTTACTCTAGGATAGAGAAAAACAATTTGTTCACTAAGACCAAGAAATTGAATAGAGATTAGAGCTCACCTCAGTGGGTCAGTTTTCTTATTTTCATCCTTTAAATGATGTGTAAGTTTACTTCTAATGTTTTCTATTTTTAATTTTGTTTCTATAATTAGGTGTTATATGCTCAGATTGGTTAGAATCAAAGTAAACTTTCTCATACTAAGCCAAAAATTGGTGATACATAAATGAGTCTTCCTATTTCTGCCAGTCAGGCTGCTTCCTTCACATTCGTCCAGGTTTACGGGGCTAAATGGATAGCCTACTTCTACATTCTTTACCTCCTCCCTCCCCCTCCGACCCCAGGCAGTGATCATGAGCGAATCCAGGTCCCCTCTCTGATCACTTCCATCCACGGAGTCAGTCCCACAAATCAGCAGTCAGCTCACATGCCTCCTGGACTCACTGATTGCTTTCTGACCACCGTCTAGAAAACGGATAATGATTTTTCTTTGCCAAATGAATGCAAGAGGAAAATCTTTTTTTTATAAATATTGACTTAGGTCAATAAATATGAAACTTTATGAAGTGAAATAAATTATTTTTAATTCCGAGCTAATGAAAACATCAATCCCTGCTAGAAAATTTCACTGTTGCTAGATAAACTTCATTAGGTTCTTCATAAAGTGAAAAAACTTGTTTTAAAGGGCCACTCTTAGCAATGGATGCTGTAATTTTTGCCATTTTTTGTAAAATTTTCCCACTCCGTCGAATTTCTTTTTGGAGGCAACGGTGAATCAGTAGGAGGGGAAAGCTTTGGAATCGCCCTCCTTAGTCTGCACAGCTGCCTCAAAGCATGTTTTCAACTGCAGGACAGCCCACTGGTTTTCCATGAATTTCTCCTTCCTCTGGCCATGCAAACTGGTGTCTCCTTTGACACCAGAAATGAAATAAGTCCGTTTTCCATAGTCGTGCTAAGGTTCGCCCTGAATAGGAAGGCCCATTCATGACCCTGGTATTTGAAACATTGTAATCCTCAAAATATGCCCCATAAATGATAAAATTTAATTAGATCTCCAATGTTTCCTCTAAAATACCTTTTCTGTCTTTTTCCCTTTTCCTCTCGTCTTCCCTTTTAACGACCCATCGGCCTGCAGTGTCTTTACATCCAAAATGCAAAGCAGACAAGTGGGCGCCTCGGGGAAGAACATGACCAAGAGCACCAGCATCAGCGGAGACCTGTGCTCGCTGGAGAAGAGCGAGGGCAGCCAGTCCGACACGGCGGTGGGCGCCCTGGGCCCCGGCGGCCACAAGCGGCGCTCCAGCATCGGGGCCAAAATGGTAGCTATTGTTGGTCTCTCCCGGAAGAGTCGCAGCGCTTCTCAGCTCAGCCAGACGGGTAGGCCTTTTTCTGTTACTTTTGACTTCATCTCTGAGTTGTCATTAAAATACACATTCTTTTTCTCTTGCTCATTTTATTGCAGTAACATGTGGACCATGACCTGTTCCAGAGGGAAAGGGGCACTTTAAACTAGTCAGCGCCTCTGAAAATGGGACAATGACTTTGTTTTTCAGTGATGAACCTGCTTCAACTCGAACCGTGGCCGCTGTTCTTGCAAAGTCTTTAATGTCTTTCTTCCTCAGGGAGCAGCTGAGCCGTGGTCCCCGATTGCCAGTTGCTGATCTTTGTAAAGATGCTCTGACCTGTGAGCTATTTGCTTTTCTGTAGCTTTCTCAAGCTGGAGCCAGCCCAGTTAATTTTCATTCCCAGCAAGATACGGTGATGAAGATGACACCTCATGTTTTGTGCGAATAATATATTTTTTTATTGCTGACAGCCTAACTTCTTTTTCAGTTTGTAAGCAGCAGTTACCAGTGGTATCAGTTTCCTCACTGCAGTTTATTTCCCTGTTAAAACTTCAAGCAACAACGTTCTCCAGCAGCAGGGATGGAGGAGTTTCTGCTGCCAGTGAAGACAGTCAAAGCTTTGCTAGTTTAAAATTCAGCCGCTAAACCACATCTACCAAAATAAATTAGATACAATGCTCCTACTCAGAAAAGCCTCTGTTAGCAATTAAGAAATCTGTGAGTCAAAGCAATGTCTTTTTTCAAATAGATGTTGATAATTAAACATTAACTCCCTGGTATCATGGAAATAATAGTATATCTTCTACTTAACTAACAGACAAAAGCATATAATGTGGTGTTTCTTTTACAGCAAATAAATTATAGGCAAATGGATTAAGTCTCATTTATGTTTGAATACTAGGGTTCTTATACACAAAAGTCAAGATGAAAATGTGCAACACAAAAAAACTGAAAGATGCATTATTCCCTGGACCCGGCTGATCTTGATTTTACAAACTATAATGGCGATTTTGGAATTTGAGCCTTATGTAATGATATTATATTGAAATAGTTATTTGATGGTATTCCTTATAACCTAGTTGTAACTCACTATATTTAATATGATTGTTACAAGAATTTTTCATTTTGTGTTTCAAAATGTTACTTTGCATTTTAATATAGAAATAGAAATTTGACTTATGAACATAAAGATCATATTTAGATTATTTTTAATTGCTAATATTTATATATAATTAACTGTTTTAACTATATTGTGCTAATACGATAAATGTTAGCCTTTGAAATTTTTAATATATTTCTCTGGTAGAACTTAATTTATTGCACATTTCTCTTTAAAATTTATAAACATCTATAAAGGAAAAACTGCTCTAAAAATAAGGTTTATTAATTTTAAAAAATTACGAACCTAAAACAGACAATAATAAGACTACAAGAGAATATGTGGTGTTTAAATAATTGGTCCCATAATGAGTTTAATTGTAGGACATTCAGAAGTCTTTAAATTTTATTAAAATAAATGCTTTAAGGTTTTTCAGGCTCAGCATATAAACAGAAATGCAATTTTAAGGTAAAGGCTTATTTTTCGTTGTTGTTGTTAATACCTGAGAATATTTTTTCCATTGATTTTTTTTTTTTTTTTTTTTTTTTTAGAGAGAGGTGGAAGGGAGAGAGACAGACAGAGAGAAACATCAATGGGAGAGAGACACATCAACTGGTTGCCTCCCGAATGCACCCCAACCATGGTCCAGGGAACAAACCTGCAACTGAGGTGTGCGCCCTCGGCTGGGAATTGAACCTGAGACCCTTTGGTGCAAGGGCGATGCTCTAACCACTTAGACACACCAGCTAGGATGGGAAAGGCCATTTTTAATGAAATCTCCATACACTCTGAATAGGTATATGGAGCTACTATTTGCTTTTTATTCCATTGAATCCTGTTCCAGTTACCTACTAGGAAGACTTCCAAAGAGACGGTAGCAGATATTTGCTGGAAATTTAATAAAGCCCTAGCGGAACAGTATAAAATTCTACCAGGAGTAACCATCGCTCACTTCTCCAACATATGGAAAAGTATGAGTGTTGGCTCATTGCCCCCTTGGGCTTTGAAAGCTATTTGGTCTCGAAGACTTTGTAGCATGAGAAGCACTAAGGCAGAATTCATCTTTCCTCTCTGATGCTGCTCTAAGTGGACAAATTCTTCTAACTTTTTACTGTTAGGCAAAGTTGTGTGTTTTTTAACTGACACTCTTATTCACTACCTTATTCGGTGTGTTTGACAACGTAACATTATACTGTTACTCAGTAAATATTTATTGGATTTCCACTCTGTTGCCCGCACCAGGGTGCATATTAACTGGGATCCTTCCCCATTTGCTATGACTATGCCAGTGGGAAGGAGTGACAGGCCTGAACAAATGAAGTCATAATTAGTTGCAATTACAAAGCTTGCCTTGATGGAAAAGTACCAAGTGACTTGAAAGCATAGCATGGGAGATGCTAACCTGGTCTGGCTCATTTTCTCATCCACCCTGGCTCTCGTTGGATACTTTGCACCCAAGAGGGTTGTAACCAATATTGAATGGTATAAAGCATTGCATGTGGTTTAAGGTGCCTTTCTGTCTTTGTGATCGGTTGTTTGATGATCTCTATATTTATTCATACAGTCCACAAATGGTTACCCTGTGTTGTCAGTGTGTGTGTGTGTGTGTGTGTTTCTGTTAAAAACAATTGAAAGTCAAATGATCTTTTGAAACGGCATTTAAATTCAACTGTATAGGACCTGAATTTGTAGACGAGGTTTATATACTATGCGGGAGAGTGGCAGTAGATTCTAGTTTAACCTAGATGTATGCTTCAAGTGGAAATAGTGGGAAAGTGGATCTCGGATACTTTTCTTAGGCATAAAAGTTCGGCACTGACACAAGAATGTGATTTCTGTAGCTTTTAGTCCAGAAAGGTGGGGTTTTTGTTTCTGTTTTTGTTCTGCTATGTGAGGAATTCATTGCTTTTCACTTGAAGCTTCATGATCGCTTAGAAAATGAGAGTGGGACAAGAGCTGAGAGAGAAGTATGACATGAGGTGGGGAAATTCTGAGGAGGAAATTGATGGCAAGGCAACATGTAATGCAGAAGTAGAAGAAAACATAGGAAGCTGTAAAGACAAGGAAATAATGGCAGTAAACCACAGAGAACCCCGGGGTGGGGGGTTGCCGTGGGAGGGGGGCTGTGCCCATAAAGGAGGCATCTCTGCTTCTACAAGTTTCTTTATTTTTTTTAAATAAATCTTTATTGTTCAGATTATTACAGTTGTTCCTCTTTTTTCCCCCCATAGCTCCCCTCCACCCAATTCCCACCCCACCCCATGCCCTTAACCCCCCCGCCACTGTCCTCATCCCTAGGTGTATGATTTTTGTCCAGTCTCTTCCCGCACCCCCCACACCCCTACACCCTCCTTTCCAAAGGAGAATAGTGGCCAGAGGTAGAAGAGCAGCCACAGGCCCTTCTCACAGCCCTTCCAGGCCCGTTGATATTTGAAGTATCTCAAGTCCGTGCCCTTTCTGGCCTTCTTCCCGCTCTGCCCGCAGTCATTGTATCCTGGACTCAGAACCGAGTCAAAGGGAAGACGATGACCAAAGGTTTCTGACCTGCTGTCCGTCAGACTGAGCTCTTCATTTAACCGGTCGCTTGTAAAACTATCTTACTGGAAACGACAGGGGGTTAGCCTTACATACTTCAGTCCCAGCAATAGATTAAAATAGATTTTTCAATATATTAAAATAGATTTTTCAATATATTAAAATAGATTTTTCAATATATTAAAATAGATTTTTCAATATATTAAAATAGATTTTTCAATATATTAAAATAGATTTTTCAATATATTAAAATAGATTTCTTTTTTTTAAAAAAAGGTTATTTAAGAATCTGTGTTCAATTTGACTTATTCATTTGGAAAGTAAGTTACATGTTCAAACGTCCATTTCTTATTTCTAACTGAAATGGAAAACTGAAGTTCATTTCCTTTCTCAACCAAGTGTAATATTCTAATTCATATATAGCACAGTTCACAGTTTTAAAGTTATACAAGGTCTTCTCTTTGAATCACATTCTAGGGTTTAATTTTCACTTCCAGTTAAATCTCTTTTGTTTTATATTTTGTAATAATGAAACAGTGGTTCACATTCTGTGTATATTTGAATAATCTTCATGTATTTAGATATGAATTAGCTTTATTATTCTGAGTTACACAATCTCAACTGTAATAAAATTTCCTCACAGATTCTGGATACTGTAGTATTCCTCTGTTTAAGCCTCTCAATCATATTTAGTAATTATTTTTTGTGTGTGTATTTATTTTTATTTTTGTTAATCCTCATCCAAGGATATTTTTATATACTAAACTCAGGTAAAATTCCATGGCATTTAAATTCCATGCCTAAACTTTTAAGTGGACTATCAAACTAACACTGAACACTTTGATTTTTAAAAAGTATTAAAATTTTAAATATTCAATCAATATGACTGTGTTTCTAATAAAGGTTGTTGTGTAGGTTCTATGGACTATTAAAAATTATACAAATTATACAGAAATTCTACAAATCAAACCCATCATGATTATGTCATCTCCTTTCTTTTCCACACCCAAGTACACCTTTGAAGAGCTGCCTGCTAAAATATCCTTGTTTTAGCATAATGAATTTTCAGTAACCTTTAAGCGGCAGTAACAAACACAGAGGCTTTTCTATTCACATTTTCAGAAATTGAGTCCCCCGAAACCTATTGAAACTTGTTATTTACAAAGATGGGTTTCCAAGAGCAGGGATACCAGGAGAAGCCACAACTAGAGAAAAGGGCAGCATCATTGCTCATGGAAAGCTTTCGCACCGTGCAGACAATCCTTCTGTAAAGGTTAAAGAAATGCCAGCATCTGAAGCATCACTGGGCAGCCCCAGTAATTTCTGTAGATCTGGGGCATGGTTTCTAGGGGTGGCCAGTCTCTTGTTTCACTCTAAGAGACAAAGAACGGAGCCACGCTGCATACCTGTGCATACCTGCACACTCCTCTTTACCCCAGGACGGTAAAATCTGTTCCCAAACCAGTCCAGCTTCTCAGGTGGCAGCGCTCTCTGCTCTCTCTCTCTCTCTCTCTCTCTCTCTCTCTCTCTCTCTCTCCCTCTCCCTCTCCCTCTCCCTCTCCCTCTCCCTCTCCCTCTCTCCCTCTCTCCCCCCCTTCCTCCCTCCCTTCCTCCCTCTTTCCTGTGTTCTTCTATCCACAGTTCCATCTGAGGCAGGAGCTGTATCCATCTCAAGAGCCCTTGGCCCCATGTTCTATACGCTATTCTAACGTGCTTGCGTCTGTGCTATCTTGCATTGCCCCGGCAACATGTGCTGCCTTACTTTCGGCTTCTTCGCTGTTATTGACTCCCGACCTCGCCTCTGCAGCTCTCCCGCTCTGGCTTGTTTTCCTGTTCTCCATTCTGAACTCACCCTAAGAACTGAAGTAAATGGCAGATTTCCTATGCATGTCTCTCCTGGTTGTAGTAAGCTGTGAGTCAGGAACCATGCAGAAGGCTTCCCTGACTGGATGGGAGCCTTGCCCGCCTGCCATCACCATCACTATAACCATCACTATAACATTGCTATCTGTTCCTGCTCACTAGTCCTTGCCTGGCTGTCAATCACAATGGGCGTGGTTGCGTTCTCCCAGGCTTTAATTTGGTGCTTTAAATTATTGGTTTATTTATTCTCTCCCTGCTGTGAAATGATAGGCACTTTTCATAGTAACAGTATCTCTGTAGCTATGGAGACACAAGGCAAGCCTTTCCATAATGAAGAAAAGAAAAAAGTATGTAAACATGATATAATTTTCATATTAAGGAAAAATATTAAGCAGGAATAATTGAACGACCGTCATTTGACTTCACCAGGCTTTCTCTCTAACTACTGTTTAGAAGTTATATGTACTTGAGAATTGATATCTGAACGGCAGAAACAGCGCATGGCTTTATATATTTCTCCTATTTTATCATGAGCAACCTTCATAAATATTTACTTACTACAAGCAGTATGGTTATTTGACATAAGGAAGAAATGCAATAAATTCAACTGGTGAATTTATACTGAAATATGGTTCTATAAATTAGTCAACAATATGTTTAAGTATACTTCACTGTAATTATGATCAGTAATATACCATATTTCATTTGCATCTAAAGGAGATAACATTTAAAAAAAAACTTGAATTGCTTTTCTCACTAGTGGAATAAGACAGGTGGTAATATCATTTCATGAATGTGAAACCGAAGCAAAAATGTTCAGTGGACTTCTTGAGTAATAATGAAGTAAAGAAAAAGCCTACTTCGTTGTTTTAAAACACGATCACGCTGCCTTTGTACTAGGAAAATTTATTTTAAATTTATAACTATATTGTACATAGTAGCTATTTTTGTAGGGAGTACATTAGAATAGCAAATTTATATACCTTATCTGTAATATATTTACTTTTTCAGCACTAAGCTGATTCTCTGCTTAATAAAATCTCCCAAATATATGGTCAATTTCTAGCTTTTACATGTCAACTAAAACGAAGTGCTACTGAGAAATTTTTGTGACATAAATGACTCTAAAGGTAAATTAAACTTAAATGCTGAAAGATGATCTCCTCCAATTAGTTATGCAGGCCAAGAAGGAAGAATCACACACTGGGTGTGTAGATACAAGGCAGTGACAGACCGAGGCACAGTGGTATTTAGCAATAGTGTGTCCCTCATGCATTTCTCGGTGGGCCTTGCGTTCTTGATTCTAGGCTTCCGGGAAGATATGAGAGCTGTAGATAGAAACCCTGATGATGATGGTGTCTACCACATGGAAGCAGAGGAGCAAAGAGGATGGGCCAGAGTCTGAGGGATTAGACTTTCTATTGCGACGGTAACAAATTACCACAAATGTAGAGGCTCAAAACAACCAAATTCACGATCTCACACGCTCCGTCGGTAGAAGTCCAGACGCAGTGTGGCTCAGCTGGTTCTCTGCTTCGAGGCTCACACGGCCAAGAGCAAGGTGTTGGCAGGACGTGCTCCTTTCTGGCGGCTCTCGTGAGGACTCCTCCTCCGGGCTCCCGCTTGCTGGCGGAATTCCATTTCATGCCTTTGTGGGACTGAAGGGCACTCCCCATTTCTTTGCTGGGGATCATTCTCAGCTTCTAGGATCGTTCCAAAGCCAGCAGTGGCGGTCAAATCCTCAAGCTTCCAATCTCTCTACCTCTCCTCCTTCCTCACCTAAGTGTATATAGGACTTATCTGTAGAATAGTTTCTGCGCGTAGAATAGCTAAAAGGGCATGCTCATTTTTAATTTAGAAAAAATACTTGCAAATAACCCTCTAAAAGTACTGTGCCATTCATATCCTCTCCGAGAGATTCTCAGAGGGCTTATTTTGACCCACTCTTGGCCATATTAGTGTTAATTTCTTTTCATCTTTGCCAGTCTGGTACAGATTTTCACTTTGACTTTATTTAGTACTCGACACTGAATACATCCTTTGATTATTGGTAAGGTTAAAATATTTCCACCACCTACTGGTTTATTAATTATTTTAATTTATTTTTTTCCTGTGTAATCTTGTTCTGTCTGTGCCCATTTTCCTGGTTTTGTGTCACATTTGGTAAAACCTTCCCCGCTCTTCTACTATAAAATTTTATTTTTCATTTTGACATGTGTATGAGGTTTTTATGCATCTGGAATGTCTTTTGTAGATGGTGAAAAATAGAAATCTAAACTTATTTTTTCCAAGTAGTTAGAACTAGGTAATTCATTGAATAACCGAAACTTTATTTATATAAAATCCCATATTTTGTATATTTCAATTGTTTTTATTTTTATTGTTCTTGGATTTTCTATTCTGTTCTGTTGATTTGAGAAGTTGAAACAATACCATCATGTTTTAAATATTAATTTTGTTTTTGGTGTTTATTTTACTAACTCATAGGTCAAGACTATCCATATCTTATTCATCTTCAAAATTCTCTTGGCTACACTCATGCTTTCTTTTCTTGGAAAACTGTACAATTAAAATTGCATTAAAATTTATACTAATTTGGGGAGAATTGGCATCTTTATACTATTGATTCATTCTATTCAGACTTATAGGCTGTCTCCATTGATTAGGCTTTCTATGTCCTTCAGTAACACTTTGTAATTTTTTAAAAATATCTTGTGGCTCTGTCACACTTCCTAATTTCTATCACTGTATTCATTAGTTTCATACTCTTTTACTAATCCTGAATCTAAACAGATTGGTTCAAAGGAGACCATTCTAATTGTAAAGTACTTAGTGATGTGCGTGTGAGCTTGGACGAACTAAGCACATGACCCTTTCTTGTACATTCAGAACCTGAACACACATGTAAAAACAGTACCTGTTTTTGACAGATGTGAAACCACCATTTATTTGTAATAAATAATGACACAATCTTTTTAAAAAAAAACACCTATTCCTAGGTATTTTGTAACGTGTATTACCATTGGAAATACCATCTTTTTTCTAATACATTTTCTAAGTGGTTGTTTTTAATATTTATTAAAATTATTGATTTAAACAGTGCTTTAAATCTTGTATGAGGCTACCTTACTGATCAATTCTAATACTGTTTTCTCATTAATTCTACTTAGTTTTCCCTTTATATTTTCTAAATACAACCTCAGATCTCCTGAAAATAATTTTCTCTCTTCCTGCAAGGTACTTTCAAGGTGCCTCAGCTCAGATCCATCACAGATTAATTGGATCAGTGACTTGAG
This sequence comes from Plecotus auritus, assembly GCF_963455305.1. Lineage (NCBI taxonomy): Eukaryota > Metazoa > Chordata > Mammalia > Chiroptera > Vespertilionidae > Plecotus > Plecotus auritus. The sequence goes on from NC_137777.1 coordinate 15,884,551, forward strand.
ATATATTCTGAAATGATGTTTCACTTATTCTCTACTACTTTAGAAAATGGATCAGTATGACTCTCTGCTTTTTTTTTTAAAGGGATGGAGGAGAAGCAGTGTTTTTTTTTTCTTTTCCCAACCCAAAATAGGCATTATATAAGTCATGTTGTCAAATGAGAAAGTAAAATTGTTTTCACTTGTACTGTATCCTCTGTAGTTCTTTGAAACATAAACTTTAATCTATGATTCATTGCTTTTTAAGGTCATGGTACTGTTTAATGTATTTATATGACATTGGGTCTTTGGCCAATCTAAGATCTATTTCCAGCTACCAATATTTTCAAAAGCATGAAGAAGTAAATTTTTAAAATGAATTAACAAAGTGACAGGAACAAGGACAAAGTGATCAGAAGCAATATTTATTAAGGGCTTCTATGTCTGTTGCATTCTAACTTTTCTCATTTAAATGTGTTTCTGGTTAAAAATGGACACTATCAGACATCATAAAAATGAAATTTTTTTCATCTAAAGTAACATTTCCCAAAGTGTATCCTATAGATCTTCAGATGCCAACAGATAATAAACAGAAAACTGATGTTTTGTGGACAAATGAGTATAGAAAATGTGGGTTGAACAGTTTTAATATGTGGGTTTTATAAATTGCAAGACTTTATAAAGTCGTTTGTTATGTTTATGTGCTTTGTGACTTTTCAAAAGAAAGATACAATCTGTAATGTCTCCATGAGTCATTTTGACCGAGTAATTTTGGTCTGTGAAGCATATCTTAGAGTGAATATGTTTTGGAATACTTTGGAAAATACCTAAACATCTTCAAATGTAAATTGTAGCATGTGCTTTTAAGAAAACGTAGAGTTAGAAGAAGTAGACAAAACACTTTTCTCTGATTATTCAGCTGTATATCTCATTGATACCTAGTTGCTTATCTGTAGTTGCATTTTTCATTAAGCGGGTTGACTAAGAACCAAAATGGTCCTCCTCACTGGTTTAAGTATCTCTGATCCATTCTTGAACTGAATCATGAAGACACTATTCAGAACCACCTGGGTGGTAATTAGTGAGGTGAGAGGTGTGGTAGGAAGAGGAGAGATGCAATGATAGAGAAGTTGGGGGGCAATAAAGGTGCAGTGATCTAGCCAGAGATGAATTGCTTTAATATAAGTGATACCTATGGCAAATACACTTCTCAAGTGCAAAGACTTTCTCTTTTCTACAAACTATTATTTCTTTTTTATATATGTTTTAATTGATTTTTTTAGAGGGGGGTGGAGAGGAAGAGAGAGAGAGAGAGAGAGAGAGACATCACTGTGAAAGAGAAATATCCATTGGCTGCCTTCTGCAAACCTCCTACTGGGCATTGAGCCCGCAACCCGAACATGTGCCCTGACTGGGAACCAAACCGAGATCCTTTGATGCACGGGATGGTGCTCAACCAACTGAGCCACACCAGCCAGGGCTTAAGTTATTATTCTTAAAGTATCTACACTTAACTTTGTGTGATCGTAGATTAAGAACTTGTAGAGAGAGAACACCATTTGTTATAACTCTTTTATCTGCCTCATGACATCTGAAACAGTACCTTTATTGGATAGCATGAAAGATGATGAAAACTCTCACTGACTGTAGTCTCAAGTGTCTGCAATTTCTCTTTTAATCTCTGTGTTGGGAAGTGTTTCCAAATAAATCAATGTATAGTGGTTATTAGTAGTTGCTATTGAATGACTTTTTTATTTTATTTTATTTTGGTTAACCCTAAAAGATTCAGTAAAAATTTAAATAATGTGATAAATTTCTATAAATCTTTAGTTAATCAAAGATTGATTTGTGGAAGTAATAAAATTAACTGAGATTCATCTACCTCCTTTGAAAAGTACTGTGTTTAGGAACTCTCTTAACATATATGTACACAAATACATATCATGCTATGAAGTCAGATTCTAGCAAAAGTATATAGTAGAGAAGAAATAAACAAAACTCATGATCTGTGGAAGAGTTTTTTTTCTTTTTTACTGCTGTTATTTTTGTGTATACTAATAGTACTAGCTACATCTGTTCTGACTGGTAAGTTGTAAAATATTTTAAGTGTGAATCCTGGTTTGTGTTAAGTATAATTGCCTTATTTGTATCTTTTTATATGTATGAATAAATGAAAATGTGTTTAAATTTATTTAGTTACATTTACATGTCATGCCAGGAATCTAATTACAACTCAATAACCCCTGAAAATAAAGCATAAAATCTTGCTTTAGTAATTAATTACATTTCATAGTAAACAAAATTAATTTGTTAAAACTTCTATGGTTTTTCTTCCTGGTAATAGTGGGTTGCGTATATATTTTTAATTATCCCCGATCTCTGTAACCTTTCAAAGCGTCGTTTTGTCTTCATTTCTTTCCTGATTAGAATGAAGAGCGATTCAACATGACTAAATAATACATAGGTGTTATTTCCAAAGGGCCAAAAGCCAATCATTCTAGATGTGCCCGGATCAGCGTGATCTGTAGCCCAAAGTCCTGGCAAAATTCACTAATGCAAATAGTAAGCCTTATACTAAAAATGTGCCTTTGACTATGGAAATATAAGGAGAAATTGAAGAGATCTGTCATTTCAACTTGAAATGATATAGTCAACATCTAAAGGTTCAAGTCTTTTGTTTTCTTCCTCACTAAATATCTTCCTAGTTATAATTATTTCTACCACTCTTTTTTTTTTAAGTTTTCAGTTACAGTTTACATTCAGTGTTATTTTTGTATTAGTTTTAATTGTGCGGCATAACGGCTAGACAATCTTATCCTTACCAAGTGACTTCCAGTGCCCACCTGGCACCATGCATAGTTATTACAGTGTTATTGACTGTATTTCCTATGCTGTTCCTCATATCCCGTGACTGTTTTTATAACTACTGATTTGTACTCCTTAACCCCTTCATCTTTCTCACCCAGTCCCCCAAGCGCCTTCCCCTCTGGCAACCATCCGTCTGTTCTCTGTATCTATGAGTCTGTTTCTATTTACAGGCGTCTGACTTCTAGCATTGCCAGGGTAGGGAGTCGTGGGTGAGGAAAAGGTAGGGGAGAATCAGTAATTCCCTTTGTCTATAGGGCCGACTACCAAGGTTACTCCATTCTCAGAACTCCAAGGGCTCTTCGCGGCGTGTGTAAGCCTGTGGCCTTAATGCCTTCCACCACCTTCATCTTCTTGTTCCTTTAGGCCTTACTTACTCGTGGTTTGCTGATTGGCAGTGCAGAAGAAGGGTTCTCCCCGTGAGGCCTGATTGTTTTCCTGACCTGTAATAGAGAGTATTTGATATTCCATCTCCTCGGCCTTTTACCTGTTCCAGGATCAAGTCAGGATCCAAGAAAGCCCAGCAGGACTCCAGCGTTCTGCTGGTGTTCCCGAAGTTTAGGAAAGGATATTATTCAAAGGGGAAAGAATATCTCGAAGGAAAATAAAAGAAAGAACCTATTTCCACAGGGAGGTCTGGGGAAAAGAAAAGGATGGGAAGAAATAGCGTTGGCAGACTGAGCAATGGAACAAAACCATAATACTCATCTCAAGTCTCAAGTTAGAGGATTTTAATACTCTTTCTCAGAGGAAATCAAAGGGTCGCCTTTGGAGAAAAAGGTGATCTGTGCAAAAGTTATTATATGGTTCTTACCTTTTCCTTCACAGGCTTAATGAGGCAAACTTTTTGCAGAAATGTAAGTGTGGAAATATATGTTCTTGTAAGTTCCAAAAGAATTCATGTAGGCACTTTGTCATCTTCTCGGTGAGAATTTCTATTCAGTGCTTATAGTATGAGCAATGTAATAATGACACTCTATAGTGTGTTTAAGAATAAATCTCAAGGAACCTCGTGATGTGACAGCTCAATAGTTTCCTGCTGTTGGTGAAATGTCAATGCAAAGTTCAAAGAGGCTAGAAAATAAATGTGTAGGTGAAACCGAACCATTTCAAAGCTGGAGTCTTTTATTCTGTCACCATGCTCACATCTAGCATAGAAATGTAACTATTTTTATTTAGATTGTGTACCTACTTGCAAACTAAATCTCTTGCTTTTAACATTAAAAGTAACATGTTGAGTAGTTCTTAAAGTTTTCTTTGGAGGCATGAAATCCATTTGTTTGGCTGAAGGTGTTTTTATTGCATTATTGTAAATGTCTTTGTCAATAATTAAGGAAGTAAACGTAATCATATTTTAAGTATGTTATTTATTGTTTAGGAATCGTGGGATTTTGTAGTCGTAAGACCAGCCAGGCTCTTTAAGCTTTTACTTTGGTAAAATTTACTGGGCTTAATACAAAACGCTTCTCTTTCCAGTGAACACCTTCCAACATAATACGTACTTCTTTTTTTTGTTTTTAATATATTTTATTGATTTTTTTACAGAGAGGAAGGGAGAGGGTTAGAGAGCTAGAAACATCAATGAGAGAGAAACATCGATTAGCTGCCTCTTGCACGCCCCCTACTGGGGATGTGCCCGCAACCAAGGTACATGCCCTTGACCGGAATCGAACCTGGGACCTTTCAGTCCACAGGCTGACGCTCTATCCACTGAGCCAAACCAGCTAGGGCCACACGTACTTCTTTGTCGGAAGTTCTTATTACTAGGCATTGAAATGATACAGAAAGGTTTATTAAAAAAACAAACATATTTTTATTGTGATCCAGTTAAATCAGAGTGATCCAATTAGATCAGAGTGATCCAATTAGATCAGAGTGATCCAATTAAATCACAGTGACCCAATTAAATCAAGGTAACTCAATAAAATCAAGGTGATCCAATTAATTCAAGGTGATCCAATTAAATCAAATTTAGTTAATGCTAGTAAATCTAGTTGATTATGTACACTGCTCCACTCCGATCTGAAACAGTGCCTGGGACATGCCAGGCTTGCAATAAGTATCTGTTGGAAAACATCCGAATTGCTACGTATTTCACAGCTTGGCAGACCCGAAACAAGCAGTAACAGCCAGCATGCTGTCCGTTCCTCTCCACAGCAGTACATTCAAAGAGTCATAAGTAAGTAAATTCTAATTGCTTTCTAGTTCTTAACTTTTTTCTCCTAATGAAATGCGTTTACTAAACACATGGATGTACCCAGATTTAATGAAAGCTTTTAAAAAAATAAACAATGCAGAAAATAAACTGTTGGAGCAAGCCCAGGTTTTAGATATAATTTCATCACTTTCGCCCACCAAAAAAGTACACCATAATTGTGCTCATTCTTATTTTCATGAGTAAGCAATGTGTATTTTTTGGATTTTAAAAATGAATTATGCATTTCAGAACTGATCATTAGGGTATACAGTTGAAAACTGTAAGCTTCTAAAGAACAGGGATCCAAAACAAAATGTGCTCAGTGAAGCAAAAAAAATTAGTCATTACCAATGCCCTCCTAGATTTGATAATTATGTCTTAAATTAAGAAAGCTAATCATAAGTTAAGGGCCATCTCAGTATTTAACTCTACATATACAATGGTCAGGACTTAGTTATTCAATCTCAAATGGTGTGTTTTAGGGTATGAATTTTGGCAATATTGGTTTTCTGATTTGTTGTGGGTTTTTTTAACCCTCACCTGAGAATATTTTTTATTTTTTCCATTGGTTTTTGGAGAGAGGGGGAGAGACAGAGAGAAACATCCATGTAAATCAAATCAATCACACCACCAATGAGAGAATTCTGTATTTAACTCTAGACCTACTTGATTCCAGAACTTGAGCATCTAACTACTACGCATACTACCGTAGAAGTGGTCTTTACCTTTGGTTGACTTGGTGCTATTTGTGTCCAGCCAACAGCTCTGGATTTTTTTTCTCTACATACTGTGTCCAAAATAAATAAGACATTGCTCTGTTCCTAAGGCTTGAGTCTTGTTCTCTCTGCTCTTTCACCCTTGGCAACTTAATCACTGCAAAAATGTCTCTTGAAGTCTTCCCCAGTGACTTTATAATCTGAGTTCCCACACAAAATCCTCGTGCAGGCACTTGCTGACTGCTTTTCATCTTATCCTGATGACAAGTAGGCCTGTGGATGGCTTCACAATCTATTCGCCTCTCCTTCAGAGACCAAGTAAGTCTTTTCTTCTCCTTGTGAAAGCACAAGTGCACACGACTAATAGGACATTTCTTTCATCTTTTCTCTTTCTTTTACTCCTGAACTCTACTGGTACCTTTTTAAAAACATAACCACTTCAGTCAGCCTGGTTTTCAAACCTCCCTGTCTTGGGCTTGCTCACCATTGATCAATTAATTCTCTGATCACCGGAGTGAACATGTTTCCTGTGCTCAGTTTGACTTTGGGGCATCACCCTTCACACTCATTCTTTCCAATCCATGTGTTCTGCTGGAATTGGCCTTCCCCTGATGCTAGCGTGGACACTGCTCCAATCATGTAGTTGGATCAAGATGAGCATGTGATTGATGATGAGCCAATCAGATCCTTTAAGGAGACTTGTGCTACTCAGCAAGCTTCACTCTCTCCTGAGAGTGTAGGGCCTAAGGATGATATAAGCCTGAAACTGCTGGTGGCCATCTTTTCCTCAAGTAGAAAGAACCTTGAGAATGGACTCTGCACAGAAAATGCAGTATCGAAAATGGAGACACAGATTCCCGACACCATGGTTTAACGCCTGCATCAGACGATCCCTAGCCCTGGCCAGTGAGGCTCAGTTGGTTGAACGTGCACTGAAAGGTCACTGGTTCAATTCCCAGTCAGGGCATATGCCCAGGTTGCAGGCTTATTCCCCAGTCAGGGTGAGTGTGGGAGGCAATCGATCGATGTTTCTCTCTTCTCTCTTCCCTCTCCTCTCTCTCTCTCTCTCTCTCTCTCTCTCTCTCTCTCTCTCTCTCTCTCTCTCTCTCTTCTCTCCTTCCCTCTCCCTTCTTCTCTTTCTAAATCAACAAACACATTTAAAAAAAACATGCTTAAAGTCACCTCAATCTTTGAGCATCATAACCATCACTAGGGAAATCCAGAGTAGATCTCTGTACTGTTACCAGGAGAAAGAGAACACCCACCCTTCAGTAAGTATCAATAGTATATAGACGGGTGTTAAGGAAGGAGGCAGATATGAAAACACGAAGTTTCAGACCTTGCCCTGAGCTGGCCTGAGGGGTTCCATGAAAGTTCTTCAGGGAACACCATGGAAACTTCAAAGCAAGACAAAGAATAGCTCTGTATCTGAAATAAGATTTCTGAAGAAAGGCTCTGTTGCTAACAAAAGCAAACAAAAATCCTTTGAAAAGCATCGACACAACATTCATGTTAATTTTTCTAGAAGCCCAACATCTTCTATTGCTCTTCACCTACTTGTCTATATTTATGCCTCCAACTACCTTTCATTTTTTTTTTTTTTCCATTTTCCCTCTTGGGGCTCCATATACTCTTCTCTCCTTTCTCATGGGAGTTAGCTAATTCAGATGTTCAACAAAATTCAAATTCAGCAAATATTTGTTGGGTGCAAGGTAGTGCTATGTGCTGTATTTTGTAACATTCATGAATTCTTTGAACTCCCTGAGAGGTGGGTAGCTATTTATATTTGTGTTTAGTGAATAAGGTAAAGTGATCATCTCAAAGGTCACTGGGCAAATTGTCGATAGAGCTAAAAATACAATTTCTACCCTAGTCAGGTGTAATACAAAAGCCTGAAGTTTGGGAACAGACAGGCTTGGATTTGTATCCTGATTGGTCACTTTATTTTTGGAACTTGAGCAAGTTATTCAACTTCCCGAGCCTCAGTTTTCTACCCATAAGATGTAATACTCTCTACCTTGCAATGACATATGTGGATTATATTAAATAATGTGTTAAACACATTAGCATAGAGTTGGCTCAGGAACCATTAGTTTCCTTCTACTCTACCAGGAAATACCTGTGTTCCTCTATCCAGGAGGATTTGCACATAAAAGAGGTCTCTGTTACACGTTAATTCCCTTTAAATACTGTTTTCCATTTAGATGCTCATACATGTAGAACATATTGTGCTATAAGTTGTAATATTTAGTCATTTTATTATTGACTAGAGGCCCAGAGCATGAAATTCGTGCATGGGTAGGGTCCCTAGGCCTGACTGGCAATCAGGGCCAATCTGTGGGGCGACCACCGGCGGGGCGATCAGGGGGCCCCCGCTGGCACCTGCCTTGGCTGGCCTGGGCCTGCAGGCTGGGGGAAGCTCCTGCATTGAGCATCTGCCCCCTGGTGATCAGTGTGCATCATACCGCGACTGGTCATTCTGCCATTTGGTCTATTTGCATATTAGGCTTTTATTATATAGGATAAGACTCTTGTTGACCAGCAGAGAGCAAAGGCCCATTACTGTGGGTTCTCAACCGGAAGACTCATAAGAAAGAATCAACATCAAATTATTTTTTTAATCCTGTTCAAGAAAGAGGAAGACTTGCAGACTTTCAACAAATTGCAACTTCTCTCTAGTCATCTGTATCTGGAGAGAATTCTATTTACAACAATTAGATAGTTAGGCCTAATGCACACTAGGCACTGCTCTAGAGGCTGGAGATACAGTGTGAACAAAGTGGACCATGTGGGGAGGGGAGAGGTGGAGACTGATGACCCATTCATCCTGTCCCCACCCTTTATGGCCCTATGCTTGCTGCATTCAATCAAATCAGATTAAATTTAGTTAACTGGATTAAATTAAATTGATCAGATTCAATCAAACCCTGAGATAAAGTTTTAATCCTAGCATAAGAATCAATTTTTGAAATAGTTTTAAGAGCACAATGAAATGTATGTACTTTGTCTTACTTTTTTAAATATTTGACATAGGTTTAGGATCATAAATCCATACTTAGAATTTTAAATTGTTAGGTAGATCAGTACTCCCAACACTCATTTAGTAATAACACTTAGGGTTTCTGTATTATTCCAGAACTATCATATGAATTCCCAAAATATTCTCAAAATAAACTTTAATTCATTTCAATTTGATGTCTAAGAGAAGGAGATGGTCATGAAAGCAAGTGAACAATTAAGGAATAGAAAGAACTCAACATCACAGGTTTAAATGAAGCTATTGAATTAAGACATTTTAGAAATATAAGAGTTTACATTTCTATTGTATTTAATTAAGTGGCTAAAAAAATGACATAGTTAATTCTTATGTAGTCAGTGCTTTAAAAATGACTTCTAGTACTGAACACTGCAGGTGATAAAAGTGAGAAACATTTTGATTTGCTTTCTAATAAGTTGGAGGTATGAAAGATGTGTTCACAACATCATTTACTTTGTTGAATTGGTTAAGCCATAATTGCATTTTGTAGAGCATTTTAAATATCAAAAAATGTAATCTATGAGTAATGATTTAGAATGCTAATGAAGAAAAATCAATTCCAAAAGCTGCAATCCACAGTAATAGTAGTCAGATGATTCATTCACATTCACCATGGAAGCTGGTATTAGCAGTTTTCACTTTAAAATAGTTTCTTTTAACGAATAATGAAATAAGAATTAAAGTATGCCAGTTGGTAAGAAGCAGCTCCTTTATCAGAATTTATTCAGATAAAAGAGTGTCCTTAAGCAAAGCAGCAAACTAAGACCTATTGTGGTAGGCCCTGGAAATCCTAATAATGTCATCAAAAAATAAAATTCCTGCCCTTAAGAAACTTAAGTCTTATGTATATTAAAATGTATTGACAAGTGTGTTTTTTAAGAGCCTATCTTTAGAGAGAATTCACCTTTCTTTAAACTGGAAGCATAATACCCACCATTGGTGTAGAAACACCAGTTTTTAAAACAGCAGAATTAGAAAATGCCACTCGATTTGTGGATAATCACTTTAAAGCTAAACTTTTAGAATAGAAAGAGACATGATTTTTTGAGACAGCAAAGTTGTATACGATGTTTTAAAAATGTAGAATAGATCTAAATAATGCTAAGCAACTTACTTAAATGTTCACAAAAGTGACGGATGAAAGCTTTTGAAAGCAATGTAAAGCTAAAGACCTTAGGAGACTTAGTTCCTCTCAAAGCATGTGATATTACAGTACTTTACTGGGGCCCCAGTGCACGAAATTCATGCATGGGTGAGGTCCCTAGGCCTAGCCAGCGATCGTGGCCTATTAGGGCTAGGCCAGCCGGGGCCTGCCGGCTGCCAGCTGCCAAACAGGGCCTGCCGGATGCAGGGAGGAACTGCAGGAGGTTGTCTGTGGGAGTGCACTGACCACCAGGGGCAGCTCCTGCGTTCAGCATCTGCCCCCTGGTGGTCAGTGCACGTCATAGGAACTGGTCATTCCAGTTGTTCTGGTCGTTCCATCATAACGGTCGCTTAGGCTTTTCTATATATAGATGGATTAAGGCTGACATGCAGAAACCTATTTAAATGATCAGACAAACTAAGTTAAGAGAGCAACTTAGGACTGAAAAATGCATTGAATTTTTGACACAAGTTTTAAAAGTTTTTTTTTATGCAACTAGAAACTAATTTTCATTTTAATTATGCTAAGTGAAATAATTGAAGCAATTAATCCATTAGAAATTACTTCTGAAGCATTTAAACTTTAAGTTTTTGCTTTGGTGACTTGTACAAAGAATGGTTACAGCTACTTCTCAGTTGAGTAAGGGAAGAGGCAAAGCCGAGTTTGAATATTTTAAATTGACACTTACTACACCTACGAAGTGGCTCTACAGTCAATACCACAAGTAGTTGAGGCAGATGGACTCTTTGCCTTCCATTCCACCCACAAGAAAATGCTAGATTCAAGAGAGCAAAATTGTTCGGGGACATAAATTTATCCTGAGTCCATCTAGCCACTTGAATGAAATAAAAGCTGTGAGCAGTTATTCACAAATGGACTTACGTAGACACAAAGACATTAACCAAAGAATTTATATGCATGTATGCATAGCCCATAGGCAATAGTGTAGTGAAGGCCGGGGGTGGAGCAGGGTCTGGGTAGAAGGGGGTGGGGGAGGGCTGGGGGATATCTGTAATAATGTTAACAATAAAATATATGTATAAAATAAATACAAGTATACCGTAGCAGGCGTCCTCAAACTACGGCCCACGGGCCACATGCGGCCCGCCGAGGACATTTATCCGGCCCGCCAGGTGCCGCTGCCTGTCCTGCTTAGCAGCCGACTCGTCCCGGACCCGCAGTGCGCATAGGAATTTGTTCATAGTTTTTTTTTTTTTAACTATAGTCCGGCCCTCCAACGGTCTGAGGGACAGTGAACTGGCCCCCTGTTTAAAAAGTTTGAGGACCCCTGCCGTACAGTATCCTATATAGTGAACCTATCTAAATATACATCATTAGGGGGAAACTCAGAGCTTTGTAAATGCATGTTACATTTTAACTGTCTTTGTAACTTTCACATATAATCATGAAGAATGAAATCTAGGTGATAAACGTATGCCCTAAAAGTGGAATTAATGAGCTTGAGGTGGCTGCTTTGTCAAGTTTGACTTAATCATGAACCTTTCTTGCCTGACATGATTCTGTTATATTAATGTGTAATATTTGTGTGTTCTCCCTCAGCCTCCGGGGAGTGTTGCAGAGGCTGGTGTTAAATTTCTATGGACAGTATTGGTGAAATTTGAATATATTGAAAATGTGTGCGCCAATAGCTCTCTGACATACAAATGTCTGACGGAAACTTGGCCTCAGCCTCTCAATCCTTCGCCTCTGGAACACCTGGTTTTAGAAAAACCACTGGGCCTTTTTGACAAATCTGAGTTCGGTTTTAGAGGAAAGAGAGAAGCTGTGACAAAGCTGGGACTCCGGAGAACTGAGCCAGGAAAGATTCTTAGGAGAGGTTTGTTTTTAACATAAGAAAGTCTACCAGTTCCAGATATTTTTAAGTGTCACTTTTAACACTGCTAGAAATTTCACCAGTTAGTTAAGAATATTGTTGTTTGAAAATGAATCTATCTCTGAAAGACAAATTTATTCCACCAGTTTATTTTCACCCTAAAACCGGCCTGGTATTAGCCATGCTCCCAGAGTACAAGCTTTCATTGGAGCTGGGAGGACGTGCAGCTGATGATTTGGAATCTCTGAGTTTCATAGTCACTATTAAATGAGATAGTTGCACAACAACTATAAGGTCATTGCTATTATTACCTCCCATTTATGGATGAGAAAGCTAACTGATCCATAGGGGGTTGAAGTCATTGCCCAAAGTCACAGAGCAAGGAAGTAGAGGGGCTGGGCTATATGCTCCAGCCTGTCTAATTTCAGAGTTCACACCACTAACCACTGTGCCTTCACAGCTCCTCAGGAAGGGTAAGTCAGCATCTGACCAGGCTGTATGGAGATGCCCACGCAGTAAGGAGGCCAAACTTCCTGTCCCTCACAAGGAGGGATGGAAAGTAGGGACTGTCTTAATGCTGTTTGTGAAAAAGTAGCAAACTACTAAGGCTGGGAGGGGCCCAGTGACCTTCTCTGCAGAGAGTGCAGAGAAGTTATCTGACCTCTTCAGAAACAAATCAGGGGGCAGAGAGAGCAAATGATTTGCCTAAAATCACATATCTGTTAAAGAGATATCTAGTTAATGATAATCTAAGATAAGAACAGGCATATATGGCTCTGGCAGGTTTGGCTCAGTGGATAGAGCCAACGTTGGCCCACAGACTGAAGGCTCTCGGGTTCAATTCAGGTCAAGGGCACATACCTCCATACCTGCCCCCCTGGTCAGCAGGGGGTCGTGTGGGAGTCAACCAATGGATGTGTCTCTCTCACATCTCTCTTTGTCTCTCCTCTTCCCTTCCACTCTCTCTGAAAATCAATGGGAAAATATCCTCAAGTGAGGATTTAAAAAACACACACACACAAACATATGAACTTGAAATGTTTGCAAGGGTCTGATGAAGGCTCTCTGTCAGTTTCTCTGGTTGGAAGAGGAATAAAAGCTGGGCCTGGCTGACCATTTTCGCTAGACCCAGCCAGCCCATCTTTTCCTCATGCATAACCAAAGTCTTTGCCCAGCTGCAGAGCGAGCAAATAGGAACTGGCAGGTTTTATTGGAGGGAACATGAAAGGTAAAATGAAACTTGAAATTACAAAATCCAGTCTAGTGTATTCCTAACAGTTATGTAGATGTAACCTGATAATATAATAATAATATTTAAAATTTAAATTATTTAGTATTACTCCATGAGGGCAGCAATATTTGTTCATTTTTGTTCGCTGTTATATCGCCAGTAACTAGAATAGTGTCCGGCATGTAGCAGGCACTCAACATATATTTACTGAATTAATATGCATCATTTTTCTTATCTGTAAAATGAGAAGTAGCTACTTTATAGGGTGTTAGGAAGATTGAATGAGGCAAAGTATATGCAGTCTATAACATTAGCTATGATCATCATCGGTGTTTTACGTAAAGGGCCATAATTAATATTAGAGTTCAAATATTCATTCTTTCCCGGCATTGTCTAGCTCTTCTGCTTTTAGGATTCATGACTTCGATCATTAGAGATTTTCCCCTTCATTCCTCAGTGAAATCTTACCACTGTTTTTTAGCCTAATCAAGAAATTATTTTGCTTACTTCCATTGACATTTTTTTTTTGTTATAAGATAAAGGCAAAAATTATAATAAATCTCATTACAAAAATAATCATGCAATCTTTCTTTTTTGATCTTCTCATACCCTAAACATCTTTTGACATTGTCAACCTTTGTGAAAGTTTGGGTTAAAAACTGCTAAAGAGTAACATCTGCTGTGTAGACAGCAAAAATACTTTGGAAAACGGAATTCACAAAAGCTTACGGTTTATTTGCACCATATTGACATTAATCTGGGGATGTGAGAAAAGATTGTATATTTTGAATTTCATATTCAAGTCAGGGTAATTGCCCAAGACTAGTAAATACTTTTAGCAATTTGAAGTCAGGATTAAAATGTTTACTATGTGGGTTTTATCTCTCATGACTGAAACGCAAAGATATTTTGTAACAGCAAAAATAACGTAAATTTTAGGATTCTGAGACTTGGTTTTGATAAAACAAAATATATCCACAAATATTTTTACTCAGCATAGAATTGTTTATGGCAAAGAGGAATAGTCCAAAGTGGCAAAGGTAATTGACATCATTGTGAAGCTTGAGGTAGAGACAATACCCATGTTATCGAGAACAAATGTATATCAAGACAAAGAAGTCCACTCAGTCTGCAGCGTGGTTCTGTAATCGACCCTGAGCAGTTCGTATCTTTCCCAGCCAGCCCTTCTGCGTTGACTGGAAAACACTCAATTGTGGCTGAATAGCAATCAATAAGAGTACTTTTTCTACTTCTTTTTAGCATAGCCACCTCAGGGCCTTCCCGTGTGTTTTTTCCACCACTTCCCAGAGGGCCTTACTTCCTCTGCTCTTCCCTTTGCTTTCTCATCTTCATCACCTAGTTTGCATTCTCATCTTCATCACCTACATCATTTCTAGCACAGAAAAGGGCAAGACTGCCAAAGGCACAACTGTGTTTCCGATTGAACTTATCCGTGGTCTTGACACACTGTATGACTACTTCATGTAATGACCTTTTTATGTATTCACGTAATTAGCCAAGCCTCTGTTTTAGGAAACTAACAAACCTTAAAATTTTAGTGATTTTTTTTTTTTTTTAAGAAACTATTACAAAAACTGATATATAAATGGCATATAATTTTCTTCCCTGTTAAAAGTGATGGACTGAAATACATGTATGGCTAGGTAATATTGATATGTTTTGATTTTTTTTTTAAAGGCAAATATAGATTTAACATTAGCATATAGTTTAAGCGAACATTATGGTGTTAAAGATTCATTTTCAGTATTTTAATTCTGAACCAAATAATTGACTGAATAGTTCATATTAGAGCTCTCGTCTATGTTTGTGTAACTGTGTATGGTAAGGGGCACCTGTGATGCAGTCTACAGGGCACTGAACCTGAAGTCAGATCATCTGAATTTGAGTCTTGCGCTTCCATGTTCTGCTTAAGCAAGTCATTTAATACTATTGACTCCATTAGCTGATTTATAAAGAAGAAATGGTGACGTTCTCAGGATTGAGGTAAGAATTAAGTAGCGTAATTGGTGTGCTATTTTCATATTTATCAAATAGAATGCTGTGATAGTATATGCAATCTATCTCTAGATATCTTTTCTTCAAAAAGATTATTTTTCTATTTAATGGTAGAATCTTTTTTTCAAGGCCATATTTTGCTCTTAGAAGGCAATTTATTGTGTATATTTATGACTCACTTTTTTTCTCTAACCTTCCGGTGAATAAGAAAGTTAAAAATAATTTGAATACTGGATTATAATGATTCTGGAACTACACTTAGTTTTATATAATGAAACTATATAGCGGAGCATCATTTGAGAACTATATCCAAAGCCATTGGAATGTATATTCTCATATGGAAGAATAACATTTCCAATCTTATATCTTCATGTAAATTTTAAAATTCCTTTGGAGGTGATAGTACTTAGAATGGAATGAGGAATAAGAAATAAACTTGTTAAAACATATAAACCAGAAATATTATTTACTATACATAGGAAAAAAGTTGAGCATAGGACAAATATATTTGTAAATTTTCTCAATAAGTTCAGTATATTCCGCAAGTTATTCAAGACGAGAGGTCTCTGGCCATCATGGTGGTTTTTCTGTCTGAAACTATATGCCAACACTCTTCTTTCTCCTTAACGCTCTCTTTCCTGAAATAAGGTGGTTTTCTTCTTTCTTCTCCAGTCCTCCCTACTCCTGCTTGTGCCACTCTCTGTCACTTCTCCGGATCTCTAAGGTCCTCACATAGGAAAAAAATATCAAAAAGCTTCCCAGCACAACCTTGTTCTGAAACTGCAAGAGAGAAATGGTGCTCATGTAGCAGCAGATACACCTGGACTATTCCAGACTAACCTCCTCTTGGTGTATAAAGCCAGAGAAGGCAGGACCCAAACCACTCAGACATACAATCCCTGATAGAAACCCAAGATATGCCCTTGCAAAGTGACTCTCAGCCATCATTATGATGTCCCTGGATGCCAAAATAAAATGTTTCAATCCTGGCCAAATATTTTCCCAAGATTTCCCTGCTCCAATCCCTCTTCCTTGATACTTTCCTCTTGATCATAACTCAGTACACATACGCATGTACACATACATACACATATATACACATATACATAATCATGTAACTACATGAGCTATACTCTGATACTTTATTTCATTTTATTTTTTTAAATGTTGATTAAAACCTAATACATTATTTTCATGACTCACTAAAAAATGTTTTTTAATTAGATGACTGATAAAGAGCTTTCAGTTTCCAATGTTCTTTGATTCCCTTTATTCTCACAATGAAATGTTTACTTAATGAGAAAGTTTCTATTCTCTGAATAAAAGCAATGTGGTATGAAAAAGTGCTCATAGCATTCCTGGTTTATCAATGTTCTATTGAAATGCTCCTTTTTTAGGAAGTGAATAATAAACAGGAAATTGGACTGAGAGTTGTAGGAGTATTGATGAGAAAAGACAAAGCCTGTCAGAAAAACGGGCAAAAAACCTGATGATTCTTTGTAAGCAACCAAACGTCGTTATTATGGGATGGCAATCTTATTTGTACTGAAAGTTTCCTAGTTTTGATAAAGATGTGAGAGCTTGTATGCATTTTTTGTACATTCTAAATTGTGATGTCCCAAGGCCAAAATCGATAACATACCTAGAGAACCGTGTGTGATCTGTCCTCAGCTCAGCCTCTTTCTCTCTCTGATCTCCCTTCCTTCTCACTCCAGCTACCCTGCTCTTCGCTGTATCATGTCACACCTCAGGGCCATGGCGCTGGAGGTTCTCTTTGCCTCAAACTCACTCTTCCGCACATGTCTGAATGGCTGACTTCCTCTACTTCCTGAATCCTCTGTTCAAATGTAGTCAGTGAGGCCCACTGACTGCCCTTTTAAATTGCAGACTGCCCATACCCCTTAATTTAATTTTTTTCCATTTGCATGTATCCCCCCTTTAACACTATATAATTTACTTATTTATTGTATCTCTCCCCGTCTTAGGATGTAAGCTCCCAGGAATCTTTTTTCTGCTTTGATCACTCTTGTGTCCTAAGTGTTTACTAAGGTACCTGGCAAATCTAGGAGCTTAATTAATATTAATTGAATAAGTGTTTGAATCTCTCAGGATAGCGAGCAAAGAACTTGGGAGATATATATATATATATATATATATATATATACTGAGAGATTCAAACACTTATTCAATTTACTCAGGAAATCCTTATTGTATGAAAAGAACCATTTTAGATTGTATAATTTGCATTTTATAGAGCACTTTGAATTCCCTATTACACATACCCAACAGTTCAGCTGTGACAGGTTAGGACTGGAGTCATTGTACCCTACGTTGCCACCCGCCCTGGATAGGAAATAGAGTGGATGAGTAGCTTGTCTAAAGTTACAAAAAGGGGGCAGTCTTCTGACTCCTATTAAAATGGAATTGCAGTTGCTTTACAGTCTGGGGTAGAGATTTGCAGTTTGCAGAATGGAACATGTCATTTCACTTATAAACTGTTTTCTATCTGGTATGTCTGTGTTGCTTCCAAGTTTATGTTAAGAAGATGTTACCTTTTATTTAGATGTTGAAGCCTTACAGCGTTTATTGTCATTCATGGCAACAATAGGTAGCAGATTATTTAATTTGGAGGAAGAAAGCATTAAAAATTTATGAAATTAAAGCAAAGTTGATCAGTATCATAGTACTTTTTATTGTTGGCGCTTTTTCCGGCTCTTGATTGTTTTACAAAACTTTTCTCCCTCTGTTGACTTTTTATCCTTTTAATAGAGGAAAGGTAAAAGTGGAAGCTTTAATTCTAGGTTTCGTGAAACTTGTTAAGAACTGGGAAGCTTTTGTGTAATGAATTGGGGGAAATTTCAGTATTTCCGGTCGATGCATAAGGAGCAGTAATATTGTATGCGAAACTGAGGGAAGGGAAAGTGACTTTCAGAAACGTGCCTGCTCTGTTACCCACCTGCGATGCCTAACGTAATTGCATCTAATCAATCACCATTCTCTGGCCCTAACCACGCGGGCCGGGGCGGGGAGGGGGGAGGAGACAGCACGAGCTACTCAGGTCCAAGCAGCCTAGACCCTGCGGTGCGGACTCCCGGGCCGCCGAGGTGCTGGGCCGCCTCCCTCCGGCTGCTGATTGGCGGACCCCGCAGCATCAGCAGCACCTCCCGACGCGCGGCGGGCAGCGAGCCTCCTGCAGCCACAGCCTCCGGGATCCTCAGCGCCCTCCCGGCGAGCCCGCGGACTCACCCTGCGAGCAGCTGCGTCTTCGCCCGCCGCCGCCCCCGCCTTCATCCCCTCTCCTTGGCCGCTGCCCAACAGGTGGAGGTCCCGGCAGCCCAGAAAGCCACGTCTGGGCCGGGCCGGGGAGGCGGGGGCCAGAACCCCAGGGTCGCGCGCGGCCCCATCCCGGCCCCCCGAAGCGCCGCGGGCGCCGCGCCCCAGCCGCCAAGACGCCTCGCATCTTGTACCGCGGGAAGAGCGGGTCTTCGTCCAAGATGGGCCGACAGGGTTTGGGGGGCGCCGGCGCCGCGGGGCGCTCCATGCAGCGCTCCCAGAGCCGGAGCAGCCTCTCCGCCTCCTTCGAGGCACTGGCCGGCTACTTTCCCTGCATGAACTCCCTGGAGGAGGAGGAGGAAGGTGAGCCTGGAGTTGGGTTTTCTGTCTGTTTACATCTCGAACCTCGGGGAGTCGGTAGTTGGGGGGTGGGTGGGGGAGAGAACTGTAAGAAGCAGGGTCCCTGCCCCTCCGATCTCGGAGACTGTGATGGGGCGGGGGAGCCCCGGAGCGCGCCACCTGAGCCAAGTTCTGGCCACTGGTGGTTGGAGAGCTCCCCAGCGCCGCCTTGGGCAGCTGTTTTCCTAGTGCGTGGACTTACCAAGCGCTTTTAAGTTGAATGGGGATGGGTACTGGTGGGAGGCAGGCGGCGCCTGCGGGGTGCTCCCCGCTCTGTTTTTGTTTACCGTCATCTTGGTATTTGCATTTAAGCCCGAGGACGGAAATGCTCAAAAATTCAAGGTAGCAGCAAAACTTTGAAACAGGCGTCCCAGAATGCACAGGTGAAGGCTGACACCACCAGAGGCGGGTTGTGCTGTGGAGACTTGGAACTTTGTTCACAGGGCACACAATGCTGTGACTCTGACCACTGGTGGTCCGTCTCTGGTGTTGGAGCGATGCCTTTATAATTAAGCTCATGAGAAAAACAGGCGAGGGGACTCACTGTTTCAAACTTTTCACCAAGTGGTTTCAAGTCCTTCATAAAGTTTTGAATAACACAACATGTTTTCTTTATAAAGAACTTCCCTGTAAGTTTTAACTGACACTAAAAATATAATTTGTAACTCAAAGTAAGAACTGACTGCTGAATAATAATAGCGTCCCAACATTGGAGATACTGTTTATTAATTTATTGATATACTAGTTGTAAATTGTGTTCGCCTTTACCCATAAATACAGAAGTTATCATCATCATGTAAACCCTATTGTACATAACGGGATTTATTGTGCCTTTTTTCTGTGACCATCAATGATTTCTTATTGGGGAATCTGTAGTGAGGCTTGGTTTGGAAGAAACTAACTACCTGCTCTCAGAAGAGGTAGAAATAAAGTTTTCCCTCTGTTTTGCACAGTGGGGAACAAGGAAGTGAAAGACAAAGGAGGAATAGTGTGTCTGAAAGTGGCCTTCAAAATAATTGGCTAGTTAGAGCTACCCAAGTTCCTTCCAGCTTACTGCTGCAATATCAGGTTGCTATTGATCAATACAGGTTTAATATCAGGGTACTTCCCTAAACATGGTTTAAACTTTTCATGGTAATCCTTTGCTGTTCTTGTGTGCACGTGTACATTTCATTTATTTTCTACTAGAGGTCCGATGCACGAAATTCGTGCAAGAGTAGGCCTTCCTTTCCTCTGGCACCCGGGACCCAGGCTTCCCTCACAGCCCCGGCTTCGCCCGGAAGGTCGTCCAGAAGGACGTCTGGTCTAATTAGCATATTACGCTTTTATTATTATAGATAATTACATGCTTAAAATTTCAGGGAAATGTAAACACGTCAAGAATGTAGAAGCTCAAATTAGGTAAGCAAGTGATTATAATTATAGCTAAAAATTTCAGTGTTTATTGTTAGCCAGGCACTGTTCTAAGAACTTGACATGCATTTAATCTCTTAGGCCCACGACAACCGTGAGAAGCAATACGTCCTTTCATTATCCCCATTTCACAAATGAGGAAACTGAGACAGAGGTTCAGAAACGTGCCCATGTTCACCCAGACAGTAGGCATGAGTTACCTTTGAACACAGGCCGTCAACAAGACAAGCTATGCACTCAGCTTCAGCCTACACTGGATCACTATTTACATATACTCAGCTACAGTCACATACCTAGTAGTGGTGAAGCTGGAACCCAGGTGGGCCTGAAAATCACATTTAAATAAAACACATTATTGTAGACTTGTTTCTCAAAAAATTTTTTTACACCAGGTCCTCAGTCTTGAGTTTGCTTCAGTTAAACTATCATCATTAAGCTGTAACTAGAATTGTTGGATTTACAAAGTACCATCCTAAAAGCCTTTTTTGTGACCAAAAGAAAAAAGCTTATATAAATGTGAAGATTTTCAAAATTTAAGGTACATTCGTCTAACTTTGGCTCTTGCAGACTGGTCCCAAAGGAAATCCTTACATCTACACATGGCTAAATTGGAACAGATTTTTGTCCTATAGTATGGCCTCTTGAATTGCCAAGACAAAATGTTCCATAAGGAAGCCAGCATTTAAAAAATGAAACATATAGTTCTTTACAGGTAACTAGAGAGGAGGCATTTTCTATAAATGAGAGTTCTTCCCACTGGGTTACTGTCCTTTTACAGCCAACAGAAGAAATCCTAACTTGCTTTTTTGATTTCTCAATATTTCTACCACCCTCGAAAGTCCTGATTTTTTTTTTTTTAGGGTATTTCAACATACCCTGCAGAGTTGTAAAAGTTAGAAATCAATGGCCTGGAGCAGTGTTGCTTCACAATTTTTTTTATTGAAACAACCCACAGAGGATACATGAAGTTCATGTGGATAACATACCCTCATGAGCCTACTCAAGAATATGTTATTATAGTCATAACTGTGAAACCCATTCTGACTTACAAAGTAAATCCGTCGCAACAGATGAACTTCACACTGGTTGAGAACAACTTGTCTATAAAGAGAAGTGATCTAGCCCAGTGGTCGGCAAACTCATTAGTCCACAGAGCCAAATATCAACAGGACAACGGTTGAAATTTCTTTTGAGAGTCAAATGTTTTAAACTTAAACTTCTTCTAACACCACTTCTTCAAAATAGACTCGCCCAGGCCGTGGTATTTTGTGGAAGAGCCACACTCAAGGGGCCAAAGAGCCGCATGTGGCTCGCGAGCCGCAGTTTGCCGACCACTGGTCTAGTAGATCAGTTCAGTAAGCCAGTCTGGTTGTGAAGCTAGCCTATTTTTTGTCTTTTTGGAAATAGTGCCATAGCTAAATAACCTCAAAGTACTCTGTCTTCCAGTCCCATATTCTCATTTCATTCTTGCGCAGTGTGTCCAGACATTACCTTTCTACAAAAGAGGTGCCAAGAAGTTGATGGAGAGACCATGTTCTTCCCACGCATTTGTGCATGTAGAATTATTGATTGAGGTTATTTTATGTGCTAGGAGCTTTGCTAGTCCCTGAACTAGGTGGATATGCTCCCTACCCTCTTAGTGTTTTCAGTCTCCTGGAAATAGGAATTTATGGGAGTAACTAGGAAGGTGAAGTACAGAGTGCAATAAAAGATGATAAGAAAACCTCATTTAGGAGTTAGAGAAGGATGCCCTGGGAAAGTGAGAGTTAAACATGAATTCCGGCATCAGGGACAGAGCCCAGTCTCTCGCGTGCCTCCCCCACCCCTTTTACAACAGCTTGCTCAGAGTCCACAGCCAGCAAGAGGTGGAGCTAGGATCTGTACCCCGGATCCGGCTCTGGGGTTTATAATCCTAACTACTCTGGGTATTGTTTCTTTATGATTACACTGGATTTTCTTATAATATGCTATATTCTTAAAAAAATAAGTACAATAATAACAGTTACCATTTATTGAGCACCTTCTCTGTGCCCCATTTCTTTGATTTTGTGATAATTCTTCAAGGAAGTTATTATTTTCATCATTTTACACATGTAAAAACGGAGACTTAGAGAAGTTAAACAACGTGGCCATGGATTATAAATCTCAATGGGGCTGCTTTCAGTGAGGATGAAACAGGCATAATTTATGATTGCTGACTGGTCTTTATGATTGCTGACTGGTCTTTTTTTTTTTTTTTTTTTTGTAAGCTTGCAGGGGTTTTTTCACATAATTTGAGTTTTTGCTTTCTTGTTCTTGGGTATATTTCAAAGCTCTGAGTACTATTTTTAAAAAATAAAAGTAACAATAATAGTACTTTGCTATATTTAACAGTTTATAAATTATGTTTACTGATTTTATCACTGAATCCTAAATGGTGTTATCTTCACTATATAAATTAGCCCAAACATTGAGTATACTTCCCTAATATAGAATATTACTGCATATAGAGGCTTCAAACATTGCGGGTAATTCTGAGAAAGAAGGAACCATTTTAAGGAAAAAGATACCATTCTTAGTAGGAAAAACAAACCCACAACTTCCGACCCATAGACCGAAGGCCAAATAGCATGGTCATATAATGTAGGAAAATGGCTCATTTTCTAATACTTGGTAGGTCTAGTTTCTCAGAAACTACCTTAATTTACCTGTGCAAGCTATTCTTAATTAGTTTTGAATGTATAATTTGTGATGAATTTGATTCACTTGATTTTGTGGACTGCTTCTTCTGGTTAAAAATATGGCTTGGCAACCATACAGAACAGATCCTGTCAATAATATTTAACTGAATAAATTAGCTCATTTAATTTCTTTTACATGCCACGAGCTTGAAAATTAAGTTGCAAGAAAATCATCAAAGAACCAAATATTTTCAAAATCACCAGATAAGGAAGTTTCTTTGCAGATGATGGTGAAGCTATGAGGAATTAATATACAAGGAACTAAATAGACTATGATAGAAAGACCTATTTAATTTTCCCCTACTCTTTAAGATGCTATGCAACCAATAAGAAGAGTATAAAAGACAACTTGTTCTAATCTTTGTATATGATAACATACTTCATTCTTAATAAGCAGCCCCATTTGATTAAAATGGAGCTTAGCACTTTGCCCATGTTTCATTAAAATAAAAAAAGTTTCCATACACTTAAATGTAATCCTCCTAAGAACAGACATCATGCCTAGTACAATAGGTATCCAGTATCTATTAATAACAGTATATAGTCCTACCATTCTTTGCAAGCTGAATATCAGTATAACTGACAAGACATAATATCTGTTACATTTATACTGTTTTTAAATTATAATGTGATTTGATTAGGACTTTTTAAAATTCAATAATCATAGATTTACACTTCTTCAAAATGCCAATAATAGGGACAGGACATGGATACAGATTTATAATATAAATATGTATCTTTTCTAGGGGATATTATTTTTTGCTAGTTGATGATTATGTGTAATAAAACATTTCCTAAATGAGTCCATACCATATTCAGCAATAATACAATGGTTTTCTGTTAGATTTACATTCTAGGCAGATAAGGTGAGGCAAAAGATTTTGGAATTAAAGAAAATAAGTGAACACCAGTTTCACTCGGAGTGCTTATCACATATCACCTTTTTAATTGAAGATTCAGAATCGTTCACTGTCAAGTGTCCAGACAGTACCCTTAAAGCAATTTGAAACTTTACTACAAAAGTCAAGTTAAACCCCAAATTTGCTTTCAGCCTTCAGTATGTTCACTAAATTCAAAACTAGTCATGGGGATGGCCTTTCCTCTGGAGACAGCTTGTACGAAGTGACTTACAAACACCCATTAGAAAGTTGTAATGGCAGCACCCCATTGCCTCCAAAGAGTATGGTTTAAGGTAAAAGCTCTCTGCTGTTCTTACATGTGATTATTGATCGCACAAGATCAGTCTATACATTTGTTCTATCTCATATTGTAATGGTGTGTGATTGGAGAAGATGGGGGTTTACTTAATGCTATGGATATATAATACTATTTGAGCAATTGAAGAAAAGGCTAACATAAAAATGATTATCAACTCTAGTTTTGAAGTATCATTTCTTAAGATTTAGAGTTTGCCTGATGAGACTAAAATGAAAGGAATGTTTATTTTAGCTATTTCAGTCATCGGTTTTTCCTTTGTAACTCCTATAAGTCAGGGGCCAGGATGGCACCATTTATCAGTGAAATAGGCCAGTTATCATGCAAAAGGGAAGAGCAAGGACTCTGAGAAGCTGGAGGAAGCTTTCCCGTCCATCGAGGAATGGTAGTCCTCAGTTCTAAATGATTGATGCCAAATTGAATATCAGCCCAGGGTTGGCAAATCTACTCTGACTTATTCCTCTAAGAGAAGCTATAAATCTGCATGTTACTTAAAACATTTAAATTTTAAAGTGTTGGCACATAAATGAAAAATTTTAACATTATTTGGTCCAAACAAAGTGTACCTATTGACCAATATGTGCCACCAGCTGGCAACTTCTATCAAGGAAATGCTTCCTTCTCAACTTCTTTTCTCAGTTTTCCTTCTTTCCCATCCCCATTGTCACCTTGATAGTTTAGAACCACATTAGCTCACCTTTGAAATCATCTGAGTCTCTCAATCTGCTGTCTCTACCTTCTGGATCTCCCCACTGCTATCTAACTTCTTTGCCTCTATCAATTCCCTTAAACATCATCTTGATGTTGACACCACTCTTCTAAAATCTTCAGTGGATTCCCATCTCCCACTAAATGAAGCCTTAGGCTTGGCACTCAGAGTTGAACAATTTGGTTCTTCCATAGGATAGCTTCTCTGCCTTCTACAGCCCTTAGAAACTATCAGTGAAACTAAGTGAATCAATGAAACTAAGCCTTCTTGCTCTTTACCTCCAAATCTTTGTTCATGCCTTTCTATTCTTCTTTTACCACTGTACATGCATGCCTAATTGCCCTTCAGGTTAGGAATGTTGCCCCAAATCATACTGCAGAACTAGCCCTGCAGAACTACCACTTCTGTTGGGCACAGACATCACAGTATGTACCGGTGTCAACATTGATGTTGAGTCACTGCTACAGGGTCGCTCCCAAAAACTATATATTGTGGCCTCTGCCCTCCTTAGAATGGAAGCCTGTGGTGCCTCTGCTTCTTTGTTCCAGTAGCTTCAGATTCCAAGTTTGAGACAGTGGTTGGAATCTGATTAACAGAACCTTGGTCCTGTGCTCCTGCACTAAAATGATACTTGACAATTTTAACTTCTACAATTGAAGAACGAGACATTTCTCGTACGTAAGAAGAGTGTTCAAATGCTGGTGAGCCGAAAACATGAACAAATATCTACTTAACAATGAAAAGTAACTACCAATGAGGAGGGGCGGTTATTAAGCTCGTCTTACTGACCTATTTAATTTTTTAAAATACTAGTTTGCTGTTAATTATTTTCCTCTTTGCTCAATAAGCATAAGTAGACAGGAAAGGTGGGGGTGGGAATCAATGGGAGAAGGCTAAGGGAAAGAATATGACTCTTAATTTTAACATTTTCTGCAGATTTGGCCACACAAATATCCATGCACACTCTTATTTTACATATAGAATAGAGTCAATTCCTCCCCAGAAAGACAACCTTAAAATGTCGTACATTTACTGCGTGCAGACTAAAACCTAGGATTTTGAGTGGTGTGCAGCCCTCTCGCTCACACCCAAATTTGGCTTTTCACGTTACAGTGACCTGTACCAAGAAAGACAAGTCATCTGCCTTCCATACATCCAATTTAAATGGTACATAACAACAGGATGACCAAATGAAAATTCTCATTTCGAAAGGAGAGGATGGGAACACAAAGCAATCCATCATCCACAGAAATGATAAAATTCCACTCAGAAGTAATGGTGAAGGTTGAAAACAGGATTCATTTCTTGGCTTACTCACTTGGCACTTTTGGTTCTGTTTTCTGGAAAGTGTTTCTTTGTCCTTTATTCTTCGAAGCTACAGGGTTTACACTGAAGAGGAGGCCTCTAGCTTTCTGCCTGCTTGCTAGTGCAGGTTAGGAAACTCAGTAGTTACTTTAGGGGTTGAACAGACTTTTGTATGTGGGCTAGTAATTCTTTTTTTCTATGCAGGTCCTTCAAAAATTCAGTAGGCTTACAGTCTTTTTGACTCCAGTTCGTTTCAAGTGTGGGTAACTCCAGTCAAACACCTCACTGGACAAAGATTTTAAGCCTCAAGTTATTGTTCTTTTAGTTTCTAGCCTCTGTGTCCTTTGCTCTCAATTCAATGGCAGTCACCTTGATTTGAAAGCAATGGGTTTGGGTGGGAAGGGAACCCCTTAATTCAATTTGGTCAGAAGGCTTTCCCCTTTGGATGGCAAGATCCCACTTATTTATACACACTTTTCTTCCTGCACGTTTAGGATAATTTTACATTATTTCAGTCATTTTTAAAATCAGACTTTGTATAGCATTTTACAGTTGTCAAACTTTTTATACAGATTATGGTATCTGATCCTTATTCATCAGTACTCATTAAAGACCACTACATGTCATATATTCTGTGATGTAGGCTAAATATGATCCTGAGTTTATGCAAAAGACCTCAGCTTCAGAAAGGGAGATTACCTGCCCAGAGTTCTAAAATGGCCAACTAGAGCTTGAACTCATATTGTCTGATTCTAAAATGGCATGCTCTTCCCAGGCCGATGGAGGAACATGTTGCTATCTGGGTCCACAAAGAGCAGGCGGGGGGCGGGAGGGATGTGGTAAGTCACACATCAGCTGTTGAAGCTTCTGCCCTGAAGTTATATGGACCAGTTTTGCTCACATTTCACTGGCCAAGCAAGTCACATGACCCCACCTTGCTTCAGAGGTGGGGAGAAAAGTGAATCTATTTAAACAGCCCTAATATCTACCATAATTGTGACTTCTGCTTGTAGTTAACTGTATTATAGCTATTAACTACATAGCTTTCATAATAGTTGTAAAAGCTGTTGGAATGAATGAATTTGTGCTAAACTCTGAAACAATTTTGAAAATCAACTGTTAATTTTATTAAATTCTATTTTATTTTAATTGTTAATGCAGATCCTGAATTAGCCCAAAAGAAATGGTCAGGGAGTTGTCCCTATTTTGTTTAGACTTTCAGGGATTTTAGTTATATTTTTTATAGTTAGAAGCTCTAGCAAGCATAAATATCAGTGCACAGCTTTTATATACTAATATACTGTCCCCATATTGAGGTCTTGTAGGACAAAATAGGAAAATAAATCAACCTCTTTCATGTCTTGATATAAACTCTGTAGATGGGAAGTTATGGCCACAGTGACCACCATGGAGTGGGGAGAGTGCTGGAGGCAATTCTTATACTTGCAAGTTGGAGGTAGTGGGAGTTCAAGTGCAATGTGAAATTATTACTGGTTTTTAAAGATGAAAAGCTACTAAAGAGGAATTAGCCACTCTGGGCCTCAGCTTTCTCATTGCTACAATAAGGGAGCGCATAAACTACAAAGGTGCACTGGATCCCAAAGACAGCTTCTGAAATTCTATGATTCAGTAATTTTAGGAATTCTAATTTTAATGCATTGTTAAAATTATTTAAATGTAATACAAAATGGCTTCTCCAAATTATACTCACTCCGGAAATTGGTAGTTTTGAATAAAATGCAAATAGAGTGCCTTATTAACTCAAAGGACATAAATTATAGTCAAAGCTAACCGTTAAAGTCAGGTTTCAGAATCTACCAGCCTGTCAAACCTGTCCCCATAAGTCATTTTGCATATTAACATCAAGAAAGTTCTGACTCGCCCTAACCGGTTTGGCTCAGTGGACAGAGCGTCGGCCTGTGGACTCAAGGGTCCCAGGTTCGATTCCGGTCAAGGGCATGTACCTTGGTTGCGGGCACATCCCCAGTAGGGGCTGTGCAGGAGGCAGCTGATCGATGTTTCTCTCTCATCGATGTTTCTAGCTCTCTATCCCTCTCTCTTCCTCTCTGTAAAAAATCAATAAAATATATTAAAAAAAAAAAAAAAGAAAGTTCTGACTCTAAAGTAAGTCTGTCTGCAATAGGAGATGAGATCTTCCAGGGGAGCGTAAACAGGGGGGGACCTATGGAGATAGGATTTGGAAAGAGGTCACTGTGACTTTAAGTTTGGCCTTTCATGGTGAGCTCATTTGGGGGCTTGGGAGATTTCCAAATGTGTGGTAGCAAAGAGGACCTTTTGGTTTTTGTTGTGAAGTCACTCGGGGTTTTCTGGTTTTCAGATATTGTTAGGGAAACTGGCCCTTTGGTAGTTTATTTACTCAAGAGGCTTTCTTTGAATGTAGCCTGTGCCAAGTAAATGAGTCATCATACTGAGCAGAGCAGAATAACAGGGGCGCCTCCTGTGTTCAGCTTCTGCCTGTGATGTTTTGCAATTCAGAACTTGATTTTTACCTGCAGGCATTTTCTCCAAATGCACGTTGGCTTAAAATACCTAACAGGAGAGTGAGTGGTTTAAGGGCTCTACAACATAATCTGGGCCTTAGTTCTATAGTTTGCTACCTGAGTATTTTTAAACATCTTTACACACACACACATTATGCATTTATAGATAGGTAAGATATGTGTGTATATATACTTTAATAAATATACACTTTTTTATTGTGGCTATTGAGCTCTTACAAATAATTGTAGGTGGTCCACTCCTGTGGTTATAATAAATTATTTTCATAGATCTCTCCATTAATAACTATCTAAAAAAGTACTTATTGCTGATTACCACAAATTTAGCAGCTTAAAGAAACACCCATTCATTAGTCACAGTTCTGGGGGTCATACCTGACATGTCTGGGTTTTCTGCTTAGTGTGTCATGTGGCTGAAATCAAGGCGGGGCTGGGCTGAGCTCTTGCCTGGAGGCTCTGGAGGAAAGTCTGCTTCCAGGGTCATCCAGCTCCCCTGTTTCCTTGCTGTTAGAGATTGCTCTGGGGTCCTTTCCACAGAGTCCCCTCCATCTTCAAGCCAGTATAAGTGTACATGAATCCTTCTTGTGTTTCAGATCTTCCTGATTGACTTTTCTGGAACCTCCCAGAGAAAGCCCTCTTGCTTTTTAAGATCTCATGTGTATATGTTAGGCCCACAAAGATAATCTTCAGGTTAACTGATTAGTAACCTTAATCACATCTGCAAAATCCCTTTTGCCATGTTAAGTAACATAATCATGGAGGCTATCTTAGAATTCTGCCTACCACACTCACTTTATGTAGAACCTTCAGTGTTATATAGGTTCAGTTTTCAGGTTGAACAACATGACAGAGCATTTGGAACACTAAATGAATTATATTAGTTTAAATTACTTTTATTATGAACATGATGCAAAAGATTTGTGGTACTGAAACACATTTACTTTTTAAATAAGTCTATATATGTATCAGATAAAAGTACATTTAAAAGACATATTTTAAGGAGCTCTTATAAATGCCTAGCATATTGCCTAGAATTCTTTGATTCCATCAGGTGACAAGGAGTAGCATTATCTTCCTCAATGCATGCTACTAACCATGGTCTTGGTCATACACTAATGATACAAACTAGGAGACTTCAGAGCTAAGAGATCAAAGATCATCTGTCATCCTCCCCTTCCTTTTTTGTAAATGAGGAACCAGAGACTCAGTGAGGGGATATGACTCAGAGAAGGCCACAGGGCCAGCTAATTAGTGGTGGAAATTGGCCTAGAATACATGTTTACTGATTCCCAATTAATAACAGTGTCATTAATTGAAGAATTTCTATATAATAGGTACTACTCCAAGCACTTTAAATATATTGTTTTCTTTAATCCTCACAAAAACTCTGTGAGGTAGACATCATTATTGTCAACGCCATTTCAGTTTGAGAAAACTGAGTCATGGGAGGGTAACTTAGTCAGCATCACCCAGCTGGTACGTGGTCAGAGAGACAGTTTGACACCAGGACCTGACCTCTTCGCTGTGCTCTTCTCCTCCCCCCACCAGCTGCTGTAACAGGGCCTCACACGCAGCGCAGAGTTAGCTTAGTACCGTCTCCATTGTAGGCTGCACAGGCTGCCCATTGGTGATCTGACAGTCAGTCTGTGAATAGCAGAGAATTTGAAGTCTGGGAACTGTGCACGCACTCCGTCCCTGTCATTTTCTTTGTGGTTTCAGGGATCTGTGTAACCCTCTGGGAC
The DNA here is from genome assembly GCF_963455305.1 of Plecotus auritus. Lineage (NCBI taxonomy): Eukaryota > Metazoa > Chordata > Mammalia > Chiroptera > Vespertilionidae > Plecotus > Plecotus auritus. The sequence goes on from NC_137777.1 coordinate 15,914,862, forward strand.
TCGGATGCTGTATCTGTAAGATGGGATCCCTAGAGTTGTTCTGAAAAGGATGCATGTAAACAGCAATCTGTAAACAAGAGGACCGCATGCCCGTTGTATTGTTGTTCTTTGACAAATGATGGCTGGTTCTCGTCACCCTGTAACAGCAGATTTTCTCCTCGCTTACGCTGTGAAAGACTCAGACGTGACACATAACACAGTTCATCTTTGCCATTGCAAGGGCTTTGTCCTGAGAGCTTTAGGAATCTCGTTGCTTTGAAAGTCGTGTTTCCTGTACATATCCTCGTTCCACATCTTCCAACTTAACGGAAGTTGTAGATCTCACTAGATGGTGATTGTTAACAGGGCATTCTTCCCAGGAACTGAGCAGGAGAGCTACATGCAGAGGCCAGGACTCAGCCCTGGGCCTGGCTCCCTCACGCCAGCCCGGTACCTTCCATGATTCCAGTTTACACCTGGACAAAATGTTACTGCTTTTTGATGTGGCCATTTGGGAATTGCTCTAAATAAAGTCATACATATTAAATTGATGAATACCAAGATCTATTTTAAACACTTTAACCTCTTTCTTATATGTATTTTTCGCTATACCATTTTAAAATAAATTGCAGGTAATATAACATTTCAGGTATAAATATTTCTTGTAATAAATAAGGACATTTTTTATGAGACATGCCATTATCTACCTAGGAAAATTAATAATTTCCTTATCTCCTTTAACAGCCAATCACTACTCAAATTATCCCTACATGTCCTAAAATTGCTTTTAGAGTGTTTTGCTTTTATGGTTTCTTGTTTTGTATTAACCCCCCCCCAAAAAAAAAAATATTAAAGCCATCACTCACAGCTTTTAATAGTTACATCTCTATGATATATTTTTTTTAAATCTGGAACAATTTACTCAACCTTGTTAGTTTATTTTCATGATATTAGCTATTTTGAGAGATTAGGCCAATTCTCTTGAATGAAATCCCATGTTGTGGGTTTGTCTGATTTTTTTTTAATTGTCATTTATCTTTTTACCCTCTCTTCTGTATTTTTGAAAACTAGAAGTTGGTTCCAAAGATCTGATGAGAAGCAGGTTGTATATTTTTGTTCGGAACAACTCAATAGGTGATATTGTGTAGGTTGTATCAGGAAGCACATATGATTGTCCTGCTATTAGTGCTGCTAAGTTTGACCACTTGATTACGATGGTGATAGCCAGGTCTCCCAGTGTTAACATGTGTTTTCCTTGAACAAGTAGAACTAATCCGTGGAAAGATTTTTTTTTTTTTTTTTTTTTTTGGCTCATATGAATAGTTAGTGATGTTAGCATTCATCAATGTGCCTTATTTGAATCATTCATTCCATTGGAGGTTACAGATTGGTAATTTTAAAATGTATTCCTTTTACATTTCATATATAGTTGATTTCAGAGAGGAAGGAAGAGGAAGAGAGAGAGATAGTAAAACAAATGGTGAGAGAGAATCATTGATCGGCTGCCTCCTGCATGCCCCCTGCTGAGGACTAAGCCTGGAACTGGGCATGTACCCTGACTGGGAATGGAACCGTGACCTCCTGGATAATAGGTCGATACTCAGCCATTGAACCACACCAGCCCGGCTCCTTTTACATTTCTCCACTAACATTCCTCTGTAAAGAAGAGCTTTCTCTCATCAACGGCAGATACTTCGTATCATCTTAAGTTCATATCAGTACAACATGTTTATTTCAATTATTTAAAATATCAACCTTAGATTATGGAACTGAGCTGGAAATGAGTCATAACTGTTAATTTTATATATAATATTTAAAGCATTTTGATGTACATCAAAGGTGACAGTGGAGAATAGATAAAATTTAAAGCAGTGTTTCAAATGGTGAACAAATATTACGAGAGGTTTGGTGAATCATCAAGTCACTGGCAATATCAGCAAATATGTGTTGATCTAAAATGAAATTATTAATATCAGGCACTAAAAGAGCTTATTGAATCCCCAAAACGCTAATGATATGCATGGTCACTGTCGATAATATTTAGACCTGACAAGAAGTAAAGTATTACAGATCATTTGGACTATCACCCTGTTGTTCCAGCTCTGGTAGTCTCTCAGAGCCACATGCCAACATGCAAGGCCCTTTATCATGTGACCCACCCCCACCATTACTCCTCCTGTCTTCTTGCTTCTTCTTGAATCTGCCCATTGTGCAAGCTCAGCTCAAATTCCACTCCCTCTATGAGGACACTCCTTCCTCCCCGACCTCTCAGATAGCACTCCTCACCTCTGTCACATCTGTAGTACTCGACTCTGTTTCCTATTTGGTCTTCTAATTGACTTCTATAAGTAAACCTCATATCCAAACTGATCCAAACCGCTGAAGATCCTTGAGGACACGACTTGCCCATGACCAGATATTAAAAAGCTCTTTTTACCGGATGTTGCTGGGTTTTTGTATTCCTTTGGGAATCTCTCTGAAAGTTACCAACAGATGAGGAACTATTAGCAAGCAGGGCTCTCTCCCTTGGCTGGCTTTCCCTGCCTTCTAACATCAATCATCCTGCAAAACACAGGATTCCATGTGAAAGTTCAGGCTAGCATTGAGTATTACTCAGCACCTGCTCTTTGGAAATCACATGAAGGCCTCGTTCTTTTACTATGCCAAAGAGAAAGGAAAAAGAAAAAGACGCGTATCAGTTAATCTTGCATTTAAATATTACAATAAAAACAAAGCTTATTACATTTCCCTTAGGTTGAAACTTTTTGTTTCTTTCACTCCCAGTTTGAACACTGTTTTAAATGGAAATGAAACAATGGCATTTTGTGCTTGAAGATTTTTAGAAAATGTTCATCCCACTCAAGGCATTGTTGGAAACACCTTTTCTCTCTCTTTCCTGAATAAGCCCTTTGTATTGGCGCAGTTCTTTTCCTCTGAGGACCTCGGAGTGTTGTTGGCTGATCCTTTTTCTCACCAGGTGGCGATGACCAAGCCGTCACCCCTTTTGCTTTCTGTCTGTGCAGAAGCAGGCGGTAAGAAGCTGCGGAGCACGGTGCAGAGAAGCACAGAAACAGGCCTGGCCGTGGAGATGAGGAACTGGATGACTCGCCAGGCGAGCCGGGAGTCCGCCGACGGCAGCATGAACAGCTACAGCTCCGAAGGAAAGTGAGTGAGGCCGGCGCGATGCACACCTCCAGGCCCCACTCCCTCTGCTCTCACAGAAACTGCCCACACACTCTGCAGGGCCATCTTGGTTTTCACTGGTTTGCTGTGGAGAGAATGTGGCCCCTCCCACTGAGAAATGAGGCATACCTGGCTTTTTATACCGGGGACCTAGGTCTGGGGATAAAATGTTGGGCTTTAATGGCAAAATGCTAAAAGGGGACATTCACAATGCATGCAATTAAAAATCTGCCCTCGCTTGAAACGACACACCTAAATGCACAAAAACAGTAAGCATCATGCCACTCCTGTGTGAACAATGCTAACTTAAAAATCTTTTCTCCGGGAGTCATTACTGCAAAGGACAGAACACGGCTGCATGCCTAGTTCCATGCAGTAGCAAACAGCGCAGACAAACGTAGTAGCCGAATGCCACAGATTGGGAGCCTTTCCTGTACACAGTTACCACACAGCTTCCCCTTGAATCGGCTGCACCTGAGATATTGTGGAAGCATTTATGAAGACTGTGTAGCCTTGTCACCAACAATCTAACAGTAATTAGCAACTGCAGATCAGCAGATGGGTGCATAAGTGACATTGATAGAGGAAAGTGGGGTTTACTGACTTCACGCTGTCATCCCCACGGAAGCATCAGCTGTTTAGACAACACACATGGGCCACTTCACCAGTGTGAGGCCATAGGCGCTGCTGGCAGAGTCTTCATGATATGCCCTACGGACCATTTGTCTAGCACGATTATATAAATAGAAGAGATGTGTATGGCTTCTCTGCATTTATAAATAAGGTTATGTGGGATACTTATGGAAATATCACAATGTTTGGATTAACTGTATATTTGGGGACTGAGTTTGGGGGAAGACATGGATTTGATGTGAATCAAGGATGCCTTAAAAGAGAGGGAGAATCGAGTACAAATGTGCACTGAGCACTCCGATAGATACGTTAGGGGTATCAAAAGTTTACACTGCCACCCCTCACATGTTTATAGTCTTATTGGAGAAATGGATGAATACTCATAAATTCATTCAACAAATAGAACATAGAGCTTCTAGAGTTCTGGGCACGGAGCTATGAGTTGGGGATATAAGCCATACAAGGGAGCCAAAATCAGTGGATGGACTTTAGAATCATATAGGCTTAAGTTCTCATCTGTTTTTTGGCATTATAGAAACTTGGGTGAGTTTCTATGCTTCATTTTAATTAATTGAGCTTAGCAATTATTCATTAAGTGCTTACAATACCCCAGGCACAGTTCTAGGTGTGGAGATGTATCAATGAACAAAATAGAAGAAAAGAAACAAACTCTACCTTCACCAGACCTATATATAGTATAGTAGACAAGATAGCCATTAAAGAAAAATTGTTAAAATATATAGTAGATTAGGTGGTATAAGTTTTAAGGTGAAAAACAGAGAAAGGGCCCTGACTGGTTTGGCTCAGTGGATAGAGCGTCGGCCTGCGGACTCAAGGGTCCCGGGTTCGATTCCGGTCAAGGGCATGTACCTTGGTTGCGGGCACATCTCCAGCAGGAGGTGTGCAGGAGGCAGCTGATCGATCTTTCTCTCTCATCGATGTTTCTGACTCTATATCCCTCTCCCTTCCTCTCTGTAAAAAATCAATAAAATATATTAAAAAAAAAAGAAAAGAAAAACAGAGAAAGGGGGAGCAATGATACAGGGTGTGTATAAGGTTTTATGTAGGGTAGACAGGGAAAAGGACACATCCAAGTAAAGACCTGAAGGACGTTAGTGAATATATGGATATTTGAGGGAGGAACATTCTACGCTGAAGGGATGGCTGGGGCCCTGAGGCAGGAGCCTGGGAGGCGTCAGCAGTGGAGGGCAGCACCGGAGTAAGGGCAGAGGTGGTAACAGACTAGGAAGTGAGATACGGTGAGCAGGGGTGGACAGTTTGTGTAGTCTGTACATATCATTGTGAGGACTTTGCTTTTACTCTGAGGGGTGAGAAGTCCCTGGAGGGTTTTGAGCAGACATCACTCTGACATCTGACATCACTCTGCCTGCTGTGGGGGTGGTAAGCAAAGGTGGCAACAGGGAGGTCCCTCAGAAGGCTGTTGCAGTCATGCAGAAGCTAGAAGATGAGGGCTTGGGCTAGAGTGGTAGCATTACTGGGGTCAGAGTCTAGATGTATTTTGAGCCAGTAATATTGATGTATAGTAGAGCCAGTAATATTGATGCATGTGATATGGCATGAGAAAAAGAGAGTGTATGAGTTTGCTAGGGTTGCCATAACACAATACCACAGACTGGGTGGCTTAAACAACAGAAATATATTTTCTCATCGTTCTGGAGGCTGGAAATCCAAGATCAAGGGTGTCAGCAGGGTTGATTTCTCCTGAGGCCCCTCTCCTTGCCTCGCCGTTGGCCTCCTTCTCACTGAGTCCTCACCTGGTCTCTCTGGGTGCATGTCCCTGCTGTCTCTTCCTCTCCTTATAAAGACACCAATCATATTAGATTAAGGCCCCACCCATATGACCTCACTTAACCTTAATTAGCATTAGTCATACTGGGGATTAAGGCTTCAATACATGAATTGCCCAGAGGGAGAGGGAGGGGGAAACACGGTTCAATCTGTAACAAAGAGGAAAGACATCTCCAAGATTAATTGAAAGGGTAAAGTTGAGGGTTAAGATGGGGACCCTCTGAGGTGAACAGAGTTTGTTTTTTGTTTGCTTGGGGTTGGGGACAAGTTATATTTCATTGCCTATTAGACATCCAAGCAGATATGTTGACTAAGCAGTTAGAATACAGGTCTGCGGCCCAAGGGAGAGTCCCAAGCTGGGGATGCCATTCTAGGCAGTATCAGCATAGATGGTGTTTAAAACCACGAGACTAGACGAGATTACTGTGGGACCGAGGACTTGGAAATGATAAGAGGTCAAAGGATCAAGCTCCCAATATTGAGGCAGAACTAGCAAAGGAGACTGCAGTAAAGTGGCCAAAAAGTAAAACCACGACTAGAGAATCTGGGAGACAAAATGGAAAACGGGTTTCAAGGAAGAAACAGGCATCCATTGTGTCAAATGACGCTAAGTTAAATAGTACTAATTAATACAGAGTATTAGCAGTTCAATATACCACTGCGGCGACTAGGTAACTTGATCAGAAAAATTTTAGTGGAGTGGAGAAGATAAAGCAAGGAAGAGAGCAAGGAAAAGTGTGGTAGAGTTTCAAGGGAGAGTGAGAGGAAAGACATTGAAGACAGCACACAGAGACAACTCTTTCGAGGAGTTTCAGGAGAGAAATGGGGTGGTAGCTGGAGAGGCAAATGGGGTTAGTGAAGGGAATTTTTTTTTTTTTGAGGTAGAAGAGATAATGGTATGTGTGCTGGTGGGAGTGATATGAAAAAAGTTTCTTCATCTATAAAATGGGTTAAATAATGGAATCTATCTCTTAGGGCAGCTAAGATGATCAAGTATGATAATGCCAGTCACGGAGTAAGTGTTCGATATGTCCTGAGCACTATTAATAGGAACCATAGTCCATGTCCTCCAGACAAGGAAGAGAAAGACACGTACGCGGAAGCCTGCAGTGCAGTGTGACCAGTGCTCCTGGTGACACCCATGGGGGGCTAGAGAATAAGGAGGGAGGACCATGGGATCGAATCAATGCAAGTGGCAAAATGGTGCCCACAGCTCCTGCAGAAAGGGCTACCGGGAAACCTGGCTGTCTGATTGGAAACAGAGGTTGAGGGTTTAATCCCATGTGTTATTCTGCTTTTAGTCTGATCTTCCCTGGTGTCCGCTTGGCCTCTGACAGCCAGTTCAGCGATTTTCTGGATGGCCTTGGCCCTGCCCAGTTAGTGGGGCGCCAGACTCTGGCTACACCTGCAATGGGTAAGTATTTCTGTCGCATGATTCTGTTGTTGTTCTTTTAGATTGTGGAGAATCACATTCTTTCCTTTTCTAGGATTCTTAACAGTATTATCAGCAGGAGTAAGTATTTTATAATTTAGCAATTTAAAAAAATCTTCAACTCATTTTTTCCCCATTTCATTTATATGCTTTTTAAAGTGAGATGTTATTCATAAAAGGTTAAATCTATATGAATTTAGGAAAGTAAGTGGGAAATGATAAAATGATGTTAGGCCAAGGCCTTTGCATAGCATTTTTCTTACTGCATTTGTGTAGTAAGTTCTGTTTGTTTCTCCCTCACATTCTACCAGGTGACATTCAGGTGGGAATGATGGACAAAAAGGGACAGTTGGAGGTGGAAATCATCCGGGCCCGTGGCCTTGTTGTCAAACCAGGTTCCAAGACACTGCCAGGTAAAAGCAGAAGAGATGCTTCTATTACTGCTCACAATCCACATTCTGCAATTTGGAGACTTCGTTTTTTATTAGCTGCTGAAAACTTTGTTTTTAGATCATCGAGGATTCTAACATGCGTCAGTTATCTGTAGTAGTTTGTGTGTGTGTTCTGAGTGAGCACCCGTGAGGGTGGCCTGGTAGGGGTAATCGACGCTGTTAGATAAGCATGTATGTATGTAGTAGAAACTGCTGCAAAATAGAAACTACCACACAGGTCATTCACTTTGTACAGCATGTCCATTAGTAATTCTTTTTCTCACTAGCTGGTGTTTTGTGTCATTCTTCCATTTGTCTGGAGCTTCAAAATTTTCCTCGTGAATTCTTAAGGTTCTAGAATTAGAATAAACATAGATACAGGCCTCCAAGTAGCATAAGCCTGTTTATGGAGGACATTCTCATGATAAGACTTACTTCCTGTAGTGACTGAAGGAAACGAGGCATCGTGATAAATTTTCAGAATGCCACATGTTTCGTACTGAAGGCGTGTGTGTGCTGGGTTGCAGTGCCTCAGACTCCTGTGCTGTGCAGGGATGTATGTCCGGATCTGATGCACAGAACAGCTGCTGAGGATTCTGAAACGGGGTTTCTCACTTCAGCCCCTCCACTGGCTGTCTGTGACTTTGAGTCTCTTAACTTTGCCACCCCTGCAGAAATTCTAAGTTATAATGTATATGACCTGTTGTACAGCCTTGTGGTGACTGAGGCAGGTGTATTTATACAGGTCTTGGAGCTAGTCGACCCACTGCCTTGGAAAGAATAAGATCATTTCTACATGCATGAAAATGCTTTCATGAAGAGTCTGTCAGATACATCTCAAGCTATGGAATTCAGAATTCGTTCCCTCTTCCCAGCTAATTGGACATATGATACAAAACCTCAGCCTTGTTGTGTGCCCACACCACCATGAATAAACAAACCCTTTGTGTTTATTAAACAAGTTTACTACCCAAATAAAAACCCCTTTGAGTGATAAAAAGTGATTTATGGGGATGGGTGAATAAAACAATACAGATTAAAGCATGTTTGATTAGATTGAAGTGTTGACAAATGAAAGATTAAGACATCTCCCTTGAATCCTGTTAGGGACTAGACCAGCCTTGGGCAAACTACAGCCCGTGGGCCGGATCCGGCTGTTCTATCCAGTTCTCTTGCTCTCTCCCCTCCGCTCCTTTACTTTGAATTTATATTAGTTCACACAAACACTCCATCCATGCTTTTGTTCCGGCCCTCCGGTCCAGTTTAAGAACCCATTGTGGCCCTCGAGTCAAAAAGTTTGCCCACCCCTGGACTAGAAGCATTTGACCTTAGTTAATGCAAATCTGTATAACCTGTTGATGGCAAATTAGTGACATTTCAGGGGCTGTCGACATTGCCTAAAACTGCCTGCATAGCTGATAGTTACTTTTTGTCTCCCTAATGATTTTGACCTAATGTGGAAAGGCTGGTGACTGGGGGTTGCCAGCTCGTTCTGACAAGGTTAACCTGTTGCAGATGTCACCCATGAGTTGGCTATTTCGCAACCACAGCGCATCACTTAACTCTCCTCTTTTCTTTCCCAAGCACCATATGTAAAGGTGTACCTACTGGATAATGGAGTCTGCGTCGCCAAAAAGAAAACAAAAGTGGCACGAAAAACACTGGAACCCCTATACCAGCAGCTGTTATCTTTCGAAGAAAGTCCCCAAGGAAAGGTTTTACAGGTATCTGCTGAGTTGTTTATCCCTCACCTAAGAAAGCGCTTTCATGGAGTCAGACCTTGTCGCCAGCATCCTTACTTACCACGTCCTTTTCTGTTCCTCACAGCTGAAGTTCTTGGGAAACTTCAGAGCAGGGGCCCGTGCTGTAAAGCTGTAGACACTCTTGTTTCCTTTAAAGTGACGTACAGACTAGCCAACCCCATCACCTGTGATGAACCTCCCTGGACCACTTATGGTCTTCACACTTCATACAGTTTTCCCAACACACCTTTGGATTCTAGTAGTGAAAGACAGCAATCCCAGTAGTCAATACAACTATTTAACGTGATGTTTGATGCCAACACATTAACTGAAAGTATTTTAGTTTACAAGTTTTTGCGTACATGATTGTACCAACATTATTCTCCTTTTTCTTTTGCCAACAGATCATTGTCTGGGGGGATTACGGCCGCATGGATCACAAATCTTTCATGGGAGTGGCCCAGATACTTTTAGATGAACTGGAACTGTCCAACATGGTGATTGGATGGTTCAAACTTTTCCCCACGTCCTCCCTCGTAGATCCAACCTTGGCCCCTCTGACAAGAAGAGCATCCCAGTCATCTCTGGAAAGTTCAACGGGACCTTCTTACTCTCGTTCATAGCAGCTGTAAAACTGTTGTCATAGCAACCAGCGTTACAAAAAAAAAAAAATCACAGGTCGCTAACCCTGGTAACACTGCATGCTTAATGTTGTGTCTTCTGAGCCTGTTTCTAGGGATACAAAGCGATCCTGTGTTCTCAGAGGAAGTCGCACACATTGTGCCCTAAAGAAGGCCCTCAGGCGAGAGAGCAGCGCTGTGAAGAACGGTCAGGTTTGGAGTTCAGTAACACTCAAAATTTTGGTCCAATCTGAAGCCATGGATTAATCTCAAAGAATCAGTCAGTCTCATGCAACAAAAGCCCTTTCAATGGCACCTTTATATTTTTACCGTTCCTTTCTCTTCATTTCTCTGACCCCAAAGCCCTGCTATGCCACAGAAATGCAGTGAGCGATTCAGCCACTAAGCCATGTGATAAGTCAAGGAGTGAAGTCTAGGAAGCATCAGGTGAAAAGCAGGAGACCAGAGCAGTGGTCCGAGGCAGAGCGTCAGCCCGCCCTGGGCAGCGGCCAGGAGCAGCCAGGCCAGCGTGCACGGGGGCAGACCTCGGAGCCCCAGCAGCCCTCACTCCCTCACGCCAAGATGTGTTGGACTGTGGGAAACAAAATTCTGTGGCTACACTGTACTGAATGAAATTAAAGAAACCTTTCTGCATGGACACAGATTAGCTGAATACTTAAGTTATTTTCTTGGGGCTGCAACTTGCAAAAAACAAAAACAAAACAAAAAAAATAAAACTCAGCCATTTTCAACAATTTATATTCTTTTTAAAAATAAATTTCACTAGTGCATGGTTTTAAAAAGGGGCAAGAATGCAACAGGGTGATACAAAGACACACCATGTTTATTATTTAATCATAGTCTGTGTTTTGGCAGACATTACAAAAGAAAATACTTTCTAGAAGTTACTTAAATTCTCTTTGTGACAAATAAATGAATATTCGGTTTATTTCCATGTTAAATATACAAATCTAATGAAGTTCAATATGTGCAAATTGTTCACATCTTTCTCCTCACTTTTCTCCTTCTCCCTCTTTTAATCTTTTCTTTTCTTTCTCCCTACCAGAGTGAACAGTATTCTAAAAAATTACCAGTTTTTGACCTGATACTCTCTTGTACCCCAGGTTTGATTCAGAGCCATAAGTGCTTCTGAATTTATGAATTTCTCAAGGGGAAAAAAATTTAAGAGCTTTCTGTATTTCAAGCATGTTGGAAAGGATTTTGCAACATGGCTTGGGAGTGCACTAAAGTAAGTCAGCATGTATTTGATAAAGAAGATATTTGAACTTTTGCAATCCGTTGTCCAGTGAGTGCATGGTAATTTTATTTTCGCCTTCCAAGTTTAGTTTACAGGAAAATTCTGAAATCATGTGGCCATTGTAATGTCCGATAAATTTGTTTTTAGCACCAGCATTATTCATACAGGGGTTAAAGTATTCTTTCTAGAAGGTCTTGGGTTTCGCTTTTTAATTAATGAAAGCAATTTCTTTAGCCAGTTTCCATTTACTACGTGGATAGAAACACTGCTAAAACTTTGGGGCCCTGGAACACAGGGCTGTTTATTAATTCATTTTTTTTTTCTGTAGTAAAATTCAATTTTTCACAAATTGTATTTCTAAATAGAGTAAACATGAATTTGCAACAAATAACTTTAAAGCTCCAGTTTTTAGATGACTCAAAGAAAGTCAATCTGCCTATTCACAGTTCTTTGATGCCATCACCAAAAGTCCACACACAAATCCCAAAAGTCAAACCCCTGCCTTTGACTTTACAGACAGTTGTTATTGCCATTGGGTGGTGCTACAAGGTCAGATTTCTCTTAAAGGCCCCCTGTGTACCGGAAACGTCGCTGGTTAATGTAATAAACCACCCGGACTTCCTGTTTCTGTATGTACACTCTGTAACGCATTCTTATAGGTTGATTTAATTTCTTGCAATGACCATTGAAATCCACATCCATATCATTTCTTTAACACCATGCACCAAAATTGCTTTTATTTTATTTTTTTTCTTTTTAAATTCAGTGGTGACCATTTAAAACTATCATGCTTGCTATGGTGCAAAAGTTAAAATGAGTATCACTAACAATGCCTTCTCTTTATGTGGTGCAATCTGAAATACACCGAGGCTGTGTCTTGGCATTCTGAGATCTGTGATGGCCCCGGGTAAAGTCGTTCAGAGAATGAGGAAAGCTTTACTGACGTAATCTAGACACGTGTGTACCAGCAACAATTGGTTTCATAGGCCTACAGTGTCTATCCTCTCCCTTAGAATAAACGTTTACCATTTCCCTGATACCAAGATGCGGTCACATAATCTTTTGTGTATATTCCTATATAAATTCTTTCTAATTTTAATAAGAAGGACAGGACTGTATGGAATATTTGTACATACTCGTCATTGTGCAGTATTTATTTAAAAGTTGGTGTATTTTTTTTTTTTAATTTTCACATGTCTGCACCTCGACTTGTGGTTTAGTCATGTAAATAGCACTATTCCAGTGACCATTGCTGCCCTGTACATAGTATGTTTTAAAACTAAAGGGAATTCCAGTTGGAAAATAAAAAAAGGGCAGATTAGTCCTGTAAAGAACACCAACTAATGTAAATCAAACTCATTCTGGTGATGGTATTTAACACTTTAAATAAAACATTTTCTTTACAGACTTTGTATGCATGACTTTTCTCTGGTTTCTCTTCTCCTGGCACCCCACTCCCCACTACCACCCCCACCCCAAGCCGGCTGCAGCTCATTCCTTGGACCCCTGTGGTTTAGAGACAGCCAAGGGATCTTTCCTACCTCTGCCTACCAGGCAGACTGCTGGTCTAGGCAGACGGCCCTGGTAGAGCAGTTCTTTAGATGCCCAAGGATTTCTGCTCACATCATTAAAAGCTGCTAATTTTAAAAACGGTGGACGGTTGTTGTTCCGGATTGGAGTGCTTGCTGATTAAATGCCTCAGCAGCTCGTAGGCTGTATGAGTGGAATGGGTGGGGTTTCTGAGTCAGTGTGGCCTCCACGGATCGCAGAGTTACAGAGAGTCACCCGCAGGCTCTGCTGTTCTTGGGTGACAATGGTGAGGGTGACGGTTGGCTTGACAGTCTGTGTTTCCATTGACGTGTCTGCCCAGCTTTGTGAGGTGGGGTGCATTTTCAGTCCAGGACACAGGTGTGGTAACCTGACGTATGACAACCTGTCCAGAGACTGGCTTCTCGTGTGAGCATGAACGATGAGAGATTCTCTCCATGTGCCGCCAGGGCAGTTCCCCAAACCCCAAGTAGGAACCCCAGCAGAGTTCCATGGGGGTCCTTCCTGGTTCCGAATTTAAGAGCTGGTTTGATTAGTTAGAAATCAGCTGAAATCCAAACCTAGTTCACTCTTGAAAATAGTCATTTCTTCCATTTCCAAGGACTCATTTCCAACCCAGTCCCCCATATCTATCCCATAGTTTTTCATTGCTCAACACCTCCTACTCTAACGAGCTATTTCTCTGCTGTTCCTACACTCCTATTATAATAATCCCCTTGCCTTATAAGCCATCTCCTGCAAGCCCTTCTGCTTTCTCAACATCATCAATGTTAGTCCCTTCCTGCAACTCCCTGCTCAACACTGAGCTCTTAGCAGGTCCTGACTAAGCCTAATGCTGTGGCTGCCACACCTTCATTTCCCCGGGAGCTTAGTCCAGGCTCCACAGCAACAGTAAGGGCATGCTGGTCCCTCTTAGGGGCTGTGAAAGAACTGGTTAAAAATCACCAACGCTGTCTGCCTGGATGACCCAACCACTGTGCACATATGTCCTGTTCTTCACGTATTTGTCTCTACTCTCAACCCATGATGCCCTCAGCATCCTGTGGGCATTCATGGACTGAATAAACCAGTTCACGCACACGCCTTTGCTTTGTGAAATGTGTATGGAGAAATAGCAATGTAAGAGGAAATTAAGAACAACTAACGGTGCCACTCAAATTCTCCATGTGGCTCCATTGACTCAAAGCAATCTCTCCAGCATTTCTGTCTATCTGGGAAATGAGCCTAAATTAGATACTCTTCTATCATTAAATCAAAACTTTGACTAACATGGAAGCTCTATCAAGGAAGGGACCATATCTTTTTTTTATTCCCCTTTTGTATCCTCAGCGCCAAGAACAATGCTTGTATACATAGGCGCTCAGTAAATATCTGCCCAATTAATGAATATCTAGTCCCTGCTATTTTTGTGACAGTGTTCTAGGCATTGTAGTGAACAGAACAAGCATAGCCCTGTCCTCATGGGGCTTTGAGCCTACTAAAGAAGATATACATTGGGTAAAAAATAAAAGTATTGAAAGGAGTTAGCTTGGTAAGCAGGCAGATAGGACAGAGGTCCAGTGGAAAACAAAGGCAGGTGGAACATGGGCAGGGGCAGACACGGCAGTTTGAGCAAGCCTCATTGCAGGAACCAACCATGCAGAAATAATAGAATGTTTTTGGACTCAGAGCAGGCGGCATGTTAAACTAGGGAGGGTCTGCAACAATAAGGTGAACTGAGGCATAGGAACAGGGAAAGTTCAGGTCCATTGCTGGGCAAGAGCAATTGAGGGAATCAATCAGGTGGCAACACAGGTAGATATAAAACAGGCTTTTAGCAAATATATACCCCTAGACTACAGGGCTTCAATGGGAAACCCATTATTTGGGAACCCTCCCCATGCAGGGAGTCAATCTGCTTGTAATAAATTTTCTATGCTTTTGTTTAAATCTTCTGGTCCACGGTGCTCATTCTTCGGCGTTGAGAGACATGACCCGGTGGAACTTGGCTCCAACTTCTGGTTAGCAGTACAATATAATAGCTTTCCAAAAGGGATGCTTCCAAAATGCTATGGGAGCATACAATAGGTGTTTCAACCAAGTCAAGAGGATCAAAGATGTAAAAAAAAAAAAATGAACAAGAGTTAAATAGAAAGAGGGGATACCAATGGGAGATGGGAGTGCGGTAAAGAATATTCCAGCCAGAGAGAACAGCAGGTAAGAAATTTGAAAGAAGGGAACTGTGACTACCACTTTTATTACTGTAAAGAGTGTCTAAAGCAATAGTGAGTACATTTGAAGTGCGAATGAATGAATATGTGAATACAAATTTCTGCAGCCTGGGCTATTTCTAAATCATTGGGAATTTCATTGAGAAGCTAGTTTTAATTTAAACTTGATGTGAGACCTATTTGTAAAGGGCTAATCTATAATTATATTTTAAGTGACTCAGAATGCTATTCAGTCCCTAATTCCATTAGATTGTTCGGACTTTAAACATAGGGACTATGGCCTGTAGTACCTAGCTCAGTGCTGAGCATATGATAGGTGCCAAACACTCAAGCTTAACAGTGAGCATCCCCTTCAGATAGTCTCAGAAAGATCACTGTTGTCAACATGGAGACTCCTGAACCCTAACGTTTATGTTCCTAGTTTACATACAGTTGAGTCAAAAAGGCTTTCAACCTGTGGTGTTCTCAATGCTTCTTGAGTACCAGCCTTCCATCATTTTCCTTTGGGTCAGAGGACTATTTTATTTAATATGCATCCTTTTCTGATCCACCCATACATAGCGCTCCCATGAGACTTGCCATTGTCTAACTAGTCCCATTCTCCTGGCTGCAACTGATGGTGTAGAGGCTGCAGGCTCTTAAACTGGGTCAACCTGTACCCTTGTCTATGAAGATTTGTTTTGCCTTGATACCAAAGATACCATCTCTAGTGGCAGAAACTATTAGATGGGGGGGGGGGGGGCGGGGGAAAGGACAGGAACTCCCAGTGGCTATGTTTTCTGATATCTGATAGAAGTTGGATTAAGATAAGAGAGAAGACAGTCAACAAGGCCAAGTACAGATAAGAACTGGAGAGACTTTTATGTTTCATGGTCCTGGGTCCATTGTGACAGATCAGCTGCATCCTTGCTCTTCCAAGAGAGACCACACATTCTAGCTATAGTTAGTTGGGTTCTTGCTACTTGAAGTTATAAGTCCTAGTTAATACATTTGGCCAAGGACAGATCTTAAAAGAGTTGCTGAGGCTACCTAGGACAATCGCATAACATCAAGAGAAACCCTAAGAGGTGGCCATCTAACCTCTACTTGGCAAGTGGTTGGAGAAATAGACTCTAGGATAGCCTGTTCTATAGTCTAAAAGTTAGATGCTTCCTAATGCCTAGCTTATATCTTCCTTCCCGAATTGTACACTTCCAGGGACTAGCACTACCTTCTAGAACTGTATAACATAGGGTTGAACCTTCTTCCACATGAGAGTCCTCCAGATATTGTCAGTTAGCTTATTTCCTCCAACTTTTAGAAAGCAGCATAGCATATTGGCTGAAAGTGCCTGTTCTAGATAAGAAAGTCTGAGTGGAAATATATGCTCTCTCATTTACTAGCTATGTAACCTTGAGTGAACCATTTATCCTGTTTTATCAACTATAAAATGGGAAAGCAGGAAAACACTGCTACCAACCTCACCAGCTTAAGAGGATTAGATGAGATAACATAGATAATGGACTATTCTAGACATATAAAAATACTCAATAAATATTAGCTATTGCTGTGGTGGTAGTAAGTAATTGTTTCCACTACTATTTATTCTTCTCTTTCCCCGGCACTTCTAATCCCTTCAACCATTTGTCACTTAACTAGAAATCTTGCTTCTCTGTATAGTCTCTCCAGAAGTAAGCAAACGACTCCAGCTGGGTACTGGCCCAAGAAGAATACTATGGCCTCTACTTCTATAAGCAAACCCATAATTCTGCTGCCTTTTTCTGTAACCACCTCACATAGTTCCTTCAGACTGGGCTGGAGGTTGACCAAATCTCCTGGACCCTTCTGTGGACAGCTGCCTCATTCTGTCCTTATGAAATTTTGTTTTTAGCCAAGCACAGATATAAAAGTGAATTGTTTTTTCAAACATTCCAGCCTGCCAAAATCATTATGACTGTCCTAACACTAGCATAAACTCTGAATAATTAAGACACATCAAATAAATTAGCTTTCACTGACAGCTCTGTGTAACCTGCAAATCTGATAAAGCTATTTCCTCTACCTTCATACATATCTTTAGCGAGATGTGGACTAAAATAGGCTCAAGATCAAAGCTTTGTAACCTTCTACTGGTGCTATTAATTAATAGCCATAGTTATTGTCATGTAATTTTATATAATAAAAGAGTAATATGCAAATTGACCATCACTCAAGAACACAAGATGGCTGCCCCCATGTGGACACAAGATGGCCGCCACAAGATGGCCAGCAGGGGAGGGCAGTTGGGAGGGATCAGGCCTGCAAGGGAGGGCAGTTGGGGGCAATCAAGCCTGCAGGGGAGGGCAGTTAGGGGTGACCAGGCCTGCAGAGGAGGGAAGTTGGGGGCGACTGGGCCTGCAGGGAAGAGCACTTGGGGGGGACCCAGGCCTGCAGGGGAGAGCAGTTGGGGGGGACCAGGCCTGCAGGGGAGGGCAGTTAGTGGCAAACAGGCTGGCAGGGGAGCAGTTAGGCATCAATCAGGCTGGCAGGGGAGTGGTTAGGGGGTGATCAGGGTGGCAGGCAGAAGCGGTTAGTCATAATCAGGAAGGCAGGCAGGCAAGCAGTTGGGAGCCAGTAGTCCTGGATTGTGAGAGGCATCTCACAATCCGGGTAGGATCGGGCCTAAATGGGCAGTCGGACATCCCTCAAGGGGTCCCAGATTGGAGAGGGTGCAGTCTGGGCTGAGGGACACCCCCCCACACATGCACAAATTTTGTGCACTGGGCCTCTAGTACATTATAAGTTTACAAAATGGTCTTAATGTATGTGATCTAACTTAATCCTTATGACTACCTTATGAGGTAAGTAGTATAATTATCTTTATTTTGCAGATAAGAAAACTGATAAGTGGCATATCCAGATGCAAACCTGGAGCCTGACAACAAATCAAATTATTTAATCTGTTGTGAAACCTCTTCCCCGTACCATCCTCCACCACACATTTCCCCACTTTACCCTCTGGGAATTCATTAAGGCCTTTCTCAAATGACTTGCTGAAATATAGGTCTACCGCCTTTATATTTTCCTCCTATTGCAATCTAGGTGCTAACAACGCATGGGGGTGAGGTGAGGGGGGGTGGGGCTTGCCGGTTATATATAGTGATACCTACTTTTCTGAGTTATTATGGGATTTGGTTAGAACATGGATATGAGCTTGGCATAAAATGGGTACTCACTAGTGCCAGTTCTTTTGCTTACCATGGACATCAGCTCCTGTTCTTTAGTGTTTATTTTGCCATTTCCAGTTGAAGATTCTTCTCTCAGTTGCAGACAAGAGAAGCAAGGGAGAATTAAGAAATGCTTTCGCATTTTTTCCACTGTTACCTCTGAGCAGTAGGTCTGCCATTTCTCTGACAACTCTTTGCCTGCCCCCGCCCCCCGCCAAAGTGAAAAGGGCCATTTTTATTACCTTCAGCATTTTCCAGCCTCACCCTCACTGTATTCTAACCGTCAGCCTCCTGCCATTCCTCCTACAGGTACATGCACGGGTCCTGTTTGTCATCACTTTGGGCCTCCTCCTCAGCTCATCAGTGAGGCCTCTCTGTCATCGGATTGTTTTTAGCTGTATATTTGTTTTATATATTTCTGTTTTGCCTGTCTTCCCCTTGTTTCTCAGTGAAATACTAGAATAATTTTTGCCCTAGATGTTTGCCTCTTTGACCATTACTAACGCCTGCCAGACTCACCCTTATAGCCTCTGAATTTTTCAATACCTCAGTTGAAAACTCCAGGACACGTCTGATGATGACCAGTATCTTCTTTTTTTTTGCCGTCACAACTATAAAATGAAATTGTGACTTAATCCCAACAGGGTAAGTGACTAACTTCTGTATCACAAATCAATTTGGTTTTTTATTGATTTAAGAAAGGAAAGGACAGGGAGAGATGGAAACATCAATGATGAGAGAGAAGCATTGATTGGATGCCTCCTGCACGCCCCCTACTGGGGATCGAGCCTGCAAGCTGTGCATGTGCCCAGACAGGGAATCCAACTATAACCTCCTGGTTCATAGGGCAATGCTCAACCACTGAACCACACAGGCCCAGCTCAAACCAGTTTTTAGGTTTGTTTGTTGTGTTTTTTTTGGCGAGGGGAGGTTCAGGATTTTTTTTTTTTTTTTTTTTTTTTTAGAATTATACCCTATTGGCTGGTTCCTAGCTCTGCCACTTACTCAATATTCAGTCTTGACAATGTGACTTATATTCTCTGAGTCTCACTACCACAGCTGCAAGACGGGAATGGTAAAACGCCCACTGCCTTGTGTTGTCATGGGGATGAAATGAAATTATGTGTATAGAACGTACAGCACCTTGAGTGGTATGAAGTAAGTGTTCACAAATGCCAACAGGTACGACCCAAGTCATTGATTAGAACGCCTTGAAAACCATTTTTCTTTGCTGGTCTGTCTCATCGAAGGAACAAACAGTTCCCTCTGGACATTCAGGGCCACGGCCGGGCACCAGCTGCTGGGTTTGGAGGTAGTTCTGCTGAGCCCCCTCAGAGCAGACCTGTCTGTCCCTGGAGATGGATGTGCCCCCGATGGACTCAGCAGGCCCCTGTCAGGGCTGCATGAGAGAAAGACCCCAGGGAGGAGTCCCAAGCAGCCGGCCGCTCAGGGCCTTCTCAGAAGGAAGCAGCTGGGCAGACAGAACCCGGCAGCCGTCCAAAAGATAGGACTTTAAAAATACCCTGGGAGAGTTCACTCGCCTCGGCTTGCGCTGTGTGTCCTGGAGAGTGGGCGATGGGAGAGGAAGTCGCTGCTTCTAGAAGATAACACGGATGGGAGCAGGATGACCTCAGAAGCCTGTGGGCAGACCCTTGAGTTCCTTACACACAGCTTCTCTGCCTGTTCCCTGAGCAAGAACTAGGTCAGGGTCTTCTCTGCTTCTCACCTCCAGAGTCTAGGCTCCCTCTGTCCCAGGTCTGGCTGCTGGGCTGCTGGGGGATGGGGGTGAGGGGGGAACAACAGACTTCTTGGGTGACCCCCTAAAGGCAGCAGGGCCCCTGCAGGCTACAGTGAGGCCCTGACCATATGGTGGGGGATTCGAACCCTGATCCACCAGCGACTGGGGCCCTACCTGGGAGTGATAAACAGCTGTTAGACAGCCATGAGCCTTTCTTAGCAAATCTCAAGCTCTTGCTGGAGAAAGAAATTGAAAATCTATTTTTGATTTGTTATAGCAAGGAACTTTATGTACTAACACCATGAAGTTTATATAAGCTGTTTGGGACGTAGTAACAAAACACCCAACCAAACAACAACCAAAAAAACAACCTCAGTGCTTGCTTTGGTGGTGTGAGGGGCAGGGTGAGGCTGACTCATGGTGAATGTTCTGAGTTCTGATGAGTTCCGAGTACCCAAAGCTGGCAATCAGCCAACCTTTAGGTACAGATCTGGTGCCTAAACAATCCCAAATCACGAGTCAAAAATCTAGTTCTTCGGGGCTCTCTCAGAGAAAAGCAAAAGGTCACCGCAAACAGAGCCTCGACCCTTAGTCATCTAAGAGGCAGGCCCTCAAAGTATCAGGAATCATTTTACTTGAATTAAGTACACTAGGCCTTCCTTCAACAGCCATCTCTAGATATTACTAGGCACATCTTTCCTATCTTATTTCTTGTCTGCTGTCACAATAAACCACATTTTGATCCTCAGGTGTACTGCTGTGGACTCTTCGTTCACAGCTGGACCTCACAGCACGGTATGACAGGGGAATGAGGGGCCCTGGGAGAAGAGGGCTCCAAACGTCCCCGCCCGTAACTAGAACGTGGTCTGTTTCCTCACACCTGGCTCAGAGCAGGGCAGGAGAATGGGGGGGTGTGAGCGAGCACCGGAAGCAGAATGGGAACAGGAGCAGCACGTGGAGGCTTCATCGTACAATGATATGCAGGGTCTTCCCGTAGGCCCAGCGCCTTGAGTGGGAAGGGGGAGGGGGCTAAGGCTTTTAAGAGGACGCTCAGCGGAGAGACTGTCACGCCTATGGGCAGAGTGAAGTTTCATTATCATTCAGCTACAATGTTTTATTATACCTTACGATTGCGATTTGCATCCATGGGCTATTTAAAAGTGCACACATTCCAAATATTGGGACATTTTCTAGGTATCTCGCTGTTACTGATTTTTTAATTCAATTCTACTTTGGCCAGAGAACAAACCTGCAAGATTTTGATCTTTTGATAGTGGTTGGCTCATATTTTTTTGTCCAGCATATTGCTTATCGTGGTGAACAATCCCAAAATGTTAAAAAAGATCGTGCCTTCTGCAGCTGTTGGCTGTAAGGTTAGTGTTTGATAAATATCAATCAGATCAAGTCGGTGGAACTTATTGTTAAAATGTTCAACATCTTTATTGATTGCCTAGTTATTCTAGCGGTTCCGAGGACAGAGGTAATAAAACCTGCAACTACGGCCAAAACCGGTTTGGCTCAGTGGAAGAGCGTCAGCCTGCGGACTGAAAGGTCCCAGGTTCGATTCCGGTCAAGGGCATGTAACTTGGTTGCGGGCACATCCCCAGTAGGAGGTGTGCAAGAGGCAGCTGATCGATGTTTCTCTCTCACCGATGTTTCTGACTATCTATCACTCTTCCTTCCTCTCTGTAAAAAATCAATTAAAATATATTTAAAAAAAACCAAAAACCTGCAACTACATGTAAGTGTCACTTCTCCCTTTAGTTGCGTCTTTTTTTCCCCTTCGTGTGTTCTGAACCTTTGTTATTAATCGTATGACACATATGGTTGTTATATCTTCCTGACGCATTAAACTGTTTGTCATTATGCCATACCCTCCTATCACTAATAATGGTCCCTGCCTGGAATTTCACTTTGTGTTGAAATACTTATTCTGGATTTCTTATGCTTATTGTGTCTTATCTTTTTACTCTTAAATTATTTGTATTAACTTATTTAAATGGTGTCTATCTCTTTCGGGCAGCACATGGTTTTTGCTTTTTAATCTAGTTTGATAGTTTTTTCCTATTAAAAATGTTTAATTTATTTTCATTTAGTACTACCATTTATCTAGTTGGGTTTAAGTGTACCATGCCAGTATTTATTTCCAAGTTATTCTATCTGCTTTTATGTTCTTTCCCTGTATTTTGGATTTATGTATTTTTTAAATATTCTATTTTAATTCCTCTCTTTGTTTTGCATTGATGTTTTTATGGTTGCTTCTAGATAGATTACAAATGAATCCTTAACTTGATTAACTTAAAGTTAATATTTTATCAGTTCACATAAAATGTAAGAACCTTATAATAGCGAAATTCTATTGAGCCTGCCTACCCTAATTGCTATCGTTAGTGCTTATTTTGTCTACGTAATAAAACACCATAATGCAATGTATTATTTTTGCTTTAAATAATCAGTTGTCTTCCAAAAAAATTAAGAAAAAAGTGTTTTATATTTTCCAATATGTACTATTTCTGTTTCTCTCATTCTGTCCTTATGACACTAGACATGAAGTTGGGCCTTTCTTTTTAGCCTGAAGAATTTTCCTTAGCATTTCTTATAGCCTGCTGACAACAGGTTCTCTAGGTTTATGTTGTTCTGAAACTATCTTTCGTGGGGAGCCGGCACGGCCATGGCATACTCAGCCCCAGGGTGCCTTATGTGCCGCGCCAGCTCAGCCAGGTTCAGTGACCCTGAGAGGGGGCGGTGAAGCATTGAGAAAAGATAGACAAGAGAAAGAATGCTGGGACTCGGTGGGACCCAGCAATGCCACAGACTACAAGCCGTGTCTTTATTTTATAGCAGATGCCACGAGGCAAAGTAAGGGCGTGGCCAAGATGTTTACAACATTCTCATGGGTTGCAATCCTACTCAATTACATGCACCTGATCAAGCTTTGCTTACTTGCAGCCTATATCACTCAGGCACGTGGGGCCACGTGTTCGGACCATAGGTTCAGGCTTACCACTACAGCTGTTGGCTATAATGGTGCGGGGAGGGCTCTGCCCTCCAAGCTGGGATTTGCACGTGGCCATGAGAGGACTGTGCCTTCTCATCAGTCCACGGCTTGAACCTGTCCAAACACTGTAGCCGCGCCCCACAATCTTTACTTCACCCTAATTTTTGATGTATGTTTTAAAGGTGCCATTTCTGGCCTCCGTTATTTCTGATGAGAAGTCAGCCGTCATCCATACCCTGCTTTCCCTTGTTTGCAACTTACTAAGGATATGTGGCTGCCTTTAAGATTTTTCTGTTCATCTTTGCTTTCCAGCAGTTTGACTACATGGAACTCAGGTATAGTTCTCTCTGTATTTAAGTTACTATTACGTTGCTGGTGGGTTCTCTTGGTCCTGTCAGGTTTGTTTCAGTTGCTGTTAGGGCAGGTATATTTCAGTTTTGACATTAGCCTTAGAGGATGGCTTTTGTTCCTGACTGAAAGGAGTCCTAACTCAAAGTGTAAAGTACTCAGTGAGGTGTCTCGTCTCTGGCTGTTCTAGAATTCCAACATCTCTCCGCATCATCTTTCACTCACACCCTCAAAATGTTGGATCTCTTGGTCTAGCCCTTTCACACATAGCCTAGCCCGCAGCCAAGGACTTGAGGTAAATTCTCATGCTGACTTCTGAGGTCACCTCTCTCTGTAGGTCCCTTTTCTCAGGCCCTCTGGCCCACACATTCCAGCTGCTTCAGCAGCCCAGAACCCCCTGATTTCTTAGCTCAGCAGCATATCCACTCTACTTCTCTAAATCCTCCTTGTACCCCTAGAGGCAACCACTATCTTGTATTTATGTTTATCACTTTTATGTATGTCTTTATACCTTTCCTATTCATGAACATATTCTCAAACAGGAGAATGGTAAGTAACCAAAATACTTAAACCTTAGAATAGAGAGATGCTTTGGGGAGAGATTGTAGAAGTTGTAATAGAAAGAAAGATTCTAGCCCTAACCGGTTTGGCTCAGTGGATAGAGCTTCGGCCTGTGGACTAAAAGGTCCCAGGTTCGATTCCAGTCAAGGGCATGTACCTTGGTTGCAGGCACATCCCCAGTAGGGGTTGTGCAGGAGGCAGCTGATTGATGTTTCTCTCTCATCAATGTTTCTAACTCTCTATCCTTCCCCCTTCCTCTCTGTAAAAAATCAATAAAATGTATTTTTAACAAAAGAAAAATTCTAGAGTCAAGAAGATTAATTAGAAGGTTGTTGAAATGGTCCATGTGACTGTTGGTAAAGCAAGGGTGAGGGCAAGGGGAATTGACAAGAAGACTCCAAAGACATTTATAAGGAATAAATATCACATGAGATTTGACTTAGAGCTTGTACTTAAAATGTATTTATTGGTATTATTCAAGTATTTAAATATATAGGTTCCCATAATATGTCCTGTCAAATATTGTGTCTGCGTTTCTTATCCTGCTGCCAATTAGCTTCCTCGTTTAATAATGTTTCTGATCCTCCATAATTTTGGGTTGCAGGGCTATTCTTTCAATGTTTTTCTCTTGAGAAAAGAGTATGATAGATCTAGCTTATCGTTTGGGTGGCATATTATTGGTCATTTGTAGTAATAGTCAAGGATTTAACAGCTGGTACAACACAGACATCAAACAATCAGAATGGAGAATCAACTGATTAGGTTGATTAGGTTAAATATTTGACAGGATTAGTCCTGTCAAATATTTAATGAGTGTCCACTATGCTCTAGGCACCCTGCTGAGTTCTGTAGATGTGATGTTTAGAAAAGAAAAAGAAAGAAAACAACAACAAAAGAACTCAACAAAAAACAACATGTTTCTGCCTATATGGATTCCTTTGCTGTGCCAAAGTACCTTCTGAAGGGACAAATCTACATAGCTGTTTTTTCAGTCTGATAATCAAGAGGCACACATTGGTATGCCTGTGCCAGATGTGTATAGTCCAGCCGTGGGCAAACTACAGCCCGCGGGCCGGATCCGGCCCGTTCGGCTGTTCTATCTGGCCCGCGGAGCCGAAAGAGCAGAGGGTTCTCTTGCTCTCCCCTCCGCTCCTTTACTTTGAATTTATATTAGTTCACACAAACACTCCATCCATGCTTTTGTTCCAGCCCTCCGGTCCAGTTTAAGAACCCATTGTGGCCCTCGAGTCAAAAAGTTTGCCCACCCCTGGTATAGTCGGTGCCCATCCTAATTGGCGACCCCTTATCCTAATCAGTTGATTCTCCATTCTGATTGATGTCTGTGTTGTACCAGCTATTAAATCCTTGACTATTACTACAAATGACCAATAATATGCCACCCAAATGATAAGCTAGATCTATCATACTCTTTTCTCAAGAGAAAAACATTGAAAGAATAGCCCTGCAGCCCAAAATTATGGAGGATCAGGAACATTATTAAACGAGGAAGCTAATTGGCAGCAGGATAAGAAACGCAGACACAAATGGATGTAATTGGATCACAACCGTGATGTAGCATCAAAGCTCTGCCCGGATGCTTTGACAAACCTTGAATTTAGAGCCACCCCTCAGCTACAGACTGTGTATCCAATTTTTAGATCTTGTCTTCTTAGATATCCAGAAATTCCCCTAATTTCTTCATGTGATTCCTGATAATAATTGCCCCCTTATTTAAGCTACCTTGAGTGGGTCTCTGACCAAAGAGACAAATTAAAACTGTAACATAACCTGTAATTCAGAATATGTATTAAACCATGACACCAGCCCTTTCATCAAACTTGAGCACTGTGTCATTTCAGGAAGTGGCCTAATATATTAAGAAAAAATGAGCAACCAGAAGCCCAAAGATATTTTTTTGGGTAATGGAATTTACTCAGTTCCCTTGACTTTAGGTCTTAACACACGATGTAGAGCAGTGAGTGGTTCTCAAACTAGAGTGTACAACAGAATCACCAAGAAGGCCTTGTTGAAATACAAGTGTCCAGGCCCATTGCCAGAGTTTCTGTTTTGGTAGGTCTAAGAATTAGCATTTCCAACAAATGCCCAGGTGCCGCTATGCCCAGCCAGCATGACTCAGTGGTTGAGCATCAACCTATGAACCAGGAGGTCATGGTTTGGTTCCTGGTCAGGGCACATGCCCAGGTTGTGGGCTGGATCCCCGCAGGAGGCAGCCGATCAATGATTCTCTTTCATCATTGTTTCTATTTCTCTCTCCCTCTCCCTTCCTCTCTGAAATCAATATACACTGAGTGGCCAGATTATTATGACCACTTGACGTTTGTAGGCAAATTAGCTATAATTTCACGCTGAAGTTGCTAGAGGGCCAGACCATTATACATAGGGAAGCAGGTTTACCACGACAGTAGAAGTGATTTTTTTCTGAAGATATGGGTGAACAGCGCGATTTAACAGCCTTTGGACGTGGGATGATTGTTGGTGCTCAGAGCCATGGAGCGAGTATCAGGAGTGGTTTCAAGAACATGAGGGAGACTTTACCTTGCTTAGGTGGCCCCCGCAATCACCACATCTCAATCCAATTGAGCATTTTTGGGGACGAAGTTAAAAGAGCCATCAGGCAGCTGGTTCCACAACCATCAAATCTCAAAGAACTGGACAGTGCTATTCATCAGGCATGGTGTCAGATTCCTCACATCACCTTTCAACATCTCGTGGAGTCAATGCCAAGAAGAATCGTCGCAGTATTGAAGGCAAAAGGTGGCCCAACGAAGTACTGATGGGGTGGTCATAATAATCTGGCCACTCAGTGTGTGTGTGTGTGTGTGTGTGTGTGTGTGTGTTTGTGTGTGAGGCCTGGTGCACAAAATCGTGCATGGGGGGGGTGTCCCTCAGCCCAGCCTGCACCCTCCAATCTGGAACCTCTCGAGGGATGTCCGACTGCCCATTTAGGCCCAATCCTACCTGGATCAGGCCTAAACGGGCAGTCAGACATCCCTCTCACAATCCAGGACTGCTGGCTCCAACTGCTCACCTGCCTGCCTTCCTGATTGTGCCTAACCACTTCTGCCTGCCACCCTGATCACCCCCTAACCATTCCCCTGCCAGCCTGATTGATGCCTAACTGCTCCCCTGCCAGCCTGTTTGCCACTAACTGCCCTCCCCTGCAGGCCTGGTCACCCCTAACTGCCCTCCCCTGCAGGCTTGATCCCTCCCAACTGCCCTCCCCTGCTGGCCATCTTGTGGCGGCCATCTTGTGTCCACATGGGGGCAGCCATCTTTGACCACATGGGGGCAGCCATCTTATGTGTTCGAGTGATGGTCAATTTGCATATTACTCTTTTATTAGATAGGATAGAGGCCTGGTGCAAGGGTGGGGGCCAGCTGGTTTGCCCTGAAGGGTGTCCTGGATCAGGGTGGGAGTTCCCTTGGGGCATGGAGCGGCCTGGGCAAGGGGTCTGTGGTGGTTCTTGTCCGGCCACACCCCTCAACGACCCAAGTGGAGGCCCTGGCATCTGAGATTTATTTATCTTCTATAATTGAAACTTTGTAGCCTTAAGTGGAGGCCTGGGCTGGCCAGGGTGTTCGTAAAGCTTGGCTTCCTCCATTGCCAGGGAAACTCAAGCCTCCTGCTTACTCCATGGCTGCAGTCATCTTGGTTGGGTTAATTTGCATACTCTCTCCTGATTGGCTGGTGGGCGTGGCTTGTGGGTATAGTGGAGTGGTGGTTAATTTGCATATTACTCTTTTATTAGATAGGATATATATATATATTAAAGTGGAGACTGAACATATAACTGAGAAAAAATGAAGGGAAATAAGATGGTTGCTTGATGTAGCAGCAAAATCAAAGCTGCTTTGCTCAATGATCTGACAGGTTTTCATTCCTCCATTCAGCAAATATTTATTAAGGATTTACTCTTGCCAAACACTGTTTTAGGAGCTGGAGAGAGAGCAGGCAAGATAAATTTTCTGTTCCCACAAAGCTTATCTTCAAGTGGAGTCAGACATATAATAAACAAGTGAACAAAGAAATGAATGAGTGAAACAGATAATTTCCAATTACATTTAGTTCTGAGAAGACTCAATAAATTATACGTAGGTCTTCCATTCCTTGTGAAGGCAAGGGTGGGCTGAGGGTAGGTCCTAGACTAGTCAGAAAGACTTCTGGGGGCAGAGGGAGGAGGGGGCATATAAGCTGACTCCAAGAGGACAAGAAGCAACAGCCAAGTAAAGATTGTTCCATGGTAGGCAGAGCTCCGATGGAAAGATCAACTTCTCAGAGAAAATAGGGATTAGGAGGGAAATTAAAAACGGCTCTGTGTGTGTGTGTGAATATCTACAGTAAATGGAAGTTCTAAAAGGCATGTTCTTCTCAATGCCCAGGATTCCTTAGTTTGGAAGTATATACCTTCTCCCTCAGGTAACCCTCCACAGACCCAGCCTCGGCTGTTTGGGAAAGATGGCTTGCTGCAGGGTAGAGATCTGCTGAGGTCATTTCTTTCTTAGTGTTTTCTATTATGCAGGCTGTTTCTTTTTAAAGTGTTTGAACCAGCCCTTATTGCTTACCATGTAATGCCTTTTATACTTGCATGCTCCCTAGTTTCAGATTTGCAGAATGTAGCCCAAAGCTTGTATATGCTCGGCTTTTCTCCCCTGCTCTCCTGCCCCTGTGAGTTTTCAAAAGAGAAGCGTAGTCCGATCTGTGCAGAACTCCATCAGCAGCCCCTGTGGCCTTAGGAGGGCAGAGAGGCCATTATGGCCATTAGGGTCGAATTAAACTGTGACTGGAACAAGTACATACATTGTATTTGGGGTAAGCTGCAAAGAGATGGATTTGCATTAATTCATTTCTTGTTATTCATAATAGTTGTTTATTGTCCCCACGGCCCTCCCCTGCTGTCCCAGGCTCCAGGCGGGCAGGGCTGTCTGCCTGTGCCCTGCACTGATGTACGTCCAGCTCCTGGGACTTGCTGCACACGGAAAACGTGCTAAGTAAGTGCTGAGTGAATCAGTGGTCCCTGTTCCTGTGGGGGATCGGGGCAGGAAGGAAGGCCGGGTTCGTCCTTTTGTCTTTGGCATCTTTTCTTTGTTCCCCTCGGTGCTGACTTGAGGGGTCAGCATCTTCAGGGCCAGCGTCCACCCCGGGCTGTTTGGTGGCTGACCCTAGAAGGGCTCTGAGAGGAGAGGGCAGGCTGAGCCCGGTGGGGGCCGTGTGTGCGTCCCCACCCCGCAGTGGGAGCGCGGTGCACTCAGAGCTAACGCCCTGTGGCAGATGGCTCTGGGAGGGGACAGTGGCAGGGGAGTTGCTCTCAGAGAATTGATTTCTGTGCGTTGGAAAAGCTGCGGGAGCTCTGGGAGCTTTGGAGGCGGATGATTGAGGGAGATCAACGTCCTGTTTGCAGCCTTTACACTCCCTCCCAGACAACCTGAAGGAGTATGTGAGAACAGAGGAAATTGCTTCCCAGGGAGGCAATGCTCAGGGGCAGCTGAGCATGGCGGCCTCTCCCTCCTCCTTTCCGTCTCTCCAAACCCTTAGGGCCGGCTCAGGGCCGCCTCTGGCACTTTCTCTGACCTTTACTGTGAAGATTCTCTCTCCTCTCAATTCCCGTGCTACCTATTATTTCACTTCCATTCAACTAACATTTACCAATTCCCTACTTTGCTCCAGGTAAATGATAACAACGTCACCATCCCACCCTCTCGGGGATTTAGGGGAGAGGCGCTCATTAGCACACTCACAGGGCATAACCACATGCTGCCCTAGAGTGTATATTCCCCTCATCTGCATGCGTACACACTGAGTGGCCAGATTATTATGACCTCTGAATGCATAATAATCTGGCCACTCAGTGTATTTGTATCTCAAATGGGTACCAAAAGTATTCTAGACTTTCACTGGAGATCAACCACCTATTTGCCCTGAGCTTTCTTTCAGCCAGTGCAAAGGGGAAAACTGATCAGGTGCACGATTTATAGTATCTTTGATATCAAATAAATGAGGTACTCAAGAGAAGTACACTGAGTGGCCAGATTATTATGCATTCAGAGATCATAATAATCGGGCCACTCAGTGTATATTTACATGTTAACTATATATGTATATGTTTATTATATGTGTGTATGTGTGTGCATGTGCATGTATGAGTTTGCTCTCTCATTAGACTTTAAGCACTTTGACCATAGAGCTGTATGTTGGGTGATGACATCTCCCAGGGTGTAGAGTATAAAGTAAATGTATATGAACTCCTTTTGAAATGGAAAGGAAATGAATTTGAGGTGGTAGTACCAGAAGCCAATTCCAGCATGTCATAATTGCAAGAGTTACATCGAAAGGTTTATGGAACTTGGGGACTCAACAAGGGCTGAGTCACATATGTTATTGCCTGTTGGGAATGGCTAAAGGCATTTCCCCAAACCTGAAAAGGATGCATTAAATTGATTGTTAGCTGCCAGACAGCTCAGGGCATCTTAATCTACATGTTATTGCCTCCTACTGGCCAAACACCTGAACAGCCACAGGCAATTCCCCAATCTGAAATGCTTCTGTATGGAAACCCTACCCTTTGAAGTGTATATCTCCACCTTGCCTTAGGACAAATTGTGTTCATAAAAAGCAAGGGGTCCTGAAACAAGGAGAACTTGGTTTCTTCAGCCAGGTTCCTCTGACCCCCAATGCCTTTCAAAATTATCTTTTGTCTCTGGACCCTTACTTAAGTTACAGCCTTTCTCCAGATTGCTGAGCCCTTCTTAACGCCGGAACAAGAACCCCGGCAGGCAGTGCTGTGGTCAGAGCATCTTCTGGAAGAAAAACAGCAGTGTTCATGTTTGTCACAACTAAGCAGTTTCACGTGCACTTTTTCCACTTGAAAAACACACACAGAATCAGCGGGAACAGAACAGGATCCTACTGCTGACCTCAGGACTACCTGGTAAGCTGATCATTCCTTTTCAAGGCAGGTAAATAGGCCTGTAAAAAGCAACTTGGGATCATCATAAAGGGGAAAAAACAAAGTTGGATCCCTATCTCATACCACACACAAAAACAAATTCCAGATAGATTAAAGATTGAGATGTAAAAAGAAAATGTAGATGTTTAGAGTATCTTTTTGTAATCTGGCGATAAACAAGGTCTTCCTAAACAAGATAAAATAAAAAAACAAAAAAAACAGAAATCTTAAAGAAAAAGATGGACAGATTTGAGCATATTAAATGTAAAATGTCTTTAATAAAGAGAGAAAAGTGTCTGTCTGATGTGGTTCAGTGTTCAAGTGTTGTCCCATGCACTGAGAGATTGCCGGTTCGATTCCGGGTCAGGGCACATGCCCGGCTGTGGGCTAATCCCAGGTTGGGGGTGTGCAGGTGGCAGCTGATGGATATTTCTCTCTCATAGATGTTTCTGTCTCTTCCTCCCTCTTCCTCTCTCTAAAAATCAATAAAAATATTTTTTAAAAAGAAAAAGTATTTAAAAAACCCACCAAGTATGTAACTATTATCCATATAAACAGAGATCAATAAGAAAGGTAAGCATTTTTTAAGGTACTCTAAAAGAAAAAAAGGTTTTTTTTTTTTTTAATTCTTTTTTTTTTTTTATATATATTTTATTGATATTTCACAGAGAGGAAGGGAGAGGGATAGAGAGCTAGAAACATCGATGAGAGAGAAACATCGATCAGCTGCTTCCTGCACACCTCCCACTGGGGATGTGCCCGCAACCAAGGTACATGCCCTTGACCGGAATCGAACCCGGGACCTTTCAGTCCGCAGGCCGACGCTCTATCCACTGAGCCAAACCGGTTTCGGCAAAGGTTTTTTAAATGGCATAAACATAAAATTTACGGAAGAATAAAATTGGCCAACGAGGGTCTTTAATTTTATCTCTTAGAATAAGCCTGCGTTTTTATTGCCACTAGTCTGATTTTGGCTCCATCACAGCAAAATTCATGTCATTCATGTGAGTTCATAAAATAAGGCACTGTCTCTGATTTAAATCTTTTAGAGAGATGTAAAGAATTTTACCCTTTGGTGATATTTTACTGTTTGCAGTCATCTAGGTTTCCTCATTATGACCTGGAAAGAAGAGGAAAACTTTACCAGGGCATCAGCTTGGAGCCATCAGTGGAAGATCAGTCACAGATCATTGTCACCAAGATAGAGCCTTCTATTCACTGCCAACAGTGGACCGTCTTTGATTGGTGCAGGGATCCAGCATTCTCAGCAGTGATGAGCTAAATGTTCCTAGGAAAGCAAAGAGTTTATTTCAGTATCAGTGATGTTTCAGAGCTTCCTCATTCAAGGCAAGCTGACTTCAGATCACACATATTTCCTCTCCACACAAAGATATGATGCCTCCATATCCCCAGGCACTGGGACCCTAAGCACACCCACTTGTCCTGTTAGAAGCTTTCTTCTCACCCAGTGCCCTTTAAGGGGTAGGTACCCATGTCCATAGCCTATGCTGCCATGGTGGGCTGGGCACACAGACCCAAGGAGGAAGTAGGAGAAATACAATCTATAATTATAAAAGCATAATATGCTAATTAGACCGGATGTCTTTCCAGACATCCTTCCAGATGACCTTCTGGACAGAGCTGGGGCTGTGAGGGAAGCCCTGGTCCTGGGTGCCAGAGGGAAGCCGGTGCCAGCAGCGGGGGGAAGAAAGGCCTACACTTACACAAATTTCGTGCATCGGGCCTCTAGTTATATATATTAAAAGGGATGTTAATGGAGCTGGGAAGAGACATTTCAAGAATTTCCTGGCCAGCATCGCTCAGTGGTTGAGCATTGACCTATGAACCAGGAGGTCACAGTTCGATTCCCAGTCAGGGCATATACCAGGGTTGTAGGCTCGATCTATCCTCAGTCTGGGGTGTGCAGGAGGCAGCTGATCAATGATTCTCTCACCATTGATGTTTCTATCTCTCCCTCTCCTTTCCTCTCTGAAATCAAACTATATATATAAAAGCGAAGCAACTGGACCGTTTGCTTTAAGCACTTTAAGCACTTTGACCATAGAGTTGTATGTTAGGTGATGACATCTCCCAGGGTGGTCACTATGATGCAAACTGCAGCCAGCCAACCGGCCTGATCGGGGCGGGGCCAGCGGCCAACCTCCCACAGCCCCTCCCCCCGGCCGGCCTGGCCAGCCGGACCCCACCCTTGCACGAATTAGTGCACTGAGCCTCTAGTAAAAATATAAAAGAATTGGGCGGTGACTTTGGGAGGACTGGAACACTGGTAACAGAGAATTAGCTGAAAGGTAAAGGTGCAACGTCTGTAAAACGTGACTGGAGAGAAAACTAAGAATGCACTAGGACATGTCTGGGAGGGTTGTTGGTATGGCATGAAGTTGCGAGCATCACCTTTTTGTTAACTTCCCCTCAGAAGGGCCAGCAAGGTCTGCAGCACCGAGAAGCTGCCCTGCCTGCCCCCAGCCTTTCTCTTCCCTCCTGTGTGTGGAAACTGGGGTGTCCACAATGTACTGCTGGCATATTTGGAAATCTTAATGAGAGTTTTCTCTTCTTATTTACCTTCACAAGATGCTAAAATATGTATCTCTCTCAAGCTCCTGCCTCATTAGTGCAAATATATTGGACAAATTATTCTCTCTCGTATTTTGCTTATTGCTTGCAAATGTGTGAATGAAATCACCTCTTTCCTTCTCATTTCATACCCTCTTCAGCATCACATTAATAACTGCTTAACTATATAGGTTCATATACTAGTATATTCATACAATGTACATACTGTCTGTGTTATTTAAATATGTGCATATAATATAGATGATTATGTATTTCAGGGGCTGTTTGATAATAAATATAAAATGTACACAGTATATACAGTGTGGTGGTAGCCAGGTGCAAAGCAGCTGCCGTAATCCAGGCAGGTACGTCAGCACAGTACAAAGGCAAGTAAACCCTGGGGCCCCGTGTGCATCCCGCTGGCCTGGGTAGAGCATCAGTGCCCAGAAAGACAGCGTCAGAGTGGGGAGGCAGATCAAAAGCCACCACAAGTGCTCCTAGGTTTTACAAGGAGTTACACCCACAGAGAAAGGGGGGATTAGAACAACAAAAGCCAACACAGCACACAGAGACAGACAATGGGGGCAAATGTCTGCCTTAGACTTGGCCAAGTAATCCCTCTCCCAAACCAAACATTGTCATCTAGGTGATTCTTGTCTGTGGCACCTCAATTATGCATACCTATTGCATACTGAATATACCTACTAATGTGAAATGTTACTAATATGGGAAGCCCTAACTGGTTTTGCTCAGTGGATAGAGCGTTGACCTGCAGACTAAAAAGTCCCAGGTTCGATTCCAGGCAAGGGCATGTACCTTGGTTGTGGGCACATCCCAAGTAGGGGGTGTGCAGGAGGCAGCTGATCGATGTTTCTCTCTCATAGATGTTTCTAACTCTCTATCCCTCTCCCTTCCTCTCTGTAAAAAATCAATAAAAAATATATATTTTAAAAAATAATATGGGAAATTAGTTATATTCTCAACCCAAGCCTCAAACAATTTTTATTGATAAAGTTGCAGCAAATAGACACTTACAAAGAAAAAAATTGCAAAACAGAAAATGAAACTATTTCATAAATAAGAGTCAGAATAAAAAATAAACAATTGAACTACAGATTTTCAAATATTGGGGTTATCAAATACAGAAAGTTTAAAGAAACAAAGCTGGCATTAAAAACACAAGGAACAAGAATCTAAGTGACAATATCCAACTTAAATTTGGAAAATATTCAAATAGAACTTATAGAAACCAAACCTATAATAAAAATATAAAGTAGTAATCAATGAGTTAAAGAGCAGTTGGGATGTGCACAGGCAGCAGAAGAGAGAATTGGTGAACTGGAAGATAGATCTAAATAAATTACTCTGAAGGACAAGGATCAAAAGAGATGGAAATTATGAAAGAGTAGTTAAGAAACATTTAAAACAGAGTAAAAATACCAATATACATGCAGTCAAAATTACAGAAAAAGAAGACAGAATTGGTAAGAAGAATTTTTTAAAAGAATGTACCCTACTAACATGACATGTTAATAATATGGGAAATTGGATGTGGGTGTATGTACTGTGCACTATCTTTGTGCTTCTGTAAATCCAAAATTGTTCTAAAATGAAAAGTTTAGTAGCACACTTCCTCTGCACCAAAAAAATGTTCCCCACAATACTATGAAGATACAAATCCTCAGATTCAGGAAGTCACATGACTGCCAAGCAGGGGGAAAAAAAGTAGACAAAAGAAGGTACTTGGTCACATCATAGCAAACCTCCAGGATCAGAGGCAAAGAGATCATTAAGCCTGTGAGAAAGGAAAGATAACTAACTACAAATGAGTGACAATTCGACCGAGAGCTGATTTAACAACGGAAGTCAGAACACAGAAAATATCTGAGATAAGGTAACTGTCAGCCTGCACTGATACACTTAGCAAAACTGCTTCTCAAGAACAAGGGCAAAATAAAGACATTTTCAGATAAACACTGAGGAAGTTGACCTCCAAACTCTTACTAATGGAAATTCTAAAGGCTGTACTAGAAAGAGAAGAAAAAATTTATTCCAGAAGGCAGGTCTGAGGGCTAAGAAAGAAGGGTACGTCAATATTTTAAATTCTAAATTTGGAAACATCTGGCATTGATGTTATAAAAAAGAATAGCTCAGAAGGAGTGAACGCTCCCTCTGAGAACTGCAGGGAGGCAAGTCCTTCCTCGCTCTTCCTTAGCAGCTGTGGTTGACCTGCAATCTTGGGCATTCCTTGGCTTATAGATCCATTCTTCCGGTCCTCTATGTTCATCTCATTGTTTTTCTCTGTCTCTCTGTGTCCAAATTTCCCCTTTTTATACGGACAACAGTCAAATTTGATTAGGAATCACCCTAATAACCTCATTTAAACTTGATTGCCTATGTACAGAGTCTATTTCCAAATAAGATCACATTCTGAGGTACTGGAAGTTAGGATTTCAGCTTTTGTTGTTGTTGGGGGGGGCGGGTGGGGAGCATAATTCAACCCATAATGCTGTAGGCTAGCAGTTGCCAACCTTTTGGACCTCACGAACCACCAGTGGTCTGTGAACCACCAGTTGGTGACCTCTGCAGGCCGTTAGACAGACATGAACACAGCAAGGATGATGGGCCAGGTACAGAAGGTCACCAGGGTGGAAAGCCCCAGGTGCCTAGCAGTGGACAATCAATTGCAGGGTGTGACCTTGCTCCCAGGGTGAATTTCCTCCCTAGCTTATCGCTGATCATGCAGTTTGGAACCCTTGACCTTCCCTCCCTAGAGATAACATCTAGGCCTCAGTTGTATTTCAGCTCCAGGCCCAAATAAGCAACAAAACCAGCCTTGGCTGAGTCAGGACCAGCTGCATGGAATAATGACCCCCTGTCCTGGTGCTGGCCAATCAACCAGTGGAGACCACAACCCTGAGAGGACACACCTGGAAAACTGCTGAATATTCCATTGAGATCTTCTCCTGTTACCTCCCCTAAAATCTCCACCTTTAAAACTCTTTGGATGGAGGACCCGGTGCGCTCTCCCTCCCAGGAGCACAGCCCGGCCTTTCCCTTTCCTCACCCCCTTCCTCAGGCACGCTACCATTACCTTCCTCACCCCCAAGCTCCAAGGCCCTTCCTTTGCTTCCATAACTCGTTGCCTAAGCCCATTTCTTCTGGGAATTACTGCTTCTGCCTCTGTGATTTCCCCAATTCTTTCCTAGCCAGAACCCAAGTACTGAGGCTGCTGAACCCAGGTTTAACCTGATCCCACCTGGTGCCATTCCCACCGCCACCTGCAACAATAGCACAATCCCAATTCTAATCAGTGGTTTTACACTCCAGACTTCACCGCAGGTTCTAACTACTGCTGCACCTCCCATCCTGTCAAACCTGCAGAGTCAGTGATGTCCGTGGCTCCATTCTGCTACCGTTTTTACTATGGGCTGGGTCGTGTCCTCCCAAAATTCCTATGTGGCTGTATTTGGTGAACGGAGCCTTTAGAGAGGTGATTAAGTTAAAATGAGGCTGAGTTTGCTGTAATCCAATATGACCGGTGTCCTCATAAAAGGAGAACATTTGGACACACTAAGACACCGGGGTGTGCACACACAGAAGATCCTGTGAGGACACAGAAGGTGGCCGTCTGCAAGCCAAAAACAGAGGCCTCGGAAGAAACCAAACCAGCCAACACTTTGATCTTGAACTGCTAGCCTCCAGAATTATGAAAAAAGAAAAAAAAAAAAAAGTGGTTTACGCCACGGAGTGGTGGCATTCTGTTCTGTAGCCTGAGCAGATCAAAGCTGCCCACCCCCCACCTTCCCTGGCAATGCTCCCCAGCACTGTCCCCAGGCCTCACTCCCTCTTCCCCCTCCCTGACTGACCTCTCATCTCTGAAAGTCAGTGTGTGACGTTCACATAGCCGTCTCGGTTTAGGCAGGTAGGCATGGACGCCTGTAGAGGGTGTGTTATGCCCTCACCACCTGACCAGTGTGGCCCTTCGTGCCCCCTGCGGCTGTGATGGGCGTTGTGAGCAGAGGGAGGGACGGATCCCAGGGGCTGGTTGGACACTATTCCTGGACACAGAGATGGGAAAGAGGATCATGTACACATCAAGCACGTCGCTGAAGGAGGTGCTTGACTAAAAAGCTTGGTGTAGACTTGAATTCTTTTCCTGTATTTCTGTAGATCCAGCAATGGAGAGAGGAGGAAGCCACCCATGCACTCTCTTCTACCCCATTATCCCCCGGGCTTTGGATCTCTCCTGGAAAGGGCTTCCTCTCCTGGGCGGAAACCCAAGTGTCCCTTCCTCTTCTGGTTCTCCACCGTCTCCTGGCCTTTCCTGTGTGACAGGAGCTATCACGGAAAAGGGCCTCGATGTGGATGCAGCATGTCTCTATTCTGGGCCCCAGGGACGCAAATGATGGAGACGGACTCCAAGAGTTCCTGTGCTCTGGAGACCGAAGATAAACAAGGAAACTACCAGAGTGTGGAGAGCGGCTACAGTGTTTGGACAGGTTCAAGCCTTGGACTGACGAGAGGGCACAGTCTGCTCATGGCCACGTGCAAGTCCCAGCTTGGAGGGCAGAGCCCTCCCCGCACCATTATAGCCAACAGCTGTAGTGGTAAGCTTGAACCTATGGTCCGAACACGTGGCCCCACGTGGCTGAGTGATATAGGCTGCAAGTAAACAAAGCTTGATCAGGTGCATGTAATTGAGTAGGATTGAAACCCACAAGAATGTTGTAAACATCTTGGCCACGCCCTTACTTTGCCTCGTGGCATCGGCTATAAAATAAAGACACGGCTTGTAATCCATGGCGCTGTCTCCCCATCAGGGAAGCAGCGTCCCACCCAGACCCAGCTTTCATTCTCTTGTCTGTCTTTTCTCAATTCTTCACCGCCCCCTCTCAGGCTCATCGAACCTGGCTGAGCTGGCATGGCACATAAGACGCCCTGGGGCGGAGTATGCCATGGCTGTGCAGGCTCGCCACACCAGAGAGCAATGCGCGGAGAAGTAACAGGAAGATGAGATTGCAATTGACCCGGGGATGGCTTTAGACTGCGTGGCTGAGGGCGCAGCCCCTGCGGTGGGGAGGAATGACAGTTTGTGATCAATGACACTATTAACGAGGCTGTGAA
This sequence comes from Plecotus auritus, assembly GCF_963455305.1. NCBI lineage: Eukaryota > Metazoa > Chordata > Mammalia > Chiroptera > Vespertilionidae > Plecotus > Plecotus auritus. Next base: position 15,953,200 of record NC_137777.1, read on the forward strand.
CGCACCAGTCACACCATGGCGTTCTGCCACCTTGGCGCTCAGTTACAACAATGAACAGGTTTGCTTATCTGTACCAGAGAGAGGATGGAACCAGACCTGGATAGAAAAGGAGCAGAAAGGGCTCCCAGGCCCATCCCCTCTGACTCTTTAGAGAGCACTTTTAACCTTCACAAAGCCGCCTTCTGCCTTCGCTAAGGAGGTGGGTGCTGTGAAAGGCGTTACCTAGGAAAACAACACCAGGACACACAGTTCACCTCCCCTGGCACCTTCGAGTCCCCAAAACACAGGGACATTTGAAAAGTGACTTGGGGTCCCAAAGGCAGATACTGTCCCTCAGGCCCCGGCACCAAGTCTAGGGGAGCCCTTTCGGGTGGGGCATACCTTCAAGGGCCAGGGGATGCAGCACCCCAGGCCTCGCAGGGGTGCCCTGTGGGCTCTGTGGAAACACTTTGTAGGACAGATGGAGGGGAGGGGGCTGGGGTGACTTGGGTATCATGGGTGGTGCCAGGAACCGTTGCAGCCTCAAGAACCCTCATCCCAACACGGCGGGAGAGAACGTTTGGTGCTTTCATGTGCCCATGAAAGTTTGGTTCATTCCAGGGCCAACACACTGACCTTCAGCTCAGGAAGTGACTTCTGGGTCCCTGGCTGCTTTTGAGGGGCCTGCCAGGATTTGACATGAAACAGCAGTTCTCAACATCCAGCCATAAATCAAAATCTTTTTTTTTAACCGAAGCAAAAGAGTGAGATAACTTGACATTTTGCATGCTTAAATTTAGAACAGATTACAGAAATTGAATGCCCACGTCATAAGCAGCTTCCTATGAGCACGGCACACACAACCAGACTGTTTCATACCCAGGCCTGTTCGCGGGCTGCGCCCGGGGACTAAACACGCAGACCAAGGTGCAACGTTTAGTCAAAGCCAGTGGGGCTGGTCTTTTCAACCCTGTCTTCATTTTCTCTACTCCGGAGTTAGGATGAATTCACCCAGCTTTCTGTGGGGTTTCTTGGGGTATTTGTGCTGATTGTATTAATGTACATGTACATGCAATCCTTCTGTCACCCAATTTAGGTCCAATCGATCTATATGCACAAGGCGGGTGCCGTGGAGATGAGGAAAGGGCAGAGGTTTGGCATCACAGAGAAATATGAGGTCCCTGAACTCCAGAGGCTTGTGTTCAATTAAGTAACCATCTAATGTTTAAATCAATAAATATATCAAGTGCAAGAGGGCCATCCCTATTGTTAGAGTTGAACTATTAAATAAGACTGAGCTTGAAAATAATAATGATAGTAATGACACCTTTGTTGAGCATCTATGTGCCTGGCAACGATGTTGTGTGCGAGGTTCTTTCCCCATCTGGATGCTAGGACAGCAGATTGTGGGAAGTGCCGAAGCCACAGAGTGAGGAGTGACAGAGCCTCTGCCTGAGTCCACCTCCTGTGCTCATGATGGCCCTAATGAGGATGCCAAGGCACAGGTTGGCGATGTGACTTAGCCAGGCCCAAATACAAAACTTGCTACTAAATAAAGCAAGATGGCATAATAAAGGGCGCAGAGTGCCAGGGCCTGGGCTGGACTCCTTTCTGCAACCTCCTACTTATGACTTTAGGAACCTTGTACAACAACTCTTTGTGCCTCCGTTTCTTCATTTCTCAATCTTCGTACTACCAACCAACTCTTGAGTGTTGGGCAGGAAGGTCCTTGTGAACTCTCCTAGTCTGGATAAGTGCCATGCAAACGAGCAATGTCTAACTGCTGGTCCCACTCCCTTATTCTCGGCAGCTCCATTGTAAAGGGCCATAGCTGCCTTTCTCAGTCCCTGGTATGGTCTCATGACACTGTTCTGGGCAGCGGGATGTCAGCAGAAGTCCATTAGAAGCTTATGGGGAGGCCCTTGTTCTTGCTGATGAGAGGGATGATGCTGTTGGCTTCACATCTTGGTTTAATGGGCCATGTGCCTTGAGCAGCATCAACCGTCTCCCAGCCTTGTAAGAAAGGCCAAAAGCATCTGGCCTTGGCACCACCGAGACACTGGACCAACGAGATCAGCCCGGGGTCAGCTCAAGACAGGAGCAGGGGTGCAAACACTTAGCCAAACACTTCTTGGTATGTGTAACAAACACAGCCCTCTGTGTTTAAACCTCTGTAAGTTTGGTTTTCTGTCACTCGCAGCCCGGCATACCTTTGACTGATGCAGGTCCTCGCAGGTGAGAGTGAAGCAGTAGCGTGCCCTGTGATACCCTGGTCATGTTGCACCTGTTGATTAATAAGTACTAAGGTATGCATGCATGCATTCGTCAGGAGCATAGCTCCGGGTGAGATTATGAAACTCTTAGAATGATGGGACTCATGTAATATGGCATCTCATTTCCCCAAATTAAAATGTGTAACGGGCAGACCTATGGGCACGCATAGAACGTGAACTAAAGTTGATGGGCTTTCAGGAGCAAAGTTGCCAGGGGCAGTGGCTTCTCCTGTGACCCTCCAGAGCCTGTCAAACCCTGGTGGGAACCTTCCTGAGAAGGATGGAAAAAGAGCAGAAGTCAATGTTGGAGACCCCAAGAGATATTTCCCAGGGAGTGCCATGAAATGTGGGGATATGGTGACTCTGTACAACACCCACCTTGCTCCTCCACTCTCTCTCTCTCTGCATCATTTGGGTGTATAACTGACAATTTAATTCAGGCTTCAGCCCAGCCAGCCTGACTCAGTGACTGAGTGTCGACCTATGAACCAGGAGGTCACTGTTCGATTCCTGGTCAGGGCACATGCCCGGATTGCGGGCTCCATCCCTAATGTGGGACATGCAGGAGGCAGCTGATCAATGATTCTCTCTCATCATTGATGTTTCTATCTCTCTCTCCCTCTCCCTTCCTGTCTGAAATCAATAAAAATATATATATATTTTTAAAAGAGTGTAGGCTTCAGATTATCTGGGTTTAAACCTCAGTTATGAATACAATTCTAATCATGAAACATTCTTCATATGGCACTGGATATGTTACTTAAAACTCTCTAAGCCTCTGTTTCTTCATCTACAAAATGTGTCAATATACTTAATTCATGGTGTTGTCCTGGGGCTTAAATTAAGCCATGTTCTATGCATGACTCGGGACCTGGCATATGTTACCTAATTGATAATGTGAGTTATTTTAGGGTCTTCGGAGAGAGCAGGTGGCTCTTTGTCTATGATGCTTTTCTTGACCTCTTATCTTTTATCACACAGAGAGGCCTCCTTGCCTCCGACCTCCCTGCTCTTCGCCGGAGTCCTGCAATATTGACCATTACGCTCTCATATTTTTAACATGCCTTGAGGTCAGAGAAGCAGGTGGCTGGGGATGGAAGGCAGGCAGGACCTTGGCCAACATGCCAGTTGCAGGTCCTGGCCGGCAGCCTTGTCGTTGCCAGCATGTTTTATACATAACAAGGCAACTACCCCGGGTCAGGTCAAGACAGGAGCAGGCGTGCAAGGAGAGAGCTGGCCCATGAAATAGGAAGAGGAGTAGCCAGATACCCTCTGGGGGCCACTTCCAGCCGTATGATTTGATGTTGGCACCAAACAGAACGCAGTACATTGAAATCAATGTGAGACAACATGGATTAGCCGCCCCCAGGTCTGGGCAGTCTCCCTATTAGTCACAAGAACAAGCCATAAATCTCCCCGTGGACGCGCGTGCTGGGCACACAACACACTCCAGTCTCCCCTGTTTCCAGAAAGGGTTGATGGGTCCTTCCCCTCACATTTATTTCAGCCATTAACGTGGCACAGTAGAATTTCAACAAGACAGAAATAGAAGACAGAAAGGTCCTGTCAAAAGCTCTTAATATAATTATGAGAGTCCAACCTCTGCGTGCACCCCCGCCCCCCAGGAAAAATTAGGCTGCAAGACGCTGGGAACTGAGCTGAGGTTGGGGGAGGGACCGCAGGTTGAGGACACTGTGATTAGTGCAATGCCCGCTGCTTCTCTGCAGGGGGACGCTCGATGCCGCAGCCCTGCGGCTCCCTGGGAATTCTGCAGGTTCATAAAAGCCCCAGTTAGAGTCGCAGGCAGCAATTAGTGGCTCTAATAGTTTTGGCTGAGGCATGATGGCTGCCCCACTGCCATTCCCTCTGCTGAAGGTTCGTTATGTAGAAATGTGCCCTCGTCACCCCCAGCGTCTGCAGGAGGTGGCCAGGGACATCTAGGCCATGCCCCCGGCTTTAGGATACTGGCCTCGCTGGCAGGCCCAGCCGGGAACATCCAGGCTGGCAGCAGGAAAGCAGAGTCCCTTTTCCCTTGAACATTTGCTTTATGTTTAGCGTTTAATTTGCTCTGTGAAAGGCAATCTATGGAATGAAAAAAAGCCGTCCCCGAAGTCCATGGAGCCGTCTCTTCTCCAACTTAATTTCCATCCTAATGTTTCTGCAGCTCCCACCCTCGGGGGCAGGCATTGGCTGCTCTAATTCTGCTGCTAGTCTCCCCAGGGTGTGCTGTTTTGTCGGGGGCCTGTGCTGCTCTATTTCGGGGTTTGGAACACAATTAAAGAGCTCGGTGTTGATGGAATGGGCACCGGAGGGGCCCGACACCCTGGGAACAAGCACCCCTGGGGATTCTTCCTTCCCGGCCTCAGAGGTGGGCTGCCTGTTAGCTCTACCGGCTGACACGTGGCTCTCAAGCATCCATTCGACATCTGGTGGCCAGGTGACAGAGACCCGTGCTGTGTACACGGAACGACTCAGATGCCTGATAACTGACCCTCCATGATTCTGCGCTGGCCTCTGCCAACAGCGGTGCTGACTGTATCTTTAAGAGGCATCTCAGTTTGGCCTTTGAAAGCACTCCTAGAGCTGAGCTTGCCTTGGATTTGAATTCAGAACTGCCACTTAACCAGCTGTGTGACCTTGGGCAAGTTCTTTAGCTTCTCTGTGCCTCAGTTTCTCATCTATGAAATTGGGTACCAACCAGTGCAGGGCCGTTATTAGCATGAAATGAGTCAATGGATACAAATTGCCTGGGCGAGTGCTGGACACACAGCACAGTCAGCATCAGCAGGTGGTGGCTGTAATCATTGCTACTGCCATTAATCCCTCCTGGGCTGGCCGGGATGCAGAGGCTGGAGCTGTAGTTCCCAGCATGCCCAGCGGGGGCGCCCTGCATCTCAGCCGCACACTGCTGGGTCCACCAGATGTCAACTGCCTGGTACCCACATATTAGCTTCTGTTGGACAGCGGGTGCTTCCATCCCTTCACAGGCTCCATCCTTATCCCTCCACCCCACCTGGCCTGGTGACTCCTGGCTTGTTTGAGGAGGGTGGGCAGGCAGGGAGGAAATCGCAGGAATTCTGACTGTCATCCTCAGAAGGGTTCAGTCACTGGGCCAAGGCCACTCGGCCAGCAGGTGGCCTGGCAGGGGCTCACATCCACATCCACTTGCCTCCCGAGGGCACACTTGCCTGCAAGGCCCCTCGAGGTGATGACTTCTGCCAGGGGCCGCTCCGTGCCACTCCAGGCCGTGGAGTGGTGTGCGTGTGGGTGATTCCACCAGCGAATCTCTGAAAACAGAGGTGAGGCAGTTGCATAACCTCCAAAGGCTGGAGCCGGTCCCGGGGAGAGAAGCTGGCCTACTTTAGAGGCTGCAGGGAAGGCAATTCCCCGCTGCTTCAGACACAGGGGGAGCTGCCACCTTCAGGCCAAGTGTGGATGGCAGCGCTCCTTCCTAAAATGCTCAGCCCCAGTTCCACCCTGTGGGACCAGCCACGTCCCGACTCTGTGCCCCTGCCCACGGCAAAGGGCGTCAGGATCAAAGCAGAGCCTGCCTAAGTGGCCCGCTTCTGGGCATGTTTGGATAAATTGCCCCACCCAAATGAGGTCCCCACCCAAATGAGGTCCCCACCCAGATGAGGTCCCCACGCAGCTGTCGGCCACTCCTCTGCGTTCCCCTCACTTGCTTTGTGCCACATGGTCAGCCGCCCACGTTAGTGGTTGCTCTACGGTGTGGAAATGCTGCCTGGCAGTCTGCGGGCACCCCAGGGCTGCGGGCTGCACTTGGCCTGCAGGGTGGTGTCCGGTGAACTTCAGGAGTGTGGGTGTCTTGAAGGCTGGGCTGGGACGGTGGGTTGGGCAGACTTCCATGTGTGCCACTCCACCCAACCTCTCCCAGGGCCTGCCATGCCCCACACTCCCCCTTAAGGAGGCCAGACCTGTGCCTGCCTGATTCTCTCTGTTAAGACTCTAGTTCCGTCCCCTGGGGAGCAGGCATTTTAGGCTGAATTTGCTCGGTCAAGGGTACATCAGCATTGTCCCCAGCAGACCAGACAGACAGCCCCGGGGGATTTGAGACGCTGCCAGAGCCTTTGATGTTGGCCATTTTCCAGCCACAGTCTCCGCAGGTCCTGGCTTTTCCTGAAGTCCCTGCCCAGCAATCTCAGCAAAGGTCAAAGATCTGGGCCCTTACATCATACTCACGCCATCAAGGGGCCTTCACTGCCCCCGGGAAGAGATCCATCTTCCTAGGCCCCCACAGAAGAGGAGGGCTGAGGGTTCGAGGAGAGAGTGAACTCTGGGGCCAGATCTGCGCTCCAGAACTGGAGCGCTGTGGGCCTTGTGCAAGGGACAACTCCGCGGGATGCTACCTGCACCGTCAGAGAGCAGCGGCCCCATTCACCGTCATTAGCTGAGCAAGCAATAATGTAGGGAGCCCTGCCGCCCAGAACAGGCACACACTCTGTGCTCCTTAGCTGCCTGGGTGTGAGGCCCTGCTGGGGGCTTGCTTGAATCTGAGAAGGGGATGGAGTTTCCTTGAGCCCAGGCACCCGCTGGAAAAGACAGCAGCAGAATCCAGAGCTCCCCCGAGTGGAAGAGAGAGGCATCGGAGGGCATTTGGGCAAGTAAGTGAGGAGGAAATGACCAGGGCGCCACTATGACTTGATTGTTTGGTCATTTTGCCCAAAGATGGCTCATCCTCAGGCAAGTCCAGATGCTGGCATTTCCTGCCCACTCATACTCCACAGCCCTGGCCCCCCACTTTGCAGCCCACACGCTGTCTACGGGGGCAGCTGATTCCCTGCGCTGATCCCTGAGAATGCAAACACTTCTACGTGTTGAGGGGGTGGAGGGCAGAAAGATGTGATCTGTTCAAGGAGTTCTGGTGGTTCTAAGGATTGGGGATCCTATGGGAAAATGGGGGTGGTTGGGGATAGTGGGCAGAACTTTCAGCTCCCTCACAAGGCCCCTGGGGCACCTTGGAATTCCACCCAGGCCTCTCTGCAGGCGTGAATGACACCCAGAAACAAAGTGAGAAGATCAGCAGAGATGTATGTGACTGAAAGGTCAGGCTGCCGGAGACAAGGACTCGTCTTCTTAGATCTGGGAAGGTCTGCCAGCTGGAAGAGAGGTCGGTCCCGCGAAGAGCCTGGTCCACGCATCCACCTGGCTGTGGGGCCCAGGCGGCCGCCCTCAGGGCCACCTATGGAGGAAAGGGAAGGTCTCAAGCAGGGGTCCTCAAACTACGGCCCGCGGGCCACATGCGGCCCGCCGAGGACATTTATCCGGCCCGCCGGGTGCCGCTGCCTGTCCTGCTTAGCAGCCGATTCGTCCTGGGCCCGCAGTACGCATAGGAATTTGTTCATAGTTTTTTTAAACTATAGTCCAGCCCTCCAACGGTCTGAGAAACAGTGAACTGGCCCCCTGTTTAAAAAGTTTGAGGACCGCTGGTCTCAAGGAACAAGGTGCATGAGCCGCAGTGGAGGCTGAGCCAGCCGCATGCCCGGGCTCCGCCTCCTACCCCAATTCTGCCCCGTGACCGCATCACAAGTCAAGTCACGGAAGAGACATGTTGGTGCCTTCTCAATGCTGCGGACACAAATCAGGCAACTCCCCTGATACCCGAACTCGCCCAGTCATGCCATTTAATTATTCATAACCACCATTAATAACTGCGGATCCCTGGGCGATGAATGGAGCTGCCCAGCTCTGCTGACGAGGGGCACGGGCCAGGGCCTCGCCAGCCGGAGACGGTGCTGAGCTGGCAGGCGCCACTTCCCCCATCAGTCCTCAAAGCACAAGGCCCTCCATCAGTCACTCCTGGCCTTATCTTATGGATCCTTTAAATAGCAGGCAGTAACAATTTATTAGCAATTTTCCAGAGTCTCTGCCTCCTGGCTAGATGTTTTTTCCATCTTGAGAGCTGAAGTAATATTTATTCTAAATCTGGCTCTTTTCAAGGCATGGAGGAAGGCCAGTCAGAGTGAGCCTACAGAGAAGGAACAAGTAGATTAAGACATTTCCATTTCTTTTCTCCCTGCTTACTTGCAAAAAAAAAAATAAAAAAATAGTAGTAGCAAGTGAATAACTCGGCGTGTGGTGGTGGGGGGGAGGGGGCGGTTACAGAGACTAGATGAAAAACAAATCTTTTATTTCAATCTTATGTTGCAATCTTTATGTAATTTTTTTATTCCTCCTGATAGAATGTGGTTTCTAAAAGCGGGTGAGAAGTTCAGTGGCCGGAGGCTCGAAGACTGAGCTGGGGGTGGCGTGGAGAGAGGGCCGGACTTCCCCGCAGCCCAGCCTCCCTGCCCTGCCCTTAGGACTCGGGCTTTTGGTGCCTTAGTGTTACCCCAGATCAAAAGGAGCGGACAAGAAGCCACTCTTGAAATTATCATGTTTTCTTTGATTACAAAATCCAAATTATTAACCGGTTATCAGGTAATCCACATTATTAACAGGTCAGTAGCAATCAGTATTATCGGTTTCATCTGTGTTAATACACCACACCTTCCTGATCCCACCAAACGCAGAGCATTGACTTCTTTCCGAAGCGATTTGGCCTTGCAGTCGATGTTGATGGTTGACCTGGATCAACCCATGATTTTGTGCCTTTGGGATTCTCAAAATAAATCCACTTTTCATTGCCAGTCACAATTCGATGCAAAAAAGACTCCCTTTCGTGCCGTTGAAACAAAATTTTACTGATGACTTTTCCGTTTTTCATTTGTCTCTCGTTCAGTTGATGTGGCACCCATTTTACTTCCTTTAAAATCTTTCCCATTGCTTGTAAATAATCAGAAATTAGTAAACAATTGGGTTAGATACAACAAACGAGCAACGTTTAATCTTTCTGCAAGTTGTTTTTGAGTTTGACATGCATCTTCATCCAATAATGCTTGTAATGGTTCGTCTTCAAACGTTTTCGGTTGACCTGGTCATTCTTTGTCTTTCACATAGAAATCATCACTTTTAAAGCATTTAAACCAGCGTTCACAAGTATCTTAAGATGGAGCATGTTCACCATAAGCTTCCGGAAGTATACGATAACTTTCAACAGCACTTTTCTTCCAAATAATGAATTAAAACTTCCCGCAAATGCTCTTTTTTTGGCATGAAATTCGACATATTTAAGCCTAAAAATATCTATGTTAACACCTTCAGAAAATTTGACATATGAAGTTTTGAAGCTTGTTGTCAATACAACAAAATAGCATACATATCAAATCACATATCTATCAACACATATGTAACTCCATCTATTGAAAAAAATCCGCATTAATAACCGGTACGCCTAGTAATTAGACAGGTACAGGCACTTTGCCGCAGAAGATATAGGGATGGCAAATAACTACATGAAAAGATGTCCACATCATTAGTCACTAGACAAATGCAAATTAAAGCCACAATGATGTTCCACTGCACCCTGTTTTCAGAGTGGGTGAAATGAAAAAGACTGACCCCACCAAATGTTGGTGAGGACATGAAGCAAGTGAAACTCACATTCTGCTGGAGGGGAAGTAAAACGGTACAGCCACGTTCGAAAACTTTGACCATTTCGTAAAGGACAAACATCTACCTACCGTATGACCAGCCATTCCACTCCTAGGTATTGTCCCAAAAGAAACGAAAGCATGTGCCCATACAAAGACTTGTATTCCAATGTCCCTAGAAGTTTTATTTTTAATGTCTTCAAGTGGACATAACCCAAATGTTCAGCAACAGGTTTATTGATAAATCGTAGTATGTCAAACAATGGAATACTAGTAGCAATAAAAAGGAATGAACTATTGATACCTGAAACAACATGGATTAATCCTCAAATAATTACACTGCATGATAAAAGCCAGACAAAAAGGGAGAAAAAGAGTGTATACTCTATGGTGCCATCTATGAAATGCTAGAAAATACAAATTAATCTATTGTGGCAGAAAGCAGATTGGTGGTGGCCTGAGGGTGGGGTGGAGGAAAAGGTCGTAGTGATGCACATAGGAAACTTCTGGGTGGTGGACATGGTCACTACCTTGTTTGTGATGATGTTTTAAATAAGTATAATTGTATTACACCTTAATAAAGGCGCATTTACAAGTGACTTGACCTTGAAAAGAAATGGAATGAACTTAAGTGCATATTACGAAGCAGAGGAAACTCATCTGTAAAGGCTATCTACTACATGACATTCTGGAAAAGGCAAAACTGAAGACGGTAAAAGAGCAGCGGTTGCCAGCAGTTACGGGGCAGAGAGGGATCAGTAGGCAGAGCACATGGGATTTCAAGGGCAATGAAATTGCTCTGAATGACTGAATACCGTACCCTATGATGTTGGACACAAGTCATTACACATTTGGCCAAACCCAATGAACGTACAACGCTAATAGTGATTTGCGATATAAACTTTGGACTATGAGTGATTATGATGTGTCAGTGTAGATCCATCCATCATAACAAATGTTCACTCTGGTGGGGAATGTTGATAGTGGGGGAGGTTGTGCATGTGAGGGACAGGGTATACATGAGAAATCTCTGCCTTCTGTTCAGTTTTGCTGTGAACCTGTAACTGCTATAAAAATGAAGGTTTAGCCCTAGCTGGTTTGGCTCAGTGGCTAGAGCGTCAGTCCTGGGTTCCATTCCGGTCAAGGGCACAAGCACGTACCTCAGTTGCAGGCTCCGCCCTGGCCCAGTCGGGGCTCGTGCAGGAGGCAATCAATCAATGTGTTTCTCTCACATTGATATTTCTCTCTGTCTTTCCCTCTCTTTTCCACTCTCTAAAAATCAATGAAAAAATATTCTTGGGTGAGTACTAAAAAAAAAAAAAAGAAAGAAAGAAATGTGGGGCGTGGCTACAGTGTTTGGACAGGTTCAAGCCTTGGACTAATGAGAGGGCACAGTCCTCTCGTGGCCACGTGTAAATCCCAGCTTGGAGGGCAGAGCCCTCCCCGCACAATTATAGCCAACAGCTGTAGTGGTAAGCTTGAACCTATGGTCCGAACACGTGGCCCCACGTGCCTAAGTGATATAGGCTGCAAGGAAACAAAGCTTGATCAGGTGCATGTAGTTGAGTAGGATCGAAACCCACGAGAATGCTGTAAACATCTTGGCCACGCCCTTACTTTGCCTCGTGGCATCGGCTATAAAATAAAGACTCGGCTTGTGGGCGTCAGCGCTGTCTCTCAGGGAGCAGCGTCCCACCCAGACCCAGCTTTCATTCTCTTGTCTGTCTTTTCTAAGCCTTTCAGCCGCCCCCACTCAGGTTCACCCTTGGCATAAGAAAAAGAAGAAAACAAGGTTTACTTTTTAAAAGTGGCTGAGCAATTGGGACATTTACTGTCTCTCATACCAGGTGTCTGGGGCCAGAGGGAAGAGGATTTGTTCACTGGCCACAGATGCCGCTGAGGACCCAGATGCTTCCCATATTTTGCCTCTGTCTTCCCTCACGTTACAAAAGTGATTGCAGCTCTTCTAAAAGTCGCAGGCAGGCACAATCCGGTATAATGAAGATGAACTTATTTTGTCCTATGAGTGCCTTTTTAAGAAGGCTAAAAACTTCCTCAAAGACTTCCCTTTGTTTCCCATTGGTTAGGGTTGAACCACATACCCGTGGTCTGATTGCAAGGAAGGCTGGGGAGAAGGTGGGAAGAGCATTTACCTGGGCCAGACCCTGGCACTTCTAGGACCCTGTGGCTTTACTCATTCCCCTCCCAGTTTCTCCAGCCAATGAACTTGGCCTCACCCACCCTCTTCTCTCCGGTTCTCCCTCACTCTATCCTCTACCCCTGAAAGGGTTCAATGTTTGCACAAACCTTTCTAGATAACTTCTTCGTTCCTGGGTGTAGACCCCCTTACATGTGCATCTGTCTTAACAGCCAGACATGGGCTTCTGGGGTCACGCATCTGCTATCAGGGGAATCCTGGGATCTTGCCCAGGCCTGGTGCATAGTTTTGTTTGAAAAATAGACTTGAACAGGAGACAAAGCTGATGGAGCTAGACAAGGTCCCAGAAAGGACAAAAAGGCAAGGGGCGGGGTGGGGATGGGGAGAGAAGTGGCTTCAGTAGAGAAGGGAGGGGGAAGCACTGGAAGCCTTCCTGTTGAAATGGAAGTGGCCAAGGTCTGTAACTTGGAGGATCTGAGAAAAGTAGACCTGGGAATGTCACCCTGCAATTAACAGGAAAGAATCTTAGAGTAGAGACGGCCCAGAATTCTCGCATTGTTCCTTCAACATATGAATGAAGTTTATTACCTCTAATAGGTTGTTCATAAAACATTACAATAATGATTAAGGGGTTAAAAGCTACTAAATGTCCAGGCCAGGCCTTGCAGCCTCACAAACACCCTCAGTTCTCCAGTGGGATCCCTGGGCTGGATGAGTCACAGTCAGGAGTGAGCCTTGCATTAGCCATGCTTCCTTACTCATCAAATCGTAACTCACTTCTGCGGTAAAATGTCAGCATGGCTGTCCACCTCAGGCAGCATCCCAGAGACGCCCTGGAGGTTCAGGCCCCAACTTCAGTTGGCTGGTGGCCACCGGGCCCTGGCATTAGGATCAGGATGGTTCCTGCATATCAGACCCTCTCCACCACTGCTGTTCGGAAGACTCTCTCCGAGTCCAGCCCACTAACTGCAGGTTTTCAAAGCCATTAAGGAACACTGGAGCTGGATCAGGTGAAAATTCCCGGCTGAGGACCGCGTTTCCATTCTCCAAGTCACCGGAAGCCAGGAAAGAAACCTTGCAGCAACAGCTGAAGCTTACCTGCCCTGCTGACACCCCAGCCTCTTGACATTAACCTGCGCCCACTTTTTGAAGTCTCCAAGGTCTGAACCCAATTAGCCACTTTCTCCCACTCCAAAGCGTGGGGCTTTTAAAACCCGTACTCGCTGGCACCCCCGGTGGCCCCTGGGTGCTGGGGGCCTCCTTGCCCCCAGGGCTGCTTCTAGCAGCTGCTCACAGAGTTACTCTCCTGGAACCACATCCTCTGTCGCCCCTCCCTTCTTTTTGAAGGCTCCCTCTCCTCTCCGAGAGAGCTGAGAACATCCTCGGCAGCTTTTCTTCTCTCCTCGCCTACCTCCTCTTCTGTCCCTTCTCCTTTGTGAGGCTCATAGGCAATTTTCTGTTCTTCCAAAAACCAAAACCCTTGCTTCTCTACTATTGCCGTCTTTATCTCCATTTCCACCCCCAGCATTACTACAAGGTATCTGTTGACTTGCCCTTCCCCTCTTGCTTCTGGTTCACTCCCAGCCCCCTACCGAAATGGCTCTTTCAAGAGCACCAGTGACCTAACCACCCAAGTCTAAGACCAGCCCTAACCGGTTTGGCTCAGTGGATAGAGTGTCGACCTGCGGACTGAAGGGTCCCGGGTTCGATTCCGGGTCAAGAGCATGTACCTTGGTGGAGGGCATATCTCCAGTGGGGGGTGGTGTGCAGGAGGCAGCTGATTGATGTTTCTCTCTCATCGATGTTTCTAACTCTCTATCCCTCTCCCTTTCTCTCCATAAAAAATCAATAAAATATATTTTAAAAAAAAAGTCTAAGGCCATTTCCCGGGCCCCATTCTTCTTCCCACTCTCCAACCGGCCCTCAATTCTCCACTCCCCGACTCTTCTTTTTCCCGGGACCCCAGCATTGCATCTGGATTACCCAGTGGGGCATCTACACTGTAGCCTGGACCTTCTTGTTTCAATGAAAACACATGTTTCAAAGACTCTCTTCCCCTTCAGGACTAAACCAGCCTCCCGGTGTGCAGGGCGGTTAGGGGTGTGGCCCCAGCAGGCTTGCCCGCATCATCTGTGATCACTTGCCCCACACCTTACACTTCAGTCACATCCAGACTTTTGCAACTGTCTTGGTGGTCTCCATGGATTTGCATGTGCTATTTCCTCTGTCTGAAATGCCTCCCTGCCTACCTCCTCCCCACCTCCACCCGCCACAGACACACACACACACACACACATTAGAGGCTCCTCCCTGTCTCCAGGAGGCAGCTGTGCTCCTGAGCCTTCCCTGAGTGTTCTGTGAGCTCCATGACTCAGCAGCCACCCTGACCTTGTGAGTGTCAGGAAGGCACCCCGTGGCCCTGTACACAATACACCGAGGTTCTCTCTTCTGCCCTTCTCTCTCCACGCTGTCTCCCTCTGAAAATCCATTTGCTTTCATAGTTTCCATTTGCAACTGAATTCAACAGAAATGCCCTGGATGCTGTGCTTTAGGCCCCCGTCTGGCTAATGCTCAGCTGTCTTTACACCTCAGATCTTCTTCTAAGCCCAGGCCCGTGGTCCTGGCTGGTCACAGGTTGAATATTGCCTGGACATCTGTCTGGGACCTTACTGCTCCAGTCACATTCCCTACGAACCTCCATGCTCTTCATTTACTCAGAAGACTTTGAGTGGAGCAGGTTACCCTCTGTACCACGGGTGGACCTCCTGCAATCAGCTGAAGTCCTTAAGAGAAAAAGGACTGAGGTCTCCGGAGGAAAAGGGAATTCTGCCTGCTGTCCACCTTTGGATTCAAGTTGCAATATCAGCTCTTCCGTGGTTCTGTTTCTCTGGAGAACCCTGACCAATACTCAGGTCCTATCTCCCAGCTCAGCTTCCTGCCCCTGTACTCAGTCCCCTCCGGTGATGCTCACTGATTCTCTTGTAAAGTTAATTTGCCTACAACCATCACTGGATTCCTATTGTTTATTGATGGATAGCTGTGTCTCCTAAACCTCACATATTTACGTATCTTCACCATGATGTTTGACTTGAGCTTTCAAGGTCCCATCTATACAATTACTTATTTTATATTTTTCTTTATATCAACCCTTCTCGGGGATATTGGCATTTTGTCAGGAATCCACGAATTTTAAGATGAAAAGCTCTTGCGGCTATAGTGTGGGTCTCCATCCAAAGGGGAAGAGCCATTTTTGTGGAACTAGACTTTCCTAGTTCCCTGAAACCACACAAGCGGGTCCTCCTGCCTTGCAGCTCAGTTCGTAGGATGGTGAGTCCCATGCGAGATTGGGAGGCATGACAGACTTGACACCAGCCTGGGCTCATCGCTGCAGAGGTGGTGCCTTCATGCAGTCTGCCTCTCCGACTGCGGATGCAGTGAGGACTGTGATGGCTGGCTCTGCCCCACTGCGGGGCGTGGGGAGCGTGAGAGTGAAAAGAGGGCAGGAGACCGACCATCCATGTTTTCATAATATACTCCTCGTGTTTGAAAACGTCCCATTTCAATATCGTCTATCATGTATAGTTTGAGGAAAATACCAGAAAGAAATCAGTTCCTTTGCATCAGTTCTCCCCTCTGACAATATGAAATGACCTAGTCACTCTGTGTGAGCAATAAAGCAGTTGATTCACGGTGTTGTGACCCTCTTGTCATTCTGGTTCCTTTTTTTCCTGTCCTATATCAACACGCATAGCCCATGGGAAGGACAGATAGAGAAGAGCCCGTGAGGAACCTGTAAGTAAACTTTCAGAATAATCTTATTTTGAAATTGCCTCCCCCCCTCCCCCGCCAAGAAAAAGTTAAATATTAGTAAATCAGAATAAACAATTGAGGCCAGAGGATATTTTAATCCCCCTCCTCTGCCCCGGACAGCTTCCCTGCCTGCAAAATGATCAGAAAGTCTTTGTAATGCTGGCTGGGGGATCTGAATACCCTCATTTCGGGGAAGAGCTTGTCTTGACAGAGTAGTTTGTGGTGACTTAAGCGTCTCCCCAGTCTTTGGGGGAAGTAATCGCTGTTGGCCCAGCCTCGGGTGGGGAGGTGGTGGGGGCGGTGGTGGGGCCGGGGCTGCGTGTCTCGGACAGCACCCCGCGCCGGGCACATGATGGACTGAACTGTTCCGTGAACGTTCTGTTTACCCGGTAGCTTTCATTAATCTTTCCTTTCTTGTGTGAAGGTTGCTTTCACAGAGGCGGGCACTTGCTGGCTTTCTCAAGGCAAGGATGATTAAAACCAAGTTCTGAGGGATTCATTCCGCCTCAAACGGGCGCCTGCTCGAGCTATTTTGGCAGGCTGAGAGAACAGTATGTTCACAATCAAATAAGTTTGCAAGAAATTAAAAAAAAAAAATGAGAGAAAAGGACAAGAAACGCTTTATTCTTCTTTTGCCCCAGTTACAGGCGTGGGGCTGCTGTGAAATGCCAGCACCCAGGGCCAGCTCTGCCGCTCTCCGTTCCTTTATTTCAGAGACTGTTGGGCAGCAGGAACCTTAGAACCGGGCCAGCCCAAGGGGGCTGAGGTCTGGAGAGGTGAAGTGACCTGGCCAAGGTCACACAGCCCGCTCTGGGGGAAGGCAGACTAGACCACAGGTCTCCCTGCCGATGCCCTTTTTCTATTCCACGCTGTCCTTTGTCCACCTTTCCCTTACAATGATTCGCATCAAGCCCCGTAGACAGTGAGAGAGGCTGGTGGGTGCAGACGAGGCTCCCACAGGGGCTCAGCAGAGCAGGCTTAGGAGCACCTCAAGAGTAGAGGGTGTGCCCGTCTGGGTGTATTCTCCCCAGGGTGTCTGCAGACTATCTGGGCTTGCTGAGCATAAGCCAATGGCTTCTGCATGGGCGCAGGGTCAGAAGGAGTTGGTCTCATTTCGTGGAAATTTCGGGATGTCGGCCAAGGCGAGCGCTCCTCCAGTCGGCAGGGGGAGCATTAGGGCAGCTCCCAGGGTCCTCCTCTCCAGGTCCTTGCGGCTGGCCAGCGCTGGAGCAGCCCGGTGATGTGCATCCTCAACATCCCCCAGCCTAGAGGCTCGGGGTGCGCCGTTCACTCAGAGGTCCTGAGTGTTATTTCAGGGCCCACGCGCAACGGCTGCTGACAGGGCCTCGTATGTGAGGCAAGGACGGGTTCTTTGCACCTGGAGGGTTGATGGGTGCTCAAAGGACGGTGCTCGGGAATGTTGGTGCCCTTGACTCCCTAACAACGCGGGTGACTTTGGGGGTGGGCGTGGTGGCCGGGAGCCCATGCCCTCCATGCCTGGGCTTTTGTTGCTGCCACTGACATCGCGCCCCGGGGGAAAACACTCGAACCCACTGTGTATGCACCTCCCAGCTTGTGCATGCACCTCACAGCTGCTGTCTGCTAGCATGTGCAGGCTTGGTGGAGAAGCTTGGCCACTTCTGTTTCCCATGGCAACAGCTCAGCTCCACGTGAAAGCAGATAAGTGTGCACTCAGGCTGGAGGCACAGGCTGCGAGGTTCCGCATGGCTCCTCATCACCAGCCCTGTCCCTTCCCTTGTTCCCTTGCGCTCAGCCACACAGAATAGCCTTCACCCCGTGAGAGGGAGACGGGCCTCAGCTTGTGATACTCTCCTGCGGACTCCGGCGTGGTTCCCCCCGACTGCTGTGTGGTGCAAAGTGCAGGTTAGAGATCAAGGCAGGAAAGTGGCAATTACTCTGGGATACGCTGTTGGTAAAAGCAAGAAGCAGGTATTCGATACACAGGAGACAAGGATGTTGAGTCGGGCAAAAAACGTTATTGGCAATGGAGGCAACATAAAGAGAAACTGCAGGTTAAAGGGACCAGGTGAGCCTTTCAGAAGCTGCTGGAAGAAGCAATGGAGAGGGAGGGAGGGCCTCAATCCAGTAGCACAAGGGAAGGGAATAAAATAGAATCAGAGCTTTTGGGGCAAAAATAAATATTCCCAAGGCATAGAGAAAAAGCTTTATGCATGAGCCTGGAAACTGGCCTGCAGCGTGATTTTATAACGTCCCAGGGGCAAAAGAGGGGGAGGTAATTCAGATCAGTGGAGAAGGGGAAGGATAAGGTGCAGAGGGAGGCAAGGCAGAGAGAAGACGAAGTAATGTGAGGATTCCCCAAAGACCACGGGTTGCAAAGTGGCTACCAGTGGAGACAATCAACCAGAGTGTTTAAAAATAATTTGAGCCTATTTAAAAAAAAAAAAAAATCAGATGTCACCCAAAGAAATCTAGATTTCAGCTTTTCTTGAAAAAAATAAATCAGAAAATCTGGCAACTATACAACCTTGTCTCTGTACAGCCTGGACGAAGATTTGCTGGCAGGGGGCCGCTGCTCCTGGAGCTTACACTGGGGCCCAGGCTGTCCACTGCCCATCGCCTCATAATCCTCACCCCCCAAAATATCTGTCTCCTGATGTCCTTCGCTCCAAGGCATCTGAGTGACCCCTGCAGGCACCTGCGCTGTTTAGTGCTGCCCAAATTCCCCTGGTATTTCAGTACGGGAAGGGCTCAACAGAGTTGGGGCCAACCTTGAAGGCACCTCCCATCCCCGGGCCCTGGGACAGATGGCTCGGTTAAGAAGAAGGCTCTGCAGCCTGGACTCAGACCAGGGTGGGCCTGACCCCAGGATGGAGACCTGCAGCCAGCTGGAGGGCTCAGGAAGTGGGCTGGCAGGGGAGGTGGAGGGCACCGGATGCAGATGACAGTGAAGGGAGAGCTTCTGCCGGCATTGCTGCATCCCCATTTCAGGATGCATGCGTGACTGGGATTCTGGGAATGTGTTTCAACCAAATTTAGAAGCTCCTCTTTGAAGATCACGTTAAAGAGGGTCTGAGAAGCTGCCTGTCTTGAACCTTCAGTGTCACTTAAACATGGGTTAGAATCCTGGCTCTTCCACTTAGTCTGTGTGACCTTAGGCAAGTTCCTTAACCTCTTTGAGCCTCACTTTCCTTATCCTATCTAATAAAAAGGGAATATGCTAATTGAGCATCACGCCTTCATGAGATGGCGGCACCCACAGCCACAAAATGGTGGCGCCCAGTCCCCTCAGCCCTGCCTCATTCAGCCTCAGTCCCCCAGTCCCCTCAGCCTTGCTTCGTTGAGCCAGAGTCACCCAGTCCCCTCAGCCCCACAGAGGAAGGCAGTTGGGGGCGATCAGGTCAGCAGGGGAGGATGGTTGGGAATGATCATGCCGCAGGGAGAAGTTAGGGGGCTATCAGGCTGGCAGGCAGAGTGGTTAGGGGCAATCAGGCAGGCAGGCAGGCAGGCAAGTGGTTAGGAGCCAGCAGTCTCAGATTGTGAGAGGGATGTCCAAGTGCCGGTTTAGGCCCAATCCCATCCCAGATTGGAGAGGCTGCAGGCTGGGCTGAGGGACCCCCCCATGCACAAATTTTGTGCACCAGGCCTCTAGTCTAAAATATTTAGATATAGTACAGAGTGTCTGAAGATTAACAATATGTGTATCAGACATTAACACGGTGGCCAGGCACTCAGTCAACAACTTGCTAACTGTCTATGACAGCCGTGGGCAAACTACGGCCCGCGGGCCGGATCCGGCTGTTCTATCTGGTTCTCTTGCTCTCCCCTCCGCTCCTTTACTTTGAATTTATATTAGTTCACACAAACACTCCATCCATGCTTTTGTTCCGGCCCTCCGGTCCAGTTTAAGAACCCATTGTGGCCCTCGAGTCAAAAAGTTTGCCCACCCCTGGTCTATGATGATTACTCTTGAACTAATTCTTGGACAGAGGCACAGGCTACAGGTTGTTCACTTCTCCACTTATGTATTTTGTGGAACCGGAAAGCGGATTTGTTGTGTGGGAAATTATGCTCCATTAGCTCGGGAACCCTGTTAAGGATTTTTAAATGGGGCTCATGAAAAGTTGGCCATGAGACGCTGATGTGTTGGGAAGTGTGTCACTGATGGTGCAGAACTAGGGGCTCAGTCCCAGCTCGCCTCCAATTCCAGGACAGCTGGGTCAGTCCCTTAGCCTGTTTTACTTCCTCACCGGTGGAAACCAGCCGGCCAGGTGTCCGTCCTCAGCCACAGGAGACGGCTTACATGACATTTAATTAAAACTAGAGAGTTAAAAAGTCACTTCCTCAGCTGCACTAGCCCTGTGTCGAGTGCTCAGTCGTTACGAGTGGTTAGTGGCCCCCCTTCTGCACGGCACAGACCTAGAACATTGCCCTGGTTCAGGAAGTGTGAGGGGACAGAGCTGGTACCAGAGCTGCTGTCCTGGGCTGGTCCCTGCTGAGCAGCATCCCCCCCCCCCACCCATGTCGGGTAGCTTGTTAGGAATGCGGACTCTCAGCTGCCACGCTAGACCTTCGGACCCCCCCCCCCCCCCAAAAAAAAAAAAATTAGGAATCTGGGGATCTGCTTGAAAACGTCGTTGAGAAAGAAAGAACCACCTTGT
Source organism: Plecotus auritus (assembly GCF_963455305.1). Taxonomy (NCBI): domain Eukaryota; kingdom Metazoa; phylum Chordata; class Mammalia; order Chiroptera; family Vespertilionidae; genus Plecotus; species Plecotus auritus. The sequence goes on from NC_137777.1 coordinate 15,973,550, forward strand.
CCAAACCCTGGTTCCCTGATTAGCGGGAGAGGGGAGAACTGGGCTGTGTGGAGAAAGACGATGAGCAACAGGGTGACTGCGTCTGCGCAGGAGCCAGAGGGAGCCGCCTGCAGGCATCTGAAGGGACACGCAAGACATCCATGTTGGTGTCTTTTGGTGCCATGCTGTTTTCAGCACAAAAACAAAGGGGATGATGCTAGAGCTGTTGCTTAAGACAACATGTGCCTCTTGCAGGACAAAATTGCAGTCATCTATCTTATTTAATTGGTATTAGATTTTATTGCTGAGTGTTCACATTTTAACGTGTCCATTTATCTGTTTCTTACTTTCAGAGAAATATCTGTATTAAAAACACACTGTACAAAAGAAGGAAAAAAAAAGAATCCAAAGTTGTACATTATTAATTTTTTAGGAAGCAAGCAAAATGGTGCCTCCTAAGGGGTAAGAGAGAAAAATGAAACAGCTGGGACTGGACTTGAGATTTGCTTTAGAGAAAAGGCTGCTGATTTGAGACACATCCTTACAGAGCCAACTATGTTGATGAGAGAGAAGACAATGAGCAGACAGAGGTGGGGCTGTGACCCACAGATCGGTTGTGGGATGTGTTTGCAGCAGGTACGCAGTGAGCTGAGCATCCTGTCACATAACCGAGTCTTGGAATCCGGGCACGATGCAGGGGACAGGGAGCTGGCCAGGAGTCAGAGAGATCTGGTCTGAATCCAGCTCGGCCACCCACTCTGTGTGGGCCCGCTGACACATTTCAGGGAGCACGCTCAGCCTCAGTGTCCCTGTGTGAGCACCTGTCTCCAGAGGCTGCAGGCAGTTGCTGTAGGTAAGGTGCCTAGGACACAAGAGGCAAGTGACACCTATTAGTGTGTCAGTCAAATCATGGTTCGGGGCAAATCCAAAGCCAGGACAGAGAACAGGGACACACCTAGGAGGAGAGGCAGCCCCTCCCCACCTGCTCTGGTGTGGGTAGCCCTGCCCTGCCCCGCTCATTGCTGACTGCTGGGGTCCTCCTGCACATGCAGTGAAGCAGGTCTCGCTTGGACCAGTGATGCTGGGCAAGAGTCAGGAGAACAGGGACCCATCAGCGAGTTCAGGGTCAGAGAGGTCTGGGAGGGGACGGGTGCATGGAACACTGCCAACCTTCACACCAACCCCAATTGGATGGAAGCAAGCTTTTAGGAAAAAAGAACTGCCTGCCTTTGCTGGTCCCCATTCTAATGACTGTTCCAATTCCTTTCCTCCCGATAAAGTAAGATCATTCTCTTGGAGCATCTTGAATCTCTGATAAGGCCAGTTCCACGTGGTGATGACCTTTCTTCAACACTCACTTTCTCCCCATACCTCTCTTCTGTGCTGAGCACTTCCATTCAGATGAAGTGACTGGAGCTGCAAGCCCTCTAGGTTCTGGCTGGAGAAATTGCCCCAGGTTTGTTTCTAACCTGCCTCTTTCCCCATCTCCTTTCTGCCCTCCATTACCCCCATTTAGCCTGAACCCAGACAGGGAATCATTTCCTCACCTCAGGGGGCTCAGTTCACGCCCTCTAGCCAATGCCGGGATGCCTCTCTCACACTCTGAGTGGAAGTCATTGGCTCAGACTTATTGAGATTCTCCATAAATGCAGCCCCATCCTATTTCCTGGGAGAAGAGATTTATTTATTTATTTATTTATTTATTTATTTATTTATTTATTTATTTATCTATTTATTTGAGAGTGTTTTAAAATTGATCAGTGTCTTCATTCAAATCCCACACATATGGTATAATGCACATTGATGCTCATTAGATAATTTATGTCAATCAAGAAAGAAACATCTCTAATTGATTTTGTATAGTTCCAAGTGAGCCCAGGTTTATCACAGACCTAAATCTGCATGATTGACAGGGTGGTAGCAGCCCCGTCGCACCTTCACTTTAATTATGCCAGATCTTGGGGAAAAGATAATTAACTCAGTGACAAAATCTTCTTGTTTCCCTTGTAAGAGTCTCGGGAGAGAACTGTGCTCAGCGGTAGGGGCCGGAGGGGGGGACTCAATGGTACAGAGCGGAGATACAGTGGCCTCAGTCCAAACCCACATTGAAGATGCCCTTGATATGCTTTCTGGTCTGTAAAGTGAGAGCACAAGAAAACAGATGACTATCAAAAAGGGACCATTCACCGTGCCGTTTATTGATTTCAGCCTGTCCATCGGCCTAGGCTTTGTTTCAGCCTTTAAGACCTATGATACAGTACTGCTGCTTTTATCGAGTAACAAGCACTGGCAAACCAAGCAGCACAGAATTTAGTAGCTTAAAATAAATTAGCATTTATTATTGTACATGTTTCTGTCATCAGCTGGAGGACTGGCTGGGGACTGGCTGGTCTAGGGTGGTTTGGCAGTTAGCTACCTATTGGCTGAGTTGATGCAATAGATGGGTCATGTGTCCCTCGTTATCCAGCAGCCCAACCCGTATAAGACAAATTGAATAATGCCCCTCCCCAAGGATGTCTGTGTCTGGATGCCCAGAACCTGTGAAAATGTTACCTTCCATGATCAAAGGGACTCTAGATGTGTGCTTACCTTAAGGATCTTGAGATGGGAGATTTTCCTGCGTTATCTGGGTGGGCCCAGAATCATCACAGGGAACCTTATGAGAGGAAGGCAGGAGGATTAGAGTCAAAGAGAGAAGATAAAAGGGGGAAGTAGAGGTCAGAATAAAGAAGATGCAGCATTGCTAGCTTTGAGATGCAGGAGAGTCCACGAGCCCAGGAATGCAGGCAGCCCCTACCAGCTGGAAAAGGCAAAGAAATGGATCCTGCCCTAGAACCCTCTGAACCCAGTTTAGACTTCTGACCTCTAGAACTGAAAGAGAATAAATATGTGTTTCTATAAGCCACTAAGTTGGTGGTAACTTGCCACAACAGCAATAGGCTAACACACCTGGACTTGTCAAAAAGTTAGTGGCAGGGTTCTAAGAGGAAGGCAGGACTCGAGATTGGCACACCGTCACTTTCCTCACATTCGATTGGCCAACGATGTCACAAGTCATCCCAAGCTCAAGGCTCAGAGAAATGGAGCCCACCATTTCTTGATGGATTCTATTTCTCTCACCTCTTTTTTTTTTTTTTAAGTATTTTTTTTTTATTGATTTCAGAGAGGAAGGGAGAGGGAGAGGGAGAAACATCAATGATGAGAGAGAATCATTGATTGACTGCTTCCTGCACGCCCACACTGGGAATCAAGCCCATAACCTGGGCATGTGCCCTGACCGGGAATCAAACCACGACCTCCTGGTTCACAGGTCAGTGCTCTATCCACTGAGCAATGCCAGCCGGGCTATTTCTCTCATCTCTTAATGGGAGAACCTGGAAAGTCACATTTCAAGGGGTGTAGGGACGAAGAAGGGCAAAGATTTATGGCCTTACCACCATGCCCTTTACAAGGTGACAGAGGATGTTCAAAAGCAACATCTGACCCCAGTCTCTTTTTTTATTTTCAGGGTCACAGCGAGCATGGGGGTCTGGAACTGGGGCACCCATCTCTTCCTAAGTCTTTGGGGGATGTATGTGTCCCCAAGAAGCCCTGGATGGGTGGACTTCCTCCAACATTTGGGAATTTGCTCTTTTGTTGCTTTCAGTTCAGTGGGCCTCCTCTCGGTGGCCTTCTCCTGGTTTCTGTCCTCGTTCATAGTCTTCATCATCTCCTGGGTGATGGCCTGGGTTCTGCTGTGCTGCTCCAAGCACGTGAGGTGTTTCATGGTCCTCTTCTTCCTCTCCTGTGGCCTGCGTGAAGGCAGGAACGCCCTGATTGCCGCCGGCACGGGGATAGTCATCTTTGGACACGTGGGAAATATCTTCCACAACTTTAAAGGGCTCCTGGACAGTCTGACTTGCAACATAAGGGCAAAGAGCTTTTCCATTCACCTGCCACTTTTGCAAAGGTATATGGAAGCAATCCAATGGATTTACGGCCATGCCACTCACCTAGGTCTATTTGATGGCCTTGTATCTTGGAACCAGACTCTGGCAGTCTCTCTTTTCAGTCCCAGCCAAGCCCTGGAGGCACAGCTCAATGACACGAAAGGCCAAGTCGTGGGGGTCTTGTACCAGATGGTGACGGCGACCGAGGTGCTGTCCTCCCTCGGACGGCAGCTACTGGCCCTCGCGGGGCTCCTGCTGGTGCTTCTCGGCACCGGCCTCTTCATGAAGCGATTTCTGGACCCTGGTGGCTGGAAGTTTGAAAACATCTACATCACCAGACAATTTGTTCGGTTTGATGAAGGGGAGAGGCATCAGCAGAGGCCCTGTGTCCTCCCGCTGAGTAGGAAGGAGAGGAAGAAGTACGTTGTCATCCCGTCTTTCGGGCTGACGCCTAAAGAAAGGAAGAACCTGGGGCTGTTTTTCCTCCCCGTACTTACCCATCTCTACCTCTGGGTGCTGTTTGCAGCCATCGACTTTCTGCTGTACCGGCTCATTTTCTCAGTGAGCAGACACTTTCAAAACTTGCCATCGCTGGAGGTTCACTTGAAACTGCACAGGGAGGTAGGCGCTCACAGGCATTGGTGGGGTGTATCCTGGCTCTTTGCTGGTCTGTTTGAAAATGATCACGAACCTCCCAGGCAGGGCAGGGTCTTGCCACCTTTGGGTCTCGCCACCTTTGGGTCTCTGGCGCCTGGCACAGTGCCTCGCATGGAGAAGGAGCCCATCAGATGTTGGGTAAATTGAAGTCTCTGCGTTAGAGTCTATCATTCTGAACATTTTGGGTCACTGTGTTAGTTTCCTGTGGCTGCTGTAACAAATCACCACAGAGCGAGTGGCTAAAACAACACAGATTTCTTCTCTTCTCGTTCTGGGGACCAGAAGTCTGAAATCGGTGTCCTCGGGCTGAAATCAGATGCCTTGGCAGAGCACACGCCCTTCAGACTCTATGGGAGATTCCAGTCTTTGCTTCTTCCAGCTTCTGGTGGCCGTTGGCATTCCTTGGCTTGTGGCTGCATCACTCCCTCTGTCTTCACATCACCTTCTCTCTCTCCCTCTGCCTCCTTCTCAAAGGATGCATGTGGTTGCCGTCGGGTCACCAGGACAATCCAGCGTAATTTCTCCATCTCAAGGTCCTTAACGGGATCACATCTGCAAAATTCCCCCTCCCCTTAAATAAACCACATTTACAGATTTGGGGATTAGAATCTTATGTCGTTGGGGGGCCATTTTCTGCTCCCTATAGTCAAGAGACACTGAAATGTGGGAAGAGGGGTCTCTGGTGGAACAGGAAGCTGATTCCTGGCATGAACCTGACAGGTCAGATTTAGGGCCTGCCTTCCTCTCTCCGCAGACTTGCTGTGCACGCTGACTGCATGTGCCTTCTCTGAATGAGACTGCCTTTTCTTGGCAGCCTGAGTCCTTCGCAATCATAGGAGGGATCCTAATGCATCAGTGTCGTGTTTAAGAGGAAGGTCATTGAAAAAGGGCCCCTAACTAACCAAAAAATACAGCTGCTGCTAGTGCCTAGGGAAAAAAAAAGGAACCAGCTGCACTTTCCTTTTTTTAGGCAGCTTAGGCCAGTGGTTTCAACCTTGAGTGTGTTAAGAATTTCCTGGGGTCTGTAATCAACAATAAAAAATATATATATACATACTAGTGACCTGGTGCACAAAATTTGTGCACATTAAAAGGGGATTAGTTAGAGGAAATAATTTAAATTGCTATTTGCCCTTTCTCTATAATAGAAGTGTCAGAGATGAAAGAAAATTAGTAAAATGTACATGAAAACCTTCCTCCTGTCAGAGTCTGGGGCACACCACGGGACCCAGAGTCAAGTCCCTGCCCACCCACATGCGGCTCAAAATTGTGTGAGACCCAGACCCGGCCAGCCCCCACCGCCCCATTGATCCAGACCCAGTCAGTCCCACCCTTGTCAAGCCCTGCCGGGCAAAGGGCATAGCCTCAGGTCCCATGGCCTGGTGCCAGGACAGGGGGCATAGCCTGAGGTCCCCCAGCCCAGACTGGGGCAGGGGGCATGCCTTGAGGTCCTCCATCAAGCCCCACCAGGTGAGGGACACGGCCTGAGATCGCTGGGTGGGGTCATGGCCTGAGGTCCCCCGTCAAGCCCCGCCAGGCAGGGGCGGGGGGGGGGGGCAGTGCAGCCTCAGGTCCCCTGGCCCAGCACCGGGAGGAGGGCACAGCCTCAGGTCCCCCGTCAAGCCCCGCTGGGTGGGGGTGTGCCTGAGTTCCCCCGACCCAGCACTGGGGGTGCACTTTGAGGTCTCCTGTCAAGCCCTGCTGGGTGGGGGGGCATGGCCTGAGGCCCCATGTCAAGACCTGCCAGGTGGGGGGTGCAGTCTGAGGTTCCCTGGCCTGGTACCGGGGGGGGGGGGTACTGCTTGAAGTCCCTTGTCAAGCCCCACCTGGTGGGGGGCATGGCCTGAGGTCCCCTAGCCCAGCACCAGGACGGGAAGCACACCTTGAGGTCCCCTGTCAAGCCCCGCAGGCGGGGGGCGTGGCCTCAGGTCGCCTGGCCTGGCACTGGGGTGGGGGTTGTGGTCTGAGGTCCCCTGTCAAGCCCCATGGGGGCGGGGGAGGGCGTAGCCTCAGGTCCCTGATGATTGCTCGTTAAGGCTCATTATGGGAACTTGGCCTCAGCTGTGGGTACAGCCATCTTTGTGACGGAGTGATGGTCAATTTGCATATTCCTCTTTATTATATATGACAGTGGTCAGCAAACTCATTAGTCAACAGAGTGGCAAACCGCAGTTTGCCAACCACTGATATAGGATATTAAAAAAAAAGAATTTCCTGGGGTGCCCCAGCCAGTTTGGCTCAGTGGACAGAGCTTCAGCCCTCAGTCTGAAGGGTCCTGGGTTCGATTGCTCCCAAGGGCACATGCCTGGGTTGCAGGCTCCATGCCTGGGTTGCAAGCTCCATCCCTGGCCTCAGTCGGGGCATGTGTGAGAGGCAATCAATTGATGTATCTCTCTCACATCGATGTTTCTCTATCTCTCCTACTCCCTTCCACTCTGTCTAAAAATACCTGGCGGGGGTGGAGGGGGAGGGGAGGATTAACAACAACAACAAAAGAATTTCCTGGGGTGAATGCAGCACCTTAGGCCTCAGTTGACAGAGATTCTGTTTAAACAAGGGAGCACTTTTAACAAGCACTTCATGTGGGTTTTAAAGTAGGTGGTCCATAGGCCACACATTGAAACACAGGCTTCTCAATGGGGTCATTTTAGAGGATCTGCATGTTGTCAGACACTTATCTTACCTTTTTATAACCCAGAGTTTGTGAAACTGAGCTAGGTGGGACATGCACGTGTCTAGTGTGTGCGTTCATGTGCTTGTGTAGCATGTGTGTGTGTATGTGTGCACGTGTGTGAGAGAGAGAGAGACAGAGAGAGAGACAGAGAGACAGAGGAGATTCACGCTGGGGTGGAGGGCACTAGCCCAAACAGCTGCTTTCACATGTGCTGGATGCTGGGGAAATCTTGCGGGGGCGGGGGGCGGGGGGGGGGGGGGCACCTGCAAACCCTTCTTGAAGCCCCACTTTCCATGTCTCTCTCTGGGCTCGGATCCTCCTTCTGCACCCACACTTTCTCACCCCTTTACTTCTGGCTGAGCAGGGCCGTCCAGGCTCCTGGCCCTCCTCACCCTGGGCTGCTTCTCAAAGGTGATTACTCTGAACACTCTGCATCCCTGAAGAACTGAGTTAATTACGAGAACCCTGCTGCTCCAGATATCTGCAGCAGAGTGGATAATGGAGCTTTTCAGACAGGCTTGGTCCTGGGGCTGGCTAGTCAGAGCTTCTGCCCTCCCCTCCCCCTCCATTTGCTTCCTGTTCCTCTTTTTATTTTTTAAAATATTTTTATTGATTTCAGAGAGGAAGGGAGAGGGAGAGATAGAAACATCAATGATGAGAATCATCGATTGGCTGCCTCTTGCACATCCCCAACCAGGGACTGAGCCCGAAACCCGGGCATGTGCCCCGACCTGGAATCGAACCGTGACCTCCTGGCTCATAGGTCGACACTCAACCACTGAGCCACCCCTCTCAGTTCTCCCTCTCCTCCTTTCTCTTTTTCCTTATCTCTCATTTATTTCTCTCTCAGTCAACACCCATGCCTGTTTTGTGAGTTCTCACCATTTTAGATAGAAGGGGAGAGGGGACATATCCAAGTTCTACCTTTGGAAAATGGCCCAGAAGCTCTCCAAGAACAATGTCCTCACAAATACATTCTTGGGTGTTGGGTCCTGGGGATGCAAAGATTTGTAGACCCTGATGTCTGCCATGGACGGGCTCACGTCCTGGTGGGAGAGGCCACCAGGTCCACTCAGTGACAGCAGGACAGTGGGCACTGGAACAGATGTTAGGACAAGGCTGCTGCCCACAGACTCCCTCCTGTGGTGCCTGGGACACTATGCTGCCAGCACCTTCCTGAGACTGGCAGTGCCCTGCCCTTACCCCAGGAAGCCATGGGAGGCTCCTGGTCCCCCCATTGCCGCAGATTTGCAAAGGAGAAGTCAAGCAGGAAGAGAGACAATAGCTCAAGGTTTTACCAATATGTCTCTCCCACTTTCATACAAATTTAGATAAAGAAGAAAGATGGGGGGAGGGGGAGGAGAAAGAAGGAGAAGGATGGGAAATGACCTGAATTGAGCTAGCTGGATGGGTGCGCATTGTAAGAAAATATAGCCATAGTTGCTGCTCATTGAGCACCTACTATGTGTGTAGCATTTGTCTAGAATTCAGCCTTGGGCATACTATGGCCCGCGGGCCGGATCCGGCTATTCTATCCGGTTCTCTTGCTCTCCCCTCCGCTCCTTTACTTTGAATTTATATTAGTTCACACAAACACTCCATCCATGCTTTTGTTCAGGCCCTCCAGTCCAGTTTAAGAACCCATTGTGGCCCTCGAGTCAAAAAGTTTGCCCACCCCTGGATTAACTTCTCAGGACTGTCTGATGCCAGAGTAGGTTCTCTGTCCATTACTCAATACTGTCTTGGCAAATTGTTTACTTAAGAGTGGTAAACACATTTTAAAGCATCAGGGTACCATTTAGTCTATTGCTCGGGATTTTGAGAGACTTCATTTGTCTTCCATATTACCTTCCACCGACCCTGTGCAAAAATGTTGACTCAATCTTTATGAAGCCCTGACTCCCAACTGCAAAGTCTCCGCTTAGATTCCTAGACGAAATAACTTCTCCCCAGAGCGAACACCCGCTGCTTTCTTATTGCAGGATTTCTCATCACTGACTCAAACGATGTGTTTGTTTCTTCAATAGTTTTAAAAAGAGTGCATGCCTTTGCTCTGGGGATAGAAATCACTCCATTTAATTGTAGGCAAACTATCTTAATAAGAGAGAAGGAGAAGCAACACAAATACCTTTCATAGCTTAGCTACAGCACTGGGGAAATTACCGATTTCACTTCACATTTGTATAGAGATCCCTGGTTTGGGATTTCCAGGTTCTATTCAAGTATTAGAGTAGGTCCAAGGTGCATGGTGTTCTCAGGGTGTGGTTGGGTTCTTTTTGAGAAGTCATTTACCTCTTCCTGGCCCCAGGACTCTGGGGTACAGGGGTGATAATCACTGACTAAGTACTTCAGTCTGTTAGGTTAATGCTCCATCCCCAAAGTGCTTCATTTACACTGGGAGTAGTTTATTCACGGACAGGATCTGGTCCATTAATTCCTGTTTCACCAAATTAGAAAACAAATCCACCGAGAGATTAAATGACTTTCTCGGGTCAGAGAAAAGGAAGAGCTGAATCAGCACCCTCTTCTCCTGCTGGTGGCTTGGCTGGGTCACTCAATGTCATCTTCTGCCCTCGTGTCATTTGGCTGAGGGTAACTGATTCGTTCCCTTGCCTTCAAGCAGGAAGGAATGCACCCCTCCTAAGCATCCAAGAAATAAGAAAATGTCCTATTTTGAGACCTCTAAAAATAGGATTTTAGAGCCACTTTCGGTAAAACCTATTCTTGGTATTATTACACTAAGAATAATCTTCCCTACCCCCAAGCTCTAGGATGTTGACTTAGAACATCATTTAATGCATCTACAGCTTTGTGATCTTGTGGTCTGATGGGAGGGTATGACTGGGTCTTAAGGGGCTACACTCCAAAAACCTTCACCCCCAGCTGAGCTAAAACCATCTTTCATTAGTCCCACATGCCCTAAGGTGTAGATACAGGTGCTCCATAGAAACAGGTTATGCAATCACATATGTTAGGATAACTGCTGGCTGAAGTTAAACAGATTTCTCGGCCTTCTTCTCAGAGCCTTCAACAGTCTAACGGGCATTGTGACTCTCCAAGAAGGGACAAGTAGCCAAATTATTTAATACCCTCTTTCAAGGAAACCTATATTTCCACAAACCCACTTTGGAAAACGCTGCAATAGCTATAGATAAAGCCCACCCCTTCACCTTTCTCCAATGCCAGCACACAAAAGGAACCAAAGCTTCTGCCAAAGCTTCCTGCCTATTTTAAGACAAATGGTATGTGTTGCAGGGCAGCATCGAGAAAGATGAGGAATGAGTATGAAATGGCATGGATCTTGATGATTTTATTCTTTCCTTTTAGGAGCAAGGAACTCAAAACATCATCCATGACTCCCCCTTTAATGTAGCTCTGTTTGAACCCAACTGCATCCCTAAATCAAAGCTCCTTCTGTCTAAAACCTGGGTTCCTCTCAGTATTATCCTTGTGATACTAGTGGTGCTAGGACTGTTGTCCTCCTTCCTGATGCAACTTAAAATCCTGGTGTCAGCATCCTTCTACCCAAGCGTGCAGAGGGAGCGCATCCAGTACCTGCATGCAAAGCTACTGAAGAAAAGATCAAAGCAGCCAGTAGGAGAAGAAAAAAGGCAGCTGAGTCTATACCTTACAAAGGTAAGGCCACGATGAGGGTATACCTGTAATTAAGGACATTTTGAGTTTGAAGGACAAAATGGAATTTCAAAGCACTCTTCAACTTCACATTAAGGTTATATTCTCAACAATAGATGGGACACCAGAGAAAATGGGGGAAGTGGGGGAGAGAAATGAACAGATACACATGGCTAAGGCTCCTAGCTTTGTGATTTTTAAAATGCTGGTCTAGAGGATTCTACAAAATGTCCTCAAAACACTGATTTCAAGTGAGTATGTTTAATCATATTGTAGAGAGACTATTGGGATGGCCCTTTGTAATAGCTATTAAAGAACAGTGCCTAACAAGAAGTTACTTTACCAGGTCAAGGAAAAATAAATAACATAGAGGGAAATTTCTACTACAGCTTGGTAAACTCCAAAAAATGTGCTCATTCTCCAGAATTTTATATATATATATATATATATATATATATATATATATATATATATATGTGTGTGTGTGTGTGTGTGTGTGTATATATATATATATATAATCATATATGATATATATGATATACATGTATGTTTATACACACATATGGTAACATAATGACTTTCATATACATATAAAATAAACGCTTGTCAAAGATTTTATTTAAGTTGTTAATTAAAGAGGAAACAGTAAAAAAATTCAAACCAATTCGAAGCACATACATATACAGGCCATCAGGAATACCAAAATGGGATTTGCTTCAGAGATGCGAAACTGATTTCTTCCCCAAGGGCAATGGGAGGACCAATTGTACGCTACAGGGTAAGATGTATTTGCAGGTCCAGGACAAGAATCATTTATTTGCGTTGTTGCTATCAGCTATCTACAATGTACACAAGAGGAAAAAGCTCACAGACTATGAAAGATGCAGGAAACCCACCAGGATAAGTTTTTCTGGCCATGTCAAAGTCTTCTGCAATTTTTCCTGATGCCAGGAGCCCCACGATGAGGAGTTTATGTCAGAGGCATTTGAAATGACTCTAATGCTCATTCATCCACCTTTTTGTTTCTTCAGATTCATTTCTGGCTTCCGGTCCTGAAAGTGATTAGAAAGAAACAAGTGGATGCTGCAAGAGAAAGCAATCCATGAGAGGCCCCCACGGTAGGCCGAGGCCACACTTCCCCAGCAGTTCTCGGTCCCTGACAGTGGTCACCACTCACGCCCAGCATCAGAGATCTATACGTCATGGTCCTTCAGGGGCCTGGGTTTGGGGGGCAAACTACCTTTCTTCATGAGGGCCAAGGTCTATCAGGTAAATGGTTAGGTCATCTTTTTTTCTAATCCCTCTGAGGATAAATCTCAGCATAGAGCAATATTCAAAGAAGAAGAAAAAAAAAAAAAACAACAGAAAAAATCAACATCTCTACTGCAGGTTCACAAGCAAATGCTAAGGTGAACATACATGTATAATGCCAGTAACATCTCTTTAATCTTTTCTGTCCCTACTCAGCCCTTCTCATTATCATTCATAGCTATTCCCTACCCCCACAACTGTCCCTCTTCCTCCTGCCCCCTTATTCAAGAACTGTTTCCCAAACCCATCTCCAGCAGCTCCTCACTCTTCTCATCACCACCTCTGCTCTTACTCCCTCCTTTCCTGGACTTCTTTTGTTTTCCTCTTCCAACAGATCCTCTAACCACATTTATTTGGGGACCACATTTATCAAAATTGTATAAAATGTTTGTTAAAATTCACATCTTGGGCCTCTTTTTCACTGTACTCAGTATATACTCTATGGTACAGAGGCCCATTTCCCCTCTACTCTAAATACCTAGGAAGGAGAAAAACCTCCTGGAATATTGATCTGAGTATCTCTAAAGTCCCAGAATGGAGAAGAAATAAAGAAACATTAAATTTTTTCTTTGTAATTTTCATTTTGAAAAATTTTCAGATATGTGAAATAGTAGAGTTCCATTTATCCTTCACCCATCATCCCCCAAGATTAACATCTTATAACCATGGTACAATGATCAAAGCCAGGTAAATAACATTGAAAATGTATGATTTATAGAATTTTTTTTATTTTTTTTTTACCAACTGTCCCACTAATATCCCTTCTGGTCCTTAATTCAATCCAGGCTCACACATTGCATTTAATTGTCGTGGTTCCTTAGTCTGGTCCAATCAGTATATTGTGGGGAAATGCTTTGAGGCCATGCAAACATCCTCTTTCTCATCATACCTTTCCACTCTGGCTGTAGCATCCAGAGATGCAAACCACGACTGCCCAATTGTGATTTTCTATTGTTGTGTCTTCAACATTTCTTTTCTTTTTTTTTTTTAAATATATTTTATTGATATTTTACAGAGAGGAAGGGAGAGGGATAGAGAGCTAGAAACATCGATGAGAGAGAAACATCGATCAGCTGCCTCCTGCACACCACCCACTGGGGATGTGCCCGCAACCAAGGTACATGCCCTTGACCGGAATTGAACCCGGGACCCTTCAGTCCGCAGGCCGACGCTCTATCCACTGAGCCAAACCGGTTTTGGCATCTTCAACATTTCTTAATTGGAATTTGACACTATCCCCAGAAAGAAACTTTTATTTTTTTTGAAGACCAAATTTTTTTTCAGGCCCCTCAGTAGGCATTTGACACATACGATCTCATTTAGGTTTCACAACAACCCTGTTTAATAGATCAGAAATCTTGCCCTCAGAGACCCTGATTGAGCTGGCCTGGGGCGGGGCCTGGGCACGGGCATGCTTAAAGCTCCTGGGGATTCTAACGGCCAGCCAGATGGAGAACCAACATCCCAGGAAGTTTTACAGAACTGCAGGTCTTTCGATTTAGGTCTTCAAATTTCTCTAACAGGAGGAGCCTATACTAGAAACATGTCTGACTCAGCATTCCCAAAGTGTGTTCCTCGGGACACCAGTCCCTTAGTTGTTCCATAAAAGGAGTTACGTGATGTTCCTTAATCCATACCATCTGCCTTCTAACCTTGATGATTCATAAAGCATGTGGGCGTAATTCAAAAACTTTGAGAGCTTTATTTTAATTTTGTTTCACTGAGGGTTTCCCCCGATTACTGAGCCATGGAAGAGTTTTCCCAGGAAGAACTATTGTCATCTCTCAGGACCAGCCCCACAGCCCATTCTCTGGTAAATGCTGAGTCATTGGCATAACTTTGAACCAAAACAGGATCAGAGACGGTGACTATGCATTTATATTTTTGGCTTACTTAAACATTCTGATGTTTTATTGTGTTTTCTAAAGAAACAAATGTACATATTAATAAACGAGTACACTGTCTGATTTTTGTACTCATGTTGTATTTATTCCTTCTAGAGAGGAGGGATCTTCCCCATATTAACTGAGACAAAGAATCAACTGCTCAATTTTGTGAGGAAACTGGATGCTTTTGCCTTTCTAAATTCTATGAATGAGCTAACTTACCTACTTAACAACATCACCAACATCTACAGCGGACATTTGAACAGGGCACAGAGAAGGTGTTGGTGATACCCATACGCTCAACCACAGTCCCTGTCTTTGGCATGTTTCCAATCTAGTCATGAAGACAGATAGATGCTCAGACAGTAAATAACAACATACTGTATAGTAGCTTTTGGTAAATTCCAAAAGCTCTGGGCAGGCCATGCCTTTATGGAACCATGGCCAGGCTCTCGGCCCTCACCTACTATGAATGCCCAGTTTACACCTCTTCCCTATGAGGGGGGCCCTCGAGGGGTTGGTAAAGGGGTTTTAATTTCCTTTAAATGATAACCACTGTTCTGACGTAGCAGAATCTCTTTTGTTTCCCACTGACTGACGTGGAAGGGTTCACGAGACTTCTGGAGACTTCTGTCTTGCTGTCCTTATGTGAGGCCAGCCTGCCCTTGCGCTGAAGTGCTTGCCCCATCGGAAGGACGAGCAGCAAGGAGGTGCTGTCACAAAAGGCAATTCTGATCTTGAAAACAAGATGTAGACTCACCTATTAGGACCAGTCTAACTCGGGAGATAAAATGCTTATTTAATTGCAGCGTATCCGCTTTAGATTTAAATGAATGGTTAAGTTGAATTTCTTGAGACATCTATTACGAAATGTGCTTTGTTAATCTTAGGGAGGCAGAAAGATACTGCCCAAGGTAATTAAATAGAGCTCCCTTTTCACCTCTCACTTTCATGGCTTATAAAAGGATATTGCATTAAAGTCTAAGCCACTGTTTCTCATCTCAGGAATCCCCACGCGGTGGCTGCATTTTGTCAGGGTCTTCCGGGTGTCATTCTGATGCCCTCGTCGACTGCATATCTGTTCTAGTTGTGCTTCTCTCTGACAGTAAGATCCAGTCATCCCAGACGCCTTCATAGCAATAGATCTCTTTTAGTATTCTACTCAAGATGTTAAACCTTGTCTTCCCTTTCTTTTAGATTTTATTTCTGCTGTTTTCTCTGTTAGAACCTAATCAATCCTAATTATAATATGGAATATGTTGGTATCTTCACACATTATGTATTTTTGTCTTAATTCACCTGAGAGAGAAAAAATAAATATATCTCATCCTAAGGGAGTAAGAACTAGCTTCCCCACCCAAAGTCAGTAATAGTGACAAAGACCTTCGAAGTCAATTATTTTTTTTAAATATATTTTTATTGATTTCAGAGAAGAAGGGAGAGGGAGAGAGAGAGAGAGAAACATCAATGATGAAAGAGAATCATTAATTGGCTGCCTCCTGCATGCCCCCTATTGGGGATCGAGCCCACAATCCGGGCATGTGCCCTTCACCGGAATCGAACCCAGGACCCTTGAGACCACAGGCTGACGCTCTATCCACTGAGCAAAGCTGGCTACGGCAGCTCTTTCTTCTTCTTCCTTTCCCATTGTTCCCTGCCCAACCGCACTTTCTTTAACTCTTAACAAAAAGAACAAAAACAAGGGGGGGAAATGGTATTTCAACCAGGCTTGATACACACCAGGGATTGGCAAGCTTTTTCTGTGAATTGACGGATAATAAATATTTCAGGCTTTGCAGCCATGTGGTCTCTGTTATAAGTACTCACCTCTGCCACTGTAGTGAGAACACAACCACAGACAACAAGGAAATTAATGAACATGACTGTGTGTCCATAAAACTTTCTTTGGACAAGTGTCAACCTGGATTGGCCTGCCTAATAATACAGGACGACTTTTTAGAAATCCATTCAAAGTCAGAAAAGAAATAGGTTCAAAATCCCTCTGTACCACCAACCAGCTGAATGACTTTGCCAAAAAAGTCACTTCACCTTTCTCACCTTAATTTTCTCATCTGTAAAGAGGAAGGAGCTGGGTTACAGAATCTCTGAGGAAGCCGCCATCTCTCAGCCTATGATTCTTTGGGAGCCTGCACTCTAGGAGACCGGCCTGTCATTTGATTTGTTTTGGCATTTGATTTGTTTGCTCTTTCATTGTTGATCAATGAATCATAAAGAACAACAGAAACTCTTGGGCCATAAGTATGATTTATTTGATGAAAAAAGGAAAAGATAACATTTTCATCAAAATAAATGTTATTTTCTCTACAGCCACAAAAACAATCAGAATACTTATGAAATTCTATGGTTATAGGTAATTTCAATACTGTTAAAAGTCAGGCTGCGATGTCAGAGGCTGAAGACCCGAAAACTGAAAACGTCTTGCCTTTTCAAAGTGAGCAGTGTACTCACTCTAAATGGGATATATTAATTAGGGAGGGGAAGAAATAGATCCAAATTGTCTTCCCCACAGGAAACACGGTGGAAGTACATCTGCACTGAGATAACCATGCTATGACTTGCAGGTGGAAATGCTAATAATACAAACAAGAAAATAAGAATGCATTGTTTTCAAAGATGGTGCAATGAAAGAAAAGAGTGTTGAATTAGAACGGAGAAGAACGGACATCTAATTCAGGCTCTGCTACTAACTAGCTAAGCCAAGGCACTTCCTTCTCTCAGCACAGTTCAGTCCTTCCTAGAAAACATCTTAGTAGCTATTACATATGTATTGAGCCTTTACTGGGTACCTGATGCTGTTTTTGGTGTATTATTTCCATTAATCTTTACCAAAACCACATGAAGGGCGTTCTGACGTTATTGCTGTTGTAAGGTGAAGAAACTGAGGCACCGACAGGCTAAGTAACTTGTGCACAGTGTGTTCTGGGAGCCACATTTGAACATAGTTACTCTCTATTGTGCTGCCTCCCAGAGCGAGGTTTTCACGTGTCATTTCCCAGCTCTGAGATCTGGATCCACTCATCCTGGTGAAGTCACATTCCCCAGCTCCCCTCCAATCTATTCCCGCACCGCATTCCTCTCTTTTCCTCTGCCTGAACCCTCCCTTTAGTCAATAGTCTGTTTCCACCTGACCCCCAGGAGAGTCATCTGCATTCCACTTCACACTTTTGCTCTCCTGGCCCTGCTCAGTCGTGAAGCACACCTCATCTTCTCTCCCCGTCCACGCCCTCCCGTCCTCCAAGGCCTCACCAAGTCCTGCCTCCTCAGAAAATGAGCACAGTGGGGAGAGCATGGCTGAGAGTCTTGTAAATGGGGCTGTGTCCTGGCTCTGTCACAGCCTCTGAGTGGGAACCGGAAGATGTCATTTAAGCTCCCTGGGCCCTCCATTTTTTGATCAATTGATCAATTGAATCAATTGGACCCCATTTGAATTTTTCAAACTGATTGCCTATTATTCTTTTTAGCTGTAGACCCCCTTCCTCCAATTCACTCTTTAATATATATTTTTACTGATTTCAGAGAGGAAAGAAGAGGGAGAGAGAAAAAAGCATCAATGATGACAGAGAATCATCAATTGCACCTCCTGCACGCCCCCTACTGGGGACCGAGCTTGAAACCCTGGCATGTGCCCTGACTGGGAATTGAACTGTGACCTCCTGGTTCATAGGTCAATGCTCAACCACTGAGCCACATCGGCGGGGTCAATTCACTCTTTAGATCACCAATTCCCATCCCAGCGAAGACACAGCTGCCCTGTTTGAAACAGGTGGGGGCCCTGAAGCCTGCTTTCCTTCCTCTTGTCCAGCTGGGCAGTTCCCGAGGCACCTGAGCTTCTGCAAAACAAGGCAGGAACAATGCAAGTCATTCCTGCAGATTGCTCACCATCTTGGCACAGGTCATGCCCTACCATTTACTTGTATGTTCTTGTAATCAACTCAGCATTCTGACTAAACAAATTCATCCTCAAAGGCAACTCTATAACAGCATTGTAAATGGAAAAAACTTATCACTTTCCATAAATAGAAAGTAATATACATACGTAAGCATACACATCATATTTACATTATTTAGTATGTATACATATACACACATATTATGTAGGCAGTATATACATTTTATATAGACATATGTAAATTATGTGACACACCACACACATTGAAAACAAAACAATATTATTATATCATTAACTTGCAAGGAGATATTTGCCTACCAAAGCCAGCAGCCTGCACTCTGCTCAACCACTGGAATCCATGCCTAGGGTGGGGGCTGGGATATTTATACACCAACTCCTGCCAGTTGCTGATTGTGGGCTGCTGCTGCCTCTGGGTGGTGTTCATTCCCTGGCACATCTGGCTTTCCTCGGTTCTGAAAAAGTCCCCAGGCAAAGAGATGCAGAAGCTGGCAGCTGGCAGTCAGGGGCGCACTGAAGCAGTGAGGCCCAGGTGGGTGGAGCAGGGCCGCATGCAAGCGCAACAGCTCCATTTCCCCCTCAGCAACATGGGCAAGGGCTGCCCGCTTTGAGCACCGTGGTCTCTGCTGACATTCAAGTCCCACCATTGTCACAACGTGCTTCTTGCCCATAAAGCATTCAGAACCCCTTGTTTTTGGATCTGATTCCCTTTCTCCAATAGAACGTCTATTCCCAGTGTGGGAATATTTATACAACTAGAAAATAGTCTTGCTGAAAAATTGTCTCAGTTCTCCATGTCATCACACTGGAAACCAGTCCTCACTAAACTTTAGAGGGCAAAAGTATCATGGGATTATTCATTCAGCTCAAACAAACAAATGACTTCCCTCTGAGCATGTGCATCATTCAACCATGAGATCCTAGACAACTTCCAGAAAGCCGTGGCCCGGAACACTCTGCTCCCACTCCGAACGCTCTACAATTGCCCTGTGCGCAGGCGTCGCTGTCTTTGCTTCTCCAAAGCTCTGCAGCCCGTGTAGATGGCATTTGTGCAATTCAGAGAAAGGTGCCTCAGCTGGATGAGTCAGCAGCCGGTCCTCTGACGCAGCTTCTGTGCTCCAGTTAAAAATAGGAAAGAGGATGTTTTGCATAAGTCATCACCACTGTGCAGGACTGGAGAATTGACCCTCCCCCCCCCCCGCTGGCTTTTTCCCCCCGGTTTCCATATCCTGCCACTTCACCTGAAAACAGATGGAAACTCTGTCCCTGAATTTTTGGTCAAGACTTTTGTTTCCATGACCTGGGCTCCTTGCCCTGCTTGTCTCGGGGTTCCTTGGTTGGCTTCTTCACCCCCTGATATTGCAGTCCCAACTCTCAGCCCCAGGCTAAGGGCCTCTGCCCTTCTCTCCTCCGCTCCCCGGGGTCGCAAACTCCAGGGCCCACGAGGGTGTGTAGATCATATAAACTGTGCAGCTGGCCAGGTAGATGGGGCTGCTCAGCCTGAGCATGCAAGGGGGGCAGCTTTTGCTCACTTTCTCACAGATCAACTGACTTTTCCTGAAACAGCCAGGCACCTAGGTGTTTATAGGAACTTGCCTACTCTTTACATGTTCGGGATGAATTCAAATATTCATTTTGAAAAGCAGAGTAGAGATCGAACCCTGAGCCCCAGACATTCTCCTTTGGGAAGCGTGTGTGTTCCCCGCTATGAAGTGGGGTTTTACAGAATCTCCCTCCTTAGATCTAAGCCCTCCCACTTTTCCAGGTCTTGATTTCTCATCTGGAAGGAGCACAGGATTCTCAGTTTGGCTCTGCCCTTTGCTAACCCTGGAACAGCGGTTACGTAGCTTCACCTCTCAGGGCCTCTAAGTTCTTCGTCTGCAAAATGTGGCACCTCAATGCCTTTGAGGGCTCTCCCAACCTTTGTCACTTCTCACCTGTGCTCCCCTCTTTCTTGCCCTTCCTGATCTCAAAGATCAATTCCCCATTACATCCAGTGACCCAAATTCTTTCCAGAGTTTCTCAGCTTGAGAGTCAGTTTCTTCTGTCAGTCTGCTTCCAGCCAACACAACCTGCTCCATTGCTGCGGCATCCCTTAACTGCCCCCTTCCAGTGGCGGCTGCCCCCATCACTTCTCACCAAACCACTGTTTCCACCCCTACTTCAGCGTCCCACTGCCTCCCAGCTCTGGGACTCTTCTCCCCAAAATAACACCAAAAATAATGTTAAAAGCACTTTGTTCAGAGCTTCCTCAGGAGACATTCTATAATGGCCATTCATAATTCCCATGACCTACCACCTCAACCCCCAGGTGTCTGCTGCCCTTGCAGGTAATGAATTAACTCAGATGGTCACATTTAATTCACTAGCTGGGCCTGAGGGGAGGGTCCCATGGTGTGGGGCATGGTCAGGGGGCTCTCAAGTACACTCTCATCAGGATCTCAGGCCTTTGTACTGCAGGAGGAGCTGTAAATATTTAGGCAGTGTCTCACAATAAGCGTTTAACGCATTATGGATAGAAATGTTACCTATGTCAGGGAAGGAAGAACTCTATTTTTTTCTCACATCCCCAAGTACTGAAAGTGTTATCATCCAAGAAACAAACTGAGAAAATTCCTATTTATCCTTGGAGGTTTGACCATTGGAGGCAGGACAAAGGTGCAGAGATTCAAACCTCTCACCCTTACCTAGCGTTCCAGTCGTGAATGTATTGGTTTCCTAGGACAGCTCTAACAAGTGACCACACACTGGGTGCCTTCAAGCAACAGGAAGAGATGCTGTCACGGCTGTAAGGGTTAGAAGTGGAATTCAAGGTGTCGGGAGGGCTGGGCTGCTTCAAAGTCTCTAGGGAAGAATCCTTCCTTGTCTCTTCTCCCTGCTGGCGAGCCTTTGCATTCTGTGGCTTATGGCAACATAACTCCAACTTCTGCCTTCGTCTTCACATGCCAGGCTTCGTTCCTCCTGTGTCAATATTCTCTCTTTGGGTAAGAAGAGCAGTGGTTGGATTAGGCCCACCTCAATCCAGTATGACCTCATCTTAACTTAATTACACTTGCAAAGACCCTCTTTCCAAATAAGATCACCTTCGCTGGTACTGAGGATTAGGACTTGGACATATTTTTTTTTAAATATATTTTATTGATTTTTTTACAGAGAGGAAGGGAGAGAGGGATAGAGAGTTAGAAACATCGATGAGAGAGAAACATCGATCAGCTGCCTCCTGCACACCCCCTACTGGGGATGTACCCGCAACCAAGGCACATGCCCTTGACCGGAATCGAACCTGGGACCCTTCAGTCTGCAGGCTGACGCTCTATCCACTGAACCAAACCGGTTAGGGCAGACTTGGACATATTTTTGGAGGGAACACAATTCAACCCAGTATGGTGAACGACCAGCAAAGACTTTCCCCCACATGAATTCCCCATGTACAGTATGCAGACTCTTTTTTTTTTTTTGGTTAATCCCTACCTGAGGATATTTTTCCGTTGATTTTTTAGGGAGAGTGGAAGAGAGAGGGAAAGACAGAGAGAAACTTTCATGTGAGAGAAACACATCGATTGGTTGCCTCCTGCATGAGCCCTGACCAAGGCCCGGGCTGGCGAGGAGCCTGCAACCAAGGTATGTGCCCTTGACTGGAATCAAACCCAGGAACCTTTGATCTGCAGGCCGGTGCTCTATCCACTGAACCAACCCGGCTAGGGCCAGACTAATGCTTTAGAAAATGTCTTTTAGTCATGGAATAGCTGCACAGATAGGATGAGCTTTCCACATCCTCTGGTGCACGTTAGCTCTAAATGCAGGCATGAAAAGGGCAGCAAAATCAAAATGGGATTTTTGATGCACAGTCAGAGGGAAGCTGTTCTAAGGAACTTGGCGTTATACCTCAGCCACAATAAATGGTTGCTATGTAGAAACTCTCTGAGCACTGAGGGAAGGATCTAGCCAGGACAACTCAGCAGTATACTGAATTGAGCCATGAGAAGCCTTATACTGGTAAGTGAGAGATACCAAATGCCTGAACCAATGTGGTGTTTCATTGGAAGGCAAGGGTGGTTGGTGGTGAAGGGCCTCAAGTGATGGACAGGTCTGGTTGCTGGACCAAGGACAAGCCTATCCACAGTTGGCCACAAGGGGCGTGGTAGAGAGTTCTGGCAGCTGATGTGAATGTCCATCTTGAGAAGAAAGACGAGATGACCCTCAACTGGCAATAGTTGGCCCTTTCTGAGTACTTCCTTAAAAGTCTCACAAGTATTATCGCTGAGGAAGAGACCATGGTCAAGACACACTCAAGGAGTGGAGCAAGATGAGTTCCAAGGATGGGTCAGATGGATCCTTCTTCAGTAAAGTGATGAAAACCACGTTGGGAGCCCTAAAAGCACAAATGGACCAGACTAACAAAACTGACAGTAAAGTAAAATTGAATGTGTGTCACGACTCTTGTGCCTCCAGTTTTTGGAGACGGTTCAGATCTTCAGCATCGAAGGTGAGAGTGCCGGCAGTGTGACCGTGACAGTGGCCAGCAGGGGGTGGAGTCCACGGGAGTAGGTGAAAGTTTGAGAGCCAAATTATTTTGGGAGCCAAATGCTTCTCCTAAAGGCTGGCTGGCTTTCAATACGTGTGGAGAAAAAAAGTTTTGAAAAGAGTTGATGAAAACAGCTGACAAGGAAACTTGTTTCTTGGCAAGGAAGTGGTGGAGAAATTTCTTACTTCTAGTTGAAAAAAACACACAACATGCCATAATCTATTTAATTACATTTTTAAAGTTAATTTCTGAAAAGATGATGTTCCCTTAATGGAAGATGTTCTGCATCAGGACAGGATATAAGCAAGGCTGGGAACTGAATAAGGTACCGTAGCCAATGCCTGGGAACTAGACGGGATGAAGGAACAAGCTGTCATGGAAAAAGCCACTAAATGGAGCACAGCCATCTTGAAAACATACACAATTATAAAGAGAAGGGACGGAGACCCGAGACGTGGTCAACGGCCAGGAGATCTCAGGAGGGACAATCAGGTGCTGTCCACATCAGCCATCTGGCACTAGAAAGAAGCCCAAAGTCTGCCAAAAAGAGAAATAAAGTTCAAAACATGTTGGTATTTTAAACGTGGCCTTATTCATTTGCCATCCATTGGTTGGTTCATTCCAAAGCACACTGACTGAGTCCCCTCTGAACACCAGGCTCTGTGCTGGGCAGTAAGGCTACAGAGAGGAATGAGACATAGCTCCCGGCCACAAGGAGCCTGCTGTCCCTAACTGCTCTCTGGAGGAGTAAGACCCAGACACAATCCAGGTGTCTCACTCCTGGGAATCAACCCTCCCTTTGCCCTGCAGCTCTGACACTCTGCCAGGGGCCTGGCAGGTTCCCTTCCTGGCTGAGCAGCATCCCCACCACCCTGCCATGGATTTCAGCTCCTTCCAAACTTCTTGCTCTTTTTGGCCTCCAACCCCATGCTTGGGGCGGGTCCTTACGCTTGCCGGCAGTCTCCTCTGCCCAGACAGCGGAGTGCTCGTTCTGACCTCCTCCATGGCCTCTCGCTGGGCTTTCTCTGAACTTGCCTGGAGTGTCCAACTCATTTGACCATCCTCCTGGGCCAGCGCATCTTCTCCACGGGTTCTTGGACACAGTCCTAGCCTCGGCTGGCGTGCCTGTTCCTGGCTCTGGCTTTTGCATGTGACCTTCGATATGGATGGTACAGTGACTCACAGAAAACACATCATGGACTGTTCCCCAACCCCATGACTAAGCACATCAGTGAGCAAACCCCAGCTTCCTCAACTACTTGTTGAGGTCCCAGGTCTTCTCTCTGTTTCTTGGCACCCTCCCCTCAAAAATGCCCTTTTGTTAGCACCATGATCTCATCAATCTATTTTTAAATTTCCTATGGCCTGTATACGTTCTTTCATTTTGAATCTCCTACTACAAATTAACTTTCCAGAGTAACCAACGTTTTGAGCATGACATTGATGCAATCATCTTCTACTCATTACGTGCACATTGTTTTATTGTTCACAAACTTCATTTGGTTCTTTTGACAATGCAGTAGAGTAAACAGGGTGGGTATTACTGTTTTCATTTCGCTAATCAAGAAACGGAGGTTCAGAGAGGCTGCCTGACTTTCCCCAGGCCACACAGCCTGGGAGAAGCCATGGAGGCCTCTTTCCACGCCCAGCTCCGGGCTCCCTGCCCGTGTCCTGTGCCCTGTGGTGCAGGAGGCACTGCCTTTTGGGCTTTGACCTTTGCCCACACCAAGCCTCACTCCTGCTGCGGTGCTTCCTTTTTCGTGGAAAGCCAGTGGCCTTCAAAGAATTCCATTTCCCCCTTTCCCAGTAGATCCAGGGGCATAATGGTAGATCCTAGGATCCTACAGCTAAGATTCAAGAGGCTCCATTTTCCCTTCATTACCTACAAAAAAAGAAAATCAAATTAAAAAAAAGAAAAAGAAAAGAAAGGAAGGAAAAAAACAAACAACCATAACCAGAAAAAGCTTTCATTCAGGACCTCCTGAAATCCCAGCGCTTCCTGCATCCCTCATTCTGCAGCCTGGGGTGCTCAGCTTTGGGGGGGGGGGGGAGGGCGCTGTGGGGGCGGGGGGCCCCGCAGTCTCTGAGCCTGAGTCTGCGACAGGCCCAGCTGGAATCTTGCTCAACAGGACAGGGACGGACAGGAACACAGGTGTGTGGGAGGCTGCGCTGACTGGCATTCTTTCCCGCAGTCTCTTTCCCAGGGCCGGCAGTGACGCAGGGAAATGGAGCTGGCTGCAAAACTTGTCATTTACCTACTGCTCACTCCTTCCAGCTCGGTGCGGGCTGCTTCCTGTGCGCCCCCTCCTCGGAACCTCACCACAAGCTTCTGATGACAGTGCTACGGTCCCCATTTACCCAGGAGGGGCCTGAGGCTTAGAGTGGTTCAGCCTCTGGTCTATGGCCCCCTGGCTGGAGAATCTGAAGCCTGGCCCTTTAATCCGCTCTGAGAATAAGCTGCTCTTACCTGTGTCTCGCATCTGACAGGCTTATCTCGGGTGTGCCTCACAATAGCCCTGCGACTGATAAGACTGTGTGAATGTTATCACGTCCGGATGAGCAAACTGCAGCTCAGAGAGGTTGAGTGACTTGCCCAAGGTCACACAGCTGGAAAGGAACAGAGGACAGTGGAGAGGACAGGCTCTTGGGCAGGATCTCAGGAGCCTAGTCAACACACATCTGACTCTGTGGTCACGTCCCATGACCCTGAGCAAAGTTACTTCCCGGGTTCCCAGGCCCCAGGGTTTCAGTGTGAGGAGTGGGCAGAGCGGGAAAGTGGTTGACTCCAGAGGCAGTAAAGACGGACCATGGGGTGGGGGTACGGGTGGGGGGAAATCCGTTACAACAACTCAGAATAACGAAACTAGTTCTATAACCAGCCAGCACTTTTTCACAGTGACTATTGCTGAGTCATAACCTCTGAGCATTTCTCGGTCCATCTCTGCTCATCGGAAGGACGTGGTTTTTTAGCTCGGAGAGGAGAGCGGAGGGGCTGCAGCGGAGCCCCTCAGAGCGGGGCATTGCTCTAGGAGACATTTGCTTTTCAGCTCTGTTCTCTCCACCTTTCCTTCACATTTTCCAACCACCTCGACTCCCAAATCCCTCACATGAGCCAACTTATTTGAAAATGGTTATATGTGCCTATCCTTTTTGTTCTGTTATTATTATTATTATTATTATTATTGTGGTAAAATACACATGCAACATAAAATGTACTGGTGTAACCATTTTAAAGTGGCTTTTCGTAAATTGACAGTTGTTGTGGGGTCGAACCCTGGAGTCAGAATAAGACCACCGGGGGCTGCTAATTGATTAAAAAAGCAGGCAAGGATTTATTGAGCTGGCCAGGACGGCCGCGAGAGCGCCACCCGCAGGTGGAGTCCACCCTCACGACCGCGCCGTTTCAGGGGTAGGCAGTCCTTCTAAAGGTCTGAACCACAAAAATTTTCCTTTGTTCTAAACGAGCCCCCAGCCACATCCTGCTGGACATCGGATTGGAATGTGGACCTATCTTGCGAAAGCAGATTGTACAGAAGCAGAATTGAGCAAAGTTAATAATCTCTAAAAGTTGTCTGCCGTTTCAACTCCTGGAGCTACTGAGTCAGTGGGAATCCATCTCCTGTGGTTCTGGTCCACAGGCCCAGGAGAATAACCTCTGTGACGTGGGATGGGTTTATGTGCTGAGGTAACTACCCTATTGTTTAAGCAAGTGTGTGTGCAGAAGCCAGAACAGCAGGGTTAAAATTCAAACAGCAGTTTTTACCCAAGTATGGCTGCTACCATACTTCACAGTGTTGTGCAACGGTCGCCACTCTAATTTCCCAGCATTTTTATCACCCCCAAAGCAGACACCCTCTTTTCTCCCCTTGCCCCAGCCCCTGGCAACCACTAATCTGCTTGTTGTCTCTGGATTTACTTACTCTGGGTATTTCCTTTAAATGGAATCACACAATATGTGGTTTTTGTGTCTGGCTGCCTTTACTTAACATTTGGTTTACTTCCATATTTTTGCTATTATGAATCATGCTATTCTAAGCATTTGTGAACACCTATGGTCCATTATATGACCTAGGAATAGAATTGGTAAGTCCTAGGATGATTCCTTTAACTTATTGAGGACCTGCAAACTGTCTCCCAGTTTGCAAACTGTTGCCTGCTCTTGGCCTGGCCTCAGGTGAGGTGCTGGAGATACAAAGATGAATAAGACATGGTATCTGGGTGGAGGAATTCAGAGCCCAGGTAGGGAGACTGGCATGTGGCAGGGGCAATAACAGGGGTGTGTGACTGATGACTTTATTTGCTCACACTCAACCCTGTCAGAGGCTCCATTATACCAGAGGCAATCCTGAAAAAGATATTAACAGCTTAAATCATGCTCTCCTATTGCCTTACATTGTTATTTAGACTACATTTCTGCAAACTATTTGTGACAAAGCCTAATAAAAGCACTAAAGAGATCCTCATAAGCATTTCGGATGACTCTGTTAGCACAGAATCCTATAGCTACTTCATCCTCCCAAATAGATCTATCAAACTGATAATGACTCTGTATTCTTCATTTAGAGCTTCCTCACCCCAAAATGCTCCACAACATTTGTATCCATTTTTGTCCAGAATGCTTACTAATGTCATCTATACCAATTTAGGAGCTTAGTAGGAACTCTTCCACCGCCTCCTCTATTTGAAAATGAAGTATCCATTGAATGCCAATCGATTGCCAGACCCTCAGCTACCTGCTGGGGGAATAATAGTGAACCAGACAGGCCCTGCCCTGCATGAGCTGTCAGTTCCCAGGAGGAGACAGACAGTAAAGCAGGTCATGGTTATGCAATGAGATGAGGGTGCTGTGATGGGGTGTTGGCTGGGCCCTGCTATGGAGAACATAAAAGTGGGACGTACAGTCCTGTTGGAGCCAGGGAAACCTTGGAGAGGGGGTAAATACTAAAGGATGAGCGAGAAGTGGCTTCTAAATAAGAAATCAATTGAATTATTTTTTCCTTGAGGATTCAGTCATCTTCCTGTAGTGTTTCTATTGTCAAAGCAGAGAGAAAAGTAATCACGTATTTTAAGGTATTTCGTCCCCGAGAAAAAGAGAGCCATGATTCCTCCTTAGGTGTAGTCCAGTGTCCTTTCTCCCATGTGTTCAATACAAATTACAGCTGAGTAGCTGGATTCCTACTACCCTATTTCTAGTCCCCTTTGTCCAATGTGCCAATGTACCCTGATCTCAGTGAGTGAGTCAGGGGCAGATGGGCCTGCAATGAGAGCATAATTGCCCTGAGTTTTCCCTGATCCACATTTTTAAAAAATCCCTCTTGCTTGGCCAGTGTGGCTCAGTGGTTGAGCATCAACCTATGAATCAGGAGGTCACAGGTCAATTCCGGGTCAGGGCACATGCCTGGGATGCAGGCTTGATCCCCAGTGTGGGGTGTGCAGGAGGCAGCTGATCAATGATTCTCTCTCATCATTGATGTTTCTATTTCTCTCTCACTCTCCCTTCCTCTCTGAAATGAATAGAAATATATTTTTAAAAATAAAAATAAATAAATAATCCCTCTTGACTGGCTCACTTAGGTCCTAGGAGAAGAAATACAGCTCAGCTTCTCTGTACACACAGAAGGGTCCCAGTGCAGACCAGGGAGCAGAGGGGAGACAGGGCATCTTTAGGCCATTCTGATTCCGCCAAATACTCTCAGATCCTCCCTTTGTCGGTGTGACAGGATCATTTAGCTTGGGGTTATCCTCAGGTTGAGTATCCAGTTTGATTACGTGGTGTTTGCTGAGGGACCCGATTTCCAGGCTTTGCTGAAGCAAATGTCACACCGGAAATTATGCTTTTGAATCAAAACCAACCTCCCAGAGTCCCCAGGCTACTAGTTAGAAACGGACACACATAGCGCAGACCACAGGATATAAAATGAAGATCTAAATGCTTATTAGTGACAACAGAATGTAAGATCACAGTTTGCTATTTTTAAACAAATGCCTCCATTGAAAACAACTTGAAACACAAAAAAGGGATCTTTAGAAATTCGCAGTAAGAAATCTGGTACAAGCAAAGGTGACATTTTGATGTATCATCAGTGAATTTTCACACAGACTTTCCATCACAATAATATTCATTTATGTCTTCCATCTCACACAGCAGCAAAGTCACAGTGAGACCCACAGCGATTGCTTCTGAAAGGAAACCAAAGAGGCCTAGAGCGATTATCCTTTCAAAAGGCTGTCGGGGAGTGGAGATGAGGCGGGCTTCTCCATGGCTGACGGCGGTTACCTGTGATGGGAACAGCAGCATCCTTTTCTCTGACTTTGCTTTTGAACCGAATAAAAGGAACTCAGCGTAACATTCCGTCTCGCAAACAGATGCGGAACTCAGGCCTAACCCTGCAGAAATGCTATAATAAAAGTAAACACCAACCCTGCTCCTGCCAGTGCCGCAAAAGCAGGCCACAGCATTCAATGCAATTTCTTCCTCCTGCTAAATCTGCCTCCGAATTTTTGACACAGTCTTCCTGGATTGCCAGGATAATTTCAATAGTTAGGGAATAACAGAAAAGCTGAAATGTTTGGCTACCTGGCATTGAGAAAGACTCAGGACCCTCAGTAATGCAGTCACAGCCCAGAGTGCACAAAGCCGCGTTGCTCAAGTCATGGGTTTTGTGGGAGAAAGCACAGGTTATCATCATGTGCAAATGTGCAGGCTAACCGGGGTGCATGACACTACTCCTCTGACAGTGTCCCTAATTAACACAAACATCTATCCATCATGTCAACCTTTTATGTAAGAGTTTCACAGATTGCGCTGTTCTGAGACATCTGAAAATGTAACACAAGCTTTAACAATTTAGTCTAGTGAAATTGCAAAACTGAGAAAACATGTAGATTTCATGAAGTCAGTGGAAGATATGTTAGAGAGTTGCTTAAGTCACAGCAGAGCCACTGTCAAATAGAAAGAGAGAGAGAAAGAAAATGTGCAAGGTACTTTTAAAAAGAAAGTTCTGGATGTCAAAATACTAAGAGAAAAATTGATGAAGCACTAAAATGTGTTTTTTTTCAAAAATGACCATAATCTAAAATATTATTCCAAAAACTACATGTGAAATAAAATATATCAAATACTATCAAATAATTTTCCTGAAAAATTATACCCCGCAAAGCCACATGATTCATTTTTCATTCACTTTAAGTTCTAGAATATATTTGCCTTCACAATATGAAGATTTATCTTTCCAGATAAAGTCTTAAATAATAAATTTTGACCATGAAATTGTCCTCCCTGTTTTAAGTGGTGCCAGCTTTCCTCAATGACAGGTCTACTGTGTCACCAGCTACTGCTTCTTGCTCACGTTTGATTCTCCATGGCTCTGGTGACTATTTCCTAACATCTCAGAGAATAAATCTCTAGCTGGCCCAAGGCCTCCTTCAATCTGGAGGCTCATCTCAGTGTTTTGCATCAAGAGGTCTTTTATAATTCTTCCCTTGGCTAAACTGTCCTTGAGTCTCATGTCCCTTTGAAGCCTTTGACCTTGACCATGAACTCTTCAAATGGTTATGAAGAGAGAGATGCTAATTTCATCTGTTGTCATGCTGGAATGCTTTCCTTGTCCACCGTCCCTTACCAACAGCACACAGTGAGGGTAGGTTTGTTTCCTGGTCCCAGCGGTGAAGTCTTTTGTGTCTATTTCAGTAGGACAACTTCTCCCTTATAGGGTTCACGCTCCACGGGGGTAGGTATGCAAGTCTGAAAAAAACAAAACCCCAACACATTTCATTTTTCTCTTGTGACTTGTTTATTGACTTCTTGAATTCAAAGCTAAGTGCAGCTCCCTTAATAAATTGTTAGACCAAAAAGAAATCTCATGAACTTATCATGTCTCCCAACCCCTGCCCTTTCACAGAAATGCCCAGCAGCCTCCAGCACCTGTGTCGCCCCCTCTTTGCTGGCGTTAATCTGCGTCAGACAAAGGCCCAGGGAGCACTTTGTAATGATCATTCTTTCCACTGCAACTTTCCCCCGGGCCTCTGCCATATCCTCACACCCTTCTGAGTTCTAGTACCAGCTTGTCCTTTCGGTCATTCTTGACATCAGTATTCCTCTCCTAAGACTCTCAACATTTCGGTTCAGATTCTAGCAATTTTAATGTGTTGTTTTTTTTTCCTCCTCATTTTCCCAATCTCCACTGTGTGTAACAGGCCTCCCACAGAATCTCACATCTCCAGCGACCAACTGTGCAGCAGAACCCTGGCTGGGCCAGCTAGAATTCATTCAGTGTGTGAGGAGAGCTGAAGCCTGGGCTTTAAAAACACAGGAGCTCATGAGAAGCGACTAAACCATACTGTTGATAAACACGCACACAAATTCACTGACATGTCAAGAAGTAGCAAATCACCATGATCAAGGGCGTGGGCTTGGAACCAGATTGCCTGGGCACATGACTCAACACTGTGCTCCAGTGCCCTGAGTTGTAAACTGGGGATAAAAAGAGCACCTACTCTGTAGGGTGGTTGTGAGGATTACATATGGAGAGAATTAAATATAAATAGCAGTTAGACTAATGCCTATGATATAATAGGCTCTTTACAACTAAATACATGTGTTTGTACATGTAAATCATATGGATGTAAACCATAACAAATTCCTATAGGTCTTATTTTGACCACTCAGACTAGTATGTTGTAGGGATCAATAATGTGAGCTTTGGATCAGGACAGACCTAAGTTTGAATTCTAGCCTTGCCATTCACTAGCTGTAGGAAACTGGCAGGCTAATAGACCCCCCTCCCATCCCCCAGCCTACTTACTCATCCATGAAATGGAGGGAATAAAACCCCTCTCCCAGATGCATGAGATTTCTCAGATACAAAGCACTTCCCTCACTCATTCAATAGATATTTAATGCACATATACAGCCCCAGGCACAGAGGATAAAGCAAAGAAAAAAACAGAGACTGTCTCTACAGCTGGGAATCTTGACACACAGTGTTGCGCGCACTGCCACCACTCGCACTCTGTGGGAGGACCCCTGCCCTTCGCTCACCAGTCTGAGCCCCTGTCCCCTTTCTGTGCCTGCTTAGACGCTTTGTGGGACTTCCATGTTGGCTCACTACTGACTCAGGGCTTTTCTTCAGCCTGGATCCTGTCATCACCTTGAGGGTATTGACAAGGGGAAATGAAGGCCAGCCTTCCGTTTCTGCTCCCCAGCGCCTGGACATTGTGGTCACTGAGAGCACATCCACCCCTGAAACTTGAAATGCATTTAGTGCCCCACTCTCTGTCCACATCCCCCCTTTCAGGTCTTCGGTCTCTGTGTTAACTTTTCAAGCCTGACTGCATGATGTATCTTTCATCCTAGCATGGACATATAATTTATCATCCAAACCGGTTAACAATGCGGATTACGTATTAACCGGTTGATAATGCGGATTAACTTTAACCGGTTAC
The DNA here is from genome assembly GCF_963455305.1 of Plecotus auritus. Classification (NCBI taxonomy): domain Eukaryota; kingdom Metazoa; phylum Chordata; class Mammalia; order Chiroptera; family Vespertilionidae; genus Plecotus; species Plecotus auritus. The sequence continues at coordinate 16,005,516 of NC_137777.1, forward strand.
TAATGTGGATTGAGTATTAACCTGTTAGTAGTTCGGATTGAATATTAACTGGTTAATAATGCATATTAATTATTAACCAGCTAGTAGTGCAGACTAATTATTAACCGGTTAAAAATTCAGATTAACTACTAACCGGTTAATAATATGGATTTTGTAATCCAAAGAAAACACAATAATTTCAAGAGAAAGATCCAAAGTGATTCATTCAAAGTAATGTCCATTGCTAGCTACACATTTCCCCCATCTTTCAGGTAATTTGTGGATACCATCCTAATAGGACTTTCCTTGTTTTGAGGCAAACCATTCAGAGACCCAATTTTCCACTTCTTCGTATGTTTTGAAGTGCTGCTCAGAAAGTGTGTGTGCCATCGATTGGAACAAGTGCTAATCTGAAGGAGCAAGGTCTGGTGAATATGGTGGGTGGGTTAATACTTCCCAGGCAAGATCTTTCAACGTGTCTTTAACTGGTTTTGAAGTGTGTGATGGTGCGTCATCATGAAACAAAATTACTTTGCCGTGTCTTCTGGCCCATTCTGGTAGTGTTATGATCAAAGCATGGTTCAAATTGATTATTTGTTCAAAGCATGGTTCAAATTGATTATTCGGTAGCGATCAGTATTAACGGTTTCACCTGATTTTAGAAGCTCATAATACAACACCCCTTCCTGATCCCACCAAACGCAGAGCATTGTCTTCTTTCCAAAGCGATTTGTCCTTGCAGTCGATGTTGATGGTTGACCTGGATCAACCCATGATTTTGTGCGTTTGGGATTCTCAAAATAAATCAACTTTTCATCGCCAGTCACAATTCCATGCAAAAAGGACTTTCTTTTGTGCCGTTGAAGCAACATTTTACTGATGACTTTTCGGTTTTCCATTTGTCTCTTATTCAGTTGATATGGCACCCATTTTCCTTCCTTTTAAATCTTTCCCATTGCTTGTAAACAATCAGAAATTGCTTGCTGAGCAATGTTTAATCTTTCTGCAAGTTGTTTTTGAGTTTGACGCACATCTTCATCCAATAATGGTTGTAATAGTTAGTCTTCAAATTTTTCCGGTTGACCTGGTCGTTCTTTGTCTTTCACATCGAAATCATCACTTTTAAAGCGTTTAAACCAGCGTTCACAAGCATCTTGAGATGGAGCATGTTCACCATAAGCTTCCCGAAGTATATGATAACTTTCAGCAGCACTTTCCTCAAAATAATGAATTAAAATTTCCCGCAAATGCTCTTTTTATTGGCATGCAATTCGACATTTTTAAGCATAAAAATATCTATAATGTTAACACCTTCAGAAAATTTGACATATGCCCTAACTGGTTTCGCTCAGTAGATAGACCGTCGGCCTGTGGACTGAAGGGTCACTGGTTCGATTCCAGTCAAGGGCATGTACCTTGGTTGCGGGCACATCCCCAGTAGGGGGTGTGCAATAGGCAGCTGATCGATGTTTCTCTCTCACTAATGTTTCTAACTCTCTATCCCTCTCCCTTCCTCTCTGTAAAAAAATCAATATATTAAAAAAAAAAAAGAAAATTTGACATATGAAGTTTTGAAGCTTGTTGTCAATACAACAAAATAGCATACATATCCAATGGCATATATAACAACAGATGTGTAGCGCCATCTACTGAAAAAATCCGCATTATTAACTGGTACACCTAGTAAGATGCTGCCCTCAGGGAACTAACAGTCTAGCCAGAAGACCAGCCAAGTTCTGGAACGGCAAACACTGGAGTCTGTGCTTGGCAGTCCGGGATGGTGACTAATATTCTTCAGAAGAAAGCAGGTGGACAGGAAAAATGATATGAGCTGTTCTGCTTGCCTTCAAACACATGTACCCTCATTCACCAGGAAATCTGAATATTTTACATGAAAACCAAAGCAGGGCTCTAAGACCCTCAAGTGAATTTAAAATCAAGAATTTTTAACAACTATTTTTTCTTAATCTTAACATGATATTTTTCTCCTATATGTAATATTATCTTTGCCTAATGAAGAGAAAAATATCTTCAGACAATACCCAAACCTCATTTCACCCATTTTTTGATACTATTTCCACTCCAACATTTTAAAAAACAATGACTTTCCCCCCCTTTTTTAAAATTTCACAATGATTTTCTTCTCTTGCTTCACAGAGACCTCATGATATAGTGGGAATGAGAAAGGCCCTCTCACAAATCCTAGGTCATAAGTTTACTTAGTGCTTAGCCCCGGGAATAATATTTTATCTTGCTGAGACTCAGATTTCTATGTAAGATGGGGATATTAATATCTACTCATGGTTTGTTGTACAGAGTAAATAAAATAATGAATATAAACTACCTAGTACAATGCCTGGCAGATAGCAAGTGCTCAGAACAAGAGATAGTAATAATGATTAACTATTATTATTATTGCAAAACCATTAATGCACTTGCATGCTTAAAAAAGTGTAGATCTACCTGACCCCAAACTCCACCATTGCTCTGGTGGTCTGACATTCAACCAAAAGGAGCATATTTTTTCAAGGGGCCATTGCTAAACTCTTAACTCCATTCCCTTGTTTGAAGGGAGGCCACGCCTCCCACAGCTTCTCCAAGCCAATGACATCATGCCATGCAGCTGATTGACAGGAGACTCGGTTCAATTGCTGCCTGAAGACCTTGTTCAGTCTGTCTCAGACTGTGTGGCAGTCTAGGATGCTTGTACCCCTTTCACTCTCCTTCGTTCTCTCACTGGATTCAAACTTGAATTGTAGTCTGAGGCTCTCCTAGACTTTGCTGGATCCCTCCCGTGTTCTCTCACAAGTGTCTTCCCTAATAATAATAATAAAAAGCCAGACCTTTATTCATGGGGAGTCTGCTTCTGAGAATACCCTGATTAACCCAACAGCCAAAGGCCCCCAGAGGTCCTGACCTTGCCTGGGAAAACCTGACGTGGTCCATCAGGAAACCCTGAATAGACATCAATCCATAAGGGAAAATGCACCCATCCAATAATGATTCTTTCTTTGAAAAGTGGTATTTGTTTGGAACCTTTCCTATCAGTTCTGATGTCCCAGGGATGTATTAAATTGAGTGTATGTGACGACACCACCAACAACATCCAGGAGCCGGTGACAGCCCCGCCCCGGGTAACAGTCACTCAGCACACTCACCTGATCCCGCTGCTTGATCCTTTGGTAAACATATTCAGCAAATGGTTTGCGAGGAATATACTTCCCGTCTCCTGCTGTGACATGGAAAACTCCAGCTTCATACGCCACTTTGCCCCTGGAAATGGTCACTAGGGGCACCCCGTGGCAAACCATGCCCTCGAAGATGTTGAAGTTCACAGCCTGATGGTGAGTTTTTGCCGAGATAGTCCTGTTTGTAAAAACAAAGAAGCCCCAGCTCATCACCAGCTAATCTGGTGAATATAAAATATTAAGAGAATGACTTACAAGAAAATTTAGCAACTCTATTAGGATATAGCTTTGTCACTGGAACAAGTGACTTCAAGAATAGAACATAGCATTAACATTTCATTGCAAAGTAATTACATTTTCTGAGTGAAAAACCCAATAACTCATTCTTTATGGTGATTGATGAGGACAGAGTGGGTGGAGGGAAGGCGCTGGCTCTCACATTTAAATTTTAAAATTAGTATTTATGTGTTTAAAGAACAAAGTATTAATTATAAAACATTTCCAACACTGATGAGTCTGATGAATACACTGACCCAATACCCAGACACCTGTAAGACTGCCGCAATACATTTCCCCAAATACCATTCCTGCTCCCCCCTTCACAGAGGTACTTGCTAATTGGTAGCTATCAAATTGAATTTGATACTTACCAAGGCAAAATTATATCTTGAATTGCTTTCCCTTGTCTGAGGCAAAACTGGAAAATTGAGGATGATAAAAATAACAAAATACGGCCTGACCGGTGTGGCCCAGTGGTTGAGCGTCCACTTATGAACCAGGAGGTCACAGTTTGATTCCTGGTCAGGACACATGCCTGGGCTGTGGGCTAGATATCCAGTAGGGGGTGTGCAGGAGGCAGCCAACTGATAGATGTTTCTATCTCTCTCTCCCTCCCCCTTCCTCTCTCTCTAAAAATCAATAAAAACATATTAAAACACACACAGAGAGATGATAATAACAAAAAAGAATCTGGTCCCAGTGAGAACTATCACCATGGGAAAGAAAAAGAGGAGCCACCTGTATGTGAGGTACATGCTTTACAACATCTTATTTCATCTTTAGAACACCACTTCACGACAAAGAGTGCTTTCTACACTTTACAAGTAAATAAATCGAGATTTGGAGAGGTTAAGTAACTTGTCAAAAGACACATGACCACATAGTTAGATAAAACTAGGCTATTTTTTATATTTTTAAAATTAACATTAATTTTTAAATCTGTTCTGTATCTCCATAGCTTTCTCTTTTTAAGAATGTTGTGAAAAACAGAATCATAGCGTAGGAAACCTTTTGAGACTGACTTTTTTCATTGAGCATAACTATTTTGAGGTTTACCCAAGTCATTGTTGTGTGTTATTAGGCCATTCCTGTTCCATTGCTGTGTAATATTCCATTATCTCACGCACCACAGAGGACCCATTCACCTACTGAAGGACATGTGGGTGTGTCCAGTTTTTGATGGTTATGAATAACGCTCTTATAAACATTCACGTCCATGTTTTGTGCGAGCACTTCTCTAAATACCCCGGACTGGAATCACTGGGCCATGTGGCTGGTGTATGCTGAGACTAAAAGACCTCTCAGTGTCCTTAGGAACCAACTTAGTGATAGAAAGAAAGGTTTAAAAGATTAGTTATGAATAGGGGGTAGATACAAATGCAACAATAATTTAAACACTAAAGAGAGAAAGGTCTGCTCAAATAGTAAGACATGTCACTAAAGTAGGAAAAGTGAATAAAATATATAAGAGATGACTAAGTATAGAATGAGTTATGAGCTGGTGATGACAGATGCGAACTCAAAGAACATCTAGGACGTAATATAGAGGAACCTCAGACCTTCAGGTTCAAGTGCCTTTTTCAGACCGTTCCACTCTCTCGGCGACAGTATTTCCATAGTCTGGGCTGTTGCTTTCCTACATGTCTCAGTGACAGTCATGGCAGGAACCTTGGGGCTTGAATTGTAGAATGTTACATAAACGTGTCTGGACTGATACATTCGTAAGGTTCCTATACAGAGAAAGTAGGATGCATAAAAATTCATGCTAAAGTAGCTATTGACATGCAAGAATGAGAGGTGAAACCCCAAAGCATAAAACCCTGTTTTTCCTAATGGGAAGCTGAGTTACTGGCACTCGTAGGAAAACAATCTAACAGGAGAAATAAGCTCTATACACAAAAATTGTCATCATGATACTGCGTAAAGCAGGGGTCCTCAAACTTTTTAAACAGGGGGCCAGTTTACTGTCCCTCAGACCGTTGGAGGGTTGGACTATAGTTTAAAAAAAAAACTATGAACAAATTCCTATGTGCACTGTGGGCCCGGGACAAGTTGGCTGCTAAGCAAGACAGGCAGCGGCACCCGGTGGGCCGGATAAATGTCCTCGGCGGGCCGCATGTGGCCCGTGGGCCGTAGTTTGAGGACCCCTGGAAAGCCGAAGCATGACAATTTTCCAAGGATTATTCAATGGAATGCCGGGCATCTATGAACAGCTAGAATTAAGAATATGCTAAGAAGTGAAGAAAGCAACATTGTGTAACATAAAGTGAAAAAGTGATGGAAAGTATGTACACTATATCTACAAGGAAAATACATATACACGTGGACAAATACAAAAGGAACTATACAATGTAAATTGTTTTTGTGGACTAGGGAAAAATAAATATGCAAAAAAATATGACAGCGAAGGTCTGTGACAATAAAATGTCATATCAGATTTCTCTGCCTCAGTCAAATAAAGGTCACTCATTACCTTGGCACTCTCAGTCTCCCAGGAAGCAAGAGGAAAAAGATAATTAGGCAACATCTAAGCGATTCTTTATAATAAGGCATTATGTAAATGAGGTCAAATTAACATAAAATGTAAATTCCGGGCATTATCGCCAGCAGCAAAAAAAAAAAAAAAAAAAAAAGGAAAAAAAAGGGGGGGGGGCTTCTAATTTCACATTCCTAGGTGTCTGACAGGGTGTCATCGCTCCCCAGCTTTTCCCTCCCAGCCAGAGCTGCAACCCTCCAACTCTTTAGCTTTCACACTTTAATTTTAACCCTGAATGCACTACTCATTGTCAGGTCTGCCCCTCTCCCTTTCCTATGACTCTGCTCAAGAATCCTGATCTCGTGTCAATTATGTCTCAGTAAAGTTGGAAAAAGAAAAAGAAAAGGAAAACATCCTTTGATCCAAGAAGCCGAACCTGAAGATGCAGAGCAAAAGTGAGCACCTTTGCTCTGTGGGTCTTCATGAGCTGAATCTTCTGCAATGATCTCTTGCTAAGTCCCTCTTCCAGTTGCTGTACGCTTGGTTACATGCTGCAGTGTAACAAAGGGGAGTGTATCTCCCCTGGCAGAATCCTTGCAATAATTTAGGGTACTGGCCTCCAAAGGACAAATCTAAGCTGGAAGAAAAAATTACTACCTCCAAAAATGTGAACATTTATTTTTGAGAAGGATTGTATTTACTCCCTATGCTGTATAGAGTAAAACTAAAGCAAATGAAGAGAAATTACAAAGACACCAACTTAACTTCATTATAGTCTTCAAAAAAAATTAATAATGAATGAACCGCATCTTGAGTGCATGTTTTACATTTTAGAATAAATTAAACCCACCTATTAAAAAAAGAGGCCAAGTTATTTTATCCCCAGCACACAGTAGGTGCTTAATAAATATTTATGAAATGAACAAAAGAAGAAACACACTATTTTCCTCCTGTCAGTTTTATTTCTTGCCTCCACTGTCCTCAGGCTCGTAACTGTGTTTTGGAAATAGAGCCCTGAATTAAATGGGATGCAAGCATCCAATTCCAGAGTTCTGCTGTGTACTTAACATTTCTGGCGAGCTGCACAAGTTCCTTAGTAATCCTATATAATAAAAGGCTAATATGACAATCAACCGAACAGCAGAACAACGGGTTGCAATGATGCACACTGACCACCAGGGGGCAGATGTCTCAACGCAGGTTTTGCCCCTTGGTGGTCAGTGCGCTCCCACAGGGGGAGCACCGCTCAGCCAGAAGCCAGGCTCACGGCTGGCAAGTGCAGCTGCGGTGGTGGGAGCCTCTCCTGCCTTCACAGCAGCGCTAAGGATGAGCAGGGAGGGGGCCTAAGCTGTCAGTCAGACATCCCCTAAGGGCTCCCGGACTGCAAGAGGCCAGGCTGAGGGACCTCCCAACCCCCGAGTGCACGAATTTTGTGCACCGGGCCTCTAGTAAGTAAATAAGGTAAAATTGTTATCACTCTTATTTGCATCTTATCAACTTACAGGAAACACTTGTTCATCAGTATCTAGCAATACTTGGAAACACTAAGATTATCAGCACTAATAAGTACACAGCTGAGCCTGCCCAAGGGTCATGCAGTTTGATATTGAATGAACCTCACAGAGGTCGGGATCACTTTCACTTTTTGAGAATACTCATATATTTGTAACCCTGACATAAGAAGATGGAAAAAACTGCCTAGAATGGATTTCACTTGGTTGTAATCCTGCCTGATATATCTTTTTCTTTTAATACTTGCACTGTATCTCTGGAACTTTTTGAAAAAAAAACAAAACTCCTTTTATGATACCTTCAAAAATATAACTTTGAGGTTTTTCCTCCGCATGAAGCCTGAGCCCCACTGGCCTCCAAGCCTCATTCCTCTGTCAAGCCCTGGACAGAGGTGAGTGTCCAGCACCAGCCTTGGACGAGGGCCGCTGTCACAGCTCACAGGAGCAGGCCCATCCCTCTTAGAGCCTTATGGGAAAATAACGAAACATCCTCCAGCTTTTCATACGTTGCTCCCAGGGGCTCCCTCTGATGCAGCACAGGTCCAGGTGTGAAGGCCAAAGTCAGACGGACGTTCCCTCTTCTCAGAGCTGGTGGGCCTCGTGTCATCTGGGGAGCAGGCCGTGCTGTGAACGCTGGGAGACGGGGTTGGGAGGCAGCAAGAGGCTCTCACCAAAAGGGAGGGTCAGTGAATGGACTAACACCGTGGTCGGCAAACTGCGGCTCGCGAGCCACATGCGGCTCTTTGGCCCCTTGAGTGTGGCTCTTCCATAAAATACCACGGCCTGGGCGAGTCTATTTTGAAGAAGTGGCGTTAGAAGAAGTTTAAGTTTAAAAAATTTGGCTCTCAAAAGAAATTGCAATCGTACTGTTGATACTTGGCTCTGTGGACTAATGTGTTTGCCGACCACTGGACTAACACATCATCGCTGGGAGGTTCAGCGACACTGTGAGGTACATGGGGGCAGGCGTCATGGATTTTTGCAGTCGTATTCCAGCTTGTAAATGAGCCACATGCAAGATCCCACCCTGCAGGGTAGCAAGTGCTGTATTTTTTTTAATTCACTTAAAATTTCTTATTTATTTTTAGTTTAAATCATTTTAAATTTTCAATTACAGTTGCCATACAATATTATATTAATTTCAGGTGTACACCCGAGTGTTTAGACATTATATGGCTTACTAACTGATCATCCTGATAAATCTAGTCAGTACCCATCTGGCACCATAGTTATTACATTATTATTGACTATATTCCCTATGCTATACTTTATTTTTTTAAAAATATATTTTTATAAGTACTGTAGTTTTGTCCCTTGGCACTCATTCTCCCTTCCTCTGGTGTCAGCACCCCCATTTTGATTTTTAAGAAACTTCTCTCCCCCATTGGAGATGATCTGGCAAGACTGCTAGGCATGTGCCCTGTTCTTCCCTAACCAAGAGATGGGCAATTGTGTTCTGTTTCCCAGGAATTTGAGTCTTCGGCAGAGTGACCCAAAAAATTACAAGTGATGGGAGGGCGCATCCCTGAACACAGAGCAGCTCCTGCTGTGGGCGGCCCCAGGCTATGCTGGCCTCTGGGGCGTGGATGGCTCTTTTAGCCTGTGAGATTCCCAGGGTCTTCATAGCGCCTGTTTCTGCTTACGTGAGAGCCAGTTGGTCACTATGACTTGTAGTCAAAGACCCTGACTGACAATGACTTTGCCTTTGTCACTGCATGTCTCTGAGGCAGAGTTCAAAAGGTCTGACTCAAAAAAACACACAACACAAAACAAACCTAGAAGCTATTTTCAACCAAATCTGTCTGCAGAACAGATGCAAATGAGGAGTGATGCTCTGATTTCATTTGTAAGCAAAACCCAAGAGCTGTGAGATTCACTATCCAATAGTTTTCAAAGTTAACACTATGCAAGTCACTTCAGGAGATTAGCATTTATAAAAAAAAAATACCTTCTCTCTAATTCTCTTTTTCTAAATTTACAAATTAGGCAATTTATTTATTTTTCCCTTTTAAATTAAATGTGTTGGGTGACATGGGTTAATGTGATCTTATAGGTTTCAGGTGTTACAAGATCTGAAGATTGCACCATGTGCCCACCACCCAAAGCCAAATCTTCTCCCATCATCATATATTAGAACCTCTTTCACCTCCCACCTCCTTCCCTCTGGCAACCACCACATTGCGGTTTGTGTTCATGAGTTTCAGTTTTATGAGTGAAATCATATGGTTCTGAGCTTTTTCTGACTTTTTCTCTCTTCCTCTTCCCTCCTCTCTGAAATCAATATCTATATCTATATCTATATCTATATCTATATCTATATCTATATCTATATCTATATCTTATCTCTCTACATTGTGATTGGATGGCTAGGCCTGTCCTGGTGATGACAAGAGGGATAGGACTGATTAAAACCTTCTCATCTGTGAGTGAGGCTGGAGTTCTGGGCCACTGGCTCTTCATTAGCACATTCACAGGAAGGGTGTCCTCAGTGATCACTCTGCCCCAGGGAAATGCTGCTCTTTGTCAAGCTCTCTGTGAGCCTGTATCTAACGGCACATCTCTCTGCAGAGGGTGTCAAGGTTGTCTCACTGAGTCCCAATTACACACATGTCCAAGGCTTAAGCTGTCAGGGAAGCAGGAGCCCCGAAGATAACATGAAGCTATTTTCCAACAGAGTCCATCACTTTGATACCACTCACATCACAGCTGCAGAAAAAAACACCCCATTCCTTTGCAAACAGCTTTCTATCAAAGAGCCGCGTGCTCTTATAGACGAGGAAACTCACTGAAGCGAAGCCTGCAAGAGACAGCATCGCTGCCCATGTGCACTCAGGGAGAACGCTGGGCAGGAAGAGAATGTCTGAGAGCAACGTGGGTCTTCTTGACCCCAGGGAAATGATGTGTTTAAGAATTTTGTTATGTTTTCTCCAACTCAGCCAATTTGTCCATGGCACAGCTAGATTCTTATAAGGTTGTCATGAGAACAACAAAAATAAGTGAAAAGGATTATGTCAGGGCTATTCGTGGCATCTTTAGAAATAGAACCTATCTCTCTACATTGTGTTATAAGACACCTTGTGTTCAACGCAAAAGAAAAATAGTCATTAAATCTTTCCAACAACCCTATGGGGTAGGTACTATTATTATTCCTATGATATAGATGAGGATGATGAGACATCAAAACATTACTAACTCACCCCATGTTTCAGAGCTAATATGTTCATGTTGCTCAGGGGAGACAGAGGTTAGACTCTTAACCACTAGACAATATTGTCACTTGAAAGCTCTCGAGGAAGCTACCAGAAAAGCATTCAATCAATGGAAACATTCTTCATCCACCAGAAAACATACAGACAACGGCTCGTTCCATATTTCCTGATGTTTCCTAGGCTGTTTTTCTGTTTAGCAGTAAGGGGTGTAGGGTGTTATTAAAAATTCCTTAAACCAAAATTGGTCATTCTCAATGTGATCACAAGAGAAGAGATTTCTTTTGACGTGTGCTCCAACTGTCTATTTCAAACCATCCCTCTTGTCATTTCTTGGACGTGACAAGTTATATAAATGGGGAGCAAAGCAGCCACATCTCTGGAAATGCTAAATGGTGCTACTTCAAGTACACTGTCATTACTAAGCAAAGTTGCTACTCACTGCACCCATCAATCTTCCGCCCTCTGTTCAGACTCTACCCTCACCTCCTCCCACAGAAGAGAAAATGGGAGCAGCTTCAGCCATGTTAGTAAATCTACATCAGACAATAATGTGGGAACTCTACTGGTGCTCAGGGTATGACAAGACACTTAATGCAAGTTCATAAAAAGGCTGCCCAAACATTGACTTCAAGAAATTAACCCATCAGGTAACCCTGCTGTTTTGTCCTTGGAGCTGTGTCCTGTAGGTCATGGGTGGTGGTGCAGCTCATGGTTAAATACTAGAAAGTTAACCTTGGAAGTAGGTACCACTGTCTTCATCTCCTGTGCCTCACACAACACTGAGCAAATAGAAGGCATTTTATATACATACTAGAGGCCTGATGCATGAAATTCATGCAAGAGTAGGCCTTCCTTCTCCAAGCTGCCGGTACTGGCTTCCCTCTGGCACTGGGACCTGGGCTTCCCTTGCAGCCCCGGCTTCATCCGGAAGGTTGTCCAGAAGGACGTCCAGTCTAATTAGCATATTATGCTTTTATTATTCTAGACTAGAGGCCCAGTCTAATTAGCATATTATGCTTTTATTATTCTAGACTAGAGGCCCAGTGCATGAAATTCATGCATGGGTAGGGTCTTTAGGCCTGGCTGGCGATCAGGGCTAATCAGGTTCCCCACCTCCCCACCTCCTCCTTCCCTCGCTCCCTCAGCACCCCGCCACCGCTGATTGCCCACCATGTTCCACACCACCCCCTCACGATCAGTGCACATCATAGAGAGCAATCAAACTCCCGTTCTCCCAGTTGAACTCCCGAGGGGACACTTTGCATATTAGCCTTTTATATATATATAGATTTGTTTCTTCGAAACTAAGTTATTAGCAAGTTTTTGAATTACTACTTCACATAAATATTGCATGTTCTATATACTAGTTTTCAGAAAGTGGGGAACTAAAAATAATTTAGTGTCTTGCAGGAGCAGGAACTGAATATGAATCAACAAAAGCTAGCATGACACCAGGATGTAGGTCCTATGAATATAAAACATGTATGTGCTTGTAGGTGAGGAAGGATTATTAGCTTTTAGAAGGCGAGCTGTTAGCCTGACATATAAGTGGAATTCACTTTATAGTGAGGATTCACTCTCTAGAGTAGAGTGTGGACTTGGCCTTGTAATAATTGTATTGTTACCTTCCCTGGGAAGCTGCCTTGCCCTTGGCAATTTGACATTGTTTGACAGACTATCTGTGGGTGCAACTCGGGCAGAAAGAGATGTCAGTTTTCTGCACAGGAATACCGTGGGAAAGTGCCCTGAGAGTTCAGAGAGGCCAGGTACTTATTATTATGTCCAGTGCTGATGCCATATTTTAAGAAGAGAAAGGAATGACTGGAATACGAAGGGAAGACCAAAGAGTTCTCAACTAAAGGGATGGAAAAAAAGAAAGTTAGATATCAGAAATATCTAGGGGACTTTTAACTTGCCTCTTTTTTTTTTTTTTTTTTAAAGAAGATGACCTATTTTCCCTCCATCCCCACTGAGGGGAATAAAAAGAGGCTGTAAGCAAAAATCCTGGCAGGTGAAATGCAGTTTGACACTGGAAAATAACTTCTTGACAAGCAGGGAGTGGGGTGTGTGAGTGAAGGAGAGAAGCAGAGACTGTGGCCAGGAGAAAGAACCAGGAATGCAAACCGCTACAGAACTGTGAGCCATCCAGAGATGGGCCGCAACACCTGTCAAGAGTCAGAACTCCCAGTTCTGGAACCCTAAGAGTAGAAGCTGGCCTCCAGCTTTCCTGAGGGGGTGACCAGCAAGCCTCGCATGCATTATTCTACTCCTGTCACAGTTGAAAGGGTTCTTAGAAACTCCAAGATTGACAAAAACACTTTCTTATAAAAACCCAGCCCATGTGCTCAGTGGTTAAGCATCGACCTATCAACCAGGAGGTCATGGTTTGATTCCTGGTCAGGGCGCATGCGCAGGTTGCTGGCTCAATCCCCAGTAGGGGATGTGCAGGAGGCAGCCAATCAACAATTCCCTCTCATCATTGATGTTTCCATCATTCTCTTCCTCTCCTTTCCTCTCTCTGAAAATCAATAAATCATATTTAAAAAACAGAACCCCTAACAAATACTTGCATTAAAAGCATCATCTCATTTAATCCTTTGAGTAAGCCTATGATATCGATATTCTTATTACCGCTGTTTTATGGGTAAGGAAACTGAGGCTGAAAGAGGTTAAATTGCCTAGGACACATCTAACACATGGCAAAGCTAGATCTTGAACTTGGGTCTATGAAGTAAAAAGGCTTTTCCCTTTAACTATGAAAAGCAACTTGTTTTAACCACAGCACAGGGTACAAGCCCTTTCAGAAGAGGGTTGAGACAACCAGTCGATAACTATGCAAAGAGCACAGTACTGATGCCAGGCTGATAGATTTCCACCACGACGGGCAAGCTTTACTGAATGCCGACTGCTCAGACACCACCCACCAGTTTTGAATGCAAGGAGTCACTTACGATCCAAGTGTCAAAATAGAATTTCTTTAGGGTCTTCTACACTTGAACGTTTTCCATTATGATTCACAAAGCAACCTTTGCCAGTCGTTCTTGAATCACTGCCTAAAGAGTGAGCTGTGGGAAAATGTGGGACAAGAGCCACTGAGCACCAAAGGCTCCCTCAGTGCATGCTGGGAACCGGAGACCCAGGATGTGCATCAGGGGAGAGGACTTTAGATGTTCAACGAGAAGAATCTGTAATCCCCAAAACTCTAAACCATTGGAGAAAAATGGCTCGCAGGTCAAATCTGGCCCACAGGCTGTCTGGGGCAATAAAGTTTTATTGGAACACTAGAGGCCTGGTGCACAAAATTTGTGCACTTGGGGGGAAGGAAGTGTCCCTCGGCCCAGCCTGCGCCCTCTCGCAGTCCGGGATCCCTCAGGGGATGTCTGTCTCGCAATCCGGGATCCCTCGCTCCTTACTGTCCACCTGCTTGCTCCTTACCACTTGGTTTGTTGCTCCTTGACGCTGCTGCAGAGGCAGGAGAGGCTCCCGCCATCACCGCTGCACTTGCCAGCCGTGAGGCTTCTGGCTGAGCAGCCGCTCCCCCTGTGGGAGCGCACTGACCACCAGGGGGCAGCTCCTGCATTGAGCGTCTGCCCCTGGTGGTCAGTGTGCATCATAGCAACCAGTTGTTCCGGTCATCCGCCTTAACAGTCGCTTAGGCTTTTATTATATAGATGGCCATGTATATTCATTGATTACTGTCTGCAGCTGCCTTTGTAGTACTGAGGCAGAGTTGAATAGTGGGAGCAGAGACCCTATGGCCCATGAAGCCCCCAACATGTACCTGCCCCTTCACAAAATGAGTTTGCTGATCCTGGTCTCGGTGTTCTGGTGTGGCAAAAGCAAGGCTCCTGGGAGGACTGGGAGACCTACAACCTTACAAGGAAAGAGCCACAAAAAGAAAAAACAAAGACCCGGAGAGACAGAGACAGAAAAGGTGGAGGATGCCGTGGCCGGTTTGACTCAATGGATAGAGCATCAGCCTACGGACTGCAGGGTCCCAAGTTCGATTCTGGTCAAGAGCACGTGCCTTGGTTGCAGGCTCACTCCCCAGCCCTGGTTGGGACATGGGTGGAGGCAACTAATCAATGTGTCTCTCTCACATTGATGTTTCTCTCTGTCTCTCCCTCTCCCTTCCACTCTCTAAAAATCAATGGAAAAATATCCTCAAGTGAGGATTAACAGCAACAACAAAAAAGGTGGTGGTGTAAAGAAAAACAAAGAGACAATAAAAAGAGCGCAAAGGAGGACAAGGACGGTGACAGAAAAGTAACGAGGCAGAGGGACACCTGTGGCCACCCAGCACATTCCAGTGGCGGCTACTGTCCATTCAGCATCTCCTGTATCCCACTCACGTAATCACTCAGCAATTCATGTTCGCATCTCCGCTTAACCGATGAGGAAATGGAGACGGAGGGAGATGGAGTAACTTGCCAAGTTGCCCAGCAAGTCAACGGCAGGGTCAGAAATAAAACCCGAGCAGGCTGACACCCACCCCATTCTCCTTCCACCACCCGCAGCCGTCAGTGACCATCCCTGCTCCAAGGCTGAGCGCACTGTGTGCTTCGGGCAGTAAAACGGTTCCCAGACTTGGGATTTTAATAGCAATTATCTTCTTTCCGTCTGGGCGAGACCTCGGTGACAGCTGATCGTCTATTTCAGCTGCGGCGCACTGTACGGACCCTCCTAAAATAGAGCGTTTGGGGGGTTCTGTCAGAGTTAGAAGCACAGCCCCAGAGTCCCAATTAGCGATGAAGTTGTAGAGCCCCAACTTGACCAGCCCCCAAAGGCACCTGCTTCAGGGAAGCACTGCTGGGTCACAGAGGCCGGTGGTGGCCGGGGCTAACACAGTCACAGCGACATCACCTCTGTCCGCCCGGAGCCGGCACGAAGCTCGGGATCCAAGGCGGTGATGCTGAAAAGCTGCAGGAAACCCACTCAGCTCCCCCACAAGCCCGCCTCAGGGCAGACTCATCCCTGACGGAGGCAGGGAACGGGAGCAGCACCCAGGGGCACCCGACAAGCTGACAAGCGATCCGCCACGGCAGACAGGCAGGCAGGCAGGCAGGCGGCAGAGACCTGCTGACTTGAGCAAACTGGGGTGATGACTACCCACAGGCGCTCAGTGCCCTGCGCACTGTGACACAGCTGCACACGTCTCGACAGCCTGACCCTGACCCTGCATAGCAACCTTTGACCTTGGGAATTAGAATCCTGCCCGTTGGACAGATGAGGAAATTGAGGCAAACCAAGGTAAATTACCTTGTCCCGGGTTACACTGTCAGTAAGTGGAGAGGCCAGAGTACAAACCCAGGAGGTCTGGCGCCAGAGACCAAGTCTGAATCCCCCCACGCCCTTGCCTCCTTCCCTGCCCTTTTGGGAGGCCGTAGCTTTGCAGGGTTTAAGAGATTAGATAATAGAGCCAACCCGGCCTGCTCTGAATCCCAGCTCTGCCCTATCCAGCTGTGGGATTCGGGGCAAATGACTAACCTCTCTGAACCTTAGTGTTGTCATCCTTAAAATGGATCCCCACATGGTAATGGCATCTACTCCTTGGAGGGTGGAAGGAAAGTAGCAACCCATTGGCAGCTCAACTGATTTGCAGGCTCATCTCCTGGTGTGAGGTGGCCTGGCCACACCTGCTCCGCCCTCCCCGGACCCTCCTTCGCTGCTCTGACTCTCGGGTCCGTGTGTGTGTTTGGCCCAATGACCAAGGCAGATACCAAGGGCAGAGGCGACCAGAACCAGCACGGGTTCCCCTCCATCTCTGTGGGGCTCCAGCTCCTGCTTGTGGTTCCACCTTGTCCTTGCTCTCCCCACTTGACCCCCATCCTCCCTTCTCGAAGGCCTGCCCGCTAGACTTCAGGCTCCAGCCTCAGCTGCAGAGACAGCAAGCCTTGCAGACAACTGCTTAACCAGCTCCTACAACCAGGGAAGCTTGAATCCTATGTGTGTATGTGAATGTCTATATGTATGTACATCTATGTGTGTATATGTACACATGCACATGCATGTATAACACACATATAGAAACAAGCATGTGCACTTATATATGAACACAAATTGTGTATGTGTGTATATGAGTATCTATAGCTATATCTATGTATATCCATCTCTGTCTCCAAGTGGTTCCACTTCTCTGTTCATATCCCAGCTGGGTTACTTCGAGGATAGTTTCTTGAGGGATCTCTCCTCATCGTTTGCTATCCAAAAGTGTTCACCTTTGCCATGTTCACTTGCCTTGCTTACATTTACTAATAGCAGCTCGGTGGCTGAAAGTCATGGTCAGGCTGTCTATGATCAACATGATGACAGTAAATAATAATATTCAGTCGCAGCTCTAGGCTAAAATCGCTTTGTATTATTTTTATTTAATTCTCCTCACTACTCTACGGAAGCGGGGTTTTTAAAGAATACCTATTTTATAGGTGTTTTAAATGAAGACATTGAGGAATAGGGAAGCTGAGTAACCAACCTAGGATCATAATTAATAGTCTACATGACTCCAATACTAAGTGTTAACCACTATATATTGCCTCCCACTATACATAATCCAACCAGAACACAATTCTGGAGTAAAACCCACATTTATATGAAATTTTATGTCAACTTTTCCCAGAAATACGAAAGCACGTTAACAGGAAAACATAATGCAAGGTAGGATAATTAGGGTCAAAAACAGGACAGAAAAACTTTCAAAAAGAAGATGGTGCCAAGTACCCATTGGTAGTTGAATTTAGGTCTTTACAGGAGATTACACTCATCAGTATAAAGTTCTGTGCAAAACCTTTCCCCTAAAAGAGTCAATCAAAGAGTCCATTTTAGGACATATTGTTTTCTTTTATACTTTGTGTGCAATTTATTCTCCTCAGTGCCAGAAAACAATGAGGCACGGAGCACCAGGAGGTTTTCTGTATATTTAGCAGTTAAAATACTGGACTAGTCAAAACAAAACAACAACTGGGGTCTTCTATCATATTGCAGAAAGCCATGCTTGCGTCATTAAACTCTTCTTGTCTCCGGTTTATCACTTAAATAAATGAGGTAGAATGACTAATTAGGTCTCCAGTGTCTCCAGGGAGAAAGTTAGGTTCTGAGAAATGAGATTCCCAAGTTCAGGATATTAAGACCATTATTTCACAGCTCTGGCCTCCCAGCCATATACACCTCTGTTCACTGCTGGCTTGAGGCAGACAGGAACATGCACTGAAGAAGTCACCTTGATGGAATGCTTAGAAAATCCCTTCTCATCTATGGGTTTATCAGATACTCATTCACTCATGCACTGTGCTAAACACTGAGGATGCAGCATCAATAAAACAGACAAAAAATCCCTTCCAGATTCAGCTCACACTCCAGTCAGACCTATTCCTGAATCTGCAAGGACCTCTGCATTATAACATGATTAGGACATATGAGCAAAGTCAATGTTTCAATAGTAATCACATGCATATGCATATATATATATATGTATATATATATATGTGTGTGTATATATATATATATATATATATATATATATATATATATATATATAATGCCTTACAGTTTTTGCAAAGCAGTGTTCGATAACTATGGCATTATTCCTCAAAATCACCTTGAGGAGTTTGCAAGAAATATGACAGACCATTTAAATAAAGAGACAAACAATATTATGTTACCAAGAGAAAAATGAACATAGGAATAATCAGATATTTCTGTATAAGAAAAAACCCCAATGATTAATAAACACGAAAAGGTATTCAACTTCCTTAGTGCTCAAACGTACGAAATTTGTAGCTGAAAGGTAACAACTGTTACCTGCGAAAGCAACAAAAGTCAAAGGGGGAAAAAAGATCGTGGCAGCACTGGTAAGGAGCCGGGAGGTGGCGACCACACAGGCAGAGAGCCCCGGATGCGCACACCCTTACATACAGCAATTCCTCTTAGTATCCACCCAATGGAAATCAGCAGAAATTTGGATTAAAATGGCAAAAAAACACAACTAAAAACTGTGGAAGTTACTCATTACTATGAAACCTAGATGGAAGGCCTACCACGAAGAAATGACAGGGAGAGCCTTCCCTGGAAACTGTCGCAGGCTGTCAGACCTCTAACATGTCTTAACAGCCCTGTTCGATGGAACGTCTAAGGGACCTTTCACTTAAATTGCAGTTACAGTTGTGAACCATTAGCAAGCCAACTACAAGCTAAATGTGCAGAAAAGGACATGTCCGCAGTGGGGCAAGCGTAGGTTTACAGTTGAGAGTATGTGAAACACCAAGTTTCTTTTTTCTAAAAAATATATTTTCATTGTTGACAGTATGACAGATATCTCTCAGTTCCCCTCCTCTCCTCCCAAAGTTTGTTCTTGTATTATTATTAATTAATTACTGTATTGTTTTCCACACGAACAACATTGATTAAAACTGTGATGGACAAAAACAAACTGGAGTTCTGGGACTTGTTGATTGATCTGTCTAAGCTTTCCTCTCTGGGATCCCACAATATTAAAGTCACTTCCTTTGGTACCCTCTAGTTTGTAAATCCCTAGAGTCTTACTTTATCTGGGATAATGATAATGTTGGTATTCACGTTTCTTAAGGTTTCACTGTATGTCATGCAGCATGCTGAACCCTCAGAGGCTGGTACTATTATTAGCACATCTCTATTTTTCACCGAGAAGAAACTGAGCCTCGGAGACGTGAGTAGCTTGCCCAAGGTCACGTAGCTCGTATGTATGGGTGCAGTCGGGGTTTGAATCCAGTGACTCAGTTCTGCCCTAAATCCCATGCTCCTGAACCACTGGACCACCACACCCAGATTGTCCACCTTATTTTATAGTTCTTTTAATTATTTGGAGTGTTTATCTGCCCAATCAGATCCTAAGCTACTTTAGGGGAAGATATTTCTCACTGAACTTTGAGTACAATGTTCAGTGAGAAATCGCGCCCAGTTGGCACTCAATAAATGCTTGGGTCATAAATGAACAAAGCTGCCGTTGTTTTAAAGCCGATCCTGACTCTGCTCCCTCATCAAGTGGTCCAGGAGGGGGTTTTCTTGCCAGGAGAGAAAAACATCTCCTAAATCAAATTTTTTGATGCTATCAACTTGCCAGCGCCCTCATCCCCTTAAGCCTCCGGACCATTCTCCCTGATCCAATCCATCCTGCACACTGATCAGCCCACAATACTATTTAATCAGTTTCCAACCGATGAGCCCAGATACGAAATCCAAATACTCAGACCCCAGGGCGACCAGGTGTGGACAGAGCCCGTAGGCCAGTGGTCGGCAAACTGCCGCTCGTGAGCCACATGCAGCTCTCGAGCCGCCGTTTTCCACTCTGTTGACTAATGAGTTTGCTGACCACTGGGATAGGGGCTTAATCACAGGAACAATAACAGCCTGTAATTATTGGAATCGAGAGTCTAGGTCAGTGGTCGGCAAACTCATTAATCAACAGAGTGGAAAACCGCGGCTCGCGAGTGGCAGTTTGCCGACCACTGCCGTAGGCTAATCACCGTTAACCAACAGCATTTTCCCAGGTGACCAGCAGGCCCAGGGTGGGTTTAGAGGGAAGGATGTGTCCGGATAGGGGATTTGCACTGCTGAGACTAAGGAAGTTTCGGGCAAACCAGGACAAGCTGTGTATGCCACAGTCTCCTCCCTGTCTCCAGATCCCTTCTCTTTACTGCCCTGTTCTCTGTGAATAAAGATCATTGCGCCACGTGAAGATGGGGAAGCACAGATTTAATCGACTCAGACCCTCATGCGAAGATGTTCACTAGCTCATGCTGTCTAACAGCAGATCCTTTTCACTTAATCTAACACCCAAAGCTCTTGGTCACCTGGCCGGGACTTGTGTTACCCCCACTGCCTGGCATCCTGAGCCCCCTGCCTTCCCAGTCTCTTCATTGCCCTTGGATGTATCTTTCCCACTTTCCCAATGTAGCCCCGATCTCTCCATCCGGGGCTTTACTGTCCCCTTTCTATTGTCCAGAGCCACCCCTAAGGACTCAGTTAGTTCCAAGTCCTTCCCCATGTCCCACCCAATCTTCTGTGAAGTTTGATGACCTCAACTCAGGACAATGGTTTGGGCCACAGCATGCAAGACCCTCCCCACCTCTTGCAGCGATGTGTTCAGCTGTTATTTTTTTTTCTTCCAAGAGTTACCTATCCTTTCCCATGTTTATATCTCATCTGTCCAACCAGAATAAAGTCTCTTTGATGGCAGATATTACACCTTATGTTTACGTCCCCCGCAACACTCAGCAATGCTATTTCTTTTGCATTTCTTAAACACAGCAAGCATGCAATAAATACGTTTATAGATAACTGATTAATACTGTTTCCCTCCCCTCCACCTTATGAGGAATTCAGCAACTCTTCTGCACAGATAAATGCTCCACCGTTTTTTCCTTGTGGGTAAATTTCTCATTATTCTGCCTCTAGTAACGTAGCTTTCCTTCAATGCCTGGTCGGAGAAGAGGACTTGGAACAAAGTCTCAACATTTCCCTCCCCCTGCGAGAAATAATGGCAGATCACAGTGGGGGTGGGGTCCAGGCGGGGGTGGAGGGAGACAGGAAGAAAATGTTATAATAGAAATATAAAGAAAGCATCCATAAGAAATTCTGGAGAGGCAGAAAGCACTCCAAATACAAACAAAGCCAAGATATAGAGTAAAGGGCTTCATAGGAAAGAAAAAAATGAAACGAAGTTGTCTCCATTAGACTCAGTACGGACAGGAAAATGCGTGCCAAACGCCCAGCACGAATGCCAAGCTCAGCTGTGAGCGGGCAGCCGGTGTGACCCCCTCCCAAAGGGCACCCTGGGTGGGCTCTGACAGCTGGGAGGCTCTTCCGGCCCAGATGGCACGCAGCCCCAGCCTCAGGCCTGAAGGCAGGCCCAGGGAAGCCGTGGACAATTTCCTTCAGGCAACATCGTGTCGGCATAAAAATAGTATTGATCCATTAGCCTCCTGGCCAATGAGAAATCAACTTGGACCAAGGGCAGTAGGCAATAGGTTTCATGGGGCTCCCACTGCAGCTGCAAAATAAACCCAATGGACCCCGACTCTCCCTCCCCAGGCCCCGGGCTGCACAGGCCTCTCCCCGGAGAGCTGAGTGTCCGCAGGCACTGACACCTTTTAAAGGAGCTGCCACCTCCCTCGTGTCCACAGAGCCCTCCTGCCAGCAGCCTGCGGTGGGAAGTGACTTCCGGGAGCGCGGGCCGATGTGCAGGGACCCGTGCCCCACGCCGGCCAAGCGCACACTTGTCACCGAGGACAGAGCGTGCCGTCTGCCGCCGGCAGCGCAGCGAGGAAGCACGGCCTTGAACTCACAGGAGCTCCCTCAGCATCTCCAGCTCATCACTCCCCATGAATGTAAGGTGGGGCAAATGGAGGTTTGCAGTTGTTCGTATGGAAAATAGTCCAACCTATAATAATAAAAGCGTAATATGCTAATTAGGCCGGACAGCCGAACAACCTTCCGGAGGTCCTTCCAGACGTCCTTCTGGACGACCTTTCGGACGAAGCTGGGGCTGTGAGGGCCAAGGCAAGCCGCCACAGCTGCAAGGGCCGAGCCCCTGGCATGAATTTTGTGCATCAGGACTCTAGTAAGTAATAAGTAATAAAACAAGAGTAAACTGTGCTTTGTGTATTCACAACGGTAAACCTCCTTTAGCCCAACCCCATGTATATGTTCTATATTCTTTTTTTTTCAGTCCTCACCTGAGGATATGTTTACTGATTTTTAGAGAGAGAGAAGGTGGCGGGAGGGGGGGGTGGGGAGAGAGAGAAATATCCATCGGTTGCCTGACTGGGGATGGAACGTGCACCTGGGTATGTGCCCTGACCAGGAATCAAACCCACCACCTTTTGGTGCACAGGATGCCACACCGGCCCAGGGCTCTGTATTCGTTCATCAGGCGGATGGGCTCCACCCCCAGGGTGTCCTAAGGGGCAGTGCCTGAGGACTTGCATTGCCAATAAATTCCCAGAGGCTGCTGAGGTTGGTGGTTCCTGGACCATACTTTGAGAACCACTGCTCTTAAGAAAAAAAAAAAAAAAGGCTTAAATTCAGTGTTTTGGTGCTTTATGTGGGCCACTGAAAAGGTTGCCCTTCCCTGAATACTCACTGCCTCCAAGTAGACTTCACTGCGATCCTCTTCTGAAGGGAAGGGCGCATTTCCACTGCCCCCCCAAAAGGCCGCGTGGGAAGCCACGGCTCTTTGCTGGGCTTTGGGGCTATAAGGACCCTAGGATTCTTCCCAGGTACTGATATTCCGTTTCCTTTGATTCATTTTCATTCCGTCTTCTGCTTCCTCCAGAACCAAGGCCCGCGGCTTTATGTTAATTAAGTGTGAGTCTGAGGCAATCAACAGAGTTATCTGACCACGGAAGGATCCCTCCTGGCTTCAACCACACTCATGGCCAGGTCTGCTGATGCTCCTGGCCGCTGACTGTGGAATGCATCTTTGTCAGGCACTGCTTGGGGGAAGGAGAAGGCAGAAGTGCCAAGAATTCTTTTTTTTTTTTTTAATTCAAAGGGGGGGAAAATGTAAACCCTGGATCTGGAACCAGTTCCAAGAGCAGATAAACAAAGCCTTTTAAATCGCATATTTGTTTACCAGCCTAAGACTGTTAATATCTGGTTTATTCACTAAAAAAAAAAAAAAAAAAAAAAAATTATTGAGCTCCTATATGTAGCTGGCACTGTTTCGGAACATAGGAATACAGCTGTAAATGAGACAGGCAAAGGCCAAAACCAGAAAAACATGTATGTCAGGTAGGGAAAAAATACAGCGGGTGCCTAGGTAGAAAACCCACGCCTTTTGCACAACCACCTCCCCAAACCCTAATGCTTAAAATAGACTGTGCTTCCTCTGGCAAAGGCACATGCTCAACAATAGCGTTCCTGTGATCTGCTCCTGAGGTGCTTTTCCTTCAGGATTTGGGGGAAAAAAAATTATGCAGCCATTATTAGGGAAGTTCACTGAAAAGGTCCCGTTGCATCAGAACATGTTTAAATACACCACCTGGCACACACAGTGGTTACCTTTCACCCACAGGTATTCAGCAAGGCTAGCTTTTGTCATGCACAGTCCAAAACTTCTTAAAAGCAAATGATGAAGACTCTGAAGGGTACAAAAGGAAGTTTAGGTGCTTTGTTGGAACAGTTTCACTGCAAATACATTTTTCAAAGGAGTCAGCGCTGGAGGCACTGAAGGGTTCTAGTTTAATCAGATGATCTTACCCAAAGGAACCCATCCAAGCTTCTCCACTTGAGTCATTCTTAGTGAAAATCAGAAGGTGCAAGAAACGTAAGGGATGGAGCTTCCTTTATGTGAAATATCCTAGTACCCTTTGGTCATGTCTGAATGAAGTCATTATTGCAAGGACTTTTAAATCACAATGATAACTATAGCTAATACCAGCTCCCACTCATTTGACACAGTGACCACTTACTAGCACTAACTGAGCACCTAGTATCACTAACGGAGCACCTACTGCATGCCAAGCACTGCTGAACATTAATCATGTCCCAAGCATTTTAGTTACTCTGTTTCCATTTCTGTTCTTATACCAAGCACTCTATGTACACCATCTTAAGCATTCACAACAATGCTATGAAATCAATATCACCATCATCATCCCGATTCTACAAATGAGGAAACTGAAATTCAGGAAAAGGAATAACATCCCCAAGGTCACACCCCGTGAGCACGTGGCCGAGTAGGAATTGAACCCCAAAGCCTTTCTCTTTACACCCTGGTTCTGCTCCTGCCCCCAGGAGCTAAGATGGCAGGCTGGGTTTTGGGTAGATTAGCAAAAGGCATGTAGTCCTCAAAATACTTAACTACCATCTGCCAGAAAATGGTCCTAATGCCTGTGTAAATCTGTGATGGCCAGCATAGATGATGGATGCCCGCACGGCTGTGCAAAAGCGCAACCTGGAAACACTAACCTGGTGCAACGTTGCCTCCGTGAGTGTACGCAACACCACCCAGTGAAAGATCACGGCGCAGACTGTCTTCATGCCACCCATGCACCTGGTATGAGGCCTGTGCACGGCCATCGTGTGGGTTTGGGGTCTGTAGTGGGGGCGGGGGGAGAGTTAGTGAGTTAGTTATAAACACTCTTAGAAACAGGCGTTGAAAGTAGAGTCTTACTGCCTGGCTGGTGTGTCTCAGTGGCTGAGCATCAACCTATGTACCAGAAGGTCATGGTTCGATTCCCAGTCAGGGCACATGCCTAGGTTGCGGGCCGGACCCATGTGGGGTGTGCAGGAGGCAGTCGATCAGTGATTGTCTCTCAACATTGATGTTTCTATCTCTCCCTCTCCCTTCCTCTCTGAAATCAATGAAAAATGAGAGAGAGAGAGAGAGAGAGAGAGAGAGAGAGAGAGAGAGAAAGCAGTCTTCCAGCTGACCAATTCGTATATGCTGAGACAGTTGTTGCATTCACGTGCATGTGTGTGAGTGTGTGCCGGCATGTGTGTGCAGATGCTTCTTTTGAGGAGGAGGAAGATGATGTGTGCCAATTAGGCAAATGAAGCACCATGTGCAACTTGGAGGGAAAATGCCTCGTAGCACTGATACTGTCCCTATAACAGCAAGCCACAGTCACCGCTATTTATCACAGGGCGCCTTCCTCCTTCTGTGTTTCCCATGTCCTACGTCCCCACGACCCAAGGATGGAATAGCCATTCTTCCCCTGCTTTCTTGCACACACAGCGCCCCTTCTGTAACCCAGAGGGGGCATTTCAAAAGCTGCAAGCCACGGCTCTGCACCGAATCTACAGTTCAACTCGTGTATTTCTATCTTCTATGAGAAAAGCAAGGACATTAAGCAGGAGAGACGGCACGGGGCCTTCAGGAAGGGTGCATGCAAAGCCAAAAGCCGGCTGTAATTGAGTGTGAAAAAATAAACGAAAAGAACAGTGAGCAAAACATGCCGTGCAGAATACCGTGTAGCTAAAAGTCTTCATTAAATGTTCCAGTGCACACAGCGTGTTAGCGGCGTGTTTGTGTGCCTGAGATTCTGTGAGCTCTCCTGGAGCTCATAAATACTGATGAGGGACAGTTGCCATAGAAACCAAGTGCTCTTGAATCAATCCCTAAGAACGGAAGCTCACAGGACAGTCGGAAATGGCCGGCACAGGAGTTACTGCTGCGGCTACGGGCTTGCAAGTAACTCACAGGCCATCCTCTCCAGTGAGATTTTGACAAGTTAGTTGGCCAACCTGACCAGCCTTGGTCTTGACCACAGGATACCACCAGATTCTGTCTTCACACTGCCTGGAAATCGTACTCTTGATTTCTTCCCCTTGACTGCAAGTACCAAGATGTTCTACAAAAATGGGCCAAACGCTTCGATGGGGAACGTGCCCTTAAAATGAAGTTTTGACCCAAGTAGCGATGCGCTGGGACACGTGCCTCTGCCCCGCGCCGCGGACACCGGCTCAGTGAGCCGTCCCGCCCAGTACCGCAGACTCTTGGTGCTTCTGCAAAGGGCGAGTGCTCCCCGCGCACCGAGGGCCGTTTGTTTGGATTGTGCAATGACACGGAAGAGCTGTTGCCGCTGATTTTTACAGGAACTTTTTACAGGCCAGGAACGTCGCAGGTCATCGTTCATGGGGAAGGCCAACCCCTCGCGGCAGACTCCCACTCCCAGTTCTCTCTGGCCATCCATCACCGCGTGTCAGATGGCTCCCCCTGGGGTCATCCATCTTTTCACGGGTTTAAAATAAAAAGATCGCTGCTGCACTGCTTTTTTCCCCCCCTGATCTGCCTCGGGAACTTCAGTACGGTCCATTTTTAAGGCTACAGATGGTGTTTAAGCATACATATTGCTATGTGCCATTAATAAGTAATGAGAATTTTTTAAAAAATGAAAACATCTATGTACCACAAAGCCCAAAATCATTAGCAAGTGCATCCATTCTCCAGAGGCTGGCTGGTGCTTGTGTAACCAGCAGCTCTCATGGCCTGGTTGGGGCCCGAGCTCAGGGTGGGCTGTGGGCGCCCCCTTCAGGACCTTGGGTGAAATGCGTGTTGCTCGCATTTGAGATACTAACTAGTCAGCTGGGTAATTGTTTTTGCTAAAACCTTGCAGGAAATTTTCAAAGGAAAATGTTAGCCAACCTCTAATGGTGTGGTCAGACAAAAACCTTTCATATAACCAGCCTTAAACTAATATTAAAATCAGGCAGGCACACCCAGTCGGTGTGGCTCAGTGGTTGAGTGTCAACCTATGAACTGGAAGGTCACAGTTTGGTTCCCCGCCAGGGCACATGCCTGGGTTGTGGGCTTGATCCCCAGTGTGGGGTGTGCAGGAGGCAGCGGATCAGTGGTTCTCTCCCGTCATTGATGTTTCAATCTTTCTCTCCCTCTCCCTTCTTCTCGGAAATCAAGAAAAATAAATTTAAATAAAATCAGATAGGTAAAATAAACAGGAATATCTTGCAAGAAAAAATATCCCATAAATATTGACACGTCCGTTTATTCATGTGATTAAATAGTGCTTCTCCACTAGATGAGCGCTGTTTAAAATATTAATGAACAGAATTAAAACAAGACCGGCAGCCATGACCTCCTCGCCTTCCCACCCCCTCCCACAGCCTGAACCTGTTCTCTCACTTAAGCCCCAGCCTTAACTGCTTGCCCCCAGATCTTTCTCTCAGTGCCTCTCTCCCCCATGTTTAGTCTTGATTCTCAGGGCCAGACATCGCATTTACTCCTCTCGCCAATGTGGTCCTATGCCCACGACGGCGCTGATAAAAGGATGATCTTTCTTCTTTCAACATCAATGGCATCTTGCTTCTGCCTCTCGTGTGATATTCCTAACACATTCCTTAGACGGAGAGCTTTTGGCTTCATAGCTCCTCTCCTCTCTCTCTCTAGACGGCCAGCTTCGTAAGGGCAGAGCCTGGCTCTTAGACAACCTTGACCCTCATGCCTGGCTCCCAGTGGTGCCCCAGTCCTGAGAGATTGTGTGAATGAAGGAACATGGGAGGCCAACTCTCTTTTCACTTCAATTTCTTCCTTATTAGGACAGCTTAACAAGGTAATTGTTCCCTGACCTCAAAAGTGACAAGGAGAGTAAGTCCAGGGTGGCCGTTCTTCCTCCTCTCCTTGGAAAATCCATCCAACCTACATTCCTCTTCATTCATTCATTCTTTCAACATCAGTTACGGATGACTTGCAACAAATTAAAAGCACGAGGTGAGAAAATGCTCTGTTTCTTACTTGTCCTCTCACCATAATTGTTGTTGAATAAAACCTTTCCAGTTTTCCTTTATGCCATTTCTTTATTTTCCTCCAGTTTTACTGAGATATGAGTAACATAACATTGTGTGAGTTTAAGGTGCACAACCTGTTGATTTGATACACTTACCTATTGCAAAATAATTACCACTTTCATCACGTCACATAATTACCATTTCTTTTTTTTTTTTTTTTGTGGTGAGAATAGTAAAGATCTACTCCCTTAGCAACTTTCTAGCATATAATAGAACTTATGCCATTTCTTTACATACACATATACATATCGATTTCAGCGAGAAAGGGAGAGGGACAGAGAGAGAGAGAGAGATGGAAACATCAATGGTGACAGAGAATCATTGATAGGCTGCCTCTTGCATGCACCCTACTGGGGAATGAGCTCGCAACCCAGGCATGTGCCCTGACCAGGAATTGAACCAAAACTTCCTGCTTCATAGGTCGAAGCTCAACCACTGAACCATGCTGGCCCGGCTGCCATTTCTTTATCACATCATTCTTCCATGCAGTGTGGAAAGCTATTTATCCTTCTCACTCACCCATTCAACACTTACTGTACTTTTACTCTGGGCTGAACTGGGTCAGACCCTGGGGATATAGAATTAATTAAAACATAAAACGAGAGCATAATTCACCACTCCTTAACTATGGGCTGTGCACAGTGACTTCCTTCTAAAAAGGACAGTATTATGGAAAGGGGAAGAAATGAGTAACTATACAGCGGGGAAGCCTGACGAACCCCACTCCAGCCAGCGGATCTAGGTCAGCATCAACAGTGGACAGTCATGTTGATAGCATGGGCCGTCGGAAGGATGTGGTGAAAACAGTAGGTTACTTATGTGGTCTTCCTCCTAAAACCCATAACCCCAGGCTGATAATGAGAAAAAGGAGACATCAGAAAAATCACAACAGAGGAACATTCTTCAAATGTGCCAGGATCATCACAAACAAAGAAAGGCAGAGAAAGTGTGAAAGGCTGTAGGAGCCTAAGGAGATCTGACGACTACCTGGAGGGGGGCCGCAAATGGGAAGGGGATGTTAGGCAAAAACTAAAGAGATTTCAATAAAGTATGGACTCTAGTTAATAATAACATATCAGCATCGGTTCATTAATTGTAATGCACCCAGTAACGTACGATATTAATGCAAACTGAGTGTGGAGTAGATGGGAGCTCTGTGCTATCTTTGCAGCTTTTCTATAAATCTAAAACTGTTCTGAGCCGAAACCGGTTTGGCTCAGTGGATACAGCGTTGGCCTGTGGACTGAAAGGTCCCAGGTTCGATTCCGGTCAAGGGCATGTACCTTGGTTGCGGGCACATCCCCAATTGGGGGTGTGCAGGAGGCAGCTGATAGGCAGCTGATCTATGTTTCTCTCTCATCGATGTTTCTGACTCTATCCCTCTCCCTTCCTCTCTGTAAAAAATCAATAAAATATATTTAAAAAAATAAAAATAAAACTGTTCTGAAATAAAACACTTACTTGTTTAAAATGGGATTAGATTTCAAGAATGTCAATGAGAGCACCAGGCTAGTGTGGCTCAGTGGTTGTCAACCCATGAACCAAGAGGTCCCCGGTTCAACTCCTGGTGAGGGCACATGCCTGGGCTGCAGGCTTGATCCTCAGTAGGAGGTGTGCAGAAGGCAGCCAACAGATGTTTCTCTCTCATTGATGTTTCCATCTCTCTATCCTTCTCCCTTCCTCTTCTTTAAAATCACTAAAAACACATTTTAGCCGACCAGCATGCTCAGTGCTTAAGCATTGACCTATGAAAGGAAGTTACGGTTTGATTCCTGGTCAGGGCACATGCCCGGGTTGCAGGCTCCATCCCCAGGGTGGCAGCCGATCAATGATGCTCTCTCATCATTGATATTTCTATCTCTCTCTCCCTCTCCCTTCCTCTCTGAAACCAATAAATTAATATTTTTAAAAAACGTATTTTTTAAAAAAGAATGTTCATGAGAGAGAAAAGCAGTGAGTAAAGAGTATTGTGAGTGTGTAGCAGTCAATAGAACTCAGTCTGCAGGGTGAGAGGAGGCGGGCTGTGACGTGCGGGTAGTGTCCAAGGCAGCGTGCACACAGCGAGAGCAGGCTAAAAATACTGTTGCACATCAGAAAGGGCCTCGCTGAGGTCAGCAGCATACATTTGGGGCAGGAACAGCCAGCCCAGATGAGCAGCTTTCTCATAACAACCAAGAATAGCGAAAGCTGGTGCTATGATCGACCTAGATAAGGAATTAGCCGTTCCTGCAAAATTCTTTTAATATGAACCATGATAAGCACACTTTCTCCTTGTTCAAATATTCTTTCAGATTCAGTAATCTATGAAGCCTCCCCTTCAGCTGGCCCTGGCCTCCTGTTTCCCGATTTCTGCAATGTCCACACTGAAAAAGATGAGTAATGATAGTGGGGAAAATTCTGACAGTAGCGCAGGGAACATTCTTAAATTAAAGGGTTGGAGAAGCAAGAAATGGAATAATTCAAAGAAATCCAAGTAAATATTTCCTGCCAAGTAAAAATACTATTTTCGTTGTTTTCCAAAACAGAAAAGTTAAAAAAAAAACGAAAAAAGTTTCCAGTTTTTTAAAAAAGAGCCCGAGGGTCAGAGAAATACAGCCCTACAGTTCACCTGCCTGCCTGGTCACCGCAGGCAAAAACAAGCCGAGAACACCGGGAAATGAAAATGGGCAGAGAATGACAGCAGTCACACTGGATACATCAACCATAGCGTGTCTTGGTGTAACCCTTTCTTAGTTTTCACATGGATTATCTCATGGCTTCTAAAAGAAACATAATGTAGGCACAACCATGATTCGTAATCGCATTTCTCTGATGAGACTGTGGTTATTCAGAGACCTTATGAGGCCTGGGTGGGCCTGCCCGCCTCCCGGGCATTGATGGGGCTGGGATCCCAACCACACACCGTGTCCAGGTGGGCACGGCAAGCAGACGCAGGTGGAGAAGACTCAGGTGTATAATAAATGCCAATATGCATCTTTACCCCAAAAGACACATCTATGGGCGTGTAAATATGTATTCTGTAAGAAATATCAAAGAATGGATGAAAGAGATAGACAGAAACTTAAAAGCACAAACGTTTTGTCGTTTGACCTTAAGTTAGTTTCTTAGACTACAAGAGGGGAAATAAAGCAGGTAATATGTAGATCTTTAAAAAAACACACATCTGGATCATTCCGTGCTGTTCAGAAGCAACCTAACAGGAAAGGAGGGACAAACGATGTTACAGAAACGGGTGGCTAGCGCCTGTGAGAAAGTGGTCTAAATTTACATCCTCGAAAAACATGACTCAAGGAGACAGAATCACGGCCTATAAATATCCTCCGAGCAACAGTATAGGTGGTAAATAAAGGAGGCGAATGATGCATAACCTTAGGTCCGGGTCATTTCTCTTTGTCCTGCTGTCTAAGGAAGACAATGCTTCACATCTGAGCTGGTTTCATATCCTCAGAAATGAAAACTTGGAGGAGAGCTTCCTTTCCCTGCAGATAGCGCGCTCGCAAACATGGGGAATGTTCCCAAGACCCCACAAAGTCACACAGCGCAAGCATCCACCCCACAAAGTCACACAGCGCAAGAAGGGCCAGGAGTCTCTGTGTGCGCAGGGAAAGGGCGTTGTGGCAGGAGGCAGAGTGGCCATGGCGGGCAGACTAAACCAATTTTCAAAAAAAAGGCTAAAGCTACAAAGAAGGTGGTGCTGAGGCTGGAATGTGTTGAGCCCAACTGCAGATCTAAGAGAACGCTGGCGACGAAGAGATGCGAGCCTTTGGAACTGGGAGGCGATAAGAAGAGAGAGGGTCGCGTGATCCAGTCCTAAGCGTCATGTTTTGTTTTATTACATGACAATAAAATCTTGATATGTTCACTTCAAAAAAAAAATTTGAGGAGAGGAAGGCTGGGAGCTGCTGGAGATGCCAGGGGCAGGGCTAAAAGGACCACAGGGAGTGGCCTCTGGTGGAGCTCCATAAAAAAAAAAAAAAAAAGAATTAGACTGGACCCAGGCGGTCGTGGCTCATTGGTTGAGTGTTGACCTGTGAACCAGAAGGTCACGGTTCAATTCCCCATCAGGGCACATGCCCAGGTTATGGGCTTGATCCCCAATATAGGGAGTGCAGGAGACAGCCAGGCAATGATTCTCTCTCATCACTGATGTTTCTCTCTCTCTCTCCCTCTCCCTTCCTCTCTGAAATCAATAAAAGTATATATATACATATTTAAAAGAATTAGACTGCAGTGTCATCACTCAACAGGGTATTTTTATTTCTCCCTTACCTTTGAAAAGGAATAATAAAGAATAGAATCAAACCCCAAAAAGCTTTGGGTTACCGGACTACCTGACTGAGAGAACAAATGGATAGTGAACAATCAAGTTTGCTATAAAGTGCTCTGCGTTGATGTCAGGAGATAGCAGGGCACCAGATGTCATGACAAGCATACAAGTTTGCAAAGTTGAAGACCCTGGGTCAGGCTTCTCATCTCAAACCTGTCCCAGACCCCGCTGTGCTACAGTTTTCTCATGCCCGTAAGGTGATCATGTTGTAAATCACATTCTATATCGGCAAAGCATTTTAAGATCACTGAAATAGTCACACATGCTAATTATTACTAATTATTATCATTATTATGACTCTCCCAGACGCTATGCTTCAAAAACATCATTTTCCCCAAATCTTTCTCCCATGTGATCGTTTTCTTCCTCTTAAAATTCTCTAGGTTTCCTGATTAAGTCTCATGAACTCCTCAAAGCCACAAGTTATTTCAAAAGACTTATCTGATCCCAGCACTTGGAGCAACCTAAATTGTTTGAATTGCAGCCTAAATTGTTTGAATTGCCGTGTACAATAGCTCCGGTAGAGTGACATTTAAAATATCAGGAGCTTTCTAAACACAGCAGGCTCAGTTCATCATCCACAGCCCGACCCAAATCCCAGCACCATCCTTCCACTGTTTCCCCAAGGCTGATACTTGCAGCTTTGTAGAGAAGCTGCCTGCATTTTGTTTGACTTGCCATTTAATTTGCAGGGAGAGGGGCCTAGATCCTTTGACAACTGGATATTTTTGTCCTCAAATGGGCAATGGCTCCCTTGTTAACATAATAACAAAGACCCTGGTTGTGCCTCTTTGGTATCTTCTGTAAATAAACCACCATTTACTGCACTCACTAAAGGCAACTTGCAACGATTCACTATGAACTGGTCCCTGCGTTGGGACAAGTGCTCAAAGGGGAGTGGAGAGTGTCAAGTTCAAAAATACAAGTACTAGCATTTCCTAAGGGGATCGTTGGGGTTTGTTTTTAAGTTCGTAGCAGTGGTTGCCCAATAGTGGTAGCTTCTCCAATGGTCTTCTTTTCCCCAGAGGGCAGCCCGGGGGGGAACAATTGAAATTGGGTCTTTGTGATAATGGCACCCCCAAGAAACTGTAGACTTTCCGTATTACAATGAAAATACCTAATACACTTTGAACATTAGAAAGAGCCTATACAGTAAGGTAGAAGGCCCTATCATATCCCTGTTTATACAGGCACGCATGCATGGACACACACACACACACACAATGTGTTACAGCATTTGGAGTTTTCTCCATTACAACTGTAAAGTTTATAAAAAACACAAGTCAGGATGCAGGTGTTGTCTGTGCTCACATTCTGTAAAGAGAAGTTAGCAGAGCTTCGGCTGCTACTGAGTGCTTTCCTGAGCTGGAATGTGCCGGACCTGCAATATTAACATAGAATTATGGAAATTGGGAACAAAAAGCTGGAGTCTACTGGGAATGATAGGCTCAGGATGAACTCAGCTGGAAAACGTGGCTAACGGAAAGTGACATCCTTTGTGCTGGAATTTTTCTATCTGAAAGCTTTAGAAAGCCTGTAATTATTTTTGAGTTTTCAATTCATCCCTTTCAAACGAAGCCTTTTATTTTCTTCATTGCTCTGTACCTTTCCTTTGTGTGAATTCGGGCGTTTGCCAAGCACTGAAGTGGTAAACTCATATTGGTTTTATACATCTATACATTCCCAGCGAATAGTAAGCAACACAACTTTTGTGTCCTCTCTGCCAAGAAAAACAAAGGGATATTTGTACATCAAAACCTTTATCTTGTGCACAGGCTCAAAATACCTGAGCATGGCTAAATAAATCACCCAAGAAGAAATGGCTGATTAAGGCCAATGAAGAATTTCTCTGCCAGTTAGTGCTTTTTCTGCATTGTGAATCCAAGGAATGCAAGAACTTCGGCTTACCTTGTGGCTTTCGGGTCCCAGATCACAATGTCAGCATCTGATCCTACAGCTATTCTCCCTTTCCTTGGATAGAGATTAAAGATTTTAGCTGCATTTGTGCTGGTCACTGCCACGAATCGGTTTTCATCCATTTTACCACTGTGCTGTAAAACCATTCAAGGGAAAAAAATGCATTTGTTCTAATGATCAATATTTAAGAATCTCCTATCAATCAAACTTGAATCTCTTGGAACCAAGTAGCATTGCATCTAACTTCTTATATTGTGGAGCCAAACACACCTCATAATGATAAATGATGGGAGGGATGGGGTAGCATATGGGAGCCCAAAGATAACTGTTCAAAAATACATCAGCTTAAAAAAAATACAACCACTGTTTTTTCACCATCCTCAGAATCACATAGACCAGTGGTCAGCAAACTGCGGCTCGCGAGCCACATGCGGCTCTTTGGTCCTTTGAGTGTGGCTCTTCCACAAAATACCATGGCCTGGGTGAGTCTATTTTGAAGAAGTGGCGTTAGAAGAAGTTTAAGTTTAAAAAATTTGGCTCTCAAAAGAAATTTTAATCGTTGTACTGTTGATATTTGGCTCTGTTGACTAATGAGTTTGCCGACCACTGACATAGACAGTAGCTAAATGTTAGGAATGGTATTTCTAATTCTCATTTGAAGTTCACCACCACCACCTACTACATTTATTTATCGCAGACCCAAGATGATTGAGTCATCATGAAGACATTAGATGGAATGTTATAGAGTTAAGGTAAGACAGACTTTTAAATCAGGTGACAACACTTTTTGGAAGAGAAAGAATCAGCTCAAGAATTTCAATTTTGTGCAATCAACTTTACATGAACCAAACATTATGGACAGTCTATTACAAAAGATTTTTTAAATGGACAGACATTAGAAGTCTGTGACCCCATTAAAATTACTTTTTTAATGTTGAGAGTTTAGCCCTACATACATTCATATGGTAAAGGCATCTTTAGATTTATTTCATTATCAAAGGGTCCCTGTCATAAAAAAATTACTATGTCCTGAAAGTAATATTACCATAAGTGAATCGTCTTAATGTTTCACAAAATAACATTGAGTATTACATCATACTAAGAAACATCCAGTCACTTTAAAACAATTTATATACTTGGGAAATGTAATTGATTATGAAAATCTGCTGTAATAAAGATACTCATTGTAATAACACAAGTTTGAAGAGAAAGGTTGGACTGTTATCAAGAAAATCTAAGAAAAGAAAAAGAGAAGATAAGTCATCTGGGATGGTTAGAGTCAGGGTAGAGAGCAAGGGGGGCGAAGAGGATGATTGCTAGAAGATAGGGCTATCGAGATGCTTTAAAGATCCTTACATGTATACTAATAGTTCAACTATCATCCTAAAAGTAATGAAGAAAATTAAAGGGTGTTAGAGAGAAAGGTAGCATGTACAGACCTTCATTTCTGAAGGGTGACTCCCGCTCTGAAGTACAGAATAGACTGTAGCAAGCAAGGCTGAAGGCAAGGACACCCGCTGTGGAGACCACTGCACTGGGCCTCAAACTAGAGTGGCAGACATGAAGATGGAAATGAGAAGGCATTTTGGAAACAAACCTGGCAGTAATTAGAGTTAGAAGTGAGTGGTGTTTGTAGGGGATTTTGATGCCTGAGACATGATTAATGTGTCATCTAAGGGAGGGCCTCCAGGCGGTGGGCAAGAATGGCACAATAATGGGGACCTCGGGTCTAACCAGCCAGGTGTCCCCTGCTGACCTTTGCAACTTCACATGTCAACTGGCTAGACAGGTTAACATGTGAACCATTAGCTATTTGGTTCTTCTCCATCCTCAGGGAGAAATTTTTAAGTGATGGGAATTTAAAAGATCTTTGTCTAGACTTGCAATTATTATTTATGTGCCCTCATATAGCTGTTTTTAAAATACTACATCCAAGGGTTTTTAGGGATAGCTACAAAGATTTCATGAGAAGGAGGTATAAACAGTATACAAAGTATTCATGCATTTTCAGTCATTCCAAGAATTTATGTCGGTGACACATGAGCTGGGATTCAAGAACATGAGAAATCAGGTAGAAAGGCTACACCATTTCAAAGACTTCAAGAATCTACATTGGCACCCGACCTAAATGTACCTTCTAATGTGTGCAAAGCGGTGCAATGCATCCTCTCAACTAAACCACGCAGAGAAGAAAATTACGTCATTATTACCGTGGGGCATGGGGCGGTGTGGTGACGGGGTAGCAGTCCAGCCTCCACCATAGTACAAATCAACAGAAAAACTTCTCTGTGAAGGTTATGGCTCACTAGTCCTGAAGCAAAGTGGATCCGGGTCGAAGCATTAAGCAAGACCGGCAGGATCTTGCGAAACTCACCACGCCTTTTTCCCATATGACTGACATCCGGTCCTCAACACCATTCACCCCGTTGGGAATCTTAGTAAAATCATCCTTCCCGAGAGCTTTCTGGCAGGTGTTGAACGTGCAGTTGTCAGTCCCTGTGGTGGTCAGATCACCACTGTAACAGAAAACCCACCAGAGGATGGGGGTGAGTAGACAGAACGGGTCAGGAGGAAACCACCAAAACCTTCCCTAGTCTCCTGACTGCCTTCTCAACTGAGTGTCAGAAAACTGCAGTGGAAAAAGAGTAGCTTTTTCAAGGACCTATTTCACCCACTCCCATCCCTGCTGTAGGAGGCACTTTTTTAAAAATATATATATTTTATTGATTTTTTACAGAGAGGAAGGGAGAGGGATAGAGAGTTAGAAACATCGATGAGAGAGAAACATTGATCAGCTGCCTCCTGCACACCTTCTACTGGAGATGTGCCTGCAACCAAGGTACATGCCCTTGACCGGAATCGAACCTGGGACCTTTCAGTCCATAGGCCAACGCTCTATCCACTGAGCCAAACCGGTTAGGGCTGTAGGAGGCACTTTTGGAGAATAAGAAGCGCGAGGATATGTTCTAAGCTCAGTTCCATCACTTAAGTTTGCCTGATGCTCAGTTCCTCATCTAGAAATTGATAACTGTATGTGCTTGATGACAATTACTTGAGGATCCTTGACAATAATGAAAATAAAAGATCCTGGTGAGGAGAGTGCTACACAAGATGTACCAGGAGGATCCACAGGCACAGAGGCAGGTCCTCTGGGGCAGCCCCTGGCCAAATGGGAACGTTGAGCTGAGTGGAGACGTGACATTGTATGAGGATGTTGATGTCAGCAGTGACAGGAATCCTGCTTTGACTTCTGAATCACCTTGGGGATGCAGAAGTGTGAAGGAGGAAGGAGGCTGAAAGGAAAGGGCAAGTGAACTCTTGTATCATCTGTTGTGACAAGTTCTCTGTTAACATGGATATGAGAAGCTGTGAATGGGGAGGCTATCCATGAATGGTGCAATTCTCACAAAAACATCATGATGTCCCAGAAAGTAGTGTCTCTGAAAATAGTTTCGATGGCCTTTCATGGGGATAACCTACTCACAGGTAGGATTTTGCTTTTCTACCCCCTAGAGTGGTTCAGCCCTTGATTGTAATCTATTATACCTGCACACCAGGTACATCTGGTTCCCAGGTTATAGCACCATAGAGAAAAAAAATCAAGAATATTCTGTAGGATAAAAATAAAGCATAAGGAAGAGACCTGGCTCTAAGCAACAAGAGACAGAAAAGATGAGGGAAAAAATCAGAAGAGAACAAAATTTCAGTAAAAAGGATCTATCTGGTTTCTCTGTGTCCAGGAGAGAGATCTCGACACTGTTTCATAACATAACTAAGCTAATGCTCTTTGGTCTCCAGATGAAGGACAGGCACAGAGCCTGTCAGGTCAAGTAGAACAGAATACTGGGAAGTCAATGGGAGGTCCAGATGGTAAGAAAAGATCTCTGCTCGAACCCGAAACTCATCAAACATCTTATTTTGGCAAAAACACTTCACAGTCATCTGCTCAATGATTACTTAGCCAATAGATTCATGAGGTAGTCAGGAGTTGAAGGGTCTGGTCTCAAGGGGGGCCCCATAACGTAGTGGGCTGCGTGGTGCCATTCTTTATTCCAGTAGTGAGTGCCATCTGTGCCCAGACTTGCTGCTATGGGTTCTCCATACACCACCTTCCCTGGAAAGTTAAAAGGAAGCATTCAGCACCTTAATGTGTTCTTAAAAGAAACCAACTGACTAACACGTAAATATTAGTCTTTCCCATCTTCGTAAAGGATAATATGAATCCTAAACCTTTAGTGAGCAGGATTTAAAAATAAAAACTACTTTTTTTATGGAGCATTTACCATATCCCAGCCAATATGCATTGTATATTATGGTAATGGTTGTACCCACTCACTGATATCAGACTTGGCCACGTGGATTACTTTGGCCAATTATATAGGAACTAGAGGCCCGGTGCACGACATTCACGCACAGAGGCCTGCGCCCTCTCACAGTTCGGGACCCCGAGGGGTCCTTAGTGCGGCCGCGGAAGCAGGAGGGGCTCCCACCACCACTGCTGCACTTGCCAGACGTGAACCCAGCTTCTGGCTGAGTGGCACTTCCAAAGGGTGAGCGCACTGACCACCAGGGAGCAGCTCCTCCGCTGAGTGTCTGCCCCCTGGTGGTCAGTGCATGTTATAGCGACCTGTCATTCTGCAGTTCGGTTGATTTTATTATACAGGATGGCAGCAACACGTGCTGCTTCCAAGCAGGAGTTGTTAAAACCACAGGGAGCCATGCCATCCCCGTTCACCTCTGTCATGAGACCAGCAGAGGCTGCTCCTCGAGCTGGGTCTCAGATTGCAGAGAACATGGAGCAGAGGCGGAGCCAGCCCATGGTGGACAGGAGTATGAGTGAGAAATGAA
This sequence comes from Plecotus auritus, assembly GCF_963455305.1. NCBI lineage: Eukaryota > Metazoa > Chordata > Mammalia > Chiroptera > Vespertilionidae > Plecotus > Plecotus auritus. The sequence continues at coordinate 16,044,530 of NC_137777.1, forward strand.
ATCGCTGTCGTTGTAAGCCAATAATATTTTAGGTTCATTTGTTACTGCAGTGTAACCTAGCAAACGCTGGCTGATACATGTGCCATTCTAATGGAGTCATCTCAAAATCCTACACAGGAAATACTATTAGCTCTATTAAAAGATGAGGATAGAGTTTACGGGGTTAAATGATTTCTCTATAGTTACATTACATGCACTTGATATCGATGGCGTGCAGGAGGTAGATTTGGGTCCAGGCATTTTGACTCCAGTGATCCTAACTGCTATGCTATACTACCCCGATGACAGTTAATCATACAGGCATATGGAGTTCAGCCCCAGTGTATCTCTGATGCAAATAAATCGGTAACCTTTTCACACCCTTAAGAAAAAAAGCTCCCTCTAAAAACATATTAAGTAAAAGAACACAGATAAAATTGTAGCCTGAAATGCATATTTTAAAAAATCATGCAAATGAGGCCATCAAAAGCATACAATGTTAGAAAAGTTAATAGCGCAAGGGAATTTGAATTTAAAATCAGAATCCTTATCTCTGATTAGCATTTGTCAGAATAATAGATTTCCTGGCATCCACCTGATCATATCCAAGCAGTCATAAAGGAGAGTGCATAGTAAAGAGATGTTGGCCTACCAAATTAGCTCACTGCAGTTCATCAGAGGCCAGATTTTAGTTAAAATCCTGATGTATACGGGAAATTAACTGGTTTCCTCAGGGAGCACTCACAGTGGATGCCTACCAGCTGCCCGAGTCATATTAAATTGGAAGTAGCACCCTATTATCTCACAGATCATTTCTCCCTCAAACTAGCCACTGTCCTCTAGCTAACCTAGGGATAATGAAAAACCAGGAAAGCAAGGCTTATTGAAGCCTAGCGAACTTTGCTTCTTACGTAACCGAGTATCAGACCTTGGTCAATGAAAGTTACCCCCCAGGGACTCAGCTGCTCCCCCTCCTGTTTGTCCATGTCCTAGTCCCAGGAAAGGAGAAATTCCGTGAGTATCTCTTTCTGGTGTCTGAAACAAGCAATCGTTTTTAATATAAACTAAGAGCTAACGTGCTATTTGATAGCAGGATGGACACACTATTTTATTTGCAGGCATGAAGAGACCTTTCTGTTCCAAGAGGACTTCGTACAGGTGCGTGGGCATTGAGGAACTCGGAGACTTGATCAGCAATCACTTTGTAAGTTGCCAACTCGGGAGTCCCCATGGTGTTTCCTCATAGAGGAAAGGTCCTGATCGCTTGTTCTGTTCAATCATGTGGGCCATCAAGGTGATAAGGGACCGCTGTTGCAAAAGTTCTACAGTTGTAACAGCGCTCGGGAAATATTCTAAGTGTCAGCATCTACCAGGAGTCTGCCAGGACTGTTTTGAAACCAGAGAACAGCTAATTTCCTCGGAAGGGCTTAGCTCCTTTAAAAGGTGACCGCCGATCTTTCGTATCCAACAAGCTCTTTGTTAGCTGGGCTATTCTCAACAGTCCCTCCCCCATTAAGCATCTGGAAATATCAAAGAACTGAAAAGTGAAGGAGTAAACATTCCCAACTGCTCTTCCCCTGTTTTACAATGGTTCTAGACATTTTCAAAGGACTGAACAGCGTGCAAGAAATAAAAGGGGGAAGCAAACAAGGGGCCTGGGTACGCCATAAATTGGAAAATCAAACTAGGCAATTCAGCGTAATTGTGGGTTCTGTTAGATTTAGGCTAAAAATAAAGTCATAGCAAAGATAGCTAACATATGTATAGCACTCTATAGTTTGCAAATACAGCTTGAAGGTCATCTATCTCATTGGACCTTCATGGCAACCCTCATGCTGGTTTGACAATAAACTGAATCTCAGTAAGACTAACTAAAGTGCCCAAGATACTAGGGTAGTAAGTGGCTCACCAGAATTAGAACCCTAGCATTCTGCTAGCATATCATGCATATGCACTACGTTACTAGGAAATGTGCCATTTTTCATTTCTTGATAAAGAGCATGTATTTTTTTAAAATATATTTTATTGAGTTTTTACAGAGAGGAAGGGAGAGGGAGAGAGAGTTAGAAACATTGATGAGAGAGAAACATCAATCCGCTGTCTCCTGCACACCCCCTACTGGGGATGTGCCCGCAACCAAGGCACATGCCTTTGCCCGGAATCAAACCTGGGACCCTTGAGTCCGCAGGCCGACCCTCTATCCACTGAGCCAAACCGGTTAGGGCTATTTTTACTTTTTTAATGTTCTCTTTTTCATTGTTGTTCTTTTTAAATTGAACTTATTGGGGTGACGTTGGTTAATAAAACCATACACGTTTCAACCGTACAACTCTATAACACACCACCTATCTGCACATGGCATCGTGCACTCACCACCCAAAGTCGAGTCTCCTTTCGCCACCATTTATCCCCCTTTGCCCTCTCCATCTGCCCCCACTCCCACCTCCCTTTCCCTCTGGAAATCACCATACTGTTGTCTGTGTCTGCTTGTTTTTATTTTTTGCTTAACCCCTTCACCCTTTTCACCCAACCGCCCCCCCCCCCCAATCCTTCTACCCTCTGACAACTGTTAGTCTGTTCTATGTGTCTATGAGTCTGCTTCTATTTTGTTTATTTTGTTCATTAGATTCCACATGTAAGTGAAATCATATGGTATTTTTCTTTCTTTGATTGGCTTATTTCACTTAGCATGATACCCAGGTCCATCCATTTTGTTGCAAAGGGTAATAGTTCCTTCTTTTCTAAGGCTGAGTAGTATTCCATTGTGTAAATGCACCACAGCTTTTTTATCCACTCATCTACGGATGGGCGCTTGGGCTGCTTCCATTCTTGGCTGTTGTATATAACACTAAGAGTATGTATCTTTAAATGTTTAAGTCAACTACACGCTATTTGTGGATGGGGCCGAGCAATTTTCCAATTTCACTTCCTGGTTTCACTTACTACTCTTAGCAGGTTGGTAATGGAAAGTGCTGTATCTGCACTGTCTGTGGGGTAACATAGTCACAGGTTATGGGGATTAGGGCATGGACATCTCCGGATTACATCTGAGACCAGGAGGTTCCAACACCTCTTGGGAGGTAGTACATCTTCACCATTAGTGTTCTCCCCCTGTCCCGGCGAGTTTCCCTATGTGGTAGCCTGTCCACCCATACATGCTCTCTCCTTTGCTCATCTTTCGGCTCAAAACCAAAAAGGACTCTGCACTTAGGATGCAATCTCACACTTACAGGAGCTTTTCCCTCTGAGAGATTCCAAAGATTTTCAAATAATGAAACGTGTCAAAACAATCTAAACTCCCTCCTGACCAGACAACCCATTAATTAGGTGAAAGCGATGGAGCAGATGTTTATACCTTGTCTGGATTTGGAAGCAGCACTGAACTTCGCAGAGACACTGGCGCAGGTGCCAGGAGTGGAAGCATTGGCTACCAAACAGAAATCCAAACACGGTTATAAAAATAGTTGTTCCTAGCGAGAAGGGTTTGTTTTGATTTAAAATACTACATTTACAAAGGAAGACAATACCTGAGAAGGCAAATACACAGAAGGTCACCCAGCTTTAGGTTCAAATCCTGATGTTGCTACTTTTTAGTTGGTGACCTTGTGCAAGGTGGGTCCTTGCTCTTAGTCTCAGTTTTCTCATCTATGAAATGGGATCCCAATGCCCCTCTGGTGTGGCAATTTTGTGAGGATCAAATAAATTCATGTATATGAAAGTATCTGGCATCTTCCTGGGACCCTGGAGTCACTTCATGACTTGAACTGAACTGTGTCCCTTGCCAAAATTCAAATGTTAAAGGCCTACCCCCTAGTATCTCAGAATGTGACTGTATTTGGAGATAGGGCCCTTTACAGAGTAATTATATTAAAATGAGGTCATTAGTGTGAGTCTTAATCCGATATGACTGGGGTCCTTATAAGACAGGGAAATTTGGACATAGACACTATGTGAAGACACAGGAAGGGAGGGGAGAGACAAAGAGAGAAACATCGATATGAGAGACACACAGTGATTGGTTACCTACCACATGTGCCCCAACCAGAGGCCGAGGATCAAGTCTGAAACCAAGGTATGTGCCCTTGACCAGAATCAAACCTGTAACCCTTCGGTATACGAGCCGATGCTCTAACCCAGGGATCCTCAAACTACGGCCTGCGGGCCACATGAGGCCCGCCAAGGACATTTATCCGGCCCGCCGGGTGCCGCTACCTGTTCTGCTTAGCAGCCGACTCGTCCCGGGCCCGCAGTGCGCATAGGAATTTGTTCATAGTTTTTTTTTTAAACTATAGTCCGGCCCTCCAACGATCTGAGGGACAGTGAACTGGCCCCCTGTTTAAAAAGTTTGAGGACCCCTGCTCTAACCACTGACCCAAACGGGCCAGGGCTGATTTGGTGTTCTTTATGTCCAACCCTCCCCTACTCCCTTTCAGTTCCTGTTTGATCACATGCCTTGATCACATGCCAGGGGTGTGAAATCTTTCATGATAATTTACTCTGAGAGATCTGCTGCCTCTTTGACAACTGTGCATTCTCACCAATACTATTGCAATAAGTCTGACTCAACTAGAACATCTGGGGTGACATTTTAAATATTCCATATTTATAATCCCTTTGGAAAGGAATTTAGCAACATCCAAAATGCACATATGCATTTACTTTTACAACCTGCTGTCCCACTTCTAAGACTCTACCTCAGGATAGAATTTTGTGGGAGGCAGAAAAATGGCACCCCAGAGATGTCCATGTCCTAATCCCCATAACCTGTGAATACGTTACCCTACATGCAAAAGGGACTTCACAGTTGTGATTTGATTATGCACCTTGAGACAAAGAAATAATCCTGGACTAATCAGGTGTGTGCAAGGTCACCCAGGGATCCTTAAAGTAGGGGAGAGAGGCAGAGAGGCGACCAGAACAATGCAGTGTTCTCCACCCACCTTGCTGGCTTTAAAGACTGAGAAAGGGGACATAGAACGAGGAATCCGTTTTGTCTCTACAAGCTAAAAAGGCAGGAAAGGGATTCCCCCTAGAGCCCCAGAAGGAACACAGCCTTGCTGACACCTTGGTTTTAGCCCAGAGAAACCAGACTCCTGGCCTCTAGAAGTATCCTATATAATAAAAGGCTAATATGCAAATCGACCAAATGGCAGAATGACCAGTCGCTATGATGCGCACTGACCACCAGGGGACAGACACTCAGTGCAAGAGCTGCCCCCTGATGGTCAGTGCGCTCCCACAGGGGGAGCTCCGCTCAGCCAGAAGCCGGGCTCACGGCTGGCAAGCGCAGCGGCGGTGGCGGGAGCCTCTCCTGCCTCCGTGGCAGCGCTCAGGATGTCCGGCTGCTGATGGGCCTAAACCACCTGTCAGACATCCCCCGAGGGCTCCTGGACTGCGAGAAAGTGCAGGCCGAGCTGAGGGACCTTCCCCGCCCCCCCAGTGCACGAATTTTGTGCACCGGGCCTCTAGTCAGATAATAAGATTGTGTTGCTTTAAGCCACTAAGTTTGTGATGGTTAGTGCAGCAATAGGAATCTAATTCACCTTCCACAAATGTGAAATAGCATATGCATAAGGCCATCACTGTGGTCCTGTTTGTAACAACTTAAAGACTGGACACAACCCCAAGAGCCATCATTAGGGACTAGCTGAACAAATACAGTGGCATACTCTGCCCCTGTAAATGAGAATAAGGAAAGTCTCTATACCTAACATTGGCTGACTTTTAGGACATATTTTTAGTAGGAAAAAAGTATGGTACAGAACACTGTGTATAGTATTTTATCTTTTATGTAGGAAAGAAAGAGAAGTAAAAATATACATATATTCTTTTTTTCATCAAGAGAAAAATTATAAAGATAGGCTAGAAATAAATTAATAAAAACAAACACTTTGATGAGAATATATTTTTAACATAATTTTGCATCTTACATATTAAAAAATAAAATTTAAAATAATTTAAAATGAAATTAAATGTTCATACTTGCGTTTTCTATCTAGGATTTACATTCTAAAACCTTCCCTAGACTTTTACTCCGCTCCTGATGGAATTCTATCCCAGAACAAATTAAATATCCAAGATCAAGAAACTATTTCCTGACAGATATGTCAAAATTGCAGCTTGCTGGAGGGTTGAGATCGCACATTTCTGCTGAATTTACTGTTTTTTGAATTGTATTCTGACATTATGGATCTGATTGACAGGCTGGAATGGTATAGGACTTAAAGCAAATAATTATACAACAACCCGTTTCATAAGGTTAGCAACAGTGCCACCTGGTGGCCATAACTTTAAAACGGCAGTATTTTCTTTTTGAAGTGTGCTCTTTTGACTGAAATTACATTATATGTGGGGGAGAAGGGGAACAGCCAGAAATGGTTGGTAGTAAGACCTTATTAACTTCTGTGTAATATAAAATTAATTCTTAACACAAAATATTGATGGGTTACATTTTTTAAAATCCTCACCCAAGGATATGTTTTTATTGCTTTTTAGGGAGAGGGGGAGAGAGAGAGAGAGAGAAAGAGAAAAACATCGATCCCTTGCTTCCCATACACACCCTGACTGGGGGTCAAACCCACAAGCCCTGATGGGTAATCGAACCCGCAACCTTTCAGTGTACAGGATGTTGCTCCAAACAATCGAGCCACCCAGCCAGGATGATAGATTACATTTTAAGAATGCATTTCAGCCCTAACCGGTTTGGCTCAGTGGATAGAGCGTGGGCCTGTGGACTCAAGGGTCCCAGGTTTGATTCCGGTCAAGGGCATGTACCTTGGTTGTGGGCACATACCCAGTAGGGGGTGTGCAGGAGGCAGTTGATCGATGTTTCTCTCTCATCAATGTTTCTAACTCTCTCTCCCTCTCCCTTCCTCTCTGTAAAAAAATCAATAAAATATATTTAAAAAAAAAGAATGCATTTCAGTGGCACAAAATCCTTACTGAACCTTCATGCAACAAGATGCAACTTTGAAAAATGGATAGGGTGTCCCCCAAAATGTTTACACACACTGAATAATTATAAAGGTAGTGTTTATTAAAATACATTTCCTTTTCAAAATTGACCTATCAGCTATTAAAGTGTGTTTACATTTGGGGAGGGGGGACACCCTATATTTTAGTGTCTATTTTCATAGTTTTTATAATCCATATTATAAAAATGCAGCCAGCTTCAGTTTAAACAAACAAAAACAAACGAACAAGCAAGCAACCAGCCAGGATGATTTATAAGACTATATCTGATTATTTGGGTTTCTAAAAGTGAAATGATAGAAACCACTAGCATGTCTCAGAAGGGTCTAAAGCCATTGAATAAAATGCACCGGATTTGGTTTCATCCTTCCTGAACTAGTACTGACAAATGAATGAGATTATTTCTCTACCCAATTCTTATCAAAAATACAAGATTCTTTCTCTCCCTCTCTCTTTTTTTAAGTGATGACTACTTACATATTAAATTGAACTACAGAACTGAGACTGCCCTGGCCAGTGTTGCTAAGTGGTTAGAGTGCTGGCCGGTGCACCAAAGGGTTATGGGTTCAATTTCCAGTCAAGAGCACATACCTGGGTTACAGGTTCATCCCTGGCCCTGGTCAGGGAGCGTGTGGGAGGTGCAACCAATCTATGTGTCTCTCTCACATAGACGTTTCTCTCTCTCTCTCCCCCTCCTTCCTTCCTTTCTACTCTCCCTAAAAAAAAAAAAAAAAACAAAAAAAAAAACAGGGAAAAATATTCTCAGGTGAGGATTAACGAAACAAAACAAAAAGAAGAACTGAGACAGTTTGGGGTAAAAATAACTTTGGTTAATTGTCATAAAAATACTATTTGGATAAGTGTTTCCATTGCACCAACACCCAACTTGTTATGAGACAAATTAATTCAATTCAAAAAATAGTTGTTGAGACCTACTACTACGTGCCCTGACTACGCTGATTCGGGCATTGGGTGGAAAAGTGGAGGTAGATGCCTAAGATACAGCGAAGCTTCCCGAAGTTACCTGGAGAGTTTGCATTTAGCCATCAGATTAGACAATGGGCTAACAGTGGTGTTAAGGGTGGGACTTGTGCCTAAAGGAAATGTCTGGAGGTTCCAAGGATGACGAAGAAATAACCTGAAGGAAGAGAAGCAGTCGTTAAGGTGAGCAAAAGGGAGAACAAAAATAGGCATGCAGGAAGGATGGCGAGGGAGGAAGAACAGTTGTGGAAACTCACGCGCAACTTTCTCACAAGCAAAAGAGAGCTTGCGGGTGGTTTACCTCACTCTTTCGCGAATGCAGAGTCATAAGTGCATTACCATCTCTCCTGGCGTCCGCGACCACCTTGGCTGCAGACCTGCTCATCACGTGCACGATGTACAGGGGGCAGTTGACGGCGCTGGCGATGGTGATGGCTCTCAGCGTGGCCTCCGCCTCCACGGCTTCTGGGCGGCACAGCTCGTGGCCCTCGGGGCCTGTGATCCCCAAAGCCAACATCTTCTTTGCTCCCTAAAAAGGAAGCAGGAACATATACATGTGCAAGGAAGGTTTACTAATAACAAATGGCGTTGTTGTGTTGGGAGAGAAATACACCGGCAGGCTGTTAGATCTGTTAGGGAGGGGTGTGTGTGCGATGTATGTGCGTGCATTTGGTAAAAATTAATTTAATCCTCTGATATGCTACTTTTCATATGCATATTTCACAATTAAATTATTTTGATAGAAAAGGTGAAAAAGATATGAGATTAGTTCTAATCATTCTTTGAAAAGCAGTGTTTATATTTAAGACTTATTGGTTCAGAACAAACAAAAATATGCTAATCCCCAACATTAGATCCTTGTTGAAATAACTCATGGTATTATATTATGTAGTTAATTATACTTTTAAAAAATATATTTTTATTGATTTCAGAGAGTCAGGGAGAGCAAGAGTGAGAGCGAGAGAGCGAGAGAGCGAGAGAGCGAGAGAGCGAGAGAGCGAGAGAGCGAGAGAGCGAGAGAGAGAGAGAGAGAGAGAGAAACATCAATGATGAGAGAGAATCATTGACCGGCTGCTTCTTGCATGCCCCCTACTGGGAATCGATCCCAAAACCCAGGCATATGCCCTGACTGGGAATCGAACTGTGACCTCTGGGTTCACAGGTCCACACTCAACCACTGAGCCACATTGGCTGGGCTTATTCTACTTGTTACTGAAGCAGTCTTCATGCCCTCTCCCCGCTGCCATCTCCCCACACACAAACTGAATGATATTGGGTCAGGTATTTCCCTCTCCAGACTGCTACATCTTCCTCACCAAAAAGGCAGGAAGTCAAGACCGTGTGCGGGGAAATGGCTTGCTCTGTGTCACACGGCTGGGAAGTGGGAGAGTCAGGTGTAAACCTTGGTCTGTTTGAGTTTACAGCTCATGCTGTCCTCCCATTACCCTCCGTGGCCACCTGGCCACCGGGCCACCGGGCCTGCATCTCACTGACTTTAATGAGAACTGAGCCTGGGGGAGAGAGAAAAATCAGCTAATATCAAGGGTAGAAGACAGCTCTTTAAATCTTGCAGAAGGTGCACCCTGCAGGCAATAATAATGAATGAAAGTGAGAAATAAATACCATCTAGATTTCCTCCAGAGCACTTTTTAATACCAGTTTCTGAAAAGAGAGAAACTTTAAACAGCTACCTCATACCCTGCTTACGTCATCAGCTTAAGCTGGTGTCCACACTTTGGCATTCTGAAGCAGCAGCATGAGCTACTGAAAAGAACAAATAAATGCATAAAAAGGCTGGGCTACACAGAGAAAAATATTTGTGCTTTTATAATAACACATGTTTGAGATCTAATATAATAGCTTACTCAATCCTTACTCAAATGCATATAACACCTGAGTAAAATTCAGAGCAGAGACTCAAGTAAACAAAATCGAGTGCTTCTAAACCTCAGAAAATTAGTTTCTTCCAATGCGTTGCCTGCGTTTCCCTCCTTAGGGCCAAAGTCTTCGCCTTGCATTGCGGCCGGTGTCATCGCTGTGGAAGCTTCGGGATGCAGTTCTTACCTCGGCGATCAGGTCTCCGTTTTCCGCGTGGACCTGAGCAATCGCTCCGATTTCCTTGCACCGAGAGAAGGCCGCGTACAGCTCCGCGTCCCTCACCATGTACACGTCTTTATAGGCCATAAAAATCTTGAAGGAGTTCACACCTTTATCTTGGGTAAGAATTTTCATTTCTTCTTTCACCTAAAAGGAAACAACAACAAGAAAACGTCACTGTTTAATTGTTTAAAATATATTTTTATTGATCTCAGAGAGGAAGGGAGAAGGAGAGACAGAAACATCAATGATGAGGAAGAATCATTGATCGGCTGCCTCCTGCTCACCTCCTACTGGGGATCAAGCCCACAACCCAGGCATGGGCCCTGACTGGGAATCCAACCATGACCTCCTGGTTCATGGGCTGATGCTCAACCACTGAGCCACACCAGCTGGGTGTCACTGTCACTGTTTAATTTAAAGATCATTTCAATACTTTCCAGAACACTGCATTTGGAGGAGAAGTAAAATAACAGTTTAATTACAGAAAAAAAATGGCAATTAAGGCCTTGATCTTTCCCCCACATTAGACTCCCTTTTATCTGCTGTGACGATACTTTTAAGATATGGAAGCATTTATAGTTTTCTCCAAAGTACTTCATTTGTACACTTGGAAATAAATTTGCAGCATCCATCTCCCAATATGAGGACACCAACCCTGCCAAGACCTTGATCTCAGACTTCTAGTCTCCAGAACTATCCTATCTAATAAAAGGCTAATATTCAAATAGACCGAGTGGCGGAACAACCGAACAACTGAACCACCGGTCATTATGATGTGCGCTGACCACCAGGGGGCACGTGCAGAACATAGCGGGCGTTGGCCACGGTGGGGTGGTGGAGCAGGAGAGCGGGGGCGCCAGACTAAGGTGGGGTGCCGGTCGCTGTCATCAGGGCGAGCCTCTGGTAGTTACCGAAATTCTTTGCTCCTGTGTGCCGCGGTCCTGCCCGGCGCTCACACCTGCTGCTGGCACCGGCCCCAGAGCCACCGCTTGCACCTGTTGTTGGCACCCAGCACCGGCCCCGATCGCTCAGTGCCATCAGCAGGTGCGAGCAGCGGCCGCTGGCCCTGATCGCCCCTGAGGGCTTCTCCACCTCCCCCTGCTCCTGAGGGATGATCGCTCTGCACTGTCAGCAGGTGAGAGCGGGGCCGGCACTGTCAGCGCATTGAAGCAACAGCAGCGACAGCGGGGCTGAAGGCAGACAGGGACCAGGGCCGTGGCGCCGAGGATGGGCCGAGACCCGCCCTTGTGCCCACCGCAGCCTCACGGCCCAAAGTTCCTTTCGAGGTACATGGATTTGTGCACTGGGTCCCTAGTCTATAATAATAAAAGCGTGATATGCAAATCGACCCAATGACCGAACAGCAGAACGACCATCCAGATGACCTTCCTGATGACCATGCTATATCTTGCACTGGCACCAGGCCAGCCAAGGTGGGTGTGATGTGATTGGTTGGGAGCCCCTGTCATCACCCCAAGATCACCCTGCAGAGGTAGGCCCAGGCCACCTGGCCGGTGGCACTGTGGCGGGTGGGCAGGGCCTCCCTCTAGGGGGTGATCTATCTGGGGGCCCCACGATCAATTGCCCCACAAAGGGAGGCCCAGGCCACTGGCCAGCAACGCTGTAGCAGGTGTGCAGGACTGGCCAGTGATCGCCCCGCAGAGGGAGGCCCAAGCCAGCCAAGCGATTGCATCCATGCCTGTCACCCGCAGAGGGAGGCGACTGGTTTGGGGGGGCGGTGAGGGGCCAGCACCACACAGATGGCAAGCAGTGGCAGCGGCGGGGGTGAGGCCAGCTACCGGCAGCCGGGGGAAGAAAAGCCCCGTTAGACCCTGATCACCGGCCAGGCCTAGGGACCCTACCCAAGGGGTCCCGGAGTGCGGGAGGGCGCAGAACGGGCTGAGGGACACCCTAACTCCCGTGCATGAATTTTGTGCACCAGGCCTCTAGTAAGAAAATAAATATCTGTTGTGTAAGCCCCCTTTATTTATGGTATTTTGTTACAGGCACCCTAGCAAACTGATACATGTACGGAACAAAATCCGTGTTTTAATAGTATTCACCAGGTAACCATGGGCATATGAAGGGCTGAGAAACACTGGTAAGGGTGAACATCATCACTTTTGCTCCAATAACGTCAGAGGAGAGGAAAGGGGGAAGGGAGGGAGGGAGGAAACGAGGAAGGCAGGAGAACCTAAAAGCAAAAGAGATCAGATGCATCGCTTAGAATGGCATTTTTGGAGAAAAATTAACTTTAGCTGTGAACTATGAACCTTGCTATTATATTTGCTGATCTACCTGTTAAAAACTGATTACTTGTTTTATATTAACTTGGTGTCTAAAGCCCAATTTTTAGGGGGAGGTGGGGGCCAGGTGACCTGGTAAGGTCAAATAAAGTCAGCCTTGTGACCCCTTTCTGGCAAAAGGACTTCTGAATTAAGTCCAATGTGGAAAAAAAACGTGTTGTTGATTTAAATCACAAGTAAACATTTCTTCTAAAGCACACACACAAGTTTATATGGGGAGAAATGGACACAGTTTAACATCCCTCAAAACTGGTTTCCTAATCCGAACCAGGTTGTCATTCTGCCATCGCCTAAGTAATTAGAAGATGTGGAAGGCAGGTTTAAGCTCCGGCATGAAGCGATCTGACCAGCTGGTGAGATTAGTACAGCTTTGCAGAAAGGGCACCGGTTAGGGGACAGCTGGGAGGAGGCCCTGAAAACATTCCCGTCTGTTCTCCTTTCTCTTTCCAGTGCACAAGAGTGGTGGTTGGCGGGGGGGGGGGGGGGGGGGGGGGGGGGGATGGGAGGGGAGAATGGGGGGGAAGTGTGGGAATGGAGGCATCCAGTTTTAAATGGGAATTTCCTTGGTTTACTTCCATAAATTAACCAGTTCTAATTAAAGTTCAGGTCTGTGGAAAAATACTATTTAAAGGAGTCTGGAAACGCTGAATTTGAGGACAAGAGAGACCAGTACTTTTTGTTGGTATTTTTTCATTAATTTTTAGAGGGAGTGGAAGGGAGAGGTAGAGGGAGAGAGAGAAAGAGAGAGAGAGAGAGAGAGAGAGATCAATGACTTGCCTTCTGCATGCTCCCTGACCGGGCTGGGGATCAAACCTGCACAGCCAGGTACATCCCTGTGCCCTTTACTGGGAATTGAACCTTGAGACCCTTCATTGTGCAGGCTGACGCTCTAACCACTGAACTACTGGGCAGGGTGGGAGATCAGTCCTTTTTAAAATTACATGTTATGCTGAAACCAGTTTGGCTCGGTGGATAGAGCGTCAGCCTGCGGACTGAAGGGTCCCAGGTTCGATTCCGGTCAAGGGCATGTGCCTTGGTTGCGGGCACATCCCCAGCGGGAGGTGTGCAGGAGGCAGCTGATCGATGTTTCTCTCTCATCGATGTTTTTAACTCTCTATCCCTCTCCCTTCCTCTCTGTAAAATATCAATAAAATATATTTAAAAAAAATAAAATAAATAAAATTACATGTCATGAACTAAATATTAGGAAAGGCTATTGTGAATTATTATGAAGGATTTTTGCTATCATCTCTATATGATTTTTTAAATTTTAGTTTTGGAGATTGACAATACTTCACAGGAATCAAACTTCAAAAGGTGCAAAAGAACAGGCAATGGAACGTCTTCCCTCCGATTCTGACCTCCAGCCATCCACCCATTTCTCACGTTTTGCCATGACCAGTTTCTTGATCTTGCACAGAGCCGGGACTAGGGAACTAAAAAGAAGCTGGCCCTCTGGGCGGCTCACCTGGTCACTCCACCAGGTCACGGCCACGTGCAGGCTGTAGTCGCAGCAGACCGTGGGATCCGCCCAGCTTCGCCAGGTCTCGAAGGCTTTGACAAGGGAGCTGCCTTTCTGAGGAATGGCAAAATCGATGATCATGGTGGTGCCTCCCGCCAGGGCCGCCTGGAAGCACAAGAGGGTTCCCACAGGTGAGACATCCATTTTCTGCCGAAGTCATTTGTCTCCTTGCACAACATGCATTTGCAAGCACTTGGGCAAACTTGACGGGTCCGGGAAATTGCACAAAAATGCTGCCCTTAAAAGGCACAGAGGGACAGGGATAGACTTCCCAGAAATTAAAGTTTGAAGTATTAAAACTGCTGGAGTGGAACCTTTGAGCTCTTGCTTCCAGGCATTGTCCTCGGTTTGGCTCAAATAAGCGCTTATAAAAATTAAATAAATAGATAGAACTGCTGGAGTTGCTTCTGTCAAAAGAATGGCAGGTCTAATGAAATGAAAATGGCTTTGATCCAAAGAAAACAGGAAGACTATAAAGATAAACCAAAATGGAGAAGTGGAGAAAATTCATTTTTTTTTCCCCTCTAGAAAACTGTCTTCATCATGGCAAAATCTCGTTTTATTAGAGTCAATCTTGGTGAATTGTATCTCCAGCTACCCTCGGATCCATGCAGAATCCTTGGAGACTCAACATGGTTCCCACCCCACCTTCATTCATTACAACCTCCTGGTGACCCCTCCACCTTTCCTTAATTCCCATCTCTCCCCTCTAATCCTTCCCCTGCCTCTGGTCTTAGTTCAGGTGCTTCTCATCCCCTTCTGATCTTTATGCCTCCAGTTTAGGTCCCACTCACTCCAATATGAACCCTTCATTGCAACTAGAGGGATGTTCCAAAGTACAGATATCACCACGTGGCTCTGAAGCTTAAAACGGAATACTTCTCACTGACTCTGGGATAAAGTTTAATCTTCTGAGCATGGTCCACAGGGCCCTGCAAGATCTGCCTCAACTCTCATATTCTCCTTGGCATATACGTTACATTACATCACACAAATATTCAGAGCAGCATTATCCATAGTAGGAAGAAGTGAAAAACACCCATATGTCCATAAGCTGATGAATGAATGAACAAAATGTGGTATATTAATACATTGGAATATTATTTGGCCATAAAAAATGAATCTCTGATACACACCTCAACATGACGGAGCCTTGAAGACATTAAGCTATGTGAAAAGAGCCAGTCACAGAAGATCACATATTCTATGATTCCATTTATATGAAATATCCGTAAGTGGTGAACCCCTAGTGACAGGAAGTGGAATAGTGGTTGCTTGGGGCTGGAGGGGTTGGGGAGAATCAGGTGATAGCAGAAGGGTTTCTTTTGGGAATGATAAAATGTTTACAATTGTGGTGCAGACTCTGTGAATATATTAAAAAACATTGAGACATACACTTTAAATGGCTGAATTGTATTGTCTGTTAATTACATCTTAATAAAACTGTTACCAAAACAACAAAAACCACCTGCCACATGGAATCGGTTAAGTACACAGAGTGAGGAGGTGGCAGGATACACAACTAATCAAAGGTTCTGCCCTCAGGGTGCTTGTAGTCTCGGTGGGGAGATGGAATATGAAGACATAATTATAATAAAATATTCAGATTGTGATTTCAGGTAGCACGCGTACTTCTGTAATAAACAGTAGTACAGAAATGGTTAAAGGGAGGTAAAAATTGCTAAGCTCCCCAGGAGATGCCCAGGGAAAAGATAGTGGTTCGAATACATGTACGCACTATAGGAATTAGTCCAGACGGTGGGTGGTCTTCTTACAAGACTGAACATGTGACGGTCAAAGGCCGGTTTTTCTAAAGCTACAGCAGACAACTTCCTGGGGCTACACCTGGAATGCTCTTGAATAGGGATGTGTCACACATGCCCCACCGCCCTAATTAACTAGGAGCAGGAGAGGGAGCGGCCAGCTGCCTTATTTTGGTTTCTCCTTGTTCTGTTTCTCCTCTCCACTCTTCCTTCCTCTCCTCACTCTCACACCTGGAATGAACAGAGAGAAACTGTGATGCATGGGAGAGGATCGCCAGGGCCAGCGTGGACGAATGGATGAAACACACAACCCGCCTTTTGCCCAACCACTGGGACATTAGCCACCGGCCACAGGGATCTCGGCTGCTCCCTGGGGTCTTGGTGAACAGCTGTCAGGCACCGTCCGGCCCCAGCCTCCTCTCAGACCTCTTTCTTCCTCTTCTGGTCCTTCTGGTCACCCCGGGTCTTTTGGTTGCCCGAAGTTACACCAAATCCCTGAATATTATTTCAAGATCTGAAATGTTCCCTTCTTTACACAGGATCCGAGGAGCCGCGTGCCAGAGCTGCAGGTCTGTAATCCCAATCAGAGTGGCCCCCCCAGGGCCACTTGCTCCTCTCAAGACTCACTTGCTTCTGGAAAGTGTTTAAATACCCGCTTCTGGGTTAAGCACGTCAGACTCATTAGCTCATTAAGTAAGCCTCACTACTGCCCCAGAGGTAGGGATTGCTGTCCCATTGGACAGGTGAGGGTACAGAGGCTCAGAGATGTCAAGTGACTGTCCAAGGTCACCCAGCTGGTAAATTCTCATTGGCGACATGGAAGAAGATGCAATTTAGGGAAGGAGGTCGTACGTTCAGCCTGCTCCTGGCCTCAGCCTCATGTGGATCATGCCCCCTTCTCCGGTCTTCTAGCTAGTGTGACCTGCTTTCCAGCCTGTTGCCCCGGGTCATTAAGTGAATCATTGCTTGGAGAGAAGCAGAGGTTGGCAAAATCAATCAAGCATTTAGGAAACCAAAGGCCAAACAAAACAAATCCCATCAAACTATGAATTATAAATTCACAAATGAAATGCAATTTTTTTTTTGTTGTTATTCTTCACCTTAGGATATTTTTCCATTGATTTTTAGAGAGAGTGGAAAGGGGGTAAGGTGGGGGAGAAAGACAAAAAGAGAGAGAGAGAGAGAGAGAGCGTGAGAGTGAGCATGCATGCAAGCGAAAGGTCAATGTGAGAGAGACACATCAATTAGTTGCCTCCTGCAGGCCTGACCAGGGCCAGGGATCAAACCTGCAACCTAGGTACATGCCCTTGACTGGGAATAAAACCTGATGCTCTAACCACTGAACCACACTAACCAGGGCTGAAATGCAATTTTATTAAGCTTATGTGATGTTCATCAGTGTGACAATCACTAATGAAATAACGTTCCCCTAAAAGATTTACAAGGAAGGACCCATACTAGAGCTTTTTTGCCTTCACACAACTATGACTCATGGGGTAATCAGCTTTATCCAGCAAACCAGTTGGTTAGAACACCACAGTCCCTGCCCTGGCTGGTTAGCTCAGTGGTTAGAGTGTTGGCCCAATCACCAAAGGGTTGCAGGTTCAATTCCCGGCCCTGGTCAAGGCACATGCAAGAGGCAACCAATTCAAGTGTCTCTCTCACATCAATGTTGATCTCTCTCTCTCTCTCTCCCTCCCTCCCTTTTCTTCCTCTTCTTCCTCCCTTCCTCTCTTCCACTCTCTCTAAAAATCAATGGAAAAAGTATCCTCGGGTGAGTATTAACAACAAAAAGAAAAGAACACCACAGTTCCAGCCCACCTTAGATATTTTCAATATTTGTTTAATTTCTTTCAACATCAGCTGCTTCTAGATTCACTTCACAAAATGTCCCTTCGACTTTACTGAACATTGAAGAATGAGGAGCGCTTCAAGGAGGGAGAAGCAGTATAGGATGGAAATTTATTTCATATTTCTATGTAAAACCTAATTGTTCCCTTTGTTTTTACTGCTGATTGGCTCCACTCCCCTTTTATTTGTAGTTAGCCAAACAAAATGCATTTACCTTTTCTAATCTGGGCTCATAAATCAATTCTTTCAGCTCCTAATTACCTTGGCTGTTCTCCCTTGAAAACCTTCCAGTTTATCTAAAAAGCTTCTTTTGTTAGGAAGACAGCTTGTGCTGTCTCAGGTGCAAATGTGATAGAACATAAATTGAGATAAACTCTAAGCAACAGTGGGGTCATAATTTTACATAACGTAAGATTTTATTTAAGAATGTATTTGGTTGTAAATCATTATTGAAAGCATCCCAAGCATTTCCTTCCCTTTTTTTTTTTTTCCTTTTCATTTCTAAGCTCATCCTGAAACAAGTGATGTTGTTTCACTAAAATCAATCACAGGACTTGCTCAACCCAAGTAAAACCAAAAGAAGTTCCAGCAGTGCACTTGGGCTGGAGGGAGAAGAACACTGGCTGGATTTACAGCTTTCTCGGAGTCACTGAGACGTATGGAAACAAGCCCCAATTTGTGTTTCAAATCCAGAAGCACACTCAGCTTTGCAAAGCTGTCCCCTGCATTGCCTCTCCATGCTCTTCTCCTGGTCTCCCCAGCTGTGAAATATTCATCCATCCCACTGTGCAAGCCAGGCTTAAGCGTCACCCTTGAACTTTACCTTTCTTCTTCCTTACACACCCAAATCCAATCCATCAGTAATACCCCCTCCCTCAGGCTACCTCCTGCATATTCCATGAGTCTCTTTACTGCTTGCATGGCCACCTCCACTCCCCAGCGCCGTCTTTGCCTTCCGACTGGACTAGTAGCCTCTGCAATGTCACCTTGTCCCCAGCCATGCTGGCCACTTCCAATCTTGCATTGGCTTTTCTTTGCTCTTGGGATGAAGACAAGACAGTTATTAGACATCCCATAGTGACCTGAACTTGAGATAGCTCCTCAGCTTTGCATTGAGTCACTCCCCTCCCAGCTCCTTCACCCTACCCCAGGGACACTGCCTCTCCTTCTCTTTGGAGAGCTCTGAGCTCCTCTCTATCTCAGCCCCTCCCGTACTATTAATCCAGTGAAGCTTAACCCTAGCATCTTCTAGGGAACTTGCATATCATCCCCCAGAGATTCTGACTCAATGGATGTCGCTTCATCTCTGTATGCCGTGTGCCCATCACATTAATATTCTTTAGATGTCTAAGGGAGAAGGAAGGAAGGGACCAATGAATTTCCAACAAAAGCTGGAAGTAGGAGTAATTATGATGATTCACCTTTACAATAGCAAAGTGGAAAGGCAGTGTAATTGCATGTTAATGTGAGCGTTCACGTCTCAAAAATAGTGCTGTCCCTGGCCGTGCAGTTGCCTGGATCCTTCTATGAAAATGTTAACGTGGAATGTAGACTCTGAGCACATCTGAAAGCTGAATGCTCAGCTTGTCCAACGCCCATTGCCTAATCAGTGTTAACTAGGACTTTTAAAACAGCAGAACTATAGTCTATTTCTACACCTATGCCTCGAATAATTTCTTCTTTCAAAGAAGATTACCTTTTATTTCATGTTAAGCGATTTTTTAAGGCCTTTGCTTTTTAGCTGAGAACAGATCCGTAGTGTTCAGGAACTCGGGACTGCCACTAGAACAGGCATCTTCTCCATTGGACAAATGAAACATAACTGACACATTGCCGTGTCCTCCTGGATTAGCTACTTGACGTGTGAAAAGAGGAGTCCGAAGTGGCGAGGCATGGGCTCTGGGTAATCACCGAAGCTCACTTAGGAAATAACCTGCTAAAAATACAGTTTGGTGCCCGGACGGTGTGGCTCAGTGGTTGGGCATCAACCTATGAACCAGGAGGTCGTGGTTCGATTCCCAGTCAAGGTACATACCTGGGTTGTGGGCTCGATCCTCAATAGGGGGTGTGCAGGAGGCAGCCGATCAAAGATTCTCTATCATCATTGGTGTTTCTATCTCTCTCTCTCTCCCTCTCCCTTCCTCTCTGAAATCAATAAAAACATATTTAAAAAAAAACACACACACAATTTGGTGATGCCAAGCCACTGTGACTGGCACCTCCACAAAAGGGAAAATGCCAGACCTCAAGTATTGACTTGAAAATAGTCAATCAGCCAAAACCGGTTTGGCACAGTGGATAGAGTGTCAGCCTGCGGACTGAAGGGTCCCAGGTTCGATTCTGGTCAAGAGCATGTAACTTGGTTGCGGGCACATCCCCAGTAGGGGGTGTGCAGGAGTCAGCTGATCGATGTTTCTCTCTCATCGATGTTTCTATCTATCACTCTTCCTTCCTCTCTGTAAAAAATCAATAAAATATATTAAAAAAAGAAAATAGTCAATCACCAAAGTTAAGTCTGCAAGACCAAGTTACTGCCTATACTTTACTAGTGGCCCAATGCACGAATGAAGATTCGTGCAAGAATGAACCTTTGTTCCCCTGGCTGCTGGCACCGCTTTGCTCTGGCCCGAGCAGCCTTTCTGCCTTCCCACGCTGCCCAGGAGCCCGGAGCGGCTGGGGTGGTGCAGAACGCCTATGTCATCACCATGGCGATGACACAAGTGTCCTGTCCTGTCCCCGCTCAGTGCCTGTGTATGCAAATTAACCTGCTGTCTTTGTTGGGTTAATTTGCATAATCACTCCTGATTGGCTGGTGGGCATTGCGAAGGTACAGTCAATTAGCATGTTACTCTTTTATTAGGTAGATTATTAAGGCCAGGTAAAACTGCAGCTCCATGTGCTCTAGTTGCCTGTCACCGAGAACAAAGACCATGGTTTTCACCTCAATCACCCCAACCACAGTGCCTAACACTTAGAGGCACTGTTCCCCAGAAACACTGGTTGACTGAATTAACGGAACCTAACCATCCACTCGGAAAACCCTTAGTTTAGGGACACTCTGTATTAGATGGCAGTGACAGGGCCCAGAAGTGTCACCAATGGGGAAGATTGACTCATCAGCAGAGACTAGAAGGTTGGCCACACCTAAACAGCCCTTGTTTCAAAAGATGATATCTCCCATCTATTCTCCTAAAGGCCCATTTGACTTTCCTAAAAGTCATTTGTTTCCTATAAGGTCTTTCTCCCCCAACCCTTTCCCCGCTAAGGATGTATGTAAAGCCTCAAATTCTCACTGCCTCCTTGAGTCACATTTTTCTATAAACTTCATGGACTTGAATTTTAAAAGTTAGTCTTCTCTCTTGCTAATTTCTTTTGTCAGTTTAATTTGCAACCCTAATAACGAAACCTAAGAGGTTATAGAAAAAGTTTCTCCTCCCTGACAGCAGCATTGTGAAAACCTTAATCTCTGCACTACTTCTGGGTGACACTAGAAACCTGCCTTCCAGACAAATGAAGGCGGAAACGGTGGCATTGAAAACGGTAGAGATCTCAAGCATGGAAGCTGAGAGAAGGCAAGTCCTAGATTCTGTCAAGTTCAATTCATATCACATCCTCAGTAGGGCCAAAGCCCTACTTAACACTGAGCAGTTTCAAATTAATATTTGAGTATTTTTTTTCTTCTTCTAATTCATAGTGTAAAGATTAACTTTGCAATCAATAAAGAACCACCCAAGGAAATCGTACAATTATAAACTCAGAGCTGGAGTATACAAGTAGCACAATAAGAATGTTCAAAGCTCAGCCTCAGCAGCAATCACAGAAATGTTCACTTAAAAACATTAAGAAATTTTGTTTTTCCTGTTACATTGACATTGATTTTTTTTAAAGTCAGTATTCACAGGTAGCTAGGATGCAGTGAAATGAGAAGTATAATGTACTGTTCATGGGAGCAGAAATTAAAAGCAATCTGGATATATGTATTCAACTCTTTCAGATGCATCTAATACTCACTGGCCCAGTCATTTCTCTCTGAGGGGTGATTTCTAAGTCCATCATCAAGATTCTGAGTACTAGTCACATCACAGTATGCACAAGCAAAAACAAAAACAAAAACAAAAACTGGAAACCACCAAAATGTCCAACCCTGAAAAGAAGAGAATGAAGCTGTTAACAGTTTGGGAAACAGGATAACTCGTGGGTGAGGGACTTGGAGGGAAGGATAAATTTGGTTTGGAACATGATGAGTTTGAGGTGGGTATGGGACACCAGGTCGTGGCCTCTTCAGAAAGGCGGGAATGAAAACCTGGTGCATGGGCAATATGAAGACCAGAGAGAAAGTGTTGAGCCAGACTCGACTCGGAGAGGATAACCAGGTCACGGAAATCACGTTCCTCAATGATAGTTAAGGTCACTGAAGAACGTGATTTATGGATGAGGCTGACTCCAAAGAGTATGCACTAGTAGAGGGGAAATTGTTTATATACCCCTCTCCCCCCACAAGAAAACAACCTGAAAGGACAGAAAACGAAATGTTAAAATTATAGGTGATTTAAATATTTGTACTCTTTGTACTCTTTTCCTTTAAAAAAAACAAACACCAACAACACAGCAGTTTATACATTCAATCTATATATATTGAGCAACTATAATGCTCTAGACTTTTCCTAAGGGCTGAATGATGAGTATATACTGTTTTTCGGTAGTTTTAAAAAAATATTTTTTAATCTTTATTGTTGAAAGTATTATATATATATCCCCCGTTCGCCCCCATTGACCCCTTTTAGCCTGCCCCTCCCTTAAAAATATTTTTTTAAGTTGAAGTTGTTCTTCTAATGGTCCAATCGCTTTACAGATAAGGAAACGTTGACAGCCCTGAGAGAGGAAGTGACTCGCTCAAGGTCACACAGTCAGCCTGCAGAGCCTCGAAGCCCAGCCTGGAGCGCCAGCAAGCACCAGAAAAGGAGATCTGGTTTGCAACCAAGTTTCCTGAGCACAGATCTCCTACAAGGTGAGGAAGTGCTATAAATACCACCATCAATCTGTGCTTAATCATATACCTTCCCCTGCCTATTGTAGCTAATCATCTCGATGGCATTTTACCAAAAAGTTTCAGAGCAAAGTATAATTTTCTTTCTTGATAATTTTGAGGACTTTTTGTCCTTTACAAAAAAAAAAAAAAAAAAAGTGTTCTGGGTGTTTTCCCAATTAAAAAAAAAATTCTTCCTCCAACTATGGATGCTGCCAGGTTTTTAATACAAGTCCACCCACTCCAAGCTGCATCCATGACTGAATATAAGTATATATATCTGAAAACTGGCTGAGCTCTTATCACAGGATATAGTAAAAAATAAAGTCATAATTCCTTCAAGATTATCCGATTCACAATATCCATTGGAACAAAAATCCCATTGTCTTTCCTCAGAGATATTAAATTATTAAAAGACCACCAGATATCGAGTATAGACCCAACAAAAATGAAATATGATTTCTTTAAAACAGAACATTATTTCCATTAGTTATATCAGCCAGAAAGCTTTTACATTTGATTAAATAAATTAATTATAGCCTTTAAACCAACCTTTCACATGAATTAGATTTACAACATATGTAGCCTTAGGTTGACCTATATTTCATTTTTTAAATCAGGCCTACTCACAATCCAGTAATCAGTAAATAGAATGCCACAAATAGTATCCCTATTGGTCTGATATTATAAATGATCAGCTTGGTGGATGCAAAAAGCAGTTATTGATCTATTGGTCTAGTCTTTTGCAACCCATCTCCTGAAGGCATTGTGGGTAAAAGGCCTTTTGGTTTTTATCTTTATTGTTGAAGTTATTATAGACACATTCAAAAATAAAAATAAAAAATAAGCCTGGCCAGCATGGTTGAGCATTGACCTATGAACCAGGAGGTCAAAGTTCAATTCCCAGTCAGGCCACATGCCCAGGTTGCGGGCTCGATCCCCAGTGTGGGGCATGCGAGAGGCAGCCAAATCAATGATTCTCTCTCATCATTGATGTTCTATCTCTCTCGCCCTCTCCCTTCCTTCCTGAAATCAATAAAAATATATTTATAAACAATAAAAGGGGAAAGATCATTTGGAACTTGACTTGTCAAGGACAGATTGTGTCTCCAAAACAAAATTTTAATCCAACTGTTCTCTTATAAACTAGTGAGTTTTTCTTATGAGTAAAAGGTCTCTGTTTGTGTCTGTGTATGTTATACATTATGTTGTAAATGTAAGATAATTTCCTACCTCCTATTAGTATTGTTAAAATTAATTTTAAGGCAAAAGTTTTATAAGATTTGGTATTCTAAAATTCTCAGAAATATAGAAACTAACTCAAATTCTTTTCAAGTTCATGTGATCTAAAATTAATCTTTAGTAAATAAAAGTTAGATTGTTGGTTTATATAAAACAGACATGTCTTGCCTGGCTGGTGTGGCTCAGTGGTTGAGCGTCAATCTATGAACTAGGAGGTCACAGTTCGATTCCCGGTCAGGGCACATGCTCAGCTTGTGGGTTCGATCCCCAGTATGGGGCATGCAGGAGGCAGCCAATCAATGATTCTCTCTCATCATTAATGTTTCTGTCTCTCTCTCCCTCTCCCTTCCCCTCTGAAATCAATAAAAATATGTTAAAAAACAAAGCAGACATGTCTTTATTTTACCTGGGCCTACAAAAAATAATCATTAATCACTGAACATAGGTTTACCTGCTTTGGGCTTATGTGATGTATTTGCCAATAAAAAAAAATCTGTGTTTCTGGAGGTTATAAAATATCTTCATAAATCTGCCAATTTAAAGAGTATTAATTGCATACTTCTTAGTTTTCATTAGAAACTGAGGTTTCAAGGGTTTAAGTCTCAGCATATGTAGGAATTACTTTATGGTGTTCCAGAAGGGCTCCTGTAACACCTAAAAAGATTTGTCGCCCTGGCTGGTTTGGCTCAGTGGATAGAGCATCGGCCTGCAGACTGAAGGATCCCGGGTTTGATTCCGGTCAAGGACACATGCCGGGGTTGTGGGCTAGATCCCCAAAGGGAGGGCGTGCAAGAGGCAGCCGATCAATGATTCTCTCTTATCATTGATGTTTCTATCTCTCTCTATCTCCCTCTCCCTTCCTCTCTGAAACCAATAAAAATATATTTAAAAAAAAAGATTTGTCTTTTATGTTAACATGCATGGGGAGCATTGTAAAATAAGTGATAAAAACATCTGGGGTGTACTGTATGGGTAAACCAGGGTTGTGAATTAAATGAATAGTCAGGGCTATGGGAAACCCAAGAGGTCAGCCTGGTTCTTCCCTATTCCCTGGCAACCGCCACCCCCCCCTCCCCGCTTTCTGGGTTTTTGCACTCCTTCATCCATCATAATGAGTTTAAGTTTGGACTTAAATTAAATGAAGGAAGTATGGGCTGACATTACAGAAAGAAGACATCTTACACCATTGCCAAGATTTGATAAAGTCACTTCAAGAAAATGCCCATTGGTAACTGCTTCCTTTCACAGCTGGCTCCCAGGAGGCAAAGACTTTAAAGATCACTGTCACCTGGAGATTTTGTTCATTCAAAAGACACTCTCCAACCTCCATGGAAGGAACCTCATCAGGCACCAAACTAGGAATGAACATCTACCCCTCTCTCTGACACTCACCTCCACCTACAACGGACATCAAAGACTCCTCTCGGAGGAGAAGTGCTGATATCAGAGGTGGACAGCTATTCCAAGACTTGGACAAAAACTGTACACCTTTGAACTGATAATTTTTTTTCTTTTCTTTTTTATTTTTTTGAGAGAGAGAGAGACAGAGGAAGGGAGAGGGAGAAAGAGAGAGAAGCATCAATGTGAGAGCGAAACATTGATTGGCTGCCTCCTGCACACCCCCCACAGGGGATTGAGCCTGCAACCCAGGCACGTGCCCTGACTGGGAATCTAACCATGACCTCTTGGTTCATAGGTCAATGCTCAACCATTGAGCCATGACGTCCGGGCCCATCCTTAATTTTAAATGCATAAAGGAAACTGCAAAACTGTCATCCTCTGAAGCATTTGAGATCTTGCTTCCTGACAATTGTCACCAGTTTGGCTCAAATAAACTCATAAAAATTCTCTAGCCCGGCCAGTGTGACTCAGTGGTTGAGTATTGAGCTATGAACCAGGAGGTCACAGTTTGATTCCTGGTCAGGGCACATGCCTAGGTTTTGGCCTTGATCCCCAGCAGGGGGCATGCAGGAGGCAGCAGATCAATGATTCTCATGATTGCTGTTTCTCTCTCTCTTTCCTCCCTTCCTCTCTGAAATGAATAAAAATATATTTTTAAAAATCCTCTATAGGTTGAACACTTCTTATATCAACAGCATGAAATATGTTTATTTTATCTCTCTCTGTATTTCAGGTTCCCATTTCTGTACCCTTAGACATGATGTGGCTATTAATGCATATCAAAACATCTCACAACCCTGATCCCTGTGATGTGCGTTTTGATAACCTTCACTTCCTCCGCACTGGGAAGGTCAAGGCTACTGTGTTTCTTAAGGATAACTCTGTTCTGTTTTTGAGAAAAACCATCTCACATTAGCATGCAACTTTATACAGGCTTTTCATCCGTTATTTGCCACTCTGATAAATCAAAACCGTAGGTATTATTTCAGCGAGCATATCAGAAAGGACAAGAGCCTTGCAGGTAAAATCTCTAGCGATGGCAGGCAGTCCTGACTTTGAAGAGCCACTCGGTCACTTATGAGGTGTGTGACCTTAGGCAAGTGACTTAGGTTTCAATTTTCTCAATTGTAAAAAATGGGTAATGGTGCCGGGGACTGTTGGAAGAGAATGCACAGTTCCGGTGCCTGGCCCACAGTAAGTGCTTCATAAAATAAATGTCACTTATCAGTATTAATAAGATGTTTTTCAAGTTTAATATATACAATGCAACCAGCCTTTACAAAAGACTTATTCATCCCTATTCCCCAAATCAGAAACCCCAACAATACTGCCTTGGGAATTACTGTGAATACTAGAAAATAGGACAAAATAGCTCTATAATGCCTTCCTTTCAGAATGAGGGCCAATATTCTTATGCTCCTGTTTATATTTACTCTCCTGGTTCCCTTTGATGGAGCCTCAGCTGTTCCTGGGGGTGATTATCTCCTGGGGTCCAACCAACCACTTTTGAAGTAGACTTCTGTAGCTTAGCCCCTTTGTGAGTACAGTTTAATATTCAGCAGGAATTCAGTATTTGCTAACTCTTTGACCTTAACATCACTCACCACATTGTTTTCCACTTAAGATCCTAAGCTAGCGAAGAACATGTTTTTGTTTAATGTTTTGACAACCTTTGAGTATACAAATGCCTGGAGAATCACCTGGCCCCTAAGTCCTTTCAGCTGTTGGCAACACACTATAGTACATTTCAATGACCTGCCTTCTCACGACGGGGCTGTAAAACTGTTCATGCTAGGAATCCCCAAATGGCCAAGGAACAGATGGAAACTAAGAATCACCTCCTAGGGCCTGGGGCACTCGCCGTACTCTTGAGAAAGAGAAGGAATGTCCCTCCCCCATAGCATTCCAACCCCTCTTCTTGGCTGCCTCCTCTAGAACCCTAATGAGAGAAAGGGAAGTGGTGAGGGGTAGTGATGCTAGTGGGCCTGGCAAACCCATGGTCAGAAATAGCAGCTCCCACCTGGCCAATGGGGGTGTCATGGAATGCCCTGCCGTCAACAAAGCCCTTTGTCAATGATGAGTCTAGGGCAGTGGTCGGCAAACTGCGGCTCTGTTGACTAGTGAGTTTGCCGACCACTGGGATAGGGGCTTAATCACAAGGAACAACAACAGCCTGTAATTATTGGAATCGAGAGTCTAGGTCAGTGGTCGGCAAACTCATTAGTCAACAGAGCAGCAAACCGTGGCTCGCGAGCCGTATGTGGCTCGCGAGCCGCAGTTTGCCGACCACTGGTCTAGGATAACAGAAAGTGCTTGTACGGTAACTGAAAACAGGTTACAAAATTTTTGTTGTTGTTGTTAAAACTCACCAGAGGATATTTTTCCATTTTAGAGAGAGTGGAAGGGAGGGGGAGAGACAGAGAGAGAAAAACATTGGTGTGAGAGAGACACATCGATTGGTTGCCTCCTGCACATGCCCCAGTTGAGGCCAGAGATTGAGCCTATAAACAAGATACATGCCCTTGTTTGGAATTGAACCCAAGACCCTTCAGTCCACAGGCCCACGTTCTATCCACTAAGCCAGACTGGCCAGGGCCAGGTTACAAAATTTTAAATACACGTACTTACACACACACATATAATCTCAGTTATGTTGAGTAAAAAGCATAAAGGCAATACACCAAAATGTTGGTTGTCATGTGGAAGATTCTAGGTAATCTTCTTTCTATTACTTTTCCAACTTTTTATCATTTGTATTGCCTATCATTTGGTATCTAGAGTCTTACCTAAAATGTAAAAATTAGTTCATGAAAATGTGGCAAAGCCTTGGGCGATGTTGCTCAGTGGTTAGATCGTCAGCCCTCTCACGTGAAGTTCAATCCCTGGCCCTGGGCCTGGTCCGGGCTGCAGGAGACAACCAATTGATGTGTCTCTCTCATCTCTTTCTCTCTCTCCCTCTCTCTCTCTCTCTCTCTCCCTCTCTCCCCTCCACTCTCTCTAAAAATCAATGAAAAAAATATCCTCAGGTGAGAATTAACAACAACCAAAAATTTGGCAAATTTCAGTTTTTAGCAAAAGGGAAATATGAATGTTCAGTTTTCAAAACAAACAATGACCTGTCTTACAAAAGACTCTGTCCATTGCCCACATGACGAAGGCTGACAATTAGTAACTAGGAGGAAGGCTTCCTTCCAAATGTTGATGTGAGCGGCCCGTCCCAGAGCCCTTTCTCCGGGTCAAACCATTCTTTTTTCCTGTCAGATACTCTGCTCAATCATGGATGCTTGGGGCAGGTGAAGAGGGGGCGGGGTAAAGAGAGTAAAACTGTTGGAAATCAGTAGGGTCAACAAACTACTGGTCAGGCTTTGAAAGCCTGAACAGCCTGTACTTGGACTAAATAGCCCTATTTGTTTCACACTCAACGCATCGCCCTGGGGAAAACCTCAAGCACATCCTTGAATGAAGAGCTTAGGTCTTAAGAGTATCAATATGGAAGGAGCAATTTCCCTCACCACAGCCCAGAACACAAACCTCAAGGGGTGAGGGCTTGACTTTAGGGGAAGCGCTGAGTGGAGTTTGAAATACAGGTTCCAGCACCGCTGCCCTGCTCAGCTCCCGATCTTGCTCTCAGGAGCCTTGGAGAAACCTTGACGGTTCTTTTCATTCACCTGAGCCTCTAGGCCTTTGTGCCTGGAGAAACCCAAGCTCTCTCACCTGGGGATCCTGGGGAAGGTGATCTGATCCCCTACACCAGCCCCAGAGCTGCAGGTGCTCAAGCAGCAGGAAGCTGAGGCTGGATTTAATGTCCCCCAGCAAGGAGGGAGGAGACATGGGACCAGGCCCCTTGATGCAAGTGGGAGTGCCTGGGAGGTCAGACCTGGAATACTTCTTTTGGAATCCCTTGTCAGGCACGTGGTTTTTCTTTTCTTTTTTTGGTTAATCTTCACCTGAGGATATTTTCCCATTGATTTATAGAGAGAGAGTGGAAGGGAGGAGGAGAGACAGAGAGAAAAACATGGATATGAGAGAGACACATCCATTGGTTGCCTCCCGCATGTGCCCCAACCTGAGACCCATGTACGTGACCTTGACCTGGAATCGAACCTGAGACCGTTTAGTCCAGAGGACGACGCTCTATCCACTGAGACAAACCGACCAGGACAGAGTATTCTATCAAATACTCTGCTCAAACATGCAATTTTTCTCCTGGAGTGTGGAGGCAAATATTGTGGACACGCTGGCTTCTAGCCCACCCAGACCTCTCAGCACTCACCACACGCTGCTAACTCAGAGTCGGGCAGTGACTACCAGGTGAAAGTCTTTTTCATTTGCTTCTGGCTGGAAATGGAGGGCCGGAGCACTATCTGGGAATGCCAACGACACAGTAGGGGAGGCTTGTGGGTTGCCATAGAACACCAATGAACACGGGGGTCAGGAGGATATATGGCGGAGAGAAATGAGGGCAAGAGAAAAGATGGCCTTAAAGTTGTCAAATTACCCAAACGGAGGCAGCTGGGTTAACCAAGATGGGCTGATGCCAGCGAGAAGGGGACCCTGGCAGCGGGAGCTCAGCGTGGAGAACCTAATCCCAGCTCTGCACCTGCTCGGAGGCTGCAGCTCCCTCAGCCCGCGGGGTGGCTCTGCTCTGCACCCCAGGCGGCCGGAGAGGCGGCCCCGAGGGCTCCGCGGGCATCCAGGGTGGGGGAGCGGCGGGGTGGGTACCTTGGTGCCCTGCAGGAAGTCATCGACGGACCTCGTGCCCATGAACGGGAACTGCATGTGGGTGTGGGTGTCGATGCCGCCGGGCAGGACCAGCTTGTCCGCGGCGTCCAGGACCCGCAGCCCCGCGGGCGCGCCCCCCGGCGGCAGCAGGTCGCGCCCCAGTGCCCGCACCACGCCGTCCTCCACCAGCACGTCCGCCACCTGCGAGGAGTCGGCGTTGACCACGCGCCCCCCCCGGATCAGGAGCCTGGACGGCGCTGCCATGGCCGGGGGCGCACGGCTGGAAGGGCGAGCGGGGGCGACCTCCTTGGAGATGCCCAAGGCCTGGCCCCAGTCTCCTGCTCGGGCTACAAACGAGGGGCGAGTCCGGAGTCCCAGAGACGGGGCGGGTTTATCAACCGGCCTCCGGGTGTGGGCTCCACCCCCAGGACCGCGGGGCTGGCCCCAAAGGCTGGGACCAACAGGAGATCCACACAGTTCAAGGCAACACCCACCCGAGCTGGAAAGAACCACTAGATCTGGATTTCCTTTTAAAGATTCATTAGCAAATCGCCGTACAGTCCCAAGAATTGGCAGGCTGAAAGTTCAGAGGGAAAATATTTAATCTATTTGAAACAAAAACAACTTGATATCACCTGTTCTCCAAGTTTTAATGACACAATTCATACCGGCAAGTTTTTCTTGGAAAATAACAGGTAATATAACTCCAAAGATCTAGGTGAGTTTGTGTGTGTGTGTGTGTGTGTGTGTGTGTGTGTGTGTGTGTGTGTTTTCTCCCAGCTTTCCACAAAACGATCTTAGAAGCCTTCAGTTAAATCTTTTTTCCTCTTGGTATAAAACTGGTATCTATCCTCATATATAAAATTGAGATAATATTTGTCCTTCCCCTCCAGAGGTGTGTGTTGAGAAGCAAATATGCTGACCAACGTGAATGCACCTTAATAAAAGGAGACGCACCATACACACTTCTTTAACAAATTCCAGCTTTGTAATGGCTGACCCCGAAGGGGGATGGCATAGAGGGGTAAGCGGTAAAGATAAGTCACATTCTGCTGGCCCAGGGTGTCTCAGTGGTTGAGCATCAACCTATGGACCAGGAATTCAGGTTCAATTCCCAGTCAGGACACATGCCAGGGTTTCGGCTCAGTCCCAGGTGGGAGGCATGCAGGAAGCAGCCAGTCAATGATTCTCTCTCATCATTGATGTTTCTATCTCTCTCTTCCTCTCCCTTCCTCTCTGAAATCAACAACAACAAAATATATATATATATAAAGATAAGTCACATTCTGAGCTCAAGGAGCTAAGAGCCAGTGTGACATGCATACATATTTCACTATACAACAGCATATCTAAAGCGGAAAATTCTGCCTTTGAGAGAGGACAATAAGAGTTTAGAGGAAAGGGAAAGTTTATTTCTGCCTTGAAGAAAATTAAATATGGAAGTCTCACAAAGAGCTACTTGAACCAGAATATAAAGGACATGAACATATGGAAATGAGAGTGGGAGAGGAATGGTGTTCTAGGTCGAGGGAACAGAGTAGGTAGAGGCACAGAGGAGGTGATGATGAGTTGAGTCTGAATTCCATGAGGTTAAGCTAGGGGGATAGGGCTGGACAAGTGGGGACCATCCCTTTCCAGCACTCAGGAAGACGGGACAGCCCTGCGTAGGGAAGGCAGGGATGCAGATTTTCAAGGGCACCGGGACCCAATTCGGTAGAACGGTTGGAGTGCGGTGGACATCTGCTGTTCCAGCATCTATTCTTGTCCTTCCCCTGCCAACAGTCACTGCAGCGTCTTTGGTGGGAAGGCCTCCAACTGCGTTCTCGGAACACTGGCCTTGCATGTACTGATGGGAGCTCTGGCTCTGGGACTGAGCTGCTAAACTAAACTCTGCCAATCCCAGTAGGAAATCCTCACAGCCACACCGATGGGTTCAGGACGGGTACCTGTGCCGAGCAGACTAATTGTGCCCAATGAGAGCAGACCCGAGGACTTCTGAAAGGCGGAGCAGCTCACTTCGTTCTTTCCTGCTGGATTGGAGTCTGGGAGGGTGCAAACAAGAGGCTCAGGCAGCTGCCTAGGCAACCAAGGGAGACAGGCCTTCCGTGAACAGAGCCAACACAGAGAACAGGTGGAGAGGCGGAAAGAACCTGGGTTCTCACAACATGGTGGCAGCTCCTGAGAACAACCATGCCTGAGGTTCCCTCCCCTAGTGTTTCCACTGCTTGTTGAAGCTGCTTTACTTTGGATCTTTTGTCATTTTCCACTGTCAGCTGAGCGGCTGGGAAGATACCTTTGCGTTTGGAGACTAGGTGGTCACACATGACCTTGAGATGGCCTTTTCAATATCATTGCCAAATTTCCTCAAGCTTCAGATTGCACACACCTCAAAATGATTAGACATTCAAAGCACCAATAATGTCAAGGTCCATAGATTTTTCTGTCAAGCCAAGAAAAAAGAAACCCAAGAAGGTTATGAAATTATTGTCAAAAGACCATTGTGGAAAGGGGAAAGGAGTAATTATAAATATGATGACACTCCTACGAGCTCTACAAGTCCGCGCCATCCTAGGGAAATAAGATTGGATGTCAGGGCGGTTGTGACATCCTTTCTGAAACTGTCCAGTTGAGTGATTTCAAAGGTTTCTTTTTCTTAGACTTGATATCATGCAATGCCCTGCAACACAGCACAAAACAACTTCCCATGTTTAATGAACTCCAACTTTGATCAGAAAAGGGGGTTTGTAGAATGTCCCCAAAGCGGGAGGAAATGGCTCGTTGAGATTCACTAACTGCAACAGAAGAGAAGGGAGGATCAGTTTAAGGAGAAATGTGGGCTGGCAGAAGGGGTCATTCCCCTTTCTGGCCATTATTGTCCCACACCGGGTGGAAGGTTGTGCCTTGGCAAACGTGCTTAGAGGGGAAGTGTGTCCTCAGAACACCCTCACCTCCGTTTTCTTTACCCTGCTCCCTACCAGACACTCAGGGCCCTCAATGGTAGGAAGCAAGTATTAGGGCAGGGGTCCTCAAACTTTTTAAACAGGGGCCCAGTTCACTGTCCTTCAGACCGTTGGAGGGCCAGACTATAGTTTAAAAAAAAAAACTATGAACAAATTCCTTTGCGCACTGCGGGCCCGGGACTAGTTGGCGGGCCGGATAAATGTCCTCAGCGGGCCGCATGTGGCCCGCGGGCCGTAGTTTGAGGATGCCTGTATTAGGGGGAGTTGGTGTTGACATGGGGATGAAGATGAAAAGCAAGACTCCTGCTGTTTTGCCTTCTTCTTGCTGGTGAAACAATCAGTTTGACTGATTGATTGATCAAAGTCTGTCTGAGAACACATTACATGAATCACCCCGGTATCCATGGGGGATATGTTTTAAGACCCCCAGTGAATGCCTGAAACCACAGATAGTACTGAACCCAGGGCAGAGTGAGAGAGAGCAAGATTTCATTACTCTACTCGGAAGGGCATGCAGTTTAAAACTTATGAGTTGTTTATTTTACTTTTTTTTTTTTTTACAAAAATTCTTTATTGTTTAAAGTATTACATACGTCTCCTTTTTCTTCCATTGATCTCTCCTCGGTCATTCCCACCCCCACCCCCTCCCCCACCTCCAGCACATGCCCTCTCCCCCCTACTGTCTGTGTCCATGGGTTATGCTTATATGTATGCATACAAGTCCTTTGGTTGATCTCTCACCTCCCTGCTCCCACACCCGCTGCCTTCCCTCTGAGGTTGGATGGTCTGTTCAATGCTTCTCTGTCTCTGGATCTATTTTTGTTCATCAATTTATGTTGTTCATTATATTCCACAGATGAGTGAGATCATGTGCTATTTATCTTTGTCTGACTGGCTTATTTCACTTAGCATAATGCTCTCCAGTTCCACCCATGCTGTTGCAAATGGTAAGAGTTCCTTCTTTTTTACAGCAGCGTAGTATTCCATTGTGTAGATGTACCACAGTTTTCTAATCCACTCATCTGCTGATGGGCACTTTATTTCTGGAACTTTCCATTTAATATTTTCAGACCACAGTTGACTGGGCAACTGAAACCACAGAAAGCAAAACCACAAATAAGGGAGGACTACTGTACTTGCAGAAGACTAACTTTTTAAAAATATATATGTTTTTATTGATTTTAGAGAGAAAGGAAGGGAGAGGGAGAAAGAGAGAAACATCAATGTGAAAGAGAAACATCGATCTGCTGCTTTGGGAACATAGTAAGTTATGTTCTTCAAACCTGGATTTAGCAACCTCGGTACTTGGGTTGTGTGCTAGCAAAGAATTGAGAGCTAAGACCCAAACTGTAAGAGAACATTTATTTGGTAAATCACAGCGGGAGAAGAAGTAATTCCTAGAAGAAATGGGTTTAGGAAACAAGTTACGGAGGTAAAGGAAGGGCCCTTGGAGCTTGGGAGTGAGGAAGCTAATGGTAACTTGCCTGGGGTCGGGAGGGGGCGTGGGAAGGGCAAGGCATGGGTGTGCTCCCTGGAGGAGGAGGGAGAACGTACTGGGTCCTTGGTCCTAAGGGTTTTAAGGGTGGAGATTTTAGGGGAGGTCCCAGAGGAAGATCTCAATAGAATACTCAGCAGTTTTCTAGGTGTCCTTTCAGGTTGTGATCTCCACTGACTGATTGCACCAGGGCAGCGGGTCATTATTCAATGCAGCTGGTCCTGAGGGCAACCATGGGTTCGATGGTGTGGTTTTGCTGCTTTTTCTGGGCCTGGAGCTGAAATACAACTGCGGCCTAGATGTTACCTCTAAGGAGGAAAGGTCAGAGGGTCCAAACTGCCTGACCAGCAATGTGCTAGGGGAGGAAAGTGGGAAAGTCACTCTGGGGGCAGGTCCCACCCTACAATGGATTGTCCGTTGCTAGGCACCTGGGGCTTGCCACCCTGGTGACCTTCTGTACCTGGCCCATCGCCCTTGCTCTGCTCCTGTCTGTCCAACTGTCTACCACAGTTAGGGAAGATAAGACCTTGAGATTTATTATCTGACTATAAATTGCTCAGCCATTTAACTATCTGTCTCAGTTTCCCTATTCCACTTGCCAAGGAATTTTCCTAGCTTCTGCTTGTCCTGCCACCAGAGCAAATCATTAAAAATATATACTACTTGGGTTTTTGCTACACAGACAGCATGAGGTTGGAATTTTGCATTTTACATATTTTTAAATGTTTTAACAGAGTAAAATTAATCTTTTTAAAGCATACTGTACTATGAATTTTGACAAAGATGTGCCGTCATGTAACCACCCCTACAATCAAGATGGAGAATATTTCCATCACCCCCAAAGTTTTCTCGGGTCCCTTTGCAGTTAACCCTTTCCCCACAATCCTGGGCCCCTGGCATCCATTGATCTCCTTTGCATTTGTTGACTTTAGACTTGGATGCAAAGTACTGAAGTGCAGGGTGTCTGCTGGAGAGTTTAGTTTTCTCTCTAAAAGTAGCATTTTTCCTGTGCCCTGCACTTAAAACAAAACCCTTGAGGCAGTCAATGTGTGGAGCAACAGGGATTCAAGGCAGACCTTACTGCGGTTTACTCCCACTTTTTTAGGACTCCTGGGAGGTGCTGGATCAGACCACAACTGGGGCTGAAGCAATCGCAGCAGATGCTGTTCTGGAGCCCTTACAACATTGTTTAAAACGGTGTAGTTATGGCCTGGCCGGTTGCTCAGTGGTTGAGCGTCGACCTATGAACCAGGTCACGGTTTGATTCCTGGTCAGGGCACATACCCAGGTTGTGGGCTTGATACCCAGTAGGAGGTGCAGCTGATCAATGATTCTTTCTCATCATTGATGTTTCTATCTCTCTCTCCCTCTCTGAAATCAATAAAAAATATATTTAAAAAAATATATAGTTATGTAGAGATGAAAATGTTGAGACTCTGATACCCCAGGTGTGGGAGGAATCAGTGTAAAAGC
Organism: Plecotus auritus; assembly: GCF_963455305.1. Lineage (NCBI taxonomy): Eukaryota > Metazoa > Chordata > Mammalia > Chiroptera > Vespertilionidae > Plecotus > Plecotus auritus. The sequence continues at coordinate 16,080,323 of NC_137777.1, forward strand.
CAAACCATGAGGCGCAGAGACACAGCAGTCAGGGTGTGGACCCTCTTAACTTGTACTTGCCCCACCTAGGCTCACTTCCTCTGACTTAGAACGCTTTATCTCTGCACGCTCTATGCTAATACTATGCTTTTATTTCTCTAATATAACAAAAGCAATAGAGTTGCATATATTCCTTCTTCATTAAAAATGTTGTTCATCTGAAACAAATACTTCTTGGAAGAAAATTACTTTTTTGTTGTAAGAGGTATTTAGTGCCTGACATGGTAAGTGCAGTGAAAGTGTCGTAGGCGAGGGATACTGTTAAAGGATTAAAGGGGTCCAGTTGCCTGTGAGCATCAAAGACAGATAAGTGCATCATAATCATCATTGATGACCTGTCACAGTTAGTAAGAAGCACTCACTAACTTCATTTTCAGCTTGTCAAATTACAGTTCGGGACTCCATGGAGGAATTCTGCCCCCCTCTCCCTGCCAGAGGAATTTTTAAGCGTTTTGTTCATATTAATAAGAACACAGTAATAAGAACAAAGTTAAAAGTTTCTTTTAGATTTCTTTGGAGCTCCAAACTCAGATTCAGTCTCATTTACTATTTAATTTACAGTTTTGCTTTCAAAGAAGTTCATTTGAGTGTTACAAAAAAACAAGTATTGTTCTGCAAAATAAATAACTGTGATGCTGAAATAAACCACTAGATGGCTTCTTGAAAAGACCAACTATTCCTTTGGTTTGCTCAGCAATTTGCTATACAAATATGGTAACCCACTCCTGGTGACCTTCTCTCTACTGATATATGGCTATTATCTGTTCTGTTTAAAGTTGTAGAGGAAAATGGCTTCTTTGTGTACTTGAATATAGCTAATGCATCCTTTTGTGGACATCGTGTAATGTGCACGTACAATTTCATCTAATTATGACTTTCTAGATTTATAAAATACTAGAGGCCCGGTGCACAAAATTTGTGCATGGTGGGGGGGGTCCCTCAGCCCGGCCTGCACCCTCTCCAATCAGGGACCCCTCAGGGGATGTCCGACTGCCGGCATAGGCCTGATCCCTGTGGGACATCCCTCTCACAATCCGGGACTGCTGGCTCCTAACCACTCACCTGCCTGCCTGCCTGCCTGATCACTCCCCAAACTGCCCCCCTGCTAGCCTGGTTGCCCCCCAACTGTCCGGAAGGAAGATGGACGTCCAGAAGATGTCTGGTCACCCGGTCTAATTAGCATATTACCCTTTTATTAGTATAGATATTATTTAAATTAAACAAAGTTTCACATTATGATTTAAAGAACATATGAATTGAGCATAATTATTGAACATACAATAATCCCTCCATGAATATTTACAGAATAATTAGTTGTTGAATTTGGATACACCTGGCACTGGGCTAAGGCCCTTATATATGTTGTTACATCTGTACAAAAACTCAACGAGGGAAGTATTGCTTCCATTTTTTTAAATTATGGCCCAGAAAGGTTAATTGCTCAGGTAACATAGTCGATCAGACTAGATTATACTGCTGAATAGATGAAGACAGTATTTTCCCCCTTTAACTTGTGAAAACAACCGCTAATTCTCCTGAACAATAGCAGGAACAGCTTTAGTCCAAATTTAAAAGCAAGCGGAAAAAAAGGTAATGTTACCTGTGTTTTTGTTCTCTAATCTTTGAGAGCTTATTGAGATATAACTTGTATATCACAAGTTCATCTATTTGTACAGTTTAATGGTTTTTAATGTACTTACAGTTTTACAATGTTTATCGACCTAAAAAGAAACCGGTACCAATTAGCAGTCACTCAGCACCACCTTTCCCTGCCCACCTATTTCCTAGCTCCAGGAAACCATTCATCTAGATTTAAGTATTCAGGACATTTCATATAAATAAAATCATACAATATGGGGTCTTTTGTGAATGGCTTCTTTCATTTAGTATAATGTTCCCCAAGTTCATTTATGTTGTAGTATGTTTTAGCATGTCATTCTTTTTCCCCCCAAAATAACATTTCATTGTATGGATCTATCACATTCTGTTTATCCATTTATCAAACGTACATTTGGGTTGTTTTTACTTCATGGCTGTTATCAATAATGCTGCTATGAACACTCATGTACACATTTTTGTGTGGACATGTTTTCATTTCTTCTGGGCATATACCTAGGAGAGGAATTTTTGGGTCTACGTGGTAACTAACTTTCAAAGCACTGTGATACTGCTCCCCAAAGCAGCTGTACCATTGTGCACTCCCACCAGCAGTGTGTGAGGGTTCCACTTTTTTCACATCCTTGCCAACACTTGTTATTGTCTCTCTTAATACAGCCATCCTAGAGAGTATGAAGTGGTTGTTTTCTAATCTTTTTATGCTTTAAAAAAATAAAACATACATTATTCCAAAATAAAACAGAAATCCTACTATGTGGCTGTAAAAAAAAATCCCTTAAATATAAAGTAAGATCTATTATTCTTCATCCTATCTAATAAAAGAGTAATATGCAAATTAACCATCACTCCACCACACCCACAAGCCACACCCACCAGCCAATCAGGAGCAAGTATGCAAATTAACCCAACCAAGATGGCTGCAGCCACGGAGCGAGCAGGAGGCTTGGGTTTCCCCAGCAATGGAGGAAGCCAAGCTTTCCGCCCGCTCTGGCCGGCCCTGCCTCCTCTCAAGGCTACAAAGTTTCAATTATAGAAGATAAATAAATCCCAACAAAAATGGCAGCAGCCATGGAGCTGGAGAGAGCAGGAGGCTTGAGTTGCCCCCAGCGATGGAGGAAGCCAAGCTTCTGCAGCCCTGGCCTGCCTTGGCCTCTGCTCAAGGCTACAAAGTTTCAATTGTAGAAGATAAATAAATCCCAGATACCAGGGCCTCCGCTTGGGTCGCTGGGGGGCGTGGCCAGCCTGCAAACCACCACAGGCCCCTCACCCAGGCCGCTTCACGCCCCAGGGAAACCCCCACCCTGATCCAGGACACTTTTCAGGGCAAACCAGCCGGCCCCCACCTGTGCACCAGGCCTCTATCCTATCTAATAAAAGAGTAATATGCAGATTGACCATTACTCCAACACACAAGATGGCTGCCCCCATGTGGTCAAAGATCCTGCCCCCATGTGGACACAAGGTGGCCACTACAAGATGGCCAGCAGGGGAGGGCAGTTGTGGGCAATCAGGCCAGCAGGGGAGGGCAGTTGGGAGGGACCAGGCCTGCAAGGGAGGGCAGTTGGGGGCAATCAAGCCTGCAGGGGAGGGCAGTTAGGGGTGACCAAGCTGGCAGAGGAGAGAAGTTGGGGGTGACCAGGCCTACAGGGAAGGGCAGTTGGGGGGGACCAGGCCTGCAGGGGAGGGCAGTTGGGGGGGACCAGGCCTGCAGGGGAGGGCAGTTGGGGGGGACCAGGCCTGCAGGGGAGGGCAGTTAGGGGCAAACAGGCTGGCAGGGGAACAGTTAGGTATCAATCAGGCTGGCAGGGGAGTGGTTAGGGGGTGATCAGGCTGGCAGGCAGAAGTGGTTAGGGGCAATCAAGAAGGCAGGCAGGCGAGCAGTTGGGAGCCAGCAGTTTGGGATTGGGCCTAAACGGGCAGTCAGACATTCCTCGAGGGGTCCCAGATTGGAGAGGGTGCAGGCTGGGCTGAGGGACGTACCCCCCTGCCCCCTGTGCATGAATTTCGTGCACCGGGCCCCTAGTGTGAAAATATAACACGGTAAAGATGTAGTTCAAGTTCCAAGAGTTATCCTGCTCCCAGTCTCAGCGACAATGGCACTTAGTGGTCCTTGTGCTGATATTTGGGGTGACATCTACCACAGAGATTCCTTGTGAGGATCATAAAGGAAGTACAGACGGCATCTAGTACTATGGCAGGTACTCAGTAACTATTAATAAGTGGGTGCTATTCTCATTCCAAATTAAGAAAATGGGACAAAGCATTGTTTTTGCACACCTGACTAATGATTCTAATGGTAACTCATGAGCTAGAGAAATTCCAAATTTAATGATACAATCTCAATAAAAAATAGCAAGCATGCAAACAAAATCCAACCAAAGGAAACTAACAGAATCACGGTGAAGTTAAAATTCACGTGATGCACAATAACAAATACAAAATCTGTACTTCAGGGAAGGCAGACTATGGGAAATTAAACAGAAAAGCCAAATTAGATAAGGAATTTCTATGTTCATTGAAATCAGAGTTCGGTTGATAAGATAGAAATGTATATAAATATTCAGGTAACACTTGATCCTACTGCACTGAAATTGAGAAAAGTTTTATAGTTTTGTTTTTTAAATCATAATTTCTAAATATAAATTACTTCTCTGCATTTCTGCTATTTGTACTGCTCAATGCATGTCGCTAAGTTCATAGCATGCAGCCACATCTGTTCTGTTCTGGGCTCTATAGAAGTTCTTCACTTGGGCTTCTTAATAATAAAATAAAGAGGTCTGTGCCAAGATACCGCTCTACCTTTGTTTAGTGAGTCTCCTTTTCATTGAGATACAGCCATAATCAAGAAAACGGGCTGACTGCTATAATCTTCTCCTTCAGCAAGCTCCACTAAGATACAAAAGGATTATTTGGTCCTATCCAAAGTGTCCATGAAGACATTTGGCCTATGCAAAACATATCGAAAGCATAATACACATGGCCAAGAATTTATTTCAGGAATGCAATGGTTCAAAATGACAAAAATATGAATATATTAATAACATATTAAAAGATCAAAGGAGAAAAATCATATGATCAACTCCATAGATAATGAAAAGGCATGTGATCAAAATCAACATGCATTCTTGGTTAAATTTAAAAAAAGGGCTTAATGGATGTTCCTTAACATGATTAAATGTATCTATTTCAACCCAATTCATTGTAGCCAATATGTTCAACGTTATTTTAGATGTACTAGACAACACAATTAAGACAAAGAGGTTTGCAAATTGGAGGACATGATTGTGTAATTGGAAAACACACAAAAATGAACTGAAATACTATTATAAATTACAATAAAATGGGAGTTTAGTAGCTGGGTAGAAAATTAACATGAATGATTAGCCTTCATATATACCAAAATCAGAGTAAATTATAAACAGAAAGAACTTCCTTAATAATGGTTACAAAATGATTAAATTCTAAGAGTAAACTCGAGAAAATGTACAAGATATCTATAAAGTAAAATGTAAAACATATCTGAAGTAAACAAGAAAAGACTTAAACAAATGGGCACCTTTGTAAGATATGGCACCATCATTTAGACAGATTTAACATAATTATGTCAAATTTCACTAAATTAATCTATTAAAAAAACTGTCTAAAAAATAACGGTACCAATGGATTTGTTTTGTGGAACTCAAAGTTGATTATATCAAGTTAAGATGAAAAATAAGCAAGAATATTTAAAACACATAAAATTACAGTTATTAAAACAGTGTAGGACTGGCACAAAATAGAAAGGCAGATCAACTGAAGGGAATAGAATTTGAGTTTAAAAGCATAGTCAAATAATGTGGAAATTTACTATAAGATAAAAGGGCTATTTCAAATAGTAAAGAAAGGATGAATTTATTTGATAAACAGCTTTCGGACAACTAGGATAACTTTGGGGGGGAAAAGAAGTGACTTAAATTTAGGCTGATGAATATGAAAAAAAATCCAATAATAGAGATACCTAACTTTACTTTTAATATTAAAATTTTAATATGACCTGGCCAGTGTGGTTCAGTTGGTTGCCCCATACACTGATAGGTCTTGGATTCAATTGTGGTCAGGGCACATACCTGGGTTGTAGGTACAATCCCTAGTGGGGGCACATATAGGAGGCAACCACTGTGTTTCATTCTCATGTTTCTCTCTCTCTCTCCCTAAATCAATAAAAGCATGTCCTCAGATAAGGATTTCAAAAAAGGAAACAAAAACCCCCAACTCTAATAGATACATATTTTTGAAAAAAATTTAAAGAAAAAGTATGCATAGTATAATACAATTCGATATATTATAGATTATACTAGAGGCCCGGTGCATGACATTCATGCACTGGTGGGGGGGGGGGGTCCCTCAGCTTGGCCTGCGCCCTCTCGCAGTCCAGGACCCCTCAGGGAATGTTCACCTGCTGACTTAGGCCCGATCCCAGGGGGATCGGGCCTAAGCCAGCAGTCAGACATCCCTCTCACAGTCTGGGGTTCTCGCAATCCAGGACCCCTCTCTCCTTACTGCCTGCCTGCAGTGGAGGCGGGAAAGGCTCCCACCACCATTACTGCACTGGCCAGCTGTGAGCCTGGCTTCTGGCTGAGCGGTGCTCCCCCTGTGGGAGCGCACTGACCATTGGGGTAACTCCTGCATTGAGCATCTGCCCCCTGGTGGTCAGTGTGCATCACAGTGACTGGTCGTTCCACTGTTTGGTTGATTTGCATATTAGTCTTTTATTATATAGGATATATCACTTATATATGGATATATTAATGTATCTATATGGTATTTTGGAGGGGTATAGAAGAATCTGGTATTGGTATCTATCTCTCTGAAAGGAAACTGAAAGATGGATGTCAGGTAGGAGAGAGACTTATTTTTCACTGTTTGACCCAGAAAGATTTATTAATCAATTAAGAAAAACTTTAAAACATGTGCTAGGAAACAAACCCATAAAACCTATGCATGGCAGTGTATTCTACAGGGGTCTGAAGTGCATCCAAACATAATATAAAAAGAGAACTGACTGGGTTACTGCAACTTTGAAGATACATCAACCAGAGGTAGTTTTTCAAAGGCAAATAACATTCAGGTCCGTAGAGAGTCTTATCCTCCAGTGCTGGTATAAGCAACTACTTTACTATAAAGTAGTTAAGGAAGAACTCCCCAACCCCCTATGTTGTTTCTTCTTGATAGACATGCTACATATTTTAAGGCCTGAGTTTGTATATGCACCAAAATGAAACCAAAATAAAGAGCAAATTTGATTTAAAAAGTACCCCAAAGCAATACAAAAAAAGTCATTTTAATTTTGATACATATTAAAACATTTCAGTCAGTTTCTCCTGACAGCATAACACGACAAATACACAAGACCTCAAACATGCTTTAAAATGACATTCAGCAAAGTATTTAAAACTTAATAAATAGCAATAATCACACACAAATACATATTTCATAATCATTAAGCTACGAAAACAGACAGCTAAAGAATAAATAAACAGGAATTGACAATAAAAATAATATGTGGGGTTTGCAAATCACTCTACTTAAAATAGGGGCTGATCTAAATGATTTCTTAATTTGTTTTTCAACATGTAGCATGATCCCCCTCAAGAATAAAATATATTGAAAAAGTCACTTTCTTATAATAATGCAGTCTTTAAATACAACAAATAAATATAAAACCAGCAAAGAAATTTCAAGTTGTAATAAAAATGCCCCCTTCACCCCCCCAAAGCTATGGAAATATATAGTTATTGTGGTAGCAAATAATAGTATTTAAAGTGATAGTGCTTATGCACTAAACTCATCTGAGACCTTTATACGATTTTAGTGCAAATCCCTAGGGTCCAATACAAGCATAACCCTAGACCAGGGAAAGACATTACCAGTTGGAACTTATCTTGTACAATTTTCGTACATATTTTATAAAGTTCAAGATTTACTGCATAGTAGAGTATCTTCATCCGCTCAATCCTGTCCCTAAATAGAGATGAAAAAGAAATGACTTGTAATTTTACCATTTGGTTTAATACCATATTAGAGTATTAAAGTCAAGATTAGAAAACCTATAAAAGAGTTTCATTTTTGCCATTAGTTTACCTAACTCTATCTAAATTTCACATCACTGCATGTTCAACATAAGAGAAAAAAATTTTAGACTAAGTTTTTTTTTCCTTTAACAAGTTCTTATTATGATGAAATCCAATAATATTTAGACAAATGATATATAAATAAAAACACATGTGAGTATAAGGGTCCCCACCCTGCATTGGGAGTACATTAACAACCTTGACTTCTAGTATATTAAGTTACAAGATGTATTGGCAAAAGCAGAAAGGGTTCAATTAAAATAAGATATTTTGTACAAATAATAGTTTTAACATAGGATAAACTGACATCAAATGAGTTTCAGCAGCCGTATTTCTAACATGAACTACAGTACAGTATAAAAACAATGAGAAACAAATGGAAGAACATCACTGAACAATATGAATACATAATGCATGTTTAGCTGCTAAAATAGCAAACTCTAAAGTTACAAATCGTTTAATTTAACCATGCAGGCTAACATACAATAATAAGAAATCACCCTGCATCTTTTTTCTTTTTAAATTAATACTAGTTTAATTGTAAAGTTACAAAACAATGACTGGATATTGCTCCAACTTGTACGTAATTTCCTTTATGTGATTCGTACCTAACAAAGTAACAAAGCCTCATCATCACTCGTTTCGTTTTTCAGTGTTGCTTCTAAGCACGTGTCCGGTATCTGGGCCGTGTGCACAATGCCACAGCGCCCACAGGGGCCGTCGCGACTGCCTGGCCTCACTCCAGGGTTTGGTGCAGTATATGGTTGCCTGAAGCCTTGGCCTTGATCTGAGGCAAGATCAAGAAGAGGTCTAGAGCAGTCGTTCACATCCAAGTCTGAAGCTCCATCAGAAACTGGGATTAGCATTTCAACATCATCATCTTCTTCTCTTCCACTGACCCCGTTATCAAGTTGTCTCAAAGGACTCTGGTTCTGATTAACGGAGCTTGATCGACCTAATGTAAAACGTACCCAACGTAGCCCCTGAGTCATCCGACTTAGTGCACTTGTGAGCTGCTGACGAGCTGGGCTCACACTTGGGGGTTCCGCACTGGTCACATCCCTCCCATTATCTGAGTGACCACCTCGGGTACTCTGAGTAGACGAACTTCCACCTGCTCCCACTGTCGCTTCTACTGCTGTCGTGGGAGGGACTTTCTGGGGCAAAGGAGCTGCAACCCCACCAGATGCTCCGGCTGTCTCTCTCCTCTCACTTTCCGTGTCTGTGTCGTCTGACTCCACGGAAAACAAACTTCTGTGAGTATGATTCCTTTCAGGTTCTCTGCTGGTACCCTGACTAGGGACAACCTCGTCACCATCTGCTGAGACCAAAGCCAATGACCCTGAATGACGCGATCTTGCAAAATTGAAAATGCGATTCCAAATGTTGCTGGATCTGCCTGCCATAGGGAGCCTGATTGAAGTAAATCCAAGCTGGGATCGTACAGCCAGCCTCAGGTTTTCCAGAACAGAAGCCTACAAAAAGAAGAGATTTTAAGATAGCAAACAAGAAGTACAAAGATTGAAAACACCCTTCTAATAAGAACGTGCTGTGGCTGGAAATTCTATTACTCACTGCTAAGGTCTATGGAGAAAGAATAAAGTTTTCTTGACTACACAGGCTCAACTCACTATGGAATCTAATCTACAGCTTGAACCATTGCTCACTGTGTAAGATTCTCTTAACACTTCATTTTTTATATGCAACTTTAAGGTGATATTTAATATCAGTTATAACAGCTACTTATTTAAGAACTTCACATAGTAATCTAATCCTAACAGTGTACCAAAGTCAAAAGATAAAATTTGATACTTCTGCAATTGGTGATTTTTAATTAGTACATATGGGAGGGATATAATTAGTACACATTGTCCAACTGAAAAGGAAACTACTTTTTTCTAGATGAAGAGTTTACAGATTCTGAAAACAAAACAAAACACAAGCCCACCGCATTATATAAGACAGTCTGTAAGCTCCATCTAGTGGTTGGTAAAAAGGAACATTCCAATGTGGGACAAACATGGCTTTATCAATCTGGCATTTAGTTCTGGAAATACGGCATTTAGTTCCGGGAAACCACGGTGAACTGGCACACGCCTTCCAAATGACGATCCAGTTTTTCTCTGCCTGTCCCCTCGCAGGTGAAACCAGGAAGAAGTGACAGCACATGTCCTCTATCACCCTTTGTGAGGGGCTATTCCAGCATGTTACCAATGTATTACTACCGTGTTAGTTTTAGTGTTCCAGCATGTTACCAATGTATTACTACCATGTTAGTTTTAGTATTCCAGCATGTTACTAATATATTACTACCATGTTAGTTTTAGTATTCCAGCATGTTACTAATATATTACTACCGTGTTAGTTTTAGTGTTCCAGCATGTTACCAATGTATTACTACCATGTTAGTTTTAGTATTCCAGCATGTTACTAATATATTACTACCGTGTTAGTTTTAGTATTCCAGCATGTTACCAATGTATTACTACTATGTTAGTTTTAGTATTCCAGCTTGTTACTAATATATTACTAGCATGTTAGTTTTAGTACTCATTCTTAAGTTGAAGTAGAAAACGATTTGAGAAATTTTACTTTGGGTTTTAATGTATTAAATTAACTAAGAGTAACATGCTTAAGAACCACAGAAGCAAGTCAGAAGAATTAAAAGTATACTTTCGTATGTTGTGGTATTTGTTATGATACAATGAAACAATTATGCTTTCAAATTCTCCATATATAATCCTTGACATCACTGCAAAAATGTTGAGAGTCACGGGTCCGTCATCATACATACAAGTACAGATTTAATTTTAAGAGGCACTAAAACAGAAATCATGAGTTGCAATATACCTGATTAGGTGAACACACAGGAAAATCTTCGACCGGTGGGATTAAGCCCTGAGCAATCAACTGTCCATATGAGGGAGGAGCTTCTCTTCTTAGCAATTCTGCTTCCACTCTTGACAGCTGTGTTTCAAATGATCTTTGAGAAGAAACAAGGGAATTAAGAGGGTTAAAGAAAAAGGCAAGCCAAAAAATTTTTTTAATCATCACTAATTAAAACAATATGAATCTTAATAAAAGGCTAATATGCAAATTGACCGAACAGCGGAACGACCGGTCGCTATGACGTGCACTGACCACCAGGGAGCAGATGCTCAGGAGCGCCACTCAGCCAGAAGCCAGGCTCATGGCTGGCGAGATCAGTGGCGGTGGCGGGAGCCTCTCCCGCCTCTTTGGCAGTGCGAAGGATGTTCAACTGCTGGCTTAGGCCCGCTCCCCATGGAAAGTGGGCCTCATTCGTCAGTCGGACATCCCTTGAGGGCTCCCGGACAGTGAGAGGGTGCAGGTCGGGCTGAGGAACCCCCCTGAGTGCACAACTTTTGTGCACCAGGCCTCTAGTATTTGATAATTTTAAAAGCTTAGTCAACCAACATTTACTGATACCTATGCTACCCCTTCGCTGAGAACAGAGATGAAGCAGTGCGTCCTCAGGGGCTTTATGCTGGCAGCCTGGATCATTGAGTTTTTGTGTGTTTTTTTTAATCCTCATCCAAGGATATTTTTCCATTGATTTTCAGGGAGAGTGGGAGAGAGAGGGAAAGACAGAGAAATACCGATGTGAGAGAAACACATCCATTGGTTGCCTCCTACACAAGCCTGACCAGAGCCTGGGCTGGGGAGGAGCCTGAAACTGAGGTACGTGCCCTTGACCAGAATGGAACCTGGTACCCTTCCGTCCACTGAGCCAAACCGGCTAGGGCCATTGAGTTTTCAGAAATTAAAAATCCCTGTTAAAGGAAAAGGTACTAGATGCCTGCTGCAATACTCAGCCACTGAGACACGCCGGCGGGCTCCTATTAGTTCTTTATATGTAGCTTAGCTCCGGACAAATGGAACTATGCTTATTCTCTGAGCACTGCTGGCATTCCTATTTCTATGTGTTTTCCCAGGCTGATTTTTCAACTATACCTTTTCCCTATCTACATTCTACTCATAGATTTCAAATGGCACTTGTTCAATGAAGGCCTCCCCCATCCTTCTCATCAGACCAGGCATCTTTGCACTTTTGTACCAGTTTGTTTTACAGCTCTTACAACACTTACCATTTTTGCCATCTTATTCTATCCACTTACTCCTTCCTCCTAATTGTAAACTACCTGTGAGATTGTCTTACTCATTTTTATATTCTTCTGTATAGCGCTTTGAACATAGTAGGTTCTCAAATATCTGAAATTACTGAATTAATATTTATAAAAATACAGGTTATAAAACACAACTCAGTATTGCAGCTTGTAAAATTCCTACAAAACAGACTAATCTGAAAATAGGAACCGGTAAATACAGATCAACTATTTTCACATCATAACTCTAAGTGCTGATTCACTTTTTTAAATGTTTAGCCTTCCAAGTCTTCAGCTTTTCACACTAATTTCTTAAATCATTAACAATATTTATTTCTAAAATAATATGAAACAAAGACATTTTGCTAACCACAGTAAGGTACTTGTTATAAATATTTGGGCCAAAATTTTATTGTAGAGGGCATTACCACTGTAGTTTTATCTTGATACTGACCTCCGCTCAAACATTCTCAGAGAATAAAGCTTACAGGTACATCCCAACGCAATGACGAGCAACAGGCCACAGATGAGGCTCCCGATGACGGCCGCGGTTATGACTCTGGTGGGCACAATGACCGGGCAGTTCTCCTCATCGCTGCCGTCGCCGCAGTCATCCTGAGAATCGCACACCCAGCTTTCAAACACACAACGATTGTTTTTACAATGAAAATTCCCAGGCTGGCAAAAAAAGCAGTTTTTTTCGTCCGAGCCATTAGGGCAGTGATTCTGGTAGTTGCAGCGATCAGAACGAGGGTAACAGACACCGTTTCGGGAACATGGGAATTCCTCCTTTTGGCACATGGTGCAGTTGACTTCATCCCTCCCATTTGGGCAATGCCAGTACCCGTCGCAGCGCTGCTGCTCAGTGTAGCACCCCCAGTTACCCCCGCAGGGTATCTCCCAGGGCAAACAGAAGCCGTCTACTTGGTAAGTAGCATTAAATCCCCTTGCAGCATTCACTTTATCTGCACAAAAATGTACCCGTATCTGTCCAGAGGAAGAAACCACTGTAAGAGGCGCATGAGAATCAAAGGCAGTTAGCACACGCAAAAGCTTGTGCGGGTTCTCCTCTAGTCCATCGTATATTTTGACATAATCACCATAACCAGTACCATCAAGTTTGAAGTCTGTGAAGCGTAAAATGACTTTGCGATGATCACCAGTGTCTATTAACCAGGTGCAATTGCTTCCAGGAGGATAAAAGTCTGGGTAATTGGGAGAATTAAAAGTACCATAAAAATATTTTAACCACTGCCCACAAGTGGGCACATCACAGTCTATTTCATCTCCGAGGTCAAGGCAGTCAATGTTCCCGTCACATTTTAAAGACTCGGGGAGGCAAGTGTAAACTTTGGTAAACCGAGACAGACACTGGAACTGGTTGTAAGCACAGGGTTGAAAAGCAGCGGGTGTGGGAGCATTAGCTTCTTTAGCACAGATCTCCTCATCGGAACCATCTCCACATTCATCCATGTTGTTGCATTTCCAGGCTTCTGGAATACACTTTCCATTTCCACAGCGGAACTGATCACAAGCACAGTTTGGTTCCTCAGATTTCCCTGGGAGAACATGGGGAGGGATGGAGGGAGCGGAGAGGTAAGTAGAAAAAAACATACTCTTTAAATAAAATATATGTAACAGCGAGTGGTATATTTATAATAAATGTTGATTAAGCCCAAGTGAAAGGGTTTCAAAAATCTTGTTTTAAAAAGTAGGTTAAGCTCTAATGACAAATTAATATTAGCTCACTAATTACTCAACTATTTATTAAAAACTTAGGATTTGTTCCATAAAGATCTTTGCAGTTTGATCTTAAAGAGAATAGACCAATTCTGTTCTTATAGAAAGCTATTTTACTGTAGAACATCCAGTAAAATGATGTAAGACACATAAACCAACAGGATATATTGCCTGAAAATTTTAAATAACCTATTGCATAAACATCAAAATGATAGACATTTTGAAATAAAGAGAAACTCATTCACAGGAATCACCTTTTCAAATCGATTTTCTCACATTCTTTTTTAGTTGTTTATATAAATAACACAATATTTTACTATGTGTATTAGAGTATATTTTGTAGGCCCATTATTAACTTAAATTTTTGCTAAGATTATACAATCAACTTTATACTGTTTATAGCATTTCATATAATCATAACACAGCACTTGCATTATATAATTTCTATTGTTTTAACCTAACTGCAAAATATTGCATGAATCTGAGCTAAAGGTATAAATTTAATCATCATAATAGGGGGAAGGAGACAGAAAAAAATGGGAATGCTCATATAATTCTAACTACCTTAGTGTACCGTCCTGAATATAACACAACGAGGTAGAGAAAGAAAACCAAACATTAGATCCCTACAGTCCCAAAACTGACAATGTTGGGCCAATGCTACCATCTCCACTAACAACTTGTGTATCGGTGAATAGTTGACAGAAAATGTGCTTCAGAACCTAAATAGTACAAAGACAATGTTTTTAAGAAAAAAAAAAAAATGAACATATGTTTGCTAAAAAAGACCATGTGCTTTCAGAGGATGTAAAATTATTTTCAGCAAAACATACACATAGCTCCAATGCTGAGTTATTCACATTTGTATGATCTGGTCACTCTTTTTGGAGACAGTTTAAAAATAGCCAATGCACCAGAAACCATGAGGGTGAACCTGAGTGTGTCTTTATTTGTAAAGACAATGGTAATTCACAAACAAAAATACATTCTGAAGTAACTTTCAGGATATGGGGAAGTACCGGAAGGAGAAAAAGTTCTTTTAAACTAAATGTATTTAAAATATTTAAAATTAGCCTCTGTTTATAAAATTAATCATTTTATTAGGATGATACAAAACACCTTTTAAAGACCCAGTTCTAGGACAGCTGGACCTTTAGCTGCTAACTCATCACTCACAGCTGCCTGGAGAACAGTCTCAAGGACATGAACACTGCCGAAAGACTGGCTCTCGAGTGACTGGGCAGTTACTACTGTCGAATTCTGTTCAGCACCTTTCTCCTTATTAAAAACACACCTGAAAAATATGCCAGTCTGAAACCCTTCCGAGAGACACTGTCATCGGAGTGGAACCGGATCCAGACGTGGTCTTGAGAAGAAATGTAGGGAGGTGGAAGTGTGGAGCCACAGGCTCGATAGCTCTCAATATTCTTGTATGTTTCTATTGTCAACCAGTCCAAACTGCATCTTCTGGACCCCTGAATGTCAAAATCCTGAAAACTACAAAACACACAAAAAAGTCAGAAAAGGCTATTAGATAGGGTAATTATAATACAATGTATAATCTCCTTGGTTTTCCAGACATACAACCATATCATCAGCAAATAATAATGCTGTCCACTGTTCCTATATTCATCTCTCTCTCAGATTCCAGAGTAATACTTCTTTATACTAATGTCAGATTCCAAAAACAAGTGATAGCTGGTACCTTTTCCATCTTCTTCTCTCTGTGTATATGTGTTAGGAAAGACTACTGCTAATCCAGAATATCCTAAATTGTTCTGTTTGAACCCAAAATACCACTCTGTAATCTAACACACACACAGAAAGCCAGCTGTCTCTTAGATTAGACTGGTTCATCTGCTTGCTTAGTGAAAAGTTTATAGTTTACTTTTCAGGAGAGCAAATAGCACAAATCTGAGCAAAGTATAAAGAATTAAAAATTAAAAAAAGTTTCAGTGAAAAGTCCCAGAGTTTGAAAATACCTTTTTTTTTTTTTTTTACGTAAGTTACTGTATAGTTAAATATTATCCTGTAGTTGACAAAATGTGGGCATGAGTAAAGAGCAAAAAGTCAAGTAAATAAAAGCACGTACATAATTAGCCACTGCTATGAAAAAAGAAAACCCAAATTTCATTTTCTAATAACTTATCTCACCAAAAAGTGAAGCTCTGACTTTATCTCCTTGCCTCTGCCTTCAACTAAGTTCTAATAAAGTTAATTACCCAAGATCATTATACCAGGATACATTCTCTCTACACATTCTGAACAACTATAATGAAGGCTGGCAGACAATTGATTATTTCCGCTTTTCACTATTATGAACAGTGTTTTAAAGAATTCTTATATACGCACCTCTCTCTATACACATGAACAAGTACTTCTCTAGGACATATTTTTCTGGAAGTAGAACTACTAGGTCAAAAGCCACAATTCCACTTTCAATGACATGGACACTGAGAGAAATGTTTATACCAACTCACAATTCCATGGAGCGTGTAGGAAAGTACCTTATATCCCTTAACTCTGGCAAAAGGAGATGTTCTGTTTTTTTTTTTTTTTTTTTTTTTTTTTTTAATGTGTTGCCAATTAGGTGGACAAAAGATTATCACTGCTCTATTTTGCATTTCCTTATTTACTGAGATTGAAACTCTTTTTCTTATGTTCACCAGCTATTTATTTTCCCGTGATTTGCCTTTTTATATCCATTAAATTTTGCTTATTTTTAAAAGAGTTCTTTATATACATGTACTATTTAGGGTATGCCTGTAATGGAAGATACATGTACATCCACACACACATTCTCTCTTAACAGTTGGTATTGTCAGTCTTCTTAATTTCCGTCTTTAGTGGGGCAGAAAGTGGCGTCTCTCACTGTAGTTTTATATACACTTCCCTGAAGACTAAATGATGTTGAACATCTTTTCATCTGCTTACTGGCCATTCTCATTCTTCTACAAAGTGTTCAAGACTTTTGCCCATTTTAAAAAATTGGGTTTTCTTCTTCAATTATAAAAATTGCTTCTTATATTCAGGCATTAAGTCCTTTGATAGATGTGTGCATTGCTAATATTTTCTTCTAGCCTGTATGGATTGCCTTTCCATTTTCTTAATGGTATCTTTTAATGAGTTTTTAATTTCAGTTTTGATCAAGCCTAATTTATTATTTTTTTCCTTTATGTTTAGTGCTTTTACTGTCCCCTCTAAGATACCTTTGCCTACCCCAAGGTCCCAAAGATATTCAACAATGTCCTCTTGTAACATTTTAGAGTTTTAGCTTTCACATTCATACTTAGGACTGACCTTAAATTAATTTTTGTGTGTTCTCAGGGATAGGCTGAGATTCTTATACTATTTTTGTTCTATCATGCAATTAAATCACTGTCTGATCACCCTGAGCTTGTGAAGGTTTGGTTTTACATTTTGTTAACTGAGTTTATTCAACTTTGTCCTTAGTCTTAGGTGAAGTCTTAATTTTAGGACACTTTCTTTACTTATAAAGTATTTACCAAGCCCATTGAATTCAGCAGGTTTCAAACTCCAATCTTTTGAATAATTTAAGATTTTACTTCACTATTCACAAGTGACACTTGATTATATTTAAGTGCATGGGAAGTTTGGTATTACCATGATAATAATTTCAGAAGAACCAGGACGAAAATCACTGTCTGATTCATTAGGCTGTGTAAATCCATTCAATAACTCCTTCCAGAATTAGGAAATCTTCCTTTAGATATGGAGTTCACCTCTAATTTCGTTCTGCATTTCAGTATTATGCTTGTTTTTAGGGTAGCTTACTTGTGAAATCTCAAGGATCCAACACATGATCACAACCAGATGGCAGTATTCCATGCAGCCTCCTCCGTGCTGGCAAGAACTTCCAAATTTTACATAACTGATCTGGGAGGCTGCAAATTTCATTTTGGGGCTGGATTTTTAGGTTAAAAGATAAAAATCTCTAAAAATCCTAGTTTTATGTTGAAAAAGATCCAACACTTGGAACCCCTATGGTAAAAATGCTATTTTATATACACATTTATACTTGGTCATATTACAAGTAACAGAAAAATTGGCCTATTGCTCAGATTCCAACCTGGGTATGTTTGCAGAGAGATAACCTCAATGGCACATCCCACCAAAGCAGAGAGAGAATCACACTCCTCCCAGGAGTGGAAGATGTGGCCTGGGGCGGAGGGGACCAAAGGAAAACAAACCACATGGTCCCTGTTTTATGGCTTCCACAGAACAAAGGGAACAGACCACAGCTGTGTGTCTCAAGAGAGAATGGCTCTCTCACTAATAAAAGGATATAGAAAAGAGGGAAAAAGATACAAAAGTAGGCTACATTTACAATCGCATTTTAATAAACGTTAAGTGAAGGGATTTAAGTCTATGATCTGCCAAGTTTCTTCTAATTCTAAAATTCCATGCTTCTTACCTACAGCAATGAGACAATGCAGGAATGTCCAAGGCCCTGTGTGCTGCTGCAGACGCTGTCTCTGCTCTGTGTGGCAGGAATGGCATCCTTATTTGTGTGTCAGTGCCAGTTACAGTTCTTTGTTTAGGCACACTATTTTTTTTTCCTTCTCCTTCAGGCAAGCCTCCCCCCCCTTCTCCACTGCAGAGAGCCTTGATATAATTTCCATAAGCAAGCAATATCTAGTTCCACTAAATATTTTCTCCTTAACATCTTATCCCCACAGTGTTTCTCTGCAATTTTAAATGTTTTTAAAATGAACCTTAATTTTTCTTTATATCATATTTATTCTCAGGATCTTAAACTTCTAGCTATTTTCCCTAGGAATATCTTTTCAACCTTGTACTCTTAACCACTGTTCTTTTGTTTCAAAGTGAAAACAGAGGTTTTTCTAAACACTACATTTATCCATTATCAGCTTGTTTCAAGTTTCGTACATACATATAGACACACAGACATCCCTGTTATTGTTTTAACTCATTAAGGTAGAGGACTCTACTAATGAGACTGACGTTATGGGCTAGATCTCCAAGTGGATTAATGAGTTTTGTGTATTTGTCCCATGGCCAAAAATCACACTCTTGAACCTAATAAGCTATTTTGCAAATGTGTACCTTTTGTTAAAAAGTGGCCTACAAAAATATGAATGACTCCTGCAAATCCATTCCCACCAGCAGGAGTTCAAAACACATGTCCTAAAAGTAGGGAAAGGAGGGGCTATTATTCTGACCCTTAAGATGATACTGATAATGGTAATTTATTACATTTTCTGAAAATCATCTTTTTGTATGTTGAGTGTTGATACCTGGAAACGGAATTATTTTGTAATAAAAGTGTATAATAATACAGCAAGATGCCAGAACTACCTTATAGTAATAATCTCCCCTGGGTTTGCCCTGATGAGCCAGCTACAGTTGATCTTGGCGGGATATTCAGAAGGCCAGCCTGGACTGGTGATTATACCACTCGGCGCGCGAATCTGTTCGGGAGTTTCTCCACAAGCTGGAAGACAGCCAAAGCAATCTTAGCTAATTATCAGACTTTAAAGCAAACAGTAAGGAAATCAGTGCTCATTTTTAAAACACAAACAACACTTCAGACATAAAATCATATACAGTAAAATACAGTATTAACTTTAAAAAGCTTTTATTATTCTAATGAGATACTTTCCTTTCCTTCCTTTTAGTCAAAGTATCTTATCCTAATTAAGTACACATTTTGAGGGGGCATGGAGTTTTCAAAGTAGGTCTTTGAATAACAGTTTAATAGTCAGAGTTGCTAGCGTTAGTCATGGAGATCAATCAATTGGGTGCTCCAACCACCACCCACCCATCCATCTTTTTTCAAAACTCACCTTTTACATTTATTTTCTTTATTATTAACTACCTAAAATTCAATGTTTACCAAACTACTGTGCGTAGATGTAGATCCTTAGGAGTACTACTTTGCTTTTTGGGCACTTTAAATAAAAGACTCTGATATAGTCTTAGGAATAAAATAATTAAGGAAAAGCATATATAAACATAATAATAAGCTGGATTGTTAAAAAGTTAGTGGATGATTGCATAAAGACAGCCAACATTATTTCCAAATTACTGCAAAGTAGTAAACTTATTCATAATACTTCCAATTGTATTACAGGGTCAAGAATAATTCCTAAATTATTTTTAAAATAAAGGCCTGAAATAGTCAGTGATTAAAATATCATTATGTGATTAGATATCTGAATATCATAGAAAAATATAGAATAAGTTCAAACTACTACTAACACTTTCCTGGATCATTCTCCTTGACTATCTTGAGCTCCCACAGTAATACACTTAACGTTTTACCTATTCATAACTCAGCTCATAATCTGACAATTTATTCTCTTTCAATTTAAAAAATAGTCACTGGGCTACAAATATATATAATAAATGTTTAAGCCTTCAGCAAAATTTAATATGCTAGAACCTCTTAGTTGATATAATTTAGACAAATTGCATTATCTGATTTTTAAAGTAACAGATTAGAAGCAGCAAATTAGAAGAGTAGCTGCCAGGGGTACACAGAGCCATCAGAAGTGATGGGTGCAATGCTCAGAAAAATAAAAGTATGTGCTGAACTCAAAAACATGAGCGCTCAGAGCCCGTTCAATACCACCTGTCTTCCCAAAGGTAAGAGAACACTCTCCTTATATCATAACTAGAGGCCCAATGCATGAAATTCATGCATGGGTAGGGTCCCTGGGCCTGCCTGGCGATCAGGGCTGATCTGTGGGGCGACCGGTGGGCAATCAGGGGGCCCCCGCTGGCACCCGCCTTGGCCGGCCTGGCACCACCTGCTTGTTGGCCCTGCCCCTGCCACTGCTGCCAGAGGGAGGCAACACTCGGGGCGATCTGGGGGCCCCTGCTGGCACCTGCCTTGGTTGGCCTGGGGCCTGTGGGCTGGGGACAGCTCCTGTGTTGAGCATCTGCCCCTTGGTGGTCAGTGCGCATAACAGCAACCGGTTGTTCCTCTGGTCGTTCCGCCGTTCGGTCGATTTGCATATGAGGCTTTTATTATATAGGATTAGTCATACTTAGCTAAAGGAGTTGAGTGAATAAATGAATCACTGCAAGTAAAGGGCCTGATACAATATGTGGGTTGAAATGTCATGCTTTTTGGGTTCTGCTGCTAGTTTAAAATTTAGGTAACCCAATTTGTAGAAAGGCAAATATCCCTATACAATTATAATTTGAAATAATGACCCTCTTTCTTTCTCTTTCTTTCTTTCTTTCTTTCTTTCTTTCTTTCTTTCTTTCTTTCTTTTCTTCCTCTCTCTCTCTCTCTCTCTCTCTCTCTCTCTCTCTCTCTCTCTCTCGTAATAGAGGTTATAATCTGTTCCATTTAGACTAGAATGCTAGGAAGTATACTATGAAGTTTTTATCCACAATCATCAAAATAAAAAAAGCTATACTGCTCAATTTAGTAATCCTTATTTCTATAGAATAACCAATTCCCTGAAACACACACACACACACACACACATGCAATTAAGGTTTTAAAAGGTCATTTTACTGCAGAAAAAATGTTCATGCCTAAAATGGGTCTATTCCTGGAGTTAGGGTTCATTGCCAAAGGGATCTTGTTTTCAATCACTTTCAGAACAGAGAGATTCCTGGCACAAAACAAAAGGACGTATCAAGAACCTAGCACAATCTGATTGCCTACCCACAGTCAAAGCTTAGAATGATTTTGTGGTTGTTAGATTTCATTGATTAAAATTTCCCTTATAAAAATTTAATTTTAATATGACCCTTTAGAAAAAGAGTAATTTTAAACAAATGTGATTCTATTTTAAGAGCTTAACAACAATGGAATGCTAGAGTTTTGCTTCTAACTATGCTCTAATGCAGCGATTTTCAACTTTTTTCATCTCATGGCACACATTAACTACTTATTAAAATTCTGCGGCACACAAAAAGTACAAAATTTTTCTGACAAAAGAAATAGGTATAATTTTGATTCATTCACACCAGACAGCGATTGTGTTGGCTGTTGTCATTTTTTAATTTGACAATCTAAGGGAAGAGAGGTCAATCTAAGGGATTAAATAGTCAGGTTGTGCATGTTTTAAAAATTCTTGCAGCACCCTGGTTGAAAATTGCTGCTCTAATGAGTTACCATTACAATAATTAATGAAAAGATATCCTAAGTCATTCAGAAGACTTTTTTCTTTATATCTCTTGCCAAAGCATTCTGGAATTATATATTAAAGAATTCTTAAGTTCATGAAGATACAAACAAGCATACAAATAAACAAGAAAAAATAATCATCACTCCTCCCCAAGAATGTAGAAAATTGCTCATATTCATTAAAAGATTCATCTACATTAAAGATAATAATTAATTCTGGATTCAATTATATTTAACTTAAAATCATAATATGGCACTGAGATATAAGTACACAAATACTTATTAGCTGATTTAACATCAATGAGATAGATACATCCAAAAACTAGGGGAATAATTTATGACAAAGCAGACAATTGTTAACTTTTAAATAATTGAATAGACTAGTTATAGGGGAAAATGAAAAAAAGTTTTATTAGGTTTTTATTTTATTAGGTTTTGTTTAAAAAATTTTCCCCCAAAATACCTGAGAAACCCATAGGTGGTGCTCTTATACCAAAAATTAAAGAATTTATGTTCTGGTATGAATGCTCAAAAATACTGTTATGAATATTTTCACACAATTGCCCAAGGATAGTAGTAAGAACCATCTCCCATAAATAAGAATGGTTATCTTAAAATGTAGTATTTTACAGTTCTAATTCAATAAGTACTTTAAAAACAAAACTATAATATCATAATGTTTCTCCCATACCTGGTTATTCATATAGATTTTGATATGTTACTTTTGCATATTTGCAACATGACTGAATTTGGCATTTGGTTTCAGATCCAGCCAGTGGCATTTTATCAACACATTTCTGCATGTACAATACATTGGGGGCACGTAGATATTTTCTAGTACAATAATAACTTACTCCCTTTTCTACCCAAGAAAGAATAAATTCAAATGTGAAAATAGTAAGATTAACATTAGAAACCATTAAAAAATGCTTCTTCCTCCTTTTTGGGTTAATAGTTTGCACCAATATACAGGTAGATTTGTAATCAGAAAACCTAAATTTAGTGGCTTTGTCATAATGTAAACTACTAAATCTTTTTGGATCTTGGTTTCCTCATGTATCAAAATAAGGAATTGCTACTTGAATATCTCTAAGGTCTATTTCAACCCTAAATCTTGCCCTCATTCCCGATCATACTGATATATTTCTACTATATTTCTGCTAGCTCATCAGGAGGCATTGATACATTTTTCCTTATTTCCTTACTTTGCATTTTCTCTTTGACCCAATGAAACTGAACTCCAATGATTAACTCTATAAAAGTCTTGCTAGCAGGCAAAGGCCATTGCTGACCTCACTGTCAAGTCCATTGGACCCTCAGTCCTCATGGTACTTGATCTCGCTGGAGCACTTGACAGTGATAATTTTTTCTTTGATACTTTGCTACTTTGACTTTGCTGACATCACCTCTGTTGGTTCTTCTCCTAACTCTTGACCGTGTTAGTTCTCTAGCACTAGATCTGCCTTCCTTAGTCAGCTCCTCATATGCTGGTGTTCATGGTTCATTCCCGACTTCTGCTCTTCTTATTTTCTATGGAAGACCTCATTCACTCCTATACTTACTGCTATACTTAAGGTTCATGGGTTTAAAATCTCTAGCCCAGAGATTTTGCATAGTCAAATGCCCGCTGGACATTCCAACCTCAATCCAACATGATCAGAACTGGGTGTTTCTCTAATCCTTCTCTTTATGTCCTATATACAGCAGTTCCTCTCTTAAGTGAGGTTTCGCTTTCCATTGTTCAGCTATTCATGGTCAACCAGGATCCATAGTTATTAAATGGGAAAATACAGAAATAAACAACTTATAAGTTTTAAATGTTGTGCCATTCTGAACAGCGTGATGGAATCTCATGCCACTCTGCTCCGACCCATGAAGGATATGAATCATCCCTTTGTCCCTGTTTATGCTATCCTCTTGTTAGACATTCAGTAGTTGTTTCTGTTATCAGATCCATTATTAGAGAGAGAGAGAGAGAAAAAGAACAAGTCTCATAACTTTTATGACAGTATCCTATATAATAAAAGCCTAATATGCTAAGTGTCCGTTCAGCTGTTCAAGCAATCAAAGCATAACATGCTAATGATATGCTAAGGCCGCTTAACCGCTCGCTATGATGTGCACTGACCACCAGGGGGCAGAGAGTCGACTAGTCAACCAGTTGCTATGACATGCACTGACCACCAGGGGGCAAACACTCTAACCAGTAGGTTAACTTGCTGCTGGGGTCTGGCCGATCAGGACTGAGTGAGACGGGCCGGACATGCCCTGGAGCCCTCCTGTGGTCCCTCCCTGGATGGACAACCTTCCCCGTCCCTCCATGACCCCAATCGTGCACCGGCGGGGTCCCTCGGCCTGGCCTGTGCCCTCTCGCAATCTGGGATGCCTCGGGGGATGTCGGAGAGCCAGTTTCAGCCCGATGGCAAAACGACTAGTTGCTGTGATGTGCACTGACCACAAGGGGGCAGATGATCAATGCAGGTGCTGCCCCTTAGTGGTCAGTGCGCTCCCACAGGGGGAGCGCCGCTCAGCCAGAAGCCCGGCTCACGACTGGCGAACACAGTGGTGGTGGCAGGAGCCTCTCCCGCCTCCGCCGCAGTGCTAAGGATGTCTGACTGACGGCGTGGGGAGCGGGCCTAAGCCGTCAGTCGGACATCCCTCAAGGGCTCCCGGATTGCAAGAGAGTACAGGCCGGGCTGAGTCCCGCCCCCCCCGAGAGCATGAATTTCATGCACCGGGCCTCTAGTATTGTTATAATTGTCCTATTTTATTACTAGTTATTGTTGTTAATCTCTTACATGCCTAACTTATAAATTAAACTTTATCACAGTTATGTATGTATAGATAAAACAGTATATATAGTGTTTAGTACCATCTACTGTTTCAGGCATTCACTGGGGGTCTTGGAATGTACCACCCACAAATAAGGGGGCCTACTGTATTCTTAATCCTTACTGTCTTAGGCATCGTTTAGTTAAATAGTCACTTCATCTAATTCAAATAAAAAGGAGATCTACTTTAAGAATACCACAGGCAATCTCAAAGATTTTCAAGCACAGGAAATAAAGTAAAGCCAGGCCCTACAATGACTAAAACTCAAAATTTCAAAGTCGGAAATTGAGACTGCCTTCACCACGCCTTAGGCCTGTTTTATCTTTTACACATTTGCCCCAATTGGCTTTCTCTTGAGTCCTCTATTTTTTCATTATTTCAGTTTCTTATAATAATTTTCCATTCCCAATTCATCATAACACTTTAGCTCCAGCACCTACCATCAACTGTAATTTCATTTTTCTTAGTGTATTCCATTTAACGTTATTAATTTATATTACACCTTTTCATATAGAAGGTTTTTGGTTACGCGTTGTAGTCTATTTGCTAATACTTAAGACTCCACTGTCTCACTTGTAAATGGGGATTAAAACACTACCTACTGCATAGAGTGCTACAAGGATTAACTAGGGTTATTTTGGTAAAGGACTTAGCACACGGCTTGAATTACAGTAAACTGTCAATGAGTAACACCATCTAATAAGCCAAGTCAGATTGGTCAGTTGGCAGGAACAGCGGGAGTGCGGTACTGAGACGGCTACGAAGGCTGTGTGGCAAAGAACGCAGTGACTGTTCATCCAACATGTAACTGGGCACCACTGTGCTCTGGGAAGAATGGGAAATGATGCCATGATTACCTGGTTATCTGACATGGGGAGAAGCCAGGGTAAGAATGGGGTTGAGACACACACAAAACCTTGCTTTAGAAAATGAATCTCTTCTGTTTTAAACCAAAGTGTTGTTATGGTTCTGCTAGTTCTATGAGAGTTTCCCTATGGAACAAATCTCACCCTGTTCATAAATAAAGGGTAGCATTTATAGTCAGTGGTGGCCCCTATCATTTGGCCATCTTATTTTTCACAATATAGAGTGTTTTAGAAATATTAACTCAATTTTGGCTGATAAATACAAAAACAATTAAAAATGTTGAGAATACAAATAAGGGTTTGATTTGATCCCAATAGAAATAAAGGTACTTTAAAATATCTCCAAAATAAAAAACAGTAAGTAAATGGTAACTGTTCAATAGCCATATGGGATGAGAACGAAAATGATCCTGAAGGTTAACAAGTAAATCATGCAGAATATTGAAAGATGAGTGGGCAAAAGTAGGTTTACATAATACAAATAAATACAATAAATAAATAAATAAATAAATAATACAAAAATAAATGTACATACTCACAACTGTAAATTTACTTTTGCCCACAATGTATTGTGCCTATGCAAGCAATAAAAGGCACTTTGACTGAGAAAAACCAGAATATGTAGTTAGGTGATTAGTATCAAAACCAGATACCTATTGTCTGACAATTACTTTGGGAGAAGGGTAGCAGTTTGAAAATTTGAAGGCCAAGAATGGTGCACAGTATTCAAAATGAGGTTTCTGTGGCAGGTCAGAAATGTATGGCTCAGAGGTTCAAGGCCTGTGACGTAATGGGAGGCATGTGTGGTCAGATCTGTGGATCCCAAGCTGCTACTGATGTCACAAAGTGTTAGGTGCTTCCTTTTCTCATTTACTTCTTAGTATTATTATCCCTACTTAACAGATGAGGAAAAAAGTGGAGGCACCAAAAATTAAGTAATTCTCCCAAGATCACAAAAAGGTAGTAAGTGTCACAACTGGGACTGGGACCCAGGCAACAGGCTGCAGAGGCTGGACTCTTACCCACAGGGACACACGACTGCCTCGTAGGGAGCACCCTCTGACAGCTGGAACAGTATCGGGGGTGGAAGCACCTTGACTGAAACTCAGGAAAGATAAAAGTGGTCTATTTTAGAAAAAAGATCTATTGTTCCTATACTAACATGGAGAGAAAAGACATAAGCTAAATAAGCCAGTCAGAGAAAGATAAGTATCACATGATGTCACTCATATGTGGAATCTAATGAACCAAATAAACTGATGATCAAAAACAGACCCAGAGACAAAGAAGCATGAACAGACTGTTGAACCTCAGAGGGAAGGCAGGGGAGGGTAGGGGGAAGAGATCAACCGATGAACTTGTATGCATACATGCATGACCTGTGGACACAGACAATGGGTGGTCAGTCTGGAGGCAAGAGTGGACTAGAAGACGTTAATGGGAGAAAAAGGAGGGCCTATGTAATACTTTCCACAATAAAGATTAAAAAAATAACATAGAGAAAGAGGGTATACTTAGATTTAAAACTTCTACAGAATGATTCCTATAGCTACCAATATATGCAGGAATTGTAGGCAGGACTGAAATGCTTCTTAGTCTCTCTGGAATAAAAAAAAATCTTTATAAACATCATTCTAGAACCCACCTTTAATAAAACATGTACATTTACACATTAATTATATGTAAGATCATCCGAGCATTGGATAGAACAGTAGCAATAGGGATACAGTGAAGGCTGAGGGAGATATTTCAAAGGAAAGACAGAAAAGGGAAAAGAGAAGGCTGAGTGACTGAAAGATGGTTAACGTTGTACAGAAAGAGTTTAGAAAGCAAGCATGTTGAGGATGAAGTCTCTGGGCCACTGAGAACACTGGGTAAGTGATCAGTGAGTGTCAGGGTCTGCAAGATGAAGATGAAATACAAGAATATTTGTCAGACTGTCACATACGACCTAGCTCAGCCCTGCAACCTCAACAGGAAACACAAGAGGCTCATGCTGGGAAGAAAACACTTCTGTCTGAAAGTCCTCTTCTTGCAGCTTGACTGGGTTTGCTGTCCACACCTAGGGTCTTGATTTCTTTGACCCTTTGCTGTCCAGGTTCCTCGAATAGGTTTTCTGATCACCTGGTACCTGAGCTGAGCTTGTCACTGAGGATGGACAGAGTTGGGAGGAGACAGAGATTGAACATGCCTACTTCCCTTAGAATTACTCCAAATTTCATTCTCATTTTTTAAAGAATCTATAAAACTGAACTTCTCCAGGAAATAATTATGAGCACTCTAACAGCAATATTTACTACTCTAAGATGGGAAAGATTTAAATGATCATTTAAAAGGTATAATTCAGCCTGACCGATGTGGATCAGTGGTTGAGCGTCAACCTACAAACCAGGAGGTCACGGTTGGATTCCCAACCTGTCAGGGCACAAGCCTGGGTTGCGGGCTTGATCCCCGGTAGGGGGCATGCAGGAGGCAGTTGATCAATGATTCTCTCTCATCATTGATGCTTCTGTCTCTCCCTCTCCCTTCCTCTCTGAGATCAATAAATATATATAAAAATAAAAAATAAAAGGTATGAATCAGTGCAAGTATATAAACTTACATGAATCTATCACTCATACTTAGGATTCTCTCTCATTACTCTCAGACCTGTTAGCAAAAACCACACATTTCTACTGCAAGCAGGAAATCCTATATCCCGCTGCTTATAATTAAATGAGGATTTAATTATAATAAACTCTACATTAGCACAGTTACTTAAGAATAAATGCAGCAATATTTATTCCTACTTTTATTTCTATTATTCTAAGTAATGTTTTTTTAAGGACCAAAATATTGCACTTGATCATTAGCTCTAATCAAGGCAGATATTTCCTTGGTTTCTTGAAGGTCACTAAAGAAATAACAATCAAGGACTATATGGTAGTAAAATATTTTAAAAAGTCAAAAGAGGCAAAAGTATGGAAAAATATAGAAGGGAAAATAGAAAAAAAAAAACACCCTAGTTTTTCTAGTTCCAACAGGGTCACAGCATAATATGGATAAGATAGAAGAATAGTCTTAATGGAACTATCTAACCAGCTTTATTCTAAATTTCCAAGGAGTAAGGATAAATCTGAATTTTGCTTGCAAAGCATAAGATAAGAATATGAAGATTCAACCTTTTATACCTTTTTTTCAGGGCATAAAAAGACAATGTTTTTCACTGTAAGGGCATAAAAACTATTAATATGATACCTACATTTTCCAATTTTAAGCACTACAAAAGACTAAAATGCTAAACAAGCTACTATTTCTATTTCTGGAATGGTAAAGATTATTAATTTTTGAAGTTTACTGTGATTCTTGCTGGAAACAGAAGAGGTAAGGCAGAAATCAGCACCTGAACAAAGACTGATGGCCTCAGGGCGCACAATTTTTTAAGCCACCTCTATCAGCTTTGACATAATTTTTAGTATATTCACATCTTCTTCCGAAAGTGTTCCAACCTTAGTGTCTGCCATCAGGAATAAATACTACTCAGAAATAAACACTACTCAGAATATGTTTAAGGGAGGAGTAAAGAAGAACTATCATCTACTTTTCTGAATACTATATTTCTATCACTGCAGTGTAAGATCAAATCACCCCTAACTTCTATTGGGCTATTAGGCAACTAAAATCCAAAGTCCAGTTTGCTCACCTGCTAAATGACTGGTTTTTGCACAACAGTTTCACAGTACATCCAATTCAAATTCATGCCTTAACCAAATTACCAGTAATTAAAATGCTACCACACTCAATAAATATTCTTAAAGTGAGAAAGGATTATTCTCAGAGTTACTGAGTGGAAAAGAAAATGTTAAATGTTTAAATACAACTCGTTTTTTATACCTCCGCTGGATCTGGCCCATTCACTCCAGCAGATGGACTTCACTTTGCCAGCTAAGCATCGCATACTCTGTCACATTATGACCTGCTCTGTCTATGGGCCGAGGACTCACATTTACTGTTCTAATGTTGAGTTCATTTACTGTTTATTATAATAATCTATAAAAGCCTAGGTGGCCCTTGTGCGAGGCCCTAACATCATCACAAGATGGCCGCCCCCACGTCGTCACAAGATGTCCACCACAAGATTGCTGGCAGGGGAGGGTAGTTGTGGGCAATCAGGCCAGCAGGGGAGGGCATTTGGTGGCGATCGGGCCAGCAGGGGAGGGCAGTTGGGGGTGATTGGGCTGGCAGGGGAGGGTAGTTGGGGCGACCAGGCCTGCAGGGGAGGGCAGTTGGGGGCCATTGGGCCGGCAGGGAAGGGCAGTTGGGGGCCATCGGGCCCACAGGGGAGGGCAGTTGGGGCCATCGGGCCAGCAGGGGAGCAGTTAGGTGTCAATCAGTCCAGTAGGGGAGTGGTTGGGGGCGATCAGGCTGGCAGGCAGAAGCGGTGAGGGGCCAATAAGGCTGGCAGGCAGGCAAGTGGTTAGGAGCCAGCAGTCTCAGATTGTGAGAGGGATGTCCGACTGCTGGTTGTTGGACATCCCCCAAGAGGTCCCAGATTGGAGAGGGCAGAGGTTGGGCTGAGGGACACCCCCCTCCCTGTGCACGAATTTCGTTCACTGGGCCTCTAGTACAATATAAAATTATAATGCATAATAACTATGCTATAAATATATAATTGTTCAATAAATATTTGATAATACATTAAATATTATCTATAATAATAAAAGCATAATATGCTAATTAGACTGGACAGCCTAACGACCTTCTGGATGTCCTCTCGGACGAAGCCGGGGCTGTGAGGGCTGAGACAGCCACCGCAGCTGTGAGGGCTGAGCCCCTTGCATGAATTTCGTGCTTTGGGCCTCTAGTAATTATATAATACAGAAATATACTACACAAAACATACTGAATAAAACATAAATAAGATGTAATAACATAGTATATAATATTAAAGTATAATATGTAAAACTTACAATACAACCATTACTTTTCTTTCTGAAACTTAAAGGGAGCACTCTACTCTAAAAGCTTAAGTGTCTCATGAATAAACTTTTTGAAGGCAGATAATGCCTTTAAAATCAGTAATATCCTAAACTAATGTGTGTGATCTTTTAAAAAATGTACTGTTTATATTCTCTACTCACTTTCTTCATTTAAAGGATAGTTTCTTGAGTTCATATGTTCTACTTCTATATTCTGAAATCCTAAAAACCTTCATGGATTCATTATCACTCAAAACACAATAAGCTTTCTTTCCCGTCTTCATTGAAACACGGACAAAAAACACTGTATGATATTGGTCAAAAGGACTGATGAGGAAGATAGCAGCAAAAGCAGAGAAGGAAGCCCCTGCCCCTTCCAAAGCCGAAGCCGAAGCAAAAGCTTTGAAGGCAAAGGAAGCAGTGTTGAAAGGGGTCCACAGCCACAAAAAAAAGAAGATCCGCACGTCACCCACCTTCCGATGGCCAAAGACACTGAGGCTCCGGAGGCCGCCTAAAACTCCCCGGAAGAGCGCACCCAGGAGAAACAAGCTTGGCCACTATGCCATCATCAAGTTCCCCCTGACTATGGAGTCAGCCATGGAGAAGATAGAAGACAATACACTTGTGTTCACTGTGGATGTCAAGGCCAACAAGCACCAGATCAAACAGGCTGTGAAGAAGCTCTATGACATTGATGTGGCCAAGGTCAACACCCTGATCAGGCCTGATGGCGAGAAGAAGGCATATGTTCGACTGGCTCCTGACTATGATGCTTTGTTTTTCTTTTTCTTTTTTTTAAATATATTTTTATTGATTTCAGAGAGGAAGGGAGAGGGAGAGAGAGATAGAAACATCAATGATGAGAGAGAGTCACCGATCAGGGTGTTGACCTTGGCCACATTGATTGGCTGCCTCGTGCACATCCCCGACTGGGGATCAAGCCCACAACCTGCGCATGTGCCCTGACGGGAAATCAAACTGTAACATCCTGGTTGATAGGTTGATATTCAACCACTGAGCCATGCCGGCTGGGCCAGTATATGGTATTTTGTTATGGAAGCCCAAACGGTCTAATATAGTTCTCAGTATTTTTAAAAGCATAAAAGGGATCCTGAAACCAAAAATTTTGAAAATCACTGAATCAGACAAAAACCATTTAATTGTGTGAATTAAAATGTTGGTAAACAAACTTCTTACTTCACAGGTGCAACTTGGAAAAGTAATCACAATTCTCATTAGCTATTTGAAACAGAAAGGAAAAAATTAAAGTCATCTTTAAAATAACCTTATTTTTACTTGATGTTTACAATTATATACAATTTGATAGCATATGAAAATGGTGAAACAAACTAAAAGAATTAATACAGGCTACTAAGGCACTTGCTTTGCTTTTCATTATCAGAAAACCAAGCTTGTTGATGTGTTTAGCTAGTGCATACTAACTTTAGAGTATTTGTTAAATCTATTAACTTTCTGAATATAAAATCAGACATAAAAGAAACTTTCAGCTTTGCTTCATATGAGAAAAAACAACCAAACAAGTAACAAGATGACAGGAAGAAATCAGATTGGTAAATACAGTAAGTGCAATTTTTTAAACTACAAAATTTATAATAAATATAGGGAAATAATAAAGTAACAGTGAGAAACTATTTTAATATATGCAAAAATAAAAAATTTTGCTCTCCTAGTAATTGCAGTTGATAGCAAAAATGGTAACAAAACTGTGGAAGTCACTAAGAATGAAAATTTTAATAGTTATGGGCCTTTAAGAATTATTAAGTTATAAAAGCTTAGATGAGTGGGAGGATGTATTTACCTCAATGAATTTCTGAATTTAATGGACACAAATATATTGTAGTTGCTTTTTAATGGCATATAAATTGTGCCTTTTTAATGGCATATAAATTGTGCACTCAAATACAACAGTTTTATGTATAGTAGTCTAATCTAAAAATCAAGCCAAGTGCTTAATTTCTAAGGCTTAATGCTACATTCAAAATTACATTTTAATAAATTTCATCTCATATAACTTTGTATGTAAAGAAAATACTAATTCATTTTGAGCTAACTTCTCTTGGCTCAATTTTTTTATGAAAAATAATTACGCAGTCCATTTGGAAAAATATAATCAACCATGGGCATGCAGATATCAATTTTATCTTATGAGAATTTCTCCATGTTCCAGTTACTTCATTCCTTATTACATGCTGCAAAAAGCAGTAATAATTTTTATAGCCAAATATCACTTCATAAGATACTAGGTGGCTTTCAATATTTACCATATAAGTCATGCATGAAATTTAAACATTACAAAAAATGACTTACCAGTTGACACTCCTGAAATATGCACATTTTCAGAATGTTCTGCAAGAGCACCATTTCCTAAAATTAAACATAATGGATAAACTAATTTCCAAGATAAAATTTATAACAATTTTCAGATTCTCCCTTTAAAAGAAACTAACCACAAAGAGCTACATGTAATACTCAGAAACTAAATTAAAGTGTCCTATATATTCTTCAAGACACAAAACCCAATATTTTAATGATAGTAGGGAAAACACAATATTTTTGAATTCAAAAAAATGCAGTGTAATACATAAAGGTCAAATATACACATCTGAGTAAAACCAGAAAGAATTTCCTATCAAGTTAATAGTCAGAAGAGAACCTCATATTACTACTAGAAATGGGAGAATCATGTACTTTAAAAAACATATATTTTTATTGATTACAGAGAGAACAGGAGAGGGAGAGAGATAGAAACATCAATGATTAGAGAGAATCATTGAATGGCTGCCTCCTGCACACCCGACTGAGCCAGCAATCCAGCATGTGCCCTGACCTGGAATTGAACCTTGACCTTCTGGTTCATAGGTTGACATTCAACCACTGAGCCACGCAGGCTGGGTGAGAATCACGTACTTTTAAAAATCATATTTCTCTAAGAGCATGCTCAATCCGTCAATAGTGTGGCTATTGCTAGGGTCACACATGTTGGCACATTAAAAAAAAATGCCTTCATTGTCTCTTTCAACCTTATATCAACAACTCTAGTAGTCTTAAGACTATTAGGGACAAAATTATATCTTATTTTTGGTATCTCCTGATTTTCTATTCATCCTATCACAAAGTTGGGGACATGGAACCATTCAAATATACTTCTAGTAATATATATGACCAGAGAACAGGAAATTTTGAAGGGTAACTATTCCATTGCTAGGAAGATTGTTCAAGTTTATTAGAAGTTCTATAATGGGAGCCAAGGACACAGTAGGTCTACAATCACTCTGGATCCTGGAGTCCTTTATTAGCCCCTCTCTCTGTTCCCTTCAGACCTTCCCTTTCTTCTGGTTCCTTTGTCTCCTCTTGATGACATATTCAGGTCTTTCCCTTCCATAAAAGAAAACCTCTTTCTTGCCAGTACACCTACCTGCTTCTGCTTTCCTATCTTGGTCATTCCCTTAGTTCAACTTTTTGAAAGAATCTATACTCACTAATAGAGCTTCCTTACATGTCATTTGCTCCTGAACCTGCCTCAGATTTTGAACATCCCCTTTTCTCAGCCTGGTACAGGCCAGTGCACTGCCACTAGTTACCTGCTTAACTCCTTCAACTCAGCTCAGGGAATAGGTCTCCATCCACCTCAGGATGCATTAGGAGTCCTCCTTCATGTTCCCACCGCACATCAAATTAACACTGAATCATGAGCATACTACTGCCACAGCTCTATCACCCTGTTTTGGGTTATTAATGTACCCATCTTCTACACCAAATTTTGAGTGTCTTAAGAGCAAAAAAGTCTCCCTCCCTTTGTTTCTTTTCTCTTCTTTTTCACTCTCTACTTGCCTTCCTATTTCCCAGTTTCTGACACAGAGTGAGATCTCAGTAAACGTTTGTTGATTTAATGAGTCAAAATTACCAGATCTTAAAATTAAGCACAAAACATCCTTTGTGTAATTAACAATTTGATTCAGGTTACAATTCGCTTAGAGCCGTGGTGGGCAAACTGCGGCTCGCGAGCCACATGCGGCTCTTTGGCCCCTTGCGTGTGGCTCTTCCACAAAATACCACGGCCTGGCAAGTCTATTTTGAAGAAGTGGCGATAGAAGAAGTTTAAGTTTAAAAAATTTGGCTCTCAAAAGAAATTTCCATCATTGTACTGTTGATATTTGGCTCTGTTTACTAATGAGTTTGCTGACCACTGGCTTAGAGGATTAAAAAAAAAGGAAACAAAAGGGTAGAGAAATACAAAGAGGAAGACAGGCATTCTTTCATTAGTGAATTAAGTTAGAAAACTACAAAGGCAAGAGATTTCAGATCCAGTTGTTCACTTAGATTACAGGTTTAGAGAGCTGCTTCTCCACACTATCCTTTAAATGTATGTTTGCTAAATGACTATTCAGACCTCTGGAGCAACTTCAATTTTTAGACTGAAAGGGACTCAACTCTGTATAAGCTTCAGCTACTTGTTGGGGGTGGGGGGGACCGCGGGGGGAGAACCAAGCCAAAGGCATGATGCTTTTATGCATCATTTTTTATCTTCCATGACTCCTAGGTTCTTAATGGCTTTAATAAATATATTTAAAGAATTCTTTTTTTTCTATGAGC
This sequence comes from Plecotus auritus, assembly GCF_963455305.1. Taxonomy (NCBI): domain Eukaryota; kingdom Metazoa; phylum Chordata; class Mammalia; order Chiroptera; family Vespertilionidae; genus Plecotus; species Plecotus auritus. Next base: position 16,115,354 of record NC_137777.1, read on the forward strand.
ACCTTTTCTCAGCCTGGTACAGGCCAGTGCACTGCCACTAGTTACCTGCTTAACTCCTTCAACTCAGCTCAGGAAACAGATCTCCATCCACCGCAGGATGAATTAGGAGTCCTTAATGCATCATTTTTGATCTTACCTCTAATGAAGTTCATCTCATAATTTTTCATTTTCACAGAATCTTTAAAATAGTACCCTGCAGTTTATCCCATCAACTTGACATTTTCCTATTAAAATATCATATATGAGTTTGAGGATTATCCTTTTTCATATAACTTTAAAAAATACCAATCTATAATAATAAAAGTGTAATATGCTAATTAGACCAGATAGCTGAATGACCTTCCGGATGTCATTCTGGACGTCCTTCTGGACAAAGCCACGGTGGTGGGGGCAGAGGCGGTTATGGGTAATCAGGCACGCAGGCAGGCAAGTGGTTAGGGGCGATCAGACAGGTAGTCAGACATCCCCCGAGGAGTCCCGGATTGCGAAAAGGTGCAGGCCGGGCTGAGGGACCCCCCTCCCTCATGCACGAATTTTGTGCACCAGGCCTCTAGTGTAAATATATTTAGCCCTACTATATAGGTGTGCTTCCCCAAGTGAATGAAGAGAAATATAGACATTCTCTTACCTAACTACAATGATATTACTTCAGTGAAATTAATTATAATTTTTATATCATTTAATATAGCCAAGCCATAGTCAGATTTCCCTGGGTATCTCATAAATGTCTTTTTACAGTTGGTTTATTTGAAGCAGGACCCAAAGGAAATCTTAATGTTTCATTTGGTTAGTGTGTTTAAGTCTCTCAACCTATAGTAATACTCCCTTATTTTCCATACTGCAGACTTGTTACAGAAACCAGATCCGTTGTCCTGTTAGAGGCCCATATTTAGTGGTGTCACTAAACTTTGTCCACCTAGCTCTAGAGTCATCCAACTTTTTCTTAAAAAGACCAGATAGTAAATATTTTAGACTTTGTGGGCCATATGGTCTCTGTTGCAACTACCCACCTCTGCCACTGTTACATGAAAGCAGCCATAGGTAACACTTGAATGCATCCGAGTAGCTGTGCTTCAATAAAACATCATGAAGAGAAAAGAAAACAAAACACAGGCAGTGGGCTGGATTTGGCTCAAAGGCCACATAGCTTGCCAACCCCTGGGTAGAATCTGGTTTGACACGGGTTCAACATTTTTGGCTGGGAAACTTCAGAGCTGATGCTGGATGTTCCATGTGTATCACAGAAGGAGGCACAAACGTTCTGCCTGCCCTACTTTTCATAAGACTGAGGTTAATCAATAGGTCCAAGTCGGGCAGCCTGATCCCTCCATTGTAAAGTTCCCACATGACCATTTTTATAATAGTTTCATCAGAGGAAACTGATAATCATGGCCTGAATAAATTATTTCATTATGGCAATATTATTTTCTAACCCTGCCAATTTTTACACTTCCACTAACTGAAATTCCGCAAAGAACTTCCCCTCAACAAATGTTACCTGCTTACTCTTAAACACAGTTCATACAGAAGGAGGATAAATGCAATTTGCTAGTATTTTATCTAGTATTTTTGCATCTGTATTCACCGGAGATATTGTCTATAGTTTTCTTTTTTTGTGTATGTCATCCTTGCCAGGTTTTGGTATCAAGGTTATGTTGGCCTTGTAGAATGTGTTAGGAAGTATTGCCTCTTCTTCAATTTTTTGGGAGAGTTTGAGAAGGATGGGTATCAAGTCTTTTTTGAATGTTTAGTAGAATTCATCAATGAAGCCATCTGGTCCTGGAATTTTATTTTTTGGGAGGTGTTTTCAATTTCCTCACTGTTGATTAGTCTATTGAGATTTTCCAATTATTCATGATTCAGTCTATAAACGTTAAATATATCTGTAAACTTACCTATTTCTTCTAGGTTATTGAATTTGGTGGCATATAGTCTTTCATAGTATTCTAGTGTGATCCTTTCTAAATCTGTGATGCCTTTGGTAACTTTTCCTCTTTCATTATTGATTTTGTTTATACGAGTCTTTTCTCCTTTTCCTTAGTGAGTCTAGCCAAGGGTCTGTTAATTTTATTCCATCTTTTCAAAGAACCAGCTCTATAATCTTTTTACTATTTATTTCTAATTTTTATTATTCCCTTTCTTCTGCTGACTTTGGGTTGCTTTTGTTCTTCTTTTCCTAGTTCTTTTGGTAAGATGTGATGTTAGATTGTTTACTTGGAGTTAGCTTATTTTTTGAAATAGGCAAGCAATGATATAAACTGCCCTCTTATTACTGCTTTTGCTGCATCCCAGAAGTTTTGATATGTCATATTATTGTTCTCATTTGCCTTTCTGTATCTTTTGATCTCACCTTTTATTTCTTATTTGACACAGTTATTTTTTTAGTAGTATGTTGTTTAATCTCCATGTGTTTGTGGGTTTCTTTACTTTCTTTTTGCATTTCATTTTTAACTTCAAAGCATTGTTGTCAGAGAATATGCTTGGTATGATTTCAATCTTCTTGAATTTATTGAGGCTAGTTTTGTAATCAAACATATGGTATATCCTTGAGAATGTTCCATGTGCACTGGAGAAGAATGTATACTCTGCTGTTCTGGGATGAAAGGCTCTGTAAATACCAGTTATATCCATTTGGTCTAATGTGTCATTTCAGGCTAGTATTTATTTATTTTCTTTTTGGATGATCTATCTAGAGCTGCCAATGGAGTATTAAGGTTCCCAAATATGACTGCTGTTTTTGTCTGTTTCACTTTTAGTTCTGTTAGTAGTTGATCTATGGATTTTGGTGCTGACTGAGTGCATATATATTAAGAAGTGTTATGTCCATCTTTGTCTCTCATTATCTTTGTTATCTTGAAATCTATTTTGTCACATATAAGTATGGCTACACCTGCTTTTCTATGGGTGCCATTTGCTTGGAAAATCATTTTCCACCCTTTCACTTTGAGTCTAACTTCGTCTTTGCAGTTTAGATGTGTCTCCTGAAGGTAGACTATGGTTAGGTTTTGTTTTTTGATCCAATCTGCCACCCTGTGCCTCTTTATTGGCGAATTCAGTCCATATTCATTTAGGGTAATTAATGATGTGTGAAGATTTCCTATAGACATTTGATCTTTTGTTTTCTGGTAGTTCTGTGCCTCCATTGGTTATTTTCCTTTGTGTTTTTGTCTGTTGTTTGTGTTTGGTGGTATTCCATACTTCCTTCCTGTTTTGTCTTCTTTTAAACCATGCGTCTCAGTTTTTTGGGGTTTTTTTGGGGTGTGTGTGTGTGGTTACCATTAGGTTTATGAAAAATAAAGTTCCATATATACTAGTACAGTAATCCTTTTTCTTTTTAATGTATCTGATCCCCATCCTCCTTTGCAAATTCAGACCTTTATCTCCTCCCCTTTCATGCTTTTTTAAAAATATATATATCTTATTGATTTTTTATAGAAAGGAAGGCAGAGGGATAGAGTTAGAAACATCGATGAGAAAGAAACATCGATCAGCCGCCTCCTGAACACCCACTACTGGGGATGTGCCCACAACCAAGGTACATGCCATTGACTGGAATCGAAGCTGGAACCCTCCAGTCCACAGGCCGATGCTCATCCACTGAGCCAAACCGATCAGCGCCCCTTTCATGCTTTTATTGTCACAAATTATCCCTATTTGTAAAGTTATTGTGGATCTTGTTCATAATTTTGTGACCTTTTGTTTTAGGTAAATAACTTAGCTTCTATATGTCAGGAAAAATCTTGATTTCTCCTTCATATCTAAAGGACAACTTTGCTGGATATATTATTCCTGGCTGGTAATTTCTCTCTTTCAGTAATTTGAATATTTGGTTCCATTCTCTTCTGGCTTGTAGCATTTCTGCTAGGAAATCCGATGACAACTTAATGGACTTCCCTTTATAAGTTACTTTCTTCTGGGTTTTTTTTTTTTTTTTTGGCTGCTTTGATAATTTTTTTTGTCATTAATTTTTGACAGTTTTAATACAATTTGTCTTGGAAAAGGCCCTTTTGGATTGACGTGATTTGGTGTTCTGTTTCTTGGATCTAATTCTTTCCACAGGTTTGGAAAGATCTCATCCATTATTTGTTTGAGTAGCCTCTCCATTCCCTCTCCCTCTTTTCCTCTTCTGGTATGCCTATTATATTTATATTGCTCTTTTTGATGGAATCAGATAGTTCTAGTAGAATTCTTTTTTTTTATGCTCAAATCTCTCTTCTTCCCTCTGTATCATTTCTATCTTTGATATCATTAATTCTGTCCTCCATCTGGTTGGCTCTATTTCCTATACTTTTATTCATCCTTAATTATTTTTATTAAGTTCTATATCTCTGGAATTTGTTTGGTTCTTTTTAAAAGTTTCAGTCTCTTTGGTAAAGTACTTGCTTTATCTGTTGATGTGTTTTCTGAGATCATTAAACTGCCTGGTTGTATTCTCTTGCATCTTGATTTTTTTTCATAACTGTAATCTTGAATTCTCTGTAATTTATATCACATAATTCCATATCTTTAAGTTTGCTCTCTGGAGAGTTTTCATTTTCTATTTGAGCTGCCACACTATCTTGGTTATTCATGGTTATTTGATGGATTCCTTCTCTGTCTAGGCATCTATGAGTGGTAGCTCTCTAGCAGATTACTATCAAGAAGCCTTTCTATTATTTTCCAGTAGGTGGCACTAAATTATAAGTTTTTAGCTGTCTTGCACTTCTCTGGCTTTTCAGATCTCTGTGGGGTAGTACCGCCTGGATAGATGGTTTCCTCTACTGTGCTCTGGTCCTCCCTGCTGTCTCAGGGAGCCATCCCACAGAGGAATTAAGTGTGCAATCGACTCCAAATCTGTGGAATCCCAGTGCTGTCCTCCACAGCCAGACATTGCTGTCATTATAACAATGCATGTGGGTGTGGGGAACCCGGCCAGCTTCTTCGCTGTTTTGCCCAACAAGTTATGGTGACCTTGGACTTCCGTGGGGTCTTCCCAGTGCTCAGAAATAGTCACAGAGTGTACCATTTGCTCAGGGAAAAAATGAGTCTGCAGTACTAGTTCTTGAGTTTGCAAATCATGTGCTACACAACATGACACCAAAGGCAAAGCACGTCTCCACGACTTTGTTTCTGAGTCAGGAATGCTGACTGCCACACAACCACAGCAGCATCTCTGACCTGTGTCCCTGCCACGGTCACTAGGCTCACCCACAGCTCATACTGCTCACTCCTGCGGGAATGCCCACTGAATCTCTCTCCTGGCGGAAGTGAGTGCCAGCCACAACCTGATTCCTCCCCTCTCTGGGTTGAGCCCTCCTGTGAACGCCCAGCTGTAGGGCTGCATCTCTGGCTCATCTCAGCTTTTCTCCCTCCTTACCTCCCCAGTTTGCTCCTACTTGCCCACCTTAAGATGTTTCAATGTGCAGATCTTCCAGGAATATTGTGCACTGAGTAGGGAATTCTTTGTTGAGTTATAAGTGTTCAAAATGTTGAAACTTCAAGGGGAGAGACCAAAAGAATCTCTCATGCCACCATTCCTCTGACGCCTCTACTTTTATTACTTAATCAAAAGGAAAATAATAAAAATTAAGATAAAAATTAATAAAACATGTTAATTACAGTACTTATAAATGTGAACATAACTAAAAAATCTAATGTTCAATATTAAAGAAACAGTTTATGAAGAGAAAGTGATAGGAAAAAGTGCCACAATAAACCTACCAAAAATCACCATTTCTAGTAGTCAAGTATGAATGCTCATTTCATTATATTCTAAACACATTTTTACTATGTCTTTAATTGAAAATTATGAACACTTAATAGAATAGTTTGATTTTTACATATTTACTAAACTAGAGGCCTGGTGCACGAAATTCGTGCATAGGGGGTGTGTGTCCCTCGGCCCAGCCTGCACCCTCTCCTATCTGGGACATCCCTCTCACAATCCAAGACTGCTGGCTCCCAACTGTTCGCCTGCCCGCCTTCCTGATTGCCCCTAACCGCTTCTGCCTGCCAGCCTGATCACCCCCTAACCACTCCCCTGCCAGCCTGATAGATGCCTAACTGCTCCCCTGCCAGCCTGTTTGCCCCTCACTGCCCTCCCCTGCAGGCATGGTCACCCCTAACTGCCCTCCCCTGCAGGCCTGGTGCCCCCCAACTGCCCTCCCCTGCAGGCCTGGTCCCCCGCAACCGCCCTCTCCTACAGGCCTGGTCCCCTCCAACTGCCCTCCCCTGCAGGCCTGGGTCCCCCCCCCAACTGCCTTCCCCAGCAGGCCTGGTCCCCCCAACTTCCCTCCCTGGCAGGCCTGGTCCCCCCACAACTGTCCTCCCTTGCAGGCCTGGTCCCTCCCAACTGCCCTCCCCTGCTGGCCATCTTATGGTGGCCATCTTGTGTCCACATGGGGGCAGAATCTTTGACCACCTGGGGGCAGCCATCTTGTGTGTTGGAGTGATGGTCAATCTGCATATTACTCTTTTATTAGATAGGATAGAGGCCTGCTGCACGGGTGGGGGCAAGCTGGTTTGTCCTGAAGGGTGTCCCGGATCAGGGTGGGGGTTCCCTTGGGGCATGGGACGGCCTGGGCAAGGGGCCTGTGGTGGTTTGCAGTCTGGCCACGCCCCCTGGCAACCCAAGCAGAGGCCCTGGTATCTGGGATTTGTTTATCTTCTATAATTGAAAGTTTGTAGCCTTGAGTGAAGGCCTGGGCCAGCTAGGGTGTGCGGAAAGCTTGGCTTCCTCCATTGCCAGGGAAACACAAGCCTCCTGCTCGCTCCGTGGCCGCAGCCATCTTGGTTGGGTTAATTTGCATACTTGCTCCTGACTGGCTGGTGGGTGTAGCAGAGTGATGTTTAATTTGCATATTACTCTTTTATTAGATAGGATTCGTATGTGGTATTTATTTGCATTTCTTTAAGTTAATTTTTGTTTCCAATTTTATTAGTCATCCAATTACTATCCCTATAATTATCTTTTGTCCATCTACTAAAGAAGAAAATTAACATTTTATGTAGAAAGTATTTGCATAAGTTATTTAATAGCCTCACAAAAAACCCTGAAGGTAGGTAGCAGAAAACCCAATAATCTAGCATCTTGCTATTTAGAAATCTCAAATAGGAAACCAAAATTAATTAAAAAACATTGATGAGCTTGCATCTATGGCTCATCTATCAGTACCACAAGTAGATGTGTTCTAGTTATGAATTTAAAAGAGCAAATGTGCCCTAGCCGGTTGGCTCAGTGGATAGAGCATTGGCCTGCGGACTGAGGGGTCCCAGGTTTGATTCTGGTCAAGGGCACATGTTTGGGTTGTGGGCTCGATCCCCAGTGGGGGGCATGCAGGACGCAGAAAATCAATGATTGTCTCTCATCACTGATGTTTCAATCTCTCCCTCTCCCTTCCTCTCTGAAATCAATAAAAAAATATATTTTTAAAAAACAGCAAATATATCAGGAATTGCATATAAACGACACTGAATTTAGGAATATCTGAAAATAAAACTACAAAAAAGCAATATACTGTTATGGTTAAAGAAGAGACCAGAACCACCCTTCTGGGTTCAAATCCTAGCTCTTCCGCTTACTAATTATATAACCTTAGCTAAGCTACTTAACTCCTCTGGTTTCTTATCTGTAAAGTGAAAATACTAACAGTATGTAGGCTGCCAGGGTTGTTATGAGTGTACATAAACATACAGTGATTGGAACACTGTCTAGCACAGTGGTCAGCAAACCGTGGCTCGCGAGCCACATGTGGCTCTTTGGCCCCTTGAGTGTGGCTCTTCCACAAAATACCACAGCCTGGGCGAGTCTATTTTGAAGAAGTGGCATTAGAAGAAGTTTAAGTTTAAAAAATTTGGCTCTCAAAAGAAATTTCAATCATTGTACTGTTGATATTTGGCTCTCTTGACTAATGAGTTTGCTGACCACTGGTCTAGCATACAGAAACTACTACTGTGTTTACTATTGTTACAAATATGAGTTTATAAAACAGTCCCTCCTTGCCTCTGCTACTTCATATAGCATAGCTTGCCATTCAAATACAGTTAAACCTAGTTTCTCGAACATCTCCCATCTTGACAAAGCTGTTCATAGAAAAAAATGTTTTGGTTGTTGTTGAAGCCAACTTCGGTTTAGAGGACAACTCTTTCAAGCTGATACCTCAGCATGACAAAAAATTGTCTCTCAGACCACAAACAAAGGAGAGAATGTTTTTGTTGTTGGGGAAGTCACCAATTAGCACAATTTTAAAGCATAAAGAGGCCATCAAGAGTGCTAATGTTGCTAAGGGTGTGAGAGAAACAATCAATGATCACAGCAACTGAAGAGGTAGCAAAACTGCTGCTGATTGGTATAAAGGAAAAGCAGTTAGCCCAGGCAGTAATATGTGAAAAATCAAAGATGCTGAATGCTGGCCTGAGAGACACCCCTGGAAGGAGTGCTGAAAGTGATGCCTTCAAGGCCAGCAGGGGGTGGTTAGATGAACGTGAGAAGTGTTTATTTACAGATTGAACAGTCCATTAGACATGTACTGTATATAAGAAGTTTAAATAGGGAATCATTTGGGGGTCTGGAATGAATTAACTCAATTTACATTATTTCTAATGGGGAAAAATGATTCAATTTTCGAACAAATTGCTTCTTGAACAGCTTTCCAGAACAAATTAAGTTCGAGAACTGAAGTCCCACTGTACTGTACTGTACTGTACTGTACTGTGACTATTTCAAAATATTTGTATTTTAGCCCTAGCCAGGTGGTTCAGTTGATTGGAGCATCATCCCATATATTAAAAAAAAAAAAAAAAGTATTCCTATATTCTAGCAATGAAAAATACAAAAAATTAAGAAAATAATTACATTTACAATAGCACACACAACAAAGTAAATTTAACTAAGGAAATACTCTGAAACTACAAAACATGTTGAAAGAAATTAAAGAAGGCCAACATAACTGGAAAGGCATCTCATGTTCAAGGATCAGAAGGATCTAAATTGGTAAGATAGCAATACTCCTCAAATTGATCAACAGACTCAATTTAATACCTAACAAAATCCAAGCTGCCTCCCCCCATCACCCCAAATTGAAAAACTAATCCTAAAATTCACAAAGAAATTCAAGGAATCCAGAATAGTAAAACAATCTTCATAAAAAATAATAAATTTGGAGGATTCACATTCCTGATTTCAAAACTTACTATAAAGCTACAGTAATGAAGGCAGTGTGATAACTGGCATAAGGACAGACAGATAGGCACATAGAACTGTCAATCAAGAAATAAGCCCTTACAGTTACAGTCCCCTGATTTTCAACAAGAGTGCCAGGATAATTCGATGGGGAAAGAATAATATTTTCATAAATTGGGATGAGGCAACGGTTACCCACATGCAAAAAATGATTTTTGATCTCCTACCTCACACTTTATATAACAACTAGAGGCCCAGTGCATGAATTCGTGCACGGATGGGGTCCAGCTGGCCGACCCCGGTCGGGGTGGATCGGGGCTGGGCCAGTTGGGAAGAGGAGATGGCGGAAGATTGGCTGCTGGCCCCACCCCCTGATGGGGCTGGTTCACTGGTCGCAGTGGGCATCACAACAGCCGGTCGTTCTGGTTGTTACGGCGTTCTGGTCGCCGGCTTTTTATATATATAGATTACTCAAAATGAACCAGGCATTTAAATATAAATGCTTCAACTATAAAACTCTTAGAAGAAAACATAAGAATTAATCTTCATGACCTTGGGTTAGGAAATGGATATTGAGATATAACACCAAAGCACAAGCAACAAAAGTAAAAACAGGTAAATTGAACCATTTCAAATCAAAGAAACACTTGTGCTTCAAAGGTCACCAGCAAGAAAGTGAAAAGTCAAACTATAGAATGGGAGAAAATATTTGTGAATCACATATCTGACAAGGGGTTAATATCCACAATACACAAAGAACTCTTACAGCTCAACAACACAAAGACAAATAATCCAATAACTTAGAAATTAGTGAAGACTTTAAATAGACATTTCCAAAAACATAGACAAATGGCCAAAAACACATGAAAAGAAGAGCATATCATACTCATTAGGGAAATGAAAATCAGAACTGCAATGTGATACCACTTCACATGTGCTACATGCATGTACCGTGATAACACTGTGTTAGGTTAAGGAAGCCAGACACAACAGATCATATATAGTATGATTTCCATTTATATAAAATGTCCAAAATAGACAAATCCATAATGATACAAAGTTCCTCAGTGGTTGCCAGGGACTAGGGGAAAGAGAAAAGGGACAGTGATTGTTAATAGGTACAGGGTTTCCTTTTGGATTGAAAGAGTCTATAATTAGATAGTGGTGATATTTGGAAGGCCCTCTGAGCATATTAAAACAACTGAAATGTATACTTAAAAAGATTGAACTTCATTGTATAAAAGTATTATTTTTTTAAAAGCATAACAAATACACTATGACCAAGTGGTTTATCCTCCAAATAAAAGGCTAAATGTTAAAAAAATCAATGTAATTCACTATACTAACAATAAAAAGAAAAATCACAATGACAAAAATAGATGAAGAAAAGCATTTTTAAGAATACAACATCCATTCATGATAAAAACTCTCAGCATATTAGGAATAGAGAGGAAATGTGTTAGCCTTACTCACTGACATTAACCCTAGGTAGTGATCCCATTCCAGCAGTGCTAATAGTAGGTTTCCCCTTAATCTCCCACCCTTGGTACCACGGTGAATATTCTTATGTATAAGTAATAATGTTAGTGACAATACTAAGTCATTGTTTAGATAATACTAGGGCTATATTTTGGTTAATTCTGTGGCTACTAGCAAATAAGTTTGGTCTTAAAGTGTCATCCCTATCAGACTAGAAATACCCAATTGATAGAATACAAGAGTCCTACCCTTGAACTTGAGCCTTGAGTTCCAATCAATGCCCATTTAGCATCTCCATTTCATCCCCCCGCAACACACACACACACACACACACACACACACTCTCACACGTGCGCGCGCGCACACACGCACACACACACACACACACACACACACACACTCCACCTCAGATCCTTCCTTCAGATTCCACTTCTCATGGGACCAATCCATCTCCACTAGTTATCTTATTGGCTCATTTTGTTCTAAGGCCCATTCATAAGAAGGGATCTCTTTCTTATAAGCTCATCTCTATTATCTTCCTTAGTGAAAGAGAGTTTAACCACACTAGAACAAAGCTACAGCTGTTAACTTTTGCTTTCCTAACATAGTACCTACACAGTTCATAAACACTCTCCTTCCCTAATCTTAACAGGCAAAATAATCACAACTGGAACACTAAAATCTTTTACACTGTTCCTGACCATTGAAATCAACAACAACAAAAGGTTACAAGGGTATCTAAAAGAATGGATTAACAGATAAAGAAAATCAGCAGTAGGAGAGGGGAGGTTAGCTGACATGAGAGGGAGAGAAAGAAAAGGAATAGAGGGAGGAAGAAATCTAGGACTGAGTAACTGATCTTGTAAATATGAACACAAAGTCTAAAAAGTAATTAGTAAATGTATTACAGCATATTAAAAGATAACATATCATTACCAGTTTGTTATGGCCTATTCCATAAATGTAAAAGTAATTCAACATTAGGAGTCACATGACTGTAATTTACTCCATTCATGGATAAATGAATTCATTTATTCAACTGGTACTGTCTGGCATTATGTTAGGTATGTTTCACTCACATAACTCTGGCCCTCATAATCACCTTATGCTTGTCTTGGCAATGAAAAAACTTAATGTGACAATTTAAATACCTATTCTCAAAAACCTATTAATATAGGAATTTAAAAAAATCTCCGATTTGATTAATAATACCATAAAGCCAGAGCAAATGTCACTTAAAATTTTTAAAAAAGAGAGAGGGGGGGGGTAGGAAACCATTAAATTAAAACTTAGATATCAGCAATTGCAAAGTATGGACCTTATTTGGATCTTAATCAAAACAATTCTAAAATCTCAGGTTTTTATGACAACTAGGCTAATATGTATATGGTTGGATATTTGATGATAATTAGGAATTGTTAATTTTTTAAGTATGATAATGGTGCTGGGCTTAAATTTTTTTTAAAGCCCTCACATTTTAGAGATACATACTGAAATATAAATACATTAGATGTCTGGGATTTGCTTCAAAATCATTTGTGATTAGGGAGGGGACAGAAGTGTAGATAAAACAAGGCTGGCATATAATAATCATTTTTTGAAGCTGGATGTTGGGTATATAAGGTTAATTACACTAGTTTCTCTACTTTTGAATGTTTGAAAATTTCAAAGTACAACGTTTAAAAAATGTTTTTAATTATCAAATACAAAGAAAAAAAATCAAAGGACAAAAAAACAAAAAGCAAAACACTAGAGTCTAAATTATTAGAAAGCCTTCTAAGGATACTATTATTGAACACTGCTCTCACTTAAAAAAATTTTATTACTTAACTTTTCATTGAAATATAAAAATGCACAAATTGCAAGTTTAAAGTTCCGTAAGTTATCCTCAAAAAACCCCTGTATCTGTGTAAACTATCACTTAGATCAAGAAATAGAATATAGCCCTAACCGGTTTGGCTCAGTGGATAGAGCGTCAGCCTGTGGACTGAAAGGTCTCAGGTTTGATTCCTGACAAGGGCACATGCCTAGGTTACAGTCTAGATTCCTGGCCCTGGTGGGGGTGTGCGGAAGGCAACCAATCAACGTGTCTCTCTCAGATAGATGTTTCTCTCTCCCGCTCCATTCCACTCTCTCTAAAAATCAATGGAAAAGTATCCTCAGGTGAGGATTAACAACAACAAAAAGAAACAGACTATAACCAGCACCCCAAAAGCTACCCTGTACCCCTCTCAATTACTACCCCCCATAGACAATGATTCTTCTGTATTCTAACTTCTTAGATTGTAATCATACAGCACCTATAATTTAGTGACTGACTTCATTTGACCAACATATGAAATTCACCCACACTACAGCAGTAGTTTTTTGGGTTTTTCCCCCTTCCCATTATTGTGTAGCAAGTTATTCTCAAAGCCTGGTCAGTGGACTCCGGGGAATCCACAAAACCCTTTTAGAGTTTAACAGAATACAGAAAGTTCATTGATACAGTTTCAGATTCCATGTTGTAACTAAACGTTTTAAAAAAAGTATTGCTAAAAAAAAAAAAAAAAGTATTACTTGTCAAGTTCTGGTATAGCATCAAAGAATATTCATTTATCTGAAAAGGCTACTGGAATACTTTTCCCGTTACAATTACATATCTATTTGAAGCCAGGTTTTCTTCCAAAACTTTAACCAAAACATGTCACAACAGACTCACTGCAGAAGGGATGAGAAATAGCTGTTTTCTGTTAAGCCAGACATTACAGTAATTTACAAAAACATATAGCAATGCCACTCTTCTCGGTAAATTATTTTTGTTTTGAAAAATTTATCATCATTTGCCATTTTACATAACTTTATTTAATGTATGTTATTTATGGTCACATGTAATGGGTATCTTATGTCATTTTAAATAAATTAAGTATTTTCATAATTCCTCAATTTTAATTTCTATTATTTAAAAACATATACATCTCTCATGTAAAAAGAGCATTCTTTGGATTCCTCATAATTGTTGAGTCCTGAGACCCAAAAGTTTGAGAACTACCGCTATACACTTATCCTAGTTAATTCATCTATTCTACTGCTGATGGACATATGGGCTGTTTCTAGTCTGGAACTATAACAAGTAAGGATGCTCTGAATCTTCTTGTGGATGTCTTTTGGTGTACATTATGTTCCCACTTCTAGGAGTAGAATTGCTAGATCACAGGGCCTGTTTATATTCAGCTGAACTAGACACTGTTGCCCAAAGTGGTTATTAAGCATTTGAAATGTGGTTAGTCTAATTAAGATGGGCTATAAGTACATAAAATTCACACTGGATTTTGAACACTTGGTATGAAACATTATTTTCTATTGATTACATGTCAAAATGATATATTTTCGATATACCGGGTTAAATATATTATTAACATTAATGTCACCTGTTTCTTTTTCTTTTTAATGTGGCTACCAGAGAATTTATATACATAAGTTACATTTGAGGCTCACATTACAGTATTCTTTCCAAGACCCCCAGTGGATGCCTAAAACCGCAGATAGTACCGAAACCTCTATATACTGTCTTTTCCTATACATGCATACCTTTTCACTTACAGGAGGAACGGTACAGCTTCTCATTAGCATATTCAAATCACCAGCACCACTACTCTTGTGCTTGGGGCCATTATGAAGTAAAATAAGGATTACTTGAATAGTCACTCTGATAACCGAGATAGCTACTAAGTGACTAATGGGCGAGTAGCATACACAGTGTAGATACGCTGGACTAAGGGATGATTCTCATGTCCTGGGCAGGATGGAGCGGGAAAGCACGAGATTTCATTATGCTACTTAGACTGGCGCACAATTTAAAACTTATGAATTGTTTATTTCTGGAATATCTTACTTAATATTTTCACACCATGGCTAACCATGGGTAACTGAAGCTGCAGAAGCAAAAAACTGTGGAAAAGGAGAGGGGGCTACTGTCTATATCTATTGGACAGCACTGCTCCGGGGGGAGCAGAGAAGTAAAACAGGCCAATGCCAATACTGTATATAAGCACAGTCTCACATGTTTATGATAAGGGAACCTAGTTCTGACGAACCAGGAAGACTTCCCAAAGGAGGTAACACCTAGAGAAAAGCCAAAGAACAGGCAGGGCTTAGCCTAGTTAAGAAAGTGTTGGAGGAAGGACGATAGGGCCTACTGAGTTATGCTTGTATGTTAAAAATAGGGAACTACTGTTGGGTTTTAAGCAAGAAAATTACATCATATCTGTACTCAGAAAAGTCACTCTGGCTGCTACTTTATGTGGTATGATTGAGTCAGGATAAAACTAGAGTCAAAAGTAGGTGGGGGCTGTAACAACAATGTAGACAAAAAATAACAGACCTTTACAAGAAGTAAACAGGAGTAGAGGGATCTGAACCTTGGGCAAAATCACGACTCTCAGCTTCAGCTTCCTATAATAATACCTACCTCACAGAGTTCCATCAATGGATGGTCATGGTCACTGGCACCAATGCAACAGCAATAGGAATCCCCAATTTGGGTGCGATGAAGAAGGGCACTTTATTCAGTTCAACAGCTCAACTGTGATACGGCAGGGCCATGAGAGGGTCCTGGGCCAAGCCCCTCTCAGGGTAGACGGCTCTGCTCTGCTCATTGCTGGTCTGCTTTGCCCTGCACTGGTCTGCTCCCCTTTGCTCTGCTCCAGGGAGACATCTTCTGGGTTTCCGCTCCAGCTGGGAAAATAAGTCTTTGGTGGCTCTCAGAGCCAGAGGGGAGCTGGCTTATACAGACAGAAGTCCCTGCCTCTGGTCCCTGACTGGTCTGTCCTCATACAAAGGAGGACTCCACATCCTCACAGTGTGATTGATCCAAAAGGTACTGTCATCCTGATTGGTCAGAATGGAGCAGTTCTGACTGGTCGGTGGATGGGGGATATAGCTGTGCAGTTCCAACTGGATGGGGAAAGCCTCAGTCCCCTTGGCTGAAATAGAATTCCAGGAACTCCTCTGGAAGGAATGGCTCAGATGGCAGAAACACATTGCAGGCCGGCAGCTTGGTGCAGGCTTCTCCGTGAATGCAGGCTGCACAAGAGGCCCCTGTGCAGAATGGCCGCTAGGCTCTGGTTTGTTGTTGTTTTAACTTGAGCCCAGTCAGCCACCAGGAACCCTTTTTTAGTAGGTATATTCTTTCCCAGAACCACAGTTATTTTGAGGATTTAAGCCAGGCATTTCTGCTTGTTTGTTTTGTTAATCCTCACCCAAGGATTTTTTCCCCCCACTGATTATTTTAGAGAGTGGAAGTTGGGGGGAGAGAAACAACGATGTGAGAGAGACACATCGATGTGAGAGAGACACATCAACTGGTTGCCTCCCACACTGAGTGGGGCCGGGGATTGAACCTGTAACCCAGGTAAGTGCCCTTGACCTGGAATTGAACCCCTGATCCTTCCGTGCTCAGAGCCAACGCTGCAACCACTGGGAAACACCAGCCTGGGTAGCCAGGCATTTTTTGTAAAGGAGTTCTGTATTCTAACTCTTGGTAAAAGGTTTTACTGTTACTAGAACAAGCAATTATAATTTCAAGAAACTGAATTCTATTTCATAATATACCAGATACAAAGATACCAGACACAAAGATTCATCTTTTCTCCACTTCACTAACTTAAAACCTAAATAATGCTTTAACAACCTATGAAATTAAGTCAAATAAGAACTTACCTTTATTTGAAAGGTAAATTCCAACTACTAAATATATTACTATGCTACATTTAATTTCAATATTGAAAGATTAGCACCACTTTCCATTTTTCTAAAAACTGAAATGTAAGTGAATTAAAGGTAGGTATCAAGTTACTCTCATTCAATGGTCAGAAACTAAGTGTAAAACAATTTCACTTCTTCACCAAACTAATAGGGCAGTGAATCATCAAATACTTTAGACAACTGTTCTGTCAACTTCATTTATTTTAAAGTTTCAGGACTTTCTAAAGTTATATATTCTATAAATAAACTATACAATCCAAGAAGAAAAGGTAAAAGGTCACTTTATTTTTCCAAAATTTCTGAAATTCTCCAATCTACCAATGCATTCTTGACTCTTCGAAGACATAAAGCAATCTTTAATTGATCACTTAGAACCAGGCATTTAACTTGGGCAAAAAGTCCTTACAATCTCTTTTGTCCCACCCTTTATTCCCTGCCTGAAGCACTCTTGAAATACAGTAGAAGTTATGTTCTGTACTTATTTCACTGACAAAAATGACAGTCCTTAGAACTGAGTTCTCCATAGAAAACTTAAGTCTCTCCCTTTGTAACTTAAACCCTCACCCTTCTTGTCACATGCTGTACAACTTCATCACAGTGCCCTTCTCGCACTGAGTGTTCTTAGGCTTCTCCTTGTTAGATTAAATAGAAGCTTAACTTCCTAAGGGTCTGAGCTGTTCTCCTGAAATGTGGGAAGAGCAATCACCCTCGATCTCTCATGCCTCCTCTTCACTCTTTCCTGATGATCTCATGTCATGTTACTCAGATCTCATGTCATGTCATCGTCCCACCCCAAAATCTACAGATGTAAGTTCAGCAATATGAACTCTTTCCCTTTTGTGACAAGAGAGAAAGTATCCCTTTCTTCCCTACCAAAGGGGCATTCCATACTCTTCTATCTCCGCTGTTACTACCTTGGTCCAAGCTCCTGTGTCTCTCACCTGGATTACAGCCAAACCTAATCATCCTATCTCTACTCTTGCCTACTTCAGAATAATCCTCCACACCTTGGTGAAAGTGACTGTTTTCAAAACGTAAGTCACACTGTGTCACTTAAACTTCTTTAGTAATTAATTACACTTAAACCCAAACTCTTTACCATGGTTTTTCAAGACCCTACTTCCTGCCTAAGACCCCGTTACATGTCACTCTCCCTGTGACAACTGTGCCCAGCTACGATGACTTTATTCATTTACCTGCAACACGCCAGCTGTTACACATCAACTCTTTCGTGATTCTGGGTCTTTCACGTGTGTTTTCCGTGTGCAAAGCTCTCTTATTCCAATCCTAACATGGTTAGCTATCCTTTAGGTCTTATGTCTCCTTGGCAAATAAGCCTTCCTCTAATTATCCTGTGTCTGTGATTCACTATTGGTGCCCCTTGTTTCTGTTACAGAGCTTATTACAACTTATTCACTAGACTGTGAGTGCGACGAGGGCAGAAACCATGCCCATTAGGTTGTGCCTTACGCAGTGCCAGACATAATATGTGCTCAACGAGTATTTGCTAAATGAATGAATGAGGGAAGAGACAGACAGGATTAGGTTGCAATTTTGGCTCCACTACTTCCTAGTGATTTGATCTTAGTTAAGTCACAACTTCTCTGAGCCTCAATTTTCTCTTCTATTGAAAAAAAAAATACAAAAAAACCCCAAATATCTTATATAGGATTGCTAAGTGAGACCTAATGAAGAATAACTGACAGTGAATGAAGACCAAGCACCGTATCTGAACTTAATGTTATAAACTTAATACACACACACACACACACACACACACACACACACACACACACACTTCTATTGTTGGCATCCACATAAAAAGACTGATGACATGCATCTGAACAGTTTATTTTTGTAACATGTATTTGCAGGATCTAATCCTATACCTTAGCAAACGGGAATAAGTAGTGTACATCTTATTACTCACCCCTCCCAAAAAGAGGCATGGGGCAGGTGGTGAGGAGAAAGAGAGGAGGTACAGGAGGAAAAGGTGACCTTAGAAACTGGAGGTGATTAGCTCAACTTTAATTTGTAAGTTTCGAACAACCTTCATTTACCTATAAAGATCTGCAGCAAGAACAGAATTAACACTCATTCTAAAATTCTGAAATAAAACATTTTCAAATTGTTTAAATTTATATAAATCTCATCTATATTAAATGTTTACCTCCTTTTTTATGTTTTATTCTTTAAACTGTAATAGCATTGATAAAATGTAAGAAAAAACAAAAAAAAACCCAACCACGAAAACACCTCAGATCAAAAACACACAGAGGTCTCAGTGTTCCCTTATTTTCTTGATAAGTTTTAAATATTCTAACCACAAAAGTCACTTTTCTTTCCAAACATTTTTTTAACTGATGTTCACTTTTCAGCCTGACATTACTTTTATGGTTTCTTCTGAGATTTTACTTTCTAGGTACCTTCTAAATCATTTACCATACATCACTCAAATCTCCTCCATACTCTTCCTGGAACATAGTTCTCTCTCTGAAAGTGGCCATTTAATAGTTTCTGCCCCAGAACCAGCTAGAATTTTGTGGAATGCACTGCACACTTTCATATTCTCCCTAGGCATGGATGTAACTTAGATTATAAACCCAAGGCAGAATTTATGCTGAGCAATTCAGTTTTTTTTCAACATATTTTATATAATCAAGCTTGACTTTTTTAGAAGTAATTGGAATCTGGTTTAGGTTTTTCTTTCATGTTCCAGTTATTTCTACAATCTTTCTAAAATTGGAACTTTTAGTCTATCCTTAAACTGAAAAATTATAAAATGCTACAGAATGGTCCATAAAATTCACGGGAAAAGATTTACCCATTAGATATAAAATGCAAGAGTAAAAAAAAAATATTTTATGGTACACAGCAGCTAGAATAGTACTGTGTACAGCGAAGACTTTTGACGATAATAAGCTGAAATCCAGCTTGAAGACTTTATCACAGGTCAGTCAGTATACGCCAGGAAGAGTTCTTACTGCCACCAAATACTCTGGCAGCAAGTAACCAACACTAACCATCTCCAAGGCTATTGTAAAGGATACACAAGTACAACAAACATTTTAAATTACATTTTAAGGCTTCATCTAGGGCCGTGTTTTCCAAATTGCAATTATGTATTGTAATCTATTAGTGGGCCCAAAATCATTTAATCAGCCCACACCAGGAAAGGAACAGTGAGAGAAGGAACAGTAAATAGAATACGAAGTGTCAGGGTGCATCACAAGTAGTAAGGGTAAGTATTACTTCATGAACTTTGTTCCGTATACTGGGGGTAATAGAATATGTACTTTGGGGAAAAAAGTGAGAATACACTGATGTGGGAGACAAACAAAAGTGGAAAATGATAAAGCGATGAAACTGTTAACAATTACCAAATGATTGCTCTACTAAAGAAAAGCTTCGATTGACTAGGAGACAGTTCAGAAAACCTCCATACATTTATAGAAGCCAGACTTCCCTCTGTGAATTATGAAGGAGCACTTTCTTCTTTTACAGCAGGCCTAGAACAATGCCCAGCAAAGCTCACGGTTGCCCCCACTGATGTTTCAACCCTTCAAACTTCCAAAACAACCTTTACTTTCTACTAACTCTCAGGAGCATTCAAAGCAGCAGCTCCTGAGAGATAATTATTGGTCCTTGAACAGCTACTTCTAGAGAACATATCACAATTTAGAGTTTCAAATAGACTTTGGTATTCAGAAAAGTAAATTGGAGTATAATGGTCACATTATTCCACTAAAATGGTCACATTTAATAGTCACCTAGTCCATTAAAATGGCCATGTGAAGAGACTAAACACCGAAATAAACAAAGATTAAACACACACACACACACACACACACACGAACTGTTTCAAAGATTCAAGGTGCAATTTGGAGCCATTTAATATTGCAGTTAACAGATAATCACTCTGAAGAGTTAGTATTGAAATTGCCTAACTACTGACCAATCAACCCGCTTTTCTTTACTGGGTCTAGGTTAAGAGTTACTCTGAACAAAAAGTGGTTGTTTTAACAGATCTTTCTATTTTTGAAGCCACTTAAAAAAACACACAACACTTTTTGATGTATAAGGGACCGTTTTATAAATTACAGCTAGTATTTATTTTAAGAGGCTCAAGGTGATGGGTATTTCTCAGGATGAATCCACTACTCATTACAGCTAGTGCATATTCAAGTTCCACACACCCCACCATTGGTGTGCAAGCACCCCAATACTACTGTTATAGCTTTTTTTTCTCTACATAAACTCACATCTGGTGGAAGAGACAGAAGAGGACAAAAGCTGCAGTTATAAAGAGGATGTCCCCAGTTGCAGGGTAAAAGGTTCCTTTAATCTCTGCTCACACAGTTTAATATTCTGCCTGGCTCACGACCTCCTTTTTTTTCATTTACTTTGAAACTTGCCTTGGCATAATCCCTTGCTAGTTTTATAAAAAGGAAGTCTCAATCTTTGCCCCCTAACACTTCCTCACTAAACACAAATTCCAAAAACATAGATCTTTGATAAGCACCTACCAGAAAGTTGTGTTGTGCACAAAAGAATGCACCAAGGCAAATTATGGGGTTCACAGCCTCTTATGCCTAGAGGCATAAAGACTCTTAGTTCAAACACTAAACGACACAGGCTTCAATGAGAGGAGAGCAAAAGAACCTGTTTGTTTATCCATTCGAATCAGACATCACTAAATTTCAAGTCTGATTATAGCAGAGGATAAAGCTGGACACCCCTAATCACTGTAGATTAAAGATCCCTCTCACTTTCTTCTCTCTCCTGGGCCACTACACCAAACCTAGGGCAGAACTATACACAACCGTCAGGCCAGAAGAAACAACATAATAGCTTATTGATCTCTGGTGTAGACCCACACCCACAAGTCATCAGGCAAGTTAGAGCTCAGAGCCTCTAGTTGCAACTCACAATCAAAAGGCACGCACTGGGTTTTCTGGTTACACACAGGCACACCACTGGCAAATTAACACATCAACTGTGGACCAAACCTCTCCCCTCACGAAACAAAAATAACAACATGTGGATCAAGTCAGGCAGCAATACATTCTGCATCACACCGGGAAACTATTCCTTGGCTGTCAATTTCAATTTAAGTGCCTTAAATTCTTCCTGTGTAAATCCCCGGGTTTTCAAAGTTACCATCACACAGACCGACGCTTTCCAAGGAGTTAATACTTGCTCATGAATGACATGCTGATGGAACTCCATCACCACCACCATTGGTGTGACCAGTGTGTGTGGCCAATGGCTTAGACTTTTTACGGTAAAATTTAACCGTGGGATGGTAACTTCTCATCATTTCCTTCTGAAGAAATCATGCCCCACTCCCCAAAAGTCAAGGTTAATGAACTGTGTTCTCTGAAACACCGTGACCAACATGTTTAACTGAGAAACGAAACACGGTGAAGCCCGTCGTGGAACTCAAGATTCTCAAACAATGAATGTTCTTTCCAATCAATTCCTCCGCCCTTGTTCGGACCCCAACGCAATACACAGCTTAGTTCTCATCCCACATGGCCTTCAGCCTTCTCTTAGCCTCCAAGGAATACGAAAACCGCAACCCACAGATTGGAATAAAGCAACAGTGACAACAGGAGCGGACCACGATGGATGAAAGGGCAAATGCGCCCGGAGTCCGCGCAGACACGCATCCCGAAGAGGGAGAACTGAGGTGGGGCTGGAAACTCTTCTCTGGCCTTCTCCCGCGTGGCTCCCGGGGCAGGAGCAGGACCCTGCACGCCCGCCCGGGGTGGCAGAGGCTCGGCCCCCGGTGCAGCGCTGGGAAGAAAGCAGAGGGCTGCTTTTTTCACGGAGGGGGCGGTGGGGGGCCGATGCAGCGGGCATTTCACAGGGAAGAGAACTTCCTAACCCCGGGGAAGGGTCGGGGGTGGCAGGAGCGTCCCGGCAGCGGCGGGGCGACTTCCCCTGCTGTCTCACAGTCACACATCGCGTGTGTGTGTGTGTGTGTGTGTGTGTGTGTGTGTGTGTGGATTGTGCAAGGGGCCCTCCAGCCCAGGTCGGGAAGTCCGCCCGCCACCTCCCCTGGCTCCATCGGGGCTCCCCCGGCCGGGACAACCCAAGCTCCTCTCCAACACCCCGAGGGTCTGGGGGGCGCGGGGCGAGTGGACGAAGGCGTCTCCGTGCGGGGCCACCCCCTCCGATGCCTCTACCCCTCGCCGGGTCTTTGTCCCGCCGGCACCCACAGACTCTCCCCCGGTTCTCCCGGAGAACCCCTGTCCTGGAGGCCTCGGGGCCCGGGGTCGCCCCCAGCTTT